>NC_136068.1:1448144930-1449576597 GCF_964261635.1 Lissotriton helveticus
ATGTGTGGTTGGCATTAGTGTTCCTGGGGAGGTGTGCTGCAATGGTGAGGTGAATGGTAGTGTCGCTACAGAAAGCACTGATAAATTAGAAAAACCTCATTGTACCATTAGTTTGGATTCGAATGATGTTAGGATGTATAAGCATTACTATAAAAAAAAATGTATCTAGAAGTTTGGGGTGGCATGAGCAACATGGAGTCTTGGGATATGCCTGATATCAAGGCTGTGGCAAGACCATTGATACTTGGGACTTAAGTGGATGGTAATTTGCTTTGGTGGGAGAAACAGGCTTCTAACTTGTTGGGTGGCTCCACCAAAAAGACCGAGGGATTGTATTGAATCCTAATGCTGCTAAGCCTGTTAAATCTACTATGGTGCATGATGTTAATAGTTATGATACACATGTGATGGAGAAATTCTCCAAAGTTTTTCTGATGAGTTGGGGAAACTCATATAATTTTCCCACCAAATTATTCTTAAGAAGAATGTAATACCTATTGCACAAAGAGTAAGGAGTGTACCACATCTTATGAGAGGTCCTCTTTAAGAGGAGTTTGAGAAATTGTTAAAACAAGGGATTATTGAGCCTCTTGAGGCTTCAGAGTAGTTGGCTCCTATTGTGGTTACACCCAAGAATGGGGGAAAGATTAGTTTGTGTGTCGACTTGAGGGATCTGGATAAAAATATATGGGTCGACAGGCAACCCCTGCCTAATATTTCCAAGATGTTGACTACCATGTGTGGAGGGGCTGTATTCAGTGTAATCGACATGCCTGCAGCGTATCATCCAATTGATCTTAGTGAAGAATCAAGACACCTTATGTCATTTGTAACACCGCTGGGTGTATTTCGCTATCGTAGAATGCCATTTGGTTTGACATCGGCCTCAGCAGTGTTTCAAAGGGTTTTGTAAGAGATTTTTGTGGGACTGAAAGATGTTTTGTGTTTTCAGGATGATGTGTTGGTTGTGGGGAAAAACTATGAACACCATGACAAAATACTGAATGAGGTTCTGTTTCGTATGGAGAGGCACGGATTGACTAAAAAAAAAGAGGAAAATGTCAATTAAGGAAAGATTGTGTGACATATCTGGAATTAGACTCTAGAAGAGTATTGTTGGAGCTGTCAGGGATGGTCCTAATCCTCTCAATAAGGACCAGCTCAAGTCTCTTCTAGGGCTGGCAGGGTACTGCTCTAAATTCATGAGTGGGTTTACAGAAATTATGGAGCCTTTGAGGCTACTGATGAAGAATGGTGTTACGTTTAAATGGGATGAAATTTGTGAAAAGGTGTTCAAAAGGGTAAAAGCTGGTATTCTTCATGCACCTACCCATGGGCATTTCAATGTTTAGACTAGGACATTCCTTACTACAGATGTTAGTGCTGTGGGAATTGGGGCTATCCTGACTCAGATGAGTGATGGACAGGAAAGGATGATTGGGTTTGCATCTAGGAGACTTCAAGGAGCGGAGAGATCGTACTCCGTGATTGAGAAGGAGGCTCTGGTGTGCTGTTGGGGGATCAGGCACTTCAAGTAGTTTGTCTGGGGTTACCTTTTAAAGTTTGCACTGATCACAAGCCCCTTGTACATTTATTCAGAGGAGACAGATGTCTTGAAGGGAGTGTAACTCCCAGGATTTCTAGGTGGATATTATCAGTGCTGGAGTATAACTTTGAAGTCGAGTATGTGAAAGGTCTAAAAAATGTGGTAGCGGACTATCTGTGTAGAATGCCTGTGGATGTTGTTGGGGTGGAGTTAGAAGTTGCTGTTGATGTAATTAAATGCAGTGAGGAACAAGTCTTTGACAAGGAGGAGTGCGACGCTTCTATGTTGCAAGATGATATACTGCAGCGGGTCATGTGTGGTGTGTCAGAAGGATGGAGGGGCAATCTTGTCCAAGATACCCGTTTCAGAAGCTATTGCCACGTTGAAACTGAGTTGAGTGTGAGTGAAGGGAAGTTGTGTAGAAGGAACCAGTTGGTGCCACCGCCAGCTCTAAGGACTAAGATTGTGAATATTTCTCATGAGGGACACTTGGAAAGAAACATGACAAAAAGACGTGCAAGTCAGTCATTTTGGTGGCCTGGCATGGACAAAGATATTGAGGAGAATGTCAAGGAGTGTCATGTGTGTGCTATGAGTGATAAGATGAAGATTGTGTAGCAGCCTCCTCTTGGAGTTTTCTAAGCGTCCAAGGGAGATGGTGGCAATTGATTTTCTTGGCCCTATCTTCAAACTAGGTTCACGTTGTAAGTTTTTGATGGTGCTGGTGGACTACCACTCCAAGCGGTTTGTTGTTGAGACTGCAGATTGCATTGAAACTGAAAAAGTGATTGGCTAAACAGAAAGGATTTTTATGAATGAGGGGATTCCTAAGGTACTTGTATCTGATAATGGAGTTCAATTAGTGTCCAAAAGAATGCAAGAATTACTCTGCAAGGTGGGCATTAAGCATGAGAGGGTTGCCATGTTCAGGCCTCAAGTGAATGGCTTAGTTTAATGAATTAACCGTCTGATCATGGAAGATTTTCAACTCTCAATTTCCAATGGATTATCGTGGTCTGAGGAGCTTAAGAAATTGGTCTGGTCATACAGGGTGACGCCACATTCAGTGACTGGAGTGTCGCTGCTCGTTTCTCTCAAGGAGTGTGAACCCGGTGTGAAAGAAGTCCCTGGATGGCTTAAAAGCAGGGATTGTGTATTGGTTGATCGTGCTGCAGTTGAGTGATGTTGCGAAACACCAACTGACTGCCGCAAGTTACTGCAATATGAAAAAATATGTCAAAGTTCCTAACATAAAGGGTGGTGACTAGGTAGTAGTAAAGCGTGGGGGAATAGTTACTTAAGGTGACAGCACATTTTCTAAGCCTATACAATTCAGGACAGTGAACAAGAACTTTCTCATTTTGACTGATGGCTCTGCTTGGAGTATTGGAAAAGTTTCTAAATGTCGAACTCCTCAGCCAATTCCTTGTGATTGATGTGATTGATGTTCATGTGATTAACCCTATGTTCTTCTTTAATCTTTTAATGTTGCACATTGTTGTAGAGCAACTATGTGTAAAGGGGGAGGATGTGTGGAGTTTTCTAAATGTAGGAAGTAGGCTTGTTGCTCGGATAGAATGTTAGTCTTTGAAGTGGCAGGTGTTAGAGCTGTGAATCTGCATGAGGAAGCTGGAGGTACCTGCTGTTAACTTCTACAATAAAAATGTCCTTCTCTACATCTTACGTGGAGTGAATCTTTAATATAACCATAAAGACAACACCCCGACTCCAGAGAATACCCATTTATTCAGCACCACACTATTCTTACACTAGAATTGATTACATTCTCATCTCCGGCTCCCACACACACTTAATCAACTACTACTAGCAGGTACCAACACGAAATCCCCAACCAGAATATGGTGCTTCAATAACAATGTTTCAACAAATCCAGAAGACACAAAAAGAATTGAACAGATGATATCTAACTACCTTGCTGACAATTACCTCCCAGGTATGAACATACAAACATTGTGGGACGCCCTCAAGGCAACCGTAAGAGGTATCCTCATAGATATCAAGACACAAATCAACAAGGTGAATAACGCCAAACTAGTGGACCTGGAAGTGGAAATCAGGCAACTTCAATTGGCACAAAGAGCACATTTGGATAATGATACCCTATCACATCTCACACAGAAAAAATATGATTAGAACAAAATTCTAAGCAAAAGGGCTGTTGTCTGGATAAATAAATGTAGGGGCCTCAGACTATGCGAATCTAACAAGGCTAGATAGAAGCTAGCCTCTTACCTTAAACAGACCCACAAAATATGACCCATACTAATCCACCAAAAATACTAAACCCTTTTAAGCAGTTTTACGAAAAGCTATATATGAATGATCAAACTAACACCTGAGCTTACTGTCAAAACAACTTAGATCAAATACAAATCCCACATCTAACAGAGGAGGAACAATCCTCGATAAGTAAAGCCATATCCATGACTGAGATATCCAATCCAATAGGCACACTGAAAGAAAACAAACCTCCAGGACCAGATGGCTACACAGCCAGGTTTTATAAAACCTTTGCCAATTTACACAACCAACCATGCTAACTCTGTTTAACAACATTGCTAAATCAGTTACTATCTCGTGTACGACAGCAGAAGCAAACATCGTCGTAATCCCAAAAGATGAACAGGATCTAACAATAACCAAAAATTACAGGCCCATATCACTAATAAACTTAGACAGCTAAATCTTTTAGATGGTTGGCTATACTTTTAGCATATATTTTGAAGTCTAACACCTCCTGCAAAACTAATAAGCAAGTCGGCTACCTAAAGAATCGGATGACAAATTACAGTACCTGCCTTTTAAGCCACATTCTTGATAACACAAAATCATCCACCGCACCCTCTGTTGCAATCACACTTGACGCTGTGACAGAATTTGACAGAGTATCATGGACCTTCCTCTGACACTGCTTGGAAGCCTTCAACGTAGGTGAAGCATTCAAACAGATAATCATGGCCCTCTACAAGAACCCAACTGCTCATATTCTCTCACGAGGACTCAAATTACAACAAGTTACGAGACAAGACTGCCCCCTCCGATTCACTCTTCCTCCATGCATTAGAAACCCTACTACTAGACATAACACATAACCCTGACATTGCTGATATTGACTTTAAAAGCAAATGGGTTGAACTCCCTGCTTACACGGATGATACCTTAATAGTCACAGAAAACCCTGGTCCCTCTATCCTGGCTCTCATGCAAACCATAGTAAAATGCTCAGAAATGTTGGGCTAACAACTCAACAGAGATAAGTCTGAAGTTAACCCCCTTAACCTACACACTACCAAAGATCTTTTAGGAAACTCTGGCCTCACCTGGCAGAACCACTACATCAAATATCTTGGGATCGATTGTGGATCACACCTTTTAGACATTATTAAACATAACAAAAAAATCACTTACTAAAAAACAAAAGTCCTCCTAGATACCCGGTCATTCAAATTCATCACTTGGTGGGGCAGAATATGGACTATTAAAATGATGATTACCACATTCTGTAGTGTAGTTCCTATCATCCCAATAGGCTCTGCGCATTGGAATAATACCTACAGCAGTAAAGGCCTAGGCCAGACGTTAACTAGGTCTACTACTGTCGATACTAGACTTAAAGTTTTGGGTTTGCCAGCTTAGCTCAGAGTTCACTAGAAACTTTCTCGAATGTTCAAGGAGGACTTAACTTCCCTGATTAGACAAGAAGGGATTTAGTTTCTGACAACCATAGAACATGACAACTTTGATCTCCCCTAATCAAGAGTAAATCTCGAGAGTCGTGTGAACAAAAGGCAATTTATTTTACTCAGTCAGTACGTGCATTCTTAGTCTCATCAGAATGTAGAGAAAAGGAAGAGACGGGCGTGTTCAATAAAAAGGTGTTATTTATTGATCAGTCTCTTTTCTCATACAAGAGAAATGGATCGATATTATTGCAATACTTATAGTTAAGTAAAGTGCATACATTAAAAGCAATAGTATAAAATAATACTGTAAAAACATTGATATGGTTTCTAAGCCATAAGATGTTTTAAAATGAATAAAATATATTACATACACATATACATTTGACTAAACGTGCTCAACTGGTGTTTCTAGATACGCCTACCCCGTGTACCTGACCTAAGCCTAATACGTGGGCGGGAATAGAAAGTTACAGTTTAAGTTAAGTTTGTTTTTGCCAAGTGAATAACTAAAGAATTCTCTGTGAGGGGTTATTCAGTTCTGTACCTGGAAGTTAGGATGAATGAGGAATGGTATCTCTCTCTCTGGTCTCGATATTCCAGGCTGCCTGCGAGGGCTACCCGGAAACGCCGGTGCTGGAATTCTCGGCAGGAGAAAGCAGCTTCTCTCAGCGCGCCAGGAAGGCGGGGCTGCTGCCAGCGGGGTCTGCTCTGCTCTTGGCTTCGGCAAGTATGGCTGCTCCGTCTCGTCACCACGCGTGTGTTTGCATAGGGCAAGATCGGTAATATTTATACCTTTTAGGTGCCGAGATTGACGTAAGGATGGACATAGATACGTCAATAAGGATGTCATACGACTTGCTCGTTAGCACATTCTTTTATTGAAGTTCTCGGTGAAATCAAAACAATGGCCGCAGGGTTTTGCCCAGTTTGTCATAGGTTTGATTTGTTATGAGAACTCCGTATGCCTTATCAGGGGCTGGAGGAATATCGCTTGTCTAATTAGATCGCAAGCGTTATGACCTAATCAGATAACACGTTCCTGTGCCGTAGTGTGACTGCGTCAGATAACGGTATCTGCATCATGGGGGTTTTCTGCCTCATGGGCTGACTGCTAGTTAACTTGTTGGTTTGTTTAACTAGAATAGGGTCAGGAATAGGGGGATCGATTCAGAACCTATAGGAATACATGACACCCACTCCACGCTAACTATGGACATATTTACTAATCTAGGCATAGTATAACATAGTACAACATACTATAGAGTAGTGTGTATACCTTACCACCCCAAAATACATAAATGCATTTTGAAATTCTTCAAATATACGGAAAATTTGCAGACATATATATTGTATGCACTCAAGCTGTATAATAATGCTAAGGTAATCACGCATTTGTATACATTATTGCTTATTTGGTATATGAGAATTACACATGAAATGGTTTCTTAAATACAGAAAAAAGTTTCGAGACCATTCCATCACAGAATAAAATATTTGTGAACATACCAGCGGGCAGCTAAAGTCTATAAAGTATCTAAAAATAAAAAACTTAGTTCTTTAGGAATAGTTTCTTACTTTAAGCAGAAGATAAGTGTCCCGAAAAACCGAAAAAATGAATTGGGGCTTCTGAAAGAGTTGCTGTCCGTGAACTGGAGTGAAAAATAGTTCATGTGACTTTATTATTTAAATTTGAAGGCCGAATTCAGGGAACGGCGTGTGCGAGCTTGCTCAAAAGTCTCTATTTCTGTTCGGGTGAGAACATCATATCATTTAGGCTTTCGAAAAAACTGTCAACAGCTTCCTGGGAAAGTTCCACTAACTCGGAAATAGGTGTAATCATGCATTCTTGTGCAGGATTGTCTCCATTGACATTCTGATTTGCATTGCTGACAGAAGGTCGTACCTGTTCGATGCTGCTTTCATCTTGAACTTCACTACCCATCAATCGCAGTGGTGAAGCTTCCACGAATGCCGTCATCAGGATTGGTAGCCTTTGAGGGCAGCACAAAGCATGAACCTTGATCGGGCTCAACAATGTTTCTGCATCCATCGGCGCATCCGATTGTAGCGTCAGACATGTGTCTAACACGCATTCTTCTCCGCATAGCAGACACCTTAATACAGGTAAAACACATCTTTGCCACATTGGTCGAAATGATAGAAACCAAGTCATGTTCAGGTCTCTAAGCCGGGAGAGTCCCAGGATTTTTGATATCCGGTCCCGGTATCCAATGGCTAGGATTGTTTCTTCTCTTGTCGCCAGAGTTTTGTCTGTGACATGGGTTGCCATAACGAAAAATAAGGACTAAGAATAGGATTCCTGCAATTAGTCCCAGGATCAGGGGAAGTCCGCCAAAAATCGAATGGACGAAATCTGGAAAAATACCCAGTATGGCTTTGAATGGTGTTAATGCCATCGAAAATACTGTCTTAAATACCTTTGAGACCCCATTGGTATCAGAAATATTTAAGATTTCATTCAGGATTTCCGCGAAATGTACGGGGGAATTAGTTGATAATAATGTATGTATCTCTGCAGTCGTCCTTGCGACTTGTAGATCATACGTCTCTTTTGATGACGAGAGCCTGGTAGGCGTCTGAAGAAGCACTGTTTTCATTCTGCTTAAAGTATCTATTCGAATAGAAGTAATTTTCAAATTGGGCCATGCCCTTGCCTCCCTGTCTGGGAAGGAGCTGGGGAACAACGAGCGTCCACAGCACTTGACCTTCGCAGTAGTAGTTACTAGATAAGGAGTCCCGGGCATAAGACTACAACATCTGCGGTCTACAATTAGAATGTAACTCCCATTATAGAGTCTTTGAAAGAATGGTTCTATTTCTGTTGCAGGTGCGCCTTGCTGGTGACATGAAAGGTTGTATGAATTCCCTTCACAGGCTCCATGCAAACTAATTCCGTTGCACAGAAGTGTGCCACTTAGTGACATCGCACAATTGTTGCCACTAAGAAACACTTTCTGTCCTTTATTACTGACACATGCATGTGAATAGGGCAGGTTCCATGTTGTTTTAAGGTACCCCTTTCCCAATTTCTCGTACATGCCAGCCTGTATATATTTTTGGCAGTATTGAAACCTGAAGGTTGAGATTGGAATATTTATTATCCCATGTATTATCCATTCACTGACAGGTCGTTCTGACATTGTCACTGGTAATCTTTCGAGTTTTTCAATGCTCAAGATTGTATAATCAGCACCCTTTTGTGCCATACTGATTTGTCTATCAGTAAGGTTAAAGATTTGGAATAATGACGTTGTGTTGATTAGACGCCAAGGCACATAGCCTGAACGCAGATTTTGTAATGTCCAGCCAAGCTGTACAATAGAACGCAATTGTGATTGACCGTGTTGTAATAACAGTAAGTCTTGCGATAATATATCGATTGCTGAAGACACAATGCTGTCCAAAGAAAAAATTCTGGAGGACAGAGTCATTAACCCATTGTCCACTACAGAAAGTGATTTTTCCAAATTAATACGGTCAATTTCCCGTATTCTCTCTGCTGTTTCAATTTGAGTAACCTTCCAGGCCTCATTGTATGCTGCATATACAGAGGCTGCTATGAAACTGTTAAACCTGGGACGGGTCGGGGACAATCGGTATTTGCCCGGCGGTATTGCCTCTGTGACCCTCTAGTTATTTAATCAATGAAGAGGCAGGCGCTGGAGACTGGAAGGCAGGAAACAAGGTTTTTTTTATTCTCTCCGGAGGAGAACACAACAAAACGGGCAGAAGGTATCGTTCTGAGGTGCTCTAGCTACATTTCTGAGGCCTGGCCTCTTATACACTGTTTTATGACTTTATTGCAGATTACATATTCATGTTAAAGCTTTGATGTATGGAAAAGACATTCCCGGAACTCCCCTTTGGGCCCGTTCCCACACACATTTACAGTTGAAGTCCCCACCCTAGTCACAACAGGTGATGAGTATCGCGCAGCTGGATATTCCTCCGATTCACGGAATGTGGGGGGTTTGATCGGATCTCATGGAGTGGGGGCTTTGATCAACCCGGGGATCCTTTGGTGGGGGAAGCTTTCTATTGTACGGGGAGGGGCAAGGAATGGTATCGGCAGTGCTGGGTGTCGGCCTGGGAACGGGGAAGACAAACGGGCACACGGGGAAAAAAGGGGGTTTGCATCTAAGGGCCGGGGATCGTGAAAGGGAAGAAGGGAGGTGTCGCGCTGGGAACAGGATGAGGGCCTGGGGCAGAGCGGCGCCGAAGAGGGGTTTATGATTCAAGGCAGGTGCAAGCAGGGGGTTGGTCAGCGTGCAGGCTTAGTGAGGGCGAAGGGCTATATCAGGGGCCAGCGGCATGCAAAAGGGTTCGCTCTGATCAAGGCATCTTAAAATGGCGGGTGCGCACGACAAAAGTGTGGCGTCAGGGGAAGAGGCAAGATGGCGCAGATAATGTTCACCAAACCGTACTAATTTTCAACAGTCCTCCCTTTAACATATTCAAGACATCTTGCTGGTTCATTTTCTACTCGGTTCTATTGTGGTGGGCATGAGAAAGAAAACGGTAGGAACCCTAGATGAAAAGAGTTGTAAACAATACATTTTAACATTTCTAGTTTTTAGGAGGTGGACCTATTTGATAAACTTTGATCAATTTGTTTTAGCAGGAAAGTCATAAAAATGTAATACAAAAAACGGTTCTGCAGCGAGAGCAGCAAGTACATTTCATAACGTGAACTGGTAGGTTATTACATATATCAGATTCGGATTGGAGCATGATCAATACAATGGCGGCTGGGAGAGAAATGAGGCATAGCAGAAACGGTGATTGAGGATGTCAAATGTTCGAAGTTAACGAGTTCTCATTATTCTTTGTTGTCTTTCGTTGGCGCTGTGGAGCACCGGCGGTGGAGCTACAAGTCCAGCTCTATTCTAAGTTCTGCGTTGCAGGGCACGACCCTTTCCTCGCGTTTCTGGTCGGAAAGGTCCTTTTCGCCCTGTGTCCTTTGAGGTGATTGTCAGAAAGTTCAGATGGAGGAAGAGCGTACAAAACAGTCCATAGGGTAGGTCGGAGAAAAAGGGGGATGGAGCAAGGCCAAATTAGGGACAAACTAGGGGAACGAGAGACTTCAGATGGGCGGGCTCATGACCGAGTCTGGAGAGCGGGGACCTTTCGGCACACATTCGAACATAGAGCGGGGGCATCAGTTTAGCCCTTTCTTCTCACTTTGCTGGAGGTAGTGCCTCGTCCTGTAGCTCTGTTCTGTCGCGGTCTCGCCTTGGCCCATGTCGTAGGTGTTCCATAGTCTGCAGTCAGGCCTCGTGCTCCCACATCCGGTCCTTCTCTCTCCTGACAGCCGTACCCTTAAACGAGTTTGAAAAGACAGTCTTTAGAGAATTTGTAGAGGAAGGAAATCACAAAAGTCTATTTCTCTCCCAGCTTCAGATAGAAATGAAAACGTCCGTTATTTTAGGGTTCACAACTAACATATAAATGACCGATGACGGGCCTGTTGGAGGTATTATGGCTTTCCTTCATAATTATTTATTACAGTTTCGACAGTTTATCTGATGGAGACCCACCTTCGTAAGACGGGCTTGACAAAGTTATGCCGTTCTCTAGGGCTTTATATTTACCAAGGGTACTGTGTGCTATCGACATGGTACTAAACAGATATTTTGCTGTGGGACGAACATAGGCTAAACAGTTCTTTTTATCAATGCGTCCTGTTTTTCAACTAAACATTTTTTTTTTCTTTCGGCAGGGTTCATTTCAACGACTTCTTCACTTTGGTCTAGTCTTTTAACCTTGTAAAACATCATTCTGGTTCCTACGTAGCTTCCTACGGCCTGAGTACTTAATCAGAAAAGACAGGGGTTTTATGGGAAACAACTAGGGACATAGAAACTTGTGGTAAGGGCGTAAATCGACCCATTCCTCACAACCGGGAATGAGGGGTAGTTTCATAACTCCAGTTTGGAGCGGCTGATACAGGGGATGTAACAGGGGTGATCATTTTTCCTGTTTGGGTATTGCGACAATTCGGGGCGGGGAGGGTCGCGTATTCTGAGGTCCTTGTTTTATACCATAGGAGCCGTTGACATGTAGTTCCCTTATTACGGGCCAGATTAGGGAACCTCTGCCGTCTTACCTGTCCTTTCCCTTACGGCCCAACCTCGGTTCATTGACTTCTAGCGGAAAAGGAGAGGTAATGACACGGTCTCAGGGTGATTGTATTAAAGACAAGTTTTTGTGCAAATACTGACGGTATTTGAAGCCAATTAGGTGGTGCGCTAGGGGTGGCAGTCTGCCAATTTCGGGGCTAATCGCTCGGAAGAGTGGGAGTGCAAAAATAGAGGGAGAGAGAGAGAGAGAGAGAGAGAGAGAGAGAAAGAGAGAGAGAGAGAGAGAGAGAGAGAGAGAGAGTGCAACGGCAGGCTAAATAGTACACGTGCAACAGAGAGGGTGGCAGTGTATTCAAGAAAGGCTATTTAGTGCATTACACAGTAAAGGACATTCACGGGTCTGCGTTAGGATCTTGTAATCATGCAGTTTGAGTATTAGACAGGGTAGAGGGGACGTGCCTTGAGAAAAGGAAAGAAGAAAGGAGGTACCATTTTGTCGCACTTTCTCGCATTCTCGGTCCTTCGACCAGTTGGGTCAGCGCCTCGGTCACACACACACATTCTCTCAGTTTCGCATCATGCGTGACATGGGTTCATTCGTCCGGTCTGGTTTAAGGGTGATCACTTTTTATCAGGTCGTGCTAATTTTTCGGGTTTGTTCGATACGTGAGTAGTTTGCAGGCGTGCTTAGGCACCACCTTGCGGCGCTAGTCTGCTTCGTGTATTAGACATGGCAAGGCTTCAGATCTTCGCCACACCTCGGCTGTAATTTCTAATGTAACCTGCAGAGGGAGGAAAAAAGGGGGAGGGGAGCGAACAGCATTCGCGCATATTTAAATACATGTATTCAAGAGTCCTTTACTCACCTCTTACTCGTCTTCCCTCCTCGGGGCAGAGTCCCCGGGGATATGGTTTCTGGAGTCGGGGGGGGCAGTGTGTCCATATAGGTCGTGTGCGGGGGAACGTGAAAAGGAAACCAGAGGTGCCTAGTGCGAGGTATCTAGTCAAAGGACGTATCTCACTATCGGGATCCTTAAACCTCCTTCAACGCTGTGGCGTTCTAAGGTTCTTCTGTTCTTGGGTCAGCTCCGTTCCCTGATACCTTGGAACGTTGTACTTTATAACATTTACATCATTTCATTTCACCCTCCTTTTACATTCCCTCATTTACACCGTTCGTTTTACCCATCCTTGGAAGTCAAGGTCTTCCTCCACGCGAGAGTTCATGAGTCAGTCGCGTACTTTGAAGGCAGAGTGTCGTGTTGTCGATCCGATCCGTCCTCCAGGGCTGGGCAACCATCTTCTTTCAACCTTAAAGAGAGAGCAGAGTAGGGTGCACAGAAAAGAACTTTCCCACCGATCCCACATTTTTAAAATAAAGCATGCAATACCCGTCCATAGTTTCGAAAACCTTTATTTCTCAGAATCATTTCAGTACGTGGATGATGAGGGTGCAGTCTTATTTGGTCGGACATGGCAATGGCTAAAGCGCGTACAGTGGGAGTGTCGTCTTGCGGCAATAAATACACTGGAAAGTTTTATTCATTCATTTGTAAGAAACTAAAACGTCTATTAATTGGCTGGGGGTTCGGGGGCATTTATTTCATAATTTAGAAGCATAATCATAATAGTTGCAATCAGATTTCCTATATGCATACTGTATGTGTGCGTCGTAGATGAGGTTATACATCAGCTATAAAAATATAATACATTGTACATTTGGAATCAACATTTTTAACGGGATCCTTTCATACTGTTCGTCGAGTGAGCTCTCCTTGTCTTTTCTAGCCAAGTGTACAAAGGATCATATAAAGTCTCAGAACATCAAGTTTATATTAGTGCGAAGGAACACCACGAGGTGTTTGCAAGTCCCTCTTGATACCGGCGCCATTTTGGGCGGGGCCGGCTCAGTCCGGAAGTAGCATCAGGGGGAAATGTTGCCCATTACTGGCAGTTTGGACCAGAGTCCTTTTCGGCAGTTCTAGAATTCATGCTAACAGAAGGAGTGGCAATGTCATGTTTATTTCGTTGGCGGTCAAGGCAGCCGTCCCTTACCGGAAACCTGCAGAGGCCGAAGGTTCCGCCGGGGACTTTTGTAGGGTCTTCAAGGCTGAGGAGATGCTGTCGGAGATGGGGGCTCGTGCCCCAGTGGGCAAATGTCCGAGTTATATTGCTGGTCAAAGTTACTCTAGTGGCCGGGGCCCGCCTTCCAGCGGACCCAGACGCCATTTTGAGGCCCTACAGGGGCCACTCTCGTCGAGTTTGCAAGAGTGGAAGAGATCCTTCGGAGTGAAAGGAAGAGGTCCCTGTTGTGTGAAAGCGGGACGTTCAGCTGGGGTGCAGCTGTGATGCCCCCACCTGGGGGGGCGAGGGAGACTCGTTCGCGCCGTCTCCTTCTCCCGGTGCACTCCATGCTGCTCTTTTTCATCGCCCCGCATGAAGGTCTCTCCACATCCGGTGTTCCCCAAGTCTTGTGCTCAGTGCTGTGGGAGTATGGCCACCTGTGGCGCGCATTCGGCGCGGCATGAGTATCGGTGCAGTCATTGCAGGTTCGGTGTTCCGAAAATATGGCCACCATTGCACGTTCGGTGCTGCGCAAATACTGGGGTGCCACCATGGTGTGTTCGGTGCTGTGCAAGTATGGGCACCATCGCCCGACTGGGGGTGTTCGGCGTTGGGCCGGGGGCTGGGAGACCTCCTATCGGTGGAGGTGGGAGAGGCTCGTCCGCGTCGCCTCTCCCTCCCGGCCCGACCTGGATGCATTCCTGCAGGGGTATGGACAGGGCATCCGCCGCCCAGAGCTGCTGCGGCTGTTGCGGAGGAGAAAAGGAAGAGGTGCCCCGCTCTTCTCTGGTCATGTGGCGGGACTACTCAAGTCTATCCAGGCCCGTTGCGGCTGGGCCGAGGAGGCATGTGGCGGGACTACCGGCAACTACCTAGGGCCGTTGCGGCTGGACTCCGCTGGCCCCTGCCTCTCCTCCGGCTTCCCCATATGTTAAGATTTCCTGACCAAGAGTTGGCAGCGGGGCCCGCCTTATATGGGTTGCCGCTGGTTGGGCGTAGCCGTAACCCTGCCCTACTTTGGAAGGTTCCAGAATGGGGGGGGGCGAATGTTCCGTTTGACTTTCATTTTCTACAGTTTACCGTTATTATTTCTTGTTTGCTGTGTTAAATTAAAAGTTCAAGTTCATCAATGGTCTACGGATTTTGTTGTACCATTTCTTTCCTTCCAGGTTGCTTTTATGCTAAGTTTCTGCTTAACAGAGGTTGAGTAACACGGAAACACGTGTAGAGGGATGACGCAGATTCGTACATTACATACACACAAACTCAGACGGGGGGGGGGACAGTACAAGTACGACATACAAAGACCCAAGACGAATATAAAACAGTTATTGGTCATAATTATCTCTTTCCGTTTGTGAATCTTAAAGCGTGGCTGGGTTCCCGTCTTGACGTTGCCCGACCTAGGAGAACTTGAGCATGCCGCTGAAATTGTCCTGGCGAAATCTGTGCCATCGGGCATAATCAAACGTGGTGGTTCTATCTGGTCTGTCTATGTAAGTCGGGTTCTTCTTTGTCTCGCGCTTTTTCTCATACTGCCGATCTGTCGTTCCTGTCGGCCCTTTGCCTTTACTCACGCTCAGTAGAGTCGGGCATTGTGCTTTCCAGTGTCCGACATATCTACAAAAAGCGCATTGGTCTGGCCCTAAGTCTGGTCGTCTTTTGCGTAGTGTCGGGGAATAACTTGTGGGTAGCGGTGTCCTGGGGTTGTCCTGTCGGTATATTTCTCTACTTGGTTTGTCCTCGTCTTTTCTCCGTCGTTGCATAGCCTCTCTGCGCCACATACCGAGACTGTCGAGCATAATAGGCGTTGTCTTATTATTTCGAAGGGCTATTTCTAACGTTTCTATTTTATCAAGGTCAAAGGATCCTGCCAGTGGCCACTGTTTGTCTTGACTTTCTTTGGTATACCTGTGCCACAATTTATTATAGGCTATGGTAACTAATCCATAGTTTATGAACATGTCCTTATTAGGGGTGCCTTCTAGTGGAGCTATATGGTCCACCTCTAATACACGGTCCGGGCTGAACCAATTATCAATCAATGGGGAGAAGACAGACATGACGGCTCGTAACGAGGGACTAATAAGTCAGCAGTGCCTATCTTATCACTAGGTGCAAAGACTAGACAGAATATTCCTATTCTACGTTGTTTGCAGGCAGTGAATACCTCATGAACAAAAATAAAAAAAGAGTAACCAAGAGCGCGGAACAATCAAGCAATTAATAAATAAATAAATAGGATAGAAAAAGGACAATGGGGAGAGTAAGTAGGGCGCAAAAGTCTGCGTCCTCTACCCTTTCACTAACCGCAAAGAGGAAGCTGTTGTTTCCGGTTTGCAGACAGAGAATCTCCAGAAGACAATCTGTGAACAGTAGTTCGGGGTTAAAGAACCCAGTTAATCAGTGAGGGAGAGGGGAGTCTCCCAAAAACCGTTAAGAAATAATAGAGTCAGTGGGGGAGAAAGATAGGCGCGACGGTTACGTTACCTATCCTTCACCGTTTGCAAAAGAGAAGGAGCCTACTGTTTCTCCGTGTGCAGACAGTGAATCTCCAAATAGGTCAAACAAAGAGTAATACTAGTATTTTATGAATAATCAAGCAATGAAACAATCAAGCAATCATTTCGCAACTTGTCGTGATTACACGACCTTACCCGGACCATGTGGACAGTTTCTTGTCTTCCGAATCCAGCGCCCGTTCGTCCTCTTTTTCTCGTATTTCTCACGGCACTCCTAATGGTTCCCAGTCAGGACCGTAGATCACTCGAGAGAGGTCTGTTCGGAACTAGTGAAGTTCGGATGATCGGCTGCCAGACGAGGGTCTATTGGGCAAGAGCTCTCCCGATCGTTGCAGTCGTTCACTCTGTCGTCGGGACCTCTCCCACTGGATCCACGAGTCGCTGATGGGCCCCACGTTGGGCGCCAATTGTTAAACCTGGGACGGGTCGGGGACAATCGGTATTTGCCCGGCGGTATTGCCTCTGTGACCCTCTAGTTATTTAATCAATGAAGAGGCAGGCGCTGGAGACTGGAAGGCAGGAAACAAGGTTTTTTTTATTCTCTCCGGAGGAGAACACAACAAAACGGGCAGAAGGTATCGTTCTGAGGTGCTCTAGCTACATTTCTGAGGCCTGGCCTCTTATACACTGTTTTATGACTTTATTGCAGATTACATATTCATGTTAAAGCTTTGATGTATGGAAAAGACATTCCCGGAACTCCCCTTTGGGCCCGTTCCCACACACATTTACAGTTGAAGTCCCCACCCTAGTCACAACAGGTGATGAGTATCGCGCAGCTGGATATTCCTCCGATTCACGGAATGTGGGGGGTTTGATCGGATCTCATGGAGTGGGGGCTTTGATCAACCCGGGGATCCTTTGGTGGGGGAAGCTTTCTATTGTACGGGGAGGGGCAAGGAATGGTATCGGCAGTGCTGGGTGTCGGCCTGGGAACGGGGAAGACAAACGGGCACACGGGGAAAAAAAGGGGGTTTGCATCTAAGGGCCGGGGATCGTGAAAGGGAAGAAGGGAGGTGTCGCGCTGGGAACAGGATGAGGGCCTGGGGCAGAGCGGCGCCGAAGAGGGGTTTATGATTCAAGGCAGGTGCAAGCAGGGGGTTGGTCAGCGTGCAGGCTTAGTGAGGGCGAAGGGCTATATCAGGGGCCAGCGGCATGCAAAAGGGTTCGCTCTGATCAAGGCATCTTAAAATGGCGGGTGCGCACGACAAAAGTGTGGCGTCAGGGGAAGAGGCAAGATGGCGCAGATAATGTTCACCAAACCGTACTAATTTTCAACAAAACGCTTTTGACGCTGTTTGCGTGGTCCCATAGTGAAATCACGCAAGTCAGCACCATCAGTAAGTAAAGTTAGGTGTTGCTTAATTTCTGCCAGTGTGGAAGTTTGTAGCCATTGAAGGCATAATTTGCCCACACTGTAGGTGATTATTATCCCTGGGTGATGTCTTTGAGGATATCTAGGGTCTGGCCTGGTCATTTTGAACCCCTGTGTTTTGTTCAGGAATCTGTCTTGACAGTTATTAGTATCTGTGGGCTAGATCAACCACTGTTTCCAATCAGGATGTGTTCTGTTTTGGTTTAATATATGGTTTACGTCTATCTCTTCATCTGTGTCAGAGTTATTGCTAAACATTGTTGGCTTTGGAATAGACGGTTTATTTAAATCTTTGATTTTGGCTAAGCCAAGACAGGTGGTCTGTTGAACAGTGTCATTTAAAAATATCATTTGTTCTGGGATCATGCAGGCTCTAAACAAAGCTTCTATACCCTGTACTTGCCAATCTTTTGTACCCCAAACACTTTTCAATTCAACATTTTTGTCCGAATAATCAAATCCAAAGGTATTCATTTTTCCAAAGAATGAGTCTAAATATAACAATTTTGTGTTGGTTATCATGGTCTTGGTCTCTGTCTTATTTGATAATTTAAAATAAAATGCTTCAGCATTACTTGTGTTAAAACCTGAAAAATATGAGTATTTGTCGTAAACGGTTCTTGAGCTCCCTTTTGGAGGTGTTGCACAATGTTCCCATTGATTATAGTTTAAAACATTTCTACGTTGTGCAGATCTATGTAAAAAATGGTTACCATAGTGGTTATAACAGTACATACTATCATAATTTGAAGAACCCTGCAAATAATCATGTTTGGTAAATTTAGCAGACATTACTAAATCAGACATCATATTATTAATGCTTTCGAAGTCCCAATCATCAGCAAATGAGTTTGGTTTTACAAAGTCACTCAAGGAGATCTTAATTTGGTGTGGATATTTCAGGATCTCGACCGGACCATAAATTTCATAGTCAGTGTTGTCCCAGGCTACCCCACCAGGTATCGGATTGGCTGTGAAGTTGGCTGAAGAAAGTTCTCTTTTCTCGACGTGTGAAGATGTGTGTGGTTTGAGGATCAAGTTGATTTTCTGACTTGCTGTGTCCATTTTTGCATATTTTCCCTCAATAAAGCGTCCCAATGTTAGTATCATGATGAGCCAAAGTATGAGGATAAATGCACCAAAACCCACCCAAAATTCAATCCATGGAGAAATCAGATATGTTTCTTTCAGTTGTTTCAAAAGTTCCTTAGCTTTATCTTTAAATGTTTTTGATGATGGCTGTGTCTTTGATTCACTGAAGCCTTCAGAGGAATCATCGAAGTTTATGAAGTATCCAGATGCTGTTCTGTCAATTGTTCCAATTGCTTCAGGATTACTGTTTCTTGCATTTTCACTTGGTACTTCATTATAGATTGGTGTGTCTCTGCTAAATGTTTTCATTTGGGTTTTCAGAGGTCTGAGTTCTATTGCATTGTTGCATAGTCCTTGTTGTTCTTCTGTAGGCGTTTCGAATGTGATGAGCCTCTTCGTTAGGACCTCTGTACTGGTAGCAAACCTTGGTGTTCTGCTACTTATTGGGAGTCCACTTGGCCTACTGTTTGTTATCGGCCACATGTTGTGGTTTTACCAGGTCGATGGATACAACTCGGTTCTCCTTTTTACCAGCAAGTGGCGGTAGTACAACTGATCTTGTCCCGTTGACAGACAAGACAGGAACTGCTTTTCTGTAAGAAGGCCCAAATTCCTTCTTTACCGCGATCTTCTCCCTGACTAGGTCCCCGACTTTAGGAATCCAGACAGGTCTTGCTGGGACAGGTGGTGGTTCTTCAGTGGTTGTTGGCTGTTGTTTCAACTTTATGTTGCTCAGGTCTTTTCTTGTTTTGTTTAAGTCCTGCAAAATAGTCAAACGGTCTTTGATATCAAAGCTTTTTTCTTTCACCACTGAAGTCTGACTGTCAAGGTCAGAGATAATCATCCTAGTTCCGAATAATAATTCGTACGGACTGAATCCCTTCAGAGAATTTCTTGGCAAGTTATTTAGACTACGTTGGACACTTATTAGATGTTTGACCCACCCAGCTCCCGTACCTAATATCCTTTCCGTTATAGATTGCTTTATGCCTTGGTTTTTTCTTTACACCATCCCGTACCCTCAGGAAGGAAGTGAGAAGATTCCCGCTGGGCTATGCTCATTTGGCCATGTTTCCCCTCAGGCTGGAGGGCTAGAGTGAAAACAATGGTCAAACGTAGCATGCTCTTAGCGTATATGCCATTTAGACTCGCAAATCTTTGTATAACAGTCCGGACGTCAGCCGAGTGCTGGTGATCTACATTATAAGTGGAACTAGCCTGTATAAGTTAATCGCAACCCTTCCTTTTTACTCCTGATTTTTCCTGGAGTAAACCGACGAGGTATTAAACTGTTTCTCTCCCCACTGCGATCTCTGTTGCAGTTTGGGCAGTTTTTTACAAACATGGTGTGACGCAGGCTCATGCCTGGCCACCAGTACCGCGATTGTAATTCTTCCAGAGAATCTTTTAGTTTGAGGTGTCTGAGACCCTCGCCCATATGTGCGTCTGCGATTAACAAGTTTCTCCTGTCCATGTTTGGAATCACTCTATCCCCCACTCCAGGGATTCGAGCAAAAGGGACGGAGTTTGCATCGATTATGTATGTATAATTGAGTGGATAGTTGATCGGTAACGCTGAGCAGTCGCCTTTTGATGACGTTTTTACTGCCAGCACTGTTTCACCGTCAATGTATTTTAATGTATGCTTTTTTCGATCTACGGGAGCCGTTTTAGTTGCTGCCGCTGTGACTGTTTCAGCCAATGAATTCCCTGCAACGTGAACGCCATCACGCTGATGACTCAGTGAGTGTGTCACGTGAGTCTTTGGTAGTTCTTTTTGTAAAAGAGCTATTTGTTCCCAGAGCAGTTTCTGCTTTATTGGTGCATCTGTGTCATCTTTGTAACCGTTTTGAATCCATGTCTGCAAATCCTTGTTATATGATTTGACGCAGTAATATGAATCTGACACTATAAGTGTCGGGAATTCGCGATCCGCATTATCTAGCGCCATTTTCAATGCTATTATTTCTGTTTGTTGTTCAGAATTAGTTTCTATTGAGTGTGTTTTTGTTAATAGAGGTTTTAGTTTACCTCCGCGCCACACTTCTTTTGTAATCCCACATGTGGGGTTGTATTCTTGTTCTCCCCAAACGGGAGGTTGAGCATGTCCGTCTGTATAAATTACACAGGCGTAATGTCGTAAAGGCAGAATGTCGATTGGCAGAGGATATGTTTCTTCATATTCTAGATTTTTTAATTCTTCTAGTTCTGGATCAAGGTAATAGTATACTTTGTCCGTTGTGATTGAATTCACCCATTGTATCCACTTTGGATTCAATGTCGTTGTTGGTAAATTACACGGTGTTGTTAGTGCCTCAAAGGCTGATTCTGCTGTTCTGACTGTGACATGTCTACCGTCAGCTTGATCTTTTTCTCTAGCTATTGCGGTTTGAACTGCATGAACAATTTTTTCTTTGTTGCTGAATTTCTGTTCAGCTTCTGTGTACAAGTGTGATTTGAATGCAATTGGTACCTTTTCTCCCTCATTAGAGGTCAGGTATGTGAATCCGCATCTTCCTGGGATGACTCGAATCACAAGATTGCGTGTGTTATCACGTGTTTCTAATTTTGTTTTAATTAGCATGTCTGTTTGTAGGGATCTCAAAATTTCTGTGTGTATTTGAGTCCAATTGGATCTTTTAAAATCTGGTTTTATACAGATCATAAAGGGGTTTGACCCTTTCTGCGTAATTTGCAATGTATGTTCTTCCGAAATTTAGGAAGCCTAGAATCGACTGTAGGTTTTTTAGTGTTCTAGGTGCTTGGATTACGGCACATTTCTCTAGGAAATTGTCAGCCAGGCTTTTGCCTTCACTTGATAACTCATATCCTAAGAATAGGACTGTCAGATGGGCAATTCTGGATTTTTTAAAGTTGAATTTGTAACCCTCTGCTGCGAACCCAAGTATTATGGTGTTCACTCTCTTCAAGTGAGTCTCCAAGTCATCATCTGTTAAGTAAATGTCATCGACATAAGATAATGCTTCATCATCATATAGTTGTAGTAATTCTGTTACACTCGCTGAGAATACCCCCGGGCTGTTCTTGTACCCCTGGGCTAACCGACAGAATTGTTTTTGAGTGCCATTTATTGAGAATGCAGTTAAATATCTGCTCTCTGGTGCTATGTTTTGACAAAAGAATCCATTAGAGATGTCTAATGTTGTTTTGTATTTTTTGCGCACTATGTTATTCATTAGTGCAGCACTGTGTGAGTTTTGCACTGCAAAAGTTTTGCAACATGTGTTAAGGTGTCGGTAATCCAAAACTAGACGATATGAATTGTCTGGTTTGGAGACCGGAAACAAAGGGTTGTTCATTTGTGAGGTGCAAGTTTCAATCACCCCCTGGTATTCTAGCTGATCTAGTATTTCATTTACCTGTTTTTTAGCTTCTTGCTTAATTGGGTACTGCCTTTGTGCAGTTGGTTGTGATTTTAACTGGATTTTGTGAGGAGGAGAGTCCTCATCCCATCCTACATGATTTTTATATAAGGCAGGAGCTAAAGCCACTGCCCATTTTCTGGCAAGTGTGTATTTTTTATCAATCGGGATATGATTCGAGAAGGCAGGCATAATTACTTCTTCGCCATGAGGGCACTCCCTTACAAACTCTGGTGGCCAGTCTTTTTCAGCTAGAAGGATGTCATAGCCCTTGGAGAGATTATCCCAAAAAAGTCCCCTTATTTTCCTAGTCTTATCTCCCTCTATACGCAATGTTATTTCGTATATTTTGTGAGGTTTGCTAACTCTGGTGTCAGCAGTTTCCACTTGAAGATATTCATTCGTGTCCACTGTCTCCAGATGATTCATAAGGACTTTGCGAGCTATGCTCACTTCTGCTGCGCTGTCTAGCATTGTCTGAGCCCACTCTCCGTTTTTCAGTTGTGTCCTCAGTATTCTCGGCATTGTTAACTACCTTGATACTGGCTACCTTCTTTTTTGGAAATTGTAATTTCTTTTTTAGTTGAGCAGGTTCCTTGTCTTTGGACTTGGTGTGCTCTTCTCTTTGTTCTGATCGTCCTCTTCTTTCCGATTTCTGCGAGGAAGTCTGAAAAGATTGAGAGGGACGTGTATCAATGTCTTGATATCTATCAGGTTTTTTAATATTATCCCTATTTCTAAGGTTATATCTTTTCCCAGAGGGGTCACTCTGAGGTGACCTGTGTCTTTGGTTCGGAGATTTCTCTCTTCGCCTAGGAGACCTTCCTCTGGACTGGAATTTCTTTTCTTTAGGATTGGATTGTTTGTTTCCATCCCAGTTCTTTTTTGGTGAATTATTATTAAAAAATATTTTTTCTGGACTTTCAGTCAGTTGTGGTTTTACTGGTATTCCACCTAAACTATCTCTACCTAGTTCCTCATAGGATTTTTCTATGATTCTGGCAATTTCAGCTGGTTGGTCTGCTATATCTGTCTCTTTTAACCTCTGGCGGATCGCCACGTTTGCTGCTTCACCTTTTATGTTGGCTAGTAATATAGCCGAGACCTGCTTGAAGTCTTTCAGTAATTTCATACCAAGAGTTAAAGCGGGTTCAGGACCATATTCATCTTGAATTTGTTTTAGCACATCTGGTATTACCGAAATGGATGGAACACCGTGCGTTTTTGTGTAGATGGAAGCAAAGACTGTACCCCAAGTGTCACAGTCCTCTATGTGTGGTGCGATTCCCATTGGGAGACAGATAGTCAGAATCCTGTGCTTTTCTAGCGGGGTGGTGTCAGGAAACACCGCCTCTATTTGGGTAGTTTTCTGTGCCAACCAGAATGGTATTTGTTCCCGTTTAGCCGGTACTTTACCTAGGCAGGATTGGATGTTCTGTGGTGTAATTTTATTTGTGTTCCCCTGGTGAGGGGTCAGCTGTGGAAGTTTAATCGCTGGCTGAATTGTTGATGTCCGCATCACATACTGAACTAATTGTCTATGAATTTTTATTAATTGTTTTAGCTGTGTTAACAGCTCTGCTGCAGACATCCCATTGATGTCTGGATGTGGTGTGTATCCGGCTAGGACCGGCCACGTTGCTCCTGGTCTACCTAAAGGACCGAGCCTGGTGATGTGATGGTTATGTTTTAGGGCGCCATCAAATAAGAGCAAATGCTCTTGAAATTTGAGTGGTACTTCCACCTCCTCGAAAGGAGTGTACTCATTAGGAGGTTCCTCTCTTTTGTAATAGTGGAAGTACTTTGTTACAGCATTTGCTGCTGGAAAATGTATCCATGAATAGTATACCTCTGTCTGCCGATATTCGTGTGCCTCAATTACAAATATGACTGTGCCACCTCTAGGTGTCAGTCCATTTTCTATAAGTTTCAGGGTTATAGATCTCCTTTTGATGACCGGGATGAGTATTATATCCCCGTCCGCATCTAGTGCTGCAGCATCAGCCGCTGCGAGTTCAGCTGCTAATCTAACTGCCTCTCTTTCTTCTTCATTGTCTGACATTTTACTGTCCTGAAGGTTATTTCTTTTGTTTGCAGATCAGGTTTCTTATGGAAACAAAGATTAGATGCACAATATTTTGGAACAGTGTATCCTTCAACGTTGACTATACCAAGAACCATACATAGGAGTTCCCTCCTGCGAGGTCTGGCGGATATAACCTTTCACCCACTCCAGACGTCTTTGGAGTATTTGGGAAAAGGGGTCTGAGTGAGAAAGCACGACTGAGTTACTCTAAATGTCTTACGTTAGTTTTATCGCCCTTTCCAAACGCGTTGGGCGCCATGTAGTGTAGTTCCTATCATCCCAATAGGCTCTGCGCATTGGAATAATACCTACAGCAGTAAAGGCCTAGGCCAGACGTTAACTAGGTCTACTACTGTCGATACTAGACTTAAAGTTTTGGGTTTGCCAGCTTAGCTCAGAGTTCACTAGAAACTTTCTCGAATGTTCAAGGAGGACTTAACTTCCCTGATTAGACAAGAAGGGATTTAGTTTCTGACAACCATAGAACATGACAACTTTGCTCTCCCCTAATCAAGAGTAAATCTCGAGAGTCGTGTGAACAAAAGGCAATTTATTTTACTCAGTCAGTACGTGCATTCTTAGTCTCATCAGAATGTAGAGAAAAGGAAGAGACGGGCGTGTTCAATAAAAAGGTGTTATTTATTGATCAGTCTCTTTTCTCATACAAGAGAAATGGATCGATATTATTGCAATACTTATAGTTAAGTAAAGTGCATACATTAAAAGCAATAGTATAAAATAATACTGTAAAAACATTGATATGGTTTCTAAGCCATAAGATGTTTTAAAATGAATAAAATATATTACATACACATATACATTTGACTAAACGTGCTCAACTGGTGTTTCTAGATACGCCTACCCCGTGTACCTGACCTAAGCCTAATACGTGGGCGGGAATAGAAAGTTACAGTTTAAGTTAAGTTTGTTTTTGCCAAGTGAATAACTAAAGAATTCTCTGTGAGGGGTTATTCAGTTCTGTACCTGGAAGTTAGGATGAATGAGGAATGGTATCTCTCTCTCTGGTCTCGATATTCCAGGCTGCCTGCGAGGGCTACCCGGAAACGCCGGTGCTGGAATTCTCGGCAGGAGAAAGCAGCTTCTCTCAGCGCGTCAGGAAGGCGGGGCTGCTGCCAGCGGGGTCTGCTCTGCTCTTGGCTTCGGCAAGTATGGCTGCTCCGTCTCGTCACCACGCGTGTGTTTGCATAGGCCAAGATCGGTAATATTTATACCTTTTAGGTGCCGAGATTGACGTAAGGATGGACATAGATACGTCAATAAGGATGTCATACGACTTGCTCGTTAGCACATTCTTTTACTGAAGTTCTCGGTGAAATCAAAACAATGGCCGCAGGGTTTTGCCCAGGTTGTCATAGGTTTGATTTGTTATGAGAACTCCGTATGCCTTATCAGGGGCTGGAGGAATATCGCTTGTCTAATTAGATCGCAAGCGTTATGACCTAATCAGATAACACGTTCTTGTGCCGTAGTGTGACTGCGTCAGATAACGGTATCTGCATCATGGGGGTTTTCTGCCTCATGGGCTGACTGCTAGTTAACTTGTTGGTTTGTTTAACTAGAATAGGGTCAGGAATAGGGGGATCGATTCAGAACCTATAGGAATACATGACAATTCATTAATTTTTTTAATCAGTATGCTCCCTCTACTCCTATCTGATGAATTCCATCAAACATTAGATAGCTAGAATCAGGATTTATATGGCAAGACAGAAAAGCAAGAATATCACTGAAAAAACTCAGGTTACACAACACACTAGGAGGCGTCAATTTAACCAACTTTAGAGATTACCAAAACGCCTTTTTAGCAAACAAGGCTCGAACTGGTTCCAAACCCCTAGTAGCTAAACACCAGTGTGGTTGGAAGTAGAGAGAACAATTTTAAATCACCTAGAACCACTAACACTTCTTACATCCACCCTCAAACACCTCATAACTCTAAATACGTATTCAATAACTCCAGAAATAACTTATTAACCATAGATAAAAAAGCAACCATCACAACTAAAATGGTCTAATCTAGCCTCTCTTTGGAACAATCTGAATATTAAGTAATAAGGAAAAACACTATACTTGCCAACATGGATTAACAAAGGAAACTTCTTCTCCCAACAACTTGGATCTATATCTACACCGCTATCCTTTACAAACTTACAAACATAATTCCATCTAGAGCGTACAGAATTTTATAACTTCCTCTAACTTAAAGGGACCATTTCTAAATCTGAGAGCCATAACAGGGACCCATCTGTTGTATGTCGTTTTAGATTCCGAATTAATTTTCCCGATTCATGCCCTTATATAGGTACAATTCGCGTTGCCCTCATATAGGCATAGAAATCCTGCCCTTATTAGGCTTAGCCCATGCTACCCAAATACAGGCATGGCTACTTCCATCCGTTCATCTACGTCAAGAGTTCTAGGAAAACCAGGCTTCTAAGCTGTAAGGCGTTACAAAAAGGGGGGTTGAACCCATGCAGTCACGGGGACCTGGGCGCTATGTGATACATGTAAATAGGGGGTCCCTGCAGGAATGGTGTATTGTACTCGCTACACACACTAACAATGCTTCAATGGCTAACAAAAACCAAGTCAAAACAGAAAATCAACAATTATAAAAATTTCAAAGGTATTGCAATTTATTTACAACACCCGACAACTACAATAGTAGAAATACTTCATATTACTTCATATTAGATGACTAGCCCCAGAGGGGGAGGAAGGAAGGAAGGGGGGTGCTCAAGGGTGTGAAAGTTGAAGGAATAGGCACAGTGAATCAAAGAACCACAATTATTGATACCACAATCAATAGGGAATCAAACATTTCAAATACAAAAGCCGAAATTTATGGCCTCCATTGATAAATTAATACAAAAAGACATTCTACGGTCACAGACTGTGAAGGAAACTGTCAGGGGCATGTGCCGGATGTCCAAAAGAAAAGAGCTGTCAACGTTTCGACCCCTATCTGTAGGTTAAGTTAGATCCTTAGGCGGGGTCTTCATCAGGACATACAAGGGGGGGTGTGGGGCAAATGTATCGGAAAAATTAAAACAAGATATCAAAATATTGAAGTGGCGAAACATAATTAAAACCGTCGTGTTACGACGGAATATATCAATTCAGTCACAATTACCATGGAAATTAGGCCTGGAAAGCTCTAATGCAGGAACTAGAAATGACCGCTCAAAGTAGTGGTCAATCTCAACGATACAAATTCGCAACTACAGAGGAGAAATAAAATCAGAATAGCAATCAATTGTCAAGGGGATTTTTTGCCAGATGCAATTAGACCAGAAATTCTATCTCAAGGGCAAACTTACAGCAAACTCCACTCATTCATCCGAATGGTGAGTTTATATCAGATCGCGGTTTTCACTCGCCGTCTGAAGGGTGTGTCCCAGCATGATGGATAAGGAACGGGCGCAATCTCAACAGTTATGCTGTAAGTGAGAGTTAAAATAATATCAAAGTCTAGAGGTTGACTAATGAGTCCACACTAAAGTAAGGCCAGTATTGAATAGTTGTACTTACATCTTTAGTCACAAAAGTACACCAATTTACTTGAATGAAAATTAGGCCACCACCTGCAAAATAATTTTTTTTTGCAGGCTATCACTATGCTGAATCAGTGTAATATCCAAACACAGAGAGAAAGAACGTCGTAAGTCAAGGGAAATGTTACTTACGATCCTCGACTTCCAATTGTGAATAGAGGAAAAGCAGCTAGTTTCTAAAGCGTCAATGCAGTAGCGCGCTGTGAACAATGGAAAAAGAAACCATGTTTTTCTTTCAGCCGCAAAGATATACATACTTAGTCCATACCATCCACAACAGCCCAAACATAGTAAAGGGGCCGAGGGAAGAGTTACTCACATCACTCCAAATTGCAAAAACGGCACAGCACGGCAGACACTCCGCAGCCGGCACGGTTTGAAAAGGCAAATCTAAGATCAGGCAAAAGCTCCGTGATGGTAACGCTGTGTGGAAAAACAAAACCAAAACACGGGACAACCCGTCATTTTCTAATCAAAAGTGACCTCTCGTAGAGGGCTTCTATCCAATAATAGCCGGCAAAAGTGCACGATGCTACTTACATTCAATCCAATTGTCGAGGCACCGCTCAAGGCACACCGAGTGAACTCCGCCGCCGATACTACGCAGAGTTTAAATGTGTAATCACGTGGCCTATCCCGTGCTCGAAAGTGAAGAGTTACTTCACAGACATTCGGTAAAAAGATTGGGAGAGGTGTAAGTATCAGAAAAGGTTGTGTATGCATTCTAAATCACTCAAGCCAATTCTTGTACGCTGCCTAAATTAACGTGTATAGTCAGAGTTGTGACCGGGACCACCTATTGATATAAATGATCACGATATCCGCCTTGCATAATCTGAGTCTGCCAAAAGTAAACAGAAGGGTATTGTGGTGAAAAAAGACGCGCTTGTTAACGGCAAATAGAACGGACCGTTACAATCCATTACTACCCAGGATGCGGTGGGATATGGTCAAGTCCCCCAGGGAGCATAAAGTCAACAGGGTCAACTAATGAAACGATACGATGATAAATTGTCACAAATTGTCGAATAATGAGTCAAATGATCAATCCTTTGGGATACATCAGTACACACAAATAGGTAATCGTGCAACTCTCTAACATGAGGTTGTAGACGATTTACATAGGGCAAGGCATTTATGACATCCAAGATTATCAATTGGAATTATCAATTCTCAATGTCAGTTGCATGTCGATACTAGAATTCTGGAGAAACACTCTATTGACACAGGCAAAATTATATATCGGGCACTTCTCTAGCATGAGAGTGTAACCGGATTGCATTGTCTTAACCATATTATGTAGGTTGAATGTGCGTCCTCCATGGTCAAAAGTCTTGGTCTGAATTGTGGTTTCGCAGGCAATACATGTGCCACATCTATGATGTCCTAACAGAGGGGGCAAGTTCCACAAAGTGGTGATGGTTGGTTGACTAACTGGTTCCAAATAAGAATGAACCACCATGTCCCATATGTTTTTCGCCCTCTTAAAGGAATGAAGAGGGGGATTGATTTGGTCAATTTCCTCTGCCACTAAGGACCAATTTTTGTTAAAAATGTGTTTTATCTCATTACTTCGTGTCGAAAAAGTTGTGACACAAATTATGCGGTCTGTCTCTCTTCTGGGTTCAGCAAATTGTCCCGTGGATTGTACCACGCACGTTTCCTAGCTCGTTTCACCATCCGTCCAGGGTACCCACGAGATATTAAACGCTCACACAGGACCCCAGATTCCTGAATGTAGTTGGTTCTGGTTGAACAACTTCTCCTAATCCTGAGAAATTGGCCGATCGGTAAATTGTCTTTGAGGCCCCTGGGGTGGTGGCTTCCGTATTGTAGCAGGGAATTTCGCTCGGTAGGTTTCCTATACAAGGTGGTCTGTAGGCGATCTTCATCAACATAGATGGAAATATCTAAAAAGGGGAAACCCCCATTACTTGATTCCATTGTAAATTGAATGTGTGGGTTTCTTAAATTCAGCCATTCATGGAACTCACGCAATTGCTCTTCGTTCCCATCCCAGATGCACAAAACGTCAACAATATATCTGACCCATAGGGTCAGATTGATCTGGAACGGATTATTATTTGCAAAGATATATTGCGGCTCGAAGTAGTCCATGAATATGATCGCCAGGTTTGGGGCGAAGGTGGCCCCCATAGCCACCCCCTTGGTCTGTAAATAGAATTCATCTTGAAAGATGAAAAAGTTCTTCATCATGGCGATACTCAGGAGCTCAACTATGAAATCCGTAGGCACCGGAACCGGAGCTGGTCTTTTATCCAGAGCTTGTCGCATCACCTCCAGTGCATCCATTTGAGGTATACTGGTGTAAAGGGACACAATGTCGCATGTTACCAAGAGTTCTCTTGCTGGGTTGAATGGTCTCTCATCTATAAGGTTGATCGTTTCAGTGGTATCCCGAAGGTAAGCCCTGGTGTTAAGGGCAATGGGCTTTAGGAAAAAGTCAACATATTTACAAAGCGGCTCCAGCATTGATCCGCAGCCAGATACAATTGGACGCCCAGGAGGGCTGTTCAGATTCTTATGCACCTTGGGTAGAGTGTATACAGTGGCCAACCTTGGGAATTTTTGATTAAGAAATTTGAATTCTTGTTCAGTTAGGAAACCGGCGTCCAGACCTTTCTGTGTAACTGCCAAAATGTTCATTGCGAGTTCACATGACGGGTCGCTAGACAATTTCCGATAGCTTACTCCATCCGTTAGTTGCCTATATATTTCTTCTTTGTACTTGCCAAGGTCTTGTACTACAATGGCACCGCCCTTGTCAGCGGGCTTGATAACCACCTCTTTGTTAGTACTCAATCCGATTAGTGCCTTTTTCTCCACTTTGCTTAAGTTCAGTTTGGAGAATTTGTGTTGATCCAAAGCTTGGTCTACTGCAGTAGTAACAATTTCCTCAAAAGCCAGGATTTTGTGGCTCATGGCGTAAGTCGGTGGGAAGAAAGTTGAGGGTTCCCTTAGTCCGGTGGTAGAACTTGACTGTCGAGTTGTCTGATTTCGAAAGAAATACCTCAGTCTAATCTTCCTGAAGAATCTATATAGTTCTGTCTTCAGTAGAAATTTGTTCGCTGGGGCCGTTGGGACAAATGAAAGGCCTCTACTTAAAACCTTTATCTCCTCTTCCTGTAAATTGTAGGTAGAGATGTTGATCACAGGGTTAACAGCGAACCTACTGGAGCTGGGTGTATCCGACCCATTGGCTCTTTCTGAAAGGGGGACGTAGTTCACCACCTGTAGGTGTTCCTCCTGGTTGATATCTCCCCGTGCACTTCGGGGCGGAATGTCACTCGTTTCTGTTGCTTGCCTCTGTTGCCCTCCCAACCACCGGGATTCTGTTGCTGTAAGGGACTTCCCCTTGCTTGGATAGTTATTTCCCCAAGAACTCATTTATTATGCATGAACAACTATTCCTTAGGGCTTCATCCATGACATTCATATGCCCGACTTGACATCAAAGCTGTGATTCCTAAACACCTTCAAGGTATAAATATACCTTCACTTGCTATGGCAAAGCACGGTGTGGTTCGGTGCAGTTCGACTACCTACTTGCCCGACGCAGCTCGCTACAGCCAGTGCCGAAGGAAGCCGACTCTCCAGCTGAGGCACTGACAAAGAAGCTGACATCCTCCTGCAGAGAATCCAGCTCCAGTGTTTCTGACTCCCCTTGCGGGGTGTTGGGAAATTGAGTCCTGAGACAGAGATACCAACCTCTTTCATTCTAAGCTATGGAGCTGATTAGAACCTAGAGAAACCTTTGGCAATTCTTGGCAGAACTAAAACTTATGCTGAGCAGCACTTACTTCTTCTCCGGTACTAGACCTAGGTTAGGTACATGGGGGTAGGCGTATTTTAGAAGCACAGTTGAGTATTTTTAGCCTATGTTATTTAAGTATGTATTTTGTATATGTCATAGCAACAGACAATGCTATTACAGTATTATTTTATAATACTATTCTCGCTATACGCATTATACTTTGCATTCTGACTAATGATTGTAGCAGTTCACCTCTCTTGCATGAGAAAGAAGACTGTTCAATAAATCGTTTTATTGAAACCGCCCGTCTTACTATTTTTCTGCAACTCTGTAGAAATGAAGCATGCACGATTGACTGAATGAAATAGTTATCTATTGTTTCCACGACTCTGAAGATATTTGTTCCAGTCCTAGGTAAACAAAGTTGTCATGTTTATGTGGTTGTTAAAAACAAATCCCATCTTGTTTATTCGAGAAAGTTTCTAGTGGCCTCTGAGTTAGTCGGCACACACAATTAAGTTTAATATACTCGATAGAGACATACTGACCTCAGTCCTATGTCACATCTATAGTGTATATTATTCCAATGCGCAGAGCCTATTGGGAATATAGGAACTACACTACACATCCTTCCCTTTATTAATCCATAAACTCAGTATCCAACTTTTTACCAACTGCTATGCCCTAAGGTGAAACTAAACAACAATATAACAAACTTCTGGGATTCTCACTCATCCAGTCCTACATTAGAAAATGATTGGAGCAAAATATGGAAATCAGTCACTGCCCACAAGATTTCCCCAGTACTCTCTCAAACAAAATATTGGCTTCTGCACAAAGCTTATTGGACTCCGTCCCTCCTACACTCACTACACATTCTAGAAGACCTGATTTGCAAGGAAGCAAAAAAGGAGACCTTGCTCACCTAATCCTCCACTATAACTCACTGGGTCCATTCTGGGAACAACTTTTCTCTTTACTCTCAAAACTGTTTAAACTCCAACCCATGGAAGAATTTTCCTCCCTCATTAAAGGTTTCCGCGAACCCTGTTTCAAACAACCCTCTGGTCGCGCTATAGTAGCCCTCCTACTTACATCAGCGGTAAAAATAGTCCTATATAATTGGAACAATACACGGAAAGCTTCCTTTCATGCCTCGATCAACTGGATAACATTCATCAGAGGGGCGGACAATATCTCACTACAACGCTCTCCCTGGAAATCGCAATTCAGACCCATGTGGGACTCTCTAAATTACTATTTTGCTGCTAAGAAACCAAAATAGATATACACACCCACGCCTGCTTTCTCCAACGTACCCCCTCACTCTCTGCTTGACCCAAACTCCACTATATTTTCAAGTCTTCTAACCTTACCTAAACTCTCAATCTCTATCTCACCTCGTAGGGCTGTTAAAGATATCTAAATGTAGTAAAATCATAAGCAAACCACATAATCTACTCCATGTACATCAATGCATTAACTGTACCAAGTTGTTCCATGAAACTGCACTCCAGATTGACTGTGTACTATGTCCCTATTATAATTTCCTTGTTTTATCCCTTTCTTATTTACCCCTTATTTTTGTATCCCTTACTTCTTTTTGTATCGTATCTTATGAAACTCAAACTCAAGGGCGGAATCCCTTTTGTTTGCTGCTGAAAGCTGGCTGTTAAGCCTCTGTGAAAGAGAACGTTTGCTGCGGGGCCTGAACCTACAAGACTCCCGTGTCCTCTGAAGCGCTATCTGTAAGCGCCTGTGCTCAACAGAAATTTGCAGCGCTATCTGCCAGCGCTTGAAACCTACCGCTCGCGTTTCCCGCTTTGCGGGAAACACTCGCTGCTGAGGGCTTGTTGGCCGTCCAGGAGGCCAGGGAACACCAACGACCAGAAGCCAGCTGGGCTTGAGAACCTCCCTGCCACGCCCCCCTCAGCTGGAACAAATTGCGCTGAGGCAGCGCTGCAGAGCGGAATCCCTTTTGTTTGCTGCTGAAAGCTGGCTGTTAAGCCTCTGTGAAAGAGAACGTTTGCTGCGGGGCCTGAACCTACAAGACTCCCGTGTCCTCTGAAGCGCTATCTGTAAGCGCCTGTGCTCAACAGAAATTTGCAGCGCTATCTGCCAGCGCTTGAAACCTACCGCTCGCGTTTCCCCCTTCGCGGGAAACACTCGCTGCTGAGGGCTTGTTGGCCGTCCAGGAGGCCAGGGAACACCAACGACCAGAAGCCAGCTGGGCTTGAGAACCTCCCTGCCACGCCCCCCTCAGCTGGAACAAATTGCGCTGAGGCAGCGCTGCAGAGCGGAATCCCTTTTGTTTGCTGCTGAAAGCTGGCTGTTAAGCCTCTGTGAAAGAGAACGTTTGCTGCGGGGCCTGAACCTACAAGACTCCCGTGTCCTCTGAAGCGCTATCTGTAAGCGCCTGTGCTCAACAGAAATTTGCAGCGCTATCTGCCAGCGCTTGAAACCTACCGCTCGCGTTTCCCGCTTCGCGGGAAACACTCGCTGCTGAGGGCTTGTTGGCCGTCCAGGAGGCCAGGGAACACCAACGACCAGAAGCCAGCTGGGCTTGAGAACCTCCCTGCCACGCCCCCCTCAGCTGGAACAAATTGCGCTGAGGCACCGCGCATCGCGGGACGCGCGCGGGCGGCGCCGGGCTAAGCCCGGGCAAAGGGCGGGCCCTCTGTGGCCCTCAGTGGCCGAGGTAGGCTGGGCTGGGCCCTGCTATTTGATTTGTTTTTCCATATGTTATCCTATTAGGTCCAGTTGATGTAAGTGCCTCTGTTGAGGACTGTACCTTTTCGTCACCCAGAGTACCTGAACGCTGACTGCACTGATTTATTTTTACTTCTTTTTAGTGTGTTTTATTAACTTTTACGTATTATTTTATTGTAACACCACCATCTTGCAAAGCCGGAGTGTGGGAAGCTTGCAGTAAAAAAATGACAAAAAAACTCCGCTCTGGGAGATTGGTGGGAGGAAGAACTTGTGCTAAAACAAAATCAAATCCCCTGCGAAATAAGTCTGTGAATAACCAGCTGCTAAAGGGCCAATGTCAGCTCTTTGAACTTTGGGAAAAGCCGGTGGAAAAATCCTCAATGGCTGTGGAAAAAGACAATACAGCCCTAGATATCCAAGAGAACGATATACACATTATAGATACCAATGCTTTTCTTGTGTCCTCTGAGCTACCACAAGTGTCATCCATGGACACCCCCTGCATTGTGCATTTTGAGGAGGGCAAGGATAATATTCTTCCTGACCTCTCACTTAATGATTCGCTAGTCAACAACTCTATTCCACTCTTGGAGTCTCCCTTGAACAGCATGGATGGTCAAGCCTCACCGCCGCTCTCAATTGACCTGGAACTCTGTGGCCGCTATGTGAAGCCGATTAGTCCGGCTGCTCCGGAAACTAATAATCCTTTAGGAGGAGCGACTCCATCCGGACTGCTACTCTATAGCAGTACTCCCTCTGTGAATAGCCAATGTATGTCTGATGTATTAAGTACTTCCAGGACCCCATTTCTTAACTTATCCGGCAGTTGTCCTACTGTCGGGGCAGGAGATAAACCTTTATCAGAATCTCTGATTGCACTTGAACATTTGTTAGCCTCTATATTGTTCCTACTGGGAAAATTTGTTGGCAGCTCGGACTGTATTCTGGACTCTGTTACACAAATCTTACAAAATCTATTGCAAAAAGCACCGGAAATGAGGAATACCCCCCTCTTCTCACATGGTACTAAACTAAATAAGGGGGAAGCCGAGGTGTGTACAGAAAACTCCAAGATAAAGGTCCCTGAACCAGAACCAGCGCCAGCTGCCCTACATGATCACATTGCTAAAGGTTGGCCTGCAACTGCTGCACCCAATTGTATCATGAAGGCGGATTTGGGGATAGCGGAAGAAATTATGCCTAGCCCTGACTGTCATGTACCACAAGAACTCTTTCCAATCTTCTGCTCAGAAAATAAAAAAGCTATTCCCGAGGTCAATCAAGAAGGAAGGGAAAAAAATGGAAAACATAAAAAATATAAAGGAAACAAAAGGAAACTGGTGCGTAAGTATAAGAAGAAGAGACAGAGGCGGATAATCTTCCAAGACTCTATAATTCTAACTGACAAGGAAGATAATGCCTCTGAACCTATTTCATCTACCGCAAGGGTGCTTTTGGAAGCTAGGCCTCCCCATCGTGCCTCAGAGTCTTCTGGAAACTCTCCACTCATGATTAGGGAGGTTTTAACACAAAAGGACGGCTTGGGCCTAAAATCTTCCCTTGAACCGAACTTAAGGACTATTAATCCAGCTAAATCTGAGTTACTTAATCCACTGGCCTCCCCCTTTACTTTTATAGCTGGGACAGGGGGAACCATCACTTCCTACTCTTGAACGAAAAGAGGCCACATCTTATGTGGACACTTATGTGTTGGACTTTCTTCCGCTATTTGAGGTTGACCTACCACTAAATAGAACATGGCTACTCAAACGCTTTAGTGAAATGGATAAGTTACACCGCATTCAAACAAGCGATATTGAGTTAGTCACTTTGCTAGGGGGAAATAGTGTTTCAAGCATAAGGGTCAAATTTTATTCTAAAATAATAGTAAATCTGGTTTTGCAACAGGCAGAGAGTTTCCAACGCACAGGTATCGATGTCTTACCGATAGTGAATTTTGGATATAAAGACGTTTCCCATAGGATGCCCCAAAAGGATGATAGACAAATTGGGGCTACTTCACCATTTAAAGATATAAAGATCTGGGTTGCAAAAGGAAAACGCCTGGTTTCCCAGGTTAAACCACCTCCACTGATTCAGAATTCCTCACAAATAGAGGACTCTAATCGGTGGAATTGGCTGCATAACGCTTTATCATCTAAATCCACAGATAACCCCAAATTGTTTCAGCACCTTTAACAATCAATTGAAAATTATTTCATGGAACGCTGCCGGGATACACAGTAGTCCAGAGAAATTCGAGTTTCTATTCACGCTGGGTGCAAACGTGATTTGTATTCAAGAAACTTGGTGTATTAATAGAATTGATGTTAGAAAGGATTACTTTGTGCTGGAGGTCCCGGCGGTTGCTTCCAAGAAAGGGCATGCTAAGGGGGGTATCGCGTGCCTGTTATCAAATAAATGGAATTGGAAATTCTCTCAGTATACTGACCCAAGTAACCTTTTCCAAGCCATAACTATAGCAAATCTCCCCACCCTCCCAAAGATGGCGTCTGTTATAATTATTAATGTTTATATCCCTCCGGAAGAGTGTTTTACTGGTGTGTTGAAGCAGGTTTTTCAATATATTGGCCAGACTAAAAAAATATCACCTTCTTCAGAAGTTATACTTGTGGGTGATTTAAATTGTAAAATATCTAACTCCAGTATGAACCTTTTTAGAAATAAAGCCAAAGAAGAAGCGCACTTTGTTCCACAATCCCTTCTCCCTGACAAAATAATAACTAGTAAAAGAGGGAAGATTCTTTTGGAGGAACTTTCGGCAGTCGAGGGGCTTATCTTAAATGGGAGATTCCCCTCTGACGTACCTGCAAAATTTACGCATAAATCTCACAGTAAGCCCTCTATAATTGATTATGCGATCTCGGACTATAACATGTTTCCGCGTATCCTGGACTTGATGATAGTCCCAACGACATTGAGTGATCATAACATAATTCTTCTGACTATTTCCCTAAAACCCTCTAGTACGGCACCATGGGCGATTAATAGTAAAGATACAGCCTTCCATGCATCCTCTGGTAGATGTTTTTGGAATCCATCTTTAATTTCTGGGGTGCATACTATCCTATGTAAAACCATAGTAGACCTGAATGCTTGGTATGGTTCGGAAATTGTTAGTTTTGAAAACTTTATGCGGAACATCATCTTGGATGTAAAAAAGGTTAGATGTCCCCCGAAGCGGGTATACATGCCTAGTGCCTTATGCACACTGAATAAAGAAATAAATAAATTAGTCCGAGCCCAATTTTTATGTAGATCTGGGGAACGGGAAAAAGAACTTCTGAGGTTAAAAAGAAAGAGAGTTAGATTAAAAGCGAAACTAAAAAAGGAAAAGGAAGATCTAGTATGGATCAATCTAAGGGAAGCAGTAGCGCATGGTAATATCCGCAAATTTTGGTCTATAATTGGGATGGGATGCGGCAATAGATTAACTCCTTGCCCAATCCCTATTGCCGAAGATGTTTGGTCTACCTATATTTGGGATCTGTATGGGGGGCACGGTACTTCAATGGATACTAGCCTCCCCGATTTATCTTCCGATGAAGAAATTAAGTATCCATCGGAGGAAACAATAGCTGCGGCTATAAAGAATATGCGTTCATCCGGTGCAATGGGGCCGGACGAACTCCCCATGACGGTCCTGAAGCAAGAGCCCTCCCTCTGGAGTAAAATACTCTATCCTCTCTTCAAATCCTGTTTTGATTCGAAGAAGGTACCAGCATCCTGGAGGGGTAGTATCTTGGTCCCTATCTTTAAGAAGGGCGCAAGGGATATCCCTAGCAATTATCGTTTGATTGCTCTCCTCGACTCAGTCGGTAAGATCTTTGCGAAGTGTCTTTTAAATCTACTTTCGGACTGGGTGGATGAGAATAATATTTTACCACTCGAACAAACGGGATTCCGTAGGGAGCACGGCACTCTAGACAATTTGACCGCCCTTCATGTGATATTGGACAAGTATACGCAAGTGAGAGGGGGAGTTGTGTATGCAGCATTTATTGATTTCTCCACAGCGTTCGATAGAGTGGATCGTAGAACGCTGTGGAGAAAATTATCATCTCTTGGAGTTCCCCCATACTTGTTAGAACTTGTTCGCACATTACATACGGAAACCTGGTGCAGGGTGCTGCAGGGGGGAGAAAGGGGTCTCTCTGATCGTATCCCTTCTTTAAACGGCCTGAAACAGGGTTGCCTCCTGGCGCCTCTGCTGTTTTCCCTATACACGCAGGACCTACCTGCAGCTATATCCGTCTGTGAGGGCATTGCCCCAGTGATAGGGGGGGCCTCCATTTCCTGCCTGATGTACGCCGATGACATTCTTGTTTTGGATTTAACACCTAAAGGTTTAGCGAATAGGTTGCAAGCACTCCATGATTTTGCAGTTTCCCACTCTATGAGGATTAATATATCTAAAAGTAAAATTATGTGCATAGGGGGGAAAAAGATGTGCCGTTCGGAAAATTTTGGGTGGATCATTGGCGGTCAAAAGCTGGAGGTAGTCAAAACTTACACCTTTCTGGGAAAAATTATTGCGGCCAACCTGAGTGAGAGGCCTCATATTGATCAATGTTCTCGAAAAGCCCTCGCACATGGTAAAGGCATAAACTCACTATATACAGCGACCGGTAAAAGACATTTCTCTTGTATGCTTGAGGTTTATAGGGCTAAGATCCCCGCCACCCTTCTCTATGGTATTGAACTCGTTGAGTTAAAACTCTGGGATTTCTGCCATAAAACTGAAGGGAAACTCTTAAGATCCTTGGCCTCATTAAACACCAACTGCTCTTTGGCAGCGTGCAGACTTGAGTTTGGGCTAAGGAGCAGTTGGGTGCAGGGATTATGCGCCCTGGTACGTTGGGTGGCCTCTCTTGCCAGAGCAGAACCGGGGACGATGAGAGCCCTACTTAAAAGCGAATTATTAGGCAACTTTAAAGAGTTTTCACAACTTGTAAAGAATTTCAGAAAAGCGGTGACTCTTCTGAAACTAGATGAAAGTACTTTGTTCCGGCACTCTCAATTGCAATTAAAAATCCTGTTAAAACAGGCATCTTGGGAACTATGCTTTCAGTTAGATAAGAATGAAATACAAAGAAAAGGGGGTTGTGATCTTCTTCTTAACTCATATGTTGCCAAGAAAGCCCAAGCCTATGTTTTATGGAATATTCCTCATGGCATTAGAAGGTTGTGGTTCCTCCTCCGACATGACCTATTACCATTAAATGTACTACTATCTAAATGGTATGGAACATCTAAAATGTGCAACTTTTGTAATCTAAGTATACAGGACCGTATGCACGTATTGCTGATTTGCCCGGTACTCCGCACTTTGCGCCTCAAATGGCTAAAACCAATTTGCATCCGTTTGGGTATATCCAATGTAAATATCTTCTTACAATCTTTATACTCGCCCTTAAATGAAATGCTCTGCTTCTACATTTTTTAATTTTTTAAAGGATTTTTAGATATTTATTAATACGCTATTTAACTTAACTGGCGTCAGCCTTATGTCGTACTTTTGTTAATGGATGATGCATGGACTTGTATAACATATGTTTATTTTTGAATTTGTAATTGTTCTTGAATGTGTCGTATGTCTTTTTATGTGGCCCTCAATGAGAGCCAAAACATAAATAAATTTAAAAAAAAAATAAAAAAAAAAATGAAACTCAATAAAATTACTTTTAATTTAAAAAAAAAATGAATTTGGCATAGCATACAGCAGTACTTGTTTTGCAAGTGTATCAAGTTGACCAGGTTGTGTTCCCCTGTTATAATGTTATAGATCTTTCACACTGTACAGCTGTGTTCCTAAAGTAATGTGATGTAAAGGCTGGGCATATGAAAAGGCTACATGCAGAACACTATCCTACAATATAATAATGTGCACCATGCTACAAATCCTGTATTTAGCATTGTAACATACTGCATTACCAAAGTATTCTGCATTAAACAGTGCTGAGGCAATGGCATTAGCACAGGCAGTAAATGTTGCATTTTCAGCTGCTGCATTTATAGCTATGAGCACATTCTAGGAGTTAAAGAGCCCTTTGTTGTTTGTGGCACATTGCATGGTATTATATGGTAACAAGAATGCTCTAAAACTATACCCAGTGTGCAGCATGACCAAAGGTTACTGTGCTCTGGGCAACAGTAATATGGGAGTGTGAATATTGCTACTAATTGCCATGAGAGTGCTACGCCAATGAGAACTGAGTCGTTAATATGTTTGTGCCTCATCTTGTTTGGAGAATACTTTGTCCAGAGACACATCATCAGCCCATCAGGCATTACGTACTGAGAAGGATATGAAGGAGTAGGTACCAGGGAAGGGAATGAGTGGAGCAATTTTACCTGATTTTGGATATGTGACATTGAAGACATCATCATCCAACACCTGAAACTCATGCTCCACATGCCTGAGATCCTCTTCATTGTGTGACGCTGGGTGGAAGCAGACATCTTTGTACTTAAAGTATGTGTTGTCCATTTCACCCTATATGAGATTAGGAACATAGACAGGAATGAATTGCCTTAATATGGCTGTAAAGCAAAGTAACATTTGTATTTGCTTTGCGTACCCCATTAGCCCCCACCCCACCTTTGGAATAGGGTTTTAATTCTTTGCATTCATTTATTTTGATTCAATCCTTTTTTGCATAATATGAAAGCTATGACAACATCAATTACTGTGCAAAATGCCATGATTTAACCTCTCGATTATTTCCACACTCAGTCTTAGGGCAAAACACTGCCTAATCCTAGGGGATTTTAACATCCACATGGATAAGGTTGAGGATCCTGAAGTGCAAAAATTCCTGGATATGACATCTTCGGTGGGATTTCATATGTACTTGCAGGCACCTACACACGAGAAAGGGCACATTTTAGATCAAATCTTCTCGACCGTTCCGGTGTCCCTCTCCTCCCTTGCCCCAGTCCTCTGGTCGGACCATTTTCTAGCGGACTTTGTGATAGTACATCATTTAGCGTCCGCTCGCAATGTGCAGCGGCAAATAGCACGTATGCCTAGAGCCTTCCACAAAGTTACCCCAGCCATGCTTACTCGGGCCTTAGAAACCTATCCTTGTGTTCTCACAGGCAGGTTGGAGGACGATGTAGTGTGTTTTCAGAACTGGCTCACCGCACGTTTGGAAGCCTTGGCACCACCCCGCCTGGCTAGATCAGAACTGGCAAGAGCGTCCGCCCCGTGGTTTTCTGCTGCCTTGGCTGGTAAGAGAAGACACTGCAAGAGGCTGGAGAGAATTTGGCGGAGGCAGTATGATACATCTGCTAAGCAGTCTTATAGAGAAGCAGTGAGGGAATATCATCGGGAGATCACAGCAGAGAAAAAATCCTTTTTAGCTAAAAGCATTGTGGAAGCAGATAACTCCTGCAAAGAGATCTTTAAGATTGTTAAAGAGTTTATCTCTCCCTCCTGCTGTACTCCCACGTCTGTCTTCTCGGAACCTTGGATTACGGAGCTGGCAGCATTTTTCACCAATAGAATTTGTACCATCCAGTCGGCCTTGCAAGGAGCTCATAACATCTCGGATTCCGGCTCTGTGGCCGACGGCTCTCTTAATCCCTGGTTACACTCATCTGCATTGGACACGGATATCTCGGGTCCTACCCTTGACTGCTTTCCTGGTTTAGAGCTTCATGCCTCGCTTGACCTCTTGTCCAACTTGAAATCTGGCTCTCCACTTGACCCTTGCGCCACCAAGTGTCTTGCGACCTTGGCTGCTGCTCTTAACTCTATCATCAACCCTATTAATAACTCATCTCTGAGCTCGGGCAAAGTCCCCTCATCTTGGAAGCAGGCCCTAGTCCTCCCCCTTATTAAAAAGCCAAATGCAGATGCCAAATTGCATTCCAACTACAGGCCAATCTCGTTGCTGCCCGCTTTGGCCAAAATAGCGGAAAAGCATGTACACACCACCCTAGCCAACTTTCTAGAGGTCAATTCCTTGTTACATCAGTCACAGTCCGGGTTTAGATCTAACCTGAGTACAGAAACCGCTCTACTCGAGGTGACCGAGGCTGTGAAGGAAACTTTGGACAGGGGTGGAAAGGTCTTGCTCATCATGCTTGATCTGTCGGTGGCCTTCGACACTGTTCCCCACGACTTTCTCCTGACAAGACTCTGGGAGATTGGCCTGAGGGGAACGGTGTTCGAATGGTTTCAATCTTTCTTGGCTGACCGCAGACAAACGATCTGGGCTCCCCCCTTCTCCGCCCCTATGCCGCAGCTTGAGGTGGGGGTCCCGCAGGGCTCCATACTCAGCCCCTCGCTTTTTAACATCTTCATGACACCTTTAGCGGCGCGAGTAGAGGAGCTAGGGGCTCAGATCGTCTCCTATGCGGATGATACACAGCTCCTGTTCATTTGTGACAGGGGCTGTGACTTCGATGGAGCGGCCATCCGGAAGTGTCTGGAGTTTGTGTTTGATTGGTTCGGGAAAAGCGGCCTCAAATGCAACTCAGACAAATCCGAGATATTGTTTTTTGGTTGTCCTGCCGACCCGAGATGGAAGCACTGGTGGCCTTCGGCCATGTTCCCCCCCTGCCAGCGATTCTGTTACAGCTAAGAATCTGGGCATGCTGGTTGATAACACCCTCTCCTTCAAGGCCCCGGTAGCTGGCCTGACGGGGAAGTGCTTCGCCATCCTAAGGATGTTGAGGAAGTTTTTGCCGTACCTATCTTTGGAGCACAAGAAGATAACGGTGCAGGCCTTGATAGGCTCACGACTAGACTATGCCAACATCCTTTATTTGGGTCTTCCTGAATATCTGTTGACCCGCCTGCAGGTAGTCCAAAATTCGGCAGCCAGGGCAATCTTTGGTCTTACCAGAAGAGCCAGGGCGAGCAACCTCCTTGTTACTCTGCATTGGCTGCTGATTCGTAAGCGCATCTCCTTTAAGACCTTAACCACAGCTTTTAAGGCGCTACACAATTTCGGCACTGGCTATCTGCAGCGAAGGGTCAACTTCTATCTTCCATCTAGACCCTTGAGGTCGGCTGCCCAGGCCAATGCAATCGTGCCGGCAGTGAGACGTGTTCGTTGTGGAGGTCGCTCTTTTAGTTATCTGGCCCCCCGTCTTTGGAACACTCTGCCCCTGACGTTGCGAACGTGCTCCAATTTGTCTACCTTTAGAAAGGGACTTAAAACTCATCTTTTTGCCCTGTAAGCTGTTCTTGTGGATCTTTAGTGCCGCTTTGGCTGTCTTGTTAGTTGCTGGTATTTGTGTAATGATCTACAGCGCCGGGATGCTCTTCGGAGCAGCTGAGCGCTTTACAAAACCCCCAGTAGCATAACATATTGTTTTTTAAACTGTCATAAGTGTTAATAGTAAAATGCCAATGTCATTGCCGGAATCCAAGAAAAGGCCCTGGATTGGACCACCTCCTTGCTCATCGGGAGAACCCAGAGCATCTGCCTCCCCCCCTTCCACTCCAAAGATCATCTGCAGCGTACCCCAAGGATCATACCTCAGCGCAATGTTGTTCAACGTATACATGGCACCGCTCACTCACGTCGCCCGGCGGCACGACCTAAACATCATCTCCTACACTGACGACACCCAGCTGATCCTCTCACTCACCAAGGACCCCCACACCGCCAAAACCAACCTCCACTAAGGAATGAAGGCCGTCGCCGACTGGATGAGAAACAGCCGTCTGAAGCTGAACTTGGACAAGACGAAGGTCCTCAACCTCGGTTCCACCCCCTCAGCCTGGGACGACTCCTGGTGGCCGACGGCACTAGGACCACCTCCTACACCCATCGACCACACACAAAAACTGGGGGTCATCCTAGACTCGAACACTCTCCATGACAAAGCAGGTCAACGCCGTCTCCTCCTCCTGCTTCAACACCCTCCGCATGCTTCGCAGGATCTTCAAGTGGATCCCCACCACAACCGGAAGGACAGTCACCCAGGCCCTCGCAGCAGTAGACTGGACTACGGCAACGCACTCTACACAGGAGCCCCAGCCAAACTCCTGAAATGGCTCCAACACATCCAGAACGCCTCCTCACGCCTGATCCTCGGCATCCCGTGCCGCAGCCACATCACAACCCACCTGAGAGACCTGCACTGGCTCCCCATCAACAAGAGGAGAACCTTTCAAACTCCTCACCCATGCACACAAGGCACTCCACTACACCGGACCAGCGTACCTCATCAGCCGACTGAGCCTCTGCACACCATTCCGCCAGCTCCACTCTGCAGACCGCGCCCTCGCCACCGTCGCCCGCATCCGAAGAGTGACCGCCGGCAGCAGATCATTCTCCCACCCAGCCACCAAGACGTGGAACACCCTCCCCATCCGCCTACGGCAGACCGAAGACCTCCTAACCTTCAGAAGACTCCTCAAGACCTGGCTCTTCGAACAGTAGCAGCGTTCTCCCCCTCAGCGCCTTGAGACCCTCACAGGTATGTAGTGAACTTTACAAATGCTTTGATTGATTGATTGATTGATTGATTGCATGGTCATGGATTACAAGAGGTAGTGAAGTGACCTGTGTATGCGTAGTTGTTCTGTGGGCACGAGAGAAGTATGTAATTCTGCTGTAACCCTGCATGAGTGAAGCTCACGCTGCTGCTGTCTACTGTACCTGTTATTGATCCAGCGGTCCACCGACAACAGATACTCCACTACCACATACTCACCTGGGCCCATAAAACACACAGTGGTTAAAACCGCTGGCGGGTTTCAAGTTTTATAAAATATTCAAAACTGCTTAGAATTAGTTTAATCTTCAACTAGCCCCTTGCAGTTCAACAAGTTCTTTCCTCTGGTCGATGGACCATTATTTCAAACTAGTTAATGGCAATAATTAACATAAACTAACTTTAAGTAAATCACCAAAGGCTCAAGAAGTTTTAAAACCTTTATCTAAATTTTTAGTTGCATCTGAACAATCTCAATATAGTGCAGTCACTCTCACTCATAGGAGAGGAAATTAAATTAGTAAAACACAATGCATTTCTCGCTGACTCACACAATGACTTACGCTGGAAAGGGAGAGGACAGAGAGAAAAAGTTCAAAAACTTTAGCGAATAACAGAAAAATATAATTACCTAGGATGGTGTGGAAGACTAACCCCCTGGCCATAGGGCTGGTGGGGGTCCCTTGAGATAGATTCAGGAGACAAAGACTTCAGGACAGGAATCAGGACAGTATAGTTGCCCTCTCTAAAATACTGACGGTTGTGCCGCACCCCTCTCTAACACTCTTCCTCCTCAAGATTCTTCTGCGATCTTCACATCTAACCCTACTTAAATTTAGGATACAAATTTCTGCTTCAGGTTCTGCAATCAGTTCTTCATCAGCATCAGCATCTCGCCTCAGCATTCAGCAAGGCTCGATCTGACTAACTAACTAAAGCAATCTTAATTATACCTTTCGTTCTGCATGTGCCATCCATTAATTTTTCAATATCGTAATAATACAAAATTTGTTTTATTTTTTATTTTATTTAAGCGTTCACAGCTAAATTGCAAGTCAAAATTGACAGGATCAAAATACAAATACATTACCAATACATTACAGCAATTATATAACCAAACAATAAAAAAAGGCAGACCAATTTCTGTTTTTCCATCAAAATCCATAAACATTTCATCTTCCATTCTTAATCCTCATAGTAATCTCGGAACGCTCTCCATATTTTTATGCCCAATCTTTTTTTCCTAACACCCTTGATAGAAAAGAGTCCCCACTCCAAATTGTACATACTAAGCATTTTAGCACGCCATTGATGAAAAACAGGTGGTTGTTCCTGAAGCCACTAAGTGGCTATGCATAAACGTGCTACAGTCATTGCAAAGAAAATAAAATACCGATGTTGATATAAAGGCTCAGCTACTCTGTCCTTTGGTATTTTCCCCAGTAACAACATAGCCAGAGTGATAACTAAAGGCATTCCAATTACAAAGGATAAGAACTTTTCAAGATCAGTAATAAAACATTGGAGTTTGGCACAGCTATAAAAGAGATGGACACTTCCCACATCATCCGCATTACACCGAAAACACTTGCCGTCATTCCCTCCACCCCATTTTGCCATTCGAATCGAGGTGTAGTACAAATCAAACAAAGTCTTAAAAAATTGGGCTTTTAAATTTGCCGACATTAGTGCCTCCTTGGATACTAATAGTAGGTCATCTATATCTAATTCTTGATCTTCTAATGCGCCCACCCATTTTATCCTTACTTTTTTTTAAATCGTCACTCCGATCACTAAGTAGCAATTGGTAAAGCGTTCCAATTTTTACTAGCCTCCTAATTCCCTCCACAACTTTATTTGTCTGAAGCACAGCTTTTCGATGAGATAGGTAATCTCGTATTTGCAAAAATTTAAAGAAAACATTTCTGGGAAAAAAACTGGTCTTTTAGCTCATCAAAAGATTTACAAATCCCTTCATCCTCATACATGTCTCCGAGCCATCTAACCCCTTTCCACTGCCATCTTATTGCCATATCATCAGAAAATATACCAGGTAAAAGTCTGTAAGTGTTCAAGGGTGTATAATAAGATATTTTCCCTATCGCAATTGTCTTAGCCACCCACTTCCATACCTTGAACGCGGCCAACACTACCTTAAAAAGAGTTCGCTTGTAATAACTCCCATCGATCTCCTTAAATAATGATTGTTTTGCTACAGACCCTAACTGCATTTCAAAAAGAGTTGGGGCAGAAGACTTGTCCTGCTCAGTCTCCCCAGTTATCAGAAACCTCATCTTCAGTAAAAAACAAGTTACAAAATACAAAACAAAATCTGGCACCCCCATCCTTCCCCTAGCAATTGGTAAAGTAATAAACTTAATTGCCCGTCTAGGTCTCCCTGGACTCCAAATACATTTACCACATCTCGACTGTAGAGCCTGTATCTTTTCTTTTGCAATTTCTAAGGGTATTGACCTAAATAGATATAAAACTTTTGGTAGCACATTCATTTTTATAACATTTGACCGTCCGATAATAGTTAAATATAGTCGTTCCCATCTATCCAAGGAGTTCCTGATTTTAGTCATCAAAGTGATCCAATTGACCTCAACTAATACAGTCATATTAGACCGCAGTTGAATACCTAGATATGTAGCCTCCTTCACCACTCTACTATCTTGCCATACTACAGACTCCGAGCACAAGATCTGTGTTTTTAACACATTTAGTTTATATCCTGCTACTCGCCCAAACTCCTTCGCCAACCTCTCAATTTCTTTGATGGCGGTCCCAGGGTTAACCGTTGTCACCGCAATATCGTCCGCATAGGCAAACACAGAAAAATAATACTCAGACACTTGATATGGCGGGATCAGGATATTGCCAGTTAATTGTTCCAAAAAAGGATTAATGTATAAAGCAAACAAAAGAGGGGAGCACGGGCACCCCTGACGTGTATCACGTGTAATATTCACAGAATCTGAAAGTAGGCCCATAACAGAGATCCTGGCCGTAGGTGTTTGATATAAAGACTGAATTGCAGCAATTTATTTAGGTCCAAACCCCATTTTCTGCATTAGTTTCCACATATACCCCCATTGCACCTGGTCGAACGCTTTTTCTGCGTCTAGTAAGATAAGCGCAAGATCATTTTTTTTTTCACAGCAGCAATGTCAAATAATGTAATGACTTTGTTAACGTGCTCTACCTATTTTTGGTATAAAACCATGCTGTTGATGTGAGACTAAGGAGACCATACAGTCAGACATTCGGTTGGCTAGTATTTTCGAATAAATTTTATTGTCAGCATTTAATAACGATATTGGTCTATAGGATCCTACTAGATCCGGCTGTTTCTCCTTCTTACAAAAAAACGCTGTGGTAGCCTCTGACCAAGATCTAGGAGGATCTCCCTGCTGGGCCTTCTGTATTACCAGTAGCAGCTCATTTTTAATAATATTGTAAAATTGTCTATAAACCTCACTAGGTAGTCTATCAGGGCCAGCAGCCTTACCAATACGAAGGCCCTTTACGGCCCTTTCCAGCTCCTCCTCTGTAATTGGAGCTTCCAGACTCTGCGCCACTGTAGGATCCAGCTTTTTAAAACCCCCTTCAAACATTTATAGCCAATCCAACCCATCACAGTCGGTCCCTGCATATAATTCAATATAAAACTGCTGAAAAATCCAGAGGATTTCATGAGGGTCCGAGTGAGACACACCCATATCATCCCTCATTGCCACGATATTTCTGGCCGACTCCTTCATCCGAAGCTGTACCGCCAACCTTTTACCAATTGTTTCAGAATACTCATGTTTTTCCATCCTTGATGTTAAAAACTTCCTTGCATTCTCTACACTCCAGTAGCCCACCACTTTAGCTCTGCATTTTGCTACTTTGTCTTCAAGGTTGCTTAAATCATTCAAACCGTTAACTACCCCATTCATTAGTAAAGTTTCAGCCTGTACTGAGCGCTGATATAAGATACCTAGCTCTTGTCTAGCTTTCTTTTGCTGCCGAAACATGAAACTCATACATTCACCACGAAAGCCGGCTTTAAAAGTATCCCAGACAATAATACAAAATTTGATTGGTCCGGCAAAGGGGGGTCTTCATCACACCATGCTTACATGTCACAAAATTCAGTCAAACCATTGTTCGCAAACCCAACCCCTTACTTTTTATTTATACACCGTATTCCCATCCACTAGATGTATCCATGTGGTAACATTAATACATTACAATGAATAAAACATGTCACTACTGAACTTCCCATCCACTAGATGTATCCATGTGGTAACATTAATACATTACAATGAATAAAACATTTCACTACTGAACTTTTCACCATCGTTTCCCAGGCTATTGCACTCATTCTTGGCTTTCTTTCAACTGCTGTGTCATTGACCTTCATGACTTCTCTCAGTGGGCATGCGCAGACTTCGCGTCATTCAGCTCATTCAGTTATGCAAGAAAGGCCCAAATACGCACTAATCATAAAAGTCAAAAGACAGATTTCTCAAAATAAGTGTTTACACTCTATACCACTCACCTCTACTCTATCCTATTTTATTTATTACACTTATCCCCGTGTTAGCATTAGTACAATAGCTCTATCTAATTTCAGATAAGCAGGTGCCATGCATGCGAGTCTTCAAACCGCCATGTTAATAGCTTCTGCTCATGCACTAGAATTTCCCTCCAAGCGTTACCTCATCATACTATGTAGATGTAGTTGACACATGCGCAAAACAGATTTCTAGTTAAAAGCGGTATTAGACCTTCCTCAATGTTATCTGCATTAGTACGTCCATATGCAAGCTTCGCCAACCCAAAAGTGTTTGTGTAAATATGTTTTAATCTCCACAAAACATTATTAATAACTTGTTACTAAGCTCAACGAGCGGATTTCTCCTAGCAAGTCTCTTCTCTCCAAGACCTTGCTCCATTAATACCGTCTCTGATGGCACTTTTGAGCCATCACAAAATGACCCATCCTAACCAGATGCCAACATCAACAATTCTCAATGTTTGGCTCTTCCTTTTAATTTTCATCTTTTACTTCTTTTCCTTCTAATTCTTTCATTTTTTTAAATATATTTTCCCTTTCATCTCTTCTACCTGTATTTCCTCATGTTCTCTCTTTCTCTTCTTTCCTTTCCCATCATGTATTCTAAATTTTTCTTTACCCTTGTAACACTTGCATGTGATCATTATCGTTAACACTAATGTCACTATTATAACTACTGGTATTATTATTTGTCCTAGGAAACTCTTTCCAAAGTCAGAAAACCAATTCCCTATTGCAGTAATACTCTTTGTCTTTCTCATACGCTGTGAACCTCCCGTTTGGTCAAATCTTCATGAATTCTTGTAATATTCTTAATATACCTATTAAGTTCCTTACTTTTATCAGGTATGTACGTGCAACAATGTTGAACTCTCAACATTCCACAGACTCCTCCTTCTTTTGCCAATACAATATCAATAGCAAGATGATTTATAAAACCATAGATCTCATTGCAACCATTTCTGAATTAATCATCAAGAATCCTCCAGCAGTATCAGTCGAAAGACCATCAACTACTGTTGACAATTTACAAATTTGTGCAAATTCAGAACGACTCCAACTTAGGGTATCAGTGCCCCAAATATATCACCCACTATTCCAGAAAAGCTAGCCCTCTTAATTTGTGTTAGTCTGTTAGATATTTCATTGATTCTGTCCACATGGTAAATCTTTGGAAATACTATTCCAAAGTAACAGCTACCCTACCACCTGTCAGGTAATCTATAACACGCATTATTTCCACAAACATAATAGATGCCTGGAAATACATGATCAGTTCCCCCTTTTAGTTCTCATCCCCCTATGATTAGGAAATTATGTTCATATTCACTGGAACCAATGACAATTTTATTATACTCTGTCCTTAACCTATGGAGACAAAATGTCACTTTCTTCACAAAGTCTAGGAACATCGCAGCATGAGCCTCACTCTTTACATAATTTCCCTCTTTCTCCAACCTATGGCGGTGCATGGGTTTTCTGTTCAGTAGATTTCTTTGTCAAATCCTCTCTCCTATCTTTAACTAAATTAGGAAGCTCTTTTTCTTCTTCACGTAATATACATGTTAGATTATTCTTGTGTGCCTGTACTAAATCTATTGGGCTCATTGTTACAAAGAATTCACCCATAAACTGTGCATCCTTACTACCAAATACTGGATGTATATTCTTTCGAATAGGTAATTCTGAAAATACTATATCTATATTAGAACAGAAATATTGTAACTTTCCAATTACATAAAATAAACATGCTAATACACTACATGACACACCATATGTTAAAGGAATATGGTGTAAATGTAAATGTATTTGAGCTTGTAAAGCGCACTGCTACCCGTCCGTAAGTTTCCTGGCGCTGTATAACTCTGGGTAACCCGCCCTGGCTTTCCCTGTGGGATGGTCCCTGCTGGGAGTCCCCAAGGTGGAGCCAGGCATCCCCGGAATTGATGGGGCCGTTGTGGAGATTAGGCAAGCTAATGCCCAGAGTTGCCGAGTGGAACCCCTGATTAGAGTAAGCACCAAAGCGAGAATTATCGAGTCCGCTGACCCAAGTTCATGACCCTGCCACGTCGGGAATTGAACCCTGGTCCCAGGCCGACTTCTGCTCCCAGGTCTGCCGCCTCTAACCAGTGAGCCACACTACTCCACTGGTGATAAGTTACCTCTTCTGATACTGATGTGGGTAATTTCATACAGACGTAACAATCACTAATCCCCATTGTATCTAAATACTGAAACAACAACTTAGTAAGCACATTTAAATAAGTATCATTATTAGATCCATCATGGAGATACATAGCTTCATCTACTTGTTCTAATTCTGGTTTAGTACTTTCTGTATTGGCATCTATTCTATCATTAGTGACTGTGTTGTTTCTATTATTATTAGCTACCATCAATAAAGGTACTACCACTGTTAAAATTAACCAGGTAAAGATTACTAATGAAATACTACATAAACTTTTTTCGTTTACAACCTCATTTCGATTGTTCAGTGATTTTAACTTCTGCCATTTTTAAACAGAGGAATTCCTCTTTTCTTTACTTAACCGGTTAAAAGGAAGAATGTAATCTTTATCTTAGGGTGGCTTTAATTTGCTTTCATCAACCTGGCTGACAGAGTCTCTCTTTGAATCTTCACGTAACTCTAAGTTTTCAAACTCTTCAAGTATAATGTAGGTCCATTCACGAGCTTTGTATTTTCTGTTCAAGATTTTCTATCTTGGTCTTCTGCGTGTGGATTTTGTTAATAACTTCTTTGGTTCAGTTTTACTTGAAACCTCAATTACCTGCTCTAGGTCCTTCCTTGTTTTCTTAAATAATGTTTTAGTCTTTTAACTCCACATGGACAATTATCACCTTCTGTTACTCTTTTGAATTGAACTGCACTTTCACCTTCTCCTTCTTTCTCTTTGGGTATTTTATTTTCACTTTGTCTCAGCACAATTTGCACAATGGCAAAACATTCACCCCCAGTCACAGATCTGGGTTTAATCCATCGTTATTTTGCTCACCACACCACCCCAGTTCAGACATGGCCATATGCAAATGTCTAACCCTGTGCCTCATGGGAACAGTCCAGCCCCAACTGCCAAGCCATGTCTTTCCTGGACCGGAATTAAGCCTCCTAGGACCGGTTACGGCTATCAGCCGTCATCAGCCAGGATAGCTGGATTCCAGTGGCATGGAGAGCACGGGACTCACGTCCGAGCATACCCGTCCCACTCTGGGTGACAAATGCAAAAACAACAATTGATGGACAGAATGTTGCACAATGGCAAAACATTCACCCGTGTTTGATTTGCTGCTCACCCTATGTGGGAAGGGTATGCCCAGACCTGGGTCCTGTGCTCACTCCGCCACTGGAGTCAAGCTATCCTGGCTGAAGACGGCTGATAGCCAAAAACCGGTCCTAGGATGCTTGATTCCGGTCCAGGGAAGACATGGCTTGGCAGTTCGGGCTGGACTGTTCCCATGAGGCACAGGGTCAAGACTGATTTGCATATGGCCATGTATAAACTGGGGTGGCTTGGTGAGCAAAATAACGATGGATTAAACTAAGGGTGGGCGTAGTACGCGTAGTCGCGCTACGCAAAGCTACGCAAAGACGTTCTCGCACTACGCGAGATTCGCGAGCGTGCATAGTTGCTTGTTGGACCCGTTCGCGAGGTGTTTTTCTTGCTTGGGAGTGCGTTGTGCTTGTTCGGGCGCTGTCTCGTGCTCTGGGGATCGTAGCTCGTTAACATACCCATGCCGTGGGCTATGGGCGCGGCCATCTTGTTTATTCTATTGTCCCGCCTGCTCGCGTTGCCTTATTTCCTGTTCTGGGTCATGTATAACATGTTCGCGTTGTGCATGTCATGTTCGGGAACGCTATCTACTTGTTCGGGACGACAAGTGCATGTTCGTGAGAAATATCGCACAAACTTACCCACGTGATCGCGACGGGCGCGGCCATCTTATTTTTCACTCTATGCTATGGTTCTGGGCCTAGTTTTCCATTTACCTTTACCTTTAATCTTTGCAATCCTTCCTTATTTTCACTGTTTTTCTCACTTTTTTTATTTATCATCTCTGTCTCTCTGTCCCTAAGTTTATATTTTGTGATTTATTTCTACTTTCACTGTGTTTTTGTTTCTTTTCTACTGTTTTTTTTTACTTCTTTCTTCAAGCTCCTACTTCTTCCCCCCCTAACTTTATCTTCTCCTTCTTTTCTTTTCTGCCTCCACCCCCAGAACCATGGCCAAGGGCAGCAGTACCGGCTCGACGGGCAAGGCGCTCTGCAGGGGTGCAGGCCCACCAACTTTTTGGAGAGGCGGAGGTGGCCGTCCTGGTTTCCTTCATCCAGCGCCACCTCCCCTTGACTTTGGCAGCAGGCGGCAGGCAAGGCTCCGGTTACCGGAGGGTCACCGCCGGTGGGCGAAGGTGCGCTGGGCAGTCTTTCACTGCTCGGGTATCCGGCGCACCCACCAGCATCTGGCCCACCGGTGGGCAGACATTCTTGACCGGGAGCAGGACCTGCTAGGTGTCGAGGTCATGGGGCTTGGTGAGTAGCTAGTAATATATATATAGTAGTATAAGTATTGTGTATAATTCTTGGACGAATAAGTAACACGATTATTGGTGCACTTAGTTAGATTGCAGATCAATTCCATTTCAAAATCTTCTGTGATTGTATGACACAGCTGCTGCTCGGCACTTCTCTTACTTGTTTGTAACTTTGCACTAGCTTGGGATGATTATTGATGTTAGAGTTTACTTTAGAGAACGGAAGTTAGTTAATGCTATTGCTAGAGTCTAGTCTTTCCATTGTCCTTCAGTGAAATAGTGGTGGACGGATATAGGTTTACTTAGTTTTAGTTCATATTTTTTTACGGTCTGCGTGACGCCTCCTCTGTCACTGACTGCTTAGTTCTTTCCCCAGTCCTCCATAGAACCTTTTTGTAGTTTGTTTAGTGAGTGGTAGGCTTAGCAGCAATAGCATTGTCAGTCAGTAGCAGAACAACATATGACGCAGCCAACCAACAATTTGGTGTATGCACAAATTTATGCATGTGTCCTCCATCTCATGTATGCATTTTTGCTGGCAAAAATAAAATGGAAATGCCAACTTACTGAACAATTGGCCCGTCTGGAATAGGTGGTGTAGGTCAGGTGGTACTGGCTTCGTTAGTTAGTGTTCTGCAATCAGAATGATTATGGAACATTTGATTAGTGTTCATATAAGTAGGCGGTCCGTGAATCCTGCAAGCCAGTAGTTATTTAGATAGGTCAATTTTATTACAATTGTTGTTTCCTAAAATGTTTGATCATTTTTTTTGTTCTTTTTTTTTTTGTTTCACAGCACTCAATGTTTCTCTCTTTCTTTATTTTTTCTTACATGATCAGCACCCACGGGCAAGCAGACGGGGTCCGAGTCGGCGGGACAACAACCACCAGAGAAGCACTCCTCTACTGAGGATCCTGCGGCTGGCCACAGTAAGTCCTACAGTGCTTATATTATTAACAATTATATTTCCCTAACTTTTAACGCACCTTATTTTTTCCAATCTATTAATTAAGCTTCCTCCTAATTCAATTTTTAACAAAAGCTTCTTTGATCTTCATTATCTGGTTTCCAACTTTTGGGTATCCCTGCCTTTCAGACCTTCCCAACTGCCTCCGCTCTGACTCTCTGTACTATGACTGTCTGTAGCTAAGCTTTCCCTGTTGGCCACTCTTTAGTTAAGGTATTCTTTTGAATAAATCTGTGATAGAATAGCTGTTGCTACTGGGACCACTCCTGTCCTTTGTGTTGTCCTCTTTAATCTCTAGGCTTTGACAATTCCCACCAACTAAATACGCAACAAGATGTTTTGTCTAGTATTTTTTTGTTAGGGTAGTAGTACATACTACTACTACTGTTGTGGGTATTCTGCATAGCCACATACAGAACTATGCACAAGAAAATAGGATGTTGGTGATGGGAGGTTGGACCTTACTTACACCTCAGTCACAGAACTCAGAACCCACAATTCACTGACCGACTAGCGATAGCGTCTGAGTCATTAGTCATTTGTCCCGACCACCACATGAAGATACTCAATGATTTTATTACACAACCCAGAACATAACACCCTTTCGCTCACTCACTCGTGTAAGTCCACAACACCACAGACACTCCAAATATACCACAGAGTCTATGTGCAAGTGCAAAAGCTTTATTTTTTTCAAACAATAACAAGCTTTGTAAGTTGTTCCATGAAATACATCTAGCTCCACCATGCAAAATTAGCGTGCTGAAGATGTGCCACCTGCGAGATGTGAATGGCAGGGCGGGGTGGGCAACGGGTCCTGACAGGGGGCGAAGGTGTGCTCCAGCGCACCGCAGTCGTCCCCAGCACCAAAGGAGTAAAGGACCGCGTGCTTCAAGGGGAGCCAATGCCGGGGTTGTGAGCAAGTCCACGTGCAAAGGCCTCCCGCCCGCAGTTTGAGGAATGTCGGTATGACTCGGTAGTAGCAAAGCGAGGCACGCAGTAAGGGGTATGGAGCCCGCACTGTTCGTCATGGAGCGGTGTTCGAGGAGGCACAAGTGTGCTAGGAAGGAGTAGGTGCGAAGTAGCCGAGTCGCTGAATTTGCCACCTAAATTGCAGCCGTGGCGTCCAGCAGCAGGCCAGGTCTCGCTTCAAAATGGCCGCGAAGGCGGCTGTGATGGCAGCTGGAGTAGAGGCCGATCGCGGCCAAGGCAGGGGGGAGGGAGGGTGCCCAACGAGGTCCTTGTCTCCAAAAGGGAATCGTGGCAGAGCGATGTACAGCCGTCGCCGCTGCAGCGCGCCTCCGGGCCAGAAAGAGTCAGGCACTGCGCCGCAGTACGGGTTCCGTTCAGGCAGGTAGTCTCTCCCGCGGTGCCAAATGGCGTGTCCAGGAGCAGCGATGGCATGAGTCCCGTCGGTGGCAGCCGGACACCACAGACCTGCGCGCTCACCAGGGTGCGCTCCGTGTCCGGCTGCAGCAGACGGCGCTTGGCGGGCTTCAGTGAGCGGGGGTTCTAGCAGCGCAGGTAGGATGGCTGGCGAGCTCGTACCTTAGGCAGGGGGTGGTGATCTCCCCTCCGAAGCGGGCCCTCCCGGTCAGGAGCGGGACAGCGGGGCAGGCCACACGCCACTCGAGGGTTGGGGCACCTCCGTCTAGGCCCCGAAGCCTCGGCCTTTCCCAGCCGGTGCACCCAGGAGGGCAGATCGGCAGTAGAGCGTGAGGCGCCGCTCACGGGAAGCGGGCCAGTTTTCTCCGGCTCTGGGGGTGCGACGCGGGAGACGATGACACCGGAGCGTGCCTCTCAGCCGGGCACGTCTGATCCCGCTATTCACAAGGTAGTTTAGTTGGTCAGGATGGTGCGAAGGATGGTTTTTAGGCTCGACTGGGCGAGAGCCTCACTGCTGTGCGGCCATCTTGGTCCGGCGCCACCTAGCGCCCCCATATTTTAGTGTCTTTAATGAGAATGGTTTGTCATTTTGTTATATGAATTAGAGTTTTACAAGTTATTAGTTTATTTTAAGTTTAATTCTGCTATTTTAGTTCCGTAGCGGGTTGTGGGTGTATAGGGGAATAGGGTGGGAAGTAATTTAATTGTATAATATTTAATGAGTACTTAATGTGTTAATTGATTAATTAATAATAGTTTAATTATTAGTTGTTAATTAATTTCAATTAGTTTATTAATTAATAATTAGGTCAATTGCTTACTAATTTTAGGTGTGTGTTGTGGTGTTTATATGTGTAAATTGTGTGAAGGGTGGTAAGCAATTAAATGTTTTTATTGATTAATCATTAAATACTTTTAAATCACTTACCAATAATTAATTATTAATTCTAATTGTGTAATTAATTGTAGGTGTGTGATTTGGTGTTAATATATGTAAATGGTATGAAAGGTGGTAAGTAATTAATTATTTATTGATGAATTATTAAATAATACAATAATTTTCATTAATTAATTAGTAATTATTAAATGTAATTGTGTAAATAATTGTAGGTGTGTGTTGTGGATTGTATAGTGTTAAGTAATGAGTAATTAATTATCTTTGTTAATAATAATGTATTTAAATATATATATTTGAATTATGTTATTATTGGAAATTACATTTAATAAAAATGTTGATGGTTTTGTTTTTTATTGTTTTGGAATCCAGCGTTTTCCCTACTGTTGCACTCATTGGAGTGGGAATAGGATTTTTTTCCCCTCCGCCATCTAGTGCTTTCCCTACTGTTGCACTCATTGGAGTGGGAATAGTAATTTGTACCCCTCCGCTATCCAGCGCTTTCCCTACTGTTGCACTCACTGGAGTGGGAATAGTAATGTTTACCCCTACGCTATCCAGCGCTTTCCCTACTGTTGCACTCATTGGAGTGGGAATAGTAATTTTTACCCCTCAGCTATCCAGCTCTCTCCCTACTTTTGCACTGGAGTGGGAATAGTACATTTTACCCCTCTGCTATTAAGTGCTTTCCCTACTGTTGCACTCATTGGAGTGGGAATAGTAATTTGTACCCCTACGCTATCCAGTGCTTTCCCTACTGTTGCTTTCACTGGAGTGGGTATAGTAATTTTTACCCCTTCGCTATCCAACGTTTTAACTACTAATGTTTCTATTTTGTTATTGAATGTATGTTGTTTTAATAGTTTAATGTGTTAATTAAATACAAAATATTTTATTATAAATTATTTATAGATGTGTTTATTTTATTTTTGTATAATTAAAAAAGTTTATAATTTAAATAAAGATAATAGTTAATAAAATATATTTAAGTAAATATATGTATATGGACACATTTCGTTTGTGTTTATATTTAATAAATTAAGTTTATTTGATATCATTAGTTTAAATATATATTACATTTAATTTATTTTGTTAATAATATTAATATTATTTCATTCGTTTATTTTAATTTGTTATTTTTTAAAGTCGATATTTTTTGCATCTATATTTTTTACATCGATATATTTGAGTTGATATTACTGTACTTTCCTGTTTATATATAGGGATTTGATATTTTTGTAATCAATATTTTTACATTGATTTTTTTTTCATCTATATTTTTGTAATCGATATTTTAACATGGAACCATTAGCATTAGTACAGTAGCTTGCTCTAATTTCAGATAAGCAGGTGCCATGAATGCGAGTCTTCAAACCGCCATGTTAAAAGCTTCTGCTCATGCGCTAGAATTTCCCTCCAAGCGTTACCTCGTCATACTACGCATGCACAAAACAGATTTCCTGTTAAAAGCAGTATTAGTCCTTCTTCAATATTATTAGCGTTGGTACGTCCATATGCAAGCTTTGCTAACCCAAAAGTGTTTGTGTAAATATGTATTAATTTCCACAAAACATTATTAATAACTTGTTAGTAAGTTAAACGAGCGGTTTTCTCCAAGTAAGTCTCTTCTCTCCTAGACCTTGCTCCATCATTATGGGGCCGATTATGATCCTGGATTTTTATTTTCCATACAAATAGGATTTGTATTTTTCTCCATACAAATTGTAAAAGTCCCTTCCAACCCGTGTAGTACGATTCGTATGGGAAAAATACATACAGATCGGCCCAATCCATACAAATCGGATCGGGAAAAGCTGTACGACACGGACTTGTAAAAAAGACCATACAATTTTAAAAAGGCTGTCCAACCCATCAAGTACGATTCGTACCGGGTTGTCAGCATACAATTTGTATGGAAAATGGCCTGTATATGGGGAATGACTCGTACCGGGCAACGAAGTGAACCCCTATACGCCTCGTACCCTGGTATGACTCGTTCTGGGTGTACGACTCATACCGGGGTACGGGTCGTATAGGGGTATGAGGCATGCAGGGGTCCCCCCACATGCGAGGCGTGTGTATGGTGCGTACCCCAACATCACGCATGTACGCACCGTACGTACGCGATTTTGGGGTACGGTGCGTACGTACGCGATTTTGGGGTATGGTGCGTACATATGTGATTTTGGGGTACATACGCAATTTTGGGGTACGGTGCGTACATACGCGATTTTGGGGTATGGTGCTTGTACGGTGCGTACACGACCAGTACCCCTTCATCGCGTATGTACGCACCGTACCCCACTTTCCGTGTCATCCGTACGCACAGTACATACGCACCGTACCCCTGTATTCATGGGGTGTACGACACGTACAAGAGGGGGTCTGTCTCATACTGTTTTCGGGGCATACAAGGTTTTTCCGGCACTTTTTGGCTCTTGTAAAAAAAGAGCCGTACCGAGTGCCGTTTGTATGAAACGTACTTGCCGGGTTGTAAACTGCTGCCGGGAATATATGGGCACGTCACGTACAGAGCAATCCGAATCGGAATCGCTTGTATATACGAGTTGTATCGCCTTTTTTACAATTTGTATGGAGTGCGTCTATTTGTACGGATCGTACTACCAAGGTTGTAGGGGCCTCCTTACAAGTACGAGTTGTATGAGGAAAACGCTCCATACCACGATTTGTACAGCGTTTTTCCAGGATCGGAATCGACCCCTATGTGTGTGTATGGAAATACCTTGCCCGACTTCTGCTTTATGTACAGTTCCAGTTTTGTGCATGATGAATTCTTGCAATATTAGTGACCATGCTGTATTGACTAATTGTTTAGCAGAGAAGCATGCACTGTTGATTGATGTGCTGCACCTATTTTGTGTGACACAGGGAATCATGTATTGCTGTTGTGTGAGCAACATATATTACACCCACGAGTGTGTGTGCCTGGAAGGTAGAATGCGCCTCTTCTACCCCTGTCGTACCTGTTTTGTGCTTCTTATGGGCTTCTAATTCTGTTGTATCTTCTGATGTCCATGTCCTGTGTCTTGTACTGCTACATCCAGTGCTGTTCCTGTTCTTTTAGTTTATGTGAGAACTGAACTGTACTGCTGCTGTGTTTTCTACCTGGTGTGTGGGTAAGTGGTTTTGTGTTCATTTTTATGTATCAACAATATTTTTCCAGTGTGGACCTAGCCGCATGGGCAGCAAAAAGCTTTACATGTTAAGGTAGGTACATATAATTTGTATATACAAAACTGTATAAGTTTCAACTTGGAGCAAAAAGACCAATATAATCTATGCGATGAGTTGAGTTTTGCCAGTTTATAGGGAGGCTTATTTTGTCCTGATGCAGGATGAAGAGGTAAGTCTTTAGGTCTTTTCTGAATGCTAGTAGGTTTGGGTAGAGTCTTAAATGTTCTGGAACCCTTTTACATTGTCTTAGTGCTAAACAAGATTAGCTTAGTAGACAAGTTTAGTCCTTGTGGATTTTGGGATTTTAGGAGCGTTTTTTCATTACCTGTTGTGATTTTTTTCCTTCCCGCCACTCATAGTTTCTCCTTTCGATAGGTAGGAATGTGGACCGAAATTTGGTGATTTGTGTGTGATGTGCGTGTGATACAAGTCATCTTGAAGGTGTGTCTCGCTTGGAGAGGAAGGGGATGTAGATCTTTCAGGACAAGGGAGATATGATTTGAGTTCTTTGCTCCTCAAGGGAGTCAAGCAGGAGTTTGTAGGCTGTCTTTAAGGTGGCATTGAGTGCAGTTAGTGATGCCTGCCTTCTGCACCCATTGTCCAGGCATATGATCACCAGTGCTTGTTTTATTGTCCTGCAGTCCATGGGAGGGGTGTAGGCTTCAGGTTTGCTGAGCATATGCAGTTTTCATCAGAGTTAGATGATGATCAATGATGAAGCAATCAATCAATCATGGAAATTATAAGAGCACTACTCACCCGTGAGGGTCTCAAGGCACTGGGAGGAGGGGTCAGCAGGTCCGTTTCATTTGAAGAGCCAGGTCTTCAGAGCCTTCCTGAAGGTGTTCAGGGATGGGGCACGTCTGATGTCGGTGAGGAGCTTGTTCCAGGTCTTGGCCTCAATGTAGGAGAAGAATCTTCCCCCTGCTTAGGCTCTGCGAATGCGCTGGGTTTTGGCGAGGAGAAGGTTGGACTGTTCCCATTGGGCACAGGGTCAAGACTGATTTGTATACGGCTGGGTTTACCTAGAATTGCATGGTGAGCAAAACAATGGATTTAGGCCCAGATCTCTGTACTGGGGTGAGTATATGACATTGTTCTGCATTCTGTCCATCAATTGTTCTTTTTGCAAAAACATGATGCCTGCGATTGCGGGTATTGGGAAAAAATAATGAGCTCATGCAGAGAAATGCAGGGCTCTTATTGGCTGCTAACACTTTAACCTGTAAGTTTTGGCAGCCATGTTGGAATTCGGCTCCAGCCAAGTCCCCCTCACCTTTTAAAAAGGGGGCTGGGTAGGAATAACGGATAAAAGCATTTTTGCAGTAAAGTCGTGAAATTTGTGAATTCTCAGCAAAAAAAAAGGCGGGCTTCCGTGCTTGTTTACATTATAGCCCTCAGGTGGGCCAGGTCGCGTGACTTGCAGGCTTTTTATTTTTTTTAAAAGATGGGGTTACATTGGGCTCCCCTCCTTGAGTTTAATTATGCCCTAGGGTCCACCACATCCCGGAGCTTAATTTTAAGAGGGCGGGGGCGGCTCAGTCCCCCTGGGCCACGGGACACACACCTCCCTAGGGCTATTTAAAAACGATCTGTACAGTGCAAATCCCAACCCCGCAGCAGCAAAAGCATCCTACTGAATGAACACACTTAGACCTCGAGGTGCAATATAGTCTAAAAGTATTGTGGAACTATGATAATAATCTCCAGTTGAATCCGAATGCCCTTAACCTTGCCTTTTACAAACCTGCCTCTCATAGCATTATTTTTGTATGTTGTCAGCTGTAAAGAACCCTTCAGGTTAACACTGTTCAAAGAGGATGTAAGAGAAAGCGCAAATGGATTATGGAGTGTAGCAACTCCATCTATTCTCATATATTATATCAAAGTTCCCCGGTGATTCTGTCATTGAGGAATTGGGGTCCGGTGTTTTGTGGGCATTTGTAGGCATAGGTGAGTATCTTGAAGGTGACTCTTTTCTTGATAGGGAGCCAGTGGAGCTTGTGCAGGTGTTGGCTGATGTGTTCGTGTTGAGGGGGCCCGAGGACGAGTCTCGCAGTGTTGTTCTGTATTGTTTGGAGCCTACGAAGTAGGGACTTGTTGATGTCGGCATAGAGGGTGTTTCCGTAGTCCAGCCTGCTGGTGATGAGTGGTGGGTGACTGTCTTCCTTGCCATGCAGGGATCCATTTGAAGGTCTTACGGAGGATGCGGAGGATGTTGGAGCAGCTGAAGGTGAGGGTATTGACCTGTTGATTCATGGAGAGGGAGGAGTCGAGTACGATGCCAAGGTTCTTGGCGTGGTCTGTGGGGGTAGGTGGGCTGCTGAGGGTGGTGAGCCACCAGGTGTTGTTCTATGCTGAGGGGGTGGTTCCAAGGACGAGGACCTCTGTTTTCTCCGAGTTGAGTTTTAGGCTGCTATTGCTCATCCAGGCTACAACATCCTGCATTCCTTCCTGGAAGTTGAGTCTGGTGGTGGTTGGGTCCTTTCTGAGGGAGAGGATGAGCTGGGTGTCATTGGCGTAGGAAACTATGCTCAGGCATGCTGTTGGCGGCGAGGGGGGCCATGTAGATGTTGAAGAGGGTTAAGCTGAGTGATGATCCCTGTAGAACTCTGCAGTTGATGTCCCTGGGTTCGAATAGGAAGGGTGGCTGTCTGATCCTTTGGCTCCTGCTGGTGAGGCAAAATCTGATCCAGTCGATGGCGATGCCTTGTATGCCGGCGTCGTGTAGTCTGGCTGTGAGTGTGCGTTGGTAGACGGTGTTGAAAGCTGCTGACAGGTTGAGTAGAATCAGGGCTGCCGTGTGGCCTTGGTGGAGGACGGTGCGGATGTCGTCGGTGGCTGTGAGTAAGGCAGTCTCGGTGCTATGGTTGCCGCGGAATCCGGATTGAGAAGGGTCGAGTATGAATGGGCAAATGATTTTTCCCCTGAGACAAAAGGGGGTGAGATTCCCAGTTGAGATAATATTTGAAGAAAGCTTTTAGCAAGGGAGGAGTTAGTTTGGACAGAAAGGGTGCAAGATTGCAACGAATTGAATCAAGATAAGCCCTATTATAAATAGGCCTGGAGCTCTAAAAATTCTTGCACTGTAGAATCATGTATTTACCCAAGTTCTTTCCAATTAATGTTATGATTATTAGCAAACTGCACTGTTTAGCCTTTACAGTCATCCCTGACCCAATACTACACAAGCAAGTGGTCCACGGAAGGAGTCAAATCTAAATTCCTGGGTGACCATAGGTGAATCCTGTGTAATTGCAGCTTCCTGTGATAGGTATGGGCTTGCATAGCCCAGCCTCCTTAGTGCTGGTGGTTGACAACGCATGAAAGAAGGCCTGAACGCCAACAACATGACCTGTAATTTGAAATGGTTACTGATGGCACATCCTAGTACAAAATCAGCTACCAAACTGGCAAGAATTTCAAAGAGTTTTCGCTTTTCTAAAGCTTTGCACATTGAAGATGAAACCATGAGTTAAAAACAGATATCAGATTTTTGTTTTAAGAAAGCTGAACAAGTCTCAACAAAAATATTGGGGCGTATTTACTAAAGGTTCACACAACTCAGTGCAGCAAGCAGAGAAAGCAAAGTTGCTTCTCTGCATTACATGATTGGGAGAGAGCTGAAGAGTGGCGTATATACTAAGATTTGGTGATCTTCAGCTCTCTATTTTCGCTTGTGCGCTTGAGGCTGCCTAATGCCAATGCAAGCATCCTTTTTAGCAGGACACAGCATAAAAACAAACATGAACTCTAATTTCCGTTTTCTATGTGTGATACAGAGTGCATCACACAGAGAAACAGGAGTAGCAAAGATAAAGAAACATATTTCCGCCCGTAGCTTTTCTCTGCGGTAGGCACACCATTTTGCAGTGACCCGAGATCTACTGCCTTCAGCAAAACTGGGATTGCGTCAGAGTCCATAAGTGAACACGCGTGAACGCCCATGCGCCACCCAGGGATCGCTTACCACAACGAAATATAACACAATGTATACAGAGTCAGGCAAGACAGTGTAAACAGCCCCTTACATGGCTTTGTAAATCTCATTAAATTACTTGTGTTGCTTTGTGACGACTTGCATCATGCAAGGACAACACAAGTCCTTAATAAATCTGGCACTAATCCAAAAAATGACCCAGTCCTCAAGGCAACGTAAAGGTAAGTCCTGCTATAAACAGTTCTAGATCGTCCAAAGCGCTCTCTAGTTATATCCCTATTCGTAGAGATTATACCACCGTTTCAGGCTGTTGCCAACGTTAAAAATTAAGCCCATCTCTGATAAACAGAAAACTGTACTCGTGTATCCCCCAGGAAGCGGCCCTACTAGCAACTGCTAAAGCAATCAGCAAACAAGAGTGGTTCTACGATGCTCCACAGAGTTTTATCTTACAATGCGTGGAGTTAGCCTTAACAAAAAATTTTTTGGGCTACAAAAATGAGCTTTTCCTCCAAGTGACGGGAACGTCGATGGGGGCTACAATGGCACCGAGTGTGGCTTGTATTTATGTGGGGCAATTCGAGGAGCACGTCATCGATACCGACCAAAACCCTTTCAGGGAACATCTACGCCTGTGGAGGCGGTATATCGATGACGTGCTCCTTGTCTGGTCGGGAGATGAAGACGTTCTCCTCCAATTTCTTAATTGGCTGAACACGCAAGACAGGAGTCTACGCTTTACTTGGAACTACCACCGTACGAAGGCAGTGTACCTGGATTTGGACATTGAGGCAGCAGATGGTAAATTTGAGACCAGGGTTCATCAAAAACCAACAGATAGAAATTCTCTCCTCACGTACCATTCGTACCATCCTCGGGCCCTCAGGGACAACCTCCCGGTGGGTCAATTTATGAGGTATAGGAGGAACTGCTCAAAAACGGAGACCTATAGAGAACAGGCTATTGATTTGAGCAATAGGCTACAAGCTCGGGATTACCCACGAAAAATAATCCGTCAAGCCAACAAGAGAGCGCTTAATACTCCGAGGACAGCACTCCTAGAGTCTAACAAAAAAGAAAAATCCGAATGCATTCCAGTGGTCATGACCTACGACCCACTAGCCACAAAAATCAGACAGGCCATCAGGAAGCATTGGTCCCTTCTTAACACACAGGACCAGAAGATGCCACCCCCTCGTTTTGCGTTTCGAAGGGCCTCTAATTTAAAAGACAAACTCGTCCACACTAGGATGATAGAGAAGAAACAACCAGAGACCTCGACTGTACCAAAAGGCCACTACCCGTGTGGCAACTGTTCTGTGTGCCCCATCACCAACAAATGCACCACCATTCAATTAAAATCCGGAAAAACTTGGACGCTAAACCAATTTAGCAACTGCAACACTACGAATGTAGTTTACAGGCTGAACTGTGAATGTGGCCTTGAATACATCGGGCTGACGTCGCGCAAAATCAAGCTGCGCATCCAAGAGCATTTAAGCACGATACGACAGGGCAAGCTAACGACAAAACTAGTGCAACATTGCCATCGCAATAAGCACACCTTCACATGGGTTGTACTGGAGAGAGTCATGGGGGATGCACAATCCATGGAGAAACGACTGGCAACTAAAGAAGCGCGCTGGATTTTCCAAGAAGCTAGTGAACAACAGGGACTTAATGAGTTATTAGAGTGGAATAAACTACGATGACCCAGTTGTCCCTTGGCTCAATAATTCTATAACAAACTGTAAAAATAGGAATTGTCTGAGTATCGGTTTTATATTGGTCTTATGTGTAACTAGAACAAGAAACATCCAAAACAGCCAAGTCTCACTTATCTATCTAACATAGGTGATCTTACCTATATACATTGTAATATGTCTCTACCATATAGGCAATAACATGAGAATACTCCAACACCACACCAGTAGGAATATGATCTCAATGGGAATTGGAGAAGGCAAAAAATAACTGACAATAAGAGGGTGCCTTTATTAGAAACCAATTGTTGTATATTCCAAGATGGCCGAGATGTTATTATAATGTTATTATAATATTGGAAAGGGATAAGTCATTGAGAGAGCCCGTTCCAAGATGGCGGCCGCCATTTCGAACGGTGCAAAGTCATATGAGTGAATTCAAAATCTGTATACATATTAATTCTACCTGTGTATACCCCACTCGGATGAGTGAAGGTTGATAAACTAGGCTGAATAAAACAAAATAGACAGTGTAGACGAGTAAGCGGTCACGTGGTTACATGGCCCAATCGTCGATCTGTTGCTCACGTGAGGTGTTTGGGCCAATCAGAATCTAGCTACACAGAAACACGGATAAATACACTACGAGCGCAACCCATGACGCTCCGGTGTTGAGGAAACGCCGTTTGCTGGACCCCCGCGAGTAAGCATGCATACGCGGTACCGGACGCTGGAGATATGGTGAGAGTAGATATGCTGATGTTAATTTCTGCCCGTATGGCGTTTTCCTGTGTCATTGATCCAGGCACCTCAGGAAGGGAGGCGGGACCCTACTTACCGAGCGGAAGGGGGACAAAGTCTTTGCACAGAGCCAGAGCGGTAACGGTATGAGAGCAACTGCCTTAGCTAGGTAAAAGCGTTTTTTTGTCCATAACAGGGTGCAAAGCAGATATTAATGATGCAGTAGTGCTACAGGCAGATGCCCACATATATACATATGTGTGTTTTATGTTCTTGATTTCCAGCATCTAAAAGCACAGTACCGCTGGCAGTGACACCGTAAATGTACGTTGGCCCTGAAGAAATTGCCTGATATTATACCTAAGGCAATGAAACATGTCGGCTGCGGGTTGAGTATGAAGCGATAGGTAGTATTCATACTTCACCCTTTTATATTACATGTTGAACTGCAATGCAACAAAAAGATATCAATAAAGTATGAGTGATAGCTTGCTGCGCAGTTTAGTGTATGTTATATGTTGAATGCGGTTAGTCTTGTGTCACATATATGTTGTTTGTACACTGCACCATTCACTGTTATGTTCCTTACTTTGGGTTTTGGACACGTTTTGCGTTAAGCTATTTGACACCGATGATGAGAACAGGGCTAACCTGGTGAGTACCAACCAGGGGCCCCATTGGTGGTGCGCCCGTGAGGTGTCATCTAGCTATTCACACCTTTTTCTTAATGTTGTCCCTTTGAATGAATGTCTGTATTGTGTTAAAAGGTTTTCTGTTTATCAGAGATGGGCTTAATTTTTAACGTTGGCAACAGCCTGAAACGGTGGTATAATCTCTACGAATAGGGATATAACTAGAGAGCGCTTTGGACGATCTAGAACTGTTTATAGCAGGACTTACCTTTACGTTGCCTTGAGGACTGGGTCATTTTTTGGATTAGTGTCTGATTGAGTGGAGGGCGATCCAGTCTTCTTTACCCCTCTTGACTCCCAGTAGTTGAACTTAATAAATCTGGACCATAATATACAATATTAAAGGATGTAAACGAATCACTTATGGAAGGGGCGGAAAGTAAAGTGATTGCAGAGATTTTGTTACTGGGATTCACCATGAAAGACCTGATAAAATCAGAGCAGTTGCAGACTGGCTCCTGATGTAGCCTTTGGACCAGTCTTAGGGCCTTATTATGAGTTTGGTGGTCATCCTGTTGGCCTGCCACAGAAGGACTGGCAAGTCTGTAATGCACTCCCCTGCTGGATTGCAAGTGTAATCCATGGTGGGCGAGCAGTGCTATGGCGGTCTCACAGCAGTAGGCTGTTAGGCTCATAGGAGAGCCTAACATGCAGCCCGCCACCATGAGAGCACCTGCAGCACGTTCCTGCAAGGTGTGGCAAGCATGAACAGGAACGGGAGTGCAATAAACCCCCCGGCCTGGACCCCCAGGCCCAGATCCCCCTTAGTTGCCTCTTTGCCACCCTTTTCATGGCGGGCTCACCCATGAAAAGGGTGGTGAAAAGGCAACTCGTAATATGCTCTGCAGTGCCAGCAGTGGCAACAACAGCATATTTAGGCCAGTTGCAGACCGCCGGCCCAGGGGGATCCTTGATTCCAATGGAACCGGACCACCACACTCAGAATACTGCGGGCAGACCCGCACTGTGGCCGTGGTCAGATCACCACCACGTGTACAGGGGTTCTGAGGACTTCTGTACTCATAATAAGGCCCTGAATATAGGCCACTGGCACAGTCCAGATTTGAGACCGGCTTTCATGGTAAAGATCTGCTACAGGAACATTTAGATATTTAGAGCTCTATTTTAGTTTTTTCCTTTAAAACTAATATTAATGGGCTACATCTGCTTTTTGGGTACCAGGGATCTGGTGTGCAGGAGCACTCCAGATTCAGAGGATAGTTACAATGGAGACCTGGAGGGCCATAACTTTTTACTCAGAGGTATCCAACACAGACCCAGGAGACCTGACCATGCAAGTGAGTGACATTAGTGTTTATTGTATGTAAATATGACCTGGACCAACATTGGACACCCATGAAATACAAAGGTGTAGCCAGATTGTAAATGTAGCAGGCATGAAAGAAAAACACAGCGTATCACACTTTTAGACTAGCCCTTTTCTTCAATATAAGATATGTTATGATGTATTATGGGCCTCATTCTGATGACAGTGGCATCGGTCATAGGGAGCTCATCAGGGCAGCAGTGGGACCATAATCCCTACGATAGGGTTGGTGCCTGCTCAGGCACCACCGTCGGGATTACGATGTCCATTTCCCTCAGTTTGTACATGGCGGTACGACCACCATGTACAGGCAGATGGAAAGGGACTTTTGAGGCCCCTAGCAGAACCCTGTGTCCTGTTGGCCTCCACTATGGGATTTGGGGGGCACATGTGGTGCCCACCAAACAGTCATGAACTTTGTGCCAGGCACCTGATGGCACCTGGCACACAGTGCATTGATGTTTCAAACATGCCTGTTTCTATTGGGCTTGTGCTGTGCCCCTTTTCCGGACCTCTGCACAACCCTCAATGGAAAAGGGCATGTTTACGACCGCCTGCACGGCAGTCGCATTGGAATATGTAGGGTGGAACCTCCAACTATTAGTCGGGAGGTTACCATCCTGCAACGATCCGACCACCATCATAATAAGGCCCTTAGTCTCCAATCCTTTGCCTGAACCTTTTCCGGTGCCTCCTAATGAGCAGTGCCAGATAAAGAGAGCACTGAGGGTCATAACACTTAAATTGAGCACTGGAAATGCTAAGTTAAGACACAGTCTCAGAAACATTTTTAGGCTGACTGGTGTCTTGAGTAGTTGAAGAACCAGAGCAGCACTGTTTCACCCCCTAAGACACTGGTAAATTATTGCCTGGGAAATGAAGTTTCAAGTCATGTCTTTGGCTTGAAATATAGAATTGTTTATTCAGATATCTAAAGTAACTGAACATAATGCAATAACATATAAAAAACAACATAACAATACAAACTACAGCAGGGCAAATCACAACAAACATCAAAACAGAATGCAACACAACAAATTCATTGCAACAATACAAAATAACATTGCAATAAGGATAAAACACAGCTGCACACAAATTAACTGAACACTTCACCATCACAACAAAATACCACACAACAAATGTGAGGCCAGAGCTGCCGACTTTGGAGCTGGGGAACCCGGTTCGAGCCTTGGCATCGGCTCATCATCCTGTGATTCTGGGCAAATCACTTAATCTCCCCGTGCCTACCAAAAAATGAATGTGCCCTTGTGGAATGTAACTCGAGCTCATGTAAAGCGCTCCAATGCCTCTGGGTTGAGTTTCCGCTATAAAAAAACCATGTCGCAATAACATACACAAAGCAACATAGCAATACATACCAACAGGGAACATCCCTTCAGAACCGTCAAAACAGACACAACACAACTGCAGTACAACACAACAAAATCACATTGCAATAACGCAGTACAAAAACACACCAGCACAAAACAACAGAACACATCACCACCACAAGATGGCCCAACCGAATCTGCATATACATTCTTATCACACATATCAAACTACAGCAGAGTCCTGCTTTTATAACATAGTTGTAAAAGGTGTTAGCACCAGGCACTACCTTAACTTACCACCAAAGACATTAAAAAGCGCCAGTCAAAAATGTTTGTGATCCGGTCCACAGTATTTACACTGATTATTATGGACCCCCTACCAGGAAAGGCGTGTTTATTGTGGGTCATGCTGGATAACTCTCGCACCCCCAAGCAAGAACCGTTGTCCAAACCTTGTGATGACTAGTTTTACGTCAAGGCTCACATGACGAAGTACAATGGGTGGGTACTGTTCAAGCAACCGCCCCTGCGAACCAGCGCCTTATCTCCTGTCCCCTTTGCTCACAGTTACGTCTCCTGTGCAGTGACCTCTACAGTGCATAGCTCATAGGTTACCTTCGCATAGGTCACGCATGCATTAGAATGAAAAGAGGTTATGAATTATGATAGTAAATACTGAGGAACGAATGACTGCAGGAGTAATAGTGGTAATCAGGGTGCATGGTGGTATTGCTGGTGCTTGTGGGTCGGTGGATGTACCAAGGTGGCAAGCGTGGTTGGGGTAGAATTGTTATGGGATGAGGGTACTGTAAATGGCTGCTTTTAGGGAGGTAATCTTGGTGATTGCTGTGGTTGTGGCAGGAGGAGGCGGCCGCGTGGAAGTAGTTCTGCTAGATAAGTTGAGGTGGTGGTATGGGGCGTGTGGTTTTGGTTTAGTACGGGTGGGAAGCGAGGTAAGCAATGGGGCTTTGTTCAAATGGGCGGCCGCGAGGTCTTGATGAAGCAGAGGGAAACCCCGCTGACGGTGGCCATAGAAACGCTAATGGTAAAGGCCTAATTCCTTAACAAATTCCGGATTTTTATTTACAAAAAAAAAAGTATACTGGAAACACTTTTAACAAACATCTGCACATTCTCTGCGATGGGGAAGTTTTTGTACCAATTTTGCAAAGCATCGTTGCCATCTCCTAATAGCGCCGAGCGGCACTAATGGGCATACTCATTCATTGCAAGTAGGAGAGTGCGGGCGAGTGAGCGGGTGAGTGTGCGGTGGAATTGGCAGGGCTGGACTGGGACTCAAGAGAGGTTCTGACAAAAAATATCAAACCATCCTTGCACCCTTCATCCCTCTTGCTCGTTCCATTTATTTTCTATCACTTTTCTACTCTGTCCCTCTCTTTATGAGTTCTCTCTTTTCCTCCATTCTGTTTCATTCACAAGGTCTCTCCTTTCCTCTCCTCTCTCTCCCTTGCTCTCTCTTTGTCCACCCCACAGCCCCACATTGTGACTGCGGAATAAAGTGACAGAGGAGTCCATGGGGCTTTAAAACCAGCCTGCAAAGAATCTAGCCCGCTGGTGAATAATAAAAAATGAGCCAGTCCAGCCCTGGTTAATAGTTGAATGAATGAATGAGTGCACGCCTGGATGAACGGGTGAGTTTATGAATGCATATTTCCGCAGTATGTTACAACTTCCATTTATCAATAAGAGATACAAGGTCAATTATATGTGTTAGCTTGGTGAGAGGTGGTGTTAAATGAAATCTTGCCACTGTTAAACTAATATTCCACAGGGATCCGCGCTATAGGTTTTGTGGTAATTACCACATCCCCTCAGTTTTCCCCAGGTGCATTATGCCAGCAGGTAATACGTGCTAAAGCTCAGTACATGCGGATTTTGGTCTGCAAGTCACCACAATCCGCATGTTATAAAGGGCACCAAAATTTATAGCAAGGGATAATTATCTCACCTTTCAAATTCACTGCGTCCTCAGGAGGGCTACGCGCAAGGAGGGCTTAGTGTTTTGTAGAATTGCTTTGGTTAAAGACAAATCTGATATTGAAGTTTTTAATAAACCGAAAAGTGTTCACCTTCCTATGGCTGGTTGCAGGGAGCATTTTCTAGGCAAGATGTTGTTACCCTAGCTTGGGCCCGACTGAGTCTGAGCAATGCTGCTGACATTGACAAGGCGGAAAACAAAAGACACAGCCTGGCACAATGCCTCCCATGTTGTTAAGAAAGCTCGACTTTAACCCGTTACATCTGCTGTTCTAAGCCAAGAAAACTCACCTTCCTGCTGCTTCTTGGAATGCGGGTGTGGGCTTGAGAGCTCCAACGAGTCCTTGCTGCTGGATTCAAGGAAAGTCGAGGGCACACTGCCAGGGTTACAGGAAGAGTGGTGTGCGCCGCTCAGAGACTCTCTTTACATACCAGATGCATTCAGTTGAGCAGGCCCTGGGTGTGACTGTTTGAGCAGCCATGGACTTTATCACAGCCACAGATTTATGGACTGGGGGTGATAGGTAAAAAACCTTTGGAAGCAAATAAGCTTTGAAGTTGAACAACATACCGTATTTGTTGCCTTGAACTAGGATTTTAACGCAAATTATTCATAGGGCCTGATTAAGAGTTGCGCATACCTCTTTTTATGCACAGGTCGGAATTACAAGTTAAAGGGCCTGATTGGAAGTGGCTCAAAATTACAGGGCATATTTACAAGAACATGTGAGAGCACGGAAGGCTATCCTTCCAGTTCCAGACCTATGCTAGCCTCACCCAGACACCCTTCCACTATGGCGCAAAGGTGTGTGTGTGGCACCCGCCTACCCGATTTTACTCCTGCATTGGAGACAGGGTAGGAGGATGCCATATCTCTGTAGATGTGGCATTCTCCTGAGTTTTTCTTCTCACACAGCACAGCATCTTTGGCAGCTGGGATGGGTGATATTTCTGTCATTATACCCTGTGTCATCGGAAGGCATACCTTGCATTACTATGGTGTGACAGTGACATTTATTTTATTGATTACACTTTTTATCCATTTGTTCTACAGGTAATCTGCCTTTCACATGTTAACTAAGTACGCAATTCTCTGACGATGTAGTCCATGGATTACAATGGTATATTCATGGACAAAGACATGCATTTGAAAACGGAGAAATTGGGCTTTGTGTATGTGGTGTGATCATTACTGCATATACATTGTTTGGCTATGTGTCCCAGGACATTTGTGTTGTTTGGTGTGTACCTTGTGAAAATCATTCCTTGTTATGTTGTATTTAATGTTAAATGGGATACAGTGATATATTTTACATATGTAACCATGCTTTGATATTTAACTTATTAACTGTGTGTACCGTATACCCATATACAGTTTTACTATTGTTTCATTGTTCTCAACACAAACGTATGTGGAGAACAGCAAATGAATTGACATTTTTGGCTGTTGCAAACATGACACAAAGACATATCAAATTTCTTATTCCTTTTTTGTTTTGACAGACATGTATGTAACATGCTTATGAGTACATATGATATGTTGAGTGAGCTTGAATGTACATATTATACACCACCACAACAGCATTTGAGTAGTGATATTTCGGTTATCGTCTGAAAGCTAATGTGAATTCTACTTACACAATATGTTATTTAGCTTGTGTGTAGGTTTCATTCATTCACCCTAAATCTGAGGATTTGTTCATAATTCATGAGAAAAAAATGATCGTCTATGCATCTCCTTCTAATATCTCTTTGATGTGAACCCATTTCTATATTTGGACCAATATCCATAATTGACATGGTGGAATTATTGTTTGCAGTATCTGTTTCTTCTAAAATATTAATTTTCCCTGTAATTGCTCTATTGTGTAGGATTGAACATACTACAATCATTCGTCATACTGTTCTTGGCCTATACAAAAACGTCCACTAAATATATCAAGACTAAGCCTGGGCGGAGTTCGCGGAGTTCCACAGAACTCCCCGGAGTGCAAAAAAAACTCTGCTGCGCTAAGCGGAGCTCCGCAAGTGGCAGAGTGTGTTAAAAAAATGCTGTTCACTGTAATTTTCAGTGCCAGGTGTTTGTCCATGCTGTAAAATTATCGCTAACTGCACCATACACAGTGCAAGTGGGCATAAGCGGGCGGTACTTCCTTTTTGCCATTCAAGTAGATTTTCTACTTGAGCGGCAGCTTTCTCAGCGTGAATGGATGGTATCTCAATGCAAGCTGTCACGAGCATATGAATCCAAATGAGTTTGGGAATAAAGGTGTGAGAGGTTGGTCATTTCATTAAACGCAATGCTCTATATTCTGAACATTGCTGCAAAAGAACACCCTACGCCTCACCACCTTCAGAAAAACCTTCCCCGCCGTCGAACACCTGCATTTCCAGATCCAGACCAGCCCCAATGCCACACTGCAAGGGACCCTCGTCTACATGCCACCCGGCCCCTGGACACCCTTCACCACCACCATCACAGAGTTCATCGCACCCCACACCTTCGCATCAATGAACTACATACTTATCGGAGACCTGAAATTCCACCACGACAACCCCAGCGACCACCACACCACCACCCTCCATGACAACCTTGCTGGCATCGGACTTGAACAGCTCCTAACCACACCAACCCACAGAGCAGGACACACCCTTGACCCCATCTTCGCCGCAGGAAACAACTTCCACTTCAGCCATGCAACGCAACCGCCATGGACTGACCACCACTGCGTATACTTCACAGTCGACAAACCCAAGGCTAACAAACCTACCCCACGCCCACCATGAAGCAACTGAAGCAAGGTTACCGACGAACAACTCCACTCCTCCCTCACCCAAGAGGACCACACCTGGGCGTCCGATGCAAACAGCGTAGCCAGAGAACTTCCCACCTGGATCTACAACTGCGCAGACAAGCTCACCCCGCTCCACCAACCCCAGCAAACAGCGACCCAGGAAAGCCGCTTGTTTCACCACAGACCTCCAAGATAACAGGCGCACCTGTAGATGCCTGGAGAAGAACTGGAGAAACACCAGACAGTCGAAAGCTACTCCACATACAAGGACGCCATGACAAAAATCAGAACCACCAAGAGGAATTTTATCCACAACAAAATCCTTACCAACTCAACCAACTCCAAGGAACTCTTCAATGTCATCCAGGAATTCAACAACCCACGCAGCGAAGCCACAGACATCACCCCATCCCAAGACCTCTACGACAAACTTGGAACCTACTTCAACCTCAAAATCAAAAACCTCTACGACGACTTCACCAAACACCCACCCGACGCCCCAGCTGATTCCACACCCCCGAGAGACACCAGCCGGCCCACAATCTCTAACTGGACACCAATCACCACTGAAGACACCACGTCAACTATGAAAGGCAGCCACTCGGGAGCCTCCACGACCCCTGCCCTACTCAAATCTACCACAGAATTGAGGCCGCCATCGCACCCAAACTACAATGCACCATCAACACCACCTTCAAAACAGGCACCTTCCCAGATGATTGGAAACGCGCAGAAGTCAGACCCCTGCTCAAGAAGCCCACGGCAGACCCCAATGACCTAAAAAACTACTGACACATCTCGCTCCTCTCCTTCGTGGCCAAAGTCACAGAGAAGATACTCAACAGGGAACTGACACTATTCATTGAAGAGAACGCCATCCTCAACCCATCCTAATCTGGATTCCGAAGCAACCACAGCACCGAGACAATCCTACTTACCGCCACAGATGACATCCGCAACCTCCTGGACCAGGGCCACTCCACAGGTCTCATCCTACTTGACCTATCAGAACTCCAACTGCACACTAGTCACCAGACTACGCGACGCCGGCATACAGGGAACAGCCTTGGAATGGAACCGATCATTCCTCACGGGAAGAAGCCAGAGGATCAGACTGCCGCCCTTCCTCTTCGAACCTACGAAAATCACCTGCCGAGTCCCACAAGGTTTGTCTCTGAGTCTGACCCTCTTCAACATCTGTATGGTCCCCCTCGCTGCTATTGTCCGACAACACGGCCTCAACATCATATCCTACGCTGACAATACCCAGCTCTTACTCCCCCTCACCAAAGACCCCACCACCGCAAGCTCAACTTCCAGAAAGGAATGCAAGACATCACAGCCTGGATGACCAACAGCTGCTTAAAACTCAACGCTGATAAAAAAAAGTCCTCGTCCTTGGAACCACCCCTGCGACATGGGAAAACACCTGGTGGCTGACCACACTCGACATACCACCCTCCCCCACAGACCTCGCCAAGAACCTCGGCATCATACATGACTCATGACTCATCACTCACCATGAACCAACAGTTCAACGCTGTCACCTCCAGCTGCTTCAATACACTCTGAATCCTCTGAAAAACCTTCAAATGGATCCCCCATGAGTCAAGAAAGTCAGCCACCCACGCACTCTTCACCAGCAGACTGGACTATGGAAATGCATTCTACGCCGGAATCAACAAGTCCCTAATCCACAGACTCCAGACAATACAGAACGCCACTGCCACACTCGTCCTAGACATCCCCAAGCACGATCACATCACCAATATTGCCCAGCATGAAAGATGCAAGGAAGGCTTCCTTTGCATGGCTGGTACATTAAGAGCAGGCAGGCGTTATACAGCAGGAACCTGCAGAGAGCATTCAGATTTGAAATGCGCTATAAGATTTAAGCTCATGCTCCTCTGAATGAACCATCCATTTATATATCTATGTATCTTGGTGCTTACACAGCGCTGAAGCAGAAAAACACCACCCATGTGCTTTCTCTGAAAGTATCTTATTTCTACCAAACCCATTAGCTGAAATGTGTCTCTCCTTCCTTGTAAATGTATCTAGTTTGTTTTTGAGCCGCAAGTACGTTTAAAAATCCCAAAAATGTCCAGGTGATGATTTTCCTCCCTATCAAAACAATAGAGAAAACTTCCGTGTGTTGCCACATAAAAGACATTTTTGGTACATTGGTAAATTAAGAAGTGATAAGGGCCACTTTCCCTATGGGTTCTGGCTCACAATACTTTATATTTTAAATTGATACACTTGCATTGTCTTGCAGTATTTATATAGCACCTCGTACCAATGAGTGAGACGACTTGCCAAAGTGTTTATGACACTTGTGACATATATCAGTCATGGAGACTCGGAATTAGGCAAAACCAGGTCTTGAAATACTCACTCCTTCCTTCTGCATGCAGTTTATCTCATCACTTAATTACACAAATGTGGGGTCATTTATTCAGATATGGGGTATTACTAAGCAAGATTAAATGAATGTATGCATGTAAAGACATTTTCTTTAAATGCCTCACAGGCAAAAGTCTAACAATTGGCAAATGTAACAACATTTGATATGTTCAAATGCCTATGTGACCAGTGCCCTTAAAGTTCTGTCCTATTGGAGGGCAAATGGTATGTGTAGGAAATACATGTTTCGATTTTTCACCTTTTTGCTGGAATCTACTTTTCTGGCTGTAGAACTGTAGAAATGCCTGTGTTGCCCTTTGTAACATGGTTGCATTTTTATAATCCTAATTGGCATAAATATCTTGCCTATAAATCCCTAGTATGTGGTACAAAGTGCTCCCAGGGCCTGGAAGTTAAATGCCACTAGTGGACTGCAGCATCAAATATGTTATTTACAACACTTGCAGGGCAAACCTGATTTCAAGCCTACCGTAGTAGCCTTACTGGAGCAGTTTAAAAATCGGAATTCGACCTATCAAAATAAACCATTTTGACAGATCTAAACCTTTATTTAAAATATGAATTAGTCAACCCTAAGTAGACCTTGCAGCCCACTAGGATGTCTGATATTTAAAAGTAGGACATATATAAATGTAATATTAACATGTCCTTGCAGTGGCTGGTGCTAAAGAAGCTATTTTCAATGTAGGAAGACTGGTTGGCCCATAGAGAAAAACTGGGCAGCAATATTAAATATTAATTCTGTTACCTCAGGGTAGGAACCAGCTAGAAATAACTCATTTTAAATGTTTATCAAATGCCGAATTTAAAGGTGAAGATGAATTTTGATAAATATTAGAAAGTTACCTTTTCCCTGGCTAACACCTCTGGGGGCTAATTTACATTAGCCTCCACCTGCACCCCTCTGAAAGCTCTAGCCCTGAATGAGTTGTAAAAACTACTTCTAGAGCAGAGACAAAAGTCTGGGTACGAGGAGGGGATGTTATTCCTCTGACAGGATGAACGCTTGGCTTGTTCCCAGGAATTAATTTGCTTCTAAAGGGCCTTCTCTCTCACAGACAGATGTCAGATGACACCTGGACAGGTCCTTTCTTTTGTTCCCCTGGTCAGCCAGGCACCAACCACAGTGGGAGGGGAGAGGAACCCAGAAATTGTTTACATTTACCACAGAGGAAGGGCTGCTCAATATTCTGTAATGCACCTGTGGGATGCCACACAGGTTTTGTACAAAGGGAGAAGGGTTTCGCCTTCTTGGATTTAGGCAGAGAGGGGCACTGTAGGACATTTTGCACTAGGGCAGACAGAAGCTGCTGCAAAAGTAGTTAAGGTTGCGGCTATAAACGTTTACCTCATTGGTTAGGGAGGAGCCAGTAGTCACTTTCATCCACAGGCTAATGCAAGGGTTAAATGTGGCTTTCCCTGACACCCTCTTCAGAGCATTATTCGACATGAGAAAGATCAGATAAGCTCTGTACCGGCTGTCTGAGACCTAAGAGGAGCCCTGAACGACTAGACCTGCTCCCTCTTGTGACCAATACAAAAAAGTGGACTCCAAGAATAATAAGGCTGACCTGTTGAAGGTACAGAAACACAATTAGTTACTAAAGGCATTTTCTACAACAGCCCTGCTGACCAGTTCCAACTGGACCTGCCCTGTACCCTTCTGTTGGCCTCTGATGGACTGACCCCAAAGGTCTGTTGCTGAGGTCCTGGAGCCCTTGGCTGTGTCAGGCTGGACTTCTCCTGCGACACCTGAAAACCATGGACTTAGAAACATTGGCCCCAAAGACCTCCTGAGGTCCAGCACAGCCCTGCATAACTAATCTAACTTGGGCCTCGGGGCCTCAGATTAAGGTTTCCGCCACTCTGAGGATTTTTTCAACAGCATAACATTTGAAGCTGGACCTCACGGGCACAGAATCTGGCCTTTTGGTGGCCTCTACAGCAATAGCCCGCAGACTTGACCCAAACGAGGAACCTGAGCTGCAAAAACATGACTAACTGTGAACAAAGAAATCGTGACTGGGCAATCACACTAAATGTATCAAACAATGAGGGACCTTCCTGGGTGCAAAAGTTGTACTTCTCCTGCTCATTGTTCTCCCAACAAAAACCATTGGCTTCACCAGGACCATGTCCAATTGCCAACCTTCCTTGTGGAGAACTTCTCACGGAAGACTACGGAAGATTATGGAATTCCATTTTTGAGACTAAGTTCATGGGTAAATCCACCAATTGGGTCAACATTGATCCCTGTATTCAACTCCATCTGGTCATCTTTAAATTGAGGTAAAGTCCCATTCTACCATGACCAGTTGGCAGCAGTTCACTTTTAATGCTTTTTGGTGCCGTTTACATTTGAAGCTTAAAGTTTAATATCTCCCATTCCTTTTATTGTTTTTTTTGCTATTTTGGTTCTTACAGTGTGCTTTAATAGTCTCACACAATAAGTGTCCTTTATCTTCTGTTGATGAACTGACTGCGTTTGATGGTATCTCAGAGCCTGGACTATATAGTGGTAAAGGTATGTTACATGCGCCTGATATCAGTATCTGTAAGAGTGTGCACACTAGTGTGCTCCCAGTAACTAGCTCTGCAATAGTGAATTCTCAGGCAGAAAACAATGGCAGAGCTGTAAGCGAGACAATGAGTGAAGCAGACCCTGCTGCCTTTTGGTCCCACCATGAGTGGTGAATGTGATATTGGGGGGAGTTAACCTTGCTGTCACAGAGTTTCTGATATGCACTGAACATTAGTGACCAGGTAAGAAAGGAAGCCAGGGCTCCAATTGGCTTTTCCTGGTGAGAAGTAGGGTTGACGCTTCCATAAGCCTGAGCAAGGCAGCACCTTTAAGGAATCACCTCTTTGTGGCACCATATTACTGAAGCATACCCAAATACAGCCTTTTGGTATTGTATGAGGACCTCTCCAGGAATGAAAATGTGGGAGATCCTGCGCGAGTTTGGATCCTTATAAAAGGATCCAAACCTCTCCGCCGCTGCCTCCTCTCTCTCTACCACTTTCCCATCTTCAGTAAGCAATGCCTCTACTGTATAGGTCTGGCATTGTCCCCTAAGCTTGGTCGCATTCTTTCACATTTGTTTGCCCCCAGATAAAATGCATGTTTAAAGCGCAGATTTAAATACTCTGCAGTCTAGGCCAGCCAATTGCTTCCTAATTGCCTCTAGTTGATGCCTCACTCTAGGCGCCCCAATACGGTGATGTGTGCATTCTAATTCACGCATTTGTTGTTGTAGCTTTGCACGCTGATTCTGTCTTTCCTTATTGTCTGCCGCAGATATGGCGATTAACTCTTCACTAAGTACTGATTTCATGGCATCCCATACCATCACTGTCCAGGTCTCTGGGGTGTCATTGGCTTTCCAGTACATCCTGAACAAATTATATATCTGCTTTACTATTTCTGGCCTACATAGTAGGGTTTCCCGCAAACAATAAAAAGTAGGTTTTTGTTCATGGAGGGGGAGGGAAAGATGAACTGCTGAGTGGTCAGAAAGGGTATGAGGTTCTATTTCTATCGACCAAGTCGCTGCAAGGAATTCTCTCGAACCCAGGAAATAGTCCAGCCTGGCGTAAGATTTGTGTGCGTGGGAATAGAATGTATAGACCCTTGAATCTGGGTTCATATTCCGCCATATATCCCTCAATCCTAGCATGCAATCTGAGGGCCCCCCTGGACTGATATCCTCAGATCTCAACACATCTGGACCTAGCGATCTAATTCGTTATTAAATACCAGGTTCAAGTCTCCCCCCAGAACTACCCACCTGTCATGTGTGGACAGGATGTCTGCTACTGCTTCTTGCAGAAACTGTTCCTGACCTTCTTTAAGGGCATATACTGTCCCGAGAACGATAGATTGAGAACCAAAAGTGCACTCGATACCCCACTAGGCTTCCCTTAATCTCCACTACCTTCATTCCAATTTTCCCTCGAAAAGAGCGAGAGAACAACAATGCCACCCACCCTCTTGTGCGGTAAGTAGGAGAAAAATTGCAGTGGGAAAGCCTGAGAATTTAGTCTATTCCAATCCCCTGCGTATCAGGTGCATTTCCTGGAGGAGGCAGACATCTGCCTTCGACTGTTCCAAGGAGGAACGTATCGCCCTCCTTTTAACTGGATTGCTTAGGCCCTTGACATTTAGGGTCAATACCCTGAGACTGTTTCCTATTGATGCCATGGTGGGCTCTCAACTTGTCCTCAACCCTTTGCCACGGAGCCCATCACCTCCCACCTCCTGTATACCACGTTGGGTTCCTTTAAAATCATGTGTGAATCAGTGAGTGAAGCGTAATGCCCTAGTGGGCACCCAGTACCAAATCCCAAACCTGTAACAAAACCAACAAACAACCATAGTTCCTGGAACGGTAAGGGAAGCAGAAAATTCAACCCTGTACCAGTGGTGAAGTCTCGGTGCCGGACAATGACCAATTTTCCTCGCCCCCTTTCCCCCACCACCCAACTCTGAACTTAAGCTATGTCACCTCTGGCAGGGTCGTTGGAGGAAGTATTCTCCCCCAGTTTGTCCAGCAGGACTCTCCTTTCAGATGCTATGGTCGCTCGGTCCGGGCTGGACCATTTCCTTCTTTCGGGGACCCTTTGCCATCTCCAGAGGCTCCCCTCTCTGAGACTGTTGTTTAGTGTCCCCTGTCGTGGCTCATCAGGAGGCTGTATTGATAGCAATGAACAGGCCACCGAAAGGGAGCGGATCTGACAAAGCTGATCATGCCACAGGAGAATAAACCTAAAGGGGTGCCCCCATGAGTAGGCCACTTTCTTTTTGGGAAACAAAGTCGTGACTGGGCAAAATTCTTTCCTTTTCTGTAGTGTGGAGGCTGCCAGGTCTTGATACAGGTGGAGAGCTTGACCGTGTAACAACACTTGCGGCATTTCTCTGGCTTTCTTCAGTTTCCTTTCTTTTAGGGAGAAGTTATGCACACAGGTCAGTATATCTAATAATCGGGGTGAAACAGGCCCGAGCGACCCAACCTATGAGTCCTATCCAGGTGAATTTCCAATGCCTGGGTTGTTGTGTTCAATTTTAGATTCCGTATGCATTCACCTTATATGCATGCCCTTATATAGGTATAATTCACATTGCCCTTATATAGGCATAGAAATCCAGTCCTTATTTAGGCATAGCCCATGCTACCCAAATACGGGCATGGCTACTTACATCCATTTATCTACGTCACAATGACTTCTTGGAAAACCAGACTCTTAAGCCGTTAGGGACTTCCCCTTACTTGAATATTGATTTCTCCAAGAACTCATTTATTATGCATGAACATCTATTCCTTAGGGGTTCATTCATGACGTTCATATGCCTGACTTTTATGTCAGTACTGGCATTCCTTAACACCTTCAAGGTATAAATATACCTTAACTTGCTATGGCAAAGCACAGTGTGATTCGGTGCAGTTCAACTACCTACTTGCACGACGCAGATCAATACAGCAAGTGCCGAAGGAAGCCAACTCCCCAGCTCACGCACTGACTAGGAGGTGTCATCCTCCTGCTGAGAATCCAGCTCCAGTGTTTCTGACTCCCCTTGCGGGGTGTTGGGAAATCGAGTCCTGGGAAAGAGATACCAACCTCTCTCATTCTAAGGTATGGAGCTGATTAGAACCTAGAGAAATCTTTGGCAATTCTTGGCAAAACTAAACCTATGCTAAACCAGCACCTACTTCTTCCCTCCTACTAGACCTAGTTTAGGTACACTGGGTTAGGCGTATTTTAGAAGCACCAGTTGAGTATTTTAGCCTGTGTTATTTTTTTTTAATTATTTTTTTTATTGTGGTGATTACAAAAACAAAAGTTTCATTTATATCTGTATACTAGCAGGCATCTTCAAAAGGATAGAGTTCGTAACGAAGAACCTTACACAGCCATTCAGCGCACACCCCTGAGGTCGGGTGGCATACAAATGAAATAGTTCAACGAGTAAGACAGATGAAGGCCTGCATCATATACCAGGAACATATATGCTCCACTTTTTACAAACCCCCCCCCCAAAAATACCCCTAAACAGACCGAAGGTGTCATCCCGTCCTACATATAGTGTACCTGCGCTACATGCCTTCTATTGACCTATATTAATACCCAGCTAGCTAGAGTTGAGCCCCGTACAATGATTCAAGTCCCATGTAGGTACTCTATGTTCATGAAGGGAACCCGCCTAGCCCGTAGCCATGACCTCTTCCACCTCCCCCTCTCCTCTACTCCCCTCGTGTTCTCTGCTTCATGTCTGTCCCTATATTCAAAGAAGAGTCCCCAGAAGTTCTTGGGCCTACTCCTTGGAGGTAAGAGTTTGCTGTAATTTTCTGATTGCTTGCAACAGAGTGTTAAATCCCCAAGCCACTGCTCTATCTTCGGGAGGGGTCCCCTCATCCAACACATCGCTACTCGCCTCTTCGCCAAAAGTGCCCCTAAATCGACAATCCTGCGCTGCGCCTTGGGCAATGGCTTTGAATAGCCTAACAGTGCTAAAAGCGGGGAAGGGGCAATCTCGCCTTGTATGACACTACTCATCTCCTGAAACACCACCCCCCAATAGTGCCGTACCCCTGGACACTCCCAGGCAAGATGTAGGAACCCCGCATCTGGTGTATTGCATCTCTCACAAGCTGCACTATCACGAAGTCCTGTCCGGCGTGTGGTAAACTCTGTTTAGGAACTTGAAGTGCACCAGCCTGTGTCTGCCATTCAGGGATACGGATCTTGTGTTGGAGCAACAGTAACGCCACATCTCATCCGAGAGTTGCGTATCCAAATCACGTTGCAAATATATTCGCGCCTTGTTATAACCAGCTGTCCGTTCCGCCATGGTTATCTTACAAATAGTGGACACCATTTTTTTCGGCTCTTCCGTATTAATGACATGAGTAAGCTCTTTCAATTCCGGGGGTTCCTGCAGTTCATCCCCGATCTGTTCGTGCCACGCCTCCCTAAGTCTATGGAATTGAGAGCGTTGCAGCACAGTGGGTCGCAACCCCTGCGTGACGATATCACTCATTGTTTTCAGGGAACCGTCGACGAACATATCCCCCGCCGTACATATACCTAGGGCCTTCATGGCCTCTATAACGCCTCTGTCCCTACATGGGGCCAGCCATACCATGCATTCAATGTGCATCAGCGGTGCAAATAACAACACCCCGGCATGGTACTGCAATAGTGAATGCCAGGCATGTCTGGGTGAATTTAAAGAGTAGAGTAGTCCTGTGCATCTGTCCACTGCATCTAAGGCTATCGCTGGCAGCGGGGCAGCAAAGAGTCTCACCAGCGTAATATATGGTGCTTTCTCCCTATCGTTCACCCACTGATGTAGGTGTGCCCCCTGTGCGACACAATAGTATAATTCAAAGTCAGGGGCGCCCAGGCCACCCAGCTGGTACGGGAGGACCAGTACCTTCCACTGAACTCTTGCCTGTTTACCGGCCCATGCTATTTTAACCATCAGTGACGTAAGCCGCGTAAAGAAACACCTAGGGAGCACCATCGGGATGTTTGTGAACAGAAACAGCAACCTGGGCAATACGATAATTTTCGTTATAGAGATCCTCCCCAGTAGAGACAGAGGCAGCCCGATCCATTTTTCCACTTTGTCTTCTAATCTGTCTATAGCCCTGCCATAGTTCTCGCGAAACACCGTTTCAGCATCAGTGTGCAGGCATATACCCAGGTACCGTACGAGCTCTGTGGTCCACCGCAATGGGTATTCCATCTCAAACTGTTCTGTGGTTTCAGTCAGAAGGAACGCAAGTGACTTGTCCCAATTCACCGTTAATCCCGAGAGAGCCCCGAACCGCACCACCTCGCGCAGCAGCAGAGACAAATTTGTCTCTGGCTCCCGGGCGTAGAGAAGTGTGTCATCCGCATATGTCGAGATTACTAGTTCGTAGGTGGGAAAGTTGAGACCACGATGTGCATGATATTCGCGCATAGCACATGCCAACGGCTCCGTGACCAGAGCATAAAGTATGGGGGACAAAGGGCATCCCTGACGGGTACCCCTTCTAATCTGGATAGGGTCAGTGACATTACTGCCGATCTTGACGCGGGCAGTCGGGCCATCATATAGTACCGAGTTCATTTGTATAAAAATTGGACCGAGCCCCAGCCTCGTGAGTACCGCCCTCATGAAAGACCATTCCACTGAGTCGAAGGCCTTCTCCATTTCCAAGAAAACAGCCATCGCCTTCGATTCCGACCTCGTATGCTGGATAGCCCCAAAGACCGTCTGCAAATTGTAGGTTAGATTTCTTCCCACTACGAACCGCGCTGGCTCCAGGGCAACCAGATCCGGCGCCAATAAAGCCAGACAAGTTGCCAGGACCGTAGCATATATTTTTGTGTTGACATTAAGGAAAGACAGTGGTCTGTAAGCACTGCACTCATCAGCCGGCTTATCGGGCTTAGGAATAGCAACTATAAGCGCTTCCCTCATCGACCGTGGCATCTGCCCAGAGTCAATCATATCCGTAAACAATGCGGAGAGGTGTAGAAGGAGCAGCTCTAAATACATTTTATAGAATTCTACCATCAAGTCATCAATGCCTGGCGCACTACTCGTCTTCATCCCGCCGAGCGCTTTGCGTATCTTGTCGAATTCTATAGGGAGTATCAAAAACTCCCGCTGCGTGTTCATGAGGAATGGGAGTTGGATATGTTCCAAGTAGTCTAGTACCTCCTCCTCGCTACCCTGCGCTCTTGATGCATATAATTCGGAGTAGTATTCCTGGAACCGTTTCGCTATTCCCTCTTCCTCCGTGAGAAGGAACCCTTCTTTTGATTTAACCGCCGCAATCATTACTTTCTTCTTCTGTTGTTTCACCATGTTTGCTAGGACTCTCCCCAGCCTGTCTTGTTTCCCATAAGTTCACGCTATAGCGTTCTTCCCCAAATGCCTAACCTCAGCGCTCGCCTCTTCCTGATAGTCAGCTAACAGCCTCTTCAATTCCTCGCGCGCATCTGCAGTGTCCCCCGACAATAGTCTACTCTCACAATCCGCCAACTGCCGCTTCAAAGTAGCAAGCCGATTGCGTATCGAGCGGAGTATTCCGGAATGTTTGCTCATAGCTACGCCCCTAATATAGACTTTGAACGCCTCCCAGACTGTTTGAAAACTATCCACCGAGCCTATATTGGTGTCAAAGTATAACTCAATTGCTTCGTGTAACTCTTCCCGGAAGACCGAGTCCAGGAGCGAGTACGGTGGAAATCTCCATGTAAAGGGAGTAGGGGCCCTCTGTGGTAATGAAAAGCATAAAAGGATAGGGGAGTGATCGGAGAGTGTGCGGGGCAGTACTTGGCACCTGCAAACCAGAGACAACATCTCCGTCGACGTTAGCCAATAATCAATGCACGTGTGTATGTTATGAAAGGCGGAGTAATGAGTGTACCCTCCCTGCATTGGGTGTAGACTGCGCCAGACATCCGCCAAGTCCTTGCTTATAAGTAACCTTTCTAATTCCCTAGCAGCTTTTGCAGGGCGTCTCTCTGGGCCACTAGAGCGGTCCAAGTCAGGGCTTCTGATCATGTTAAAATCCCCGCCCCATAGCACAGCATGACTTGGAGCTTCCCGGACAATACCAGTCAATTGTACATAGAACTCAGGGCAATCATAGTTTGGTCCATAGACATTCACTACCAGTAACTCCAGTCCCCTCCCAGTCAGTTTAGATATAACAAACCTTCCTTCCGGGTCAGTCGCTACTTGACTAAGTGAGTAATCCGACTTGGGGTTGACCCATGTCAGCATCCCTCGGGCATGAGTTGTAAAGCCTGCGGCGTTAATCTGCCCCCTCAACCCCCTCGCCTGTAACCTAGAGCTGTTCTCAGAGAGGTGTGTCTCCTGCAGTAAAGCTAAATCAATATGGTATCTGATCAAGTAATTCAGGACCTTACGAAGCTTCCTAGGGTCGTTCAACCCTCTTACATTCCACGTCAAAGCATTCAGGCTCCCTGTCCCATTGTCCCCAGAGGTTACGTCAGGCCTATCAGCCATAGCTAGCTAAATCAGGCATCATCCCACACGCAACGACCATCTGCACAGTTTACATTGTACAAATATTCTGGACTCGCACCTTATGGCCATAAACCGTAACTCCCCCCCCCAACCTCCAACGTGCCCACCCACAGCGGACCTCCCCCAACTAGGTCACAAAGCAGTCTACTTGTAAGCCCCCCTCCTCCCTTCCCCCCTCCCCAAAGACAAAAAGAAAAACATATCCAGCTGGGTGTTGCCACGTGTGGGCGGAGGTGGCTACAAACTTTTCAAAAAATCAAATAATAACACAATATTCACCGCTCTTCCTGGCCCGCCCGCCGGCATGTACGTGTCCCCCCAACCTTACAACCATCTTGGATAAGAACTGTATGTAACGACCCTCAGTCCTGATCATCCAGTCCGCCACCCGCTGCTTCGGCCAGTAGATCTCGCTCCGGCGTTGTCCTCCGCTCCTTCGCCCAATCTTTGATCACCTTCTGCAATGTCTTGGGTTCTGTCAAGAAGTGTGTCTGTCCATTCCTGGTAACTTTCAATTTAGCCGGATACAGCATAGCGTAGTCCAGCCCCTGCTCCCGAAGTTGGCGTTTCATCGGGACTAAGTGTTTACTCGCCTCCTGTACTTTCGCGGTGAAATCAGGGTATAGTGCAATGTCCGATCCCTCAAACGACAGTGTCTGTTTTTCCCTGGCCACCCTTAAAGCCGAGTCTCTGTCCCTATAGTTGAGGAACTTAGCAATGATCAGCCGCAGTGGCGCTCCCGGCTGCGCCCGGTGCGCCCTCTCACTGACGAACATGTTGGAGAAGACTTCCGCCCCCAGCAGTGTAACCAGCATCCGTTCAATGAAGGTCTCCATCCTACCCGTCTGTGTTGTCTCCGGTAGACCTAGGATCCGTACGTTGCAGCGACGTGAGCGTGCCTCCAAATCCTCCGTCTTGTCTTGGAGTACCTGCAGGACCCTGCCAAGTTGCTTATGGTCTCTGTCTATGGTCGTCTGCGCTTCTTCAACCTCCGTTATCCTCCTCTCCGACATATCAAGACGCTCAACGTGCTTGTCAAGCCTTTCAGCCATTCTGTCCATTCTATACGTTAGGGCGTCAATTTTCACTCCAAGAGCAGTGATGCCTTCCTCTAGCCCTTTATCCATCGATTTCAGCATGCTCTTTATGTCCTGCTCTGCTTCCGGCAGCTCGTCACGGTTGCGTTCATTCCCAGCGCCTTCATCCTGCGGTTTAGATCTCGTCTGCGTGAAGGGCAGTTTTGATTGCCCACGATCCGCCTTCCCCATAGTGACAGTCAAAAGCACTCAGCGGCGCCTCAAGTGTTGCGTACTGACTGTACCACTCCTGGACCGGCCCAACTATCATGGAAACCAACCTCAGCTCGGGGGGTGGTCCAGCATCGCCAACGAATGCCCCCACAGAGAGCACCAGTATCAAGGTCACTGACACCGGGCAGGGGTGCAGCCAGACCTCGTGGGCAGCGCCATCCCAGCTAATCGCTCACGGGGCAAGGGAATGTCAGTGCTTCACACTCTCACCATATCAGGTGTCAGTTGTCTCTCTCAGCGCCGCCCTCAACACAGCCGGGCTCCAGCACACATCGCTCTCTGGATGTCCCCTCATGGACAGCACCTCGCCGTTATGCCCCCCCGCCGTGCTCCACGCCAGGGCGCTTTCGTGAACCCCCAGGGCACAGCCGTCCTCACGCTGCAGTCAGGGTGTCCACTGCATGCCTGCCAGCCCCCGCAGTTTGCTGCTCTCCGCGAGGGGGGGGGCTTGGGGCTAAGGGGCCCGTCTGACCTGACAACCACAGCGCTGCCCTTCAAATGTTCCTATGCGCCGGGGCCCGATCAGAATCTTCCTTTTACCGCTGCGGTCCATACCGCGTCCGCCATTTTGGCTCCTTGTCGCGCTGATCCGCACGCTGCCACTGGTGGCCAGTCACCGCTCCACAGCGTATCGCGGGGTTCCAAGCACCGAGGTAGCAGGGTATCCTCCGCCTCCCTGCTCCGATCCCCGTTCCTTTTTAGCTTGTTTATTTTTATTTATGGTTGCAACGGTATCGGCCCCACCATTCAGTCACAGCCGCACGTAAGGGCACGTCAGCGGGGCACGTAGAGGCGCAAGGCCGGTGCTTAGTGGCCCACTCAGTCTCTGACCCGCCTCATTCAAAATCCGCTCTTGTGGGAATCCGGCAGCCCGCACACTCGGACATCCGGCGGCGAACCTTCACACCAACTCACGCAGCCGCCGTGTTTGGGAATTAACAGCTGGGGGAATACAGGACAGCTAAGGATAAGTTGCCGGTTTGACGGAGCCCCGGAGTTAAGCGACCATCGCCGATTCGAGCAAGCTCCGCCCCCCCAGCCTGTGTTATTTATGTATGTATTTTTATATATGTCATAGCAACATACAATGCTATTACAGTATTATTTTATATTACTGTTTACGCTGCATGCATTATACTTTGCATTCTGTCTAACGATTGTAGCAGTTCATATCTCTTGCATGAGAAAGAAGACTGTTCAATAAATCCTTTTTTTTTTTTTTTGTAAAATTTTTATTTGTATTTTGAGAAAAACAAGACAACACATGCAGGTTACCGAGGTGCCATACAGAGCCCACACGGGCGCAAGGAAGCCTTATGAGGCAACATAAGCATAATGGAACCAAGAAGTATGTCTCAAGACTCAGTAACCAGTTCCGTGAGTCTATCTGCGTGTTCGTGCGTTGGAAAGTTCAAGCAGGAGATCTGTCCATCCCGCGCTCCTTCACATCAAAATCGCACAGGCTTCGGCCTCATCTACATGTACCTCAGTAAACCATGAACCATGAAAGAGAAAAAACTCCCCCCCTTCCTCCCTCCCCCTCCCCCATGGTGGCGACTCCATTCAGACCAACACACATTCTATCCATATTACTAGACTTGAAACAGGTGCAGTGACCGTAGAGATGCAGGACACACGGCGGATGGCAGGCCCTTAGAAAGGAATGCGACCAAAGGACCCCACTGAAACTGAAAGTTCTTGACATTGTCGAGGAAGATGTCCGCCATTCTCTCCATGCTTAGAAGCTTCCAAAGTCGTGCGTGCCACAGTGAGATTGCCGGTGCCTCCTTCTGTTTCCATGCAGCAGCCAGTGTAATCTTGGCAGCTCCAATACAAAGCCACAAGATTTTCTTGTCTGCTCGGGTCTGATGTTCAAGGCCGGGTTCACGCAGGCCTAATAAGACAGAGGCCATAGAGTCCTCAATGGGATATTGAAGAATGTCCCTGATGTGTGAGAGGATTTCCTCCCAATATGGCCGAATCACTGGGCAGTCCCACCAGATATGCTGGAAATCCCCGAGGAGCCCACATCCCCTCCAACATTTGTCGGAGGTAGCCGGATAGAAGCGGTGGAACCTGGTAGGACACAGGTACCATTGTATAAGGGTCTTGAGGTGGGCTTCCCTTAGATGGAGCGAGTGATTGAACGCCGTCAGGTCCCGCCATAACGCCGACCATTCACTGTCGGAGATATCTCTCCCTATCATTTCTTCCCAATGCTCCATGTATCGTGGCCTAGGCGATACCGCTGATTTAAGCAAGAGCTGATATAGGAAAGAGATGACGCCTTTCATGGCTGACGTCCGCAGTATAAAGGCCTCGAAAGGCGACGGAGGTCTCGTAGCCGCCTCCAGCACCCCTGGCGACGTGGCCCAATGGAGCAGCTGTACATGGCGATATCGGTCAGACTGGGGGATCCCATAATCCCTCATGCAGTTAGCAAATGTGAGGGGATCCTGACCATGAAACAGGTGGGTCAAGGCCCTGCAGCCACCCTCCCTCCAAGCGTCAAAGGGCCCCTCTTGAGACGCCGGGGGGAAAGCCGGGTTAAAGTGCACGGGTGTGAACGGTGAGGGGAACGTAGTCCAGCGTTCGTCCGAGGCCAGGGTGTCCCACACCTTTAGCGTGGTACCCGTAGGAGTACTAATATAGGCATTTAGAGGGCGATCCTTCTTTGGCTTCCAAGCCAAGTCCCATATCGATCTGCCTGCCACACTCCGGTCCATGTGTAGCCAATGTTTTTTAGACTTTTGCTGCGACCACTCCACCAGCACCCTCAATTGCGCCGCTTTATAATAGAGCTGCAAGTCAGGCAGTCCTACTCCACCCTCGGATTTCGGCCGACGCAATACCGAGAAAGAAAAACGCGCACGACCCCCTTGCCACACAAATCGCAAAATCTGCGTCTTGAGACGCCGAAAGTAGTCACTGTCCAGAGGTATGGGCAAGGCCTGAAATAAATACAAGAATTTAGGAAGGAGAACCATCTTCACAGCGTGGATCCTACCCAACCATGACAGGAACTTAGGTTTCCATCTCTCTAGTTCAGCTCGAGTCTTTGCTAACACAGGCGGGAAGTTGGCCGAGAATAGTTTGCCCACAGTCTGAGTCAAGTGGACCCCCAGATAGACAATTGAGCTATCGGCCCAAGCCAGAGGCATCAGAGGGCGCACGCGTTCCATCTCGGAGCGCAAGAGAGTAAGGTTCAGGATATATGATTTGCTATAGTTCACCTTGAAGCCGGCCACCTCCTCGTAATGCCTCAGGGTCTCTGTGATGCAAGGCAACGAGCGTTCTGGGTCGGCCACGGAGAAGAGAATGTCATCCGCGAAGAGCGTGATTTTATGTTGCTCTCCTGTGAACGGAATGCCCCGAATCCCCTCCCGCTCCCGTACCGCCACAGCCAGGGGTTCAATGCTGAGCGCGAACAGGAGAGGTGAAAGAGGGCAACCCTGTCTAGTGCCTCTAGAGTGCGGAAAAAATGCCGACACGTGGCCATTCACCGCTACGCGAGACCGAGGGTTGGAAAAGTTAGCCCTCACCATGGTGATAAACCTCTCCGAGAAGCCAAAGGCGGCCATTGTATGAAACAGGAAGCTCCAGTCCACACGATCGAAAGCCTTTTCGGCATCCAGCCCCACCAGGACCGCCGGTATGTGGAACCGGTTAGCTTTTTCTATTAAATGTACCACCCTGCGCGTATTATCGTGAGTTTGGCGCCCCTTGATAAATCCAGACTGGTCAGGCTGAATAATCGCCGGCATCAGATCTTGTAACCTATGCGCCAGGATCGCCGAATACAATTTGGCGTCGATGTTGAGGAGCGCTATGGGGCGGTACGAAGCACACTGGGTGGGGTCTTTCCCTGGCTTCGGCAGAACCGTAATCACCGCCTCCGCCAATGAACCGGTTGAGGAACCAGACTCTGCCATGTCATTGAAGAGGGATACCAAAAAATCGCATAAGTCAATGGCGTACGTTTTATAAAAAGCGGCAGTATAGCCGTCCGGCCCGGGTGCCTTGTGTAGTTTTAACTTCTTGATAGCCTCCAGTACCTCTTCCCTGACAATCGGGCCCCCCAGCAGCTCATTCCATTCCTTGGAAATCTGGGGGAGGGGTAAACGCCGCAAATACTCCTTCTGTGCATCCGCATGCAACCTGTCCCCCGTGTAGAGGTCCGAATAAAAGCGGCCAAAGACGGCTGCCTTCGCCTCGTCCCGATGCTGCTCATTACCCGTAGCATCCCGAATCCCCCCGATATACTCACGTTCCCGCCTGTCCCTCAGCTGATGCGCCAGGTGTCTTCCCACCTTATTCCCACTAGAGTAGGATTGCCGTTCCAGCCTCAACAGCGTCAGTTCGGCCCTATTGTTGTAGTGGGCTCTCAATTTCCCCCGGACCGCGGTCAAGGGTCGGAGGGTCACCCTCGAAGGTTTGAGCTTATGAGCCTGTTCGAGGCTCGCCAGTTCGGATTCTAGTTCCTCTCGGTCCTTGCGCCGCAACCTGTTGAGGTTAGCATTGAGGCCCAGGCACGTGCCCCTGATGGACGCTTTAAAGGCGTCCCATGTATTGGACACCGAGGTGTCGGAAACGGGATTAAGTTCAAAAAACTCCCTGATGGCCTTCCGCAACGTCTTATTAGAGGCGTCATCCCTCAACACCGAGGCCGGGAAGTACCATTTCCGTTGTCCGTCACCGGACGACGACCAACGAAGGCTAAGCACCAGCAAACTGTGGTCAGACACTGAAAGTGGAAGAATGGCGGCATCAATAACGTCTCCTCTGAGAGCCTGGCTAATGAATATGTGATCCAGTCGGGAGTAGGAGTGGTGTACATGAGAAAAAAAGGTGTAGTCTCGTGTGGTAGGATGGAAAAAGCGCCAGCCATCAACCATCCCCAGCTCCCCCACCAGTTGCTGCGAGGAAGAAGAGAACACCCCCGTGTCAGCTCTATGGGACCCAGAGCTATCCACAGCCTTATCCCACACCAAGTTAAAGTCCCCCAGGATGAACAAGTGGCCTTCAGCAAAGTCACCCACTCTCTGCAACAAACCTTGTAAAAACTGATTTTGGCCAGCATTGGGCAGATATGTTACCACAAAAGTACTTAGCCGCCCCAGGACCAGTCCTTTCACCATTAACCAACGGCCATCCTTGTCGCTGCGCATGTCAACAGGTTGGAAGTGCAACGCAGCGCGGAACAGGAGCGCTACCCCCCTATGTTTTGTGGATGCAGATGCCCTGTATATAAGGGGATATGCCCTATGCCGAAGGCGCAGCTCGTCTTTGCGCGCCAAATGGGTTTCTTGGAGCCCCACAACATCCAACTGGTGATCATTTAAATACTTCCATATTTTCTGTCGTTTCTGCGGTGAATTCAAGCCCTTAACATTCCAAGTCCCTATACTAACAGGCATAGCGGAACCATAAAATCAAAGCTCTCAGTAGGCATTGCATGAACCTCCCCCCCACAGACGAGAATCCATCCGACAAATGTTGCCTGGTAGAATGACCCATCCCTCCTCCCCAGGTACCAGCACAATGACTGTCAGCCTCCAGGAACCCTGACAACCCTTCTTCCTGTTCCACGCACTCCCCAAGCACCCCCCCCAGCACCACCACACACGCCACAGAACACTCACGTCGCCACCATCGCACCCCCCTGCACTCCCCCCCAGGATCCCCCACCCTCGAACCCCCCCCAACCAAGAAACCAATAGGAAATAGCTCAGGATGCCACATCTAAGAGCACATGCCCCCCAACTCCAGAGCCCCTCCCCTTCCCCCCAACAGAAAAACAACAGGAAACCTATCCAGGTACTAAACCTGAGTCGTGTAGTCATCAGTTCCAGCAGACCGTAGTTCGTAAGGCCCCTTTTGGACTGATATCAGGGCAGGGGTGTCAACCTAGTGACCCCCAGGGCCACGGACCGGGGTGTCTCCTCTAAAAGTACAATTGAACCCCCAGAACCTCAGGGCCAGAGCCCCTCCGACGCCATTCAGCGAGACAGGGGTCATGCTGCTCCAGAGCTCGCTTGAGGATCAGCCATCGTGGCGGAGGCCACCGAAGCCACCGCAGCTCCCCTCTCCTGCACGCTGGCCGTGCGGTCCGGCCGTCGCCGGTCTGGGGAGGAACCAAATCTATGCCAGGAAGAGGAGCGACGTCGTCTCCGTGGTGACGAGTTGCGGGTCTCCTGGGATGGTGCAACGTCCGCATGCTGATCTGTGCTAGCCTATTCTGCCAGCGAAAGATGATACGGAAGGGATGTCCCCAGGAGTAGGAGATATTGCGTTCCCGCAGGAAGGCGGTCACAGGACGGAACTCTCTCCGTTTCTGAAGCGTCGATGCCGCCAGGTCCTGGTAAAGCTGCGGGCGATGGTCCCTAAATTGCAGAGAGGGGATGGTTCTAGCTTTCCGCAGGATACGTTCCTTCACCTGAAAGTCATGCACACAGACGAGGATATCCGGAGGAGGCCCTCCCCCCGTCTGGGCAACCCCACTCTATGCACTCTGTCCATCCTTATTTCTTGTACATCTTCCTCATCTAGAACCTGCACAAACAGGGCCTGAACGTACCCACGCAGGTCCCCCGCCTCTCCGTCCCACGGCCCCCCCTTGATATGAATGTTATTTCGTCGGGAACGGTTCTCTAGGTCCTCCGCGTGGGTCTGCAGATCCAAATTTTGCTCAGTGAGGCGGATGACGTCTTGTTGCAGTTGGTGCACATCATTCGCCACACTCAAATCGTGGTCTTCCAGTGTCGCCACTCTTTCGCCAAGCCCATCTACATCTCGCCTCACCTCCCGAAGATCTGAGGCCAATTGCGAGCGGAGTTCGGAGATATCCTCTCTAATGGAAGCAAAGAGCTCAGACATGAATGCCTTAGTGGCAGGTGCCTCATCGTCCGATTGTTTTGACGAGCTACTGGCTCCCGGCGATGCCGGCTGCTGCGAAGATTTAGGGGCACCATCCTTCCCCGGCCTCCCCTTCCGCAACGAGTTAGACATCGTGAAGCTCCGGCTGCCGCACGTGGTCAGGCGTCCCCTCTACTCCAGAGGCCCAGCTGGAAGTCTCAATCGGGGCCCTGCGCCAGCAGGTAGTGCAGCTTTCCCCCCCCAGGCAGTCCAATCAGGGGTGTGACCTCTCCCTCTTCGGTAGGGACACTCTCTATGGCAATTCTGCAAGCGTCCAGCGTACCCTCCAAGCCAGGAAGCATAGAGGGCGGGGGGGAGCTACCACCTCGGGCCCCGAAGCCCACAGGGGGGCGCACTGATACCGCAGGGTTCCCCTAATTGCAGTCCAGGCTACGAGAGCAAGCAGGACCGGGCCGCCAGGGCCGCCCGATAAGGCACAGTCAAAATGGCGGCTCGGGTCTTCCGCCCGACTACGCACTTAGTGGCTAAGCAGTAGTGTGGCCAGTTCGTTTGGACCGCTCTAAGTGCGGTACAGGGACCCCATCGCCAAAGACTCCAGGCTCCCCATGAAGCTCCAGTGACCGGCCCCAGAGGCGTAGGCAAACCAGCGCGGCTCAGCGGCAATCCCCGGCAGAGTCCGCGATGCAATCAGAGTGGGGTCCGCCTCCGCCCCTCCACCAGGCACGCTCCCGCAAAGTTGGCTCCTCGAGCTCCAGTCCACAGCCCCCGTTGGTATCTTCCCTGCTGTATCGGCACCCTCAGTGGTTTGGGGGGGGAGCAGCTCACCACAGTCGTCCCGGCTCCTCCGGTCGTCCGTTCTGCTGGATGCCTCCGGCGAGTCTCGATCCGCCGCTCCCCGACCTCCACCGCTCTGCCAGGCCAGTACCGCCGAGTCTCTTCCTTGGCATGTACAAGAGACTCTACATGCAAGACGCGTCCTCTGCTCCTCGGCAGGTCCACGAGAGCCGCAGCGGGGACGCCAATGCGGGCCGCCTCCTCTCCACGCCGGACACCGCCCAGTCCGAGACCGGCCCCCCGAGCACGTGAGACCGGTGCTCCACAGGCCGTAGCTCGTCTCCGTTCCGGCGGGCGCCGCAGGCCCCGTTCCGCTCCGCTAGCAGCACCGGACCACTCCCCCAGGCATCGGCGACCTCCGCTGTCCGTCTGACGCCGGTCAGTACACCTTGGAACCCGCTATTCAGTGCTTTGTTACAACGGCGTCGGAGAGGCTCAAAGAAGTGTCCTATTCCGACGCCATCTTGGCCACGCCCCCAATAAATCCTTTTTATTGAAAGGCCCGTCTCTCTATTTCTGTGCAACTCTGTAGAAACAATGCATGCATGATTGACTGAATGAAATAGTTGTCTATTGTTTTCAGGACTCTGGCGATATTATTCCGACTCTAAGGGAAACAAAGTTGTCATGTTTATGCGGTTGTCAGAGACTAATCCCTTCTTGTTTATTCGCGAAAGTTTCTAGTGACCTCTGAGTTAGCCTGCACACAAAATTAAGTTTAATGTACTCGATAGAGACATACTGACCTTAGTCCTATGTCAAATCTGTAGTGTATATTATTCCAATGCGCAGAGCCTATTAGGGATATAGGAACTACACTACAGGGTGTTTCTCAGCTCCAAGACATAGACCTCTATGTCCTCTCCTTCTGCCTCATGTGGAGCCCCCATGATACAGATGTTATTACGTCTAGAGCAGTTTTTAAATCACCTGCATGAGCTTGTATGTCTAATTGTTGGTCTGTTAGGTGGATGACTTTCAGTTGATGTTGCTCAATCTCCACACCTAGAGTTCATCATTCCTCCATGGCATATACACTGTCACCAAGGTTGGTCACCTCCCTGCGTACTGACTGCAGATCACTCGAGAGTTCCCGCTTCACCGCCAGGTGGTCATCTCTCAGGCCGGAGAACAGAGCCTTTAGGTATGGCTGCATGACGGGTGCCCTGCTTGAACCTTCCTGGGGTTCGCCATCATCGGAGCCCATCTGCTTTATTAACATGTCCTTAATAGAGCTCCCTTTCTTTGCCCTTGCAGACATCATCCTTTCAGAGCCACTGGGTCTTCAGGGCTGTTGGGAGCTGGAGGGACTCAACTCTGTGGAGATCTGGGGTCCACTCGATGTGTTGTGGGACCCATCCAGTGGGTTTAAATACATGCCTCCCTGGATAGCTCTTGCACTCTGCTACGGAAGGGTTAGGGATGGGTGAGCCCCTGCAGAATGGGCCAACTCAGTTTTCTCAGAGTTGCGCTCTTTTCCTGCTCTCTAGTAGTTTAGGGACCTGCCCTGTGTCTCCTCATGCTGGTAACCAAAAGACCCAGCCATCTTCCCCAAGGGCAGAGCCTGCAGTGGATACTTGTGCACTCTCCCTTGGAAGCTCACTGGGTAGCTGGATGCCCTCCAGGAGTTCCTGCCCCATGCTTCTCTACTCCTTGACAGCCCTTCTTAACGCTGCCCTTCGTAGCTCATCGGCTGCCTCTCTTGCGCTGTGTGTATTTGTTGGGGTGGTATCTGCTGCTAGACACTGTACCTCTGGCTCATTCGGGCCCTAGGGCTCCACCCAATGTCTGAGCTGTTGGTGCTGCTCGCAGAGGAGGGACCTCAGCTTGACCCAATGCTCGCCATGTCGGGGGCATACATTTGTGTTTCAGTGTGTCCCTCCCCATTAATTGTCCTTCTCCGCTGACCTCCTTGCTTTCACCTATCACTTGCAATCTCCGGCACTTGCTGCAACTCTCACTTCCAGCAGGCAGTGAGCGCCCCAGCCAGCCACCTTGTTATCCGTCCTGGTCTAGCTCTGTGCTAGGTCCTCTTCCGCACTATCTCTCTCTGCCTCTCTGCTGCTAGGGCTGGCCCGCTCTGGATACTCACCGGCCCAGTCCGTGAGGCCAATCCACTCTCCCTGTGCTGAACAGGAGCCGATGATCAATACGGCATGATCCTTCATTTTCGGCCATCGGCTGGTTGTGTCCCTGCCCACCGAGACGCGGCTGTTCCGCAGCCAAGGCACGGGCTGCCTGCTGGCTCCTCTGGCTCTACAGGACAGATCTGCTCACTATCATCATGGAGGGTGTTCTGGTCCACACGGACATCCGTCAAGTCTTTCTACGCCCCACGGGCGGTTCACTGATAGGCGGCAGGAAAGATCCAACTCAGTGGGAACAGAGAAATGGAGCTCCACATCTCATTCAGTCCCCATCTTTGCCATGACCCCCTCTGCTTCCAGTTTTGAAGAAAACTGTTATCAGAACCAAGAGTCTGTGCAGGAATGGCTCCTAGTTTTCAAAGGCCCACAAGCTGGGTATGTCTGGGTAGTATTCAGAAAGACAGGCATGAGCTGCTGAAAATTATTCCCACATTTACAGCAGTTTCTGTTTACCTTCCTACTGTGAGGTAGGAATTACCACCAATCACTAGCTACTGTACCTGATAAAAACGTCATTCCAACAGGAATCCATCACAACAAGAATGAACTCAGAATAATGAAATACTGTAATGTAAAGTATGTAGGGAGAACTGAGGTGTGATCTACTGTCTCTTTGTGTTTATGGACTGGAAGGCCTCGCTAAGTGTCAGTTGGGTGGCCTCCTGTTAAACACAGGGACACAAAAGGCTGAAGAGGGGCTCCATCCTGGGTAAGAGAATCCGATTCTCAGTATGAAATGGATTGGAATGGGACCTACTGGTACCTTGGCAGGTGTGATCAGTGCATCACTGGAGCCTTCCCTAGCTGAATGCCTTGGACCCGCAGAAGAGAGCAGAAGTTTGCATGTCAGCACCTAATCCTGGATGAAAGAAGACTGCTCTAAGTTTCCCAAGAAAGATATGACTGCCAGTGCTACAAATAGCCAGTTTGTCCCACTCAAATATTCTTTGTTCTGAAGTTTGAGACCCCACTGATAGATGTTTCTGACCTTATGAATGACTTGTTGGCTTCAGCATCCCAGCTGGAGGATTTTAAGAACTAAGGGCCAGATGTAGGTAAATTTATTTTACCACCTCTTAAATACCGAATCATACCGATTCGGTATTTAAGAAGTGGTAAAATATAAGTACCGAGATGTAGGTAAATACAGATGTGCATTTACCGAATCGGTAAAAATCGGTATTTACCGATTCGGTAAATACCGACCGGTAAACGCCCATTCATTCCTATGGGCTTTGAAGCCCATAGGAATGATTGGGCATTTACCGGTCGGTAATTACCGAATCGGTAAATACCGAATGTCACAAGGGTGCAGGGGGTGTCACTTTGACACCCTCTAGCACCCCCAAAACGGGTTCAGGTGCCATGTGGAAGGCATACCTGCCCTAAGGGCAGGTCTGACTGTCATATGGCACAGGTGTGCATGCACACATGTGCATGCACACCTGATTCGGTATTTTACCATCAAATAGGATTTGATGGTAAAATACCGATTTTTTTATGCTTGTGGGACTCAGAAGAGTCCCACCTACATATCAATTTTCCCGATTCGGTAAAAATACCGACTCGGTATTTTACAGAATCGGTAAATTTACCGATCGGTAAATTTACCGATTCTGTAAAATACAGGGCCCTACATCTCAAATTGCATTTACCGGTCGGTAACGGCCGAATTCGGCCGTTACCGACCGGTAAATGCCTACCTACATCTGGCCCTAAATATTGGCAAAGTTCACAGGGGAAAACTTAGGATTGGGACAAAGTCTCAAGCAACCTTAGCAGAATCAAGTGTTTTCCCACTGGCAGTTTTTGTGGCTAAGATTGAAAGTGTTGGTGGGGAACCTGGACTCAACTTAATTGACTTGCTAGGCATCCTTGCCGGTTAGAGCACTCTGCCTTACTCTACTGAAAGAGTTTGACTCCAGAAAAAATTATTTGCTCCTAAAGGGTAAACTTATGGATGTTGCAACTTCTTATCCAACCCCTGCAGTATCATAGTTCACCTGATATCATGCATGGTCAATGTTGAACTTTCCCTTTCTGCAGGGTCATCCGTACACTTTCTGCCTTAATCTTCCTATTTTCTGAACCCGTTTATGTTGGCTTTTCGGGCTCTCTGCACTTTACCACTTTACCACTGCTAACCAATGCTAAAGGGCTCATGCTCTCTCCTTTAAACATGGTAAAATTAGCTTTCACCCTTTTGCCACATTTAATTTACATGTAAGCCCATAATAAAGTGGTACTATCTGTACAGATGGCCTGTAAATTAAATGTTATTAGTGGGCTTGCAGCACCCACTTAAGTAGCCCTGTAAACATGTCTCAGGCCTGCCACTGCAGCCTGTGGTTGCATTTTTAAACTGCGATTTTTACCTTTTGCCAGGTGTAGGAAAGTGCCCTTGTTGTACTGTCACCCTCCCACACACACACTTTTTAACCTAATGCTGATGGTAATTACTCTGAAAGGGCACTGGGTCCTGCTAACCAGGCTCCAGTGCTCTCCCCTTAGAAATGATGCATGTAAATTGGTAACAACTTGAACCCCCGGTTAGAAATGGGGTTGTAGATTGCTGGGATATGAGCCCTAGTCAAGCATCACCCACAATCCTAATCAGGGAAAGAAGCAGTCAACCCTAAATTAACCTGTGCTCACCCATTGGTAGCTTAGCGGAGAGCAGTCAGGCTAAACTTAGAGGCAATGTGTAAAGTATTTGTGTAACATTGTAAACAGTAAAACAGTGAAACCACCACACAAAAAGATTCCACACCAGGTTAGAATTATTTAACTTTATTTATTACATAAAACAAGACCAACATGAGCCAAATCCAGTTAGTAAAATGTAAGAAATGAGTTATTAAAGAAAAGACTGTTAAATTAATCTGATCCAGTTTTCATATAGGAGCAGTGGAGCGGACTTCCACCTTTGTAAAATTAGTGACTTAGCCACCAGGGACCCAATAAAAACAGAACTGTTGTTGATGTATTCTTCACAAGCAATTAGAGGGTGGAATCCGAAATTGTGCCCCCTGCCGGCCAGGTTCAATTTGGACCTGACGGTTTTCATCTAAAAAGGTCATGATCTTGCTCCAAAATCAAGTCATTTGGGACATAAAAAGACTACATGCGCCCAGTTCCCTCGAGAATGTCCACATCTTAAGCACTTAGCAGATGAGGATGGAAACATCTGGTGAAGGTGGTATGGGGTACAGTAGAGAGCCCATGTTGAATAAAATGCCATGCACTTATAATTGGATCCTCACAGCGACTTATGGGTCATCAGATTTAGTTTTCCCCAACTAGCATAATCCATCCTGTACTCTATATATAGAGGAAAAAGCCCAAAAAGCCATTGCGATGTAAAGATACAAATATAAAGTCGGATACCAGCTGCCTACCTCTTTCAATTTGCTAACAAAATGTGCTTTCCTAATGTGGTGCTTAGTGGTACCGGAGGTCTGAGTCCAGGCCCGAAGATGATTGTGTATTTGACTATAGGAGAACATACGATCCAGTGTAATCTTGACTTTATCAGCCACTACTTGCTCCCAGGTTTGTAACTGTCCTGCTAATAGAAATTTGACAAAAATGTGATATCGTGTCTTCTACCATTTCTTAATAAAACTATTTTGCAAAGGTAGCCCTACTAACCCACATTCTTTTATGGGTATCGAGGAATGAATTAGAGGGATTGATATTCTTCTTGCAGTTGCATGAACCTTCCAGGTATTAACAGTGAAAACCTATAAAGAAGAGCTTGGGTAATTTTGGACTCTTCAGAAAAGCAGGTAGGTGGACTCAATATTCAGTGAGCATTTTCTGTAGCTAATAACAAATAGAGTAGGGGCTTCCCTCAACTGCACAATACAGCCAATCCACAGATAATTGGAACATTGATAGCTTAGTGCGAGGTCTTTTCCCTTACCTTAAAAAATGCTATTGCGTTTTATCCAGTTCCATAAAAAAGATTGCCTGACTAAAACCATTATTACATTAGAGAAACAACAATCAGTAAAGGAAAGAATTGACATTTTGGCATCTGCCACCTGGTCGATAATAGATAATGGTACATCATGCCAACTAGTCAACATTATGCGTAGTTTAATGAGGACAGCGATGTAGTTTAACCTGAATAAATTTAGAAAATACCTAAATATTTTATGGGACATGATAGCAAAACATTTTGCTCCATGGGAACAATTAAGGGAGAGCAGTGATATAAGGGAACCTCAGATTTTGCCTGGTTAATTTTGTAACCTCCAAATTCAGAAACACAAGTTTTGTCCAGAAAAGCATTATTGGCGTTTTCAGCTGTGCCTGCAAGAGTAGAATAATGATGTCTGCAAATGGTTTTAATTTGGGTCACCAGGAAGTAGTTGCCGAATCTCTGGGTCTTGTCCAAGGGCCGCCCCTAAGGACTCTACAAACAGAACAAATATTACTGGCGACACTTAGCACATTTGCCGTGTGCCTGGAAATATAGAGAAAGTACCTGCCGATTGAGCAATGTTTTATACTTTTAGCCTCTGCTTTGGCATATAGATTACCCAGCAACCCTATCAATTTAAAAGGAAAACCAAATCGCTGGAGAATTATATATAAAACTTTCCATTGTACACTGTCGAAAGCCTTCTCGGCATCTAACATAATTATAGCTGTTTTGACTTTGTTATTAGAAAAATATTCTAAAACCTGCACAAGAATGTTATTATTTACTTACAGGGTTCTACCAAGTAAAAAAGCAATTTTGGTCACAGTGGACCACTGACAATGCAGCAAGATCTAGCCTTAGTATAATAAATTTAGCAAGAAGTTTAGAGTCGTAAATTCAAAAGGCTTTTAGGTCAATATGACCCTGGCTGATACGGGAGCTTATCTTTCTTAAGAAAACTGACAATTACCATCTCAGTAAATTTCTTTGGGACATTTAGAAATGTGTTATACAATTCCATAAAAACATCTGCAAGCTGCTCGGCAAATATTTGTAAAACTCATATCTTTATTTCCTTCAATCTGATTACAATCAATTTTTTGATGATTAAATATTTCTCCTTTTTAACTAAATTTGTTTTAATGTTTGGTTTCTGGTTATAATATTGTTACAGTACTGTTTACTTTGCATTCTTTCCTCTATGGGAAATATGCTGCCTTTGGCTATAGGTATCAGTGATTCAGTCAAGTGGTTCACAGTGAAATTGTACTTTGGCAAAGCAAAACCTTGAATTAATAAAGTGGGGGGTACCCTCTCCTGTATTATCTATCCAAAATCTCATATGGGAATTTTTTAATACATCATGCCAAGAATCCAGTTCTTATTTGATCCAAGTCAGAGGGACATAAAAAATACAGGGAGTCTCACAAAAGTGTGCTCCGTTACTTTACACTGAGTGCAAATAAGGCGCTCTAAACCTCACACTTTTGATCAATATGGGCAAGTTAGCATGACATAAATTGCAGTCAAATTATGTGGGTAATTAATTATATCAAATAACAATTAAGAAACTGTTAAGGAGATTCAGAAGAAAGAGAAGATAGTACCACCTTATTTGATCAAGCTGACAATAATGGGGCAATATTGGGAGGTTGCCTAATAGTGTCGCTCAGACTGATCTATGTTGATGTAGTGTTTCAAAGATCAAAAGACTTTGTAAAATGTCCATGGATAGAGGTCAACTAATATGTTTCCATTGATAGAAAGTCCAACAGAAATTCACCACTGAGGTATACCGACACTATCCACAGCAATCCAAAATGTATTGTAAAGTGGTGGTACCAGTTGCCCCAGCTATACACAAATCCAATTCAAATATATCTTTCTTCAACAGGCAATTTAAACTATGGTAATCCTTATTAAGCTATAATAGTATGGATTTTATATTGTTTTGACAACTTTTTCTTTTCTACATATTTGAAATTTTATTAGCGTATATTTGATGGTTGCCTTGTGGGAAGGCTTATGAACCAACACAGTAGTTCTGAGTTGGTTATAGTCAGCAAGCAAAATTTGAAGGCTATAGGCATGATTATTTATAATGAAAAGGTATAATAAATGTAGTGGGTCTGATGTTCATTGTGAAAAGCATATGTTAAAGTCAATAAACATTTAAGGGTTGATTACTCTGTATTAAAGCGTATAGCTAGGTAATATTTTGCAAGAAATATCGCAGATTAACATAGTAGGCAAGGGTTTTGGTGCTGGTTTCCCCGATAAACCATGGGTATAGAAGATTTATACTGGCAGAATCCTTATTAGGACCTCTTAGGAGAGCTAGTACTTTGCTTTGCCAACTGTAGTTTTGTATACTCTATAATTTTATGACTGTATGCCTGTTGGTTGTGGGAATGCTTATGCTCTGTACAGGAGCCCTCAGTTGCGTACAATTATAGGCCTGATTGGTTCACTAGGAAAACATATTTAGTTGTCGGTTCACTAGGAAAACATATTTATGTTGCCGTAAGTGTGATCTGTTTATTAAGAAAAGTTACGATAAATGCATTAGGCATTACATATTAAATATGAAAAACATGTTAAAATCATTAGGACTTTATGGGTGTACTGATATTTCTCTGTAATAAAGCCTACAGGTCAGTATTATGTGACATGAAATGTCACAGATTAGCATTTGTAGGGAATGATGTACATGCATAGAGGATGTTTGGGTCACCTCTATTATGCCATTGGTTTGTCCAGATGTCATTTACACTGTGCTTCCATCAATGGCAGCCAACTGCATGGGATAATGGTTTAGTCCACATCAGTCATTGGCTCACTTGCCCTGTGAATGACAACGTTTTCTGATTACGCATTTACATCCAGCTGAAATTAGTGTGCTTTAGTGTCAGGTTAGCCAGTCCTTTAGATTTACAGCTTCTCCTTTAATAGTTCTCCTATTGTTTCTTTTCTTATCCCCTTCTATGTTACTGTTTCTTAAGATGATACTACAGCTCTGGAGTTAGTCCTAATTTATAGCTTCCTTCCCACTCATTTTATCTGTAATGCACAGCATTCAACAAGACCACTTTCTGTAAACCACGAGACCAATATAGAATGCTGTTGTCCATAGGGTATCATTGTTTTACCATTCCAAAGTGGACGAAATGTTGGTTGTAAATGTGGTGGACACACTTGAACTTTAAAACAATAATATGTTATTTACAATACTTTAGTAAGATGGACACTAACTGCTATGTTTAGTTTCCTTATTGCGAGTACATGCCTGTTGCTTTCAGACAGTAGCATGTTTTCTTTTCACTACTTTCATTCTTTTAATTTATCTTGCATATGTTGTTGAGTTCCTGAGTCTTTGGTCGCAGTTGTGTCAGAGGGTGAATGCAAGAATCAATGGAGGGATAAATAGAGGGAAATGAATCTGGCCCTGGCAAGCTGCTCGGCTGCCCTCCCTCCCCACCCCCCCCCCGGGGGCTAGAGGGGGTGCAGTCAAGCAGTTTGCTAGGGCCAGTTTCAGCCGATTTTGTTACAGAGGGCCAATATTGCCGACCCCCGGTAACAAAAACGGGCCCCAGGAGCACAAAACCGGCCCCCCACCCTAGCGGCCCACCGGGGAAACGCCTGGTGCCTGCTACAGCCAGTCCGGCCCAGGATAAATGGATGCATGATTGCAAAGATGAGTGACAGAGTGCATGTATGTTGAAATGTTACATGTCTGAACCAATCAATCACATAAAAAGCACTTTCATTCATTAGCAATTTTCTTGGCTCAGCCAATGCTCTTAAACATACCATTCCTTGATTGAACCTTTCATATCCATCCTCATCACCGATGTAAAGATTTCCTTTATCGCTTTTCCCTATAATTTGACTTCAGGTCCTTGAAAATTATTTTGTGTAAACCCCACATCTTTATTTGAGTTCTACTATTTATAATTTCATCTCTACCTTAGTTTGGGGGAAGGGGATTTCATCCCAATTTCTTTTTTAAGAAAGACTTCATGCCAATTTAAATGTTTTCCAGATTGTAAATTCTCACTGATTATATTAGTGTGTGATTTATAGGAGTTCATGTTTCATGTGCCAAATCCCTAAGGTCTAAAATCAATTTGAAATTTGAGCCCTATAAAAATCAAGCCTTTCAGGATATTTTATAGCTGAGAGCTTCACTAACACCTTTCAGTGTACTTTAGGTGCTCCAGTCGAGGCATACATCACCTGATGCCCAGACGTTAGCAAAGAAAGCTGGGAAGTTGTTGGCTTGACTGTTGCAAATATCAGATTCACCATGTATTTTGTCCTCCATTGAATCAGGTGGGTCAGTCATCCAGTTGGCAAGACCCTTCAAAATCAATTATATATCCAAAGATGTGTTTAAATTCACAGCAGGCAGTCTAAGGCCAGTGATTATATGCAAAATAAACAAGAGTAATCCAAATATCCAGGGCACAAGTCGGGGGTCCACGCAGGTACACGGCGTCCACCCACTCTTTTCTCCGGGTGGATGCCGTCCCGCTGTCAAGAAGTTAGGCCCCACAGAAATATGCTGAACTTATCCCTGCGTAATTTTCAGACACTGGGACACGTCCAGCTGCGCATGGACTGGTCTGCTTTCAGCAACGTGCAGCCATGGAGGGTTTTTTTCAGCTCCAGTTGGGCCGAAGTTAAGGGGCCATCAGGCCTCCTTTACTTTGAATGTCCTGACCTGAGGCGGCCTAGAGCCTCACACTCAAATGTAAATACCATGGAGGGAAAACAAAGGCACACAGCTTATTATTTCTTCACAAGTACTTAAGAGAGGCAGATTTTGCCTTTGTCTAGTCCCTGTATATAATAGATGCATATACTGTATGAATATATGGTTTGTTTGTCCCAGTCTTTACACTTATAATTCCAATAGCACTTTTATATTTCTGTTCTAACGCTATGCAACCCAATGAAGGGTGTCAGAGCTCTTTACGTAACATACACATTATGAAATGAAATGAAATTAATTTATATCGCGCAACTAAAACCCTAAGGTATCAAGGCGCCTTTATACATTATACATTAACAATAAGTTATGTACATCTGTAAATCAATGCACACGATGAGTTACATGAGACAATGAGGGTTTACAAGGTCTAGGAGTCACATGTCCTTCATACCTCACTGTGGTATTTTAGAAGGATTACGATTTATGAACTGCAGATGACAAAACGTTCTTTGTGTTAAAAATCAGTAAGCCACTTTCTATCTACATAAAATAAAAATCTGTCATCTGCATGTTAGATGATGTGCTTTTCCGGAGACACATTTACCTTCTCTACTATTTTGATTCAAATGTGGGACTTCACAATCTCTCAAGCAAGTGCATTAACCACTAGAGTTATCTCACCATTATTACTATTCCCTGGGGTTTACTGGGCACATTCACAGCAGATGCCTTACCCCAATTTTATTTTTAATTTATTTATTAAGAGTGGTTAATAAAGCACGCAGAGTGCACATGACCCAAGGGTATCCGAACCCTGTACAAAGGATTGAATGAACAAAATGATAGATATGGGCAGGCACCAATCAAATATTTAAAAATGTAGACTTTGCAGTCAATTAGGAATATCAGATCTACTACCATGTTTCTCCTTTTTGCCAATTTCTTTGTGGCAGGTTTTAAAAAACATAAATGTACTAGTTGAGGCCCACATTTTGCATCGGGATTGCACCACTTTTTTGACACAACCCCGATGCCAAATCTCATTTGTTAAATCTCATAATGTGCTTATCTGTACTCATGATATACCTGATAAACATATGTAAACATATGTGTGAGGTCTGAATATCTGATGTCACTTCTTATGATGTCACTTCCAGTGAGGTCACTTCCTGTGATGTCACTTGCAATGTCACGTGTCGTGACATCATGCACTGTGATGGCATGAGTCATGATTTCACTTGCATACTGCCTAACCTGATCAGTCCCCCCACTTCTTTTTTTAGAACTTGTGCCCTGCAAATGTCTATGAAAACTGGGGAAATACATGACAATGACAATGGTTCACACAGAGTACATTTAGCAAGGAATTATTGGATGAAAATTACTGTTGCTGGTATAGCAGAGTATCATGGCAATACAGTCAGTAGGTTTTCAGTGTAACAGTGCACATCTATTTACATGAGAAATTGCATCATGAAATCAATATTTAAACATGGTAAGAGCAAAGTGACCCCCATGTGAGCAACAACCAGACATATATGTGAAGCAAGGGGTGAGAATCGAAGGTATGTTGCTATGCAAACAATCACGTACTTAAGTCCTATTAGACCAGGTACATAGGCCCAGATGTAGGTCGCCAATTACCGGTCGGTAAGGCCAATTTCGGCCGTTACCGACCGGTATTTGGGAATTGGCATGTAGGGGGCATTTTATTTACAGAATCGGTATATTTACCGATTCGGTAAATTTACAGAATCGGTAAAATACCGAATCGGTAAATATACCGATTCTGTAAATCAAGATGTATGTGGCACTGTAATCAGTGCCACGGGCCCTTACCGAATCGTTATTTACCATGGAATACTATTCCATGGTAAATAACGAATTGCAGTGTACATGCACATCTGTGCATGTACACCTGTGCCATGTGGCACACATACATGCCCTAAGGGCATGAAACAGGGGTGCAACAGGGTGTCAAAGTGACACCCTGTCCCCCTTGTAAAATCGGCAATTTTACAGATTCGGTAATTACCGAATCGGTATTTGCTATTGAATCCTATGGGCTTCAAGGCCCATAGGAATCAATGGTAAATACCGATTTGGTAATTACCGAATCGGTAATTACCGAATATTACAGATTCGGTATTTTTACCGAATTATTTACCTACATAGCAATTACCGAATTGTAAATACCGAATCGGTAAAATTCGGTATTTACCATTCGGTAATGTGCTATTACCTACATCTGGGCCATAGTTGCCTACCAAGAACGCTGTTGTGAAATATTAGGAGTTTAACAACAGACATAGATTCAAAAACTTGGTTTGTTCTTGTGACCCATATACCATGAAGAACCTGTGCTTCTGCGAGAAGCAAGCCGATGTACTAGTATATTCTGGTACAATATGATGCACTATTGTAAATTGACTTTTTCTCTTTGGGGGTGTTACTGAGGGTTGAGTGCCCAAAAATCAACTAAGCTGTCTAAAGCAGGAGAGACTTTACAGCAGTCCATCAATAACCCTGTATCTTCTATCCTCTTCCATGGTGCAGCACCTCAGTTGGACAGGCGGCTGTACCTCTTGAGGACATGGAGGAGAAATCTAACTTTTTTCTTTTGTTACATAACTGAGGGAATTGAGCATCTGCTGCAGAGATTAGGACGTAATTTGCTTAATAAATGAATGGATAGCAGAACCGGGGTTGGTAGGTTACTTGCCGAAGATCAGTGTGTAACTTGAAGGTTATGGCTTGCACTTTCATAAGGATGGAATAAAGGTCTTTATTGAGTCTCTGAATGGAATATGCCCCTAAAATGTGTTGGACAGCCCGACCGTCATATCATGAGTGTCATAGGCTAAATTCAGGATCGCTGGAATTATACAATACTATAATCATGGCATAGTTTGCATAATTATGGATTTGCCGCATTTGCCACATAATCAATCTTCGGCTGCATAATCTGCTCAATTGGATCAAATGTTACTAAAAACGTGGTGACAGGTGCTCCTGCACTGTAAAATGTTGACTGGTCATCTTTCAGTTGTTTATTACAGTATTTGTTTGTAAAACTGTTACTAATGATGAGGACGTTTTGCCCAGGCAGAGTTACTGTGTGTAAAAAACACAAAACATTGAAAAAATACTTTCGCAAAATGTGCTGTACCATGCCACATATTTTGCCTTTTCTTGGGCATACTTTGTTCAAACTGACCGTATAGTTTGGCCCTCCCCTGCCACATAATACCAGTGGCCCTGACTAATGCCATTGTAATATGACAGGTAGGACATCAGCCATATTAGTGATGGTCTATCCCATTCGCAAAACTCTAAATGAGGCCCGAAACTTCCTTTATACTTCACAGGTCAATATTATGGGCACTGTTGCTTCTTAATGAATTTCCAGTTTGTAAGAAGTGCTATAAGGTTGGTCAGTATAGTTATTATTGAAGCAAGTGCTTAGCACTGACTGCAAAGGATGACACGGGAATTATTTTCGGTCCATCTCTGGTTTTCAATATATGCAGTCTTTCTGCTTGAGCTTTGCACACTGATGTGGGTGGTGTCAACAGCTCACACCTGTACGGGGGACGTTAGGATTCATCCAAAGGAGATTTGCTGTACCATTCCCTATTAGTATCCCCTTTTTCCTTGAGGTGGCAGGGAAAGTTTCAGATCCATAGACTGCATAATCATTCAATTTCACAGTTTTATTAGCTATCACATGACACTCCAGTTGCATTCAGAACAACGAGGGATATGATATGCAAACGTCTGCTTCTAATGTTTGTTTCTGTCTGTGGTTGTTATCCCAAGGCAACAGATGCATTTTAACCTACATAAAGGAAATTATATTCATGCACCTATTCCCCGTAATCGTTAAATCCACAACTGGTAACGTCATAGTCAATCAATCCCTCCAAACGTAAACCCCAACCACATTTGTTGAAACTGCAATTAGTCACACACACTTAGAACCATATTTACAAACTAGCATGAGACAGTACAGTAGTTGCTTCTGAAGCATCTAACCCGGACACAGATCTATGAGCAATGTACAGTAATAGGACCATTTTCCAGAATTTCCGTTTCACTATACTGCTTCATTTTTCTCCAACGACGAACTTATGTCTTTTTTAATATAAGTGAGATGAGGTCTATACCAATAATTTCTCTGGTGGACTAGTGCAAGTATTAATTGTTTAGTGCAATGTTCATTCTAATGTTCTGTAAACCTACCAGACAAGAGTATTTAATTCCCAGGTTTTTCATCAGAATGGAGCAGAAAAATGTTTGGAGGGAATTGCCTAAAATGATGTGCATTAGGAACATCCGGACACAAATTCCTGACTTCACACCACTGCAAAATTGGGGAAAACTGCATCACACGTGCAAAGAAACTGCTACTGTAAATTATGCAAAAGAGTTGAGTCAGTGTTATATGTAACATTTCTTCTTTTCCTAGACACTCCAGGTAATATACAGCAGTAACACGTTTTTTTACATGGTATTATTCCCATATGAAGAACTCCATCGTTTTGTTGTGTTTACCATGTTTTTCCACTTCTGGACATTTGTGTGTGGCCTCTGCTATGCCTGCAGCTTACTGAATAGGCTCAGCCACATGCACTCTGTTTAAGGTATATGTATTTTGCTTTCTCAATGAGCAGAAATGTTATGCTCATATTTATATATAAAGTGCAGACTAATACCCGAATGCGTCTAGGCACTGGAAACATAAGGCAAAAATCAAAGAGTAGCAGAACTCTATCTTCGCACCTATGAACAATGGGCTAAAGGGAAAAAAGCCAAGTCTTATGGGCCTACCTAAAAGAGAGCAAGTCATATGGGATCTTTGTGCAGGTCCAAGGTACATCTAGTAGAGTGCCTAAAGAGGAATGGAGAAGAAGTGACGATTAATGTCATTCCCGCCACTACTGGAATGAAAACATATTTTTGAACTTTATGTCTTATTTGCTCACCAATCTAGAGAATGTTTTCTTCTCATTTGAGAAATATCATGTTGCCATTAATTTGTAATGCTTGCATTTTAAAAGTGATCACAATCAATTTTCACTGCATGTAGGTAACACGCTCTGAAAAGATCATTGGTGAAACAAAATCTGCCTAAACTCAGTCTCATTGTATTTCAGGGTTTTGCACATCCTACTCCTTTACTTTGCAGTGAAGAGAGCTCATGACCTTTGCACAAAGAGCGAAAGAATGGACAGCATTTGTATCCAAAGGTATTCACCAGCTCTCTGACCTAGTTCTTGATAGTGAACATAGACCTTTCACCAAGGCCCAGGAACACTACAGCTTACACACTCACCAGACTTGGGACTATCAGTGCTTACAACGTTACCCCGAGCAGACCTGCCCTCCTCGCTGTTGATTGACTACCTATGTAAATGGAGCACACACAAAGAGGTACTGTTCCGTCTGTACCTCATACTGATAGACAAATAATACGCAATCCCGCAGTCATGCTTCGGGCAATGATCACTTCACAGACTGAATGGGGGTAAAAGGTCACTTTATTTGTAACGTTCAAATCATTTACATTAATGCAAGCATTAATTAATACAACTCAAATGTATCCCCCCCACCTCCCCTACCTGAACCCCCATGAATTTTTCCTCAATATCGATCCCCATGAATTTTTCCCATATTGAACCTCGTCCCCAACCCCTTAGTTTGTCCACCTTCCTACCACCTGCCTCATTCCTCTGTAATTTGTTTTCCCTCTGTCCTAAGCTATTCTGCCTGCCCCAACCCTTCCTGATTGCCTCAATTCTGTCCAAATATGCCTGCTAAAAGAAACTAAACCTGCCTGAAACCTACAAAACCTGATCTGAGCTGCTAGGAAATCTAAACATCTAATCTAAAGGGAGGGTGGGAGGGGCTCCACAAACTAAGCGCTCCCCCTACCTTCCTCTGGGGCCCCCAACTGCCTAGGGAGCAGCCGCGGCCCGTGGAGGGAGTTGCGGTGGGGCAGGCATGCGGGGCGGGGAGGGGCAGGGTGGGGGGTGATAAATACCGGAATCTGGATGATTGCAGGTAAGTAAACATTTAAATTAATAAAATTAATTTCGTAGCGCACCCTGCATCGCATTTTATTAATTTAAATGTTTACTTACCTGCAATCCTCCAGATTCCGGTGTTTATCACCCCCCCGCCCTGCCCCTCCCCTGCCCCGCCTGCCTACCCCACCGCAACTCCCTCCACAGGCCGCGGCTGGTAGGGAGTAGAACACGTCGATTGAAAATCACTGCGTTCTAAAGCAGGTGCCCTGCCTGCACGTGCGGGCTCTGGGCCATACCTTTAGGCTCGAAGCAGGCTGCAGGTGGACGTTCCTTGAATGCCATCCCAGGTACCCCTACTCTGCGGGAATGGTAGTCCAATCATTTACTTAAAGAAAGATTGGCCAAAGTTCTTAACCACCCACAACAAATACCTTAAATTCAGTTCTTACAAGGTGCTGCACAGGTGGCATTGTATATATTACAGGGGAAACTCAATTAACCCATGGGCATCTGGGTAAACAATACAATAAAAGTAGACTGAAGCCTACGGAATCATTATGCATCTATTTTATTTTCAGAACAGATACCTTTAATTATCTGTTCTTTGATCAAATTATTCTTCTTTTAAATAAATCAAGAAATTATTTTAAGTTTCTCCAATTTCTAGGCCATTTCAACAAATAATATCAACTTATATGGTTTAAATATTTCTTTTTAATAAACCATTTTTTCACTTGATTAATTATATCTCACTTCTTACATAAATATATGCACAACTCATACATATATACACGATATACAAACAGACTTATATATTTACAAACAAACACAAGTTTCCTTGAACCATTTTTTGGGTTCTTTTGCCCATACTAATATCAAAACGGATGTTTGTCCACTCCGTAATGCTTTGTGATTCTTCACTACTCCCTTTTGCAATGTGCTGGAGATGCGGCTCAATGGAGGGAGACATTTTTCATCTGCTTTCAGAGTACTGCGCCTTCATGACCTATTGGTTCTCCATCACAACCACAATCCGGAGGACGGTACCTCTCATTGGGGGGCTGAAAGTACAAACTGCCCTCCTCCATGACTTTGTACAATGTCCAACCATTAACGAACCAACAATCCGCATGACTAGCCACAGCATTGGGTTCCGCCAAGATCTGTAGCTTGTGGCATTGGAGATTATCCATTTCCCCAATGTGTACTGTGTGGGTGAAAGAAATGGTCAAGGTGTCTGCATCCAAGCAGATGATTACAGCACTCAGTGACTACTATGATAAGTTATTTGACACATGGAGAGAATTTCCCTTGGACAATTGACCCCTGACCTACTTACAGTATGGCTCCCTTCCCTTTTCCCCATGGGCCTAATAGACTGACAGGGGGTCAATGCAAGATAAATCTTACCCTTGAAACTCCCTCAGCCCTCAACCACCTCCCGACCTTTGAGCAGTAGAGGAATATGTGGCGAGGGAGAAGGTCAGACATGGAGGTAGAGCTCTGTCCACCACCGGGCCTAAGCTGTGGAATAAACTTCCTCTGCCTTTAAGACAATGTAAAGAACATCTGACATTCCGCAAACTCCTAAAAACTGTTCTGTTTATAAATGAAGTATAATTCCATCTGTATATTATGCCTAATGTTCTACCGGTTTCAAAAAGCGCAGAGATACTCCTGCTGGAGTGGATTCAAGCGCTATATAAGCCAATAAATAAATAAATAAATAAATTGCCTCAGACCTGGGCGCTTCAGTTTTACGCCCTGAAGTTCCCAGGGCCGAGTGTCAATCAGTGACATCTTGCTGATAGGTTGGCCAGTGAGGGAAGGCTGCATTCCCAACCCTCTTAGAACCTTCGAGGCTTCTGTCTCTAGAGAGAAGGTATGTTTTATGTGCTTTTTTTAATGTTTGGTGCATGTGTGTGTGTTTGTATGAATGTATGTATGTGTAGTTGTGAGTGTTGTAAATGGGTGTGTATGTGTGTGCATGTGTGGAAATGCATGGGTGTGAGTGAATGTGTATGTGTGCCTGTGTGGCCCCCCTGCTGCTCCCTCGTAAAATTACTGGCAACCACTAGTTTTGAGGTGCGTTTTTGAGCACCAGTGGTGTGAATAGAGCGTTCAACAGAGAAACAGCCATTACATCGCGGCTGTTACCCTGCATGCCATTACAATGCAAGCGTTACCACGCATGCGTTGTAACAACGCCTAGTCTTTACCCCACATTTTGTTTTTACAACGCATGTGCTTTTACCACGCATGCCTTTACACCTAATTTTATTGTAAAGGTATGTATGGTAAAAGCACATACTTTGTCAAAAAATATAGGTGATACACATAGTCGTGCGGAAAGGGAGGCTCACCGTTTCCTCCCGAAGTGCACCGCCACCCAGACTGCCGCAACAAGGACTCACTAGGAGCGAAAGGAACCATGAGGAGAGACAGGTAAGAAGGATTCAGCCTGGGGTGGGGGTTACTATTTTAGCGTATAATGGGGTCAGGGGGGTCGTGCAGGGTTGTGTTTTAGGGTAGGGAGAGGACTGTGGGAGGGTCATGCAGGGGTAGTGTTTTGGGGTTTAGGATTAGGGAGAGAACTGGGGGTCGTAGGAGGGTCATGCAGGGGTAGTGTTTTAGGGTTTAGGGTAAGGTCGGGAGTCATGCAGGGTAGTTTTTTAGGGTAGGGAGAGGACTGGGGGTCGGGGGAGGGTCATGAAGGGGTAGTGTTTTAGGGTAGGGAGAGGATTGGCAGTCGGGGAGGGTCATGTGAGTGAGTGTGTATGTGTGCCTGTGTGGCCCCTCTGCCCCTCCCTTGTAAAATTAATGGCAACCACTAGTTTGGAGTTGTGTTTTTGAGCGCTAGTGGTCTGAATAGAGTGTTTCATCAGGGAAACAGTCATTACATTGCGGCTGTTACCCTGCATGCCATTACAATGCAAGTTTTACCACGCATGCGTTGTAACAAAGACTAGTCTTTCCCCAGCATTTTTTTTTACAACGCATGTAGGGAGGGTAGGGAGAGGATTGGGGTTTGGGGGGTGGTGCCGGGGTAGTGATTTAGGGTTTAGGGTAGGGAAAGGATTGGGGGCTATGCAGGGGTACTGATTTAGGGTTTAGGGTAGGGAAAGGATTGTGGGTCGGGGGGGTCATGCAGGGGTAGTGTTTTAGGGTTTAGGTTAGGGTTGAGGGGGTCATGCAGGGTAGTTTTTTATGGTAGGTAGGCAACTGGGGGAAGGCGAAAGGTCTTGCAGGGGTAGTCATTTAGGGTTTAGGGTAGGGAATGTATTGGGGGTTGGGGATGATGTAGGAGTGCTCATTTATGGTTTAGGGTAGGGCAGGGTAGTGTAACTTACCTTAGACACTTTTACCAACTGTATGCCTTTACCATGCATGCCTTTGAGTTGTAATGGCATGCGTGGTATAGGCATACGCGTGGTGAAAGAATGCGCTGTAATGGTAGGTCGTTGTAAGGGTACTAGAGTAGTAATACCTGCGTTGTAATGGCAGGCGTGGTATTAGTATGCATAGTACCAACTTGCATTCACTTCAACAACAACAAATGGCATGGGACAATTAGTTTGGAGAAAGTGATGGCAAAGTCATCTAGCAACAACCGTCTATAATGACCAGATACAGGAACTTGAACTCTTGTAGGGGTGTTGACCTTTAAGTGCCAGGAGTATTCCTAATCATTATAAATAATATATTGATTTCTGAACATCTGCTTCTGCCAATGTAAACCTAATCAATGCGATTAAACAAAAAAATTAGCTATAATGTAAAATGTAAAATTCATTGGATTTTATAATAGCTGCCCAAGTGCAGATATATGATATTGGTCTTTTTAAAAGCATGAGTACACACCATTGATGGAGCGTAAAAGTTAATTAACGATTGCTTCTGTCAATTCTTACCATTCTTAAGACATTTACGATAAATAAAATCTTGATGGAATCGGTGAAATGATTGAAACAAAAAAAGGGGGTGGTTTGTGTACTGCATCATAAAAGCATGCATGAGTGTTTTGTCACATGAAAATATGAAAACGTAAACAAAGAGAGAAACAGAAACAGATGAATATTTACCTATGAATGTAATTACATGCTTTAAGAAGCTAAACCAAAGTAACATAGAAAATGTGCTGACGATAACTATTTAAAAGGTGTCAAAATAAATAAATAATAAGTCATTTATAGAGCGCCTGGCTACACCCGTAGGGGTGTCCCCGCGCTAGACGCATTTCAGCTGAGGTGGAAGGAGACCGGACTAGAGTTGGTATAGCCAAGTTTTTAGACCTTTACGAAAAATGGGCTCAGATTTCTCTGCACGTAGTAGAGGTGGGAAGGTGTTCCAATTTTTGGCCGCTAGGTAGCCGAATGAGCTTCTCCCATCCTTGGCTTTTTTATCCTAGGTAATTTGAGTAGGCACGCTCCTGTCGATCTTAGCTGCCGAGTGGGATTGTGAGGAGTAAGAAAATCATGCAGATAGCTGGGGCCTTTTCCCTGTCTGCTCCGGTGACAGAAACACAGGGCTTTGAAAAGAATTCTCTTTCTAATTGGCAGCCAGTGAAGGGAGTCAAGGACTTTCGTCAGTGAGGCGCATCTTGGAACATTAAGAACGAGACGTGCTGCCGCATTTTGAATACATTGGAGGATTTGCAGGCAGCGTTTCTGTGCACCCAGATATAGGACATTCCCATAATCTAGTTGCGAGGTCACCAAGGCGTGGACTATGGTTTTCCTTGCTGATACGGGAAGAACGTCCAAGGTTTTTTTAGCATCTTGAGGGCGCCAAAACATCTCTCTGATACTTTTCTTGTTTGGGACTCGAAGGTAAGTTTGGCTCGAGCCACACTCCCAGATTCTTCACCTCTGTTTTGGGCATAGGAAAAGGCCCCAATCTCTGGGGCCACCAGGCTGAACCACATATCGAGGGAGATTTCCCAATGATCATGATCTCCGTCTTACTGCCATTCAATTTGAAACAGTTGTTTCACATCCATGAGGCCAGCAGGAGAACTGTGATGCAGATTCACCTGAGTCTTGTGCACGGGTCTTACAAGCTGGGTGTCGTCAGCGTATGACACCATAGAAATCTTGAAATTATCCATGATATCAGCCAGAGGGCCGATGTATATAATAAAGAGGGTGGGGTTCAGGATAGAGCCCTGCCAGACCCTTGGAGAAGTGGCATCATTTTTGAACGATAAGGGTGCTGTACAACTTGGAAACTGCGATCTTCAAGGAAGGACTGCATCCATTTTAGTGCTACTCCATCTTGTCCAAATGCCTGTAGGCGTAGGAGGAGCAACCTATGGGACAACGTATCAAAGGCGGCACCTAGGTCCTGCAGGACCAAGGCCACCGTTTGGCCAGCGTCCACCCGTCTCCGTGTAGACTCTATTGCCAAAAGGAATGCTGACTCAGTGAAAGGAATGCTCTAAAACCTGATTGTGTAGAGTGTAGAAGATTGTATAAGTTGATATGTGCCACTAATTGTTTATTCACAACCTTCTCTGTAATTTTAGAGATGAAGGAAAGTAGAAAGATGGGGCGGAGATTATCCAACAGCTCAGGATTAGCTAAGGGATTTTTTTTTTAAAGGTATGACAGTCGCATGCTTCCATGACCTAGGGACCACCCCATATTTAAAGGATGTGTCTAATAGTTGTTGTACACAGGGTAGTATCAAGTCAATGCCCTACCTTATTCTGCTATGTGCCACTGGATCGGCAGGGGAGCCATATTTAATTTTTAAGGCCACTTCCTTGAGCTTTTTCGTGGGGGAGTGGAAACTCCCTCAAGGGCAGGAAATCCAGCTCAATAGGTTTCTCTTCTAGTCCGGTAGGGCTGTTACGTGTTTCCTCCGGAAAGTGTTGTATATATTTGATATTTTTTGAGGGTTGCACCGCTCCTCAGAGCTTACAGTCAGTGTTCTCTCAAGAGATGTGATCTCTTTCAGAGAGGCAAACAATTCCTTTTATGAGTTTTCTGCCATATCAATTTTCTCCTCATAATACGTAGAGCGCCTCTTTTTTAGTAGTGAGAGATATTTGTTTTGTGCTGTTTTATAAGCCTCCTTATATTCTTTAGAGAAGGCCACCCTCTATTTATGTTCTAGGCGCTTATAGCCTTGTTTAGCACTTCTCAGCTCTATATTAAACAAGGGCACTGATATAGATCCTCTCTTAGGAGTCTTAATAGTCCAGGGGGCTGCCTCGTCAAGTGCTTCCACAATCCACTTCTCCTCTGAGGTATTAGCCAAATTAACGTTCTTACTTAGTAGAGGTGGATTTTTCTGAAGTTTGCTAAAGAAGCTTTCGCAGTTAAACCTGGGCCATTTCCTACGCATGGGGGTAGAGTTCCTGTTTCCTCTGGGTCGAGGTTTAGGTAGTCGGATCTGAAATTCTATAAGATGATGATCGGACCAAGGGATAGGGGCCGGTGTCTCAACCGCCAAGCCTGGATGATTAGAGAAGATGGGCTCAAGCAAGTGGCCCACATGGTGCGTTGGTGCCAAAAATGTGAGTTCTAATTAATTGTAGGCAGGCCAGTTCTTTGCGTAAGGTTTTTGCCTCCTTCTTGAGGTGATCCTCCTTATGGAGATTGAGATCACCCAGAACGATAAAGTATGAGTACTTAAGGGCAAATTGCATGGCCAATTCCACAAGGTTAATTGTGAAATTAGTAGACAGCCCTGGTGGGTGGAGAAGCGTGGCTCAGTGGTTAGAGGCGGCAGACCCGGAAGCTGAGATCGACCGTGGACCAGGGTTCAATTCCCCGCCTCAGCGGGTCTCGGGCTCAAAATTCCACGGACTCGACAATTCTCGCTCTGGTGCCAACTCACGGGGTCACACTCTGCGACTCTGGGCAATAGCTTGCTTAATCTCCACTACGGCCCCTCGCGGCGGGATGCCTGGCTTTCACCTTGTGGACACCCTGCCGGGGTTTCTCACAGGGGAATACCAGGACGGGTTCCCTAAGCAAGCGCCGGGATGCTCACGGGCAGCTGTGCACTTTACAAGTCCAGCACATTTACATTTACATAGACTAGGAGACCACTCATAGTTGAATCATTTGCCCTCTTTAGAGGGCAAATGATACAAATGTCTACATAATAAAGCACCTGTAATGATTAAAATGCTTAATTTAGCAATGACAGCTAATATGAAAGCTTGTTTTCAAAATAATAAACGTGGACATAATTTTTAGTAGTAATAATGTGTGTTTTGGAATAATCATAATATGGTAATTATTCAGTGAATCTTCAAGTAGGCCTCAGATGCTCTTCTTTCCTTGTTCGAAAAATGGAATCTAGTTGAAGTAATGACTTTACACACTGTGAGCTAATTTAGCGAAGTTTCCTTTTTGTGTTTGAAAACAAAGAACCCTCTCTTGATTCAGCAACACTTTTGGCAGAAATGTATTGGGAACGGACAGACAGTGAATAAAGTGAATCTTCTTACTTCGAAGGAAAGGATGGAAATACAAAATAATTGAATTTGATGTATTTGCAAAAGGATTACTTAATGCTTCCGGATTTTCTAGTGAGTTATTAAACACCCCATGAGCAGCCCACTGTGAATGACAAATGGAAATCATATGGTATTACAAGAACGGATAGTTTATGGGCATAAACTAAAACGTTTGGAAGTATGATGGCCCCTTTGGAGAAGGAGCCGGGGCTGGCTGTCATTTATCCTCCTCCTGCCTGGCATGCTGTCGGACTGAACTCTCAGTTCTTGTTTAATGCCAAACCCTTTTGACCTGAGTTTTCCTGAGCTGACTTGGACCTGCACTTACCCGTTGGTAAAGTGTGCAAGTGATAACCTTTCGGCTGAAGGGTGTAATTACTTTTTCCTGTGGCACATTGAATTTCGACTCCGTTTTATTTGGTTTGTATGATTTAAATACTGAATCTCGATGTTTTCATGTTTCTCTCATTTCCTTCCTAGGCAACCATCAAATGTTTTCCTCATTTGAATTTGTATGGCTATTTTACTAATTGACTGTTATTAAATCCGAATATGTCATGATTCCTAACGATTCAAATTGAGCCTTTAGATAAATGATTTACATGAGCATAGTTCATCGTATTCAATTCATTTCTTAAGTGAACTTCATGATTCTATGGTTTAAAATTGTTGTGACAAATGCAAATTGGTGTTGGAAAATTAGCATGGTATTCTGGGAACTCTTATTCTAGGTCGTCATAAGGAGGTGCCTCAAGTTCTCTGAATATCCAAGTCCCTGTTAGCTCCCGTAACAAATCCATTGGACCAGTGATTGAAGTACTGGTGTTAATCAAATGGACCGGTGAGTGAGAATGATCTAAAGAAAAGAAATTACGATTAGTTAAAATAATTTTACCCCGTCTTTCCGCTGCTTCACCATATTACATGACCCAGAAACTCTTGTGAGTAGCCAACTTGATTAAAAACTATGACCAGACTTAGGAATTGCATTGGCTTCCATGAAATTCTAAGCGGTGAAAAGCAACACAAATGGCAGCATTGATAAACTTTCAGAATCTAAAGTGTTATAGCATAGAGATTTGACGTAAGCGTTGCACAAAAACTGCTTTGCATAATGAAGCACCAAGTGCCCTATAATTCGTACAGAGTGGGCATTCCGGAACTGAAACAGTGCAAGCACATATTGGCAGCAACACTATCTACAACTAAAGTTATGCAAAGTAGTGTGAGTGAGCGGTTATGCAAATAATGTAAAAAACAGTATGAATAGAAAGAGGGTGTAATGTAATATAAACACCACTTATTCAGAGCACTGTTACCTAAAAGGTTGTTGTGGTAATAAAGACTAAGAAATTGTGCTGAAAACAGCAAATGCATTTAGTCGAAGCAGAACTTCTTAGAACTGAAGGTTGAGACCCGGAAGGTATTGGTAAAACATATTTTGCAAATATGAGGGACCAAAGCTATGGCTGGCTCAGAAAACCAAGCACATAGCTACCTAGCATTGGCAAAGCGAATGGGTCTGGCATTCGACGCCAGAGTTTTGGAGATTCTTTTTTTGTTTTGTCATGGTTTTTATAAAACTTTATTGTTTGGGAAGCTGCCGGGTGCTCATCAATCTAAAGAAAATAATACTGGCTAAACGTCATAAAAAATGTTTTTGGTCTGAAAACAGCCTAAATTGCGTTTGCACTCTATAGCACTGTAGGGGAGTGTTTGATGTACTCCCCGGGGAAGGGTAGCATATAACTAATAGAGAACTCAGCAAATGCCTGATGTGAGCTTTGCTTCTTGAAACATGCTGTAGTAGATGGAAGAAAAAGTGTGAATGACACAACCACAGACTAATGGATGCAGTTTGGTTGAAAACCCTTAAAAGTAACTGTCAACAACATTAAAAGTTCTTGGCTAACACAGACCTGAAAAGCCCAACAGTCTGGCATTGGCAGCTATCCAATGTTTTGTCTATCTGGCTTGAGAATGTATACATATTGACACTCTTAATGTGTGTGTTATGTGACTGACTTCAATATTCTAAATTAACTAACTTACCACTGCATGAAGATTACTGTAAATTTACTTCCAGATACTGAAGCACTGGCAGGTTTCGCTATTATTTCTAAGCTTCACAGTACAATATATTGGATTGTGAAACAGCAGCAGTCAGATAAACAAAGGTCATCCAAAAGGAATTTACAACAGCACTGGCATGATAAAGAAACTGATAAGCCAGAATAGGCTGCTATCACATCAGGCTCCAAACACAAAGGCAGCACTAAAGCACTAAAGTAATTAGAATTAAAAAAAATACTGCCACTGAAGGAAATTACCTTGAATTCAGATGTGCTTTTTGTGAAAGAGAAAAATGCAGACACTCAAAGTGAAGTTAACCAGTGGCTTAAGTAGGCTGACCCCTTGCCCCATGCTGTATGTGACTTGGGCCGTACCAAATGTGAATGACACAACAGCAGATCAATGAATGAAGAGAGATGACTGACAGTCCCTTTAAGCAGAGTATCCATAAACATTTAGTAAAACCAAAAGGCCAGATCTGAAAATATTGCATTTGGAAATAGTCAGCAAGTGAAGGGTTTCCAAAGAAGAAGAAACTGCAGAGAGCTTGAAAAGCTCAGGGCAAATTGGACAGTTGTATTTTGGATTCTCTGTAGAGAGTACAGGATAGGAACAGGTGAAACCCAGAAACAGAAAATTACAATAGTCAATGCAAGTAAGCATTGTTGCCTGCACCGCCACAGAATGAATGCTAGTGGGTGATATATCAACATTTTGCATGATAGTTTTGACTGCAAGCAACATTTAGATGAAAGCTGGGTTGGAGATCTCTACAATGTATTCTATAGGGAAAAAGTATTATTATATTAAATATTAAAGTATATTTATTTTATATATTTATTTGAAAAGTGTAATTAAATCAATAACATGATACAGCAGTGTTAACTTGATTTTGAAATAAATCCTTAATCAATGGAAATGTAATAAATTCTTTTTTAATTTATAAAAATGTTATTGGTCATAAGATAGACAGTTAATGACAATTCATATAGAATCACATTAATGTAGAAAAAACTAAGAACAGTGTCACAATTAATCATTAGCAGGTTCATATATAAATTCACCAATAATACAAAAATAGATTAAATTATAAAACTGGCAAATATTAGATTAATTATATGACATAGCATAACAGGGATATAAACATGCATAAAACCATACATAAAACCATTTCAGCTTCCGATTAATCATTATTGACATATAAAAGATCCCGGTTAATCAACAGGGAGGGATGAGGAATTTGTGTGTCCGTTTCTTTCCCCAAGGTAATGTATATTTTTAATCAACAAAATTGGACACTTGTAACACTGCTCAACCTTTGGTTCAGTGTGGATAAGGAAACCCTCAAAGAAGTCAATGTTAGATGGAATTGCGGTATATTGGTTTCATCCGCCCCACATTGACATTCAGGCAGTTATCATAGGGTTATTCCTATTTGTGTGTACTGCTTGCCTCATCCAGAGGCACCTGGTTTTGTGATTCCTCCCTTCCCGCATTGTTGGCTGCTCTCCCCCCTTCCTATGTTGCTCTGCGCGCCGACCGCCCTGCAGGCAGGATAGGTGGTGGTGTGGCTTTAATTGCTCGGTCTGAATTTAATTTTCAACTTCTTTCCTTCCCTCCTATCCACCCTACCGAATTCCTTGTAGTCCGTTCCCTTTCTTTTTCCCCTCCTATCACATGCCTATTGATGTATCGTCCACCCCAGCCTTCATCTCTGTTTCTGCCAGCATTTCAAGACCTACTAGCCACTATGGCGGTAAACTACGCCTCGGTCTTAGTGCTAGGCGATTTTAACTATTGGCCTTCGGACCCTTTAGAATGCACCGCATCTAAAGAATTTACCGAATCTCTCCTTTCCCTCAACTTTGTTCCTCACATTTCCGTCCCCACACATTCTCACGGTCATATACTTGACCAGGTCTGGTCCCTCAATCTTCCTGTTTCCCTGGTGTCTGTATCCCCCTGTCCTTGGTCCGATCATGCCTTTATTTCCTTTTCCATCTTTCTCAACTCGGTGTCCAAGGTTCTACATGCCAAAAACACCTGGGCGCGGAATTGGAACCGAGTTGATCTTCCCTCCTTGACCTCCCTGCTTCGGAATTCTTGTCCGACCCTCTCTGGTCTTTCATCCAACTCACAATACCTGGCTGGCTGGAGGTTGTGATTCGGTTTCTCCTTTACGCCGTATTTCCACCCGTCGACCTAAGGACTCCAACAGGTGGTTCACTGACCACCTAAAAGATCTAAAACTGACCGTACGGCAGGCAGAGAGGCAATGGAGGAGAAATTACTGTCCCTCATTAAAAACTCACTATCTAACATCTCTTACGGAGTATAAAAAAGCTATTATAGCTGCCAAAACCATCTATTTCTCAACAAAAATAATGACAGCTGAAAATAAACCTAGGGAAATTTTTGGCATAGTGAACGACCTAGCTTTTTCCGATAGAGTCTCACCCCAAATTCCCCCTACCCAGTCCCTTTGTGATCAATTAAATACCTATTTTGTGGACAAAATTGTAACCATCAAAGCCAACATCCCCCTCCTCTCCTCTACTTTTGTCGATCCTTCTTCCCCCACTATTCTAAGCCATCTTACTGTCATTCCCCCCATTACTGAGGAAGCATTCGTAGGGATACTCTCGAAAGTCAAATCGGGTTCTCCGGCAGATATCTGCCCGGCAAGAATCCTACAACAGATTTACTCTGCTTGTCCCCAGCTCCCCACCACTTTCCTTAATAGCTCCCTTACTCAGGGAGTGGTGATTCCCGCTCTTAAATCAGCCACAATAGTGCCCATTTTAAAGAAGCCAGGCGCTGACCCCTCTATCTCAGCAAACTACCGCCCCATCTCTCTGTTACCCTACCTGGGCAAGGTGCTTGAGCGCCATGTCACCTCGGTACTCAGCGCCCACGTAGAAGCAAATGGAGGCTTAGCTTCTCGCCAGGCCGGCTTCCGTCCCAGGCACTCTACCGAATCGGTCGTGGTGTCAGTCCTGGACAACATCAGGGAGGGTATGGATTACGACAATCGTCAGGCGCTGGTGCTCCTCGACCTCTCCGCCGCCTTTGACACGGTGGACCATACCATCTTACTTTCACGTGTCAGGGCGGCGGGAATAGAGGGCTCAGCCCTGGTTTGGATCTCCTCCTTCCTGAGGGACCGCACCCAGGCGGTTCGGCTGGGGGATTTCACTACCACACCTCTACAAGTCACTTGTGGTGTCCCCCAGGGTTCTTCTCTCTCTCCCTTATTGTTTAACCTTTATATTTCTCCTCTAATCTTTGCACTTCAGCAGCTGGAGGTCACCGTGTACAATTACGCGGATGACCTCCAGCTCATCTTTAATCTTTCCTCCTCACCCCTTTCTCTCTTAAATTTCCAATCTATTATGATTTTTATCAGGGACTGGATGAGCCACAACCATCTCAAACTGAACCCGGACAAAACCGAGTTGGTTCTCACTGGTGGTTCTTCCAGTCCCTGGAATTCTCTTTTCTGGCCTTCTTCCTTTGGTATTTCCCCCACTCCTTCTTCCACAGTTAAAACCCTGGGTGTCAAAATCAATAACCAACTCACTCTACACTCACATATCAGTTCAGTTGTCTCTTCTTGTTTTCTCACTCTTCGAACTATTCGTACTGTCTCCCGTTTCTTTTCCCCCCAAGCACTTAAGCTGATCATGTCCGCACTGGTGATCTCGCGGCTGGACTATGCCAATGCCATATACAACGGCATCCCTGCATACAGACTGCGGAAGCTCCAGATGATCCAGAACCAAGCGGCCCGGTTGGTGTATGGTCTCCCCCGCTTTCACCACTCCACACCCCTTCTAAAGGAGCTTCATTGGCTCCCTGTCAAGGAACGCTCCCTTTTTAAAACCGGCTGTATGGTTTTTCAGGCTCGCCAGGGCACTGCCCCCGCTTTTATTTCCTCTCTGATCCAAGACTATGTCCCGATCAGAGAGCTTCGCTCCTCCTCTAAATCCCTCCTGCAAATTCCACGTTTTAAGCTCCCTCCCTGATCACCTACGCTTGGCCACACAATATTTATCTTTCCGCAGAGATTTAAAAACGTTCCTATTTCGACAGGCTTTTCCCTTGTAACCTGCCCATTTTCCTTTGCGCTTGGTTACTCCGCCCTCTGTTGCTAGACCTTCTATTATAGCGCCAAGAAACCGTTTGGTGAACGCTGCGCTTTACAAATGTTTTAAATTCAAATTCAAATTCAGTCTCGAGTGCAGTGTCCAGAGACAAAAAGGATTTCCCCACAGAGGAAGGTGAAGAAAAAATAATAAAAATAAAGAGTTCTTAAAAAAATGAAAAAAATGCCTTATAATTTTATTTCAGGGCAAGTTTCCATTGGTTAAAATGGTTTATATACTAGATATAGGCCGAGTTACTGGGCCATGTAGTATTGCAAAAAAAAGGTTGTCGACATGTTTCAGCTCCCTGGGCCAGAAGGTCTATGGAGCTTTCGTCAGGACTTACAAACATAGGATAGACATAAAGTTTACACATAAAATACTACTCACACTACTTGTGCGGTAATCCATTTCTCATAATAATTTTATGAGAAGTATGCTCTTCATGATCTAGGAAGAAAGTTAAAATTAAAGCATATTGGCTAATTGTTGCAAACATTAAATTTTAAGTTTTCTGCGGGGGGGGTTTGTACAAAATCACAGGTAATAATTATAATTACACTGGACTGACTGGAAGGAAGGAGATAGGGAGCTATAGCCAATATGCTTTAATTTTACCTTTCTTCCTAGATCATGAAGAGCATACTTCTCATAAAATTATTATGAGAAATGGATTACCGCACAAGTAGTGTGAGTAGTATTTTATGTGTAAACTTTATGTCTATCCTATGTTTGTAAGTCCTGACGAAAGCTCCATAGACCTTCTGGCCCAGGGAGCTGAAACATGTCGACAACCTTTTTTTGCAATACTACATGGCCCAGTAACTCGGCCTATATCTAGTATATAAACCATTTTAACCAATGGAAACTTGCCCTGAAATAAAATTATAAGGCATTTTTTTCATTTTTTTAAGAACTCTTTATTTTTATGATTTTTTCTTCACCTTCCTCTGTGGGGAAATCCGTTTTGTCTCTGGACACTGCACTCGAGACTGGAGGTGCCTCTGGATGAGGCAAGCAGTACACACAAATAGGAATAACCCTATGATAACTGCCTGAATGTCAATGTGGGGCGGATGAAACCAATATACCGCAATTCCATCTAACATTGACTTCTTTGAGGGTTTCCTTATCCACACTGAACCAAAGGTTGAGCAGTGTTACAAGTGTCCAATTTTGTTGATTAAAAATATAAAAGATCCCATCAGAAATTTTCCCAGATCTTATTACATTTTTTGAGTGTCATGAGACCCCTTGCTCTAGCCAAAAGCAAGCTCCAATTCATATATTTGATAGATAAGTGTTTGCCAATCAAAGACCTCAATCAATCAATCAGAACATTTGTAAAGCACACTACTCACCCGTGGGGATCTCAAGGCGCTGGAGGGGAGGAGGGAGAAGCTGCTACTGCTCGAATAGCCAGGTCTTGAGGAGACTTCTGAAGGTTAGCAGGTCCTGGGTCTTCCATAGAAGGATGGGGAGGGTGTTCCAGGTCTTGGCGGCGAGGTGAGAGAATGATCTGCCGCCGGAGGTTGCTCTTTGGATGTGGGGGATGGTGGTGAGGTCAGCGGAGTGGAGCTGGGGGTTGGGGGTGTAGAAGGTGAGTCGTCTGTTGAGGTATGTTGGTCCAGTGTTGTGGAGTGCCTTGTGTGCGTGGGTGAGGAGCTTGAAGGTGATCCTCTTGTTGACGGGTAGCCAGTGCAGGTCTCTCAGGTGGGGTGTGATGTGGCTGTGGCACGGGATGTCGAGGATCAGGTGTGCAGAGGCGTTCTGAATGCGTTGAAGTGGTTTTAGGAGTTTGGCCGAGGCTCCTGGGTAGAGGGCATTTCGGTAATCTAGCTTGCTGCTGATGTTGGCTTGGGTGACCTTTCTTGTTTCGGTGGGGATCCACCTGTAGATCTTGCGGAACTTGCAGAGGGTGTGAAGCAGGAGGACGAGATGGTGTTGACCTGCTTTGTCATGGAGAGGGTAGAGACGAGGATGAACCCCAGGTTGCGTGCGTGGTTGGTGGATGTTGGTGCTGTTCCAAGTGCTGTCGGCCACGAGGAGTCATCCCAGGCCGAGGGGGTGGAGCTGAGGATGAGAACTTCCATCTTGTCCAAGTTTATCTTCAGACGGCTGTTCTTCATCCACTCAGCGACGGCTTTCATTCCTTCGTGGAGGTTGGTTTTGGGGGTGACGGGGTTCTTGGTGAGGGAGAGGATCAGCTGGGTGTCGTCAGCGTAGGAGATGATGTTGAGGTCGTGCAGTCGGGTGACGTGGGCGAGCTATGCCATGTAGATGTTGAACAATGTCGGGCTGAGGGATGAGCCCTGGGGTACGCCGCAGATGATCTCAGTGGCTTCAGAGCAGAAAGGGAGGAGGTGGACACTCTGAGTTCTGTCAGAGAGGAAGTAGGTGGTCCAGTCCAGAGCCTTGTCTCTGATCCCAGCGTTGTGGAGGCGTGTGCATAGGGTATGATGGCAGACTGTGTTGAAGGCGGCTGACAGGTCCAGGAGGATGAGGGCCGTGGTTTTGCAGTTGTCCAGCAGGACTCGGATGTCATCGGTGGCGGCGATGATGGCAGTTTCGGTGCTGTGGTTGCTGCGGAACCCAGACTGGGCCGGGTCCAGGATGCTGTTCCCTCGAGGTAGTGAGTCAGTTGTTTGTTGACGGTCTTCTCGATGACCATCGCTGGGAATGGGGGCAGGGAGATGGGCCGGAAGTTCTTGAGGTCCTTAGGGTCAGCCTTGGGTTTTTTGAGTAAGGCGTTGATCTTGGTATGCTTCCAGCTCTCCGGGAAGGTCGCTGTCTTGAAGGAGATGTTGATGGCTTTCTGGAGATGGGGTGCGATGGTGGTGCTGGCTTCATTGAAGATGTGGTGTGGGCATAGGTCTGACGGAGATCTGGAGTGAATGGGGTTCATACTTTTCATTTTGTCATCGTCCTTTATGTTGGTCCAGGAGAGCAGGGGACCGGTGTGGATAGTGGCTGTGGGGACAGAGGCCTCAGTGGCTGTTGAGGTGGTCGGGACATTGGAGCTGTCATGGATGTCTGTGATCCTACGATGGATGAAAGTGGCAAGGAAGTCTCACAGGTCTTGCGAAGGTTGGATGTTATTTGTGTTGGTGCTGGGGTTGGAGAGTTCCCTCACAATGTTAAAGAGCTCTTTGCTGTTGTGTGTGTTGTTGTCTAGGCGGTCTTTGAAGGAGGCCCTTTTGGCAGATCTGATGAGTTGTTGCTGTATGTGGGTGGCGTTCTTGTGGGCTGCGTAGCTGTCTGGTGTTTGTTCACGGTGCCATTTCTTCTCTAGCTTTCGGCAGGTTTGCTTGGAGGCCTGGAGATCCTCAGTGAACCAGCTGGCATTCTTGCTGGTGTGTCTGTTGGAGGGTTTCTTGATTGGGGCGAGGGTGCTGGCACAGTTGTTGATCCATTGTCTGAGATTGCAGGCGGCATGTCAGGGTCGGTGGGTGAGCTCCGTGCGAGGGTGGTGGTTAGCTGGTCTTCGGTGACTTTGCTCCAGCACCTGCGAGGGATCTGTTGGGTGTGATGGTGTGTGGTGGGTTTCCAGAAGGTGAAGTGGATGCAGAGATGGTCGGTCCAGTGGAGTTCGGTGGTGTGGTTGAAGGAGATGTAGGAGCTTGCAGAGAAGATGGGGTCACGCGTCCGGCCGGCAGAGTGGGTGGGTATTGTGACGAGCTGTCTGAGTCCGAGGTTGGCGAGGTTGGCGGAGTTGGTGTTATTGTTGTTCTCGAGGTGGAAGTTCAGGTTCCCGAGGAGGATGTAGTCTGTGGAGGCAAGGGCGTGTGTACTGATGAAGTCGGCCATGGAGTCCCTGAACCGTGGCCGGGTCCGGGGGGGTCTGTAAACGAGGGTTCCTCTGAGGGTGGTGTTAGGATCGGTGTGGGTCTGGAAATGCAGGTGTTTGGCGGTGCTGAGGGTGTCGTCGGTGTTGGTTGAGACTCTGAGAGTGTTCCTGTGGACGATGGCTATTCCTCCTCCTACTCGTTGGCGCGGTCCCTGCGGGTGATCTTGTAGCCATCTGGGATGGCTATGGCGATGCCAGGTGCCATGGAGGGGTTCATCCAGGTCCGTCAGGAAGGTGATGTCTGGGAGGTTGCATCGAGTAGGTCCCAGAGTTCGACGGCATGTTTGCGAGCGGAACGAGTGTTGGGTGCTCCATGTGAACAGGCTCAATCCATATGTTGACAGGGCATACATGGGCTTGCTCATGGCTGCCGATGAGGGACAGGAAGAAGAGAGTGACCCACTCCCTAACCTGCATCAGGACTAATGTACAAAAGATGCTGGAATTAGGAGTCATTGAACGATCAGATAGCCCTTGGGCTAGTCCAGTAGTCCTGGTACCCAAACCTCATACCCAGGGTGGAAAAAGAAAAATTAGGTTTTGTGTAGACTACTCAATGCAGTCACTAGGACTGATGCTCACTCTATTCCTAGGGCAGATGAACTCATTGATACTTTGACCTCAACCAAGTTCTTGAGTACATTTGACCTCACTGCTGGATATTGGCAAATCAGACTAGCTGAGAATGCCAAACCCAAAACAGCCTTTTCAACCCCGAGTGGGCATTATTAATCTACTGTGATGCCCTTTGGCTTGAAGAATGCACCAGCCACGTTTCAAAGGTTGGTGAATAAAGTTCTCACAGTCCTGGAAGACTATAGTGCAGCTTGTCTTGATGATATTGCTGACTTTAGTTCCACCTGGGAGGATCACCTGGTCCACCTAAGAAATTTTCTGGAGGCTCTGCAAAAGGCAGGCCTCACTATCAAGGCCACTCAGTACCAGATAGGACAGCGTAAGGTTGTATACCTGGGACACATTGTGGGAGGAGACCATGTTCAACCATTGCAGAGCAAAATCCAGACCATCATGGACTGGGTTGCTCCAACTACCCAGACTCAGGTCAGAGCTTAAGCAGGCCATGTGCACTGCTCCCATTCTACAAAGACCTGACTATTCCAAACAATTCATTGTTCAAACTGATGCATATGAGTTGGGGTTAGGGGCTGTGTTATCACAACTGACTGAAGAGGGTCAGGATCAGGATCAGCCTGTAGCTTTTATAAGCAGATGGCTGACCCCCAGAGTGAAACATTGGTCAGCTATTGAGAGGGAAGCCTTTGCTGTGGTTTGGGATCTGAAGAAGCTGAAGCCACACTTGTTTGGCACTCACTTCATTGTTCAGACAGACCATAAGCCCCTCTTATGGCTAAAATAGATGAAGGGTGAAAAAAAGCCTAACTTCTGACGTGGTCCATTTCCCTACAGGGGATGGACTATACAGTGTAACATAGGCCTGGGAGTAACCATGCCAATGCAGATGGACTCTCCAGATATTTCCACTTAGAAAATGAAGACTCAACTGGTCAAGGTTAGTCTTATCTCCTTTCGTTTGGGGGGCGGGGGGTTGTGTAGGAAAGTAGGATCTGCTTCTTATGGTTACCCCCCACTTTTTTCCTTGATTTTGCACTGTTTGTGACTAGTCTGACAGGGATCTTGCTAATCAGGACCCCAGTCTATCTGCTTTCTCCTTTAAATTGTCATGTTTGTACTTTGCTACACTACAGATTGGATACTGGGGTACCCTTATAAGTCCCTAGTATGTGGCACCCAGGTACCCAGGGCATTGGTACCCCAGAGGCCTCCCATGGGCTGACGCATGTATAATGCTACCCATGAGAGGCCATGCATAATGGAACTACAGGTCTGCTACTGCAACCTGTGTAAGCTGGTGCTTGCACCACTTACTTTAGAATAGATTCACTACATCTATCGGTCACTACACTTAAAACTTATAAGTCACCCCTATAGCAGGCCTTATCAATCCTGAAGGCAGGGTGCTGGTTTTAATTTGAGAGGGTGCACCTGCATGAGCAGATCCCCTATGCAGTTTTCGGAGACCATTCTCCTGGGTTGTCTGTGACTTAGCTGGACAAATAGGTAGAGGTACATTATAACCTCGCAGTAAACGATATCTCAAAAAACGGTAACTGGTGTGGGAGGTATGATTCCACCCTTCTGAAGTGAGCTTTGCTTGGACACTGGTCTATCTGGTGCCAGCCTTCTCGACCCAGACAGCACAAAATGGATGATGCTGACCAGAGACATATTTCTGCCTTCTTACTGCTGAGCCAAGCTCGAGCAGAGGAAGGCAGCACAATAGGCATCCTGTCACAGGGAGGTGTGACCACCTCCCAGACAGGATTTAGTGCAGGATTTAGAATTTAGTGCATTGGGGCAGGGTAGGCGCACTCTGAGAGTGCCTGAAAGTATTCACCTGGGGCACATTTGGTGTTACCTGTGCATAGTCCAGTTCAAACCAGTTCTGGGAGCCATTGGCTACTGCTCTGGCATGAAACTGGACAAAGGACATGGGAGTAACCTCCCTTCTGTCCTGCCCCTCCCCTACGGGGGAACCCCTGAATCTGTCCAAACCTCTCCTGTGGGTACAAAAGGGATTACCTGGCTGTAAGACTTTAGATTTTATGTGGACAAGATCCTTCAAGAAGAAACCACTGACCTTCAACCGTCTGGACACTCTGGACTTCACTGGACTACGACTGAGCTCGCCTTCATCCCCCTTTCCGCCCAAAGCTTTGTCTGTGCCTGTTAGACGGGGACCTGGAGGGTCGGCCGAGCACAGTGATCGCACAGACAGGTAACTTCCCCCCCACAGATGGACACCACACAAAGATCAGGGTAACACCTTTTATAGGCACTTCTGGTAGTAGAGTGGTACGATACAAGGCGATCAGGACACGATGATCCTCTCAATTCTAGTCTCTAGTAAGGGAAGGGGGTAGCGGGACAGTCTTGGTACCCACGGGTACGGAGGTGTAACGGTGATAGCTCACAATCCTCGAGCTCGGTGTTCGGATGGGTCAGACCGCGACAGCGCCGGCAGGTCCCGAAGAGGTCGTAGGTGGCAACGGGCCGCGGCAGCGCCAGCAGGTCCCAACGAGGATGAAGGTTACAACGGGCCGCGGCAGCGCCAGCAGGTCCCACGAGAATGCAGGTTGCAACGGGCCGCGGCAGCGCCAGCAGGTCCCACGAGGATGGAGGTTACTACGGGCCGCGGCAGCGCCAGCAGGTCCCAACGAGGATGAAGGTTGCAGAGGGCCGCGGCAGCGCCAGCAGGTCCCACGAGGATGAAGGTTGCAGAGGGCCGCGGCAGCGCCAGCAGGCAGGACAGTAGTTCACAAGGCAGGGCTGTGGCAGCGCCAGCAGTCCGTCAAGGATGAGTTCTTCTCGGTGTCTCTCGACTCCAGGATACAACTGCCTTCCTGTCCTGGGGCTGCCTCAGTTATAGGTCTGGCGCCCTTTGATGTCCGGACCCTCGCTCTTGGAGGTCGGGAGGTCTGGGATGAGGGAGTCCAGACACCCAGCAGGGGGGTGGAGCCAGCGCCCGAGGAGGCTGGGGGTGCTCGGCACCTGGCGGGGGAGAGCCATCGACACTTCTTACTCCCATTGACCTGCCAAGTGGTCCGTTCACCTCCTGGGTGGAGGGTGGTGCCGGGATGTCGGGGCCTGGCCAGGCCCAGGGTTGGGGTCGGCCTGAGGCCGCGCGGCCGCGTGGTGCCGTGTCCAAGATGGCGGCTGGGCCGGGCAAGGGTGCTGACGGTGGCCCGGGCCCTGTCCTGCGGGGAGGGAGCAAGCCCTTCCGGTGGCCTGTCCAACATGCGTCCCCCCCAGCTGAAGGCGGGGAGAGTCACCCATCTTCTTGGGGACTTTCCTCGTCGAGGCGGAAAAAGCGGGACAGGCCATCCGCGTTGGCGTGGTCTGGGCCAGGACGATGCTCCACAGTGAAGTCCATCCCCTGCAGGGAGATGGACCATCGCAACAGTTTGGGGTTCTCCCCCCGCATCTGCATGAGCCATTGCAGGGGCCGATGATCTGTCTGTACCCGGAAATGGGTTCCGAAGAGGTACGGCCGGAGCTTCTTGAGGGCCCATACCACTGCGAAGGCCTCTCGCTCAATGGTGCTCCAGCGCTGTTCTCGGGGCAGTAGGCGTCTGCTGATGAAGGCCACTGGTTGGTCCACTCCTTCGGGGTTCAGTTGGGAGAGGACGGCCCCAATACCATGGTCGGAGGCATCGGTCTGCACGATGAACTCGCGGCTGTAGTCGGGGGCCTGGAGCACAGGAGCGGTGCACATGGCGGCCTTCAGCGCCTCGAAGGCTGCTTGACAGTCGGGCGTCCAGTTGACTCTCTTTGGGCTGTTCTTGGACGTGAGTTCCGTGAGGGGCCCCACAATGCTGCCATAGTCCTTCACAAACCGCCGGTAGTATCCGGTGAGCCCCAGGAAGGCTCGGACCTCTGTTTGTGTCTCGGGGGGTTGCCAGGACCGGATGGCAGCTACCTTGAGTTGGAGGGGGGCCACCAGACCGCTCCCCACTTGGTGTCCGAGGTAGGTCACGGACCCCTGGCCGATTTGGCACTTGCTGGCCTTTATGGTGAGGCCGGCCTGTTGGAGGGCCTGCAGGACCGCTCGGAGGTGGTGGAGGTGGTCTGCCCAGTGGCGGCTGTATACTGCGATGTCGTCCAGGTAGGCGGCGCTGAATTCTTCGAGGCCCGCCAATACCTGGTTCACCAGTCTTTGAAAGGTAGCTGGAGCGTTCTTCATGCTGAAGGGCATCACTCTGAAGTGGTAGTGTCCGTCCGGGGTGGAGAAAGCGGAACGTTCTTGGGCCCTGGGGGTGAGGCCGATCTGCCAGTAGCCCGCTGTCAGGTCAAAGATGCTTAGGTAGCGGGCTGCCCCCATGCGGTCGACTAGTTCATCTGCGCGGGGGATAGGGTGAGCGTCGGTTCGGGTGACCGCGTTCAGCCCCCGATAGTCGATGCAGAATCGGAGCTCAGGTGTGGTGCCCGGTGCCGCGGCCTTGGGGACCAGGACGACCGGGCTGGCCCAGGGACTGTCCGAAGGCTCGATGACCCCGAGGGCGAGCATCTTGGAGACTTCTTCTTGGATGCATGTACGTACCCGATCCGGTACTCGGTACGCCCGGTGTCGGACAGGAGGACTGTCCCCCGTGTCCACGTCGTGCAGGCACCAGGAGGTGACTCCGGGTGCGAGGGAGAACAGGTTTGCGAACGGCAGCAGGAGGGCCCAGCAATCTTGACGCTGCTCTGGGGTCAGGGCCTCGGAGAGTCGGACCCCGTCCACCGAGCCATCCCTTTCCCGAGTCCTCAGTAGGTCAGGGAGGGGCTCGGAGTCTCCTTCGTACCACTGTCGGTAGCCATCAGCAGGCTGAGTTCTGAGCGCATGAAGTGGGGTTTGAGCCTGTTGGCGTGGAGGACCCGGAGGGGGTTCCGGGGGGACTCCAGGTCGATGAGATAGGTGACGGGACTCCTGCGCTCGATCACCTTGAAGGGCCCCGTCCATTTGTCTTGCAAGGCACACGGTTCGATGGGGGACATGACCCATACCTGCTGACCCGGTTCAAACTCGATGGAGGAGGCATGTTGGTCGTACCACTTCTTCATGTCCTCTTGACTGGCCTCCAGATTGGCTTTAGCGATCTCCCTGAATTTCCGGGTCTGATTGCGGAGGGTCAGGAGGTATTTGTAGACGTCCGGAGGGGTCTTTAGGGGGGCCATCTCCCATTCCTCCTTCACTAGGCTGAGAGGCCCGCGAACGGGGTGTCCGTACAGGAGTTCGAAGGGGCTGAAGCCGAGGGACTTCTGGGGGACTTCTCGGTAGGCGAAGAGGAGGCACGGTAGTAGCACGTCCCACTGGCGGCGTAGGGGTTCTTCCAGCCCCATGATCATCCCCTTGAGGGTGCGGTTGAACCGCTCGACTAGTCCGTTCCCCTGGGGGTGATAGGGGGTGGTGAAGCGGTAAGTGACTCCGCACTGCTGCCAGAGGGATTTCATATACTTTGAAATAAAGTTCGTACCCCTGTCGCTGACGACTTCCCGGGGGAAGCCCACTCGAGAGAAGATCCCCATCAAGGCTCGACCCACTACTGGGGCAGTTATCGTACGAAGGGGGACCGCCTCAGGATATCGGGTAGCGTGGTCCACCAGGACCAGGATGAAGCGATGCCCCTGTGCTGTTCGGGGGTCCAGGGGCCCCACAATGTCTATTCCCACCCTTTCGAACGGGGTGGTCACCACGGGGAATGGTTGTAGGGGTGCCTTGAGTTTGCGGCCGCTCTTCCCGCTGGCCTGGCAGGTCGGGCAGGACCGGCAATGGTTGGAGACGTCATTTCTCATTTTGGGCCAAAAAAAGTGAGTCACCAGGCGGTGGTAGGTCTAGTCTTGGCCCAGGTGCCCGGCCAGGGGGACATCATGGGCTAGGTTCAACAGGAAGTCTCTGAAGTGGAGGGGCACCACCAGCACTCGCCCGGCCCCCAGTTCTGCGATTTTCTGTTCGCTGTACAAGAGATCATTGTCCCAATAAACCCAGTGGGCCCCGGTGGTGTCTCCTTGGCTCTGGGTGAGCGCTTGCTGTCGCAATCCCTCGAGGGAGGGGCAGGTCTTTTGCTCCTGCCGGAATTGTTCCTGGGTGGGCCCCCCTTCTTGACGCCACTGAGCCAGGTCGGGAAGCTCGGGGGGCTGTGGGGACCCCTCTGGGGCGGGGTCCGGGTGGTCGGTCTGGAGGAAGTCTTCTTCCGGAGTGATCGAGGGCGGAGGTGCTGCCCATTCTGGATCTTCTGGTCTAGGGATGGTGCGGGTGGCCATGGACCGGGTGGTTACGCACGCCCAGTCCGGGAGACCCAACATCCCCAGATGCTCTCTTCTTTCCACAGCGGCCCACGGGGAGCTCTCGAGATCGTTCCCCAGGAGGCAGTCTACGGGGGCATCGTCACGGACAGTTACTTTCAGCATGCCGGACACTCCTCCCCATTCGAAGGGGACGCAGGCCATCCGACACAGGCTCTCCGAGTTATCTGCCGATCGGACGGGGCAAAGTACGTTTGGTAGGATTTGTTCTGGGGTCACCAGGTGACAGCGGACGGCCGTCACACTGGCCCCGGTGTCACGCAGGGCCTCGGCCTTGCGCCCATTGATGCTCACCCATTGGCTGTACTTCCGAGTGTTGGCGGGCAGGGGAGTCCGCGGGACCATGTCTCTTCCTCCTAGGCATGCCAGGGTCATGGCGGCGGGTTCCCACTCGAACTGCTCCGACTCATAGGTCTCCGTGTCTTCGGAGACTTGTTCTTCTCCCAGGGCGGCGGCAGCCATCTGGCGGGGCCCGGGGACCTGGTTCTTCGGGCAGGTCGGGTCACTGGCATAGTGGCCGACTCGCTGGCATCGATGACACGTCACGTTAGCTCGGAACCCCGGGCGCATCGGGGGGTTTCCCCGGCCTGCTGGGGCCGGGGTGGCGTTAGTGGGTGCGGCCGGGACGGCGTCTCTGCCCCGGCCCGGGCCTCCTCCTCCTCCTCGGGGACGATGATGACCTTGGTTGGTTCTGTTCTGCTCATTCGGCCCACTCCGGGCCACTCGGGTGCTCTCCCACCGGTCAGCCTCGGTGGCGAGCTGCCGGGGTTCAGTCAATTTACTGTCGAGGAGGTGCTGCCTGAGCTCGACGAAGCAGTTGTTGGAGAGGTGCTCCCACACAATGAGATTGAAGAGTTGTTCGTAAGTGGTTACGTTGTTACCCTTGATCCACCCCTCGAAGGCTCGGCTGAAATAGTTCACGTATTCCAACCACGTCGTACCTGGGATCCGGGTGCAGTTGCGGAACCTCTGGCGGTACATTTCGGGTGTAAGTCCATATCGACTGAGGAGGGCGGCCTTCATGTGGTCATAGGACGTCATTTGATGGTCCGGAAGCTGCAGCAGGGCATCACGACCCTCGTTGACGAATCTCCCCCATAGACCGGCTCCCCAGTCACTTCGAGCGACCCGGTGGGCGGTCATGGCAATCTCATAGGCCTTGAACCACTGCTGTATGTCGTCGTTCCGGTGATATTCTCGGACCACATCCTTGGGGATGTGGACCTTCTGCTCGGTAGGACCCGGGGAGTGCGGTTGCTCGGGCACCCCTAGGTTTTTGTTCAGTTTGCGTATTTCTATCTCCGCTAGTTTGCACTCGTGCTCGTATGCCAGTCTTTTTTCTTCGAGGTCTCTCTGTCTCTGTTTTTCCTCTCGCTCTTCTCTGAGCCGTAAGTGTTCTAAGTTTATTTTTTGTTCCGCCAGTTTCAATTCTCCGTCTAATCTGAGTCGTGCCAAGTCTAACTCGTGTAATCTATTTTTTTCCCGCTCTTGGATCTCTTCACGGGACGGGCCTGTTCTCCGTTCTTCCGTCCGGGTGGTGTTGACTTCCGGGGCTGCGGGGTCCCGGGGGGTTGCGGTATTTGTCTCTGTCCAGGCCTCTAGGGCGTTTTTGAAGTCTTCTTTTGTGCTTAGCCCGGTGGTAGCAATGCCTAAGTCCATGCAAAATTGTTTGAGCTCTCGGTGGTTGTATTCCTCCAGCTTTTCCATCTGGATCTTCTCCGCCGATCCGCTCTCTTTGGTCGTCATTGTGGTTTTAGTCGTAGGGTGAGTTACTGTCTGTACGGTACGCGTTGGTTCGGATCGCGCCGCTAGCCACCAATGTTAGACGGGGACCTGGAGGGTCGGCCGAGCACAGTGATCGCACAGACAGGTAACTTCCCCCCCACAGATGGACACCACACAAAGATCAGGGTAACACCTTTTATAGGCACTTCTGGTAGTAGAGTGGTACGATACAAGGCGATCAGGACACGATGATCCTCTCAATTCTAGTCTCTAGTAAGGGAAGGGGGTAGCGGGACAGTCTTGGTACCCACGGGTACGGAGGTGTAACGGTGATAGCTCACAATCCTCGAGCTCGGTGTTCGGATGGGTCAGACCGCGACAGCGCCGGCAGGTCCCGAAGAGGTCGTAGGTGGCAACGGGCCGCGGCAGCGCCAGCAGGTCCCAAGGAGGATGAAGGTTACAACGGGCCGCGGCAGCGCCAGCAGGTCCCACGAGAATGCAGGTTGCAACGGGCCGCGGCAGCGCCAGCAGGTCCCACGAGGATGGAGGTTACTACGGGCCGCGGCAGCGCCAGCAGGTCCCAACGAGGATGAAGGTTGCAGAGGGCCGCGGCAGCGCCAGCAGGTCCCACGAGGATGAAGGTTGCAGAGGGCCGCGGCAGCGCCAGCAGGCAGGACAGTAGTTCACAAGGCAGGGCTGTGGCAGCGCCAGCAGTCCGTCAAGGATGAGTTCTTCTCGGTGTCTCTCGACTCCAGGATACAACTGCCTTCCTGTCCTGGGGCTGCCTCAGTTATAGGTCTGGCGCCCTTTGATGTCCGGACCCTCGCTCTTGGAGGTCGGGAGGTCTGGGATGAGGGAGTCCAGACACCCAGCAGGGGGGTGGAGCCAGCGCCCGAGGAGGCTGGGGGTGCTCGGCACCTGGCGGGGGAGAGCCATCGACACTTCTTACTCCCATTGACCTGCCAAGTGGTCCGTTCACCTCCTGGGTGGAGGGTGGTGCCGGGATGTCGGGGCCTGGCCAGGCCCAGGGTTGGGGTCGGCCTGAGGCCGCGCGGCCGCGTGGTGCCGTGTCCAAGATGGCGGCTGGGCCGGGCAAGGGTGCTGACGGTGGCCCGGGCCCTGTCCTGCGGGGAGGGAGCAAGCCCTTCCGGTGGCCTGTCCAACAGTGCCCTTGCTCCATACAGGCTCCATGCAGGACCTGTAATGCACTAAGGTCAACTGAAGAATCTCCCTTGGGGTGAAGGTGTCACTCCCCTGCATTTGCAGGCACCTCAATACAACTGACCAGTTTGCTGCTCCAGAGCTCCTGTGGACTCTGAAGATCTCAGCAACACAGGAGGTAGGTTTACGGAGGTCCCCGAGCTTGATCTGCCCTCTCCATAAGTTTGAGGCCTGTATCCCTGGTGGGGACTGCATAACCCAAACCCCTGTGCACTACGTCCATTTGCAGTGCATATGCTTGTTGGCGATTCCCAAGCTTGTACATTGGACTCTGTGAAGCCCTGACCCTGAGCAGTATTTGCACCAAAGAATTCTGGCCTCCTCGCACCGAGTGCTTGGTTGGCTGGTACTTTGCAATCTTGCTTGAGGTCCCCTCGCGACTCTTGGTCATTCAGCCTGTGGGTCCTTCTGAGGGTCATATTAATTTCTGTTGGGCTTTCCTGGTTGTTCCAGATGTGCCCTGACTCCCCACTTCTTGGAGAGTCCCCTGGAACTTGCCGGTCCACACCGTAACCTGCTTGATCTTCCTGTGTGGGTTGCTTTTGCCAAGGCTTGTTGGTGCTCCAGCCAGACACCAACCCCTCAGCACTCAACATACTTCGTGGGACAGCTTGAATCTGGCTCCTGGTCATCATCGACATCTCCTGGCCCTCGTGGGTGCAGAGTCAAGCATCCCTTCTTCGCACTTGAAGCACCCTACATTGGTGGGCATTCGTCTACCGAGCCCCTTGTCACTCTGAAGTGACCCAGACTCTGTCCCCTCTGCTTTCAGGTTCATTCTTTTCAGAATCCAGTCTTGGATTCCACCGCACCCTTTTCACCTTCATGGCAGCAGTACTTCTTCACAGCCCTCCATTGAGAACAATGGCAGTTTCCGACACCATTCCAGACCTATGCACCCGGCTCCTCTGGTATAGATAACTTGGGTACTATGGGATCCACGGGTGGGGTGGCTCTCCAAACTCTTAAGTTCCAAAGGGTTTGCTTGAAGTCCTCCTAGAAGGGTCCTTAAACTGTAAAATTGCAACTGCGACTTCCCCATAGAATTATAGGGAGCCTGCGGTCGTGTTAGCACACTGCACCCGACCTCCGGGGCGACCCTATCTATTCACCTTGGGTGGTTCCTTGGGGTCCCTATGATTCTATGTGCTCCAGACCTTGTCTTGAACACAGTCGTGATTGTTATACCACCATTTTAGTATATAGTTTGGTCTCCCCCTGGAGCCCACTGTGTATTGTGCTATTTACAACTGTTCTATTGATCTTGGATTGTGTGCTTTGTGTTCTATCCTCGTGTAGAGGATAGTAGAGAGTGTTATATTAATAAATACATATTTTTATATAACTACTGTGTGGTTCTTCTTTCATTTGATTAATCCAGGAGGTGATATTCTGGTAAAACAAGCTGCTTTACATTCCTTCAAGATTAAGCCTGAAGACTGCTATCCACAGTGTAAGGATTCAGTCAGCTAAGTAGTCCTCTTTCTATGGCCATTTACAAGTATGTCACCTGACCGAGAGTGGGAGTGGTACTTCGGTTAAGAAGGCTTCCTACCTGTGGCTCATTGCTTGGTTTATACTCCTGTTGCTTGGACCTGGCCACTCACGAATCTGACCCTTGTTGGTTTGGACTTCCTGTGCATCTTGTACTGTGAATCGGCGGCTGCTGGTTCACATTTGCCCTCCCTACGAAGATCATCTTTCCCTGGATTGCCTTTGGGAAACGCTGGTTTTTCTCTGTCTTTGTATTTCTGAGCCCCCACTAAGGACCATTGTCTGGAATCGAGTCAATACGCGGCTGCGTGTTCAACAAGCGGCGTTTTTCCGGGGTGTTTTGTAGCCGCTTCCCCTCTTTGTGTCTTTTTCGGGTCATTTCACGGACTTTGTTTTGGAAGACCCGAGGACCCGAGTTTATTCATTTTTTAGGTAGTCAGAGTGGGTTGGGAACTTCGTTTTTTGGTTATTTCGCTGGTAAAGCGGTATTACGCTTTTATCCATGGGTGAAGGTTTTTTTTGTGTCATGAGACTTTTTCCCCTTTGAAGTGCCTGGGGTGTATCTCCCGGTTTTCCCAAGAAGAGGACGTTACTTCCGCTTCTTTTGTGGTCTCTGTAATTGCCTGCCTTACTTCTGAGGATTCACTACTGGGAAAGCAGCTGTTATAGGTACTCTGCTACGAGGACCTGTATCTGGGTAAGAGGGGACTTGTATAAGGGTGTGCATGTTGTACTTGGCCATAGAACGAAGTAGAACAGCTTGTCTCAGCAAATTTGTAGTTGGTGAGCCCTTTTTTCTTTCTTTTCTTGTCTTCCGCTGCAGGTATATACCTCCTGCTGATGGGATTGATGGATTGAGCATTCGAGCACACCCCTCTTTTTTCTTTTCCCTCCCTCTTCCTGCGCTCTGGGTGATAGTGCTCTGGTTGTATTTGCGGTGCACTCGTCTAGAGTCCGGGCAGGGGATAGGGTTCATCATCGCCTCTGCAGTATTGGGCGACGTTGGATGGGTCGAGGTAACAGAAAACCAAGCCCACGAATTGATATACTGCCCGGGTGATGTTGAACGGGGATGGGCACGAGATGGCTGAGGAGGGTAGTCTTACGCTGCAGGATCTCATGGGGGCTATTAATTCCCTACAGTCCCAGATGCATGATTTGCGTCAGGAAAATGTGGGGTTTAGACAAGAGCTTAGTGTAATGAGAGGCCGGGACCAAACCAGGGGACAGGGTCACTTAGTTCACCCAGCAACCTTCCATTTTGACAGGGGCACGGGGTCAGGGGTGCAGGGAGCGAGTGGTGGGACTCCCATAGCAGTGTCAGTTTCTACTCCTGTTCCCGTTCCGTTAGCAGCTCCCGAAAAGTTCTCCGGGGATTGCAATAAGTTTGGCACGTTCATGAACCAATGTCATCTGCACTTTATGTGTCGGCCCAATGCCTTTCCGGATGATTCTGCCAAAGTGGCATTTATCATTTCTTATTTGGTGGGTACGGCGGCTTTGTGGGCTGTGCCTTTGGTGGAAAGTGATGATAAGGTGTTGTACGACTATCTGGCATTTAAGGAACAAATGAGAAGCTTATTTGCGAAGCATGCCTTCATGCAGGCAAGCGATGTGGAGTTACTTAAATTACGACAAGGCAAGCAAGATCTACTATCCTACATTGCCGCGTTTAATCGGTTGGTGTCCGAAACCCATTGGCCCGAAGAGAAGAGGACCTCACTCTTCTATCAGGGGCTGGCTGAGGATGTTAAGGACATTGTGTCTCAGGTGGTGGATCCATACTCGGACTGCGCTGCTTTTATTGATTTGGTAGTGAAGTTGAATCACAGGATGTTGGAGAGACATGGGGAATGGAGCCGTTTCCAGACGTCCCGTGCTATGTGGGTAAAGAGCGAGGTAAAACCCGCTAGTGAAACCAAAGCTGGTACTGAGCCTATGGAGATAGGGGGCATTAGAGGCCCACTTACGTTTGACGAGAAAAAGAGAAGGCGGGACTTGAACTTGTGTTTGTATTGTGGTCGTGCTGGTCATTATGCACGTGAATGCCCCACGAAACCATCTAGTGTGGCGCCAAGGAAAACAGTGGCTTGTGTGGCTAGACTGGAGGAGCGCAACATGTCTTATGAGGTGGCAGGAGCTGTGCAGAGAGCGCCTCGACACTTTACCATTCCTGCTTGTCTGGTGATCTCTGGCAGCCATCGTGCTATGGTGTCGGTGTTGATTGATTCTGGTGCCACAGGCAATTTTATGGACCTCCGGTTGGCGGATAAGTTAAGAGTCCCTTTTGTGTATAAAGATTAACCTGAGCCAATGCGGGCGATAGTTGGGACTGAGTTATCATCAGGTTCTATCACACGACAGACCGAGCCTATGTGTCTGATATGTGACAATGGTCACTCCGAATTTATTTGTCTAGATTTGATTGATGCCCCTTCCTTTGGTATTGTGTTGGGTGTACCTTGGTTACAACAACACAATCCTCGGATTGATTGGGCGAGGCGGAGAGTGACCTTGGATTCGGTACACTGCTTGCAGGACTGTTATCAGGTAGCTACTGATCAGGTGTCCCCTTTGACCGGCGCAACAGTGGGTGGCGTTAATGAGTCTGTGACAATACCAACACAGTACACACGGTTTAGGGAAGTGTTCGATAAGGGTCAAGCGAATACTCTCCCTCCTCACCGGTCGTTTGACTGTCGCATAGACCTGGTGCCTATGGCTGTCTTGCCAAGCAGTCGCATATATGTGTTATCGGAACCAGAGGAGCAACATCTTAAGGAATATGTGGAGGACATGTTGGCAAAAGGATTTATTCGCCCCTCTTCTTCTCCGGTGTCCTCGGCTATTTTCTTCATCCCGAAGAAGGAGGGTAGGTTGCGCCCGTGCGTTGACTACAGGGCTTTGAGTAAGGTGACTGTAAAGAATAAATATCCTCTCCCCTTGATACCGGTTTTGTTGGAACAATTAAAACATGCCACAGTGTACACGAAACTGGATTTGAGGGGAGCTTATCACCTTATTCGTGTGTTGCCTGGTGAGGAATGGAAGACAGCTTTCAGAACTAAGTTTGGTTTATTTGAGTATTTAGTTATCCCTTTTGGTTTATGTAATGCTCCGGCATCCTTTCAGTTTTTTATCAATGAGGTTTTGAGGGAGTTTTTGGATTTAAGTGTTATTGTTTACATTGTGATATTTTGATTTTTTCTGAGTCTGTGTCTGAGCATGAGTTGCACGTCATCCAGGTATTACAAAGGTTGAAGGAACATCAGTTGTTTGTTAAACTGGAAAAGTGTCAGTTCCATAGGTCGAGTGCGGAATTCCTAGGGTTTATCATCTCGGGGGAAGGAATACAAATGGACCCACGGAAGATCGAGGCCATAGTCACCTGGCCAATCCCGACCTGTGTAAAGGACGTACAAGTCCTGTTGGGGTTTGCCAATTTCTATCGGCGTTTTATATCACATTTTTCTGATATAGTAACTCCCATGACTTCCTTGTTGAAAAAAGGGGTGTTGTTGTATGGACTTCTGAGGCACAGACTGCTTTCAAGGAGTTGATCGGTCGGTTTACATCTGCTCCGGTGCTTGTGCATCTGGATCCTGCCTTGCCCTTTTTTGTAGAGACTGATGCTTCCTTATGCGCTGTAGGGGGAGTGCTTTCGCAGAAAGATTCAGAGACTGGAGAAATGCACCCCATAGCGTTCTTCTCCAAAACCTTGTTGCCAGCTGAGCGCAATTACACCGTGGCAGAGAGGGAATTGCTTGCCATCAAATTGTCCTTTGAGGAGTGGAGGCATTACTTATGGGGTGCCTGTCACTCGATAACCATTTATACAGATCATAAGAACCTAGAGTTTTTCAGGTCCGCCAGAGCATTGACTCCCCGGCAGATGCGTTGGGTTTTGTTTTTTAATGAATATGATTTTACCATTACTTATTGTCCTGCTGCCCAACAAGTAAAGTCAGATGCCTTGTCTCGTATTCACGTAGACCCAGAAGTGGAGGGTCATGAACGAGACAATAGACCCATGATATCTGGGGATAGGATTATAGGGAGTGTCTCTGTGGAGGACTTTCTGGATGCCATTCGGGACAAAATGAGAAGTGTGGATTTGGTCCCTTGTTTGTCTCTATCATTGTTCAAGGTACGGGACGGGCTACTGTATCATGAGAACAGAATGTTTATTCCCCCTGAGTTGAGGGATTCCGTTCTGCATTGGTGTCATTCTACTGCTCTGATTGCCCATCCTGGTGTACCTAAAACAAAGGAGATTTGTTTGCGATGGTTTTGCATATGGAGATCTGTCTGTCCTCTGCATACCATCCACAGACAGATGGACAGACGGAGCGCACCAATCAAACCATGGAGCAGTATCTTCGTTGTTTGATGTCTTCCTTGTCCTACGATTGGGTGGAAGCTATTCCTTTGGCAGAATTTGCCTATAACAACAGTATGCATTCTGCCCTGGGAATGTCCCCTTTTTTCTGTTCTTTGGGATACCATCCTAGGACTCTGCCTATGCAGCCGTCCGGGTTGGTACCGGCTGTTGATACGCTGAGCAGGTCCTTGAATCATACATGGGAGGAGGCGCAAGTCCATCTGCAAAAGGCCAAGGAAACAATGAAAGTGCAGGCTGATAAACATAGGGTACCAGCCCCATTGTACGTAGTGGGAGATCGTGTATGGCTGGCTACAAGGAATATCCATATCAGAGGGTCACGGAAATTATTGCCTCGTTATGTGGGCCCCTTTCCCGTTAGTAAGGTCATCAATCCAGTAGCTGTGCGGTTAGATCTTCCCGACGAGTATAGGGTTCATCCTGTTTTTCATACATCACTTATTAAACCCTATGTCCAGTCCACACAGACGTTGCCTCCTCCCCCTCCTTTGGTGATTGATGGTCAGGAGGAATTTGAGGTGCAGTCGATCCTGGATTCACAGCGTAGACGGGGTAGATTATATTATCTAGTAGATTGGAAAGGTTACACGGCTGAGGATAGAACATGGGAGTTGGCAAGTCATGTACATGCTCCTAGGTTGGTGCGTCTATTCCATACTAGACACTCTTCAAAACCCCGACCGGTAGGGAAGCCTCTGGGGGGAGGTACTGTTAGGATTCAGTCAGCTAAGTAGTCCTCTTTCTATGGCCATTTACAAGTATGTCACCTGACCGAGAGTGGGCGTGGTACTTCGGTTAAGAAGGCTTCCTACCTGTGGCTCATTGCTTCGTTTATACTCCTGTTGCTTGGACCTGGCCACTCACGAATCGGACCCTTGTTGCTTTGGACTTCCTGTGCATCTTGTACTGTGAATCATTGACTGCTGGTTCACATTTGCCCTCCCTACGAAGATCATCTTTACCTGGATTGCCTTTGGGAAACGCTGGTTTTTCTCTGTCTTTGTATTTCTGAGCCCCCACTAAGGACCATTGTCTGGAATCGAGTCAATACGCGGCTGCGTGTTCAACAAGCGGCGTTTTTCCGGGGTGTTTTGTAGCCGCTTCCCCTCTTTGTGTCTTTTTCGGGTCATTTCACGGACTTTGTTTTGGAAGACCCGAGGACCCGAGTTTATTCATTTTTAGGGCTCAGGGCGGAGCTCCGAGATCCTAATGTTAAAGAAAAAAAAAAAAAAGTTTCTTTAGGGGTCCGGGCTGCAACATTCCTTAGTGCGCGCGCCTTTTTTATGGCATCTGCCTAGTGATTCGTGTTCGCTGTGGTGTCTATTTAGTAGCCTTGACGTGATAGGCTATATTTATTTTTCGTCTGCCATTTTTTTCATTGTCATGGCATATTGTGTGCGGGTATGCGCACGGCAGAATATTAATCTTAATTAGAAGCTGTCAGAGTGCCCGTGTAATGCAATGCAGATGGTGGGAGCGCGTTCACCATTCAGCCTTGCATTGCATGTATTAGGCGCGCGTGTAACATGTACCTTTCGCGCACGGAAGTCCATTAATTTTACTTAGGAGCTGTCAGGGTGCTCCTCCAAATGCAATCCAGATGGTGTTTTTGCAGTGTTAATAATTCTATGGTAAGAGGCAGTTGCTTCCTCAGCAGAGTTTGCCTAAAGCACAGCATGATGAACCGCTTTGCTCTGCTGATGTGAAATGCTCGCTTATTTGCTCGTAACTTTAGTTTACAAGGAACACCCGTGAAGGCAACATGCTGTCCATTAATAATTTAATAACAGTAAATAACTGTCTCCGTATTGTCACTACTTCCTGCGTCTACAGAGAGCCGGTTGTGCGCCTGCAGCTGAGAAACTAAACACAGGGACCTAATCCATAAACTTTTTTCGCATTGTCAGGGGTAGTAAGCGCTAGTGCCTAGGGAGTGCAGAGTGCATAGGGAGCGCAGAGTGCATAGGGAGCGCAGAGTGCATAGGGAGCGCAGAGTGCATAGGGAGTGCAGAGTGCATAGGGAGCGCAGAGTGCATAGGGAGCGCAGAGTGCAGAGTGCATAGGGAGTGCAGAGTGCATAGGGAGTGCAGAGTGCATAAGGAGTGCAGAGTACATAGGGAGTGCATAGTGCATAGGAAGTGCAGAGTGCAGAGTGCATAGGGAGTGCATAGGGAGTGCAGTGTGCATAGGGAGCGCAGAGTGCATAGGGAGCGCAGAGTGCATAGGGAGCGCAGAGTGCATAGGGAGCGCAGAGTGCATAGGGCATAGAGAGTGCAGAGTACATAGGGAGTGCAGAGTGCATAGGGAGTGCAGAGTGCATAGGGAGTGCAGAGTGCCGAGTGCATAAGGAGTGCAGAGTACATAGGGAGTGCAGAGTGCATAGGAAGTGCAGAGTGCAGAGTGCATAGGGAGTGCAGAGTGCATATGGAGCGCAGAGTGCATAGGGAGCGCAGAGTGCATAGGGAGCGCAGAGTGCATAGGGAGCGCAGAGTGCATAGGGAGCGCAGAGTGCAGAGTGCATAGGGAGCACAGAGTGCATAGGGAGCGCAGAGTGCATAGGGAGCGCAGAGTGCATAAGGAGCGCAGAGTGCATAGGGAGCGCAGAGTGCATAGGGAGCGCAGAGTGCATAGGGAGCGCAGAGTGCATAGGGAGCGCAGAGTGCAGAGTGCATAGGGAGTGCAGAGTGCATAGGGAGTGCAGAGTGCATAGGGAGTGCAGAGTGCATAAGGAGTGCAGAGTACATAGGGAGTGCAGAGTGCATAGGAAGTGCAGAGTGCAGAGTGCATAGGGAGTGCAGAGTGCATAGGGAGTGCATAGGGAGTGCAGAGTGCATAGGGAATGCAGAGTGCATAGGGAGCGCAGAGTGCATAGGGAGCGCAGAGTGCATAGGGAGCGCAGAGTGCATAGGGCATAGAGAGTGCAGAGTGCATAGGAAGTGCAGAGTGCATATGGAGCGCAGAGGGCATAGGGAGCGCAGAGTGCATAGGGAACGCAGAGTGCAGAGTGCATAGGGAGTGCAGAGTGCATAGGGAGTGCAGAGTGCATAGGGAGTGCAGAGTGCATAGGGAGTGCAGAGTGCATAGGGAGTGCAGAGTGCATAGGGAGTGCAGAGTGCAGAGTGCATAAGGAGTGCAGAGTGCATAGGGAGTGCAGAGTGCATAGGGAGTGCAGAGTGCATAGGGAGTGCAGAGTGCATAGGGAGTGCAGAGTGCATAGGGAGTGCAGAGTGCATAGGGAGTGCATAGGGAGTGCAGAGTGCATAGGGAATGCAGAGTGCATAGGGAGCGCAGAGTGCATAGGGAGCGCAGAGTAGTGAGTAGTGAGTAGAGTAGTGAGTGCAGAGTAGTGAGTAGGGAGTGCAGAGTAGTGAGTAGTGAGTGCAGAGTAGTGAGTAGTGAGTAGAGTAGTGAGTGGTGAGTAGTGAGTGCAGAGTAGTGAGTAGTGAGTAGAGTAGTGAGTAGTGAGTAGAGTAGTGAGGTGAGTAGAGTAGTGAGGTGAGTAGAGTAGTGAGTAAAGTAGTGAGTGCAGAGTAGTGAGTAGAGTAGTGAGTAGTGAGTAGAGTAGTGAGTAGAGTAGTGAGTAGAGTAGTGAGTGCAGAGTAGTGAGTAGTGAGTAGAGTAGTGAGTAGAGTAGTGAGTAGTGAGTATAGTAGTGAGTAGTGAGTAGAGTAGGGAGTAGTGAGTAGAGTAGTGAGTAGAGTAGTGAGTAGAGTAGTGAGTGCAGAGTAGTGAGTAGTGAATAGAGTAGTGAGTAGAGTAGTGAGCAGTGAGTGCAGAGTAGTGAGTAGAGTAGTGAGTACAGTAGTGAGTAGAGTAGAGTAGTGAGTAGGACACCACAGACAGCAGCTGTGCAAGCTTCTTACACTCACAAGGAGACCACAGGCAGCTGAGGTGCAAGCTTCTCCCACTCACAAGAAGGACATCACAAACAGCAGCGGTGCAAGCTTCTCACACTCACAAGAACGACATCACAGGCAGCAGCAGTGCAAGCTTCTTACACTCACAAGGAGACCACAGGCAGCAGAGGTGCAAGCTTCTCACTGGCAAGAACGACATCACAAGCAGCAGTGGTGCAAGCTTCCCTCACACACTCACAGCAGGTACTGTGCCAAGGAAGCAGCAGCAACAGAGTAAGAGTCCCTTACAAAGAACAGGCACAGCACAGAGATGCACAATGCAATCTTCTCATACTCACAGGCAGCAGCGGTGCAAGCTTCTCACACTCACAAGAAGGACATCACAGGCAGCAGCTGTGCAAGCTTCTTACACTCACAAGGAGACCACAGGCAGCTGAGGTGCAAGCTTCTCCCACTCACAAGAAGGACATCACAAGCAGCAGCGGTGCAAGCTTCTCACACTCACAAGAACGACATCACAGGCAGCAGCAGTGCAAGCTTCTTACATTCACAAGGAGACCACAGGCAGCAGAGGTGCAAACTTCTCACACTCGCAAGAAGGACATCACAAGCAGCAGTGGTGCAAGCTTCCCTTACACACTCACAGCAGGTACTGTGCCAAGGCAGCAGCAGCAACAGAGCAAGAGTCCCTTACAAAGAACAGGAACAGCACAGAGATGCACAATACAATCTTCTCATACTCACAGGCAGCAGCGGTGCAAGCTTCTCACACTCACAAGAAGGACATCACAGGCAGCAGCTGTGCAAGCTTCTAACACTCACAAGGAGACCACAGGCAGCTGAGGTGCAAGCTTCTCCCACTCACAAGAAGGACATCACAAACAGCAGCGGTGCAAGCTTCTCACACTCACAAGAACGACATCACAGGCAGCAGCAGTGCAAACTTCTTACACTAACAAGGAGACGTCAGGCAGCAGAGGTGCAAGCTTCTCACACTCGCAAGAACGACATCACAAGCAGCAGTGGTTCAAGCTTCCCTTACACACTCACAGCAGGTACTGTGCCAAGGCAGCATCAGCAACAGAGCAAGAGTCCCTTACAAAGAACAGGCACAGCACAGAGATGCACAATGCAATCTTCTCATACTCACAGGCATCAGCGGTGCAAGCTTCTTACACTCACAAGGAGACCACAGGCAGCTGAGGTGCAAGCTTCTCCCACTCACAAGAAGGACATCACAAGCAGCAGCGGTGCAAGCTTCTCACACTCACAAGAACGACATCACAGGCAGCAGCAGTGCAAGCTTCTTACACTCACAAGGAGACCACAGGCAGCAGAGGTGCAAGCTTCTCACACTCACAAGAAGGACATCACAGGCAGTAACGGTGCAATATTCTCACACTCACAAGGAGATCACTGGCAGTACACACCACATGAACACACTCCATAACACATAGCATTTACAATGCCATTAGCTCAAACTCAAATACATCCGAGCCTGATTGCATTTCTAATGCTTGTTTAGGTAGTCAGAGTGGGTTGGGAACTTCGTTTTTTGGTTATTTCGCTGGTAAAGCGGTATTACGCTTTTATCCCATGGGTGAAGGGGTTTTATGTGAGACTTTTTCCCCTTTGAAGTGCCTGGGGTGTATCTCCCGGTTTTCCCAAGAAGAGGACGTTACTTCCGCTTCTTTTGTGGTCTCTGTAATTGCCTGCCTTACTTCTGAGGATTCACTACTGGGAAAGCAGCTATTATAGGTACTCTGCTACGAGGACCTGTATCTGGGTAAGAGGGGAATTGTATAAGGGTGTGCTTGTTGTACTTGGCCATAGAACGAAGTAGAACAGCTTGTCTCAGCAAATTTGTAGTTGGTGAGCCCTTTTTTCTTTCTTTTCTTGTCTTCCGCTGCAGGTATATACCTCCTGCTGATGGGATTGAGGGATTGAGCATTCCAGCACACCCCTCTTTTTTCTTTTCCCTCCCTCTTCCTGCACTCTGGGTGATAGTGCTCTGGTTGTGTTTGTGGTGCACTCGTCCAGAGTCCGGGCAGGGGATAGGGTTCATCATCGCCTCTGCAGTATTGGGCGACGTTGGATGGGTCGAGGTAACACACAGCTACCACTAGGATAGCTTTCTAAAGGGTATGTTTGACCTCATACATCATAAGGGTCATATGGACTGGTGAAGGTGCCCACTTTAATTAGTGGACATCATATACCAGGCCAACTTCTCACAGTAAACTGTAACTGCGTAAGTATACAGTTATTAGAATAGTTGTCATAATGTGTTATTGGACAATATTAATAAAACACTACCATGGTATAAATATATTATACAGTGGCAGGTGACAGGCCTATGGTCATGTCCAAATATGCCCTGTTAGAATGGAGTACAACCCTCCTGGGTCTAAATGACCAACCTCAATAAGAAAACCAGTACAAATGAATACATCGATGTCCAGCAAATTCTTGTTCTTTGAATAAAAAAGGGTTTTCTTCAAAACATACTAGTGAACATTGTATTTCAGAAGCAGCAAATTATACTGGGTAGTATCAGCACCTTTCAATGATTACGGAAGAGAAGCCTCTAATGTTTCGGTGGCACAATGTCCCAAGTCATTCTTTGTGCAACAGTCCTGTAATCAGTCGCTCAGAATCCCCCTTGCAAAAGTGTGGTATCTGAAGTCTCCTGAAAATACTGACCGGGTCAAGGGCCAGTGCACAGGAATAGTTCCTCCCTGTTGATGGAGATTTCTTCACTTCCCTCTTTCCTTGGTTCTCTCGGGATTGCAGAGTGCCTTTGTCATAGTCTTGTTTAGTTCATTCTTGTTGCAGGCAGCACCTGAGTTCTTTGGAGGTGAGCAACGCTTTACCTGGTGTGCAACTCATAGTTTATGGAGCATGAGGAGCTTAGTACCAGCTGAACCCTGCCATCTGGAGCATAATCAACGTCTAAGAGATCCACATGAGGTAAGTGCAAGGCTCAGCAGTACCATTTGAGGAAGCTGCGGTGGAGTCACTATGCTTATGGCTCACAGCATCTTGTAGCTTAGCTTGGGCTCTTCTTCAGGCCAAAGCAAAACACCTACCACCCAAGTGCCCACTTCTCTCAAGCTAGGTGCCCACTCCCTGTCATATCGGTGAGAACTTCAAGCTTGTTGCAAGCCTCTCAGTTAAAGTGACTAGCCTCAGTGACCCTTTACGCATTCTTAAAGATATTTGGCTTCTATATTCAGACACATGGGTCAGCATAAAGATCTGCAATTGCAGGGTAATTTTTTTTTTTAATTCTAACACTTAACGGGCTAAAACAAGGGTGCGCTTTAGCCCCCATCAATCTGTTTATGTGGGAATTGGCAACATTTTTTAATATACAACTGTCAACGCTCCTAAAATAGCCCAATTACCTTTGCCCATTATGCACTACGCAGACAAAACAGTGCTGATGAGTAAGACATCCCCCCAACAGACTGATCATACCACTATCAATTTATTTTCCAAATCTCCGCTCAGGAAACTAAATTCAAGGGTCAAACGAGAAGGGAAAAAACATGGGTGAGGGATTATAGCCACATAAACAGAACAGAACTGGTGGGGCTGTGCCAAACCTCCTTGACATGTCAGATGGACCAAACCTTGGTTCAAGAACTGATGTACCTCTACAAAAGCAGTATGACCAACAAAGTTCAGAAGGCAGCTCCATTACATTTATAAAAAAGGCAAAAGGAAAACCCTTCAGTACCGTGGTTCAACCAAAACATAAACAATGAAAGAAGACAACTAAGACATAAGAACGACTTTGGAGGAACGACCCAAACACTACCCACCTCGAACTGCTCAGAATGCACAGAATCTCATACAAAAAGGCTATCTTGAATGCGAAAACAACATTGATCAGATCTCAACTACAGGGAGTGGAGAACAGACCCAGAAATCTCTTTGACATAATAAAACAACAATCAGAAAACCTTGCAGTCCCTGCAAGTGCAAACAACTCGACGCACACCTGTAACACCTTCTCCACTTTGTTTAAAGATAAAATTGCAAACATTATGAACTCTATTCTGAGCCAAGCTAGCACACAACCTAGGGAATCCATCAATTCCACTCTCACAGCACACAGCAAGAATACTCAACAACACACTCCAAATGTTCCAAGAAAAAATAACGCCTTCTGGAATTTTCAGATCTCTGTCGCGGGGAATTTCAGAGAACCATTTAAGCAATGAAACCTACAAAAAATTTTGTCGATCCAGTTCCCTCCCAACTACAGAAAGAGATCCCCTAGGCCGTCACTTCCTTATGGACGAAAAACGTAAATTTAACTCTTTAACAAGGATCCCTCTCAGAATACCTGAATATGGGCCAAGTATCTCCACTACCCAAAAAAACGGGCACTGACCAGAAAGTCTTAAATAACTTTCGACCAGTATCCAGTCTGCCTTTCGTTGCTAAATTGATGGACAAATGCACCCACGATCAGCTATGTGAACACATCAAGAATTTTGACCTATTAGACAAACACCAATTAGGTTTCAGACCTGGGCACAATACAGAGTCGCCATTCTAAACAACTTAGATGATATACAAACACCACTAGAACAAAATGAATCCTGTCTCCGAATACTTTTAGATTCCTCAGCAGCGCTCAATACGGTCAGCAACAAACACCTCAAAGAACCTCCTAAACTCAGAATGGGCTTTTCAGGGGCCATCCTTAAGTCGTTCACCTCCTTCTTGCGGAACCACCAACAAAGTGTCAAAATAGGCACCACCCTATCGAATGTACCAGACATCAACCGGGGTATTCCACAAGGATCTACAATCTCGCCACCGCTCCTGAAACTATACTTGGAACCACTCAGTGAAATCCTTATACAATTGAAAATCTCATAACACATGTATGCTGATGACACTCAGCTCTACATCAAACTCTCTTCTCAAGAGGATATCTGGAGACTGGATGACTCCCTGGGAAAAACACAGATTTGGCTGGCACACGATCATCTAAAACTAAATCTGCTGAAAACCAAATTCACTCTTTTTGCCTCACCCCTTAGATCCCAACAAGCGCAATCCTACTCTCTTAACATCAAATCACTAACCTGCAACCCAACCATCTGCGACTTTAAAAAATTGCTGAGCATCACATTAGACTCAAATCTAAAGATGTGAGCTCACATACAAGCTGCAACCAGAAGTGCTAACCTACATCTGCACCCTCCAAGAAAAATAAACCCTTCATAGCGCATGGAGACCTCAAAACAACAGTGCAATCTCTAGTGCTCTCAAGACTGGACTATGGTAGTGTGACACTCTTAGGTCATGCACGACTCTTGGCTCCACTGCTTCCAGCTCCCAGCAGTCCTTGGGACAGTATCAGAGACTATGCATCGATCCCCATGCTACTCTCATGCTATTATCAAGCATGAGACCAACGCGTGGATTGGCCTAAGCGGGCTGGTTTAATGCTCGCTCAGACACAAGGAGTCTGTGCTGTTTCACCAACCTGGCTGTGCAATAAAGCTATGTTGGAGAAACTGAACTGTGCATGTCTGTTTGGACAGCCTAAGTCGGCCTGCCAAACATAGGCATTCAGCAATCCACATCACTCCACCTCATCTGCCATGACTCGGCTGAGCTTTTGCCTACACACTCAGGCTCAGCCATCAGCTTAAAAATAAAACAATAATAAAATGGTGTTTTATTTTTCGGCTGCTGTCTCTGAGCCAGTAGGGCAACACTCCTCCACCATTGCAGAAGAACCGCCACTGTCCAGAATTAAAAAAAGGAAAACTCAGGGCCTCACTTTCACAGGATCTGCCTCAAGAATTTGAAACTCCCCACCACCCTCAACAAGAGCAATGACCTCTCTCAGGCTTTTCAAGAAGGAAGTAAAAGCTGTGCTACTGGAAAAACATGTGGCATAATAGAACTATTTTGAAACTGTCATTTCCCCCTATTTGATTTTGCATCCTATTGTTTTGTACCGTGCTCTTCGAATTCTATGTACAGCGTAGCTTAAGTGACAGATGTTCTTACTGTACTGCAACCCTCATCAGCTCTCTCGTTGTACAGCGCACTGATACCGTGATGGTCATGCTCGAGCATTATAAAACACAATAAATAAATAATTTAGACCCCCAAAGCCTGCAGCGCTTATTGAATAATCTAGGGACTTATTGGGAAGCAAATGACTTGGAAATTAAGTTAGACAAAACAAAAACCATGATGGTGGAATCAGAAAGACCAAGGAAAAAAAAGTGCTTGGACTTTAAACTCCTGGAAAGTCGATCTATAAATATCTGGGCTTCGTTTTTGACAGCCGGTGATCACTTAATGATCATAAAGCCTCCTTACAATCAAAAGCTATTGCACCTGACCGCTGCTCTTAAAAAATCATATGTCCATCTGCAGGGCCCTTTATTTGAACCATTGTTGAAAATCATGTCAGAGCCATCCTTGAACGCAGAGAGTCAGTGGCCCTGATCAGTAGCGGCCAGCAACATTTAAATATTGTGAGGTGCCATGCCCAATAAACTCACCATATTTGCTGTGCTGGCACGCAGGGTCCCGTTGCTCCTCTACTCTCCTCCAAGGTGACTAGGGGTGGTCCGGCAGACAGAATGGAAAGGACTTCCTCCCTTGTGGAAAAATGAAACCAATCAATCCTTGAGCTGCAGCACAGCTCCAAGATCGGTTGGAGAAGGATAACCCAGTGCTCATTTTATGGCTGTGGGCCTGTGGCTGCAATCCTTTGGCTGTTTCACAGCCCAGGGATTGCAGGCTCTGAAGTGCGCATGTCAGATCGGTCAGTTGTAGACAGCCAGCCCATCTGACATGTGCACTGGCAGGGGGCTGAAGTAATAGTGCACTTGAACTAATAAGCCACATTATAATAAAATGGTACTTTTTGCCATTTTGTTATTAATGTTTGTGCCTGCTGCACTCGCAGAAGGTGGGGCAATGCTCTTCCGCCAGAACAGAGGAGCCGCTGCTGGCCCTGATCCTCCTCGCCCTTTCAGCAGCCTTTGCTGCCTCCCACCACCTCCTCATCCAAAGACTTCACCGCATGGGCATCTACAGTAACTTCCTCAAGCTGCTATCCTCTTGTCTCACCGGACCCACTGATAGAATTCATCTCCTGCCCTACACCTCCAACCCCAAAAGCATCATCTGTGGCGTACCCTAGGGCTCCTCCCTCAGCCCCACACTGTTCAACATCCACATTACTCCCCTTGCACCCATTGCTCTCAGCCATGTCTCAACATCTTCTACATTGACGACACCCAGCTCATTCTGTCCCTTTGTGAAGATAAGGACAACACCAGAGCAAATGTTAAGAACACCATGGCCGACATTGCCGACTTGATGAGACCCAACTACCTCAATCTCAAGACTGTCAACACTGAAGTTCTCCTATTTGGAAGGCACTCCTCACTGTGAGATGATTCCTAGTGACCCTCCGACCAGCACCCATCAGCTCCACCAATGTCTTCAACCCCAGAATCATCCTCAACAGCGAGTTCTCCAGGAGGGCAGGTCAATTTGTCACCCTCCACCTGCTTCAACACCCTCAGAATGATCCATAGCGTCTTCAGATGTATCCAAACCAAGACCATTCATGCCCTCATCAACAGTCAACTTGAATACGGGAAAGCACTCTATGCCAGAACCACCACTTTTCTCCTCATGTGCCTCCAAACAGTTCAGAACGCAGGAGCAAGAATCATCCTGGGCCTGCCCAGATGATTTCACAACACCCCACACCTCTGTAGCCTGCTCTGGCTCCCAGTCAAGAAGAGATGCTACTTCAAGCTGCTCACGTACACCTACAAAGGCCTCCATAATACGAGCCAGAATACCTATACAACTGACTGACCTTCTACCAGCCCACCAGATAGCTGCGGTATGCCTCTCTGGCCCTTGACATGGTCCCCCGCATCCATCGAACCCGAGCCAGAGGTCGTTCCGTCTGCCACCTCTGAGCTAAAGCCTAGAACAACCTATCCTTCCACCTCCAAACTTCTACCTCCCTCGCCGAATTCAGGAGTGGGCTAAAGACCTGGCTGTTCAAGTAGCTAAACCTCCTGCAGCACCTGGATACCCCTCGGGTGATTAGCGTGCTTTACAAGTACTGATTGATTGATTGAGTATTGTTTGATTGAAAGCCATCAGAAGTAAGCTGGAACGCTTACTAACCTATGGCCTCTCATTTCTTCCAGCTGGGACTAGTTTTATGTTTGAATACATTAATTAGCTAAATATTTTCCCTTACATTGCATTCAGCTCAGATCCAAATCAGGCTAGACTTACGTAAGTTACGGTAAAGAAACTGCCCGTCATCAAACTTATGCACACAATAAAATCGTCCAATTAAAATTCATTAAGAGATTACGTCTGAAAGGAAATTTTAACTAGTTCCCAGGCCAAAGTCAATTGTTGGACGCAGTGTCTTACCGAATCCATTAATCAGCTAGAGCTCCAGGATTATTGTCATATGCTGATGAGTCACAATCTTTTTAGAAAGCTATCTCTGGCAAAAAAGCACCGTACCGGGAAGATAAAATTGCTTTCTTCTCCCATTCTCATGCCTGGTTTGTGATAAATTCCTTTAAATCACTAGGTGCTGCCAATCATTCTCATTGACTTTAAAAAGGAGGCTTCTGCAGTGCAGATTTGACTGATTGCCCTCAAAAGACTGCGCTCCACCACGGAGACGTGCACTCATAGTGAAGTGGTGCTCCTCTCGTGCCCACCATCATGGATCAGCCGAGCATATCCTATAACGCTCTCCTCACAAGAACTTGCAGGTAGGCCATGACAAAAAAAGTATGACGTGTGTAAACATTCAACTCACAGACCGATTTATTACATTTTTATAAAAGTTGAGAGCCGGTCAAATCCATTAGGAAGCAGTTAACCTTTTAATAAAAGTGCAGTGCTTGACTTACCTTTTACTGTGGGCACTCCAGATTCATTTTTTTTGCAATATTCTCCCACAGTCATTTTAAGCTCACTAGTGCTAGCTAACCTATTGGGCCAAATTTGTTATTAATGCAGCGCTTACCCAAAAATATCACCAACCCAGGGTCCAGGTCACTCCGGTGAGGCCCATAACACCGAAGTACAACACACCTAGTCACCCACACTTTACCCCAGACCCTTGCAAATATATATTAAAAAAATGGGTTGAGTGAATTCTCTCCTATGACAGGACACCTTTAAGCACAGATTTGAACAACAACATTTGTTTTCATCAATAATTCTACTAAACTAGTCTATGCATCAATGTACCCCGGCAATTAGGTCGATGGACCAATTAGTTGAGTAAGTTGATGGTGATTGTCAAGACCAGCTTAACCTTACTACAACAAAACATTGATTTTCATAATTAATTGACTCTAAAATAATCACAAACACCTGAAATCATTTAAAAGATTTTATATAATTAATTTGCATAAACAAAAATTATCATGTATTCTGTCATTGTTAATTCTCACTGAGCATTGCCAATTATTCAGGAAATAAATCAAGAAAACTGTTTAATTAAAGACATGAAGAGAAAATCCAGGTCGCCACATTAATTCCATTATTCTCTAAAATAAACATGAATCAATCCTTCGTCATGTAACTGAAAGAGAAATTCTTCATGAAAAAGATCAGAGAACCATAGTTAAAACATGCATTTAATTCTAAAGATTTCTACACTAAAACCTTCCTACCCAGCACTAAAACCCAAACTATACTTACTAACCCAGGCCTCCTCGGGCACAATCTCTTACCGAGGCTAGTGTACCGTAACGATCTCCAACCCACAGGGGTTATCAGTGAGCATTCTGGCATAGTTTCAAGCTCCCAAAGTGGTACAAAAGGGGGTGGTGATGGACGGAGCATCTGAACCAATCAAACACTCACACCCAATCAACAGATCTGGGTTTAATTCATCACCGTCCATCACCGTTCTTTAGCCCACTCTGCCACCCCAGTTCAGACATGACCATATGCAAATCAGTCTGACCCTGTGCCTCATGGGAACAGTCCAGCCCGCACTGCCAAGCCATGCCTTCCCTTCCACTGGACGGGAAACAAGCTTCCAAGCTTCCGGGGACCGGTTTCTGGCATTTCAGCCGTCTTCAGCCCGGCTTGCTTGAATCCAGTGGCAAAGTGAGCAAGGGACTCACGTCTGAGCATACCCTGCCAACTTATGGCGAACATTAAAAATGAAGCAGAAAAGCAGCATGCAGTGCACAATATACATTACAACATAGACATGCACTATTTCACCACTTAAATGCACAAAATAAATTAAACATGCGTGTTACATCATTAATAAATATATTAATCCAACCTGTTAGTGCAAAGCATTTCCCACATGTAATGTGTGTGTTTTGGTTAATACACGGCAATCAAAATAAATATATTTACTTTGTTATTGGGGTGATTGATCTGAATGGGGTACACACAAAATCTTCTGTACCTCGCTCTATCAATTCCCTCCTTTTATGATCACAAATCCTGAATACCTTAAACGATTTGTGAATCATCACCAAAACGCAATACCATCCATACATTCAACTAAATTTTATTCGATCAGACACTTCTTCTCAATAATTTTGTTAGTTCAGCAATTTCTTTCTCATTTCCCTTGTTCTCGACAAAAATATTATCTTTAGTTCTAAATCTGAAACTTACTTATCCTTATGAAGTGCAATTCTATCTGCTGGTGGCAACTATTGGTACATTGTTAACAGTCTTGTTAGAAAAATTATACAACATAAACACATCTAATACCTAAGCAAAACATGTTATATTTACTATTATATCTACGTTATCCTATAAATAAAATTTTCTAATTATGTACTTTCAGTCCTTTGCCCCTTCTTTTAGTTTAACTACCTAGAAATTGTTCATCAAAGATCATCTTCGTCTTGTGTGCTAAAACCCAGAAATGTTTTCGATAACACTGTTAGGGTGACCTTAAGTAGTCCCTACATTCATGTGTAAAGCATCCCCATCTATAGGTTCCCAGTCTGTGTTTGGATTTTCCTGATCATTCTTTCCGCCTATAGTGTCAGATAAGATAACTCTCAGTATTTCCAAATTTTCTTCTTCCTTAACCACCTCTCGTACAGTCACTCTCAGACTTTCCTGGCTATCCGCTTCCTCTTGTATATCAGGAAGTGCTATATATGTTCATTCCAGTGACTTGTACTTCAGATTTGGTCACTGTGTCTGTTGTCCTAGTCCGTTGTCAGGTGAAAAATCATTAAGTCTTACACCATGCTGCACACTCTCACAGTCTGTTGGTCTTAAATCACCAGTTTTACAGTCTGCTTCTCTTGTGTTAACAGCGTCTGGTTGCTTAGCACCTGATTCTGAACATGTATCCAAAATCTGCAGTCTATTTCTCAGTGGCCTGTCTTGTTGATCAGGTATATGTGCTTTTCTCATTGCTTGCCCCATTAGTACCTTGTAGGATTTTAAATATGTCCTTCTATCATTTGTATTTCTCATGGTCACTAGAACTAGGGTCAAAGCATCCAGCCATTACAAGACAGTGGAATCACACATTTTTGCTAATTTGATTTTCATTGTGTCAACCACCTGTTCACCAATCCCAGAAGCTTCTGGACAATAGGCACAATGCAGTTTCTGTTTAGTGCTCAGTATTTCACAAATCAGACTGATAACTTTGTTGGCGAAATCAGTTTCCCTATCTGTGTGTGCCTGTCCATTATACATGTGTGCAAAATGGGCAAACATACTGTTGGGCATAATAGCTCTTTTATCTTGGTAGACCCAAACATCGTTCTCTTCTTTTTGTGTGCAACTGCTACAGGGGGATTTCAAAAATCATTTCTAATCAGTACTTACCATTTCCCTGAAACCTTTAAACACACAACCATTCTCAGTGGGGCCCATAACACTGCACGTTTACTCTGTTCACTTACACTTGGAGAAGTGTGGCTCAGTGGTTAGAGGCGGCAGACCTGGAATCTGAGATCGACCGTGGACCAGGGTTCGATTCCCCGCCGCGGCGGGTCTAGGGCTCATAAATTTCACGGTCTCGACAATTCTCGCTCCGGTGCCTACTCGACTCACGGGGTCACACTCTGCGACTCTGGGCAATAGCTTGCTTAATCTCCACATCGGCCCCTCGCGGCGGGATGCCTGGCTTTCACCTTGTGGATACCCTGCCGGGGTTTCTCACAGGGGAATACCAGGACGGGTTCCCTAAGCAAGCGCGGAGATGCCCCAGGGTAAGTCCTGCGCTATATAAGTTTCATACATTTACATTTACTTGAAATAAAATGAATTTGTACTTGTAAAGCCCACTGCTGCCCCAGCAACGGGGCGTCCTGGTGCTGTACTCATACCGCTGTGGAACCCTTCCTGGCTTTTCCCTGTGAAATGTCCACTCTTGGGCACCCCCAAGGTGAAGCCAGGCATCCCAGCGCTGTTGGGGCCATTCTGGAGATTAAGCAAGCTATTGCCCAGAGTTGCAGAGTGGGACCCATGATTAGAATAGGCACCGAGGCTAGAATTATCAGGTCCGAGGGAAATTGAGCCCAAGACCCGCCGAGCGAGGAATTGAACCCTGGTCCCGGGCCAGACCTCTGCATCAGGGTCTGCCGCTCTAACCATTGAGCCAGGCTTCAGGGATTTTGGTGAATCGCAATGGAGAAATGCTGTAACATTTGGTGGAGTGTCTAAAACCTATATAATCAGTTATTATTTACACCTACAATTTATTACACTTTACCATGGTTTTATTCAAACATTTAATTATTCAGACGCACCACCATAGTGGCAATGGATCTGCTAGAAAGAAAATTAGGCGTAGGAAAATCACAAGACCAGCTTTAAAATTCCATTTTCCCAATTTTATTTAAAGCAAAACTTTAATATGTCTGACATTCAGGCATGAATTAATTCTTTATTCAGTAAAATCTTAAACTTTATTTCAGAATGATCATTTTATTTAGAGCTCAGGAAAAATCGTTTATTTAGAAATCAGTTAATAGTTTAGCAAAGAATAGATTTTTCCAAATTCATTGTCTCCTAACATCCCTAACTAACACCCTCATCTTATCCTAATAGCCTGAAAAACAAACAAAGAGTGAATTAGAATTCTCTTACATCCAGGAATCGATCTTCAGTCAGGCAGCACTTCGAGAGGAAATCGAAAAAGCGACGACTCTTAGACAAAAACAGGGGTTTTTATACACTCATTTCCTAATTTAGTCTATCTAAAAAGTATCTAATATTACCAATTCGGGTTCTGATTGGACAATTTGGGGTGGGTGAGCATCTTCTCACCATTACAACATCATCTTCACAATGATTCAGCAGAAAAATAAAGGGGCTTTGTTTAGGACAGTCCATGGCCTAGTTACTTCCTTCACTTGCAACTTCAGGACGTTTTCCCAGGACCAGAACATTCAATCGTCCATGTTTGGCACACATCCTAAGTTCCGGGGCATGGTAGCCTTGAACCTCCCCGAGCACAGGCAGTTCACTCTGACTTGCAGGCTTTAGGCGCGCCTGTGCCGTCCAGCTTTCGCTCACAGTTTACCCAAGCAGCCATTTTCTTACAGGCCTCAGGGGCCACTTTTGGAACTACCATAGAAACAAACACAAATTCATGTTAAATATGGAATTTAAACTCTTCTGTTTACCTCCCACCATACTAATGTTTCCCCATTAGTTGTTACCTAGCAAATAAGCTACATAAATGCGCTTTATACTTACATATCTGACCACGCTCTAGCACAAAACATATACAATAAACACATTTAACCCCTTCGCTGCGGCGGCTATTCCGCCGCAGCGCTAAGGGGGCAGGGGGCCACGCAGAGCTCACACGCTGGTGACGGAACCGCTCCGTCACCAGCCTCGGGTGAGCTGTGCTGATGACGGAGCGGTTCCGTCATGGCCCCGCCCGCTCAATAGAACGCGCTGCGCAGGCGCGAAATCAGCGCAGTGCAGGCGCGTCGGGGGGGCCATGATGGAACTGCTCCGTCATCAGCACAGCGCTACCGCGGCTGATGACGGAGCGGTTCCGTCATCAGCATAGATGCGGTTAAGCTGCGTTTGTTTATATCTAAGCTGTCCATTAATTCACAACACGATAACAACACATATTAGTTAATTTTATAGCATCATGCAGGCAAAATTAGTATTCCCGTGTGTAAAAATTTATGCAACTTACTCTATGGTTGATTAACTTAACACAACATACCATTAGTAAATATTAACGTTATGGAACATTGACTTTACAAGGGGTACACAAAATTTTGTCTTGCCACCTTGCTCCATCAATTCCCTCATCTGGTGATTTTATCACCAAACATCTCTCAAAATGTTGAAAAATTTAGCAGAACATGTTTCGAATTCTTTCATTTAGTGTCATCTACACTTTAGTTTCTTTCTCCTTTGAGTCTTTGAAAATCTTTTCTCTTATCTCTTCCATTTCTATTTCATTCTTTTCTCTCATTCTTGCCTGCTGCTCTTCATTCCATTTTCTTATTGACTTTCTAAAATCTCTTCTACCTTTGTAAATACAGCATAATCTTATTAGAAAAATTACTATCACTAAGATTGTTATTGGTATTAGTATTTTACCTATAATTGAACTACCTATTTCTTGGAACCAATGCTTAATTGCTGAGAAACGTTTACCCAGCCTTTTAAGGACACCTTCAACCTCCAGTGGTTCAATTTCTTTATGCAAATCTGTAATATTTATAATATGCTTTTCAATATTCTGACTTTTATCTGGGATATAAGTACAACAATGTTGCACCTTCAAAATCCCACAGACTCCTCCCTCTTTTGCTAAAATTATATCAAGGGCAAGTCGATTTTGCATAACCATAGCTCTCATAGCTACCATTTCAGTATTGAACATCAGGAACCTCCTGCTGTGTCTGTTGATAATCGATCAACTATTGTGGACAATTTTCTGATTCTATTTGCATTAAACGAAATTCCAACTGCTGGTATCAGTGCTCCAAATACATCACCTATTATTTCTAACACACTTTCTCTTCTTTTTCAACTTAGAGCTTTACCTATCTCATGCTTTCCATTAGTACTTCTATCTACATGAACAATTTTAGGAAAGACCAAACCCGCATAACATGTCCCGTACCAATGGTCTGGTAACCTATAGTAAGCTCTATTCCCACAAATAAAATAAATTCCAGGAAAAACAGGATCATCTCCTCCTTTAAATACCAAACCCCCTATAATTCTATAGGTGTCTTGACATTGACTTGCACCCACAAAATAATTGTCATACATTGAATTGTCTCTTCTAATACAAAATTTCCCTAACATTGGAGCATCTATATTAATGGATACATTCACATTCTTATCCTCAATATTCTCATCATCAAATGTAAAATATTTATTTTTCATTTTCTCATTTCGTTTGTTAGCAATCCTTCTTTCCTCAACCATGTTTAAAAATACCTTCTCTTCCATTCTCATTTTGCATTTCAAGTTATTGTTAAAAGCATACTCATGTGTCAACTCATCTAATTCGAAGAAATATTCTCCCATTTCCTTTGCAGGTTTTCTTTTATTCAACGTGCCATACATTTTTAATTTTGCAAATATTTAATCTACATTGGAATAATGATATTCCAATTTCCCTGTCTGATAAAACAAACTTGCAATTACACTACAAGTTACTCCATATATAAGAGGAAGGTGGTGATAGGTCACCCCTTCTGACACTGATGATGGCAATTTTACACATACACAGCAGTCATCAACATTCATAGTTTCAATGTATTCTAGTAAGAACTTTGAAAAGGTGTTTTTAGTAAAATCACTGATTGACCTATATTGATGCAACTCTGTTTTGTACACATGAGTCTCATGAATGTTTCCTTTCTCACTTGGCTTATTTGAACTCACATTCTGTTTTAATTTCGTTAAATTGCTTTGGAAATGAATTACAATAGCCAAAATTACCCACAATACTATCAACAATCCCATACATATTGAACAACATCTACACCATTTTCTAAAAATAGAACATTTTGTTTTATGGTTATTCATTGCAATTTTCCCCTAACACAGTTTCTTCGACCTTATGTCACTTACAAGTTGCACACCACTCAATACACTAACAAGTTTACTTCAACCTTGTGTGAATCCTATTCTAAAATATGCTATAGTTAAGTTTTTCTTCAACCTTTTGTAAACTCCGACCTCTCCTATATTTACAATATCCGTCTCACAGGATTTCAGACTTTGTACTTTAAAATCATATATTTTGAGCACCAATCTTTTATTTCTTAGTTGACTTCTTTGCTTACTTTTCCCAATTGGCTTTGGGTTGTACAGGTTTTCTTGACTGCTATTAACCTCAACAATTGGTGGTAGGACAATGTATGTCCACTCAGGCGATTTATACCTCTGATTAGGACGTCTTACTCTTTTTGGCCTTTGAATAGTCTCTATTTTCTTTCCCAATGTTTCCTTCTCACTAGTAATTTCATTAACTTGCTCTTCTGGTTCTTTTGTTTTGTTCACTATTTTAAATCTCAATCCATCTGTTTCCTTAGGCCAGTTGTCTCCTGTGCAGACTTTCTTAGTCTTTGGCTCTACTGTGTTATGCTCCACTCTCCAAGCTCTTTTTCTCTGGCTTTTTCTTAATGGAGTTTCGTCTGCACTGTCATCAGTTTCACTTTCAGTATCTTCAACTGTATCATTGATTATATTTTCACAATGTCTTTGTCTTCATCAGGTTCAGCTTTCTCTTCTGTTATTCTGTTAGGAACACCTTCATAACTGGTACTTGGAATCTCATCCTTATCGTGAGTTACTTCCTCTTCCCCTGCTTTCAGAGTTTTCAGCTTGCTTTTTATTTTTCTCTTTTTCAACAGCTTTCTCTTCATTTTCTTTTGTGTCTTTACTGGTGTCTCTCTTTACCAATTCTCGATCTTTAGGTTGATCTTCTGAATCTGGTATTTCCACAATCTCCCTTTCACCTTCACCTTCAGACGCAGAACTGGCTTCTGATACTTCTAGGTGTCGACGTTCCTGTCGATCTTCAGTATCTGGAGTATTTTCTGGTTAAGCTTCAGAATCAGAGTCAGTTGTACTTTCACCGTCGTATAGGTATTCAGCTTAAGGCACACGAAATGGTGTGACTAGCATGAACCCACCTTTTCAGTCCAGCAAACTTAACTGCAGTAGTACTGACCAAGATAACTTGACGTGGCCTCTGCCACCGAGGTACCAAGCAATTTCTCCTGCGATGCACTTTCACTCGAACCCAGTCTCCAGGGACTAGATCATGAGCTGGATTTTTCTCTTTGGAATTTGATACAGTTCCCACCTGGTGGAGCACAGAAGTTACCACATCAGACAGATTTTTGCAGTAATCCAGTATGATGTCATCATTAATTGTCAACAACTTATCAACTGGTGCATAGGCCTGTCTCATCACCCTGCCCATCAAAATCTCATGTGGACTCAATCCAGTTTTCCTATCAGGTATGCTTCTTAATGTCATTAAGACAAGTGGCAAGGCATCAGGCCACTTTAGTCCTGTTGCTAAACACATTTTTGCAATTCTGTTCTTAATTGTTCCATTCACCTGTTCAACTACTCCTGAAGCCTCAGGTCTGTAAGCACAATGCAGCTTCTGGCGAATGTCCAGAGCTTCACAGATCATCTGCATCAGTTCATTTTGAAAATGGGGGCCTCGGTCTGACTCAATCGTCACCGGAAACCCGAAGCGTGGTATTATCTCACGCAAGAACAGTTTAGCAACAGTTAATCCATCGTTTCTTCACATGGGGAAAGCTTCCACCCATCGAGAGAACAAACAGATTATCACAAGAACATATCTAAGTCTGTTGCATGGAGGCAGCTCAACAAATTCCATCTGAACTCTTGTAAATGGACCACCCCCCCATCCTATGGTTCCCAAACTTACAACAGTTCTCCTGTTAGGATTAAATTGCTTACACACTAAGCACCTCTGGCAAAAACTCTCAGTAATCATCCTGAACTTGGGATTATACCAAGTCTGTCTAAAAAGACGAATCATAGCATCTCTACCAATGTGGGCTTGACCATGGTACATTCGGGCCATGTCTGAGATCATGCTATCGGGCATTACTGGTCTTTCATCTTTGTAAACCCAGATTTCATCTTCCTCCCTTTGTCTGCATCCTGATTTTTGCCAAATGTCCTTTTCCTCTGCTTCTGCCTCTTCTTGCATCTGTTTCACTTCCTGCCAAGTCTCAACTACAGTGGTTAGCATTAAAGGACTCGGGAAATGTTCTTTTAACTTCTCTCGATTGATTGAAATTTGATTTTTAGCACAATGCTTGGCGATTGCATCTGCGTAGTTGTTTCCATGAGTAATGTAATCCTCACTCTTTTTATGAGCTGAACACTTCACCACTGCTATTTTGTCAGGTAGCTGTATCACATCTATTAGTGTTTTCACAAATTCAGCATTTCTAATAGGTGTTCCTGCAGAGGTCAAATAACCTCTTTGGGACCAAAGCTGCCCATAACCATGAACAACTCCGTAACCATATTGACTGTCAGTCACTATCGTTACTTTCACCTCTTTTCTCAGTTCACATGCTCGTATCAAAGCAATCAACTCCGCTACTTGCGCAGAATGAATGCCTTTCAAGCAAGATGCTTCCAGCACTTCTGCCACTGTACAGACAGCATATACAGCACTTAAAACACCACTCTCCGTTCTCAAGCATGATCCATCCCCGAACATTACAAAGTCTGATTCAGGTAAAGGTTCATCTCTAATGTCTGGACGAGGCTTTGTACAATACTCCAGAACATCCAAACACTTGTGATCAAGCTCACCTTTCACTTCTGCCTCAATGGTATCAGGTAACAATGTTGATGGATTGACATTCACACATCTGGTAATGGTCACATTCTCAGCTCCCAAAATTATTTTCTCATAACAGGTCATTTTGCTGATAGTCATGTACTGTGTCTTTGCTCTAGTGAGGAGAATCTCCACAGAATGAGGTACATATACTCTCACAGGAAATCCCATCACTATTCCCTCACTCTGCTCCAGACTTACACTGGTTGCTGCTACTGCTTTTAGACAACCTGGCAAAGCTTTTGCAGCAGGGTCCAAAACAGCTGAGAAATACGCAATTGGTTTTCTCGATTTTTCATGTTTTTGAACCAATACTGACAAAGCACATCCTTCTCGCTCACTGCAGTACAGTTCAAATTCTTTCTCATGATCAGGCATTCCCAAAGCTGGTGCTTCACACAGTTTAGTTTTCAGCTGTTCAAATGCTTCCATCTCTGTTTTGGTCAGAACAATAGGGTCTCTGATATCTGCCTTTGTCAATCTCTGCAATGGTTTTGCAATCAATGAAAATCCACTTATCCATTGTCTGCAATACCCTACCATTCCGAGGAACATTCTCACCTGTCTTTGAGTTTTAGGTGGCTGCATTCCTTGTATAATTTTGATTCTCTCAATTGTGACCTGTCTGATTCCTTTAGCAATCTTGTGACCTAAGTATTGTACTTCATTTTGACAAAACTGCAATTTTGATGGAGACACTTTATATCCTTCCTCAGCCAAATGATTTAACAATGCCACAGTATCAGTTACACATGCATCCTTTGTTTTTGATGCAACCAAAAGATCATCAATATACTGTACTAACACAGACTCTCCAGGCATGTTCAGAGTCTTTAACGATTTCTTTGGTAGATGATTAAAAATTGATGGACTTTCAGTGTACCCTTGCAGAATTCTACACCATGCTGGGATACGATTCTGGAAACTGAACGCAAAAATTGGTTGGCTTTCTGGATGCAACGGAACAGTAAAGAACGCATTGCACAGGTAAATCACAGTGTACCCTTCTGCATCATGAGGTATTTGGTACAAAATCACTGCTGGATTCGGAACAATTGGACAACATGGGACAACAATTTTATTAACCTTTCTCAGGTCTTGCACAATTCTAAAAGTTCCCTTTGGCTTTTTCAATCCCATAATTGGTGAATTGCAAGGACTGCTCTCTATTTCTCTAAAATTCCCTGCTCAATCATTTTGTCAATCACTGGAGTTATTCCTTCAATTACTTCTGCAGTCATTTTATACTGAGGTATATTTGGGTAACTTGCACCTTCTTTTACTGTAACTTTCACAGGATGAACCCCTTTCATCAACCCTATATCTTTTCCTATGAAATCCCACACTCTTTCTTTCACTGCCTCTTTCAATTCAACAGGAATGTTCTCTTTGTCAAAAACAGGAAATAGTTTATTCTGCTCTGCTTCAATCATGGGCATAGTCAACTTATATAAACTATCTTCATCTGGAGTTTGCAATTCTATGCCATCTGGTGAACAATGTGTGGCACAGTTCATCTTGCACAGTATATCTCTGCCTAGCAAATTAACAGGACTGCTATCGCACACCACAAATCGATGCATGTCTTTGAAAGTTCCAATTTCTATGTCAACTGGTTCTGTTAAAGGAGTTTTTATCTGTATATTAGCTACACCTACAAATTGAATGGACTCTCCCGAGAGACAAAGATTTTGGACTTCCACTGATCTAACAGTAGAACGGGTAGCACCAGTGTCCATTAGGAAAGTTATTTCCACATCATTCACTTTTCCACTCACAAATGGACCTGACTGATCTACCTCAAGAGTGGCTCCAAGTACACACTCTTCTTCCTCTCTCAGGCACCGTCATAAGCTTTCATCCGGCTCACTGCCATCCTCCTCTTGTAACCAATACTGAGGACACGCATTCACTCTTTACGGTCTTTTTACCTGTTCACCTCTGCTGAATCCTGTCTCTGCACTGTATCTCTGTGGGTTTACACTGTATAGCAGTGGCGGTTGCGGCACCTGACTTTGCTGATTTGCTATCTGCTGTTGCTGTGGTTGCTGTTGATTTGCCTCAAACTGCACCTGCGAAATTAATGATGTATTTTCTTCATTAATTCTAGGTGGACATTTACACTCTCGTTTCCAATACCCTAACTTGCCGCAGTTAAAACATGGCATTTTCTTTTTCAATTCATCAATATTCCCTACCAATTTTGGTTTACTTTTAAAATGACCTTGATTCCCTGTAATCTTATTCTCCATTTGTGCTACTTGTAGCTCCGCTACCTTTACTTGTGCCCACATAGCTTTCTCCTTCAGCTTTTTCTGTTTCGCATCAATTTCCTCACTGCAATATTTTGCTTGTCTCAGTACTTTATTTACTGAGCTCTACTGCCATCCTATCATACTATGTCTAATCATGTCTGAAATCTCTGGTCTGGATGTATGATGTTACAATGCAGGCTATTACAACGCCTGCCTTTACAACGCGGTTTTTACATCACATACCATTACAACGCATAGTGCTTTTGGGTGCTGGATAGTGAATAGTTTAATTTACTATTCCAACTCCAGTCCCCGTGGACACTAGGGAAGGTTATTGGATAGTAAATTAACCTATTCCCTATCCTATAGCGCCCCCAGAGCAATGCGTTGTAATGGTTGCGTTGTAATGGTAGTGCGTTGTAAAAGTTTCGTTGTAAGTGATGTTTACCCTCTGGTCTCAAACCATAAACAAATCTGTATATAAAATGGCTCATATCCTTTTCATTCAGCTCCTCATAACCACTATACTGTTTAAAAACTAACAACAGTCTTTCATAAAAAGAATGTGCAGTTTCCTTCGGCTCTTGTGTGGTCCTGTCTATTTTCACCCAATCAGTTTCTTTTGGAGGTATTTTTATTTTTCAGCCACACTATCACTTGTTCATATTTTCTCATTACATCTGGTGGCGGGGCTCCTGTTGCTTTGTCTCTGGGAAACTCTTCTCTGGGCCAATCTACAGATATTTTACATTCTGTCCATAGGTCTGCTGGCACTACTATGTCAAACAATTCGATCCATAACACTTTTGACACTTTTACAAATCTGAATACCTGTCTGTACCATTCAACTGGTTTCTCTCTCAATCTGGGAAAATCATTTGTGAATGACAACATGTCTTGTCTGCTCCAAGGAACATGCACATATCCTCCTCCAGGTATCTCTCTCATAGGGAATTTAGTTGCCACTGTTTCTTTTTTCTGATCGGAAAAGCTAATGTGGATTTATCACTAGTTTCTTCTTTCTTCTTCGCCCACTTGACCCTCCATTTACCTACATCACCCCATTTTCGCAACAGCACAATCAAGTCTTTTATCTGGACTAATCTTCCAGCAGTATTCATGTTCTCAATGTCTCTTTCTGCAAAATCTACTCGATAAGTCTTCTGTAATGATTTTATTTTTGAAAATTCTATTTCACATTCACTTGCCACCTCTTCTAGCTGATCATGCATTGCCTTAGCTTTCCATGTTATGCTTTTACATAAAAACATGAGCTCATCATCCTGGTATGTTTTTATTCTGTCCGTCCCAATCGTTCCAATTATTAATTCTTCCATATCTACTATTAGTTTAGCCTCATCCAACACTTTTGATTCCTGCTCTTTTAATTTTAAGGTTTTAATCCATTCACTTAATTCTTTATCTGATTGTCCTACAGGGGTTTGCGTTAAATCTATTTTGTCTACACTTCTCTCTGGGGTTGCAGAGTCAGATTCTGCTCCTGTCGGGTATCTGCATAATGAACTTTGATTAAAAGTCAATTCTGGTGGATTTACGTTTACATTCCGACTTATTTCTGACAAATCAGGATAAATATTCTCTTTTACTTTTTGCAAACTCTGTTGCATTGGAATTGTTAAACTTGGTTCTTTTATTCTCTGATTTTCAAATACTAGTATCACAGGTCCTATTGTTACTGGGACAGTTACAGCTTCCATGTTTTTAGTAAGGTTTTGAATCAGTTCATGTGCAGAACGTTCATAATCAGAAATATTTGGTTTCACATCATTTCGTCTTTCAGCACTTAGCACAATTTTGTGTGAGTCATTGCTCTGTACAGGAGTACCTGTAATTCTAGCTTCTCCTATCGGAGTACTTGGAACATATCTTTTCTCTACTCTCTCAGGGAAATCTCGGAAATTTGATGGTTGTCTTGGCGTTTCATTAACTCTTTCTTCTGCTATTGGGGCATTCGGGGTAGTCCATAAAGAACTTGGTTGATATGATGGCGGTCTCCTATTTAATATTTCATCTAATACAGCATCACCTGATTCACTTTCACCATAGCTTTGATTCCCTGATTCAACATTCTTTTTCTTTTCTGTGCATTTCCGTCCCTTGTATTCTTCTACCAATCTGACTGGATACATGCCATCACACATGCTTCCATTCCTCCATCTCCGCATTCTAGTCTCATGTGTTTCTCCCCATAAATCTCAACCTTTGCCTCTTGGTCTGATATGCCTGCTCAACCTCTCACTTTCCATTTCATGCATCTCATCTTCCCACTCAACCAATGCTTCAAATTGAGTTGGTCTAGGTCTCGGTGCAAGTTTCATCATTTTGTCTCTCAAATTTCGCAAGATTGCCAAATCAAAAGATCCTCCTTCTGGAAAGGCTAACACACCATCATCTTTTTTTTTTTTTTTTTTTTTTTTTTTAATTTTTTTTTTATTGAAGTTGTATTCAGATTATATACAGCATACATAAAAAAAAAAAAAAAAAAATAAGAAAACACAGAAAAATAACAATTACATTTAGTTTCGACTTAACATAATGTTGAACCAATTTACTCAAAATAACATCCCCAAATTTGATCAAATTTTCTAATACCCCCAACTCTTTGAGCATATAAAAGTTCGCTTTTCCTGACCCTTTTCATTTTTTCCAACCATTCCTGCAGCGTCGGGATATAAGATGAAAGCCAATTCTGCAGTAATAAAGATCTAGCCACAGCCATTATAATATAAATCAATTTTGCCAGGTGACTGGAGAATATACAATCAGGGTCATATCCAAATAATAACATTGTTGCATTGCAAGGGACAGATAACAAACAATAAGTCTTTAAAAAACTAAAAATTTCTTCCCAGAAATGCTTAATTTTAGGACAAGACATAATGATGTGAGACCAATTGGCTTGTTCACAATTGCAATGTCTGAAACAAAAAGCAGACGCATTGTTATACATTTTAGCAATTATTACTGGTGTACGATATAATAGCCACTTGCTAAAATACAACATGCGGCGCCAGTTGGCACCACGCAATACGCAGAAATTAAATTGATTAATGGTTTTCCAAATTTCCGGCGACAATATAAAATTTTCTTGAGTGTACCATTTACGAACAACTTTAGCAGTCAACTCTACCTCCCGACTTTGTGTCAGACACTGTTTCCATACTCCTGGTTTCTTCTCCAAATTATTAATAAAAAGATCTAAAACAAGAGTAGAAGTATAATTCGCAATGGTACCGGGATCTAATTGCGCCAACATAGGATAAATTAAATTAGAGTAGGAGCCAATTAGCAAAAAATTGCCACCAATTCGAGCTGACATCTCAGTAACTGAGAGCCAAGTCCCGCTTACCAAAAAGTCAGATAATGTTTTAAACCCAGACCTACCCCAATTTTTTATTACAATGGGATTGATTTTAATCTTTAAAAAAGAAAACACTCCGATTAAGGGAGTTAGTAAATGAAAATGTGGAAGTGAATATCTCTTAAGCATTGCATTACGTCGTTTAAAAAACCAATTTAGGATTTTATACCGCACAAATTTGGGGGATTTCAATACAAACAACGGGGATGGTATTTGTATTTCTGAGCATATCAAATCAAAAAAAAAATTTATAAAACAACTAGTTACTGTATTCCTGTTCTTAAATCTTTCTAAGTACTGTGCAAAGTAAGCAAAATAATAATCTTTCAAATTTGGTAAAGAAAGACCGCCATAGTTAGTTTCTGCAGTTAATGTCCGTATATCTAATCTAGGTGTTTTTTTTGCCCAAATAAATTTAGAGAACATAGATTCTATTTTGGGAAAAAAAAGTACCCGACAAATAGACTGGAATTGATGCAAACAAAAAATTGAAAAGAGGGAGGATTGACATTTTAATTAAATTGATGCGTCCGAGAATGGTTAAGGGCAGAGGATCCCAGCGAGTGAACATTGATTGGACTTTTTTAATTAATGGAACAAAATTAAGTGTATATAAATCCAAAATATTTGAAGAGAACAAAATTCCTAGATATCTTTTAGGTTTTAAATTAATGCAGCCTTGTAAATCTTTGTGTAAAACTGGGTTCCCACCCCCACAAACCAATATTTCTGTCTTTTTTTTGTTAATCCGATAACCTCCTAGAGATTCAAACTCTTCAAAAATTTGAAAAATATAGGTCTGTGATTCCAAATCAGGTTTAATAAGTAGCATAATGTCATCTGCGTAAAGTTTAATTTTGGCCATTGAGGTAACTGGAGGTTTGATCTGGAAACAATTCCTGATAGCAATGGTTAATGGTTCGATAAAAAAGGCAAAAAGAATAGGTGATAAAGGGCAGCCTTGCCTAGTGCCACGTTGAACTAAAATTGAGCCTGCTAATGACTTGTTAACAATTATGTTTGCTCTAGCGCCTACATACAAATTCTTATCAAATTAATGATGCATTGGGAAATGGCAAACTTAGATAAAATAATGAAAAGGGTGTCCCATACCACCAAATCAAAAGCTTTTTCTGCATCTAAAAGTAAGACCAAGGCCTGTATCCCACGTGCTTCAAAATAATCTAATGCTTCAACTAAAAAATGTGTGTTAGTAAATAATTGTCTGCCTCTTATAAAGCAATTTTGATCTGGATGGATCAAATCCACCGCCTGATCATTAAGACGTAATGATAACATCTTAGTAGTTATTTTATAATCGGAGTTTAATAAGGTAATTGGCCTATATGAATTCGGATCTTTGGATTCTTTCCCTTTTTTTAAAAAGCTAATGACTGTACCTTCATGGAAGGACTCCGGGACTTGTCCTCCTTCCAGCATTGAATTCAACAGAAGCAGAAATAAGTCACTAAAGGAGCTAAAAAAAACTTTAAAGAATTCAGAAGGGAAGCCATCAGGACCACAAGCCTTGCCTAATGGTAGATTTTTAACAACTTCTTCCAATTCTGCTTTAGAAAAAGGTCTCTGCATATGCCTCTGATCTTCGAGGGGTAGATTCGGAATCTCATATCGATCCAAAAACTCTGATAGTTTTTGATGATTAAAATTATGTTTTACTGAGTAAATACGCTCATAATGTTTAAGCATAATATTATTTATTTCAACCTGATCAGATGTTTCGAAATGAGTAAGAGGGTCTTTTAAGGAATGAATCAAGTTTGAAGCCGCTTGTTCTCTTACTTGCCAGGCTAGGAATTTCCCTGAAAAATTACTCTCTTCGTACACTTTTTGTGATTGTTTCTGGAACACCAATTCACTTTGCTCATAATAATAAGCGCTGAGCGCTTGCTTAGCTTCCCTCAGTTGGATTGCAACTTCATAATTTGGTTGACATTGATAGCTAAATGTTATATCCTGAATTTTTTGAAGCAAGGAGTTCCTTTTACTTTTCACAGCGCTCCACTCAGCCGCATCCTTACTAATAAGTACCCCCCGTAAAAAAGCCTTTAACGAGTCCCAGATAACATGAAGAGGGGCCGTGCCTATATTTCGGTTAATGTACTCTGCTATCTCCACCTTTAATGCTGATATCCAACTCAAATTCTGTAAATACATTTTATTAAACATCCATCTTTTCGAAACCTTTATAGTCTCTACAAAGTCGAAATTAATCACTATCATAGCATGGTCTGAAAAGCCATTGTGGTAGAATCTCTGTGAACTAAATTTAAGCTGTCTAGAAGTTAGAAACAAATCTATACGAGATGAGGATTTAAACCTTCCGGACCAGCAGGTGTACTCCATTTTCAGAGGGTTTCTCACACGCCACGGGTCACATAAACCAAATAAAGATATATAATTTAGGATAGTCTTAAGAGATCTAGGCTTAGACTGCCTCTTAAGAGTTGATGTAGAATCTAAACTAGGGTTCATAAGTATATTAAAATCGCCACCTATAATGATATCTCCACCTACCAATAGAAGAGATTGAAACAGAGCATCATAAATCTGGGGGTTATCCTCTATAGGTGCATAAAAACAAACAAAAGTAATCAAGGAGTGATGATTTTTGACTTTACATGAAACCCAACACCAACGACCTGAAGAATCATTTTCCGTCTGGACTATCTCAATCTCAAAATTTTTATTTATGAATAGAGCGACGCCTCGTTGTGAACCCATGGCGCACGAAAACCCCCGAAAAGAAGCCCACATTTTAAACATCTTAAAATCCTCTTTCTTAGCAGCCGCTATATGAGTCTCCTGTAACATGATCACTGTAGGATTTTCAGTTCTAATCCAAGACTCTATTGCACGCAATTTTCTGGCATTATTCAGACCATTCACATTAAAGGATATCAATTTCAGCTCCATCCTAGACGACATGGGCCATCATTAATTGCACAAAGAAATACAAAAGTTTTAAACTCAAAAATACTTAAATTACATATATATATGCAAAAAAGCATACAAGAGTACCAAAAATGCAGGATCTTGCCACATTCAAATCCACTGAAAACAACCTCAATTTTTCCATTTTTTCCTCTCCCCCCTTTCACCCATGGCCCTCCTCCTACTGCTCTCCCCCACGCTCGCCACCGGGTCTCCCCCCCAACCATAGAGGTGTCTTGGAATAACACCCCGCTCCCTGCCCTCCCCCTCCCGCTCCCTCACCCCTCACCCCTCCACCAGATCCACCATATCTCTAACCATGGTATAGCCATCATTTAACATCATTTAATAAAAGAAAAAACCTGAGAAAAATACAAGAAAAGAAGAGAGTGTGCTAAGAAATCATGAATTTTGCCTTCAACCTCTATCCGGGTGACATTTGGCTAAGTAAAACATTGGCTTCATCAATATCTGTGAGCAAATGAAATTTGCCCTTAATCAGCACCTTCAACTTTGACTGTTGTGCTATAGATGCTTGTGCCCCTTTAGCTTTAAACAGGTGCAAAAGTTTAACGAACTCTCTTCTACGCTTCGCAGCAACGGCTGACATATCGGTAAAAATCCGGCATTTGGAAGTAGCATTTGCTGCAAACTGAACCTGTTTAATGGCTCTTGTCAGAATTGTCTCCTTAACCCGATAGTCAGCGAAATTAACCAAAATAGTACGAGGAAAGGGAGAGTTTGGAAATGGCTGATCGGGAACACGATGAGCTCGGGTGATTGTCAAATCACCTTTAAATTCCGGAATTACTTCGTGCGATATAAAAGAAGTGACCCATTGAACCATATCTGAGCCCTCAATCTTCTCTGGAACCCCTACTATTCGCAGATTTGATCTGCGATTATAATTCTCCAACTCATCAAGCTTAGATTCCAAGGTCTTCGATGATTTATAAACGTCCTTGACGTCCTTTTGAAGTTTGGGGATTTCATCCTCTAAGCTCGAAATTCTGGCTTCAGCCTCCTGAAGACGAGGTGGGAAAGAAGTGACAATAACCTCAATTTTTTCCAAACGATTTTGAATCCCGGCGAATTCTGCTTTTTGAGACTGTTGAGACTGCTTCACTTCACGAATCTCATCCAAAATTAAATTTAGCATGTCCTTGACTGACAATTGCATTGTTTTTAAACCTGTTGTCTGGTTAGTCTCGGTATTCAAAGACAGGATGGGGCTCGTCATACCCGCTTGTTCCTTCCCGACTTGTATCCCACAACTTGTGTCTTGAACCACCTGACCATCCGCTCCGTCATTCAAATTAGTGACTACTATTGCAGCAGCAGAACCTGTACTTAGATCTTGAACACAAGCTGAACCAGAGTTAGGGTTAGGCTGGGTGGTAACAAAACTACTTGATATGTGCGAGTTATTAGGCAATGGAGACTGTGCATTCGCATTAGCATCCTCTATAGGCTCGGAATCTTGTGAAATCGATTCAGTTTGGAAAGTCTCAAGTGAGTGAGCGTTCCCCAATGTATCGGGAATATCAGAAATATCCGGAGGTTCTGTAATTACCTCAGTCTCCCCCTCAGAGCTTACCAAAGAAATCTCCGCTCTATTTTCCATTTGGTCAGTTATTTTATCAGTTGCTTTATCAGATGCAGCCTCCTCTAAAGCTTTTAACCGTCGGGCTCTCGTCTTAGCACGAACATTGGTTTGTTTGCCCATTTACGACTGCAGTTAAACAAAAAGTCTCTAGAAAAATGAGGGGAGTCACGCAATAGAGATACGCTTGCATAGAACAGTGCAATAAAATAGGCAATAGCGTGAGGCCGCAAAGCTTTTCAGTTTCTTTTCCCAGGTTTTTTTTTCCCCAGGTTCCAGGTTCCGGGTCTTTCCAGATAAGCAGGGCACTATGGGGCACTATGGGAGATGTAGTCCTGTACTCCTTTACTCCTTTATGCAGCGTGTAGTACTCAAGCATTCAATGTGACTGCAGAGTGAATAGCGCTATTTAATTACTTAATGCTTCGTGCTTCGTGCTCCGTGCTTCATGCTTAAGTACTGAGTACTGAGTACAAGTGCCGTTTGTATTCAAAGGAAAAGTCAAATGCTTACTGAGAGCCATTCAGCATATCCATATCCAAGCAGCTCAGCTCTCCGACCTCAAAGTCCGTCTTAAATCATTCCCCACGTCTCCCACCGCTCATCGACTTACAGTTACAGGGAAAATGGAGGAGCCAATATCTACAGCGGCAGTCAAAACCGGGCGTTTTCCACTCTGCTCACCGTGTCAGTTGAATGGCACACCTGTGCTGTTTAAATATGCCGCTCCTATCACCCTGTATCACTCGCGGTAGAGAAGATAGCTCGCAGCCCAAAAGATCCCAATCGGGCTATCAGCTCCTGAGGCGCCGGTCTCTGCTTCGGACGCTTCGGACGCTTTGGATCAGCTTCTCAGGGACGCCATCACCCTCTCCTCGCCATCGACATCGCTGCCGCCGTGGTCACGTTCATGGTAGGGGGGAGGAGCAAGGAGGCAAGAGGTGGGAGCGTTCAGGTGCTACGTCATCCTTGGTATACCGTACCCAATTCTCCAACCAAACACACATATGGTAACCATATTTCGTTATCATATAAGAAGCAGGTGTCATCGGCGAAGGAAGTATTTTTCCCTCTCTCGTAACTACCTCTTTGTCCTTTACAAACATGTTCTTCAGTTTTTTAAACCATGAAGGTTTCTTCTTGTCATCATCATAATAATAGTATGAAATTTTCATTAAATTTCCCTGCTTTCAAAAGATTGCATACTATTCTATTGCTGTTTCCGTAACACCAACTTATCACAGCGCGGTTTGCACTAATGTACCAATTAGAACACGATACTTCACTATAGTGCTTAACCAAAAGCTTTTGCTGCTTTTTGTGATGAACCAATCAGCTCCTACTCTGTCTCGGTCACGAGGAACAATCCCAGCGCAACACTTTTGACGTTACCAGCGCTCCGGCTTCTGCAGCGCCGACCGACCCCTCCTTTACAGGGTTTTTTCAAGAAGCCGTATTTACAAGATATTTTACAAAATCAGTTAGTAACTTACAGAAAACAATACCATTTGCCTGTTTCACTAATGAAGTGATAGATTTCTCAATCACACACGTATTCTGTAACCGGAGTAGACGACGCTTATCTCCTCAGAATTTTTAGACTCGTTGATAAAATAGCACTGCCCTATTTTACCCTTCTATCAGGCAATACTGAACTCGTTTCTCCAGGAAAGCACATACAGAGATCTTTTTCACCTCCTTAGTGACAATCCCAGAGTTTCACCAGAACGCGTATTGCAATTACATTTACCCACGTTCATACGGAAAACCCTATTCATATATACATGAACTCTGTTTTACCAGTAGGCAGTGCTTCCATCTAACCCACCACAGAATTTCTCTAACGTTAGTAAAGTAGACGCCGCTCCTTTACCCTTCTTTCAAGCTCGGGTTAAGAGCTACTACTCTCCTAGCATGAAGTTTTAATCAGGATACGCAATGATACCTGTGCTTAAAGGCAAAAATTTCATAGACTGTCCTCACTATACATTTATCCTTTCACATCTAATGTCCCTTAACAGTGATATGCGACAATACCACCGCAGTATTCGACGATAATCCTTTTTTTTTAAACAGACCAATGCACTGTGCGACTTTACTTGCCACTCTTCCTCTGCCTACAGACAGAGTCACTAGCTTCACGCAACACTTGGAAGCCTTTTCAAAACTACATATAACGTAATACGAACTGAACAGATGTTAGTTATAATTCTATACATCAAATTGTATATAGCACTTTATACATAACCCTAGATATTTTCCTTAGCAACCACTACTCTGCTACCAAGATATAACTGCTACAGCGGGACTCCAAAAATCATTTCTAATCAGTACTTACCATTTCCCTGAAACCTTTAAACACACAACCATTCGTCAGTGGGACCCATAACACTGCACGTTTACTCTGTTCACTTACACTTGGCTTCAGGGCTTTTGGTGAATCGCAATGGAGAAATGCTGTAACATTTGGTGGAGTGTCTAAAACCTATCTAATCAGTTATTATTTACACCTACAGTTTACTACACTTTACCATGGTTTTATTCAAACATTTAATTATTCAGACGCACCACCAAAGTGGCAATGGATCTGCTAGAAAGAAAATTAGGCGTAGGAAAATCACAAGACCAGCTTTAAAATTCCATTTTCCCAATTTTATTTAAAGCAAAACTTTAATAGGTCTGACATTTAGGCATTGATTAACTCTTTATTCAGTAAAATCTTAAACTTTATTTCAAAATGATCATTTTATTTAGAGCTCAGGAAAAATCGTTTATTTAGAAATCAGTTCAAAGTTTAACAAAGAACAGCTAGTTCCAAATTCATTCTCTCATAACATCCCTAACTAACACCCTCATCTTATCCTAATAGCCTGAAAAGCAAACAAAGAGTAAATTAGAATTCTCTTACATCCAGGAATCAATCTTCAGTCGGGCAGCACTTCGAGAGGAAATTGAAAAAGCGACGACTCTTAGACAAATACGGGGGGTTTTATACACTAATTTCCTAACTTAATCTATCCAAAAAGTATGTAAAATTACCAATTCGGGTTCTGATTGGACAGTTTGGGGTGGGTGAGTATCTTCTCACCATTACAACATCATCTTCACAATGATTCAGCAGAAAAATAAAGGGGCTTTGTTTAGGACAGTCCATGGCATAGTTACTTCCTTCACTTGCAACTTCAGGACTTTTTCCCAGGACCAGAACATTCAATCGTCCATGTTTGGCACCCTTCCTAAGTTCCGGGGCATGGTAGCCTTGAACCTCCCCGAGCACAGGCAGTTCACTCTGACTTGCAGGCTTTAGGCGCGCCTGCGCTGTCCAGCTTTCGCTCACAGTTTACCCAAGCAGCCATTTTCTTACAGGCCTAAGAGGCCACTTTTGGAACTATCATAGAAACAAAGACAAATTCATGTTAAATATGGAATTAAAACCCTTCTGTTTACCTCCCACCATACTAATGTTTCCCCATTAGTTGTTACCTAGCAAATAAGCTACATAAATGCGCTTTATACTTACATATCCGACCACTTTCTAGTACAAAACGTATACAATAAACACATTTAAGCTGCGTTTGTTTATATCTAAGCTGTGCATTATTTCACAACACGATAACAACACATATTAGTTAATTTTATAGCATCATGCAGGCAAAATCAGTATTCCCGTGTGTAAAAATGTATGCAACTTACTCTATGGTTGATTAACTTAACACAACATACCATTAGTATATATTAACGTTATGGAACATTGACTTTACAAGGGGTACATAAAATTTTGTCTTGCCACCTTGCTCCATCACAACCTTCTCTTACCCATGTTTCATTTTCCTCATCGCTTGCCTGATCCTGCACTTTCCTCACTTCTTCCCATGTTTCTACTGCGTTAGTAAGTATGAGCTACTGGGAAAAAGTGTCTTTCTTCGCCCATGTCTGATTCAAAGAACAATCTTGTTTTTTGCAATATTTTGCCAATTCATTCGCAAACCAATTCCCTCTGGAAAGGTAGTCAATTTCACATTTGTGAGCAGCAGAAACTGCTAACGATCCCCTATCAGCTATTCGTTTTTTATTCTTTCTCCACCTGCTTTTCCATTCTTCAACTTTCTTTCTTTGTCTCAGCAATTCTTTAATTTTAGCTCTTCTTCCAGTTTTGTTTACATTTTCTATGCCTTTTGCTGTGAAATCTGATCTATATTCACTCCTGTCTCACTGGCAACTTTTTCCAGTTTTTCTTGCAAATCCTTATTTTTCAAGGCATTGCTTCTGAGGTTCCGTAGTGTTCGACTCCGCTTCGCATCTAGCCGCCATTTTGTGCTTAGCCGCCATTTTGTGTTGCCTCACTCAGGCAGCACGGCGAACATGGTGTTTTTGCTTTTTCAGCTGCTACGTGTCTCGTCTGTTAAAGAGTAACCCTTGTCCTTGATTACCCAACCGATGTTAGGGTCTGGCCGAGTTTGTTAAATCCGTGTCTAGACTGATTAAACCTTGTCTAACTCCACTGTTTGGGTCCCACCATTCTTCTTGACTTCATTCTATTTGACTGACCTTCGCTATTATCTTCGTGTATTCTCTTGTTACATAAACTATCCTTTGAAGCATTCAAACATGTTCTACCACCTGCAAATTGAATTACGGGCACTAGCGTTGATTAACTTGAGGGGAGGAGAGCACACGTGGTCTGAAAGGAGGGTAAGTTTTGACATTCAATAGCTTGTTTTCGAACTATTCCTATTTTTCAGTTTTGTATGTTTTGGGAGTGGGAATTGTAAACATACAATCTATAAGAGATTGTGAGCCACGGAGTTAAGTGGCAGTCTCCTAAGAATCTACCTTCTGTATCTTCTTGGACAACTGTGCTTGGCTGCAGCTAATAAATGTGATTTTCTATGCCTAACAGAGTTTCTGGTGTCTCTGTCTGACAAGGCAGGTGAACCCGGAGATATGAGGCGTGCCCTGCGCCGCTGGGTCCATAAGGCCCGGTTCTCCAATTGGAGGCCCAACGTGTGGGCGAATTCAATGGTAGTGGTTGAGCCCGAGGGTCGTGAGGAGCTTCGCAAGAAAATTCTGGAGGATTCGCGAACCACGAGAGCGACCCCTGTATGTCGAAGTGGACCGAAGGTCTTTTTTAGCACGGCTACTCCTTTCCGATGGCTGCTGATGACTGCTGCCCTGACTGTCGCCCTGCCTTGGCCCTTTGGTGATGATTGGTATTGCGAGACGTTAGACGGACATCTGTTGGCGTACGAAAACATTTAGTTAAGTATTCGTGGGTAGCGCCCACTCTTTGTTTGGTTTTGGTTTTTGTTATTCGATCAGTGCACTTATCGAAGCCGAGGGGTAAGTACGTTTGTGCTGTGACTATATTGTCTTAAACCCCTTGACATTTGTAGAAAGTCCAGTTCGTTACGAAATGCCTGGATTTAGTAAGTTTAGGAAACTCTGTTGCTTTGGTTGTTCTAGGGATTCCCGGCTAGAGGATTCTTGTCCGATTCCTCCGGTTGGAACTCCCACTTATGAGCTCTATTCGAAACATGGTCTTGGTCCTATCATTTTTAATGAAACATGGATTCGATACACAAAGAAAGATGGTGTCCTCCAGTGGCCACAAAATGGTAGTTTTGAGCCTGATATATTGAATAATTTGGAAGCTATTTTTATTGAGAGAAAAGCCCGGCCGGCAATATTTGACTCTTTCCGCCTCTGGCATAAGGAAGCCAAACAGAAAGAAATTAAACAAATGAAGAAAGATAAGAAGGAGCAAAATATGACAATTTTACAGGCTGCCCAACAGTTTAAAAATGATGAGACTGATCAGATGATTGAAGTTTCAGAAAGACAGCATCGCATGGCAATAGATAGATGTTATCCTGTGTTGCCTACTTCCTCAAAAAGTAAGGGTCTTGACGAAGATCCTTTCATGTCCCATTTATTAACACTACCTCCACCTTATGTATTAGGTGCTAATGCACCCCCATTACAACCTGCTGCTAATCCAGATATTCCGGTTCCTGCACGTTTGCCTCTTCCAGTAATTCCACCTCTGCTTCCTTTGCCACCGACTTCTGTACTCCAATCTTCTGTACTCCAGTCTCCTTCATCTTCAGTTTCCTTTGCTACTAGTTCCTCTCCTGTTGTACAGAATAAGTTGTCTCCTGTTCTGGTGTCGAATTCCCCCACAGCCCGTCAACGATTAGTTGGCACTGTTTCTGGTCTTTTGTCACCTTGTTTTGGGCCTATTTATTTTTCTCCTGCTTCGTCTCGAAGGCAATCTCGTAGTCAGATTCCAGATGGGGAAGAGCGGATTCAGTTAGACTCTCTCGCTCATAATTGGATCATGAGTGGTCCACAGTATAGCAGGCGTGATATTTTAGACACTTTTCTACAATGGAATGCGCCTACGCAGAGGTATGTTTTTAATGTTATGTGTCACACTCTTATCAAAGAGTGGGGATATACGAATCTAGATTTACCTCCTCAGGGTTTGTTCGAGATACAGGATCGATTTGATAAGGGACTTATTGTGGGTCCTGGTGTAGAGCATGATGTTCAAAAGCTTGTTGCTTTCCGGTCTTCCTTTTTCTCTCAAACTTCACTTGAACCTGATGCTGCGGTTCGTCGTAAAATGACACAATATCCTATGCGAGAAGTTCCTCCAATATGGAGAGATGCAGATCCAAACGCTCATCCGCCTATCCTTGCTCATTTTCAGCGGAAGTTTTGGCGCTTAAACAGTCTTTACCGGACCCTCGTAAGAATCCTGCTGGGTATTATAAAGAGTTGTCCCATACTGTCGATGCGTGTATCATGAGTTTGGCAGATATTGATTTACTGATGGGAAATGTAGTCCCACAAGCTCTATGGGCTAAAATTCGTAAGGAAGATCATACTCAAGCTTTAGGTGGAGATTGGGCTGCTTTAGCGGCCGCAGATGCAGGACAAATAGGTGGTGCTAAACCCGATGATTTGATCACGAAATTACCTGGTAGAATAATAGCTCTTATGAAAACAGTGATGCCTGCTGTACGCGATAATTGGGATAAGTTAGCAGTGTGCAAACAAAAGACAGATGAAAGCGTCTCCGATTTCTTTACTCGTTTCAAAGAACCTTTCATCGATCATAGTGGTCAAGATATGAGTACTGAAGGTGGACGGCGATTATTTGTGGATAAATTTGTATTTAATCTACTGCCAGAATTATCGCATAAATTGAAACAATTAGAGAGTTCATGGGTCGTTTCATCGACTGCCCAGATATTAGCCACTGCTCAGTATTATGAGAATAGGGATAAGGAAGTAAAAGAAAAGGTGGAGAAAAAGACTAGAGAATTGAAAACGAAGATTCTTTTGCAACAGGCTTATCCCCTTCGTTCTGGTCAATCCGAATCGCAGCAGCCTCCACAGTTTCAGAGATTGTTGCAGAAACCTACACCTTTTGTTCCGCGACCTCCGTTGGGTCCTAATCAATGTGCCTATTATAAAGAGGAAGGTCATTTTAAGATTAATTGTCCGGTTTTACTACAACGTACTGGTGTACAATCTGTGCCACGAGGTCGTGGTGGTTTTCAGTCAGCACCTAGGGGTAGAGGGCGAGGTGCGTTGCCTCAAGGACAGCGTTCCTTACCCCCACAGAACACTATGAATTATTTAGATCAACAGAATTCTCAGTCCGCGCAATATTATAATGACGATTACTGTGCAGAGGATGAAAGTTCCGATTTTCACACTAGCTAGGACAGCCATAGACAAAGTAAGGGAGTCGTATCAGTTCCAGTGGATCAGAATGGACCTTATGTTGATGTTGTAGCATTAGGTGTTACGGAACCATTTCTTTTAGACACTGGTGCAATGAGAAGTACTATCATGCATTCCAAACTCCCTGGGGCACCTTTGTCTGGCTTAACAAATGTTTCTGTGGGATTCTCTGGCACCCCGGTTAGTAGCCCTGTTTCTTGTCCTTTGCCTATTTCTATTGCTCCGTATGATTTGGAAGCTCCGCTTCTTTTGACGACCGGTTGCGGAGAAAACTTGTTGGGTTTGGACTTATTGAAACGTTTGTATGCCACGTTGTATTGTTCCCCCCTGGTGTACATCTTACTTTGGGTGATAAATTAACTTCTCCAATGAATGTATCTAAAGACCAACTGCCACTTGAATTGTGTTCACTTCCTGCTACACTACGGGTCCGAATGATGTTGGTTTTCTTCAGATTCCGCCTTATGTGATTACTGTTAAGCCTGATGTTAAGTTGCCACGCATTCCTCAATACAAAATCTGTAATGATGGTGAAAGAGCTTTATTGGCTATTGTTTATGACTTGGTTCAGAAGGGTGTGGTTCAAGAGACTAGAGGAAATATTTGCAATAGTCCTGTTCTACTTGTCCTTAAATGTACTGATCCTTCTCAGCCACCTGTGTATCGTTTTGTAATTGATCTCCGAGCGGTCAACAAAATTGTTGTCCCTCAGTTTCCTGTTGTTCCGGATATTACTGCTCTGGTCACTATGATTCCTGCTTCAGCAGTTTGGTTTTCGGTTATTGATCTCAAAAATGCTTTCTTTAGCATTCCTATTGCTGAGGAGAGTGGGGATATTTTTGGCTTCTTTCTCGGAGGCCGAAGCTTCCGATTTAAACGTGCACCTCAAGGCTATTGTGAGAGTCCCTCCATCTATAGTCAGGCTTTGAAATGCCAGCTTGACACTTTTTCTTTGCCTCCAGGTGCTACTCTTATCCAATATGTGGATGATTTGTTAGTGGCTGCCGATTCAGAAGATGTTTGTAAAACTTCGACTGTGTTACTTTTGCAACATTTGTCTGACTTACACCATAAGGTGTCACCTTCCAAGTTACAATATTGTCACCAAGAGGTTACCTATTTAGGTCATCTCTTGTCGAAGGAGGGAAGGCAATTGACCCCAGAGCGTATCCATGCAATTGCATGAATGTCTGTGCCATCTACACAAAGAGAAGTGCGTGCTTTCTTAGGCATTACCTCTTATTGTAGACAATGGATCCCAAATTTTTCCACGTTGGCCAAACCTTTGTTGGCACTTACTTTGAAAGATACACCCCAACCTCTTCGCTGGACTGATGAGTGTCAGAAATGTTTTTCTTATTTACGTACTGCCTTGTGTTTGGCTCCTGTGTTGGGTACTCCAGATTACAGTAAGCCTTTTACACTCTATGTTCATGAAAGAGAAGGTTGTGCATTGTCAGTCTTGACACAACAATTTGGAGACAAACAAAGGCCATGTGCCTATTTTTCGGCTACATTGGATCCAGTAGCCAAGCCATTACCTAGTTGTCTCAGAGCAACAGCAGCAGCGGCGATCTCTATTCGTCAATCTGCTGGATTGGTATTAGATCATACTCTTAATGTAATGGTGCCACATGCAGTGAATACTCTTTTGAACAGGACAAAGACACAACACTTAACGAGTACCCGTTTGTCAGGATATGAGTTGACACTTTTAGCTAGTCATATACATATCAAGAGATGTAATGTTCTGAATCCAGCAACATTGTTACCTGTTCTAGACGAGAAAAATGTACAAGACCAGCATGATTGTTTTCGTCTTACAGAAGAAGAAACTAAAGGCCGAATTGATTTAAAAGATACACCACTTGTGAATCCGGATGGAATTTTGTGGGTAGATGGGTCTTGTTTTAAGCTTCCTAATGGAGAGACGACAGCAGCTTATGCTGTTACAACTTTGCATACAGTAGTAGAAACTGCACGTATTTCACAGAATTCAGCGCAAGCTGCAGAATTAATTGCATTGACGAGAGCATGTGTGTTGGCGAAAGGAAAGAGAGTGACCGTTTATACTGATAGCCAATATGCCTTTGGCGTTGCTCATAGTTTCGGCCGTTTATGGAAGGTAAGAGGATTCTTTACCTCCCACGGCACTAAAATACAGCATGGTCAGTTGGTAACTGACCTTCTTGAATCACTTGCTTTGCCTGCTCAAGTAGCGATTGTGAAGTGCAGTGCGCATAAAAGGATCACTGATGATGTGGGTCGAGGAAATGCATTTGCGGATGAAGTGGCGAGGGAAACAGCAAAAGATATTGAAAGTCACATGTATGTTGCAGGCCCCGCAAACTGGGTCGCAGAAGGAGGTATGTGTGAAGACACAGTAGAAAGTGTGAAAATGATTCAGAAGGAAGCAACGGAGAAAGAATTGAGTAAGTGGAGAGAGAGTACGGGAATGTTGGACACGATGGGATGTTGGACGGAATTGTCAGAGCATCAGCGATGGTTATTACCAGATGCGTATGTACTACCTGTAGTTACTATGGCACATGGACTAGCCCATATCAATGCAAGGGGTATATGTAAACTTCTGGCTACAGTATGGCAGAATGAAGGTATTCCCAAATGTGCAGAAAATGTGGTGAAGCATTGTATTGTCTGTTTGATGCACAATCCAGGAAAGGGAACCCCAACTCCGGCAGGTCATTTTGCTCCCCCTACGTATCCTTTTGAGGTACTGCAAATAGATTTCATTCACATGGAACGTTTCAACAACCTTAAGTATGTCTTGGTGGTGGTTTGCGCCTTTTCCAGTTGGATACAGGCCTACCACCTAAAGGACAATACTGCCTTGTCTACTGCCAAAGTCCTTTTGAAGGAGTTTTTCCCGAGGTTTGGTTTGCCGCGCATTGTCTGGAGTGACAATGGGAATGAATTTTTAGGCCAAATTATGCAGAAGGTGTGTGTGGGTCTTGGTATTAGGCAAAAATTCCATGGGCAAACCATCCTCAGTCAGCGGGTTTGGTAGAGTGTTACAATGGCACTCTCAAGCTTAAATTGGCAAAAATACAGGCTAGCACAGGCCTTTCTTGGCCTGATGCCTTGCCTATGGCACTTCTCTCAACAAGAACGACAGTTCATTCTCGTTCGGGGCTTAGCCCATATGAGATTGTTTTTGGACGCCCAGCAAACATTTGGGGAGTCCCTCGCCCCAAGAAATATTCGGATGTTCCGTATCCATTGTTGGTTGATTATTTGCATGACCTCACCACTAAATTACGTGTTATTCGTCAACAGGTCCAAAACGCTTTGCCGGAGGCCTCCTCAGACTCAGGACACTCCATCCAACCTGGGGATTGGGTGTGTCTGAAGAACTTCCAGAGGAAAAAGAACCTGGAACCTCATTGGGGGCCGCCGAGACAAGTCTTGCTGACCACTCGTACAGCAGTGAAGGTCGTTGGGAAGAAAAATTGGATCCACGGCGTGCACTGTAAAAGGGTACCATTACCTTTACCTTATGACCAGTGGGTCCGAGAAGGCATTGGTGATAGCGAATGTGAGAAAGTACCCAGATTTGTACCGTTTAGTAGTGCACGCCTGGATTGGACAAGTTGCGAAAGAGAGGACGACGACGTTTTGCAGGAAGCTGTACCTTCTCACTTGCGGTTGAATACATCAGATCCAGAAAAACTGTTCCATGGCCAAACGATACCTGGCAAAACACGGTACAACCTGAGATCAAGGTTGACCAAGGACAATTAAATTTTGCGTTTTGTGATTTTGCTTTTTTTTAATAAAAGACATTCCTTTTCCATTATCCATCAAGTTGCAGGGTCACGGTAGGAGTCTTAGGCTGTGACCTGAATAGTGACTAGGTCAACAGGACTTGCAGTGTCATAGGACGGCTAACAATCACAGCCAAGTGATTAAGGAAGATTATCATGAGCAACGCCTTTAGAGTATCGGATAACGAAATGGAAGGGGGTGATATTAAAATGATGAAAAGAAACCATTATAAAAAATTACTGTTTAGTCGTTGTGGCATAGCACTATGTATTCTGGTATGTTTATGTAGTTTATTAGCATGGGTAGGATGGATTGTACACATTATGCAGCTAGCACATGTTCCTCCTTCTGTCTCTATGATTTCCTCTACTACTATTTCTCCGCACAAATTCTCTGCACTCCTAGATCATGAACAGATCAGGAGAACAGAATATCTTAACAATTCATTTATTCAGTTATTGCATCAACACCAATTGGTAGTCAATACTACTGACTGTTGGGTCTGTGGACTTATGCCCCATAATACAAATAGAGGGATGCCGTATTTAGTTCTCCCATTTTCGTATGAAGGTTTTGCTTGGGCTTATCTGGCTATGTTTTCTAATGCATACCAGAATCAACTCCGATATCCTCCTGGTGGGTCCGACCGTGGTGGAGTGGATTTTAGTCACAGTCCTTTGATAAAGGGAATAGTGACTATGGCGAAAATTGCCGACATTAGTAAGATTCCGATGGATGAGAAACGAGCATATGATGGTTGGAATGTGACTCGTTATATCACTAGCCTCACTGACAAGTTTAAACAGAAGAGATCTTCACCGATTTGGACTATACCTCATAAAGGTAATTTGTGTTTACAAATAAATGGCCAGAACACTAAGATCAAACAGGAAAAAAGTAATTGTTCCCATACATACGTTTATACACCCTTGGTTTCCTCACCGTTAGTACCATCTGAAGGTACATACTTTATCTGTCACGATAGAGCCTATACATGGCTTCCCGCCTATTTCTCGGGAACCTGTTATATAGCTTTCCTTCTTCCTCTGACATATAGTGCTCCTGCAGATCATCACAGAAAGAGATATGGTAGAGGGGTTATTGATTCTGGAGACACAGCTGGACAAGAGGGAGGAGACTTTATTAAAGGGTTTCTTCCCTTTTGGGGTCCAATGGTCAATAGCAGAAACAGAAACATTAGACAGTTGGTACATGTTGGTACATGTTGTTGAGGCCACGATTAATATAACTTCCGGAGCCTTGAATAGCTTGACGGCTGAGCTTCAGGCGGATCATCTTATGTCTTTACAAAACAGAATGGTTTTAGATATTATTCTAGCAGATAGAGGAGGAGTCTGTAAATTAATTGGGTCTATTTGTTGTGTTTACGTCCCCGATAATGCCCCTACAGTATACCAAGCCATTTCTAAACTACATGTCATTTCTGAGTCCATTCATCAGGATACTGGAGATTGGTCTGTGATGGGATGGGTTTGGGGACTACTGTCCACATGGGGATGGAAAGTGTTAACTTTCCTTGGAGTGATTCTAGCTATCATCTTTTCTTGTTGCCTCTGTTTACAGTGTGGCCCAGCCATCTGTGGACTTTGTGCCCCTGTATGCGTTCCAAAGCCAGTGTCACAGAAAACAGAGAATATTAGAATGATGTTACAGCAACAACCCAATGACCTCATGACCATTCATATTGACTCAGACTAACATGAGTCTTTTTGTGCTTTGCCTGAGTATGGCAAAAGGAGGGTCTTGAGGTTCCGTATTTTTCGACTCTGCTTCGTATCTAGCCGCCATTTTGTGTTTAGCCGCCATTTTGTGTTGCCTCACTCAGGCAGCACGGCGAACGTGGTGTTTTTGCTTTTTCAGCTGCTACGTGTCTCGTCTGTTAAAGAGTAACCCTTGTCCTTGATTACCCAACCGATGTTAGCGTCTGGCTGAGTTTGTTAAATCCGTGTCTAGACTGATTAATCCTTGTCTAACTCCACTGTTTGGGTCCCACCATTCTTCTTGACTTCATTCTATTTGACTGACCTTCGCTATTCTCTTCGTGTATTCTCTTGTTACATAAACTATCCTTTGAAGCATTCAAACATGTTCTACCACCTGCAAATTGAATTACGGGCACTAGTGTTGATTAACTTGAGGGGAGGAGAGCACACAGGGTCTGAAAGGAGGGTGTGTTTTGACATTCAATAGCTTGTTTTCGAACTATTCCTATTTGTCAGTTTTGTATGTTTTGGGAGTGGGCATTGTAAACATACGATCTATAAGAGATTGTGAGCCACGGAGTTAAGTGGCAGTCTCCTAAGAATCTACCTTCTGTAACTTCTTGGACAACTGTGCTTGGCTGCAGCTAATAAATGTGATTTTCTACGCCTAACAGAGTGTCTCGTGTCTGTGTCTGACAAGGCAGGTGAACCCGGAGATATTAGGCTTGCCCTGCGCCGCTGGGTCCATAAGGCCCGGTTCTCCACTTCTATTCATAAGGAGTATTTCTTCATTCTGGTAACATTTTAATCTGTTCATACTTTCTGTTCCAAAATGTAATTCTTCTATTTCTACCTTTAATTCTGCAATATCTACCTGTTGGCATTCTGCATCTTTTCTATAGCCACTTTGTACTCACTCTCCTAACTCCTCACTTGTCAGACCCAAAGAGACTTTGTTTAATCTTTTCTCTAGGTTTTGTTCCCTGCAACCATCCATTCTGTTTTTCAGCTAGTATCTCAGTTCCATATCTAATTGGTACACACCAGGCTTTTTATTCCCAATACTTTCAGATAATAACTCTCTTCTAGGATCTGGTTTTGCCTCATTTTACGGTATGGTCAGTGAATGTTCTTTCTCTACCTCACTTTTGCTGACAGAAATTTCAGAATCTATATTTATTGAGACTGTTAAATCTTCCATATTTATAGGCAATTCTTTTAAACTTTCAGACAATTTTCGTGTCCTGATTGCTAATTCATTTTCTTCTTCTTTATTATTTGACCTATTTATCACTTGTGTTTCTTGCCAAATAATCGTACTACTCATTGGAAGGAGTTCTGACTTTGTTACTGTACTATTAATTTGAATAGGTTCCTGTCTATTTATTGTATTACTCCCTATGGGGACTGGAAAAGTTTGGAAAACTTTTGTAATTTCTGCTGGCGGTGCCTTTGGCACCAGTGTTGCAGACTCCCCTTGAAATAGAGGTGATCTGTTATCCAGAATGCCATCTAGCAATTCATCTTTTGTGTCACTGTACCTACACATGTTTCTTTTCCTCTTTCTTTTTATCTCCTGTAGATCCTCCCATACTCCTGACAGGAAACAAATCATTTGGTACATTTACCTGTTCCCATCTACATATTTCATCCTCAATATTCTTATTCCGATATTTGTCCAAACCAAAATCATAACCTCTTCCTGATCTGTGTTGTTCTTTCTCATACACCTCGTCTTCCCAATCCAGTAATGATTCAAATTGTGTAGGTCTAGGTTTAGGCTTAAGTTTCATCATTGTTACTCTCAAATGCAGCAAAACCTCTATGTTAAAAGAGCCTTCTGGAGGAAATGCAAGCGCACCATCACCTTTCGTGTATTGCACCCAATTCCCGACCGACAAGCACACTTCATTAGCATGTGAGATACAGGTGATCCCAGGGAAAATACTTATCTCCACTCCTGTTTTACTACAGGCTTGTCTTTCACAAACAATCTTCTTACCTTTCCAAACAGCAAAACATTCTTCTCTTTAATAATATAATACATTTTTCTGTTAATTTCCTGCCTTTCAAACGATCGCGCACTCTATCGTAAACTGCTTCGTAACACCAGCCTATCACAGCGTGGTTCACTCTAACGCACCAATTAGAACAAGATAAGTTTCATTAGTGCTCAACCAATTATTTCTCTGCTTTTACTTATGGACCAATCAGCCCTTACTCTGTCTTGGTCACTCGGACCAATCCCATCGTGACACTTTTTGACATCAGCCCTGCTCCGGCTTCTGCAGCTTCGACTGACCCCTCCTTTACAATTTTTATCGGCACAATGTATTTACACTTTTATACAGCAAAATCAGTTAGTAACTACCTAAAACAACTCCATGTGTCTGTTTCGCTAAAACCAAAGTGATAGTTTTCTCAATCATACAAGAATTTTGTATTTCCAGTAGGCAGCGCTTACCTCTTCTCTACCACAGAATTTTACTTTTGCCTAAAATGTAATGCTTCCCACTACCTTACCCTTCTCTCAAGCTTAGGTTAAACTTTATTACTCTCTCCGGGTAGAGTTTTAGCCAGAATACGCAATGATCCCTATGCTCAGACCCAAGATTTCACAGTTTGCCCTCGCTATACATTCACTACTTTTACACGTAAAGGTCCCTAAACTTGTAACATACGACGATGTCACCACTTTGAAACAGACTATGTGATGTGCGACTTCACTTGCCACACTTCCTCTGCCTGCAGACAGAGAGACCAGCTTCCCACACATTCCGGAAGCCTTTTCCAGACTCCATATATCGCAATACAAACTCAACAGATGTTAGTCATAAATTCTCTACATCAAACTCTTTATACAATAACCTTTGAATATAGGGGTTTTATATAAACTAAGCTAGTAAAAATAACCATTACTTATCACCAAACTAGTCAATAATAACCACTGCTCTGCTACCAAGTAATCTGATGTAGCACTTACCCAGAAATATGACCAACCCAGGGTCCAGGTCACTCCGGTGGGGCCCATTATATCGAAGTACAACACACCTAGTCACACACACTTTACCCCAGACCCTTGCAAATATATATATATATATACAAATAATGGGTTGAGTGAAATCTCTCCTATGACAGGATACCTTTAAGCACAGATTTTAACACCAACATTTGTTTTCATCAATAATTCTACTAAACTAATCTATGCATCGATGTACCCCACCAATTAGGTCGATGGACCAATTAGTTGAGTAAGTTGATGGTGATTGTCAAGACCAGCTTAACCTCACAACAACAATACATTGATTTGCATAATTAATTGACTCTAAAATAATCACAAACACCTGAAATCATTTAAAAGATTTTTTATAATTAATTTGCATAAAAGAAAATTATCATTTATTCTGTCATTGTTAATTCTCACTGAGCATTGCTAATTATTCAGGAAATAAATCAAGAAAACGGTTTAGTAAAAGACATGAAGAGTAAATTCAGGTTCACATTAATTCCATTGTTCTCTAAAATAAACATCAATCAATCCTAGGTCATGTAACTGAAAGAGAAATTCCTCATGAAAAAGTTCAGAGAACCATAGTTAAAACATGCATTTAATTCTAAAGATTTCTACACCAAAACCTTCCACCCAGCACTAAAACCCAAACTATAGTTACTAACCCAGGCCTCCTCGGGCGCAATCTCTTACCCAGGCTAGTGTCCCGTAACGATCTCCAACCTGCAGGAGTTATCAGTGAGCATTTTGGCATAGTTTCAAGCTCCCAGCATCTCTACAAACAGCTACAGTGCAATCAGCATCTCTCTGCGTTCAGCTTGTCTCTCAGACTAAACCCCAATTTTGGTCTGATATTTATACTGAATTTGCTGGCTCTCCACCTCAAATGTTTCAATTCTTGCTATTTCTCTTTCTCTGATTGGTCATGACATTGCAGTTCTTAGCTCTCAGGATGTCCGTTAATTGACAATGTATTTTTTTAACTTTCAGGATGTCTATGAATAGCTTCCTGATTAAAAAGCTGACAGATATAAATTCGACTGTCTATGCATTTCTCAACTTCCAGGATTTCCGTGAATAACTTTTGTTTGACAAACTGATAAATACAAGTTCGACTGTCCTCATTTATCATCAGGCATTTAAGTGTTCATTGGCAGTGATTCAGCTGTTTCCACATGGTCATTTTTTGGAAGACATTTGACTTTTCTACTATGGCCCATAGCCGCTCACCAGCATTCATATCAAATGGCCTCGAACATAGTCAGCTGAGGTTGCAAAGTTTTCAGTGAAGCACAGAGCATGCAAGAGTTTCTCTCAGCAAAATGATGTAAGCTTTTTCCACTTCGCAGAACCGGGAAAAGCAAAGCCATTTTGGAACTGGCAACCAGCCAAAACTACGATAAACACAAAAAGAAAATGTAAATACAGAGGGGCTTATTTACAAGGCCCTTGCCCCACTTTTATGCCATTTTTCCCATATTAAAAATTGACGCAAAAGTGGAACAAGGGCCTTATAAATCTGCCCCACAGAATATAAGTGTTTTCTGTCCCCCCACCCACCAGGGCTAATATTTATCCTTTAAAACTGTTACCTAGCAGAAAAGCATCACACTGCAAGCCATTAAAAATGAAGCAGAAAAGCAGCATGCAATGCACAATGTACATTACAACATAGACATGCACTATTACACCACTTAAATGCACAAAATAGATTAAGCATGCGTTTTACATCATTAATTAATATGTTAATCAAACCTGTTAGTGTAAAGCATTTCCCACATGTAATGTGTGTGTTTTGGTTAATACACAGCAATCCAAATTAATATATTTACTTTGTTATGGGGTGATTGATCTGAATGGGGTACCCCCAAAATCTTCTGTTCCTCGCTCTATCAATATGTTCTTAATTGTTTTAACTATTGACATGAACTTCCTTCTTCTTAGTCTTGTTTGCTGCTCCTCCACAGCGTGCCTGTCTGAAATGACTTGAAACTACTTGAATAACTTTGCACATGCACTTTTAGGGGGAGAGAAATTCTTTGTTGTTGATTAATAAAAGTCATTAGAAGCAGAAAAAAATAAAATAAAAAAATCCTTTAGGTTGCGAAAAAAGCTTACACATGTCCTTTGGGGATTTCTGAAATGACTTTAAATTACTTGAATACCTTTGCACAAGCACTTTGGGAATTTTTGGGTGGAAGTCATACGTCTGTTGAATTCTATAGAGGAGTCAGCCAATTTCTCTGCTGACTTGCCCGCATTGACAACAGATTTTAATTATTTAAATGCATGAGTCTGATGATCTTATTGCCTATTGTAGGAAATGAAACTTGTAAGCATGTGCTTTTAAGAGTTCTTTGTTTATTCAAAGAATTTTGACAAATCAAACAATAACATCTTTTTTACTTGACTTGGCTAGCCTTAGGAAATCTTTGAGCCTGATTCACCAGCATTTTATAGTATGTTTTATTGTTGTTCAATAGTGCTACAAAGCGTACTACAAAATGCTATTCCCAAGCTGTTCTTCTAAAGTACTACTTAGAAAAAAAATTGTAGTAAGTCCAGCAGACATGGTCAACCACTGGTACTGCAACACGCACCCACAGAAAATAATAGACAGGAGCTTAAAATAAAACCCCATAAGAAATAATGTAATATTAAATTAAATTATTGTATGTACTCAGAAGTGCAAATAAATAAATAAATTCAATTTCATATTAGCAAATCTAAAAATTGTACGTATTTACTATTGTATTATAAAATAATTTAACAACATTGTTTAATGTAAATATTAATGTAACTTTTATGTTTATTACTAGCTTACCCGTCGCGCGTTGCTGCGATCTCCGAAGAAAGGAAATTCAAGGAAACTCATTATGATAACATTCAATTTACATTGTGTAATTTTTATTGAAACATATTCGTTTTAATATGGAAAACATTTCAAAGTGTCGTTTTAATTCTATTTATTTATTCGAGTGCTTGTGGATACACGATTTTTTGTTTTTCCGTCTGGTGCATACATCAGTATTCGAAAGATTATGGGGGCCTGGGGGGCCGACATTTTAAAAAAATGTATACCAGAAACCTTTGCGGGAGTGTACTCAACAACTTCCCAAAGTTTCCTGGCGATCGGATGAATGCTGTTTTAATTCTATTTATTTATTTGAGTGCTTGTGGATACACAATTTTTTGTTTTTCCATCTTGTGCGTACACCAGTATTCGAAAGATTATGAGGGCTCTGGGGGGCCGATATTTTAAAAAAAATGTATGCCCGAAACCTTTGCGAGAGTGTACTCAACAACTTCTCAAAGTTTCATGGCGATCGGATGAATGTTGTTTTATTTCTATTTATTTATTCGAGTGCTTGTGGATACACGATTTTTTGTTTTACCGTCTTGTGCGTACATCAGTATTCGAAAGATTATGAAGGCCCTGGGGGGCTGATATTTTTAAAAAATGTATGCCAGAAACCTTTGCGGGAGTGTACTCAACAAATTCCCAAAGTTTCATGGCGATCGGATGAATGGTGTTTTAATTCTATTTATTTATTCGAGTGCTTGTGGATACACGATTTGTTGTTTTTCCATCAAGTGCGTACATCAGATGAATGGTGTAGTAATGCATAAAAGACAAACAGACAGAGAGACAGACATACTTTTGTTTTTATATATATAGATTAAAATATAATTAAATGAAATTCTTCTTCTTCGCCCCATACCTGAGGGTACCTTTGGTCCTATAATGGCAGCAAGCTGTCTAGGGCGCTTTTGGGATTATCTAACCAACTGTACCTTCTGCTAGTGACCGAGTCTGGCCAGCGCTGGCCCGCCGGTCAACTTCCCTTTGACATGTTTGTCTCCAGCATGGGAGCAACAGGGCAACAGTTTGGTAGGATCAGATTTCATGTCCAAAAAATCAGACAAGTTCTTTTGGTGAAACCAGACTGTAGCTCTCCTTCACATGGAAGATGGCCACCACCAACGCCCTCTCCTTGGGCCAAATACTCAGCACTGCTATCTTCACTGTCACAAGGTCAGCGCAAGATACTCATTCTTCATATGAAATGATGACACTTAAGACATCCCTTCACTATTTCAAATGGTTTTATAAAAATATTATCTGGTGGGATTACAAATTGTTTGGAATTTTTCTACAGGTAAAGTTGTGACAGCATTTCCTTGCACATCCATTTCTAGGTACCACCTGTTACAGCGCAAGTGCTAGGACATGCACTTTGCATGCAAGACATGTTGTCTAGTCCAAGGGGCTTGGAGCCTGCCCATTTTTACAATTCATTGGCTTCATTATCACTGTGTTTTGCTGCCTCCTAATTGACCAGTGGATTCTGGCTTCACTTCTTTTTTCTCATGGAGCATGAACCAAGTACTGACTGCTTCATCTTGATTAGTGACCATCCGATGCTTGTGCCGATTAAGGTACTATGTTTCATTCTTCTTCACTGTAGTCCATGTTGCATTTTCCCTTCAACTTCCACCCCATCATTGTCCATGTTGTTTCTTCCTTCTCACCCCCACCCTCCCGTTGTCTATGTTGCCTCTTCCCCCCCCCACTAGCAGACAATACGAAATAAAAAAGAGATGAAACTTGGCATGAAACATGTAGAATTATGCTAAGTCAAATATGGTTGTAAAGTGCATTAAGTTTTGCAAACTTGCCACTTTGTGACGCTGTAAAGTAAAGATGCTTTTATTGTCCAGCTATTTGGTAAATATTGAACGAGTCATCAATTTATAATTTCTCCTACCCCACGGCCTCGAAATCTGTGTGCGCACGAGCACATTTCTATGAGGAGATGCATTACCCTACTGCACTATCTTTCTTAACCAGGCTACACTATTTTACAGTGCGTTTATAGTGAATCCATGGCATCTCAGATGAATCACAAAAATGCTTCTTAGAAAAAAATCAAAACACATAAAAACATTGACATTGCTAGCAATGCACCAAGTGCAGAGACATATGGACTCTTGTAAAGTCGAATCCTTAAAGAATCTATCCAATGAATACACTTGAATTGGACAAAATATATGGGGCCACATCTACAAGAAAACGATGCAGAGTGGCGCCGCATGCCATTTATATGCACTGTGCTGCGTCATTTTGAAAGCACAATGATGCATTTTATTAACAACAATAAGATGCATCCCTGTGCTTTCCCCTGCGCTGGTGCACAATTGGCTGCCATACAGCAGCGCTGGCACACTTGCGTCATTTTGCAAGGGTGCCTGCACTGCAGGGATGATTATTTTTGTGCAGGAAGGGACGCCTTCTTGCACAAAAACAATCATTAATTGCATTTTCTTCTTTCCATATGTGCTGCTGAATACAACATGCATAGAAAGAGAAAATAACAAGGAGAAATAAAAGTATTTCTCCTCATTGTGCCATTCCTACACCTCCCGTGGGGAGGTTAAGGATTCTGAGGCATTCCCGGTGATACAAAACTTTGTAAAAATCTGGAAATGTGTCAGGTTCCATGGATTTTGTTTGGGAACACCCACAGCAACACCCATGGTAGGCACTTTCACACAGAGTAATGCTTGAAAGAGCTCCATATTTACAAGGCCATGAAAAGTCAGCCAGGATGACTTTACGTGATCTTGTAAATATGGGCAAGCCCTTTGTACTACCAGTGCGTCAAAAAAGTGACGCACCAGCGGAGTAATGGGCTTGTAAATAAACCCCAAGGTTTCCTGCGTTTGTGCCGCATTTGCTGTAGACTGTACATGGTTTGAGGTAACGCTGAAAGGGTGTGCCGTTTTGGCCAGATGTAACATGACTTAAATAAAGGTGTGAAACAACAAGCAGGCTTGCAAGAATAGTAACTTTTTTGCATACTTGCCAGCATTTGGGAACAGCCCTGCCTTTAGAAATATTTTAATGGTGAAATGGGAGTAGAGGAGACAAATCACAACAATCAATATTTTGATTAAATTAAGGTGCCCTCCAGCAGAAGAGGAAGGCCTCATTGTCACTGCACCTGCACTGTACTTGTAGGATGTTTGTCGCTTGAATATCAGCTCCCGCTCCTTTTCCTGACGTGGTCATGCCCGTCCACAGCCGTCAAGTGCATCTAGCGATTCGAGCATGTAGGTTCATCGGATCATCAAGACAGCAGAATTTGCACCAATTCGAGCTGCAGGCTGTTTTCTGACTCAAATGCCACCAGTGGCGTAGATAGGGGGTTGGGGGGTGGTCCTCCTATGGTGGCCCAGGTTTTGGGGTGTAGTGGCCTCCCCCGCTCTTACCTGCGGTCTTAGTGTGGCAATAGCAAGCACCCCTCACTCCTCAATACGTTTGCTGAAGTGGCGGCAAATTAAGAAAACTTGCCACCCCCCCCCTCTTCACTGAGGCTGCCGCGCAAAACACAGGGACCGCCATGGGCGGCCAGGGGCTAGCTTGACCACTGAATGCCACAACATAAGGCAAACCAACACCTTCCGACATGAGCCGGGAGCTAAGACACAACAGCCAAATACATCAGCGAGCACCCAAGTGGGGTGACCATACAAAACAAGGCATTTTCTTACAGTACTTTTAAACCTTATGTTGTCTACAGTGGCTGGTGAAATGTAAAAGTGGCGAGACGTAGAAGTTGCAGATCAGTGTTGAGCACCAATTGAGTGAAACAAGCAAGCCAAGCCCCACCTCATAGGTAGGACTCCCCCGTGAGATTTTTTTTAAAGGAGTGGTCAAATGGTGACTTTGCGCACACACATCCATACTGAAATTTAAAGATATTTTAATTTCTTCATATTTTCATGCAGAAGATCTCAGAAATCAACAGCAGTATGTTAGCATTTTATATTGAAAACTTAACAGGTCTTTGACTTTCCTTTTCATATTAAAGTTGTCGAACTTTTAAACTTATAAATATGTGAGAAGGAATAGTATGCGCACAATGAAACACTCTCTCCCACTTACTTCTAACACACATCAGCTCCCACTGGGCCCAAGAATATCTGAAATCGGTTATATTGTCCAAGGCATAGACTTTTATTAATATTAACTCATATAAATCTACACAACCACAATGGGAGAAAAGTACTACTTGGATATATAAATCATTATTCACATGAACAGACCTTTAGTGACATCCACATGACATAAGGCAGTAAAGAAATTAGGCATAACATTATAATTGATTTCAGCTTCGCTATCCACATGTATTTAAATTTGTGGCCGACTCATCCACTTCCACATGACAAAAGCAGTAAGGAAATTAGGCATACCATTATTATTGATTTCAACTTCACCATACACATGTATTTAAATTTGTTGGCCGACTCGGCCGATCCAGCTGCGCACATAGTGCCGGCAGGTCCCAACGCGCTACAGCAAACATTGCATTGCTTGAAATACAATATCGCACCGGGCCACTGAGGTACCTGAACACAGACAGTCTCCCAAAGAGTCCACACAGCCTATACATTGGGGCTAGGGCAGTAGAGACAGGACCACCGGCAGGTCAGTCCCCTCCCCGCGCCTACCCTCGGCAGTAGAGTCCAGGACCACCAGCAGGTCAGTCCCCTCCCCGCCTATTCACTGCACAGTTCCATTGTACCCCCTCTTGGGGTCCATCCAGTCGCTGAACCTCCATTGCAGCGCATGTCCCTTTTTGTGTTAACTGGCAGCGCTCCGCCACAGGGCGAGAAGGTCCCTGGCGCACTCGCCCTCCCCCCTCTACCTGGCGCTGGCTGTGCTCCACAATAGCCCCCAGTACAGTATGTGTTAAGATCACCATCCCTTTGGCAAACAGATGCACCCCATCTTCATGGAAATAACTCTCTCATCCAGGGATGTAGCCATTTGTGTCTGATAGTACCCATGGAGGACTTTGCTAAAATGCTTTTTATGAAATGGTTCAGCTTCTTTACCGATCTATTCATGGCCTTTTACGGTAACCCCACCAGCCCAGGCTGTTTATGGAATTATTTCTAACCACCAATCAATGCTCTTGGTAGACACTGTCTAAACTTAGCCATGGCTGCCACACTGGCCTCCCACCCCACGCCTGTACAAGGACACCATATTATTCCGGCAGCGTGGATGACTAAAATGTCAGGGTGGGGAAAAAACTCTGGATCGCAACACTTGTTCAAAGTAAGCAAATATATATCCTGCAATCCTAGACCCACAGTCCCAAACCAATGGTGAATAAACCCTGTCACCTTCTGTGCTTCTTCCAGACTGGACCCGTGGAAAATTGCTGCTCCGCTCTGCTAATCAAGGAATGCCCACACCTACAAAAGTGGAGGAATAGTATGTTGTCCTAGGAGCCCACTCCCATGCTCTTCACCCCATTAAAAACAATTCTATCACAAACCAGAACCAGAGACCGGTCAGCAACTGGTACACTCTATCGTAGGGGAAATGATAACTGGGGACCTCCACTAACGCCTCATCCTAGACATAGTGCCTGGAGCCGAGAGCAACAACCAAAGAACATCCACTGAGCATCTCGGGTGTGGCCCGAAAATCCTGACCACCGACAGGTGAGCTCCCTCTGTTGCCCACCTGGAACCTAAGAAGAGAATTACCGGCTGATGAAGCCAGGTGCACCATTAATCATGTAAATCTACATGCCAAAAAGGAAGAAAGAAAATAGGCATAACCTTTTAATTTACTTCAGCTTTGCCACACACATGTACTTACATTGTTGGCCGTATCGGCCAACTCACTCAGCTGCGCACATCGTGCCGGCAGGCCCCAACGCGCTACAGCAAACCGGATATTACTTGAAATACAGGGTACAGCATAGCGCACCGGCCCACTGAGGTACCTGAACACAGGCAGCCTCCCAAACAGACCACACAGTTCATCCGATGCGGGGTAGGGCAGCAGAAACAGGACCACCGGCAGTCTCTCCAATCGCTAAACCTCCCCATGTGTTGGAGCTTGTCCAGTTACAGATATGACCTAGGTCAAGCCGCCGCCCCATGAAGCATAATTAGATTGTACTGGAGATGAACCTGTGAATACGTTATCTTTATGTACCAAGCGGTCCCAGGCAAACTTTATTGACGTGTACCGATGAACGCATGATACTGCATTTGAAACTACAGCTTTGCCTTACATTTGTGAACTGTGCACATAATGGCAGCAGGCCTCAATGCGCCACAGCAACCAGTTTATGCTTGAAATCCAAAGTCCTTGGCCTTACATTTGAATTTGTATTTGGCCAACTCGACCAACCCACTCAGCACATTGTGCCAACAGGCCCTAAAGCGCCAAAGCCACCAGCTCATTATTTGCAATCACAAGTGCGTGGCCTCACAATTAAATGTGGCCCACTTGACCGTCCCACTCAACTGCGCACCTATGCACCACAGCAACCAGTTTATGCTTGCAGTCCAGGGCACTTGGCCTTACCTTTTTCATTTGCATTTGGCCGACTCGACCGGCCCGCTCCATACCTTGTGCAAACAAGCCCTAACGCGCCCAAGCCACCAGCTCATTATTTGCAATCACAGGTGCGTGACCTCCCAATTGAATGTGGCCGACTCGACCGGCCCACTGAACTGCACACCTGGTGCGGGCGGGCACCAACACGCTCCAGAGAACCATTTATTACTTGCAAACCAGGGCGCGTGGCCTATCGCCCCGTAAACCAAGCGGTGTCTTACCAGTTATTTTCTGTGCCGGGAATGACTGGAACGGTTATTGAACTGGTGACATTTATCCAGTCCCCTAAGCTTAATGCTGCTATGTAACCGAAGCGCCTATCAATTGTTATTTAAAGTGAGTGCCTAATAAAAGACAAATTGTGTTGACCATGTTGAAGGCAAATGGTAGCTGCAGAATGTATGTATTTATTACCTTGTTCTGGCCCAGTCATTTGTGCATGTTGTGCCAGCAGGCCCCAACTTGCTACAGCAACATTTCTTATGTCCTTAGTAATTGGTTGATCCTACTACTCCGCTTGCATACTGCTACTACCGTGAGTAGGGTAGCACAGAAAGTTGTCGGTCCTTTTTGAGCCAATTGCCTCGATAAGGATTGCACACTGGCTCTGTAGCACTATAGACTTATTAGAAGGAGCAAGAGAACCCCATAAACGAGCCCCTTTTGCTAACCCCCCAGCCATGTGTAAGGCTGCAAGCATAGGTATGTAGACTGGTACCGAACTGACCCAGACGAGTGTAGTCGAGGCTACTCACTTCTGTAGAAAATTAGACACCATTGGACATGGGTGAAAGTATAGACCGAACATGCTGAAAACGCCAGTGACAAATGGCTAATGTTATTACCTTCGGGGCGCTCAGCCCTGCAAGTTATATTAAATCTGTGAGCAAAACTTTGCTGGATCTACCTCCCCAGCCTTGTCCGATTACATGTTACTTAACGTGGCAGACCATAGACCCTAGTCCTGTCCCCGCCCATGTGCTATGGACTAAAGTTACATTAGCCAGAGTGCTTGTAGTGCTTCCGCCTTATTATGGTGCAAGGAGAGGGACTACATGGCTCTGCATAGGCCAGACTATATATACCTCTGAGCCCAATTGCCTATAATATGAAAACCAATTACCACAGGGGCACGAAATCCTTCCCTTGCCTATAGGTACCGCTATAAACCGTGGCAGGTATCCGGTAAGAGTACCACCCCTACATGCGGCTATGCCCCGATGTGGATACTTTGCAACACTCCTACCACTCAATGGCATGCTTCCCCCCTTCCATGTAGACCATTCTGACTTTTACTACACCACCATGGCCTATCCCATGGCATGACACATACAAACCATTAAATTGTTACCACACTGGACCTGGACTCCTGCACCCCTGTGTGCTGGTACCGGTAGGTCAACCATCCTCAAGTTCCTACCAGGTGCCGTCTGGAGACCATGTTACTGCCATGGCCACGCAATGCGCCACCCACCAGCATATAAAGGAAAAGAAAACAAGCAGTCAATGTTTGGTGGTCCCCTCCTTGAATGCGCACTTATGTCTGGAGTAAAAATCTACATCTCTATAAAACCATAAGCAGTTTCCTAGTACAACAGCTGCAGTTCCCGCGCTCCTTGAAGGCGCACAGCGCCAAGCATGAGCTATGTAAGCACGTTCTGCATCACACACACCAGTGCTTAAATCCAACCTTTGACATCCCCATGCATATTTGGAATGCCTGTCCTCTGTTGTGGCGCAAGGTCTATACCCTCCTGTATTACCCTTCCTGCATTGAAGATATTAAAACATTTTTGTTTAAAGAGTAAGAAATAGCACAGTCACATTCCCAGCTGTCTCTGCACCCCCATACCTCCCATACCAACTGCTCACAGAATGGTTATCCCCCAGTCGTCCACTTTTACTTACGAAGTGGACCTATGCCTCCCAAAATGCTGGACACCTAAATTGCCAACCAAGACATCCGCAGTGTTTTGCCTGGGTACTAGGTGCATTAAACCTATTAAATACAGGCACAGGGTTAGTAAGTGGTGTGCCCAGGATCCCAGGATGCTAGGGTAAGCCAGCATTGGCCCTGACTGTAAATACCTCTTGTAAGTATATACTGCAAGTACGTTTGTGACCTGAATAACAGATGTTTATTGTTACCCAACTCAATGGTACTCATTTATCGACCTCAGAGGGATGAAGGGCTAAGCGGAACTGCCAGGAAATGAACCTGCGACCATGAGATCAAACACAGTCCCCTGCATTGAACACAATAGTGCACTGAGCCCCTAGGCCCTGAATGGCATAAACCCTTACATCATGATCCCTTTGTAATGCAGAACTCCTCATGGGTAACACAGTGTGATGTATTGCTGACGTTATCATTGTAGTGTTGAAGTAACAAAGGGTGCACCACCCATATCTACCCAATCCCAGCCAGGCACAATAAACATCCTGCTCAATGCCTTCTTTTTTTTTTTGTAAATAAAACTCATGGGCGAAAATTACACAATCAAAAATGCAATTATTATTATTTTTTTATTAGATATATATATATATATATTTTTTAAACATTCATCCTAAGCGATGGCTGGAATCGAACCCATGACTGCAGACTTTGGGGACACAGGAACTAACCACTGGGCTAATGGCACCGCTCCGATGTGAAACGGTACTGACTGCCATTAGTATTCAATATACCCCAGCCATAACTGCAACTGTTTAACCATTGAGCCATTCCTCGAGAATGCGTTTCCCCAGTTCTTTACCCTGCGTAGTGTACGTAGAGCACTTATTCCCCTCCTCGTACGTCGCATACAGAGAACGCTGACCTTTCTAGAGCAGAGCTTTACTGTTCTCGCATCACCACAGTGAGCTCCCGTGGATGGATGATTCTATAGTGCCAATATCGGCCCACGTACCAGCCCTCCTGGAGCAACATACATGCAGCATAAATAAGCAGACAAGACAACTTTTTGTTGGAGAAAATTTGCTGCAGGTTTATTAGCATACACAAATGCCAACATGGTGGGTTATCTTTCAGGCGATCCAAAGGCAAGCCGCCCCTCGCGGACTACCACCTGAAGGGCCAACTTGCATCGTGGCCTTAGCCAATCGTTGCTTAGCGGTTGTGGTAAGGGATAGCCACTCCCACTTCCGGTGAACCATTGGTCCACCCTCTTGCTCACGCCCCCCCCTAGGAGGGGCGGAGCATTCAAGCGACCCCCGGTTGTACAGGTTTCCAACTGCCCGTAGGATAGCGAGGCGCTGTCGCACCCCAGGGTCCACCGCACAGACTTCCTGGGGATATTAGGGCTCAGCACCCTTTGGGCTCCTGAAGAGGGTACCCCTGAGTACCATTCCACCTCTGGATCGCCCTGTAACTCCGCCTGCAACACAAATAAGAAGAGGATTAGAACACATGTCCCCTCCCCACCCTGGAAGCACCGGGTACGCGGTAGGGAGGGAAACAGCGACAGGGTGAAGGGACCAAGAGGACGCTGGGTAGGCGGGGGAGGAATATATACCTTTCTCCGCTCCCACCCGGCCGGAAGTGACGACATGACCATAGCAGGGTCGCGGGACACTGAGCTGCCCCGTGTGCCATCTTGTGGCACTAAGGGGGCCGCCCTCCTATGTGTGTCCCCTGTGGGGACGTGTCGGTCGGCCCGCATAGTGCCAATATCGGCCCACGTACCAGCCCTCCTGGAGCAACATACATGCAGCATAAATGAGCAGACAAGACAACTTTTTGTTGGAGAAGATTTGCTGCAGGTTTATTAGCATACACAAATGCCAACATGGTGGGTTATCTTACAGGCGATCCAAAGGCAAGCCACCCCTCGCAGACTACCACCTGAAGGGCCAACTTGCATCGTGGCCTTAGCCAATCGTTGCTTAGCGGTTGTGGTGAGGGATAGCCACTCCCACTTCCGGTGAACCATTGGTCCACCCTCTTGCTCACGCCCCCCCCCTACGAGGGGCAGAGCGTTCAAGCGACCCCCGGTTGTACAGGTTTCCAACTGCCCGTAGGATAGCGGGGCACCGTCGAACCCCAGGGTCCACCGCACAGACTTCCTGGGGATATTAGGCCTCAGCACCCTTTGTGCTCCTGAAGAGGGTACCCCTGAGTACCATTCCACCTCTGGATCGCCCTGTAACTCCGCCACAGCCCTGGGTGTGGCGACCGTTGCAGCCATGACCCCCCACCAAGGCCGGCTTTCCTACTTATGTCCTGCTATATATAGGGCCTCTCCCCTAAACAGCATGAACCAGTCCATGCTTGTACTGGGCAGGTGTACCCCTCACTCTAAACACACCCAGGGGAGTTGGCGTGTAGCACCCATGTCTAATGAGGCCAAGTCTCCTCTGCCCAGAGAATGTCACATCGCGCAAACTTCCTGCGCGCAGGCTCCAACACCTCCCCTGCCAAGCTCCCTGCCTCAGGAGCCAGGGGTGATTTCCTGCCACTGACGTTTACCTGTCCACCACTGGTTGCTAAATCGCCCCGTGTGGTCATTGTGGTCTTTTATCCCTGTACATAACTTGCCACAAAGACCATACCACGTCAAAAGAAATAAATATCCCTGGTGCCCATAGCAAAGGTGACACACCGGCTTGAGGGAATAAGAGTATGGTGTACAAAATAGACACTGCTCCCTAACTAGAAGTGCCAACCTACAGGTGCCCGGACCCTGTTATCCACCTACATATACACAAAATGGTGTCCAACTACCAGATGGTGTGTTGTATGGTAAGCTATAATCCTATTGGTGGATTCGCTGGGACCCAACTGTGTCCCAGCCAACGCTGCGTCCCCACTTCGGCCCTATAATGGCCTAACCTGTCCCTCAAAGACACCTACTGCCTGATACCCCTGCTGACTTTGAAAGGGGGTGTAGGGCACAGCGCTCCCCGACTAGGTTTCTAACCTATCTCTCCCTTTCAGGCTCCAGCTTGTGAGGGCAGCATCCCTTCCTGGCGGGGTATATCAAAGTACAATTCCCACCCAAGTAACTAAGCTGCCCTGGAGAAAGTGGCATAGGAACGGTGTCCAAGTGTCTTTGACATGTAAAAACAGAACACTTGACCCTATTTGGGCAGTCGGACCGCAAATACAACCTTCTTCCATAATTGAGCCAACATATGTTGACCTCACGTACTCCTCAGGTTATGCACCGCAACCCACAATTAACTGGCCGCTCCCACCAATGCTTAGCTCCCAGGCTCTTGAGCAGGTGGTAATGACTGTCTTGAATGGACTTGGGCATCCCTCGCTTGGTGCGTGCTTGCCCTTACTGTAATCACCTAGGTGGTGCAAGCCCCTGCCAGGCCCCAAGCTTAACTAAGCCCCTGCGTTAACACCTGCCTGTGTAGGCAGACCAAGCGACCTCCCTTGGGATCACGTCTCTACCATCCAAGGCTTACGGCTTACTTTTTAGGCATGTCACAAATTGTCTCCATCTGCTTATACGGCTACTAGGGACCTACATAGACAATCCCCCTTCGAGTACACGGTGACGAGAGACTAAAAGTCTGTCTCTCACCTAGTCACCCCGATAGGGCACTGCACCCAAACCAACAAGATGGCAGTCCGCCACAACCAAGGCCTGGCAAGAGAATGGGACTATAGTCCATCTGGGATGACCTTGGGGATCCAACTCTTGGTGCATGCATGCAACTATACCCAAAACCAAAGTTGGACCGCCCACTGTCTGGCCGCTAACTTCTCTGACATGAGTAAAAGGCCAGAATGCGTGAACGCAGAATCCCTTCTAACGCTGGGTACAATATCTCCTCGTGTTTATCACATGTACTATTCGTCCCCCTTTGCCTGGCACTTGTGGGACCCTAAGAAGCTTCATAAAGCAACCTATAAAACTGAAATACATGTTGTGCAACTGGGGGAACAAATGGTTCACCACTTGTGCTTGCTAGAGCGTGAAACTGCAAGGTAAAAACTTACTATGATACCTGCATAAACAACCTAAACTACTGTCGTAGGTGAAAGCTTGGAAGTGTACCTAGCCAGGTCCCCTCCACTGCGTGTCAACCCACGATGATTACTATTTTAACTGTTCGAATTTGCCAGCCCACAACCGGACCCTTCAAGTGAAATGAGGAAACAATTGCCACCTTAAATCCTGGATAATGGCCAAATAAATGTGACTCAGGCCGAACTATTAATAGTGAACCTAGCCGAGGGCCCTCCACTGCAAGTGAAACCCTGAAGTTCGTTTTAAGACTGTGGGTATTACCTGCCCACATCCGGACCCTCCAAGTGAAACTCAGCCAGATCAATCGCAGGGCCTCCTGCTAAGATACAACCCTATCTGGCCGAAAGTGCCACAAGAGTCTAAGTATTCTGGGCACAAGAAATTACAACAAAACAATGAAACCAAGGTAATAGTCACCGAAGATCTTGGCTTACCCCCCATGGCCGTAATCGCGGACTTCTTGAAAGCCCGACAGTGCTATGTAGTGACAATAGAGGGACGGTGCCACGCACCAGAACCAACCACCCGGTAAATTACCGCGCCGGTGAACTTGCTGCTGATAATAGCATTTGCGGGCCCTAGCCGCACTTTCCGGAAGTCCAGGCAGACTCTCTCACCTTGTAGGGTTAAAAGTTACCAGGTGACAAGTGTGTACCTCGCAACACTAGGCGAGGAGAAGGGGGGGCCCCTTCCCATTGTGCGACACAGGTGGATAGCTATGCCAGGATAGATGTACTTTTTATCTTATAGTACTAAGGTATCTTTATGCGCATCATTATAACGGGGTTTAATACTAACTGATTAGAGCAATCCAACGAGGTTAAAACCAGTCTGCTAGCTGTACTTCGTAGCGTAATGCACCCCTAAGAGCCCTATCAAGTTGATGCAAAGCAACGCCTGCTGGTAACATATTCTTGGGAAAAATTAGCCAACTGTCCACATGTACTGACCTCTAGAACATGTCAAAAGAACATGCCCAATAATACTATATAGCGGTAATCTCTTATCCTGCCCTCGTTGAGAGGCTCCCAGGTGCATCTGGGCCAATGCAAAGACATACATGCTATCCCAGGGGCAGAAACAAACATGCAAGTAACGCATAACAAGAAGGTCCATTGCTGGGTCTTAATAAGGCAGGTGAAAGTGTGTTTCAGTCTCTCCCCTGCAGTATACAAGTTCATGTTGCAGGCAAGGACTAATGTGCTACATGAATAGTCGTCCTGTATTCACAAAATACCAAAGTTGGTAAATTCTGGGCAGTCACTGCATCCCCCTGTGGGGTGACCCATCACTTAACCATGCACAGCATACAGGCTCCCGGCCCAGGGCTAACCTGGCAATTAAATGCTTCCTTTCCCACCCGTGCTTCTCAGAGTGGTGACTGTGTGCTTAATCCGATTGTCGTGCTCCAAGCCCTGGCAGGCAGGTCTGCTAAGCGTTGTTTGACCAAGATCAAAAGATACCCGTGCGTTTTTGGAAGAGAATAAATCCATGAAAACAGCCCCTACCCAGCAAAGACCGGCTTACTTGTGCCCCCGTTGCTGTAAAAAAAAGGTCACGCTCTCTTAATGCACATGGGATGCATGATAAGCCCATACACCCCAATTGGTAATAAGAAAATGCATTTCAAGTGTGCCACATGGGATGTAAGATTTTCCCACACTCTGCCACTGCTTACCAAGGGAACACCCCAGAATTGCCTAATAAATTAACAGAGTGCCCAGACACAACCGTAGTTATAACAAAGAGAACATCCCATAATTGCACCGGAACTACCTCTCTGCTAACATTCACCAGTTGCTACTAAAGTAATGCTTCCCAGGGGCGTAACCTGCACGCCCCACCAACAAGTACAGTTAGGACTCCTGTGGCGAAGCTGGGGAACCCAGACCCTCGCACAATGACTCCCCCGTGTGCTAAGACCTCGATACCTGTTGAAAGTTCAGGTGCCCCCCCGATGTGAGTCGGGCAGTTCTCCAGCGTGGTTCCTGCATGTGACACATAAGACATCCGTTAGAAGCCCTGCCCCCCCCCCCCAATATCTATTCTCTGTAAAGGGCAGGGGCCATCAATGCCCCCCTGCAAACAAAGCCAAGCCTGCTTGACAGTTACAAGAGCTGGATAGTCCTAATTACCTCCTCGTAAGGAGTTGGGTGGGGCAAACTTTGCGTACCTCCAGTGCCAGGGGCAGTAGAGTGGTATTGTGTCTTGAAACTAAATAAACGTGTTTGACTGCTAAGTCTGATAGTGACCATAGTACTTAGGTGTGAGTGACAGAGATCACATCCAAACTCGTCCCCTTACCATTCTGCCCCAGAAACAATTCAAACTGACCTCAAAGTTCTCCTCCTTTAAAGACACTTACAAGTACAAAGGTTGCATTCTCTATAGTAACGGAGCACCTCAAAAAATAGCAAGTTCTATTCTCCTACACTGTGTATGGTCTTCCTAGTGTCTTGTGATTATAGAGTCAGCCAAGACTGCGGGAATTTCCTGCTACCTATTATAGTACTCTTATTGTAACATGCATACGTCACGTATAATTAGTAACACACTGTATGCGCCTCATACTCGTGCTAACTACAGGTACTAGCACCATTGTCGCCAATGCTTACGGAACATTCGTACTATTGTTGGACTGTCTGCACGTGATGTAGTCTCTACCTCTACTTGACCATTGTACGCTGATGTACCTTGCACTCAAGTCACATATTCGTCCTGCAAAGCACCACTAGCTACTTCTTGTATTAAATGCCCACTATAGACACTTAGCATAATGAAACTGGTGTTAAAATTTTGAAAGGCGTACACGAACGTGCCCCCATGTATCAAATATGATCTAATGAGGAGCGCCTGACACCTACCGGTACAGTCCGCTCTACATAAAGGCACACTAAAGAGTGAGTACGAGAAAAAGAACTGTGGCGGGCTGCGAGGCGAAGAAAGCCTCTAACCCTGGTGCCCCGCATCAACTGTAGAAAGTGCCGTGCGACGAACACAAACACCACCTAAGAGGGAGGCAGGTATATCCAGATAGTAGCACGAGGCACAGCCTCACGACCCCCACCGAAGCGGGCACCGAGAGAATTGCCCCCAGGACCGGGGGTAAGAGAACACGCACCAAGCCTGGCCATGCCCCCAACCAACTTTGGAGGAAAGCGGAAAGTGAAGGAGTTGGCAATAAACGTTATGTACCAATTTCACTAGGCATTGTAAAAGACCTCGCAGGAAGAAAGGGTCTCACCCCAAGATACGGCCCGGCTCCCCAGCTTGGAAGTCGGCGCGTGAGCCATTACGCCACATCCAATCCACCGCGTGCAGCTGTGGCCACCAACGGCCCCATGATGGCTCCGATAATACGTGCAGCAGAGTCAGCTCCCTATCCAAGGAAGGGGTACCGCTCCGCTAATAACACACCTAAAGAACGATACCCAGGTAAGCCCAAGACTAGCCCGTTGCGTATCATTTATGAGAGCCTGTCCCGACGGACGCCTCCTGAATGCGCCAATTCCGTGTCCGAAAATAAAGGAACCCTGGGAGAAAGGCGGACCATAAGTAAAAAGATCGGGGCAAGAGATAAAAGACAAAGTGACTTCAATGGCGCACTTACTCTGAGGCTCGAACCCGGGTCAGCCGGACCTAAGGCGACCACCCTACTCGGTGCGCCACACCCCTTCTACACGGGAAACATCCTTTACAATGCAACTTTTACCACGCAGTGCTATTACAACGCAGGTTTTACAACAAAAACCATTACAACGCATTGCTCTAGGATAGGGAATAGATTTAATTTACTATCCAACACCTTCCCTAGTGTCCACGGGGACTGGAGTTGGAATAGTAAATTAAACTATTCACTATCCAGCACCCCAAAGCGCTATGCGTTGTAATGGTATGCATTGTAAAAACCACGTTGTAAAAGCATGCGTGGTAAAAGCATGCGTTGTAACGTCATACATCCGTCTACACGGGTAATAAAGCCACCTCGCAAACCCAGTGTGAGGCGCTTACGGGTCATCCTTAACTTACGGAAAAGAAGCCGACCGGCGGCTCGAAACGTGTGATCCCGGCAAAAAGGCCGGCAGTGTACCTCGAGACTACATCCTCTCCCTTCGTCACGAAAAGCCGCCCAGGCCGGGCTGCCAGCAGGCCAGGACAGTGCCCTTCTCATACTAGATGATCTCTGGGAAGTGAAACTAGTCAGTACATCGGGCCCCACACATCCGTGTAAAAGACCCCTAAGCGATTGCCCGAAAAGTGCAGTCTGCATACCCGTGCCGACAACTTACTCCCAGGGTGACCCTGTGCATAGCCCCCTTAACCAAAAGTGAAACAAAGGCAAGATGGCCGCACCCGGGCGCCATTAACAAAGAGAGCCTGACCTTTATATCCAAATGCTCCTAAAATAACCTAAAACTCCTTAACGATCCAGTATGCCTGACCAAACACCGGGCTCTGGCACAGTTGCCCCCATTACCGCGAAACATCTCCGAACTCGGACTGGGAGAAGGGGATATGGCTGCCCACGTGGTCGCCATTTTCTCCCGGGGCATCGCAAAACAGCTGCAAGACCGTAGAAACAGATACTATGAGGAAAGAAATCGGCCCCTTGCCACCGCCATCTTGTGCGAGTCCTAGTGGGAGCTTGGCAGAAACGGCCCAAAGCAGCATGGGCCAATAAAACTTCTGCCTCCCAACGTCCCCCGTGCTAGATACGCTAGCCGCCGCGTAAAAGGCCGAAACCCTCCTTCAGCCCGCAGAGAGACCTAGTTGCAGGAGGGGGGAAACAACCCGGGCGTGATAAACCGCCCGTCGCCACATAATAAATCCTTATACATCCGCGGCCAAGGAGGCCCGTGTCGGTAGGGTCAAGGAAAGATACCCCCCTTACCTCTGTAAATCATCCATAAAAGTAAAATGCACACGGGAGAGAAATCCTAAATTCGCCCCCGATGGGAAACCATGGAGGAAGAACCCAGCGTAGTGCCCAGGACACTAACACCGAACGCACTAATCCACAAAATAACCTAAACATTAAATACAAGTATGCCCCTGCTACACCGGCCCACTCCTCTGCCGGCCGCCCTGCCCCGCTCCCATAATGGGGGGAGCAGCCACGCAGGGTCCCTGGATACAAAATTACAAGACCCTTTTTACAAGATGTAAATCCCGGGTCCACACACAAGGTTAGACACCGCTTCTGCAGCCCGAGGTGTCGCCTCGAGAAACTCTACCGGGAAAATGGCACACTAAACATCAACTCACAATGCTTACACAGACCTCCGCAGCCAGCGCGAAACCCTTCACCAAATAGATAAGGACTGGTGACGGCCGCAAGAGGCCCGAAGGCCCTAACTCCACTCTTTCCCCCCACCGAAAGAAATCGTCAACCACTGCCCGACATGCCAAAGCAAACAGCTTTGAGCGCGGGGACAGCACACCACCGCGTGCAGCACATCTCACCGCCCCCACCTCACACTCATGGTGCACATCACACATAGCAAAACCAAGCGTGTCCAGCGGAGGCCAACACCGCTATAAAATCACCCCAACCCCGAGAGAGGAAAAGACTCACCGCAAAAGAAGCCCACCCGGCGATCACAGAAAAAACCACACACCGACGCTAAACAAAGCCTCTGGACGGAAGACCAGAGGACCCACCAAACGGCGACAGGGTGAGGGGACCAAGAGGACGCCGGGTGGGTGGGGGAGGAATATATACCTCTCCCCGCCCCCACCCGGCCGGAAGTGACGACAGGACCCTAGCAGGGTCGCAGGACACTGAGCTGCCCCGTGGGCCATCTTGTGGCACTAAGGGGGTGCCCTCTTATGTGTGTCCCCTCCGGGGACGTGTCGGTCGGCCCGCATAGCAGAGCCTTCCTGAGCTCAACTCAGATACAATGAGCTGCCGAGTTTCATGCAAACCTTGCCTGTCTCAATCGCTAATAGTGTGCTCAGTAATTCAGGCCAAATACCGAAACAATGGTGTCAGGACACCGAAGCCCACTGCCCTAACAAGATGAAGCCCCGCATAACGGCCGGCCATGCTGTGTTGCATATGTTGCATATTTATATATAGCGCGAACGAACCGAAGGTACTGGAGCGCTTTACGTGAGCACCGTATTTACATTACACATTCAGGCACTCCAGCGTCACACAGGATAGGACCTGCACCCTTCGCTAAACTACCAAAGGTGCCAAAGCCCCACCCCCGTAGCGACCGATCATAAGACGGGCCGTCCGACACGTCCCCGCAGGGGACACACATAAGAGGGCGGCCCCCATAGTGTCACAGGATGGCACACGGGGGCAGCCCAGCTCTTTTAGGCTCGGAGGGTCCCGAGCGTCACATCCGGCCGTTGGGGGCGTGGGAGAGTATATATTCCTCCCCCGCCCACCTAGCGGGCTCTTTGGCCGCCATCCCCTCACCCTGACGCCGTTTGGTCTGCGCGAGAAGTCCGGTCGCTACGGGGATTGCTGAGCCGTTTTGTCCGTCGGTGTTTTCGCGGTGAGTCAGGGTTGAGTGTTGCTTTTCCTGTGGCAGCACCCCCTGGTTTGTGCCTTTAGCTGTATGAATTTTGGCCGCGGGTGGCGTGGCACAAGTGTTCCCAGTGGCCCAGTTGTTTTCAAGGACAGAAATTAAGTACGTGCCCCCGCCTGGGCAGTAGGGGCTTGGCGCGCTGGTCGCAAAGGAGCGGGGAGAGGAGGACAGAGAGGCGCGGGACGTTGGTGTGGTTTCTTGTGTTAGGATTGCAGCGACCGCCTTGGGGGTCGGGAGAGGAATTAGCCTAACTGCTTGGGCGTTCGTTCCCGGAGCTGGGGGCATGGGTTCACGTCCCAGTCACAATGCTAGTTAATGCATCCCATTATTCTGGGATCAATACTCCTAAATTCTGTGGTTTTGGGAATATCATTCGTATTTGGTATAGGCCGCGTTGTGTGTTCGCTCGCCGTGTGCGGACGATGTATTATTTCAGATAGGGGGGGCATTATGGTCACTTGTGCAGGCTCGTGCTTTGTTGTAGAGCCTGATTAGTGATTAGCCTGATGATACCGGATGGATATGGGTCTCTCCCTCCTCCCCCCCCTTTACATGCATCAGGCAGAGAGGGATACAGGATGTCTTTCACCTTCAAGGCCTGTTGCCGGTTGCATAGGCCAGCTATCCCTTTCTGCATGCCAGACGCCTCGGTCTTATCGTTTGGTCTCGTCGATGGATCAGGCATCCCGTGTCCCTGGGATAGGCGCTTACTGGTCCGGTGAGCCTGGAACTATCGGTCAATTGTGGTATAGGCTTTTCCGTGGGTGCGCACTCGCTGCCCTGTGTGCGGGAAGTGTTTTATTGTCTGCTTTGCGTGTGTATTTTCCAGCTTGATGGTTAGGAGGGTAGACATAACCTTTTAGCCTATATTTTCAACACGGTAATGCCATTAACATTACAGAGTCCTATACGTTTTTCGGGCCTGATAACAGCATTTTTTCTCTACGTGCAAGTGATGCAGTCGACTGTAGCTACACATGTTCATGTGTAAGACGCTTGTGTGCAATCGCTACGGGTGTTCATTTATGGGTGATCGTTCCTCTTGGTCCATCAGAACAGTCCCTCCTTTACATCACGCTGTTCTTGTCTCGATAATTTTTTCGAGGGGTGTCACTGCAGCATCACATTTTATCCTGCCCCTGTGTGGCAGATCCTACATTTCCCCTTTTGCCGGTAAGTTTTTTGGAAACGCTCCTGAGATTCGGCACGTGGCGCGAGTTTTCTCTACCTTGGTACGGGAGGTCTGTCCGTTATGGGGCAAGGCTTTGAGCGTACTCGTATGCTTTTGAGGGTTCTTTCGCCCGTCAAAGGTGCGGTAGCCTCGGTGCAACTCGCGCATCCTAATTGGGAGTCACCGGTGTACAAATTCCGCTGTTAATGGGTGTGTGGGTTCTTAGAAACAGTCTGCCGAGCTCGTGCTTCGATCGGACTTACTTGGGAGCTGGTTGGTGGCTCGAGCTCATAGAGGAGCTGGTGCTCTGTCTACATTGTCACCCCTGTCGGCGTGCCCCCCCCCTACGCCTGGCGGGGTACCCTCTCCTCGTAATAATTTCCAGATAGGGTGAAAGCACAGCCATCTTGGTCAGGCTTATTCCCACAGGATGGCAGGGGGCACGCTTGTCCCCGGGCTAGCTCTCGGCGTGGTAAGCGTGAGCACGGTGCAGCCACGTGTGGCCCAAGCTCGGGGATGGTGCTGGCGTTAGGCTTGTGAAGTTTGCTTGCTATATGTTAGCGCACGGGTGTAGGGCGTCCGTGGACGGCCAATGTTGTCGTCAGTTGGGTGTCACGATCCAGCGCACGTGGGTAATGGCGGCTGTGGGCGGCCATTTTGTGGGTCAGCAGGTTTTTCAGGGTCCGGCGCACGTGGTGGATAATGGCGGCCGGTGCGGCCATTTTCTTTTCAGGAAGGGTATCCATGTCCACATCTGTTTACTGATAGGGGGTCAGTATTTTAGGGACCTGGTTCTTTGCGCTCGTTAGTATTTAGCATGTATACCATCTGCTGGTGACTTCCTTTGAGAGGTTTGTAGTTACTGAGTGCGGCCGCTGTTTCTCAGCAGTGTATCCCTGTGCGGGCGTGCGCATGCTTAGAACTCGTTGAGGAAATGGTGCTCAGCACAGACGTGTAGGTTGTGCGTTTTGGTCCTTTTTGGGTGGGGCTAATTTCACCGTACACAGTTTGCGGACTTTCTTTGTTTAGCCGCATCCATCTTGGGCAACTTGTCTGACGGGGGGCTCTTGGGCTGCGGTGGTGCACGCCAAGAGTTACGGGTCGTGCCCGTGCCCTCAATTTCTTTTGGGATGCAATTATAGGCCCGAGTTAGCTCCCTCAACGAGCGGTAGATGGAGATCGGGAGGTTCCCGGTTTTATATGTTGGGTTCAGGAGTATGCTGTTGATCTTATTATGCACCCCCAACTCACTTAGAATCGCGGTAATCCATCTACTTACGCTGTTTTCTGTGGTACTAAGCGGTTCGTCATCCCAGCTGGCAGTGCCGATGGAGAGCAGTGTGGCTTGATTTCGCGGTAGGTACTGGGCTTCTCGGCGGCCTCAGTTGCTGTATTGGGGGGGCTGCGGCGGGGGATCAGTGATCTTTCTTGAGCAGCCGGGCTGTCGGTGGTAGTCCCTACAGCCATGCCGCATGTTAGACCGGGCCCGTAGAAGTGAGTTGGAAGTGGCCCAAGAGCTTGATTCGAGGAGGCTTTCGGCCCTAGGTCGCAGGAACTGGATGTGGGCTCGTGCGCGACCTCCCCGATTAGAAGGTGCGCTGGGGTACCCTCTTTCAGGTATCCGCTAGCATGTATAACCAATTTGTCTATGGACGATAGTTCCAATGTTGTGGACATTTCTGCAGAGATAGCACAATACAGATGTCGTACGTGCAATGGAAATTATCCTAAGTAGAGACCATTAGCATTAAGTATCTCAAAAGTTTATAGGGAATTTTGTCTCCGGCATACCTATGGAGCATCCTGGGTGAGGTGTTAGATGTCCAGGGTGGTATTTGTTTTGCAGCAGTTGTAGCAGCACGGGTGCTTTTCAACTAGAATAGTGACATGTATGCAAGTACAAAAGCGTACTATGTACTAGTAGAGGCCATTTGCTGGAAGGCTTGGCAGGCAGTCTACATGTACATAGATCCCGTAGGAATTGGTGACACTGGTGCAATCATCGGAAGCACAGTCTGTTATAGGTAGCATCACTTGTTACATGTGTCAGTGACGTGTGCGTGTTTTAACGAGCACCACACGCAGGCAGAAGGACATTTCTGCATAACTGCATAACCGGAATTTTCTTCAGGCCGTTATACCTCTTCACCCGCTTGGACTGTGCTTGGGGTTCCCCCCACTTCAGTTTTCACTAGCATGTCTCACAAATTAGGTCCTTGGGTGACAGACTCCGGCGGGCTATTCTGCTGAGCCAGCACGCATTAGGATGCCAGACGCGTAACGCTTCTAGATTCATACTAGAGGAACACATCCCAAGTACCTTATAAGTATATCGGGAAGTTATGCCACCTGCGTACGTAGGTGTGTACCTTGTGAAGTACCAGTTGGACTGGCTTGAAGTTTTTTGCTACACCAGATGTAGCAAAAGGGACATTACAGGCGTAATGTGGCATGAATCAACAACTAGAGAGAGAGGGCTTAATCAAATACTCTCCCACCCCCAGGGTAGAACTAGAATAAACAACAAGAGAGTATGTACAACAAATACAAATATCTAAGCAAAAAGAGAGAGATCCTTTTACAGGAAATAGCAGTAAAAAGTGGCTACAGGCATATACCAGTGCTACATGCAAATAAATCTACTGTGTCAAACAGAGGAGAAATGATGTGCAGCCCAGGTGGAAAGTAGAACCCTCAGGCACCCTCTGCAGATGGGTAGCCGTTTATCTTCATTGGGTTCACAAGTTAGTGTATGTGAACAACATCATACCAAAACAAATGTGCAGATTAAAATGAGTGTAGACCACTCCCTCAACCAACATTTTTAATAAAGGGGTGATTCGAACTCAGTTAAAAACAGTGTGCAAAAAAGGGGGACATCGAGAGTTAAGCAAATTTGAACTCCCTGTCCTAAAAAACGGTCGACATGTTTCAGCTCTCTGGTCTATTTCGACCCAGCATTCCTCAGGACCAGAAAAAATAATAAGGAAAAACTCACCCAACCGGGCAGTACACGCCCTAAAGTGCCTACTCACGGTGGGTGGATAATCGCAAAAGAAACCAGATCTCTTTATTATGCAAACCTCTAACCATCGAGGTGTATGGAATCTGTAAATAAATCCAAAAGGCACATTAAAAATACAGACATTCCACTATCATATGTGCTCAACCATCATTTCTTTACAAAAAACCAATCATTTGATGCTCACTAGCCCCATCTTTCACCCAGTGACACAGTAAAAAGAATGAGGTGGTGTAAACTCTCACCACAAAGAACTACAAACATTCCCATAGCTGTTATGTTTAGGAGATGTAGATCTACCTTGGTTGTTAGCCTTACTCGCTTTGTTTGGCGTTTACTCGCTTTATGGAAGTTTACGGTATATATCTGAACCCTCATTTCAGAGGTAAAACAGTATAAGTCTCATCCAGAACCTCTGAAGATATGTTTCATCAGTGGTCGGGTTTGTGTACTTAATGTTTAGAAAAAATTAAAAATACACAGAAATTCTTCGAGAAATGCGCTCAGCCTTAAGATATTATATACACAACTATATTCTACCTCTCTGCATAGGAGACTTAAATCTCACATACAATCCCATTATAGTAAGGCAAAAGATGGCTACTCACTTCAACGTAATGCCATGGTAATCTCACTTATAATGAGGTCTGAGACTCTCCTTTGCGGGCTGTCTTGAAGAGGGAAAAGGAACAGAAAAACAGAAGGCACGACCATTAAACTACAAAACTCCCTCTGCAGGTGGAGTTTTAAGAAAAAATAGCTAAATCAAAAGGGGGGCTTGGGGGAGGGCAGCCGACCTCCGGGAGGTCTCCTCCCCCGGGCGGTTTGGGATATCCGGGTGGGGTATTCTTTCTAGCAGGTTCTTTTTGGGCGTTTTTTGGGCTGGTTTTAGTTGTTTTGTGCGCTCCCCTATGAATGGGCGGGGCTCCTCGCTCCGGGCACCATTTTGGGCTTGGTGACCTGGTGGCCGGTTGAGCTTAGAATTTTTTGTGTCATACTTTGGTATTTCGTTTAGTTTCCTTGGCTAGTCTGATCCGATATCATGTCTGGTGAAGATTATCGTGTATTGGAAGCTATTCGCCTGCTTAGCGAGGCGGGGCGTTTGGACCTGGTCATTGGCGACCGGGGTCGGGCCGAGACCCCGCGCCCCCAGCGGGAGGCCTCTGCGAGGGTGTCGGCTGTGGTGGCAGCATGTTACTCCCCGAAACGTCGGAGGCAGGATGGGGTAAGTGAGCGGGGTCGTTCTAGGTCCCGTCGGGCGGGTTCCAGGGCCCGGCGGGGGAGTGATGCTAGTTCTTCTGATCCGGCCGTTTCTTTGGATTCCTCGTTGTTGGAGGAGGCTGGGGTTGGGGGTTTCCCTCTCGGGGAGGGAGTGGTTTCTGAGATTGGTCTGCGGGAAAGAGCGGCCTCTGCTCCTGTTTTGCGGGGCCGTCGTGCTTCCAGGCAACGTGGTTGCACGCGGCGTTCGGCTTCTGCCTCCACGGGGGTGGGGACTGAAGTCACTCAGGCGGGGCGGGCGGAGGCCATTTTGGATGTGGTTTCTGTGGCGCAGCAACCGTTACAGAGTGCCCCAGATCGGGACATTGAGGAGGTGGTCGCTCCCCTGAGCGTTATACGCCGCCATGGGTTTCAGGTCCCGGTGACGGTTGACGGTGGTGCGGTTGGTGAGCACATTGCGCGTCCTTTGGTATCTACTGCGGTTGTCGGAGGGCCTGAGGGCCGTGGCGTTCTTGTTCGCTCTGCGGGGAGGGATTTGCAGAGCCCGTTATTGTTTTCCCCATCTGGGTCGGTTGTGGGGGGGGAGGCCGTGTCTGGGGGTTGCAGCTCCTTGGGGGAGGGGGAATGGGCCCAAATGGGTCTGGGAGTGGGTGTGGGGCGGCCGGACTTGCTGATCCCTGGTGGGGAGCTGGACTGCGCGGGTGGGTCGGTGGGAGATTCCCGCCAGTTTCGGGTGGTGGGCGACCTTCCCACCGGACGGGTTGAGAGTGGTGAGGATGTTGCTCAGCGAGGTGTGGGGGGGGAAGGGGCTTTTTATAGGCTGTCGGGGGATTTTCAATGGCATAGTGGGTTGGTGGGTTCAGGGCCTGCTTCGCGGGGTGCTCTTTCAGTCAGGGGGGTTCAGGATTGGGACCCTCAGGGGACGGCTTCGAGAATTATTCAGGCTGTGTTGGATGTTAGCTCGGATGAGGAGGTCTGTCCGCCGTCTCCGCGACTTTGCGATGCTTTAAAGAGAAAGAGTGTTGTTAGTTCTGGAAGTTTTAGGGTGTCTGGTAGGGGGGGCGGTGTTAATGTTGGCGGTTTGTCTTCCGCACATAGAGTTGGTTTTTGTGAGGGACCCGGCACACCAGTCCGGCCTTTTTCTTTCCAGGAAGAAGCTCGATCTACGGCAGCAGACTTGGCAGGGCGGCAGGCAGCCCGGGTACGCCGAGGAGAAGTGCGGGTGGAGCCTAGCGCGGCACGTCCCATACCTTCGAGGGATCCCGCTGTGGCCATCACACGCAGGTTTAATACGACCTCGATGGTCCCAACGAGGGATTTCTACATGGGCGGTGCCTCCGGGTCCAGTACGACCTTCCCGGCCTCGGCGGTGGATTCCAGCGTTGCTCATGGGAGCGGGTTACGTACGACCTCTCCCGTGCCACGTGGTGTTTTGACTACTGGTTTATCCTTTTCTGGAAGTCAACAGGTTGTCAGTAGTTCTGGTGGGGGGGTGTATAGACGAGTTCAGTCGTCCTCCCCACCTAGGTCCAGAGTGCGGGCAGGTAAGGCCCATGTTCGTTCAAATACGGTGGAGTCAAGACAGACTTCGGTGGTGGTCCCTCCCCCTCAGTTGGAGGACTCCCTGATCTTAGATTATGATGAGGATAGCCCTGAAGAGGGCGAGGTTCGTGATTTTGGGTCTAGGGGGGGGCATGTTAATGTTTCTCGTGACATGTTTCAGGACCAAGTGGTTCGGAGTCGTGTGGAATCGTCACAGCCACGAGTGCTCGGCCCCGCGGTGAGGGCTCCTCGAAGGGCAGATGAAGGTGCACGGACGGCATGGAGGACGGAAACCAGTCAACCGCCTCTTTTAAATCCAGGTGAGAATGTGGTTCAGGCCGTGCGGCCCAATATGGTCTCTATTGGTGTTGGTGTCGATTTAATTTCGACGGAAAAGGATGGTAAACTGTATAAAGGACGTGTGGTACGAGATCAAGGTGTTGGTACTAATGGTAATGAGGTTAATACAAGTCACATGGTGGATAGTGGCACGTCCACTGTTGGTGTGGGTACTACGACAAAGGTGCTTCACAGTAAAGAACTCAAAATCAAAAAGTTGCCGTACATGGGTGTGACAAAGCCTTTGGGGGCTCATTTGATGCTTAGTACGAAAGAAAAGATATGGAATGGTGAGTATGTGGAACTGTTAAAATTGCTCCACAGGGAAGTCCGTGCTAAGGAAGGTTCTAAAGAAGAAGAGTTCGAGTTAGCTAAACGCCCTAAAGTTCCCCTGAATATAGAAAATTGGACGGCGGCCTTTTTAATTTTTGCCAGCGTCTATTGTGAGAAATTCCCTGAGCGCTGCGTGTCCCTGTTTAAATACATGGATGTTATCCGTAAGGCTCAGCTAACCAGGAATGATTATGCATGGGCTCAATATGATGAGGAGTTCAGGGCACGAATGGCTTGGGATCCTGAGGCGAAATGGGGGGAGTTGGACTCTGACCTTTGGCAGCAAACGATGGGATCGTCGGCCTCTGGTAAAACCATTTTTACGGCCAGTGGTCTTCCTATATTGTATCGTCCCTTTCAGTCCCGTCCCACCCGGGGAGGGGTGGGGGCCGTCTCTTCCGCCCAGTCGCCCATCGGCACATGCTGGGATTTTAATACCGGGACCTGTACTAGACAGTTTTGTAAATTCCGCCATGAATGTTCCCAATGTGGGAGGAAGAGTCATCCGTTGTCCCGCTGCTGGGGTCCTAGGACCCCAGGGCCCCAGGGTTCCCAACAGAGTTCAGGAACTTTCGTGCCACCACAACAACCCCCAGCTCCCAGGGGAGGGAGAGGTTCATCTGGGGCTGGGCCCAAAGGCTCGTACTCCGGTTAACGTAACCAGATTGGCCGCGGCTTTGCGGGACTATGAGCCTGCGGAGCTGCGGTCGGTCTTGTTGTTGGGTTTTCAGGTGGGGTTTCGCTTGGGGTATAAGGGACCGCGTCTCAGACGTTGGTCCAAGAATTTAAAGTCAGCGAGCGAACACCCAGACATTGTACAGTTGAAATTGGACAAAGAAGTGAGTGAGGGTCGGATGGCGGGCCCGTTTGATGACTGGCCTCTGGCGAACCTTATCGTGTCCCCAATTGGTGTAGTCCCCAAGAAGGAGCCGGGTCAGTTCCGGCTCATTCAACACCTGTCATGGCCGGACGGTGAGTCAGTAAATGATTTCATTGACCCGGAAGCGGCATCGGTGTCCTATTCCTCTGTGGATGTAGCCATGCAGCTGGTTGTCTCGGCGGGCCCTCACGCCCTGATGGCAAAATGCGACATTAAGTCCGCATTTCGGCTCCTTCCAGTCCATCCTGAGGACTGGTGTCTTCTGGGCATCCATTTCCTTGGGAAATGGTACGTGGATAAGGCGTTGCCAATGGGCTGTTCTATGTCCTGTGCTTTGTTCGAAACTTTCAGCACCTTTCTTCAATGGTGGTTTACTACACAGAGTGGCCATGACCTTGTCACTCATTATTTGGACGACTTCTTTTTTGTAGGTGCTGCCAATTCCTTAGCCTGCCATGCGGCTCTCACATCTTTTCAATCACTGATGAGTTACTTGGGTGTGCCATTGGCTCCAGAGAAGACCATGGGTCCTTGCGCGACCATGTCTTTTTTGGGGATCGAGCTTGACTCTCATTTGTTGCAGGCTCGTCTTCCATTGGACAAGAAACAGAAAATGCTTCAGCTGGTTGGAACTATGTTGGGGAAGGAGAAGGTGTTTGTGAGAGAGATACAGGTTTTGCTGGGACACCTGAATTTTGCCTGCAGAGTGGTTCGGGCGGGTAGGACTTTTTGTAGGAGGTTAGGCAGAGCCTTGTCTGGTCATTCCCTTCCACATCATAGGGTGAGACTGTCTGCGGGGGTGAAGGAGGACTTACGTATGTGGGTCTTTTTCTTACATTCCTTCAATGGTGTGCCTTTGTGTTGGGAGGTGGATTGGTGTTGGGAGGTACAGATCTTTTCTGATGCCGCCGGTGGTGAGGGTTTTGGTCTCTACTGGCAAGGACGGTGGTGTGCTCAACAGTGGCCCATGCAATGGAAGAATGGTGGTAGAAGTATTGCCTTTCTGGAACTTTTTCCTGTGGTTGTGGCGGTCACGCTGTGGGGGGCGGAGTTGGCCCACAAAAAGGTCCTTTTTCGGATCGATAATATGGCTGTGGTTCAGGTGATTAATAAACAGTCGGCCAGAGATCCCCAGATGTTGAAACTTCTGAGAGTGTTTGTGTTGGGTTGCCTGAAACATGATATTGGTTTTCGGGCCCTTCACGTGCCTGGCGTGGACAATGACATTGCGGATGCTTTGTCTCGTTCACAGTGGGAGAGATTCCGTGGGCTTGCTTTGGAGGCAGACGAGGAGCCGACTCCCATGCCGGAACACCTTTGGACGATAGGAGACACCGGGTCCTTCACTTGGTTTTAGGTTCCCTGGCCCCTTCCACGAGGACGGCGTATGAGTTAGCCTGGAAGGAATTTTTGGAGTCAGGCGCTTGTCGGAGGGATCTGGATTGGCAAAGGTCGGAAGATGTGGTACAGTTTATTTTGGTGTTAATGGATAAGAAGTTGTCTAGAATTACTATATCTGGCAAATTAGCTGGAGTTTCTTTCATGGGTAAGCTTTTGTGGGGTTACTCTCCGTCGGCTGGGGAGTTGGGTAGGAGAATGTTGGAGGGATGGTCTAGAGACAGTGGTGCTATTCGCACTTTGCGATCTCCTTTGTCGTGGCAAAAGCTGTTTCAGGTTGTTTCTGTCCTTCCGGTTGTGTGTACTGACCGAGTGGAAGCGTGTTTGTTTGCCACGTTGATGGTGTGGATGTTTTTTGGGGCTTTTCGTGTGTCTGAATTGCTTGGCAACAGATCCTCTCCTGGCCTCCTGTGGGGGGATGTTCAGATCACGGGGCGGGGGGTCCACATTTGGCTCTCACACTCCAAAACGGATCAGAGAAGTGTGGGCAAGGGTGTCTGGTTAGAATCGGTTTCACCTCAGGAAACGTGCCCTTTACGTTGGGCCCTTTGTTGGAGGAAACTGTCGGGTGGGCTGGTGGATTTCCGAGTTTTTCAACATGCCAATGGGTCTAGTGTGACGAACTATCAACTGCGCATGGTACTGCGTAAAGCGCTGCGACATATTGGTTTGGATGGGTCTTCATACGGTACTCATTCTTTTCGGATTGGGGCAGCCACGGAGGCCTTCCACAGGGGTTGGTCGAGGGAGGACATCATGGGTCTGGGGCGCTGGACTTCTAACTGTTTTCGGCGCTATGTTCGTAATGAGCCTACTGGAGCGCTGGCGTCCTCCTCTGTTTTGCCTGTCTGACTCTGTTTTCTTTTTCAGGTTCTGTGGCTGGTCCTCGGGCTGCTTACGTTACAGTTTGGATCGTGGGCCATTCGTTCATTAAGAGAGCTCAAGTGCAAGCCCGTCAGAGTTATTTTGGTTCCTCGTTGGGGTTCAATGACAGTTTGTTTAATGTGGTTTGGAAGGGAAAGGGGGGTATGTTGTGGAAAGAACTTATACCTGCCTTGAATTCTTGGTTGGTAGGGGGGGTTTGCCCGGACGTCCTGGTGCTTCATTTGGGCGAGAATGACATGGGCTCTGTCAAAGGGGTTGTCCTGCTCCGGGCGATAAAAAAGGACTTGGCCTTGCTACACAGTCAGTGGTCGGGTTGTCATGTCATCTGGACGGAGATGGTGCCGCGGAGGGTTTGGAGGTATGCGGTGAAACCGAAGGCGGTGGACAAATCCCGGAGGAAGGTGAATTTGGAGGTTTCCCGTTTTTGTAGAGACCTGGGTTTCGGGCGCATCGTCCATAGTGACATTAAATATGATGCGGTGGAATTTTTTCGGGGGGATGGTGTACACCTGTCCCGTATGGGTATGGACCTGTATCTTCTGGAGTTGCGGGAGGTTCTATCTCGCTGTTTGACGGTTCGTCAGCTGTTTGGTGAGTAAGTGTTAGTCGTTTTTGTATTCTGGTTTTCCCCTTCCTTTTCTTACTGGGTCTCCCTCGTACCCCCCCCCCCCCCCCCGGTTTGCGGCGGTTGGGGGGGGCAGAAAGGTGGGGCTCTCTCCGTATCAGTCTTTCACCCCACGGCTTTCTGGTTGGCGGTTTTGCTATGTGATCGTCAGTTTTGGGCCAAGTTGGACCAGTTAGTTGTATCGGTTATTGTTTGGGGATTGTTCAGTTTGATTGACGTGGGGTTCGGAGAATATGGATCGGGGGATATGTTCTGTTGGTTTATAGTCAGAGATGTAAGATTATATTTATTAGGTGATGTTATAATGTTATAAGGTTATTGGGGTTTGTATGGTTTTGTGTTGGGTATGTACGGGTGGGGGTGGGTGTGATGGAGGGTGTGGGGTGGGGGCGGGGTTTTGGGTGTGAAATAAAAACGAACAAAAACTTGGGTTGTGGTTTAGATTGTGAGGCGGTTGCCGAGTTTGTGTATTTTGTAAATGTGCACCTGTTCCAATAAAGCGGCCTTTTTCACACTTAAAGGGTTTTTTGAGTCTGCTCACTCTCCCCCCACCCCTCTCTCCCAAGGGGGGCTTGGGGAGGGCAGCCGACCTCCGGGAGGTCTCCTCCCCCGGGCGGTTTGGGATATCCGGGTGGGGTATTCTTTCTAGCAGGTTCTTTTTGGGCGTTTTTTGGGCTGGTTTTAGTTGTTTTGTGCGCTCCCCTATGAATGGGCGGGGCTCCTCGCTCCGGGCACCATTTTGGGCTTGGTGACCTGGTGGCCGGTTGAGCTTAGAATTTTTTGTCCCCCCCCTCCTCTCCCCTTTTTTAAGGGATTTTATTTATTTATTTATTTCGTTTGGCTGCGGTTTGAAACATGTGTTCATGGGGTTTTACGTTGTGCTTTGTCGCTTGGGACAGGTGCGTGGCGGTTTTGCTATGTGATCGTCAGTTTTGGGCCAAGTTGGACCAGTTAGTTGTATCGGTTATTGTTTGGGGATTGTTCAGTTTGATTGACGTGGGGTTCGGAGAATATGGATCGGGGGATATGTTCTGTTGGTTTATAGTCAGAGATGTAAGATTATATTTATTAGGTGATGTTATAATGTTATAAGGTTATTGGGGTTTGTATGGTTTTGTGTTGGGTATGTACGGGTGGGGGTGGGTGTGATGGAGGGTGTGGGGTGGGGGCGGGGTTTTGGGTGTGAAATAAAAACGAACAAAAACTTGGGTTGTGGTTTAGATTGTGAGGCGGTTGCCGAGTTTGTGTATTTTGTAAATGTGCACCTGTTCCAATAAAGCGGCCTTTTTCACACTTAAAGGGTTTTTTGAGTCTGCTCACTCTCCCCCCACCCCTCTCTCCCAAAATGGCAATGTGTGTAATCAGTTTATCGCCCCTATATAAGGAGACTTACTTTAAATCTTCCCAAATGAAGATTCCATGAGTCCGTGGAGATGGATATCTTCACGGCAGCACCTGTTGATAGTTAAATAAGGTCGTAAGTTTAAACTAGTATGCCCCACTCGACCTGTTTGGTTAGAAGAACCTTCCCGACTTCATTAGATACTTTCTATAAAGAGACGCTAGCGTTTTTAATGTAGAGGCTTATGAAAAACCCCCATTCTTATCATAAGTACAAATGACCAAATTCGTCTGATAAACACTCTCTTGGCCAAAGCGACGGAGTATACTGATGGGCCAGTTTCACTGAGGTGCGTTTCACTGAATGTCACGTTCACAGACTGGTTCCTACGGATGCTCCTTGTCCACCATACAGGGAACCTTATCGACACACTATCTTTCTAGTCTACACCTCCTTAGTGTATACATCAGGGTCTCAAGCGGTTAGCAGGGTCCAAGCATCAGTGACCAGTCCCTTGTTCAGCACAGTGGCGGTTCGTCCATTGGGGCGTTGGGGCGTTGCCCCACTAGCCATGGACGACCGTCACATCACTGACACTGCGCATACCAAAAAATATAAATTACGAGCGCAGCGCCGACAGTCATCATCAATTATTTATTTTGAGGTCGGACTGGGTGACCTCATCAGGATCGCGGAAGTGTGTGGGGGCGGGCCTGCGGCAGTGACTAGTGAGTGGCAGGCAGGCAGCAGATAGCAGCGTGGCAGGGAGGGCATCTGCAGTGTGTGCGCATTTAGGACAAGTCATTTTTTAGACTTGCCCTCGCATGCGCACACACGCAGTAGCCCCTTCCCTCCTCCTCCTCCACTAGCACGAACACAGGCAGAGACCCGGGGGAGCCGGGTCTCATTACGGGCAGTATTAGCCCTGCTCGTTAACCAATCCTGGCGCAGTGGCGATGTTATGCTGCGCCAGGATTGGCTGAGTTACCCCCGCGCGTGCTAGAAGAATTTAAACTAGGCCCACCACTGGCACGAGGAGTGCTGCACAGAAACCAGCATCAGACTCCAGCGCTGGGTGTCCCGGGCCCGGCCACAGCGAGGCGCCTGCGAGAGTGTCAGTGAGCAGCTCATGAAAGCTGCCCTGATGCAAGACCATCAAACAGAAGGTTGGAGTGGCCCCGAGGACATTTCCAGGAAAGGACCTGGTCCATGTGTATTAGGTTGAGCTTAAGCTGCAAGGGGCTTCGCCGGCCAGAAAAATACTTATAATGGATGGCCTGATTGATTCCGACTTTTACATCCACAAGGGGGCGGTCCAATGAGTGATAATGTTTTGGAAGGAAACGTCAGTGAGTGCAGGCACCCGAGCAGTTGTAAACTTCCAGGCTGTTATTAAGGAAAGCCCTTATATTTGTAGTCTCTGCCCTCCTAATAATGACTCTAACTTCCTAAAACAGGCCGTTGTTCTGTCTCCCACCTTGACATCGTCTAAACACAGTGCAGAATCCAGAGATTGGTCACGTTTTTGACCGTGCGTTCCTCTTGGAGCTTTCCGTGCGCTGGTTATGTGGCTGCGGCCTGACTGATGATGCATTTGATTATGGCCGACTGTCGGAAGTGTAGATGCGGGAGTTCAACACTTCAGGTCGCACCAAGGGGCCAAAGGGCCCTGCCAGATGGTCTTGTCTCTCCTCCCATCACACTGGTCCCTCGGCTGCGCTCTCATCCTGACGGCCGAGGTCAAACTCTGTAGAGGAAGGTGACGGAGTCAGGGGGCACACACACGTCTCCTGCCCACCAGTCATGATGTGCTGCCAGTGCACGCTAATTTCCGATGCCACCCGGGGTTCCGCCACCGAGATGTTCTACTCCTGCAGACGGGCATGCTGTCGGACTCGGGGAGGAAGGAGGCCGAGATCAGGGAGCAGCAAGTAGCAACAGAGGAGGATATAGAAGTTGGTGCAGCAGTTAGTTCATGCACAATGACAATGACTCAGCCGACCTGCTGCCTTTGGACGGGCTGAAGAAACTGGGGACATCAAAGCCGGACACTGAGTGAGCATTTACTAATTACATCCCTCCCTCACCCTTACTTTTACTTAGGAACATCTCTCTATATAGAATTTATAGATAAATAACTGTTGTGACTGGAGTGGGGAAAGGACGTGTTCAAGGTGCGTGAGCACGCAATGATTATTTAGAGAGAAGAGGTAGTAGCATCCTATATGAAATGGGGGGAAATTACTCTTTCATTTGTTTTGTCCCCTCCCCCCGATTCTCTTTAGTGGGAGATTTACAACAGCAGCCCTTAACCCTAGAGGGAAGTACAACATGATTATTATATGTTTTAATAATTATAATACTGCTGTACCTGTGTCGAAGTTTTTTAGATTAAGCTTTGGTTTTTTATAATTTTGTGAAGTGTCACCATCTATCCATGTCGCAGCATAATTGCTCAATTACGAATCTTTTACTTGCTTTGTGGGACACCGCATTATCGCATCAGTTTATTGAAATGCAGCCTAATCTCAACTTAAGCATACTAATGTATTCTTACTTACACATGAGTTTAATGAAACACCACTCGACTAGCAGGTGGTTTGACAGTACAAGGCAGCAAATTCGACATTCCAGTGCTTTGAGTCTCCGCCACATGGCATATTTTTCCACAGAAATTGTACAAAGTCCATATGGGAAAACGGAAATGCTAATTTGTGACTATTTATAAACATCTCTAAAATGAGTTCCCACATTTTAGAATTAATGATGTCTGTGTGAGTGCAGGTTGAGCAGTGTGCCTGTGTGAGTCCTGGGTGAGTGATGTCTGTGACAGTGCAGGGGTGAGGGATGTCTGTGTGAGTGCAGGGTGAGTGATGTCTCTGTGAGTGCAGGGTGAGTGATGTCTGTGTGAGTGCAGGCTGAGCAGTGTGCCTGTGTGAGTCCTGGGTGAGTGATGTCTGTGTGAGTCCAGGGTGAGTGATGTCTGTGTGAGTGCAGGTTGAGCAGTGTGCCTGTGTGAGTCCAGAGTGAGTGATGCGGATGGGTGAATGCTGGCTTAGTGATGTGTCAGGGAGGGGTGAGTAATGGGTCTATGAGTGCAGGGTGACTGTGCCTATATGAATGCAGGGAGAGAGATGTATCTGTGCAAGTGCAAAGAGACTTGTCTGGCTACTCCCGGAGATGTATTTGCCAAGCCACCTCTTTCTCAAATGTGCTTGAGAATGCACCATTTGCCCACTTTTTTCAAAATGTTCTCGTGGGAGAACCCCGACCCCCCATAGGTGGTTCGGTCTCACTCGCTGCCCTCGCTCGCCACAGTGCAGTATTTACGCCTCACCACTTTCAAATGTCACCAGCCGCCACTGGTTCAGCAAGCAGGGTAGGTTCACACTTTGCAAAATTTTCGCAGTGTTTAAGGTTCGGGCCATATTCTCTTAATCACCCAATCCTGAACATGACACCGGTGTGTGCACCAAGGATCTTTTTACGAATTTTGCGCTGGCCATCACGGCATGCTGTGTACCTGATAGAATGACCACATTTAACTCACGGTGGGGTTTCTGCCACCAGTGGGGGGTCAAGTAAATTCAGTGGTCAGACAGGTCTCTATCTCTGTAGGCAAGGCTCTCGTCTAGGAAGTCCTGTGCTGTGGGTAATTCAAAGTGCGGAGGAGATAGGACGTCATTAGACCTGGGAGACATTACGCCAAGCGCAATGGGCTTTGGGAGGTTAATTTGGCACTCCTGCCCGATTTAAACTTGGTCTGATCCAGGCGGGTTAGGGGAGAGGCCCTAGGAACAACGAGCTAGAAATAGTAGGAGGAATGCCGGCCTTGGTGGGGGGCCCTGGCTGTGACGGTCGCCACACCCAGGGCTGTGGCGGAGTTACAGGGCGATCCAGAGGCGGAAAGGTACCCGGGAGTACCCTCTTCAGGAGCACAAAGGATGCTGAGGCCTAATATCCCCAGGTAGTCTGTGCGGTGGACCCTGGGGGTGCGACGGCGCCCCGCTATCCTACGGGCGGTTGGAAACCTGTACAACCGGGGGTTGCTTGAACGCTCCGCCCCTCGTAGGGGGGGGGGCGTGAGCAAGAGGGTGGACCAATGGTTCACCGGATAATGGGAGGGGCTATCTCCTCCCATAACCGCTAAGCAACATTTGGCTAAAGTCACGTTGAAAACTGGCCCATCAGGTGGTAGGTCGCGAGGGGCGGCTTGCCTTTGGATCGTCTGTAAGATAACCCACCTTGTTGGCATGTGTATATGCTAATAAACCTGCAGCTACTTTTTCCCAACAACAAGTTGTCTTGGCTGTTTATTTCTGTGACATGCATGTTGCTGGGAGCGGGCGAGTGAGTGGGCCGATATTGACACTAGACGGGCCGTCCGACACGTCCCCGCAGGGGACACACATAAGAGGGCGGCCCCCATAGTGTCACAGGATGGCACACGGGGGCAGCCCAGCTCTTTTAGGCTCGGAGGGTCCCGAGCATCACATCCGGCCGTTGGGGGCGGGGGAGAGTATATATTCCTCCCCCGCCCACCTAGCGGCCTCTTTGGCCGCCATCCCCTCACCCTGACGCCGTTTCCCTCCCTACCGCATACCCGGCGTTCTCTGGGTGGGGGGGTAATGTTTTCTAATCTTGTCTCATTTGTGTTGCAGGCGGAGTTACAGGGCGATCCAGAGGCGGAAAGGTACCCGGGAGTACCCTCTTCAGGAGCACAAAGGATGCTGAGGCCTAATATCCCCAGGTAGTCTGTGCGGTGGACCCTAGGGGTGCGACGGCGCCCCGCTATCCTACGGGCGGTTGGAAACCTGTACAACCGGGGGTTGCTTGAATGCTCCGCCCCTCGTAGGGGGGGGCGTGAGCAAGAGGGTGGACCAATGGTTCACCGGATAATGGGAGGGGCTATCTCCTCCCATAACCGCTAAGCAACATTTGGCTAAAGTCACGTTGCAAACTGGCCCATCAGGTGGTAGGTCGCGAGGGGCGGCTTACCTTTGGATCGTCTGTAAGATAACCCACCTTGTTGGCATGTGTATATGCTAATAAACCTGCAGCTACTTTTTCCCAACAACAAGTTGTCTTGGCTGTTTATTTCTGTGACATGCATGTTGCTGGGAGCGGGCGAGTGAGTGGGCCGATATTGACACTATGACCGCAGTGGACCCCCAGAGTCAGAGAGCACGGCAGCTGTTGCAGGACGCGCAATTACTGGGTTTTTTTTGTAAAACACCACCAAGCATTGGGATCGAACCCTGCCTACCGTCGCTGACGCGTCAAACATTGCCACGATGCCACGACCCCGCGCAGTCAATCTGCCGCAAACTACATACAAGATGCAAGGGGCGAGGATGACGTGCTCGCCCGAGCCCTGTCCCCAACGTGCGATACACATCGCGGATAACCGCCCGATAGCTTAATAGGACATAACAAGGACAAAGGAAAATGTTATTAAGATGCTTGAAGCTTGTCGAAATCTATATAATTAATTAACTTTCCCTTTTTTTTTTGTTTTAAATGTGACAATCGAACCCAACCCTCTCTAGTGCATATTGCACAAGCGTTTAATGCTCACGGCACTGAGCTAAAAGCTCCTAAGGAAAGCTACGCCAGGCCTCCCTAGGCCCACCGTGCCACATGCCTCGCTGTTTCCGACGCTCTTGCGGCTTCCCCGGGTCCAAGTAGACAAAGAGGAGGTGACCCGAGGGATGCCTGCCGCCTTATAAGCTAACTGCAGTAAATTTCGGTTTTGATACGTGTAACCACACGTCATCACGAAATCTGATCACGGGGACCAGCCCTTCCATCTGGAGCTCGGTTTCATGGCCCAACTAACGGCGCCCCTCCTCTAGGCGAGGGGGGCGCCTAGTCATTATGACAGGATAGAACAGAAACACTCTCACGTTGGCATTCGGAAACAACATTTTTCGTCGAGTCTTTGAACTCAAAGTATTAGTAGCCCTCTCTTCACTCACATAGGCCACAACCATAGTCAAACAATATTCTACCACTGTCTTCAACTCATTATATACTTTGTCTCGGACAACTGCTTCCATTCGGCCAGGACATGCATTTTGATGCAACACAGAGAGAACACATGTCAGGGGCTACTGGCTATAGGAGGGAAAGATTTTAATAGCCAACTAGGCTGAGGACTAGCAGTGAATTAAAGCAGGACAGGATCAGAAACATCCTGTCTCCTTGGCATTTTTTTGGGGAATTATTTTTCGGCAACAGCTTTTTCTGAGCTCAGCTGAACATACATAAATGTAAACTTCTTTGTGAGAGACATGAGGGTGCCAGCCCAGCTGTGCCACCATGCTTCATTCGAGTAACTACTGGTGACACAGTAAATGGTGTACATTTGATAGAACACTGGCATGGTGTTGGAAAAGCTACAGGAATGCTGCACAATTAAGACTGTCAGTCAGGTACACACACAGTCTGATTACTCTTATGAGTCACAAAGCCTTGTTACCTATGATATTTATGTACTGTGGGCTTGACAGCAGCACGCACAGACATTATAAATCAAATTATCAGAAATAAAATGAAGGCGGTCCCAGTGTCAGCACTAAGTCAGCCAGCAGCGTTCTAAGGATTTCAAGAGCAGAGAGCTTAATAAATAACAAGCGCGTCGTGAGAGTTATTATTTTTGATTATCTTGAGAAATAATTGAGCACATCTTTTTACCTCGAGTTTTATTTTTTCACACCATGGCTGGCATCCCTGACTCTTAAGTCTGCCTTTCCCTTTCAGCTTCTGAGCGAGCAGGATCTTTCGACCTTCAACATTTTGTACAATGCTGTTAGCTGCGCACAAAGAATGAATAGCATAAGATAGAACTGGTCAGTCACTGCTTGACACAATAAGATAGGCATGCAGTGATTGGTCATGTTCCGACCACTAGATTAGAGACCTAAGCGGTGTCCTGACACAGGATTGGCCCCGGCAGGCTAACATAGCGCTACTTAGGAGTGCGGAAGCCTGCAGCTGCAATAACCCTGGCTCACTAATTGCGCAGATAGGGAGATGAATAGAGTGCACATATCAGGCTGGTCGGGGAAGGCTAGGGGTCCAACCCAACATGCGCAGGTTGAAGAGGGAGTGTTGATCCAGTTTAACCTGAACTTTTAGTGGGTTGCCAATCATTTTAAAGCCCCACCCACATACCCTGCCCTCCTTACTCATCCTGCAGAAACCCAACCCGGAGCTGAAGAAAGCACAGCCAGGGCCACATAAAAAAGTAATTCCATAGTTCATCATCATCATCACCAAAAACTTTATTCGACTTTAAAAATAAAACCATAAAACTCAAAATAGCCTACAATGCACCATACAAGTTATAAAATCACAGTTATGCTAAGATTCAAATAATCAAGACACAAAGGTAAAATACATGATGTGCAATACACATATTAGTTACAGGTTTTCCTGAGTCTAACTGCTTCCCGTAAAAAGCTAAGAATGTACAAAACAGTATCGCAGGATAAAAGCTATAAAAAGATAAAAGCTGGTCTCACCCTCCTAATGTCCAATTTTTTAAAATGGGGATAATAAAGAACTTTCTAGGTATAGTGTAAAAAATCCAAAACATTAAAAAGTGCATCATGTCCTGAGGAGACTCGCCGTCGCAACCACAGGGCATGAGGTACTGACCTCTGTGGGAGCCTTGGTGGGGTGCCAATAAGTAGTGGAAGTGGTCGAGCCGGAACCTCGTCAATAGGTACCGGTCATATGTACTCTTGAGCCCTAAAAGATAGGGCTCAGTGGTAGGCACAGGTTTCAATATGACAAATTTTCGCACACTTGGTTTACACAACTCCTTATCCTCACTGTGACAGTGACAGTTTCTGAAAAAACCCTCCTTTGCCCAAGCGAGGTCCCTTTAACAAGTACCCTCCGGGTTTGTGTAAAGATCAGCTCTTCCTAGTCTGGCGAGGCCAACTCTAATATATTCGAGCCATCGAATACTTGAGGCGTGATCAAGTGTGAAACAATCCTGTATGATATCTTTACTAAGGGTATTCTCCTACTTCAACCAAATTTTGAGCCACAAAAACGAGTACGAAAATCTAAATCGTCAGCGAGGAACGGCATCCCCAATTCCTCGTGAACAACATAAGATGGAATACATTGGGGGGAAGAGAGAACTCTTTGCAAAAATGTGTTCTTGGTTCTCTGCACAGCCCCAAGTTCAATATGGCCCCATATCTCAATCCCATACCTAACCGTAGAGACATATTTTGCTTGGTAAATCTTCAGTAGGGCCCCTATTGGCTTCCCTCCCACTCTGCTGGCAAAATTAAAAATGGCTGCTGATGCTTTCACTAGGTCCCCTTTCTTGCTTTTAATCAGGGGACAACAGCTCAGGGAGTTGTCAAAGACTACTTTCAGGTAGGAGAACACATAAGTTTTAGCTGTTGGTGATCCTCCTAATTTAAAAATGGGCTGCTTTGCCTTCGCCTTGCCGGGGCCCACTTGCATGATGTATGACTTAAAGTGATTCACTGATAAGTCCAGCTCCTCCATAAAGGAGCCAAAGTAATTGAGAAGTAGTTGTAAGCCCATTGCAGTCCTCGCCAGGAGGACTACATCGTCTGCATATAAGAGGACTGGCAGGCTGAGCTTGCCTACCTGAAGGGTACCTGCTTTGGTGTCTAAAAGAACCTTCTCTAAGGAATTAATATATAAATTAAAAAGGAAGGGAATGCGGATACACCCCTGTGCAACCCCCTCTTAATATGGAAATTACAGGATATTTTCAGGTCTTTTGAGTAGAGTTTCTAGTGCCTTGGTGTCTCGATGGAGATCCCTCAGAAAGCATATGATATTATTATCAATGCCAAAGGATGCCATCAGCTGCCAAAGCTTGGACCTGTTCACACAGTCAAATGCTGATGACAGGTACATAAAAGCTAGGTAAATGGGACAGGCACGAGTCACTGTGTACTTGTTTAGGACAAGATACAGGTTAAGACACTGCTCCACAGTGGAACGACCGGGCGAAATCCGTATTGTATCTCAGAGAAAAAATTACTTTCATCCGTCCAAGATGCCAATCTATCGAGAATCATGCGACCCACCACCTTCACCACGGAAACCAGGAGGAAGATGGGCCTATAACATAAGGTGCTGTCCCGATCTCTGTTTTGAAATATCGGGACTATGGTCGATAAGACCCAAGAATCAGGGCGGCCAGCCCAGACCAAGGCGTTAATAATAGCGGTGAGAACCGGTGCCCAGGTGTCTATGTGGGCGATGTAAAGATCAGGCGGGATTCCATCTGACCCAGGGGCTTTTCTCTATATCAAGCCTAGTATGCCTGCTCTAACCTCTAATTCGGAGAAGACGAGGTCCATCTTGCCAACCACCTTATTCTGCCTCTCGATAGGCATGGAGTGTGGCTGGAAGATATCCTTCAAATGATGAACCCAATCATCCTCCTTAATATGAGAGTCCAATAGATGAGCTCTCTCTGCTGAGAGAAAAGGGCTGTTAATAATAGCCCTGAACTTAGAACTATTTCGCAAAGTACTTGCCTCCACTAGATCTGACCAGGCCTCGTCCTTCAAGGTGGACTTGCGGGTTACTAACACGGCCTTATATGCTCTACGAAGACCTATAACCACCACCATATCAAGGGGCTTGTTGCTCATATGTTTAAACAAAATAGAATCCACTCAGAAAGTGGTAGTGATCCCTAAAGTGATGGGGAGCACACAGTGTTGTTTAAATGCCCCTCACACACCAACAGGCCCCTTGGTGTCATGCTTCATCATCGGGGCCTTCGCACCCCTCTACGGGATGCGGCGTGCTACGACTCACGGATACGTAGGAGCACTTGATAGTGAACTATGTGTAGGTGTGTGTTTTTGGGGAAGAAGTGTGAGTAGTGAGGTGAGGTGAAAAAGTGGAGGTTAAAAAATACCTAGCTCATAGGAAAAAATTATTTATTATGTCCTCGGCTGGTATTGTTAAAAAGTGCACGGTGAGGTTGACAGATATACGTATTAGGGTATATCAACCTTCAAAAACGTCGACATGTTTCGGAGTACAACGACTCCTTCTTCAGGACGAGGATATGCACGTTTCCTGAAGGCCGATCACATCAAATATTTTCTCGAGGGCCAGCCACACAGGGTTGTCTACCTTGCTTGCCAACCCCACAATGTTCCTAGAAAGGAACTTGCACCCTCCATTCTTACACAGTGCATAATCCGGGGGTGGATAGTTTCCCTGTGATACGTGGGCCATAGAGTCCAACGAGCCCGCACAGCATCAACCACAATCTACCAGGGTGCTCAATGGGGCAAACCTATTCGCAGTGCTTACCCCTGAGGTCCCCACCATACAGCCCCTGTGGCCCTCCTTGGAAATCCACTCGCGGTCAGGCCCCGGGTCTATAAAAAAAGCCTAACGGGAGTGCCAACATTTCAGAGTTCCAACCCCTATAGTCGGACTGCATCACTGACCTTAAGATGTGATTTACAATAAATGGGTTATTAAAATTAACTATGATACAGTCCCCTTGCCAAGATTTTTTTGGGTGTCACCAACCCACTCGGTCTTTCGCACCATGAGGATTTGTTTACCCACCCTAGGATCGGGAGCAATGTTAGAATTGAACCAGTCTACCACCTTATTCTTTAGGTGGCCAAAGCCTTCCTTTTTGTTGGATTCAAGGCACAGTACATTGGCTAGCACTAGGGCAAGGGGAGTGGACTTGGGAGGAAGGTGGACAGAGCCCACACTACGGGAAGGGGGAGTAACGTCAAATCCGTCTTGCCTATAACGATGCAAACCGCCAACATTGTCACACCGAGGTTGGGGGGTGGAAGGGTGAGAGAATTTGAGGTATTAACCCCCCTCCCGGAGTTTAAGTGGTCAAGTGACACAGGCTCATACCTGGTCCTGGTTGGTGCTGAGGAAACAGCTACCTCAGTGTTGGGCTCCTGGGCCACAGTAGATACCACTGTGCTTCCTACCCCTAGACCGCTGCCACTGGGACTAGGGGTGGCGGTCATGGTCAGAGGCCTTACAGGGGGGAGACTTGAAATAAAGGGAACACGGTCTCTTTGCAAGAAGACTATCAATGCGCTGAAGTTCTTTTCCAAGACAGCAAAGCAATGTAAAATGGGGTCCAATTTAGTGTCCAAAGCTGACAATAATGCTGCTTGAATCGTGTCTAGTGAAAGAGAATTCAAGTTCATAGTTTCCGGGTGCACAGCTGGAATTGGCTGAGGACCGGTTTTCATAATGCGTTTGCATGGGACCCCTGCCGAAGGGAGCTTCCTTTTTGTACCTCCTATACTTGGGCCGTTACCAAGAGGCATTCCTAGTCCAGATCCGGCAGCTGGTACACGGATTGGAGAAAGTGCTGTGTGCCGGGTGATAACTGTTGGAGAAAGCCCTGCCTTCATTTCTTCTCTGCTTCATCACTATGTCCCCTCCCGTACCCTCCGGTCCTCCCATATGGCCCTCTTATCTGTCCCCAGATTCAAGCGGAAGAAACACGGTGGCCTTAGGTTCTCCTTCCTAGCCCCGTCCTTTTGGAATTCTTTACCTCTCCCGCTTAGGCTATCCTCCCCCTATTCCAGTTTCAGATCCTCCCTCAAAACTCACCTTTTCATTGAAGCATACAATTAGCTCTTATTTACTGTTATGTTAGTTCTGTCTCTCTCTGCTCTCTCCGAACAGCGCCAAGGAACCTAATGGTGTTAGTGCGCTCAACAAATTAATTTAACATAACATAACATAACAGAAAGGGGGACAATACCGCCGACCCATGTGTCAGCAGCTCGACTCGATCAACCGCAGGAGACTGTAGCTGAGTTGAGGTATCAGCTTGTGGAATGGTTGGCAAGATCAATGCAGGGTAGTGCACGGGTGAGCGAGGTAGTAGTCTAGTGACCAGTCCAGTCTCCTTATCCAGGACCCCCGCTGCAGGCTCTATGCTTGTGAGTCCCGCCGCCACACTGCGCCTGCCCATTATTAGTATATTAGTATATCAGGTAGCCAATTAAAATACGATTAAGGCAGATCAAACCACAATAGAAATACAGGAGTCCAGTCTGACTTGACCAAAATACTTCGGGAACCAACTCGTTCACCAGTAGCCAACTAAAAATCCAGCCAAATAGTCAGTGAGTGAATAAGGAGTGATAACACAAAAGAAAAAACAAAGGGTAGGCTCCCTACCCGAACACCCGCAACTTATGTGAGTAGAGGTACTTGACTTGCAACGGATACGCAATGGGTGATCCTGCTGGGAAGAAACTGAGCCAAAACGGAGCCAAGTGAGTGGGCCCAGCCCTGCCTCCTCTGGTCTCAGACGGGCGCTGACGGGCCCGCCCTTGGTGTCCCTGGCTGTCAATTAAGTGCCTCCTGGCACGAAAGTTGATCGTTGGTGGTGTGGTACCCTGGGGGTTGGAGTCACAGGCTCCCCTGGCCTCTCAGCGTTGCTGACAGGAGGAAGGTCAGGAAAAAAGCAAATGAGGCTTCCGCGCTGCGGGATCCCTGGCTGTCAATTAAGCGCTTCCAGGAGCGAAAGTTGATTGTTGGCGGCGAACACGCAGCGGTTGGAGTCCCAGGCTCCCCGGGCCTCTCAGGGGGTGCGGATTCTTGTCCGTAGGTCCCTGGTTCTTCTTCACTTTTTGTTCAACTTCCAGGGAGGGGAGCAGAGAGCAGGGCACACAGGAGAGCCTGCAAGCCACACCCAACCTAGTTGGGTCACTTCCATAGTTATGTTAGGTTTAATACTGGGGCTGGAGGGGCACATAAATAGGGGATCAATGCCCCTGGTGTTGAAATAGAGGGGCAGCCCCAGGTTGTCTATTTTGCCCACCTTGTGCAGACTTCATTATGCTAACTATTCCAGGCAGCGATTGAGTAACATGAGTTTATTGTCTTTATCTGCTTGATGGACCAAGCAACCTTGTTTTACTCTTGCAAGTGCTTATTGATAAACTTCTTCAAATGCAATGCCATTTTTCCAGGGAGCCTTCTAGAATCCTGAGAATGGTAGGGCCTTGCATTGCCCCTGACCTTTCTACATATTTATTGTACCAGTGTTCCTGTTTGTGTCCTGTTTGTGTCCTGGTTGTAGTAAGGACTTTTTCTGGATATTTCATCTTTATTTCCTTTGTTTCTGTCGGGATCCTTGATGTGGTAGGAACATTAAGATGCCCATACACGTGTCACTGGATTTGTCTGCCTTTTATTCAAGTGCTTCTGTTGGGATTCCGAGTGTAGCAGCAGTTGCTGAGGTTCCCACCAAATTTCCTCAGCTTTTTTAACAAGTTCTTCCTTAGTGGTGCTGTATTCCTTGGTGTGATAGGAGACTTTTGAGGGCAGATTTATGAAGGCCCTGCGCCGCCGGTGCGTCACTTTTTCCCATGTTAAAAGTGACGCACCGGCGGCGCAAGGCCTTCATAAATCTGCCCCTTGATGTCTAAATACATTTTCCCCAATTTGTCTTCATGTTCTCTGGTGTTCTTTGGATGAGGTAGGGGCATTGGGAAGCCCACTGATATTTTTGCAGATTTCACTGCATTTCTTCCACTGTTTATTAGGGTTGACATCGATGGATTAACCACACATTTTTAATGTAATATTCCAGTGCTTATGCATTGGTATTGTGAATGCTACATGGCTTGTGGTATCCAGTAATATTTCCCTGGTGTGTCTTTCTTTTTTCAGTGTTTCTACTAGGTTTCTCGCCCACATTTTTCTGTATTTTCCCAGTGCTTCCTCTGGAATCCTGGGAGTAATACGGCTGATCGTGCCCAGAAAAATGTTCAATGTTTTCTCTGCATTTTCCTAATGTATTTGCCAGTGTGTAGGGTGTGGTAGATGGTGGTGCCACGTGTGCTTTAACCTGGTACTTTCTTAATATTTTCCCATATGATGCTTTCTGTACCATAGGCTGCTTTGAAGGTGTGGTTGGAAACCAACTGACTATCAGACTGTCTGTTAATTGAAAAACCTTTATGACTACTACAATACAAAGTGTAGTAGTACACATTGTATTGCTTATGTTTTGTATTGCATCACCACAATGTGCTTAATATGAGAAGATGGCATCTAAAAAATTTAGCTACCAAGAAGAAACCGAAAAATAAATCACACCTGAGGTAACAGCTGAGAAGACAGCTGCTTCATCACCACTGTCTTCTTTCTCATCACCTGAATGAATGAATGAATACTCATTTATATAGCGCGTGGTTACCCGGAGGCATCCCAGTGCTGCAGTGTACCAATTCATCACCCGAGAGATTACAGAAATAGGAAGGTTTTTAGCATCTTTCTAAACCTAAGGTGGTTCTCTTCCATCCGAATAGGGTCCGGCAGGTTGTTCCAGAGTTTAGCTGATTGGACAGAAAAACGTCTGCCACCCATGCGGATTCTCCTTATTCGCGGGACTGCCAGGAAGTTCTTATTACTGGATCTAAGGGTCCTATTGGTTTGGTAAGGGCAAAACAGAGATTGAGTTAGACCAGGCCCTGTCTTGGTCAAGGCTTTATGGACAATAGTCATAGCCTTAAAATCGACCCTTTGTTGTATTGGCCGCCAATGGAGTTGCCTGAGTGCTGGTTTGGCAGAAGTTCTACGCGGTATCTTTAAAAGCATCCGAGCTGCGCAATTCTGTACCGTCTGTAGGACCCTGAGTGTCCCTAATGGTGCTCCTAAATATATTGCGTTAGCATAGTCCAGGCGTGTTAAAATCAGGGCCTGGACTAATATCCGCCTTGCTTCGAACGGAAGCAGTTCAATGATTTTTCTAAGAGACCTCATCAGGGCGTAGCAGGTCGCTGCAACCTTCTGAGCTTGCACCAAAAAATTAAGTGCTGAGTCTAGCCAAACCCCTAGACTTTTGATTTTTCTTTTTGGGGGAAGGGGGGTGACCCAAAGTGATAGGCCACCATCCGTCAGCCGCAGAGGGAGCATCATGTCCCAACATCATGATCTCCGTCTTTGTTCCATTAAGTTTCAAGAAGGATGCATCCATCCACTCACGAACCTTGCTAAGACAGGAGGAAAGTTTATCATAGGATGTACATCTGGCCAGAAAGGGTGATGATAAGCTGCGTATCATCTGCATACGTCACTAGTTGCACTCCCCAAGGTAACACCACCTCAGCCAAAGGCCTCATATAGATATTAAATAAGGCTGAGGGATGACCCCTGGGGAACGCCACAGCGAAGATGCGCAGGTGGAGAAGAGATGTCATCCTCAAATACAGAGAAGGTCCGGTCTGAGAGGAAGGATTGCAGCCATTTCAGCGCGGTTCTAGTGACACCCACATCACCCATCCTTTGAATCAGAATAGAGTGGTTAACGGTGTCAAAGGCCGCGCTGAGATCTAATAAGAGTATGGCTGCACAACTGCCTTCATCTACAATCCTTCTTGCTTCCTCGATAACTGCCACCAGAGCCGTTTCAGTGCCTTGTTTGCACCTGAATCCGGTCTGGGTAGGATGCAGTAAATTCTGGGTTTCTAGATGGTTAGAAATCAGAGAATTTACATATTTTTCTGTGAGTTTGCTAATTGTGGGCAGCAAAGAGATAGGGCGATAGTTAGCCCAGTCGTCAGGATTGAGGTTGGGCTTTTTAAGTAGTGCCTTTACTCTTGCATGTTTCCAGTGGAGGGGGACTTCCCCAGCTGAGAGTGAAGTATTGATCACCTCCTTAATCACCGGGGCCACAACATCAGAGACCAAGTTGAGCATGGTGGGGGATGCCACATCAGCCGGTGAACCTGATTTAAGGTTACTCAGAAGTGATTGAACCTTAGAGCAATCAAGAGGGGTGTTAGACCTGTCAGCCTTAGGGTGGTCTCCCCTACATTTTTGCCCTTTTTGCCTCCCATTTTTACCTTACATTTTGTTGGACTTAGGACTCTGGGCGCCTCACCACTGCTAAACAGTGCTGAGGTGAAGGTGCTCTCCCCTAAAACATTGTGAGGCTGGCATATCTGCCACAAGCCCCTGCTACTGCAGTAAGGCTAATTCTCCATAGGCTAATATTGGGAACATCTCCTTATGGGATAACTTCTGACAGGGACCTAATAAGTCTGTCATGTTTGGTCTTGTTGGACTCGGGGCGGGGAACCCTTTCCAATGATATATAGGGTTTAGACATTACTACGCTAGAGATCCCACTTTTATAAAGGGGACCTTTTCCTGCCTACACTGAGATTAGGGTCTGCAGACTCCCCCCTCCCCTCTGCACACTGATAGCCTGCCTGGGTTGGGAGGTGGGAGTGGTGATTCACACCTTCTTCCCTGGGATGAGCTGTGATGGGCTGCCCACTGTAGCCTTAACGGCCTGTCTCTCGTCACTGTGACAGCTAGGTCAGGGAAGGCAGGGAACATACCAGAACTCCCTGGACTCTTCCAGAAGCCCCTGCCCCCAGACCCTTCCAGAGACTTCCACCACTTTCTAGCCCCTAGACTAAAAAGATATATAAGGGAGGGTCCTGGCCTCACATTCTTGTTACACTGCTGGGCCTGGAAGAATCCCTGCTGGAGTGAGGACTGCTGAGCAAGAGGATTGCCACTGGGAAGGAGGCTGACTGCTCCAAGGAACTGCTGCCCCACAACCTGCTGAGCTGCCCTACTGTCTGCTGATCCTGCCCTGCATGGGAGACTGCAACATCACCACCAGAGTGTCTCCACAACTTCCCAAAGGAACTACTTTTCTTTGAACCACATTTTAAAGACTCTTCAACCTTTTAAAGATTGCCTTTTTGGGACTGCACCCTTTTTAAGCTAAAGGAAACTACCTGTCCTTGGACCACAGCGTTTTAAAGACTGCCCTTTGGAACAGCAACAACACTCTCAAGATTTGCCCTGCAACGCTGTGCCTGCCCTCAGCGCTGCTTGCCCTGTGATCCTCCCGAGGGCTCTGTGATTGCCTCTGCTTCTGGCGCAAGCCGACTGAAACTGGCCCTGAGGTCACCGCCACTGGGACCGGAGTGCGCTGTGTAGCGCTGAGAAGCGAAGCGCTGTGTGGCAGGAGGCTCCGTCGTTGCCCAGGACTTGGAGGCACTGTTAAGCGCTGTGCTAAAGGAGCGCTGTGTGGCTGTGACCCCCACCCGTGCAGCGCCTGCTGAGCCCAAGGCCCCAGGGGGAGAGGAGCCTCGCACCCGTGCCCGCAACCAACACAATGGGGTCCCAGAGAGTCACTGGGGGGGTGGTCTGTACAAGTACATACCTCCGGAAGTTAGGGACACACTCCTTAGCCTAGAAAAGGAAGACCAGACCAACTATTCTGTTATGAAAGAAGCATTGCTTAAGAGGTTCGGTCTTACCCCTGAGAGGTATAGGCAGAGGTTTAGGAATAAAGACATATGGGGAGCGCGTGTTAGCACGCTCCACTCCCAGGTGCACTACTTGTGAGGATGCCATATCCAACTCAGTTTTAAACCATTCGACCTTTTCACAATTTTAAACAATTTCTTCATTAATGTTCGTCATTCTGTTGTCATCTTATTCATCAAATCCACATATTTAACGTTCTGTATTTCAGAAACTTCTCGTACTTCCATGCGTCCATCCAGACTTCTTTTGGAAATAAGATCCTAATACACTGATTGATTCAGAGCAGCATTCTTTATTTTCATTTTCAAAACCCAATGCATTTCGGGCTAAAATACAGCCCTTCGTCAGGGGTAGCTGTAAATGGACAATTCAAAATAATATCAATATTTGATTTACAATCTTTTTATAAAAAACATTTCAGATACAAGCAATCTAACATTCAGTCCTCGGCTATATCAAATAAATATACGAAGCATACGATTGCCCCAATCCGTAATTTCGATTGAAGCTGTTAGTTTAGTTGACCCTTTACCCGCCTAAACAGTCTGCTTAGTCATCCGTAGTAATTACACTTTACCAGGCGTTTACGAAAAAGCAAGTCTAACTGGTGCGGTTTGACTCGAAAAGTACTATTTCCCTTACTAAGCATTATGCCCTCTTAACAAAACTACACGTTTGCCTCCCTTTAGCACAAACTTTCACCTTTAAACGTTTATACAACAAATTAAAGCCCCGATATTGCGCTTAGCGTACCTGCTCATTATTTCTCCTCTTTCAAACCGCATTGCGCGCTGCAAGTAATTACATCGCTCACGAAGGCAGACCTGCAATTTAACCACTTCCTACTCCACCCACTTTTTCCCCAGCCTGCCTCATCCACATTAGTGCACCTAAACTACGTTTCCCACAGTACATCACAATGTATGCCCCGAATCTTATACTAATTTCATGTTTGCTTTAAAAATGCAACAATCGCTTGCCAGAAATGTCCGTAATCCATCTCTTTTGAGAAATATTTTTACTGTCCTTCCACATATTTGCGGTCACCGCCGCTGAAGATTGTCGCTCTGATCATGCTGTTTAACTCTATGTGGAGACCCGAATATTCATCAAAAGTTTTTTGTTTAACTCTATGTGGAGACCCGAATATTCATCAAAAGTTTTTTGTTTAACTCTAAGAGGTTTAGGAATAGCCACAAACTTCCCACACAGAACTGGGTAGATTTCCTGGACTACGCTAGTAAAGCTTTAGAGGGCTGGGTGCGGGGCAGCAATGTGCATGACTATGAAGGATTGTATAACTAGTTTTTAAGAGAGCACCTTCTAGAGAAATGTTTTCCAGAGCTGCGCCAACACCTGGTTGACCGCAAGTTGACCAATCCTAGGAAGCTTGCGGAGGAGGCGGACACCTGGGTCAGTACCAGGGTGTCCAACAAGGGTTCTGGGGGGGACTCCCAAAGGGGTGGCCAGGGTTCCCACCAGAAGAAAGAGGGGGGAGATAAAAAGAAAGATTTCTCCAAAGGCCCCCAAAATAATTCACAAGGGAAAGGGTCTGGGTCCCAGCCCCAATCTGGCCACCAGAAGCCCACTTATCCTGACAAAAGTCAGCAGCCCAGAATTGTCCGGTGCTATGAGTGTGGTGAACTTGGACACTACAAGGGGGATCCCAAGTGTCGCAAGAGAGCACCACAGGCCTCTGGAGGTAAAACCCCCGGGGTGGCTAGTGTAGCGCTTGGGGAGGAGCTGTCCCTAGATGATGGGAGTGAGGGGGCCGGGCTTGTCCTAGTGTCTCGGGGAGACAGTGAGATGGTTCCTAAGGTCCACGTGCCCTCCAATACTACTAAGTATAGGCAGTGGGTCACCCTCAATGGTCGGGGGTTGGAGGCCCTGAGGGACACAGGTGCCAGCATGACTATGGTAAGGAGTCAGCTGGTGTCCCCAGAGCAAATAATTCCCGATGCAGTCCATCCAGTTGTGATGGCTGACAACCGGGGGGGTCACTATCCCATAGCACAGGTTCCATTTGAGTGGGGAGGGGTTTCAGGCCTTTTAAGAGTTGCTGTGAGCCCTGCCATGCCAGTGGACTGTCTGTTAGGGAATGACCTAGAGCATACTGCCTGGAAGGAGGTAGAGCTCAAAGCGCATGTGGAGATGCTGGGGTTGCCGGAGTGGATTTGTGCTACCACACGGTCTATGGCTGCCCGGAAAGGGAGTCAGCCAGGGCTGGAGCCTGGGAAAATGGCCCAGCCAGCTGCTAAGAAGGGAGGAGCCCGAGGGCGTGGGAAGCTCGCCCCGGGGCAGTCACCCCGTGAGATGGATGGGGCACCTGAGGAGGTTGCACCGGAGTCCACGGAGGGGGACGTTGCTCCCTTGGGGGACCTACCTACCCCTGCAGGGTGGCAGCTGGAAGGAGGGCCCACCAGGGAGGAGTTTTGCCGGGCACAGAAGGAGTGTCCTACCCTTGAGGGCATGAGGCGACAGGCCGAAGCCCAAGCAGCAGACAATGCCTCCGCGAAGTATCATATTTACTGGGAGGATGGGCTCCTTTACAGTGAGCCCAAGGCTCCTGTGCATGGGTCATCAAGGGCCTTAGTGGTCCCCCAGTGCTACAGGGCCTTTCTTTTGGAACTGGCCCATGAGATCCCTTTGGCAGGACACTTGGGCCAAGACAAGACCTTTGCTAGGCTTGTCCCACATTTTTATTGACTAACAAAATTGTGAGACAGCGGGCCATCCCGTTGTCTAACTGGTAATGATTTGCACACTTTCACTGGGAACCCGTTTCGGTTCTCTTCAGGTAAATCCATAAACAATAATGATCCAATTCACTGGTCTCGTTTCAAAACTTTCACATTTATTGATTTCATTTCATCTTTTGATTCATTGCGTTATATCCACGACATTTTATATTGCCATTTCCCATTTACCCAATGCATTTCGGGTCTATGGTGACCCTTCTTCCGGGGTCTCTGTCAGAAAAATCAAGAAAAATGCAATCAGCATCACAGCCATCTCTGTGTATGTACAACTGACGCTTTAGTAAACGTTCTAACATTATAGTGCATGCAAAAATTATGCGCGTTCAAAAATTAAATGGCATTCAACTCTAACCTATTCAATGAATGCTTCACGATTGTACGCCCTGTATCTAGAGGTTTGCTCCCAAACATGACCGCCAAAATTAAAACGAGTTGCTAGCGCAACTCTAAAAGGTTCTAACTGTACACTCTCAAACAATGCGTCCTGCCTAATGCAGTTACTCTAAACCAACAAACAATAAACAAACAAGGATCCCAAAGTTTCTAATGCATAACAGACGCCCTGCTCTTCGTTCGTTCTCACTTACTAGGAAATGCGCCCGTCTTCAGATTTCAAAATGCCGACCAATCCGCTACTGTCTCACATAGAAGGTAAAGCTATATGATGCGCTCAGAGCTTAGATTGGATACACATGCGGTCACGTGACCGCCATCACGGACTCGATGTACGCCCTCATCTGTTACAAGCACTTATTAATGCATGTGAGTGACTGGTTGAAAATGAGCGAAAAGCCAATTATGTTAGCCTCTAGAAGTGAAGATGCAAAAATAACGATACATTTTTGAAATCAGTTCGCGCTTTAGAAAAAACTATTACATATTACTCATAATAGTATTAACACACTCTATTATACCGTAGTTACTGCTGGTGGTCTCCTTAAATAAAAAACAAAAAACAAAAAAACTGAACCATAATAAACAGTACAAATAGACATTTACACATGAATAGTGTCGGCCATTTTGGGTAGGGAAGTTCTCAAACTTCATGTTATGCAGGAAAAATAGTGAGTTAAATCAATTTGATGACTTATCGGCTACACTTGAAGAAGTCAATAAAAAACTGGAAAGATATGCTAAAGAGATTGAGGACAGGAAGATCAAAAAATACCGGAGAGATACAATAGATTATAAACTTGAAGAGGTGTATAGTTGGGCAGAAGTTTACAATCAAAGGAAGTGGCAACAACCACAGACCAATGTCAGTTCATCACAAGAAAGCGTGGTATCTGACTCTGAAGCAGCACAAAATAGGAGACCCATACCACAGGATAAACGCAGAGATCAACAAAGTAAAGTGTCTTTTTTGGACACCAGCCCAGCAGCAAACAATGCTCCATCAACAAGCATAATAATAACAGAGCCCTCAAAACAAGGAGGGGAAAAGGAAAAAGAGAAAACGCAAGCAAAAGAAACTGTAGTGGAGAGAGAATTGAGACCAAAGAAACCGAAACTGACCTAGTCATTAATATATCGGATAAACAACTGACGGAGGCTCAAACTAAAGTGTTAAACAAAGGTTTAACGTTTGTTCCAAGATATAAATCTAATGCCCAGGAAACTGAAATATCAATTTACAAATTTATGAGAAATTTGAGATTAAAGAACTTCTTCAATAATCTACCACCGAGTGAAAAACCTGAGACAGATTTGAAAGAATTTAGATCTAAAAGCACTTTTTGTGCACCCACCTCACATAAAACCATTGATGCATATGAACGAATTATAACATCTGAAATTCAAAAAATCAAATATTCCAGTGGAACCACCAGCAATTTTTCCAGAAAAGAATGGCAAGTCCTACAAACTTTGAGAGACGCCAATGACATTACCATAATAAAGGCAGATAAAGGGGGCGCAATAGTGGTGATGAATACCACCTACTACAAAGAGAGTGTACAGGCTCACCTTCAGGATGAAAATATATATCACAAGTTGGATCAAGATCCGACAGAAATTTTTGGAATGACACTAAAAACAATTTTGGATAAAGCTTTAGAGATGAAATGGATCACTTTGAAGACCTATCAATTTCTGAATCCCAAATATCCCAGGAGACCCCAATTTGACATGCTCCCGAAGATACATAAGGACCCCAAGAGACCTCCTTTTAGACCGATAGTTTCTGCATGTGGATCATTATCGGAACCACTGGGTCAATACCTGGACTGGTTCCTACAGCCTTTAGTTCAGAAATGGAGCACACATATAAAAGACACCACCGCGTTTCTTAACATGTTAGCTACAGTAAATATCCCTAATGATGAAGAAATATGGTTATGTTCCATTGACGTGACAGCTCTGTACACCTCAATCCCACACAGTGAGGGAATTGAAGCGATGGAATGGTGTTTACTGAATAATGAAGTAAGTGGTGGAGAAAAAACATTCATGTTGGAACTATTACAGTTTGCTCTATTACATAGTTACTTTAACTGGGAAGACAATTTTTATGAACAGTGCAGTGGGACCTCCATGGGGTTTGCGGGGGCACCGTCCTACGCAAACACCTTTATGGCAAAATTTGAGCATGACAACATAATTCACAACCGGAACTGGACTACTGGGCTAATGGTCTTTAAAAGGTACATTGATGACATCTTCCTCATCTGGAAGGGTAAACAAGAGGAATTGATTAACAACATCCAAAGACTCAATGCAGTACATGATCGCATTAAATTCACCCACCATATGGATCAAAAAGAACTGGCGTTTTTAGATGTAAAAATTCATCTTGAACAGAACAGGATAAGAACCAGTGTGTACACTAAACCAACGGACAGAAATAGTGGTCTACACTATCAAAGCTTTCACCACCACTCTTTAAAGAAACACCTCCCAGTGTCTCAATTTATCCGCCAAAAAAGAATTACCTCAGACTCACAAGATTTACTCTCCACCATCGACAAACAGATCCAAAAGTACTCACAACGAGGGTATCCCAAACCTCTATTGGAAGAATCCAAGAATAAAGTTTTGAACATGAAGAGAGAATCTTTGCTTGTGACAAAAGAAAGAAGTGAAACTAAAATGACAGTATGTGTCCTGAAACATTCGATACAAGCAGTGAAGATAGCCAATATCATGAAGAAACACTGGGCACTTATCACACAGGAACCTGACTTAGAACCACTAGTTGCTGAGCGGATAACGTTTGCATATAGCAGGCCAAAAAATTTGAAAGAACTTTTGAAAAAGAGATCTAAACCGGAAGTAATCAATTATAAAGGCATGCAGAGATGCGAAAATTGCGTCCACTGTAATAATGTGATGGTGGGACAAATTTTCACACACCCAATGACGGGCAAGAAGTTGACCTTGTTATATTCAGGAACCTGTGACACGAAAAACGTAATCTATGGTATCAAATGCCCATGTGGTAAATTATATATAGGCCAAACCGAACGCAAAATTAAAATCAGAATAACAGAACACAAGAGTAACATTCGGTTGAAGAATTTGAAATCTACAGTGAGTGCACACTGGTTGGAAGCAGGACACAATGTTGCGCAATTACGCTTCACCATACTAGAAGTCTTAAAGCATCATCCTGAAAGAGACTCACAGAAACAAAGACTGAGATCTGAATACTTTTGGATAAAGAAGATGGGCAGCCTACAACCGAATGGTTTGAATGACAGGATAGAACTATCCTGTTTTTTATAAAACAGTCTTTGGGAGAGCTGACTATTTTTCCTGCATAACATGAAGTTTGAGAACTTCCCTACCCAAAATGGCCGACACTATTCATGTGTAAATGTCTATTTGTACTGTTTATTATGGTTCAGTTTTTTTGTTTTTTGTTTTTTATTTAAGGAGACCACCAGCAGTAACTACGGTATAATAGAGTGTGTTAATACTATTATGAGTAATATGTAATAGTTTTTTCTAAAGCGCGAACTGATTTAAAAAATGTATCGTTATTTTTGCATCTTCACTTCTAGAGGCTAACATAATTGGCTTTTCGCTCATTTTCAACCAGTCACTCACATGCATTAATAAGTGCTTGTAACAGATGAGGGCGTACATCGAGTCCGTGATGGCGGTCACGTGACCGCATGTGTATCCAATCTAAGCTCTGAGCGCATCATATAGCTTTACCTTCTATGTGAGACAGTAGCGGATTGGTCGGCATTTTGAAATCTGAAGACGGGCGCATTTCCTAGTAAGTGAGAACGAACGAAGAGCAGGGCGTCTGTTATGCATTAGAAACTTTGGGATCCTTGTTTGTTTATTGTTTGTTGGTTTAGAGTAACTGCATTAGGCAGGACGCATTGTTTGAGAGTGTACAGTTAGAACCTTTTAGAGTTGCGCTAGCAACTCGTTTTAATTTTGGCGGTCATGTTTGGGAGCAAACCTCTAGATACAGGGCGTACAATCGTGAAGCATTCATTGAATAGGTTAGAGTTGAATGCCATTTAATTTTTGAACGCGCATAATTTTTGCATGCACTATAATGTTAGAACGTTTACTAAAGCGTCAGTTGTACATACACAGAGATGGCTATGAAGCTGATTGCATTTTTCTTGATTTTTCTGACAGAGACCCCGGAAGAAGGGTCACCATAGACCCGAAATGCATTGGGTAAATGGGAAATGGCAATATAAAATGTCGTGGATATAACGCAATGAATCAAAAGATGAAATGAAATCAATAAATGTGAAAGTTTTGAAACGAGACCAGTGAATTGGATCATTATTGTTTATGGATTTACCTGAAGAGAACCGAAACGGGTTCCCAGTGAAAGTGTGCAAATCATTACCAGTTAGACAACGGGATGGCCCGCTGTCTCACAATTTTGTTATTTTGTAAAGTGTTTTTAGACTATGTAGTGTAGCTCCTATTTTCCCAATAGGCTCTGCGCATTGGAATAGTACCTACAGCAGTAAAGGCCTAGACCAGTTGTTAACTAGGTCTACTACTGTCGATACTAGACTTAATTTTTGGGTTTGCCAGCTAAGCTCAGAGTTCGCTAGAAACTCTCTCGAATGTTCAAGGAAGGATTAACTCCCCTGATTAGACAAGAAGGGATTTAGTTTCTGACAACCATAGAACATGACAACTTTGCTCTCCCCTAATCAAGAGTCAATCTCAAGAGTCGTGTGAGCACAAGGCAATTATTTTACTCAGTCAGTACGTGCATTCTTAGTCTCATCAGAATGTAGAGAAAAGGAAGAGACGGGCGTGTTCAATAAAAGATGTTATTTATTGATCAGTCTCTTTTCTCGTACAAGAGAAATGGATCGATATTATTGCAATACTTATAGTTAAGTAAAGTGCATACATTAAAAGCAATAGTATAAAATAATACTGTAAAAACATTGATATGGTTTCTGAGCCATATGATGTTTAAAATGATTAAAATATATTTACATACACATATACATTTGACTAAACGTACTCAACTGGTGTTTCTAAATACGCCTACCCCGTGTACCTGACCTAAGTCTAATGCGTGGGCGGGAATAGAAAGTTACAGTTTAAGTTAAGTTTGTTTTTGCCAAGTGAATAACTAAAGAATTCTCTAGGAGGGGTTATTCAGTTCTGTACCTGGAATTTAGGATGAATGAGGAATGGTATCTCTTTCTCTGCTCTCGATATTCCAGGCTGCCTGCGAGGGCTGCCCAGAAGCGCCGGTGCTGGGTCTCTCGGCTTGAGATAGCAGCGCGTCTCTCAGCGCGTCAGGAAGGCGGGGCTGTTGCCTGCGGGGTCTGCTTCTGCTCTCTGCTTCGGCAAGTATGGCTGCTCCGTCTTGTCACCACGCGTGTGTTTGCATAGGGCAAGGTCGGCAATATTTATACCTTAAAGGTGCCGGGATTGACGTAAGGATGGACATAGGTACGTCAATAAAGATGTCATACGACTTGCTCGTTAGCACATTCTTTACTAAAGTTCTCTGTGAAATCAAAACAATGGCCGCACGGATTATCCAGGTTGTCATAGGTTTGATTTGTTATGAGAACGTCGTATGCCTTATCAGGGGCTGGAGGAATGTCGCTTGTCTAATTAGATCTCAAGCGTTATGACCTAATCAGATAACACGTTCCTGTGCCGTAGTGTGACTGCGTCAGATAACGGTATCTGCATCATGGGGGATTTCTTGCCTCATGGGCTGACTGTTAGTTAACTAGCTAGGTAGGTTAACCAGAATATGGTCAGGAATAGGGGGATCGATTCAGAACCTATAGAAATACACGACACCCACTCCACGCTAACTATGGTCATATCTACTAATCTATGCATAGTATAACATAGTACAACATACTATAGAGTATAGTGTATACCTTACCACCCCAAAATACATAAATGCATTTTGAAATTTTCAAATATACTGAAAAATTGCAGTCATATATATAGTATGCACTTAAGCTATGAATTAAATGCAAAAGTAAACATGCATTGTTATGCATTATTGCTTTTTGGTATATGAGAAATACACATGAAATGGCTCTTAATATGGCTATACAGAAAAAAAGTCGAAACCATTTCATCACATAAAATATATTGTGAACATACCAGCGGGCAGCTAAAGTCTATATAAAGTCTATAAAGTATCTAAAAAAAATAGAAATCTTAGTTCTCTAGGAATAGTTTCTTACTTTAAGCAGAAGATCAGTGTCCCGGGGAAAAATATATAGAAAAATATTTTAAGGGCTTGCTGAAAAAAGTTGCTGTCCGTGAACTGGATTGTAATTGTTCATGTGACTTTATTTTTTAAGTTGAAGGCCGGATTCAGGGAACGCCGTGTGCGAGTTTACTCAAAAGTCTCTATTTCTGTTCCGGAGAGAACATCATATCATTCAGGCTTTCGAAAAAACTGTCAACAGCTTCATGGGAAAGTTCCACTAAGTCGGAAATAGGTGTAACCATGCATTCATGCGCATGATTGTCTGCATTGACATTCTGATTTGCATTGCTGACAGAAGGTCGTACCTGTTCGATGCTGCTTTCATCTTGAACTTCACTACTCTTCAATCGCAGTGGTGAAGATTCCAGGAATGCCTTCATCAGAATTGGCAGCCTTTGAGGGCAGCACAGTGCGTGAACCTTGGTAGGAACCAACAGTGTATCTGCATCCACCGGCGCATCCGATTGTAGCGTCAGACAGGTGTCTAACACGCATTCTTCTCCGCATAGCAAACACCTTAGTACAGGTAAAACACACCTTTGCCACATTGGTCGAAATGATAGAAACCAAGTCATGTTTAGGTCTCTAAGCCGGGAAAGTCCCAGGATTTTTGATATCCGGTCCCGGTATCCAATGGCTAGGATCGTTTCTTCCATTGTCGTGAGAGTTTGTTCTGTGACATGGGTTGCCATAACGAAAAATAAGGACTAGGAATAAGATTCCTGCAATTAGTCCCAGGATCAAGGGAAGTCCGCCAAAAATCGAATGGACGAAATCTGGAAAAATACCCAGTATGGCTTTGAATGGTGTTAATGCCATCGAAAATACTGTCTTAAATACCTTTGAGACCCCAGTGGTATCATAAATATTTAAGATTTCGCTCAGGATTTCCGCGAAATGTACGGGGGAATTGGTTGATAATAATGTATGTATCTCTGCAGTCGTCCTTGCGACTTGTAGATCATACGTTTCTTTAGATGACGTGAGCCTTGTAGGCGTCTGAAGAAGCACTGTTTTCATTCTGCTTAAAGTGTCTATTCGAATAGAAGTAATTTTCAAACTGGGCCATGCCCTCGCCTCCCTGTCTGGAAAGGAGCTGGGGAACAAAGAACGTCCACAGCACTTGACCTTCGCCGTCGTAGTGACGAGATAAGGAGTCCCGGGCATAAGACTACAGCATCTGCGGTCTACAATAAGAATGTAACTCCCATTATAGAGTCTTTGAAAGAATGGTTCTATTTCAGTTGCAGGTGCGCCTTGCTGGTGACATGAAAGGTTGTATGAATTCCCTTCACAGGCTCCGTGCAAACTAATACCGTTACACAGAAGCGTGCCGCTTAGTGACATAGCACAATTGTTGCCACTAAGAAACACTTTCTGTCCTTTGTTACTGACACATGCATGTGAATAGGGCAGGTTCCAAGTTGTTTTAAGGTACCCCTTTCCCAATTTTTCGTACATGCCAGCCTGTATATATTTTTGGCAGTATTGAAACCTGAAGGTTGAGATTGGAATATTTATGATTCCGTGGATTATCCATTCACTGACAGGTCGTTCTGACATTGTCAACGGTAATCTTTCTAGTTTTTCAATGCTCAAGATTGTATAATCAGCACCCTTCTGCGCCATACCGATTTGTCTATCAGTAAGGTTAAAGATTTGGAATAGTGACGTTGTGTTGATTAAACGCCAAGGCACATAGCCTGAACGCAGATTTTGTAACGTCCAGCCAAGCTGTACAATAGAGCGCAATTGTGACTGACCATGTTGTAATAACAGTAAGTCTTGCGATAATATATCGATTGCTGAAGACACAATGCTGTCCAATGAAAATATTCTGGAGGACAGAGTCATTAACCCATTGTCCACTACAGAAAGTGATTTTTCCAAATTGATACGGTCAATTTCCCGTATTCTTTCTGCTGTCTCAATTTGAGTAACCTTCCAGGCCTCATTGTATGCTGCATATACAGAGGCTGCTATGAAACGCTTTTGACGCTGTTTGCGTGGTCCCATTATGAAATCACGCAAGTCAGCACCATCAGTAAGTAAAGTTAGGTGTTGCTTAATTTCAGGCAGTGTGGAAGTTTGTAGCCATTGAAGGCATAATTTGCCCACACTGTAGGTTGTTATTATCCCTGGATGATGTCTTTGGGGATATCTAGGGTCTGGCCTGGTCATTTTGAAACCCTGTGTTTTATTCAGGAATCTATCTTGACAGTTATTTGTATCTGTGGGCCAGATCAACCATTGTTTCCAATCAGGATTTGTTCTGTTTTGGTTAAGTATATGGTTTATGTCTATTCCTTCATCTGTATCAGAGTTATTGCTAAACATTGTTGGCTTTGGAATAGACGGGTTATTTAAATCTTTGATTTTGGCTAAGCCAAGACAGGTGGTTTGTTGAACAGTGTCATTTAAAAATATCATTTGTTCTGGGATCATGCAGGCTCTAAACAAAGCTTCTAAACCCTGTACTTGCCATTCTTTTGTGCCCCAAACACTTTTCAAATCAACATTTTTGTCCCAATAATCGAATCCAAAAGTATTCATTTTTTCAAAGAATGAATCAGAATAAATCAATTTTGTGTTGGTTATCATGGTTTTGGTCCCTGTCTTGTTTGACAATTTGTAATAAAATGTTTCAGCATTACTAGTGTTAAAACCTTGAAAGTATGAATATTTGTCATAAACGGTTCTAGAGCTCCCTTTTGGAGGTGTAGCACAATGTTCCCATTGATTAAAATTTAAAACATTTCTAGGTTGTGCAGATTTATGCAAGAAATGGTTACCATAGTGGTTATAGCAATACATACTATCATAATTTGTAGAACCTTGCAAATAATCATGTTTTGTAAATTTAGCAGACATTACTAAGTCAGACATCATATTGTTTATACTTTCAAAGTCCCAATCATCAGCAAATGAGTTTGGTTTCGCAAAGTCACTCAAAGAGATCTTAATTTGGTGTGGATATTTCAGGATCTCGACCGGACCATAAATTTCATAGTCAGTGTTGTCCCAGGCTACCCCACCAGGTATTGGAATTGCTGTGAAGTTGGCTGAAGAAAGTTCTGAAGAAAGTTCTCGTTTCTCGACGTGTGAAGATGTGTGTGGTTTGAGGACCAAGTTGATGTTCTGACTTGCTGTGTCCATTTTAGCATATTTTCCCTCAATGAAGCGTCCCAAAGTAAATACCATGATGAGCCAAAGTATGAGGATAAATGCACCAAAACCCACCCAAAATTCAATCCATGGAGAAATCAGATATGTTTCTTTTAGTTGTTTCAAAAGTTCCTTCGCTTTGTCTTTAAAGGATTTTGATGATGGCTGTGTCTTTTGTTCGCTGAAGCCTTCAGAGGAATCATCGAAGTTGATGAAGTAACCGGATGCAGTTCTGTCAATTGTTCCAATTGGTTCAGGATTTTTGTTTTTTGCATTTTCACTTGGTACTTCAGTATAGATTGGTGTGTCTCTGCTAAATGTCTTTATTTGGGTTTTCAGAGGTCTAAGTTCTATTGCATTGTTGCATAGTCCTTGTTGTTCTTCTGTAGGCGTTTCGAAAGTGATGAGCCTCTTTGTTAGGACCTCTGTACTGGTAGCAAACCTTGGTGTTCTGCTACTTATTGGGAGTCCACTTGGCCTACTGTTTGTTATTGGCCACATGTTGTGGTTTTACCAGGTCGATTGATACAACTCGGTTCTCCTTTTTTCCAGCAAGTGGCGGTAGTACAACTGATCTTGTCCCGTTGACAGACAAGACAGGAACTGCTTTTCTGTAAGAAGGCCCAAATTCCTTCTTTACCGCGATCTTCTCCCTGACTAGATCCCCGACTTTTGGAATCCAGACAGGTCTTGCTGGGACAGGTGGTGATTCTTCAGTGGTTGTTGGCTGTTGTTTCAACTGTATGTTGCTCAGGTCTTTTCTTGTTTTGTTTAAGTCCTGCAAAATAGCCAAACGGTCTTTGACATCAAAGCTTTTTTCTATTACCACTGAAGTCTGACTATCAAGGTCAGAGATCAACATCCTAGTTCCGAATAATAATTCGTACGGACTGAATCCCTTCAGAGAATTTCTTGGCAAGTTATTTAGACTACGTTGGACACTTATTAGATGTTTGACCCACCCGGCTCCCGAACCTAATATCCTTTCTATTATAGATTGCTTTCTGTCTTGGTTTTTTCTTTACACCATCCCATACCCTCAGGAAGGAAGTGAGAAGATTCCCGCTGGGCTGTGCTCATTTGGCCATTCTTTCCCCCCCCAGGCTGGATTGCCTGAGAAAAAGAAAAAAATGGTCGAACGTAGCATGCTCTTAGCGTATATGCCATTTAGACTCGCAAATCTTGTATAACAGTCCGGACGTCAGCCGAGTGCTGTGGATCTACATTATAAGTGGGAACTAGCCTGTATATGTTAATCGCAAGCCATTCTTTTTAGTGGTGATGTTATCTGCCGTGATTCGACGAGGTATTAAACTGCTTCTCTCCCCTCTGCGATCTCTGTTGCAGTTTGGGCAGTTTTTTACAAACATGGTGTAGTGCAGGCTCATGCCTGGCCACCAGTACCGTGATTGTAATTCTTCCAGAGAATCTTTTAATTTAAGGTGTCTGTGACCCTCGCCCATGTGTGCGTCTGCGATTAACAAGTGTCTCCTGTCCATGTTTGGAATCACTCTAATCCCCCACTCCAGGGATTCGAGCAAAAGGGACGGAGTTTGCATCGATTATGTATGTATAATTGAGTGGATAGTTGATCGGTAACGCTGAGCAGTCGCCTTTTGATGACGTTTTCACCGCCAGCAATGTTTCACCGTCAATGTATTTTAATGTACGCTTTTTTCGATCTACGGGAGCCGATTTAGTGGCTGCCGCTGCGGCTGTTTCAGCCAATGAATTCCCCACAACGTGAACGCCATCACGTTGATGACTCAGTGAGTGAGTCACGTGAGTCTTTGGTAGTTCTTTCTTTAAAAGAGCTACTTGTTCCCAGAGAAGTCTCTGCTTTATTGGTGCATCTGTGTCATCTTTGTAACCGTTCTGAATCCATGTCTGCAAATCCTTGTTATATGCTTTGACGCAGAAATATGAATCTGACACTATAAGTGTCGGGAATTCGCGATCCGCATTATCTAGCGCCATTTTCAAAGCTATTATTTCAGTTTGCATTTCTGAATTTGTTTCTACTGAGTGTGATTTTGTTAATAGAGGTCTTAGTTTACCTCCGCGCCACACTTCTTTTGTGATCTCACATGTGGGGTTGTATGCATGTTCTCCCCAAACGGAGGGTTGAGCATGTCCGTCTGTATAGATTACACAGGCGTAATGTCGTAGAGGCAGAATGTCGATTGGCAGAGGATACGTCTTTTCATATTTTAGATTTTTTAATTCTTCTAGTTCTGGATCAAAGAAGTAGTATACTTTGTCCGTTGTGATTGAATTTACCCATTGTAACCATTCTGGATCCAATGTTGTTGTTGGTAAATTACACGGTGTTGTTAATGCTTCAAATGCTGATTCAGCTGTTCTGACTGTGATATGTCTACCGTCAGCTATGTCTTTTTCTCTAGCTATTGCGGTTTGAACTGCTTGAACAATTTTTCCTTTGTTGCTGAATCTCTGTTCAGCTTTTGTGTACAAGTGTGATTTAAATGCAATTGGTACCTTTTCTCCCTCATTAGAGGTCAGGTATGTGAATCCGCATCTCCCTGGGATGACTCGGATCACAAGGTTGCGTGTATTATCACGGGTTTCTAATTTTGTTTTAATTAGCATGTCTGTTTGTAAGGATCTCAAAATTTCTGTGTGTGTTTGAGTCCAACTGGATCTTTTAAAGTCTGGTTTAATTAGATCGTAAAGGGGTTTGACCCTTTCTGCGTAATTTGCAATGTAAGTTCTTCCGAAATTTAGGAAGCCTAGAATTGACTGTAGGTTTTTTAGTGTTTTAGGAGCTTGGATTACGGCACATTTCTCTAGGAAATTGTCTGCCAGGCTTTTGCCTTCACTTGATAACTCATATCCTAAGAATAGGACTGTCAGATGGGCAATTCTGGATTTTTTGAAGTTGAATTTGTAACCCTCTGCAGCGAAACCAAGTATTATGGTGTTCACTCTTTTCAAGTGAGTTTCCAAGTCATCATCTGTTAAGTAAATGTCATCGACATAAGATAATGCTTCATCATCATATTGTTGTAGTAATTCTGTTACTCTCGCTGAGAATACCCCCGGGCTATTCTTGTACCCCTGGGCTAACCGACAGAATTGTTTTTGAGTGCCATTTACTGAGAAAGCTGTTAAATATCTGCTCTCTGGTGCTATGTTTTGACAAAAGAATCCGTTGGAGATGTCCAAGGTTGTTTTGTATTTTTTGCGCACTATGTTATTCATTAGTGCAGCACTGTGTGAGTTTTGCACTGCAAAAGTTTTGCAACATGTGTTAAGGTGTCGGTAATCCAAAACTAGACGATATGAATTGTCTGGTTTGGAGACCGGAAACAAAGGGTTGTTCATTTGTGAGGTGCAAGTTTCAATCACCCCCTGGTATTCTAGCTGATCTAGTATTTCATTTACTTGTTTTTTAGCTTCTTGCTTAATTGGGTACTGCCTTTGTGCAGTTGGTTGTGATTTTAACTGGATTTTGTGAGGAGGAGAATCCTCATCCCATCCTACATGATTTTTATATAAAGCAGGTGCTAAGGCCACTGCCCACTTTCTAGCAAGTGTGTATTTTTTATGAATCGGGATTTGATTCGAGAAGGCAGGCATAATTACTTCTTCGCCATGAGGGCACTCCCTGACAAACTCTGGTGGCCAGTCTTTTTCAGCTAGAAGTATGTCATAACCCTTTGAGAGGTTATCCCAAAATAGTCCCCTTATTTTCCTAGTCTTATCTCCCTCTATACGTAATGTTATCTCGTATATTTTGTGGGGCTTGCTAACTCTGGTATCTGCAGTTTCCACTTGAAGGTATTCATTCGTGTCCACTGTCTCCAGATGATCCATAAGGACTTTGCGAGCTATGCTCACCTCTGCTGCGCTGTCTAGCATTGTCTGAGCCCATTCTCCGTTTTTCAGTTGTGTCCTCAGTATTCTCGGCATTGTTAACTACCTTGATACTGGCTACCTTCTTTTTTGGAAATTGTGATTTCTTTTTCAGTTGAGCAGGTTCCTTGTCTTTGGACTTGGCGTGCTCTTCTGATCGTCCTCTTCTTTCCGATTTCTGCGAGGAATTCTGAAAAGATTGAGAGGGACGTGTATCAATGTCTTGATATCTATCAGGTTTTTTAATATTATCCCTATTTCTAAGGTTATATCTATTCCCAGAGGGTTCACTCTGAGGTGACCTTTGTCTCGGGTTTGGAGATTTCTCTCTTCGCCTAGGAGACCTTCCTCTGGACTGGAATTTCTTTTCTTTTGGATTGGATTGTTTGTTCCCATCCCAGTTCTTTTTTGGTGAATTATTATTATTATTAAAAAACATTTTTTCTGGACTTGTAGTCAGTTGCGGTTTTACTGGTATTCCACCTAGACTATCTCTGCCTAGTTCTTCATAAGATTTTTCTATGATTCTGGCAATTTCAGCTGGTTGGTCTGCTATATCTGTCTCTTTTAACCTCTGGCGGATCGCCACGTTTGCTGCTTCACCCTTTATGTTGGCTAGTAATATAGCCGAGACCTGCTTGAAGTCTTTTAGTAATTTCATACCAAGAGTTAAAGCAGGTTCTGGACCGTATTCATCTTGAATTTGTTTTAGCACATCTGGTATTACCGAAATGGATGGAACACCGTGCGTTTTTGTGTAGATGGAAGCAAAGACTGTACCCCAAGTGTCACAGTCCTCAATGTGTGGTGCGATTCCCATTGGGAGACATATAGTCAGAATCCTGTGTTTTTCCAGCGGGGTGGTGTCAGGAAACACCGCCTCTATTTGGGTAATTTTCTGTGCCAACCAGAATGGTATCTGTTCCCGTTTAGCTGGAACTTTACCTAGGCAGGATTGGATGTTCTGTGGTGTAATTTTATTTGTGTTCCCCTGGTGAGGGGTCAGCTGTGGAAGTTTAATCGCTGGCTGAATTGTTGAAGTCCGCATTACATACTGAACTAATTGTCTGTGAATTTTTAGTAGTTGTTTTAGCTGTATTAACAGCTCTGCTGCAGGCATTCTTTCGATGTCTGGATATGGTGTGTATCCGGCTAAGACCGGCCACGTTGCTCCTGGTCTTCCTAAAGGACCGAGCCTTGTAATGTGATTATTATGTTTTAGGGCGCCATCAAATAAGAGCAAATGCTCTTGGAATTTGAGTGGTACTTCCACCTCCTCGAAAGGAGTGTACTCATTAGGAGGTTCCTCTACTTTGTAATAGTGGAAGTACTTTGTTATAGTATTAGCTGCTGGAAAATGTATCCATGTATAGTATACCTCTGTCTGCCGATATTCGTGTGCCTCGATTACGAATATGACTGTGCCACCTCTAGGTGTCAGTCCATTTTCTATAAGTTTTAAGGTTATAGATCTCCTTTTGGCGACCGGAATGAGTATTATATCCGCGTCTGCTGCTTGCATGGTAGCATCAGCATCTGCTATTTCAGTAGCTAATCTAGTAACCTCTCGTTCTTCATCGCTGTCCATTTTGCTGACAGGATGGTATTATGTTTATTTGCAGATCAGGTTTCTTTATGGAAACAGAGATTAGATGCACAATATTCTGGAACTGTTTTATCCTTCAACGTTGACTAGACCAAGAACCATACATAGGAGTTCCCTCCTGCGAGGTTTTGGAGGATATAATAACCTTTCACCCACTCCAGACGTCTTTGGAGTATTTGGGAAAAGGGGTCTGAGTGAGAAAGCACGACTGAGTTACTCTAAATGTCTTACGTTAGTTTTATCGCCCTTTCCAAACGCGTTGGGCGCCATGTAGTGTAGCTCCTATTTTCCCAATAGGCTCTGCGCATTGGAATAGTACCTACAGCAGTAAAGGCCTAGACCAGACGTTAACTAGGTCTACTACTGTCGATACTAGACTTAATTTTTGGGTTTGCCAGCTAAGCTCAGAGTTCGCTAGAAACTCTCTCGAATGTTCAAGGAAGGATTAACTCCCCTGATTAGACAAGAAGGGATTTAGTTTCTGACAACCATAGAACATGACAACTTTGCTCTCCCCTAATCAAGAGTCAATCTCAAGAGTCGTGTGAGCACAAGGCAATTATTTTACTCAGTCAGTACGTGCATTCTTAGTCTCATCAGAATGTAGAGAAAAGGAAGAGACGGGCGTGTTCAATAAAAGATGTTATTTATTGATCAGTCTCTTTTCTCGTACAAGAGAAATGGATCGATATTATTGCAATACTTATAGTTAAGTAAAGTGCATACATTAAAAGCAATAGTATAAAATAATACTGTAAAAACATTGATATGGTTTCTGAGCCATATGATGTTTAAAATGATTAAAATATATTTACATACACATATACATTTGACTAAACGTACTCAACTGGTGTTTCTAAATACGCCTACCCCGTGTACCTGACCTAAGTCTAATGCGTGGGCGGGAATAGAAAGTTACAGTTTAAGTTAAGTTTGTTTTTGCCAAGTGAATAACTAAAGAATTCTCTAGGAGGGGTTATTCAGTTCTGTACCTGGAATTTAGGATGAATGAGGAATGGTATCTCTTTCTCTGCTCTTGATATTCCAGGCTGCCTGCGAGGGCTGCCCAGAAGCGCCGGTGCTGGGTCTCTCGGCTTGAGATAGCAGCGCGTCTCTCAGCGCGTCAGGAAGGCGGGGCTGTTGCCTGCGGGGTCTGCTTCTGCTCTCTGCTTCGGCAAGTATGGCTGCTCCGTCTTGTCACCACGCGTGTGTTTGCATAGGGCAAGGTCGGCAATATTTATACCTTAAAGGTGCCGGGATTGACGTAAGGATGGACATAGGTACGTCAATAAAGATGTCATACGACTTGCTCGTTAGCACATTCTTTACTAAAGTTCTCTGTGAAATCAAAACAATGGCCGCACGGATTATCCAGGTTGTCATAGGTTTGATTTGTTATGAGAACGTCGTATGCCTTATCAGGGGCTGGAGGAATGTCGCTTGTCTAATTAGATCTCAAGCGTTATGACCTAATCAGATAACACGTTCCTGTGCCGTAGTGTGACTGCGTCAGATAACGGTATCTGCATCATGGGGGATTTCTTGCCTCATGGGCTGACTGTTAGTTAACTAGCTAGGTAGGTTAACCAGAATATGGTCAGGAATAGGGGGATCGATTCAGAACCTATAGAAATACACGACAACTAAAACACTGGGTTAATGTTGCACAACAACGAGTGGATTAATCGAAAGAGGAACACAGTATTAATCAGAGTGCTGGATGGACTCGATAAAGTTTTAGCCACATTTTTATTGGCCACAGATGAGGGTCTCCTCAGATACCTTCTGCAGGACCTGTCTGACCTGCCAAGCCAGTGGGAAAACAGGGGCTAAGCTGAAGGCTCCCCTGGAACCACTACCTGTCGTTAGCACCCCCTTTGAGAGGGTGGGCATCGACATTGTTGGGCCTATGGATCCACCAACTTCTTCTGGTCACAGGTTTATCCTGGTTCTGGTGGACCACGCCACCCGGTACCCAGAGGCTATTCCTCTGAGAACCATCACTGCACCTGCAGTGGCACGGGCCCTGATGGGGATTTTTACAAGAGTGGGTTTTCCCAAAGAGGTGGTGTCCGACAGGGGTACCAATTTTATGTCTGCCTACATGCAAGCCATGTGGAAGGAGTGTGGGGTTACTTATAAGTTCTCCACCCCTTACCACCCACAGACCAATGGTCTCGTGGAGAGATTTAACAAGACCCTAAAGGGCATGATCAGGAGTCTGCCTGAGGGCCTGAGGAAAAAGTGGGACATCCTCTTGCCCTGTTTGCTGTTTTCCTACAGGGAGGTACCGCAGAAGGGGGTGGGTTTCAGCCCCTTCGAGCTCCTGTACGGTCACCCTGTTAGGGGGCCTCTCAGTTTAGTGAAGGATGGGTGGGAGAAGACTCCAAGGAGGCTTCCCCAGGATGTAGTGAGCTACATGCTGGCCTTCCGTAGCCAAATGGCTAAGTTGTGGAGACAAGCTTCTGACAACTTAGAGGCCAGCCAGGCGGTAATGAAGGAATGGTACGACCAGAATTCTCACCCTGTGGAGCTAAAACCTGGACAGAAGGTGTGGGTCATGGAGCCTGGAGAGCTTAGTGCCCTCCAGGATCGCTGGACAGGCCCTTATGAGATATTGGAGAAGAAGGGCAAGGCCACTTACCTAGTGGACCTTAAGACCCCCAGGCAGCCCCACAGGGTGCTACACGCCAACCGCCTCCCACCATGAGAGGTCTGAGCTCACCTTACTGATGGTGACTGATGGGGCCGAGGAAGAGGAAAGTGAACCTCTCCCGGACCTCTTTGCTTCCAAAGAGAAGGATGGATCGGTGGAGGGAGTGGTCCTCTCCCCATCCTTAACTCCTGAGCAACAGAGGGACTGCCGCCAGGTCCTGGGGCAGTTCTCCTCAGTGTTCTCCCTTATCCCTGGGATTACCCACCTGTGTACCCATGATGTGGACACAGGAGACAGCCCCCCTGTCAAGTCCAAATCTTACAGGCTGTCAGATAAGGTGAAGGCCAGCATCCAGAGTGAGGTCACTAAGATGCTGGAGTTGGGGGTGATAGAGCCCTCCAACAGCCCTTGGTCCAGTCCGGTGGTTCTGGTACCAAAAGCTGCCCCACCGGGCACCACACCAGAACTTAGGTTCTGTGTGGATTACAGGGGACTGAACTCTGTGACCAAGACTGACGCTCATCCTATCCCGAGGGCGGATGAGCTCATTGACAGGCTGGGGGCTGCCCGATACCTGAGTACCTTTGACCTCACGTCGGGGTACTGGCAGATCGCCCTAACAGATGGAGCTAAAGAGAGGTCCGCCTTTTCCACCCCAGAGGGCCACTACCAGTTCAGAGTGATGCCCTTTGGACTGAAAAACGCTCCTGCCACCTTCCAGCGGCTGGTGAACCGGGTCCTCTCCGGTTTAGAGGCCTTCTCTGCTGCCTACCTGGATGACATAGCTGTCTTCAGTAGCAGCTGGGAGGACCATTTGGGTCACCTCCAGGAAGTGCTTCAGGCTCTGCAGCAGGCAGGCCTGACTATCAAAGCGAGCAAATGCCAGATAGGGCAGGGTTCGGTAGTCTACCTAGGACACTTGGTAGGCGGGGGCAAGGTGCAGCCCCTACAGGCCAAGATAGAAACAATCCTGGCCTGGGAGCCTCCCAAAATACAGACTGAGGTCAGGGCATTCCTGGGCCTCACAGGTTACTACCGCAGATTTGTCAAGGGCTATGGCACCATTGTGGCCCCCTTGACTGAGCTAACCTCTAAGAAATACCCTAGGAAAGTGATCTGGACAGAGGCTTGCCAAAAAGCCTTTGACTCTCTAAAGCAGGCCATGTGCACAGCTCCTGTGCTAAGGGCCCCTGACTTCTCCCAAGAGTTCATTGTCCAAACGGACGCCTCAGAGCATGGCATAGGGGCAGTACTTTCGCAACTCAATGAGGAGGGAAGGGACCAACCAGTAGCCTTCATCTCCAGGAGGCTGCTCCCCCGAGAACAGCGGTGGAGTGCGATAGAGAGAGAAGCCTTCGCGGTGGTCTGGGCTCATTTCTATGAGAGGCACACTTATTACGCTACAAGGCAACTTTGGCCTAAGAACCTTCCCACAGTGAATTTTGACCATAAGAACCTACCTCAAGTGAACTTTTGCCATCCAAGGACACTGTGAGAAAGATATTACCGGCAGGAGCCCTTGGCACACATGAGCTTTTGGTGATTTGATCAGGCCTGGGAACTGGATTCATTCTTATTGATTATTGATCTTGCTTGGAGACTGGAATCCTTTTTATTATTGATCAGGCCTGGGAACTGGATTCATTCTTATTGATTATTGATCTTGCTTGGAAACTGGAATCCTTTTCATTATTGATCTTGCCTGGAGCTGGATTTACCTGCTCATGGTTCTGGCATAATTTTTAGATAAAGAAATTCTCATTCTTATACAAAACTGGTGTGGTGTTCCTTTTGTGAGTGTTTTTACTGTGTCATCGCCGTTGTGTGTTGCACAAATACTTTACACATTGCCTCTGAAGTTACGCCTTTGCTGCTCTGCGCCAAGCTACCAGGTCGGAAGCGGTGGTCCCTACTTGGACTAGGGTGCATACCCCTGACAACTAGAGACGCCGGTTCTAACAAGGGGGAAATGTCTCAAGGAGATTCAGCTCAAAACTCAGGGGCGAGGCTAATATGCATGGAGTATCACGGAAAGTGGAATAGATGTCTGTTATTTTTGATACAAAGAAATTAGCCAATTCCCTGCAACGAATAGATGCAAGACTGGGGTCAGCAGTGGGAGTAGATGGGGTGGCTAAGGACTTGAATATTTTAAAGATTTCCCTGGAAGAGCTGGAGGCAGAAGTAATTTTTTCCTGGTAATATTTGGATTGAGTGGATTTAATCAGTTTTTTTATAGTTGCGAAGAGTAATCCTATAGATATCCTTACTGGTTTTTGGTAGTCTTTTCTCCAGAGCCTCTCTTTCTGTTTACAGAGTTGTTTAAGGGTTCTAAGCTCTGGGGTGTATCAGGCTTTTTTGTTTGCTCCGATACGATGGGAAAGCTCAACCTTAAGTAGGGTCTGGTCTAGTGATTCCTCTAGCCAACGATTATAACAGTCGTTAGCGTCTGAGGGGTCATTGCGAATTTCAGGTACAGTTTCTAAAAGGTTGAGTGTCCATTTCTCAGTGACTAATTTAGACCAGGGTCGCCTAGTTTTTTTTACAAAACAAGCCTGGCCTGTCTGTTCCTGGCGGGTAAGGGAGAAGGACAAAAGTGAATGATCAACCAGGGAATTGAGGTAGAGTTTATAAACTCGAGCGCGCTTAGATTAGTGTAACAATGATCCAATATATGTCCTGCCTTGTGTGTAGGGCCATGGATAATTTGTCTAAGTTGGACTGTGTTTAATGCTGTCAACAGATTCTGACAGATTGGGGTATCTGATTTATCTAACTGGATGTTGAAGTCTCCCAACACCGTAAAATTGGGGGAGTTGCAGGATAGGTTGATGACTGAACTTAATAGATCTTCGCAGAACTGTCCCGTCGCCCCTGGAGGTCTGTACACCAAAAGGCCTGAAAGCGAACATGTAGGGGAAAGGGTGACAGAGAACATCATACACTCTGCCCCAGGGATGAAAACTTTCTCTATTCTACAACTTATAGATTTTGTATGCGCTATGGCGATCCCTCCTCCTCTTCCATCCATCCGATCTTGCCTTACCATAACATAATTCAAAGGGAAGGCCCGAACAACATCAGGGTCGGAGCCATCGTTAGTCCACGTTTCTGTGAGGAAAAGAACCTCAATGTCTGAGTCCTCCAATAACATGGAGATCTCTAGGGCATGTTTAGGTAGAGATCGGCAGTTCAGAAGAGCCAGTGAGAAGGGAGGTTGCTCAGAGGACCTGATGTCTGGGGTAAAATGATAATTGCAACCTGAACAGGAATCGTGGTCCTTATCGGTATTTAACAGGATACAGGTCGGTCCGACCTTACCTCTTATAGGCAGGAGTTGATTTCTATCGTATGTAATCAGAGGTCTATTCACAGGATAAAGCATACAAAGTCCCTCAACTACTTCAAGCCCCCCTTCAGATAATGGTAAGGACTTGGCTACTGGTCCTTAGCACCAAGGTAAATTGGCAAATTCAAAGGGGTTATTTACTAACACTTTGGAAAAGTGGTCAAATGGAACATAGCGCCTCTAAGCACTGCATCAACTTACTTAACATTAACGAGACCTGTTGTCAGTGCCACTAGCATTGTTGACGATGAAGATGTACATGTGATTGTGAGAGTGAGACTGAGAGAGTGGAAGGCCTCTCTATTCGGAAAGCATAACCTGCTATCGGTATGGCTACTGGCTCCAACATTTCTCTGCACAGCAACAGCTGCAATAACATCAGTAAAATCTCAATATAAGTGCAAGTTACTTCATAAAAAGAACTCACTTCTGCTATCGCCATCAAGCACGTATACCATGTTTGGGGTCTTCTCCAACATTCCCAAAAAAAGCAGCACATTGCAGTGAATAGTATTTGCCATGCCAAAGGCCATTGTGGAAAACAGGACCAAAGTATGGGGAACGAGGACCAACTGGCCCACTTGAAAGGAAAATCTGGACACCAAAGGGAAGCTTAAATGCATAAAAATATTGCTGTTTTACCAAAGAAAAAAGCTTGCATTATCTGGTAAAATTTAGTTATTTTCATAAACTGACAAGCTTATGTTTGGGGACCAAATGTCTGCATTTTCAAATATATATTTAATGCTGATATTTCGATGATAATCACGAATGCTGTCTGGGACCCTTGCTTGTAAGATTTTGTAGATTGTCTGCCCCCCACCTTTAAGGTCTCCATAACCTGAGTGATAGCACTGCTATATGAACATGTAAGATTAATATTCCTCTGTTGTATACTGCCTGAGATTATAATATTTGTGGATTGTATTATGTTTTCACTGTGACCCATGTAGTTTACAGTTTGTTCAAAGTAACATATGTCTGAAAATCTACTTGAAAGGGACTTGGTGGAAAGAAAAAAATAAGTGAAATGTAAAAGTGCCGAATGATTCTGTGAAAAGTTAGAGCCCATGTGAAATTGCATTTTGTATACGTCCTTTTCACTTAATGCGAGAAAACAAAACATGATTGAGGTTTGTATACATGACGGACCTGCTGCCACTATTGTTGTGTTGGTAGAAACACTCCTGTAAAAAAAAAAGCATAAGGAAATAGATTGGGTTCAAAGACAGGGTTCTTGTTGTTGTCTGGGCTATGGGACAGGACCCTGACCACACTTTACACGATTTGTGGGAAACCAACAATAGGGACGTCCATTAAGATTAGAAAGATGTCCATCTACTGAGCTCATCTCAATTTTTGTGGGCAAAGTGGTTATTAAGTGGCAAACAGCAAATAAACGTAACATTACTCGAAAGGTATAAAAGGCATGTTGTTAGGCAATAAGTTCACTAAAATATCATCACCTTCGGTGTCGACCAACTTGACTAACTGTGCACTTGCAAGGCATACCCTAAATACTGTAGGTTTCTAAGTGAAAAAGTAATAACTTGAAAACCAAATGGGTAGATAGGTAAAGTAGGAACTCGCCCTGGTTGGATTTACTCTGTTAGCTGAGATCTTCGTGATTTTTTTTAATACAGTGGCCATTATAAATGAAAATTAGATGAAAATAGTTTAAACTGCGTTTCATCCTACACAGTAACTAGGATGCTTCTACAACTTTAAGGCTTTGTAAAGTCACATCACCTCCCAGTGTTCATGATTCTGCCATTTAACCACGTGTGTTACAATGTACTTTGTTATTATTTTTCAAGCATCTGTTGGCTTTTATACCCTCTTACCAATTTAGTACTACGAAACGTATAACAATAAGACAGCATTTTAATATATTACTTTATGAAAGTAAGATATTGGTGAATTGACTGCAATTTTGAATGATAGTTGTATCTGAAGTAAACAAATTTGGAATGAGGGTAAGAATTTCTTAACTATTTATCACAAAAAATGTTAAGGAATGCAAGTGGTGTTCTGGTACGCTGAAGATGAACTGTTCACTGGGATTTATGTATATGGCCGTAGTGGAGTAAAGTTTATCTTGGAACACCAGAAACATGCATAGGACAAATGTAAGTGCTTTTAAGGTGTCATTTGCATAAGCCTACATCGAAAATGTATTGGAAATTGGGCTCCTAGTTTCCCTTTTAAGTTGCATTGCGAGGGCGGAATGTTAAGTGGGAACAAGGTAAAGTATACATACTCTACTGATGATCCTGCTCAAAGAGAAAACAGACTCTGGTTCATGATGGAATCCTCAAGACCTGGGTGTCAAGGTACCGCAACCAACAGCGCTGCGACACCACACTAATTGTGGAAAAGTAAATTTTGTTATGTTCTATGTCCCTACGTGTCATCCATCATATGTTATGTGTGCATGACCAATATGCATATGTTATTCCCCATGTCCGATTCAAGACGCAATTATAGTTGTGTCCACCTCTGGTATGTCATTTCCCAGTCCTCATGAGTAATATGAGTATCAGGCCTATGTAAAGCTACGTTGCCACGTTTCTCAGTGTGCACGTTATTTCATTATAAAGTCCCCGTTTCTAGGCCTCAACAGGGCCCGGACACCAGATTCAGCTCCTGTCTCCTGAAGCCTCGCTGAGGAGCGATACAGCCCCCACCTGTATCCTCGACCCTTCACTTACTTCCTGCCTCGCAGTGCCCGGTCCAGCCCGGCTCAGTCTCTGAGTCTGCCAAGAATATGTTATGAGTCCAGTTATCAGTTCAGCCCTCCTTCTCTGCATTCCTAAGCTACTGAACTGCATCAATAGTTTCCGTCATTGTCTAGCCTTCACGTCTCCACGTTAGAGAAATACTGCATTTAATGGTCATTTAATATTCTTCATCACGCACTACATGTAGAATAATGCATGGTCCAGTCTTAGAATCAAGTTAGCCTTTCCCCTCTTGACTTCTAGTTTATATCAACATGTTCTCTAAACATCAGATACTAGATACTGTTTAGGTACATGTCGCCCTGACTCTCCAGACTTCAGTCTCTGCTCCTAGCACAGAGTTCATAGCCCCAGCTTCTCTTAGTGATACGTCATTGCCAGTTTGCGCGCACCACTAGGTTAGAGGTCCCGGCTCCTCAGGTAGCCCCCTCCATGGTTTCCGCCCCATTCATGACATATTCTGTTACGTCTGCACCACATGTCTATGTATACGCCCAGTTACACCTCTTTTTACCCTTATCTTTCGCGACTGCTACGCGTCACGCCTTCTGCTCCACCCACTGCTACGCCTACTGCAATGTAGTGCTATGTGTTTGCGTTATGTATATATGCTCATGTATTGTTATTGAAAGTCAGCGCGCTCATCCCAGACCCAGCCCCAGCAGCTGCCAGGCTTGCCATCCTATTCCGTGCAGGTTGTCCTGTTCCTGTCCTTATGCTGTATTAAACCTGCAAAACTCCTACTACCTCGAATCTTGACTCTTATTTATTGAGCTATCTGTTATGATATATGTCTAGTCAAAAATAGGGTATTATTTATTTATTTACCACATAATGGCGCCCGAATAGGGACTTGCCCTTTCCCCACGCGTCGGTGAAGCCACGCCGACCCCCTGACCCTCTGCAGTCGTGACGGAACTCTTCTGCGCAGTGGCAGATATTTCTGCTCAAGTATCCCTCAGGCCCACGGAGGAGACGGAGGAGGCGGTCCAGCATCCAGACGAGACGGTGGAGGAACGCGGCGAGTCCCGACCAGAGCCCAAGCTAAGAGTCCAAGGTCCGAGGTATCCGGAGGTCCACCCGTAACTGAAGTCCGAAGTTCGTCGTCATCGTCGTAGCAGTGTAGTCCAGTCCGAGGCCTTCCGTTCTTGCTGCCCGGTGAGTACCGTTACTGGGGTGGTATCTAGACAGGGTCAATTTAAATTGACTCTGGTCTGTGGGTTGGTGGTACACAGTCCCACAAACGAAGTGTCCACTTCGGTGGATGCGGGTCCTGACGTGTCTCTTTAAGAGACCGGTAAGTTTCGTACTGTTTCAGCAGTGCATCTAGTTTCTGTTCTAGTCAGTTCTGTTCTCGAGAAATTTCAAGTGTTCTGTTCTCAGTATTTCCAGGTAGTATTCTGTTCGAACTGTTATTTTTAAATGTTTTTCATGTATTTCAATGTCGTGGTATGAATGGGGATTAAGTATCGTGTTTATTGTGTATTGTATTGTGTCTAGATTACAGTCCAGTCATGCCCATATTTTCCAAGTTACGTCAGTTAAAAACTAGAAAGGGTCTGCTGGAAGCAGCAGTTCCCGTCCCGCCCAGGGACAGTCCAGGTCACTTTATGTATCAGAAACATGGCATAAGTGCCATATTGTATCTAGATTTATGGGTAGAGTATACCAAGCAGTTAGAAGAAAAGTATAGATGGCCCGTATCGGGTACCTGGGATGCCGAATGCATCATGCGAGTAGAAGAAGCATTATGGAAAAAGAAAGCCAGACAATCACAGAAAGATGCCATTGAGTTATGGCGCAAAGAAGCTCATAAAAGAACTGAAAAAGAAATCAGAAAGTCAGAACTAAGTAGAGAATCCCAAGAAAAATAATTAATCGAGATAGGTGAACAAGTCAAAACTGAACAGAAAGACAGACAGAGGAATGCCCTTATTAAGGGTATGTATCCTCTTCTTGCCGAGGGCTTGCCAAAAGCGACACCGGAGGCATCCAGTAATTTCCCGCCACCACTAGTTCCGACCAAGCTACGTCACAAACCGACCGCAGCTGATATTTTTATTTCGTCCTATCTGGACGACACAGTCCCTGAATATGCAAATCCTGTTCGCGCTCCGCCAGTCCCTGTAAATCAGGCACATCCTGTTCCTCCAGACACCGGGGCACCCCATGCAGTACCTGCTACGGTACCCCCGGTCCAGCCAGCATTTCAATTTCCCGCTCCACCACGAAGAATATCAGTCGACGATTCTAGTCTAGGGGCCGCAGGAGGAGGTCCTCCTCAAACCCCGCCGCCACGCAAGCGTTTATCAGCACTCGAATTACATGCTCAAGCATCACAGCGTACTCCCAAGAGTAATAAGTCTGTCGCAGAAATCAGGCAAGCCCTTGGTGAATGTGCCTATGACCCAGTCCCAGGCGAGAATAATATGGTTTTATATTCCGTACGCGTAAGGAGAGTGACCGAGTATCTAGTCACCCTGCCGAATATGAAAGAAGATCTAGACAGAATATATCGTTTCATCCGTACAGGGGATGACCCACAAAGTATTAGTGATGCCATGTCTCAAAGGAAAGCCGAGATCCAGCGTATGATATTAAAGTTTTTAATTAACTGTCTAATAAGAGAACAGGATCATCCGTCTAAAGACCCGGAAGAAATGAAAACTCTAACAAAGTGGAGTGATAATATAGCCGAAGGAAAGCACAATACCATTGGTGCCATGGAAAGTATGTACAAGAAAATCCGTAGAGAGATAATAAAGATACACGAACAGCGTAAAGCAGCACAAGTAAGCGAGAAAGAAAGTACCTCTGATCCTGAAGAGGAAGAGGACGAGAATACCGCCAGAATAGCGTATGTAGGAAAATCTAGATTTCCAGATCGCCATTTACGCCTAGAACACAAGCCAATTTCCCATCATTCAGCACCAGAACAAGGTTCCCTAGAACAAGTATTCCAAGCTACCGATCACATTCTGAAATCACGAATCGGTTATAGTGAGTTAAGTACTATGCATGAACAAGAAATAGTTCGGTCAGCAGTCCGATGGATTACTGATTCTACCACTTTTCCAGACGAAATAGTGGCACAAATGTTTCTGAAAATGCCCCCAGCCGAGCAGCGACTGGTGGGTATGTATATGATTCAGCACCTCATTACTCTGTATGAGGGTCAGCACTCTGATCCAGGTCCGTTACATGATATCCTGAACGAGTTACTCCAGTATAGATGGAGAGGTCTAGGTACCGATTTAATTAGTGTCATTCTAGAACAGCGCCACAAATATAGAACGTTTCTGAACCCGCATTTTGTTCATGTCTCACCCCCAGAAAGTAAACCATTTTACATGGAAAGACAGAACCCGTTACGAGAAGTGCATCCAGTTAAGTCAGAGGACGGGGAAATGCAACGAGTGTTTGTTTACACCCCGATTACAAAGATGGAACTCCTCGAAATGAAGAAATTAATTCCCTGTCATGACAAAGATCCAGCAGGGTTCCATAGAGAATTAAAAGATATGCTCCGTATGGGAGAATACACTTACCCAGATATCATTAAAATGTTAAAGGTCCTGTTGCCCGCCGGGGTGTATGAAAAGCTAAAGGAAAAAGAATGGGAGGTGGGAGAGAAAAAGATAGATTGGACAGTTCTAGAAGCTGAAGACAAGGCACGTGTACCAGGTACCGGTCTAGGAGAGAAATGTAAAGAATTACCAGAATTATTGATTCAAGTTTTACCTAGATTATTGACAACGAGAAAAGAAGACTGGGATGCAATCTCAGCCTGTAAACAGAAACAAGAGGAAGATATTAGTGATTTTTATTCTAGGTTTGAAAAGTGCTTTAGTATCAACAGTGGTCTCAAGACAAGTAGTGAGTCGTACCCTCACCTTTTCGTTACTAAATTAGTCGAGAATTCCAGTCCACCAATTAAAAACCGAGTTCTGAAAGTCGAAAGTACCTGGCAAGCTAATACTCCGTCCCAGATGCTCCAGATGCTCCAGTATCACCAGAATAGAATCAGGGAAGAGCAAGAACACGAAAGAAAACGTATGAAAGACACAAAAATGAAAGTGCTAGTTGCACAATCTGTTCCTCAAGACAGTCAGAAGAGGGGTCCGAATCAAGCCAGTCATCCTGCAGCACCCGTTAAAGGGAACTGCAATTATTGTATACAGCCAGGTCATTTTATAAACGAGTGTGCAGTTCTGAAACACAACATAGCTACCGGTAAAACAAAAGAAAGACCACGTCCGCCTAGACAAGAACAAGTTTCACAGACTCTTCAGTCACAGAATGCACCACAGACAGTTACAGTACCGCAGCCTATTGCTGCAACACAGCATGTTACATCGCAGATGTACCAGTATGCACAGTCTGAGTATCCAGAGTATCAGCAGTATTCATGAAACAGCCTAGAGAGGGAGGTAGGCTTGCCTCTCATCGAGATACCTGTAGATCAAGAGGGTCCCTATGTTCACAGTCAAGTATTAGGGAAAGACAGAAAGTTTTTGATTGATACAGGGGCAAGTAGGACCACAATTAGTCACGCCGAAGTTCCAGGGGCTCCGCTCTCAGGCTCTAGAAATGTTTCCCTTGGATTTTCAGGAAAACCTATCGTAAATGAGATTTCAAAGCCAGTCACTCTAGAAGTAGGTCCATTGTCCCGCACTACTGATCTGTTACTTACCAAGTCATGTCCAGAAAATCTGTTAGGCATTAAGACATTGAAAGAGTTAGGTGCAGTTATATGTTGTTCCCCAGAGGGAATACGATTGTTCCTACGTGACTTCAAGGGTCACTATGTATTGCGAGATTTTGATCCAAGACTGTCTAATGTCCCACAGCATTTATGGGCGCAAGGTCCAACTGATGTAGGTTACATGCAAATCACACCCCATCGTGTGACTCTCAAACCAGGTGTAGTGTTACCACGAATCAGGCAGTACAGATTGCCACCTGAGGCTGTAGCAGCCTTATCCAAAATTATTGACGAGCTCATTGCTCAAGGAGTGGTTGTAGAAACTGACTCCAACGTATGTAATTCTCCGATCATTCCAGTCATGAAACGTACTGATCCAAATGCACCCCCAGTATATCGATTAGTGATCGACCTACGAGAGCTTAATAAATGTATTATTCCGCAGTACCCAGTTGTCCCAGACATCTCTTCCCTATTGACAGCCATTGATTCCGAAGCCACGTTCTTTACAGTAATCGACCTTAAGAATGCATTTTTTAGTGTTCCAATTCATCCAGACAGCCAGTTCCTTTTCGGATTCTGTTTAAATGGAAGGAGCTATATGTTCACACGCGCTCCTCAAGGTTTCACAGAAAGTCCTAGTATTTACAGTCAAGCACTTAAGAGACAACTAGATAACATTCACATGCCAACTGACACTGCCCTGCTCCAGTATGTCGATGATCTACTGATCACAGCCCGTTCTGAACGTGACTGCGAGCGAGCATCCCTTACAGTCTTGTATTTCCTAGCCGAGATGGGGCACAAGGTGTCCCCTTCGAAGCTTCAATTCTGTGTCCAGCAAGTGGTATACTTAGGACACTTGCTGTCCAAGAGGGGTAGGCAGTTGACACCAGACCGTATCCAGTTAATAGCGAGTCTTCCTCAGCCCAGGACCCAGAAGGAGGTACGTGCTTTTATTGGCCTCACTTCTTACTGCAGACAATGGATTCCTCAGTATGCATTTCTAGCCAAGCCACTGATACAGTTAACGACACAGGAGGCAGCCGTACCGACTGTCCTCCCTTGGACATCTGAACATACACTTAGTTTCAACGAGTTAAAGAAAGCCCTATGCCAAGCTCCAGTTCTAGCTACACCGAACTACAGTAAGCCTTTTACACTTTTCGTCACAGAACGTGATGGTACAGCATTATCTGTTCTCACACAAGATCAAGCAGGACAATACAAGCCCTGTGCTTATTTTTCGAGCACATTAGATCCTGTAGCCCAGGCTCTGCCTGCGTGCCTCAAGTCAGTTGCAGCCACAGCACTAGCTATCAGACAAAGTGATTCCATAGTCTTAGGACATACCTTGACAGTACAAGTTCCACATTCTGTGGAAGTTCTTCTGAACCGAACACAAACTCAGCACTTGACAATTGCACGTTTAACAGGTTATGAATTGACACTGTTCCAGCCACACATAGAAATCAGACGCTGCAACGTTTTAAATCCTGCTACATTATTACCATCAGTTAATCCAAATCCTGACCCACATGACTGTGTGGAAGTAGTTAACATTACGACAAAGCCAAGACAAGATCTGACAGATACTCCGTTACCAGATCCCGACCTGACACTTTATGTGGATGGGTCATGTATGAGAACAAGTACAGGAGAACTAGTCGCCGCGTATGCAGTGACTACTGACACTGAAGTTATTGAAACACACCGTATTGACACCCTGTCCGCTCAAGCAGCAGAGCTAGTTGCTCTGACACAAGCCTGTAAACACGCCAAGAACTTGAAAGTTAACGTTTACACAGATTCACGCTACGCATTCGGAGTTGTACACGACTTTGGAGTGCTCTGGCAGGAGAGAGGTTTCATGACTTCTCATGGAACCAAGATTCAGCATGGTCTCCTTATTCAAGCTCTGTTAGATGCAATACATTTACCGACATCCATTGCCATCATGAAGTGCAAGGCACACACGAAAGTCACTGACATTATTTCCCAGGGTAACGATCTAGCAGATCGCACAGCCAAGCTTACAGCACAGACTCCAGACATTCCAGTTAACATGACACATACTCCAGATCCAATTACATGCATGACAGTTAAGGACCCTACACAAGATGTCATAGATATCCAGTTACATGCTACTCCCGAAGAAATCAAGAAATGGTCTGAACAAGGAGGGGTCCAGACAGATCAAGGATGGTTAACGAAGGGTAGAGCCACATGGTTTCTCCCCGACTCTATGGTTCAAGTTATCATTAATACCGCACATAGTCCAGCACATTTAGGAGAAAAAGCTATGTTAGACAGTATCCAGAACATTTGGTTCAACAAGCATTTACGAGCTGCAGCCAAGCAGAAAGTCCGTACCTGTATGATATGTTGTCAGTTTAATCCAGGTAAAAGTGTCCCGGTGGAACAAGGTGGTTTCCAGCCTCCTGACCACCCTTTTGAGGTCCTCCAGATGGATTATATTCAGATGGAGCGATGTCGAGGTTTCAAGTATGTCCTTGTAGTTGTATGCGCTTTGTCCAGATGGACAGAAGCATATCCAGTCCCAGATTACACAGCCGCGACCACTGCCAGGCAGTTGGTTCGTGAGTTTTTCCCTCGATATGGACTCCCTAGAGTCGTATATTCTGATAACGGTCAGCCATTCTCATCTGAACTCATGAAGCACGTTTCCCTGTTGTTAGGGTACCAGTGGAAGTTTCATTGTGTACGCCATCCTGAAGCAGCTGGTCTCGTCGAGAGACATAATCAGACTCTGAAAATCCGAATTGCCAAAATATGTAAAGAGAAAGGTGTGGACTGGCTAGTAGCTCTGCCAGTTGCTTTGTTTTATATGCGCATGGTCGCACATTCCAGATCAGGTCTGTCCCCGTATGAGGTCGTATTCGGCCGCCCCCCTAACATGTGGGGTACTCCTAGACCCCGAAGTATTACTGATGTTTCATGTAATATGCTGACAGATTACCTAGCTTCCTTGATGTCTGCCCTCAACTCATGTCGTTCACAGGTTGCCGCCGCATTTCCAGACAATACCGAGGTGGCCCCGCATGAAATCGTTCCAGGTTCAATGGTCCTCGTACGTAACTTCGACAGATCAAGTCCGCTGGAGCCACGTTGGAAGGAGCCCCGTCAGGTCCTCCTCACCACCCGTACAGCCGTGAAATTGGAAGGACGCCGCGGCTGGGTACACCTTTCGCACGTCAAGAAATTCTACGGATTAAAGCCGGTCTCTAAGAACATTTCCCAGGATTTAAAAACTTGTCAAAACATTGTTCCTAAGGACTGTCCCGCAAATGACATTGACACAACCCCTCCCCTGTTAGAGAAAACTCCGCAGCAGGAGTATAAGCAAAAGCTACGGTCTAGTAAATTAAGTCAGCCAGTTTGATTGTCTAAGTCCTCCCCTAGGTGAAACGGTTAGACTGTTTCTGACATGTATAAAATAGACCCTCATAGTGAGAGAGTTAGTCAAAACTCAATCCGATGTATCGTTTTTCTATGTTTCATATTGTTTTCCAGCCTTATGATTTCCTGCACCAGTTATGCATTTTACCTGTGTTTCCCAGTTTCACATGTAAATAAGCATTCTAATGTTACAGTAGAGCACACGTTTAGTGATCTGCCTCCTCACGAGCTGTCCTACCGCCTCGCTATGCGTAATAACTCATTTATCCGTATGTTACATTACTCACACCAGACCAGCAATGCCACTAATTGTTGGGTGTGTGGTCGACTCCCCCCTTTCCAGACATCGAAGGGAGTTCTGCCACTTTTTCCTTATCCATTTTCACATAATGGTTCGTGTGGAGCATGGTCCACGTTAACGTCATCCTCAACAGATATGTTTTTTCTTAACAGTACATGTTTCTCAGACAAGCAAGGTTTCCCTCACCGAACAGGGTTAGATCTAGAAAATGAAGTGTATAATTTAGGTAACTATTCTTCGAATTTTATGGTCCTGAATGTTCAGTCTGATACTACTCCAGACTTACCTGCTATTTCAGTACTACCAGTCAAAGGCGAATTATGTGTCCGAAATAATGGTTCCGTACATGTAGGACATAGTGATTGTACTACTATTGTCAAGTATAGTGACAGTGGGAAATCTATTTTCAAAGCTTCACGTCATTCTTATTTTGTTTGTGGTCAAACTGCATATGTTCGTCTGCCCCTCGATTGGGAGGGAACCTGTTACATTGCCTTCCTACTGCCACCCGTTTTCCTAGCCCCACCTGACTACCATAGGAATTCCTACCTAGTACATACTAGACACAAGAGAAATCTCCCGATTGTCGACTATACTGAAACTGCTGCAGAGCAATTCATTGATATTGATAAAGGTGTTTTCCCTTATTTAGGTACAGTTGTAAATAGTAAGCTAATCCGTAGGTTAACAAGAACCCTTGAAGCTGTAGTAGATGAGACTGCCTCCGCTCTAGGTAACTTAACCGAAGAGCAATCTGCTATGAGATTTGTCGTTTTACAGAATCGTCTCGTCCTTGACGTCATACTGGCCGATAGGGGCGGGGCCTGTAGAGTCATCGGATCTAGTTGCTGCATTTTCATTCCAAATAACGCGCCGTCTGTTTATTCAGCTATAACCAGACTTCATAAAATTGCCCATCTGTTACACCAAGATCCAGGCACCTGGACATGGTCCGGTTGGTTCTGGAATATAATTTCCGCCTGGGGATGGAAAGTCTTGTCCTTTCTAGGTATCGCAGTAGCGATCATATTCAGCTGCTGCCTCTGTATACAATGTGGCCCTGCGATTTGCGGCATTTGTGCTACCTCTTGTATTCCTAGTCCCAAGCCCCGTTCTAAATCCCGTTCCAGGATAATTCGAGACGAGCAAATGATACTGTATGAAATGATAGATGGTATCATGAATATTGATGTTTCCTGATGGAAACGTAGTGACAAGGAGGGAATGTGGAAAAGTAAATTTTGTTATGTTCTATGTCCCTACGTGTCATCCATCATATGTTATGTGTGCATGACCAATATGCATATGTTATTCCCCATGTCCGATTCAAGACGCAATTATAGTTGTGTCCACCTCTGGTATGTCATTTCCCAGTCCTCATGAGTAATATGAGTATCAGGCCTATGTAAAGCTACGTTGCCACGTTTCTCAGTGTGCACGTTATTTCATTATAAAGTCCCCGTTTCTAGGCCTCAACAGGGCCCGGACACCAGATTCAGCTCCTGTCTCCTGAAGCCTCGCTGAGGAGCGATACAGCCCCCACCTGTATCCTCGACCCTTCACTTACTTCCTGCCTCGCAGTGCCCGGTCCAGCCCGGCTCAGTCTCTGAGTCTGCCAAGAATATGTTATGAGTCCAGTTATCAGTTCAGCCCTCCTTCTCTGCATTCCTAAGCTACTGAACTGCATCAATAGTTTCCGTCATTGTCTAGCCTTCACGTCTCCACGTTAGAGAAATACTGCATTTAATGGTCATTTAATATTCTTCATCACGCACTACATGTAGAATAATGCATGGTCCAGTCTTAGAATTAAGTTAGCCTTTCCCCTCTTGACTTCTAGTTTATATCAACATGTTCTCTAAACATCAGATACTAGATACTGTTTAGGTACATGTCGCCCTGACTCTCCAGACTTCAGTCTCTGCTCCTAGCACAGAGTTCATAGCCCCAGCTTCTCTTAGTGATACGTCATTGCCAGTTTGCGCGCACCACTAGGTTAGAGGTCCCGGCTCCTCAGGTAGCCCCCTCCATGGTTTCCGCCCCATTCATGACATATTCTGTTACGTCTGCACCACATGTCTATGTATACGCCCAGTTACACCTCTTTTTACCCTTATCTTTCGCGACTGCTACACGTCACGCCTTCTGCTCCACCCACTGCTACGCCTACTGCAATGTAGTGCTATGTGTTTGCGTTATGTATATATGCTCATGTATTGTTATTGAAAGTCAGCGCGCTCATCCCAGACCCAGCCCCAGCAGCTGCCAGGCTTGCCATCCTATTCCGTGCAGGTTGTCCTGTTCCTGTCCTTATGCTGTATTAAACCTGCAAAACTCCTACTACCTCGAATCTTGACTCTTATTTATTGAGCTATCTGTTATGATATATGTCTAGTCAAAAATAGGGTATTATTTATTTATTTACCAGGAATGCAAGTGGTGTTCTGGTACGCTGAAGATGAACTGTTCACTGGGATTTATGTATATGGCCGTAGTGGAGTAAAGTTTATCTTGGAACACCAGAAACATGCATAGGACAAATGTAAGTGCTTTTAAGGTGTCATTTGCATAAGCCTACATCGAAAATGTATTGGAAATTGGGCTCCTAGTTTCCCTTTTAAGTTGCATTGCGAGGGCGGAATGTTAAGTGGGAACAAGGTAAAGTATACATACTCTACTGATGATCCTGCTCAAAGAGAAAACAGACTCTGGTTCATGATGGAATCCTCAAGACCTGGGTGTCAAGGTACCGCAACCAACAGCGCTGCGACACCACACTAATGACAATACAATAGGAGTGCTATATGAATTACATTAGCAGAACACAATTTCTAGCTCAGAAAGTATGAAGTCATCCATCTAAATTGGGAGCGTTGTTTTAAATGTCATTGTCCCAGTTCATAAGACTAGAGTCGAGGACCATGCCAGAACAAACGAGGAAGTGAGCAACAGGTGGCAGACCTTGGGACGGCGGAAAACATTACATTTTGGGAGATCAGTTACATGAGCAGGACTTTGGATAAAGAAAAAGCTTTTGGCAGTATGTGTTGCAAGTTATCAAAGCAGAAGGTAAGGTGCTTGATCTCTGACTATGTCCCTCCAAAATCACTGTGTCCTGCTTCAAAAGTACACATGGTTATCATTTTCCAAGTGCCCGATTTATTTTTCATTTTTCTCGCCATGTGCACTTCAAAACAAGAAATGAATACACATATATATCCTTCCTTCCCTTATAGATTGCTACATTGAAACTAAATTATGACAGCCTTTTAAAATATGTCAAACGTTCTTACTGGAGTTACATAAAAATAGATATATCATTGAGGGATTAAGATCAACCTCCAGCAAGCATTAGACAACATTCCCTCAGTGTGTAAGCCAAACAAATTAACTGCTTCATCCTTGCTCTTCCTATTTCTGTATTCTGCTGGTCCATGTTGCTTTTTTAACTGTTCTAATTTGATGTATGCTTTAGCTCACGCTATGGTTTAGGACTTACTATGTAGGCTAAGCACATGTGTGGATCCATACAGGAATATACAAAATAAATAACCAAATACCAGTTGGATTTGTCTGTACATATTAAGGATGTTACCGGTTTGAAAGCATGATGAGTCTCAGGTTTCTATTCTAAAATTCACATATTGTAACATAAAGTAGAAAATGGAAGTATTGCAAATAAGGAAACAATTAATCGATTTCTTGAAACTGTAACCCCTTTTTCTATGTGATTATCTGGACATTGAGGCAGCTATTTTAAAACAGGATTAAACCTCTGATTGCTTGTGCAGTTTAAATACAGTTCCATTGACCTAACTACATATTTCAAACTCATGGAATGAAGAAGAGGGATTTCTGGGTCTCTTTTAGGTCTACTACTTGTGGTAGAAGTGTCAGGAGCCGTTTTCATCTATGTACCCAACCTGTTGAGCATGTAAGCGCAGGAGGTCAAGTCGTCCAACAGGGCGGGGCTCACTGCTGGCACACACTGTGAGTCAGGGTAGCATTCTACATCTTCAGGAACAGATATTATGGTAACAAGGCATAGCAACAGGTGAGGTGTGACTGTGAAGAGCTATGTCTCAGCTTCTTTCGATGGAATCTAAATGGTAGGTATTTACCAGCTTGGAGCCAATCAAAGAGCAACAACATATTGATAGTGTTGTAGAGCTAATAGATTTAAAGTCATTATTTTACCAGTCAAGTATTTCTCACAGCTTAAAATGGTAATGACTACAGAAATGTTCTGAACAGTCAAACCATCACATTTAAAACGTGCTATCACTGGCCAGAGGTACGTGTTGGCTAAAATAATGATTAAAACACAGATGTGAATGGATCTCTCCAACAAAGTAGTGGGTATCATTAGCAGCGCCTTAATCTGGAACAGATGTGGCCTCGCAGTTGCAGCTGCTGACTTTAGTTGGAAAGAGGGAACTTAGTTCTGGTCCTGTGTCGGCTCACATTTTAGCAGAGGGATACTCCATCACAAACGGGATGGATATCCTGACCACCATATTTCAAGTGGGTTATATCCTATCGCACTTCTACTATGGCCAACCCTTTGAAGAAAAAATAAAAGTTCACGCCGGCATTACCATCTGGTAATTCAATTGACATTTTTGTTAAAAAAGTAACTCTGGATTTAGAGAAGGAATTTTCAAAATACCAGTCCAAACAAAAATATGTTCCAAAAAATACAACTTTTAAAGAAAGACAAGCCCTGAAGGAATTAAAACAAGACTCAACTTTACTAATAAAAGAGGCAGACAAAGGTGAAAACATTGTCATCTTAGATACATCAGAGTACCTAATGGAAGCTTATCGACAATTGGAAGATCCCACCTGTTATCAAAAATTGGACCACAACCCCACCGAAAACATTCAGGATAAACTGCTCTTACTCCTCAATGAATGGTATTAAAAAGACCTTCTGACCATTGAAGAGAAGCAACTTCTATACATTGACAATCTAATAATTCCAACTCTATACCTGTTACGGAAGGTGCACAAACCAGGAAGGATACCAAAAGGAAGACCAATCATTGCAGGCATTGATTCAATCTGCTCCAATGTAGGGGCCTTTATTGACGCAGAATTACAACCACTAATGAAGGACCTTCCACCGTTCATTAGGGACACTAAGGACGTATTACAAAAATTGGAAAACATAATCTGGCAAGATGACTATATTCTTACTGCAATTTATATCACTAGCCTGTACACCTCGATTAAACAATCTGATGGTATAGCAGCCACAAGGAAATCATTACAGACCAGATCTGTCAACCTTACAGCAAGAAACAGAATGATCCTCGAAATGCTCGAATTCTGTCTTCTTAGCAATTACTTTCTTTTTAATGGAAACTACTATCTGCAGCTTAAAGGCACCGCAATGGGGGCAAAATTTGCGCCTTCGTATGCATGCCACCTGATGGGAGAGGTGGAACGAGAAAAGCTATGGGGAGTCGATCTGAGGATGTCAAAAGAAACATAATTATGTGGGGCAGGTACATTGACGATATTCTGTTAGTATGGCAAGGATCGGAAAAACATCTTAAATCCTTCACCAAGTCTCTGACACCTAACCAATGGGGAATTGACATTACATACAGTACATCAAAAACTGAAATTGAATACCTGGATTTGTCCATTTACATTGAGAACAATCAACTTCACACAAAAATAAACAGAAAACCTACATCTGCCAATTCCATTCTTCATGCCACCAGCAGTCATCCTTGCCATACTATAACTAATATTCCAACTGGCGAATATCGACGTGCTAGAGTGAACTGTAGCTCAACTGAGGAGTTCCAAACAAACTCTGATCTTATCACTCAAAGACTCAGGCAACGGGGTTATAAAGAACATGCTCTCAATAAAGCCCAAAAACAGCTTGCTTATACTGAGCCGGGCCGAAGAGGCTGAAATGCCATAAACCGGTCCCCGGTAGCTTGTCTCCTTTCTGGTGAAGAATTGGCTTGGTAGTTTGGTCTGCCCTGTTCCCATGATGCACTGGGCCAGGGACAGACTAATTTGCATATAGCCAGGTTCTGAGCTGGGATGGGGCAGTGAGATAAATAACGGTGATGGATCAAGCCCTGATCTTTGGACTGGGTAAGAGTGGTCTGCTTAATTCAGACACTCTGTTCATCACCACCCCCTTTTCTGTATCGTTTTTGGCCACTATAGGTGTGGCAGGGTATACTCAGACATGAGTCCCTTTCTCACTGCTCCATCAGGATTCAAGCAAGCCGGGCCGAAGAGGCTGAAATGCCAGAAACCGGTCCCCGGTAGCTTGTCTCCTTTCTGGTGAAGAATTGGCTTGGTAGTTTGGTCTGCCCTGTTCCCATGATGCACTGGGCCAGGGACAGACTAATTTGCATATAGCCAGGTTCTGAGCTGGGATGGGGCAGTGAGATAAATAACGGTGATGGATCAAGCCCTGATCTTTGGACTGGGTAAGAGTGGTCTGCTTAATTCAGACACTCTGTTCATCACCACCCCCTTTTCTGTATCGTTTTTGGCCACTATAGGTGTGGCAGGGTATACTCAGACATGAGTCCCTTTCTCACTGCTCCATCAGGATTCAAGCAAGCCGGGCCGAAGAGGCTGAAATGCCAGAAACCGGTCCCCGGTAGCTTGTCTCCTTTCTGGTGAAGAATTGGCTTGGTAGTTTGGTCTGCCCTGTTCCCATGATGCACTGGGCCAGGGACAGACTAATTTGCATATAGCCAGGTTCTGAGCTGGGATGGGGCAGTGAGATAAATAACGGTGATGGATCAAGCCCTGATCTTTGGACTGGGTAAGAGTGGTCTGCTTAATTCAGACACTCTGTTCATCACCACCCCCTTTTCTGTATCGTTTTTGGCCACTATAGGTGTGGCAGGGTATACTCAGACATGAGTCCCTTTCTCACTGCTCCATCAGGATCCAAGCAAGCCGGGCCGAAGAGGCTGAAATGCCAGAAACCGGTCCCCGGTAGCTTGTCTCCTTTCTGGTGAAGAATTGGCTTGGTAGTTTGGTCTGCCCTGTTCCCATGATGCACTGGGCCAGGGACAGACTAATTTGCATATAGCCAGGTTCTGAGCTGGGATGGGGCAGTGAGATAAATAACGGTGATGGATCAAGCCCTGATCTTTGGACTGGGTAAGAGTGGTCTGCTTAATTCAGACACTCTGTTCATCACTACCCCCTTTTCTGTATCGTTTTTGGCCACTATAGGTGTGGCAGGGTATACTCAGACATGAGTCCCTTTCTCACTGCTCCATCAGGATTCAAGCAAGCCGGGCCGAAGAGGCTGAAATGCCAGAAACCGGTCCCCGGTAGCTTGTCTCCTTTCTGGTGAAGAATTGGCTTGGTAGTTTGGTCTGCCCTGTTCCCATGATGCACTGGGCCAGGGACAGACTAATTTGCATATAGCCAGGTTCTGAGCTGGGATGGGGCAGTGAGATAAATAACGGTGATGGATCAAGCCCTGATCTTTGGACTGGGTAAGAGTGGTCTGCTTAATTCAGACACTCTGTTCATCACCACCCCCTTTTCTGTATCGTTTTTGGCCACTATAGGTGTGGCAGGGTATACTCAGACATGAGTCCCTTTCTCACTGCTCCATCAGGATTCAAGCAAGCCGGGCCGAAGAGGCTGAAATGCCAGAAACCGGTCCCCGGTAGCTTGTCTCCTTTCTGGTGAAGAATTGGCTTGGTAGTTTGGTCTGCCCTGTTCCCATGATGCACTGGGCCAGGGACAGACTAATTTGCATATAGCCAGGTTCTGAGCTGGGATGGGGCAGTGAGATAAATAACGGTGATGGATCAAGCCCTGATCTTTGGACTGGGTAAGAGTGGTCTGCTTAATTCAGACACTCTGTTCATCACCACCCCCTTTTCTGTATCGTTTTTGGCCACTATAGGTGTGGCAGGGTATACTCAGACATGAGTCCCTTTCTCACTGCTCCATCAGGATTCAAGCAAGCCGGGCCGAAGAGGCTGAAATGCCAGAAACCGGTCCCCGGTAGCTTGTCTCCTTTCTGGTGAAGAATTGGCTTGGTAGTTTGGTCTGCCCTGTTCCCATGATGCACTGGGCCAGGGACAGACTAATTTGCATATAGCCAGGTTCTGAGCTGGGATGGGGCAGTGAGATAAATAACGGTGATGGATCAAGCCCTGATCTTTGGACTGGGTAAGAGTGGTCTGCTTAATTCAGACACTCTGTTCATCACCACCCCCTTTTCTGTATCGTTTTTGGCCACTATAGGTGTGGCAGGGTATACTCAGACATGAGTCCCTTTCTCACTGCTCCATCAGGATTCAAGCAAGCCGGGCCGAAGAGGCTGAAATGCCAGAAACCGGTCCCCGGTAGCTTGTCTCCTTTCTGGTGAAGAATTGGCTTGGTAGTTTGGTCTGCCCTGTTCCCATGATGCACTGGGCCAGGGACAGACTAATTTGCATATAGCCAGGTTCTGAGCTGGGATGGGGCAGTGAGATAAATAACGGTGATGGATCAAGCCCTGATCTTTGGACTGGGTAAGAGTGGTCTGCTTAATTCAGACACTCTGTTCATCACCACCCCCTTTTCTGTATCGTTTTTGGCCACTATAGGTGTGGCAGGGTATACTCAGACATGAGTCCCTTTCTCACTGCTCCATCAGGATTCAAGCAAGCCGGGCCGAAGAGGCTGAAATGCCAGAAACCGGTCCCCGGTAGCTTGTCTCCTTTCTGGTGAAGAATTGGCTTGGTAGTTTGGTCTGCCCTGTTCTCATGATGCACTGGGCCAGGGACAGACTAATTTGCATATAGCCAGGTTCTGAGCTGGGATGGGGCAGTGAGATAAATAACGGCGATGGATCAAGCCCTGATCTTTGGACTGGGTAAGAGTGGTCTGCTTAATTCAGACACTCTGTTCATCACCACCCCCTTTTCTGTATCGTTTTTGGCCACTATAGGTGTGGCAGGGTATACTCAGACATGAGTCCCTTTCTCACTGCTCCATCAGGATTCAAGCAAGCCGGGCCGAAGAGGCTGAAATGCCAGAAACCGGTCCCCGGTAGCTTGTCTCCTTTCTGGTGAAGAATTGGCTTGGTAGTTTGGTCTGCCCTGTTCCCATGATGCACTGGGCCAGGGACAGACTAATTTGCATATAGCCAGGTTCTGAGCTGGGATGGGGCAGTGAGATAAATAACGGTGATGGATCAAGCCCTGATCTTTCGACTGGGTAAGAGTGGTCTGCTTAATTCAGACACTCTGTTCATCACCACCCCCTTTTCTGTATCGTTTTTGGCCACTATAGGTGTGGCAGGGTATACTCAGACATGAGTCCCTTTCTCACTGCTCCATCAGGATTCAAGCAAGCCGGGCCGAAGAGGCTGAAATGCCAGAAACCGGTCCCCGGTAGCTTGTCTCCTTTCTGGTGAAGAATTGGCTTGGTAGTTTGGTCTGCCCTGTTCCCATGATGCACTGGGCCAGGGACAGACTAATTTGCATATAGCCAGATTCTGAGCTGGGATGGGGCAGTGAGATAAATAACGGTGATGGATCAAGCCCTGATCTTTGGACTGGGTAAGAGTGGTCTGCTTAATTCAGACACTCTGTTCATCACCACCCCCTTTTCTGTATCGTTTTTGGCCACTATAGGTGTGGCAGGGTATACTCAGACATGAGTCCCTTTCTCACTGCTCCATCAGGATTCAAGCAAGCCGGGCCGAAGAGGCTGAAATGCCAGAAACCGGTCCCCGGTAGCTTGTCTCCTTTCTGGTGAAGAATTGGCTTGGTAGTTTGGTCTGCCCTGTTCCCATGATGCACTGGGCCAGGGACAGACTAATTTGCATATAGCCAGGTTCTGAGCTGGGATGGGGCAGTGAGATAAATAACGGTGATGGATCAAGCCCTGATCTTTGGACTGGGTAAGAGTGGTCTGCTTAATTCAGACACTCTGTTCATCACCACCCCCTTTTCTATATTGCTTATACTGAGAGGCAATCATTACTGCATAACAATCAAGTTAGAGAACATCAAGCAGTGATCCGTTTCAATACCCAGTATATTACTGGACATCACCATATCTGTAAAGTTTTGAACAAACATTAGCATTTCTTGAAGGATAATCCCACCATATCTAATGTTGTAAAAGGTAACCCACAACTCAGTTTCTCTAGAAGCAAAAACTTGCGAGATATCCTGTGCCCATCCTTTCTGGACATTACACAAAGACCGACCACTTTTTTGCAGCAACCAAGTGGTTTCTATACTTGCTCGAACTGCTCGATCTGTAAACTGGGCAAATCAAAAACAAAAGAAGTTGCAGTCAATGGCCACAGTTTCAAAATTAATGATTTCATCAACTGTGAAAGTACCAACGTGATTTACTTGATCACGTGTCCGTGTGGACAAAGCATTATTGGGAGTATGACTCGGCCACTGAAAATCTGCATCCAAGAACACTACCGGAATATACACAAGACTGACACAAGACAACCTTTGGTAGAACATTTTCTGCAAAATCACTGCCATCAATTGCTGTTTTCCTTTGTTGGTCTAAAAAAACTAAAGCGGCACAAACAAGGTGGGAATTTGGAGCTATGTCTACGAAAAGAGGAGAGTCCCTTGATTATAGGCATAGAGACTGTAGTCAAGGTCCTCAAAAAGGAATATGAGTGGCACACTTGGCTTTAAGTCTATTTTAGATCTGAGAAAGAAGAGGCACTATGTATGATACAACCACCAATGTATAAAACTATGAATTGCCATGCAATAACAAAAGTAGTCACTTAGGTTGTAGAATAAGTACTGAAAATGTTTTTTTTTTGCTATTATGAAGATCATAGAGCTAAGTACACAGCTAAATTAATTAATATAATTTGTCATAATCTTGGAAAACCACAGTATAATGGTTCCTTGCATAAATACTAATTAAATTACCAACCATCTAGAGACTAGTGAGCTTCTGACTAAAAGACATCGTGATCATAGCCTTCACTAGTGTACCTAACCACAATCTAAACTGTAATAGTAATTAGATTAATGTCCATACTCTTCGAAAATTGTTAAATATTAAAACCCTGTAGCATGCACTTGCGTTTACCAACACTCCCTGTTGTAAAAGTGGCCTCTCTAATATGGCCGCTATGCTTTACTGGCCATCATATTAGTCCCTCTTCGATATCTATAATCTATGTTTTAGGCCCGTCTTTTTCTGTCAACACGACTGTAAAAAAATACAGTTGGGGGATGCTTTATCTCCAAAAAAACAAGAACCTCGCTTGAACAAGTCATGTTTAATACATAAATGAGGTTTAAAGAATTTTCGATTCGGAATTTATGATTTTGCGTAAGTAATCGTTGTTTACTTCTGGGTTATATCCATCGAATAAGACCATTCAAATATGGCAGCGGTCCAGAGCCATAATATGAAACCACTGCCCAATACCGGATTACCTGGAGGACCTTGCCGCCATAAGATCCCTGATTTAAAAATAGTAAGTCCTGCGCGCATTATTTCAAACCTAATGCGTAGCATGGTTGGGAACATTAAGACTTTGCATTAGCTATCTCTTCTCGCCGCAACTTGTTTTATCAAAAACGATGAATAATTATGTGCCGTGTCCCTGTGTTGCAAGCTCCACTTTAGATATTCCCCCTTTGCTAGACGTGCGGCCTAAACAGTGTTGTTTGGTAATTTTAAGCCGCACTGCAATAACGAAGGAACTTAAACTTGAAATTAATGACTTTCTTTAGAACGACAGCCGTGAACATGCTATCATTTTAACTGTAAAGAGATCGGTTAAGGCACACGTCTTTCTGAAGTCCTAGCCTAGAAATAAGGTGATACACATCAGAGGCGATGCGCATTTATGTTAGAGGAAATACTTAACCTTGACACATAAATTAACTGGTGCAAATATCCTCAACTGACCTCGATTGCCATGCCTTGATAACTTTAAAACAGCAATGGCTAATGTTTGCATAAATATGCACTGCAAGCAATGTTAGGATAAAATTTGATGTAGTGATGTATGGCTAGACATTTACTGCAACCATGAATTCTCTTTACAGACGTGTATGTAAATCGCGCAATAAGGACACTCCACACTTTCCTCATGGATAGCATAAAAGGTCACTTTTATTTTAGGACAGTCCAAAACAGAAATCCGCTACTTTACATTTATTATTACATAGGTAAAATGTTTGTGTATTACCCCAACACATTTCCCCATACTGTAAAAACACAATTCCCCAACAATTCATCATTTGCAAAATCCCCAACCTGTAAACTTCCAAACCAATATTTTTCTCTCCAAATGTTTCCTTTTCACCATTTTCGACCTACCCTCCCCCCACCCCCAGAGGGAAAGGATAAATCTGCTCTAGACATCCTATCCCCCCCAAAAGAACGCCAGCCAGGAAAACCAACGAGTTTTCCTGACCCCCTCCAAAGAAGAAAATGTAAATGTTTTAATTGACTTTGGTAGTACACCATAACTCAATCCCCCAAAAACGAGCTAACCAATCACGCAACTCCATGAGGTAATAAGCCTGCCCCATTTGAGACAAATGTACTCCATCCTGTCTGAACAAGTGCAGCTCTTTGCCAGAAATAAGTTCGTGAACTAAGACATGAATTCCCATTGCAGTGCAATATATTTTCATGGCTCTATTCAGCTTTCGGCGAGCTCTTTCCACAGCTGAATGCATGCGAGCCCCCCTCCATTGCTGTCGATATATAAATTCTGTCCATACGACAGCCGTCCCAACCCAATTGTCTTTAATCACAGCTGAGTCAAGTTGCATCTGACGAATGAGCGAAAGGCCTGTAAGCTCAACGAGATCATTTTCCCCCAAGTGTAATATTAACAGATCTGGAAAACCCCACTCATTAGCCAATTTAGACAATAAGGGAAAAAGATCTCTCCACTTCATTCCCCCAACCCCTTTCCACAGCACTTCATGGTCTTTACTATGCCAACCCAAGGCTCTTCCACATATTTGTTGTTACGCAAAGACTGCTGACCATTTCACAAAGGAGTGTCCTAAGATCCACGTCCTTTTTCTCCTTGAAAAAGAAAGAACTCGACCTAAGAATAGAAACCAAAATTAAACAGCATATACACATAATGTGAACTGCATTCAATTACGAACATATCTGTAACAACAATCAGATTTCCAACGACCCAAATTTTGCAACTCCTCCTTCCCCCCAACCCAATCTGGACGCCTCCATGGCCGCTCCAATGCGAAAGGAGTGAGTCCCATATAACATTGGATTTACCCCAGCCAATGCTAACACCTTCCTTAACACAGCCAAAAATTGAAAACAAGTAATCTTACACCCGTCATTGTGACACAAAATAACCCCCGTTCGAAATTGAGGGGACTTAACAAAGGATTCCCATTCGCTCAGAGGGCAACAACCAACCACCCCATTCCCGCCCAACTGAATCCACGTTCCTTTTGCCATCTGATCTGTTTTGGACTGTCGTAACCAAATCCGTATAAACAACCCCTTAAATACTTGTACTTCAGACATTAACAAACCTTCCTGATCGTTTATACCAAGCAAATCCGAAATCCGGAAAGCACCAGAAAACAGCCATAACATGCACAGCCGAAACCTGACTAATTCCCACTCATTGTAACAAACGTTGGGCAGCCACACTAACAGTCTTTGTAAAAGATCAAAAGTAATTGGTTCCCTTAACATGGAAGGATGAACTTTGCTTCTGCTGAAACCTTTCAGCATCCTACATAACAAAACCCCCACCCGCAACTCCACCCCCAACAACAACTGACTATAAAAAGAAATGCCTGAAAGTTTGCCTGAAATGGTTGTGTGTGACAACCCTTTGTCCATCAGAAATAGCACAAAACGTAACATAAACTGCTCGTTACCAACTGCCGCACCCCCTTGATCTTGAGAAGAAGCATAAGATAAAAATTCGGACCACGCCTGACGGTAACTACGTCTCGTTGACTGCGCAATGGAGTGCTCCACCAGTTCAGCAATTCTCACTCCCCCAGGTCCCAGATGTTTGTAGGAATCTCCGTCTTGTAGCTGTCCGCCTTTGGCGCCAGCTCCCGAAATGCCTGCAAATTACAACGAGACAGAGCATCTGCTATGGAGGTATTTATGCCTGGGATATGCTTTGCCTTAAACACAATATTCAATTTCAGAGTTTGGAGCATAAAAGAACGTAATAAATGCAGAACCCTCACATCTCTAGCTCTCTGCCAATTAACCAAATTCACAACCGACATGTTATCAATGTGAAACAGTACCCAGCGATTCTTAAAATCCTCTCCCCACACTTGTAAAGCCACCAGTAGCGGAAAGAACTCCAAGAAGGCGATGCGACGTCCTTGTTGTAACCAATGTGCTGGCCATCGCTCAGCACACCACCGTCCTTCCCAAAAGAGCCCAAAGCCGTGAGCCCCAGCGGCATCCGAGAAAATTTGTATTTGCCACACAGTATCGTCCTCAACAAAATTGATGGAGACACCAATGAAGTCTTCCAAAAAGCGCAACCATATAACCAGATCTTCTTTTACTGCTTTAGTCAAACGTATCCTATGGTGAGGAAGTGAAGCTCCAGACATGGAAAAACCAAGCCGTCTGCAGAAAGTCCTGCCTGGTCTCACCACTCTACAGGCAAAATTCAAATAGCCTAGCAGACGCTGCACCTGCCTGAGCTCCAGCTTCCGATGACATAGCACTTCCCTTAAAAAGGTTTTAATTTCAGCCACCTTTTCACCTGGCAGACAAGCTATAGTCCTTTCAGTATCTATAATGCCGAGGAATGTCAATTTGGTAGTTGGCCCTGCCATTTTTTCGGGAGCCAATGGCACTCCAAGCTCTTCAGCCAGTCCTTGAAAACACTCCAAAACCTTTCCACACTGATCACAGTTAGCCTGGCCAATAAACAAAAAATCATCCAAATAATGACACACTGCCGTATGCCCAAATTTTTTCACCAAACACCATTGAAGAAACGTACTGAATGTTTCAAAAAGAGAACAAGAGATGGAACATCCCATTGGCAACACCCGATCAACATAAAAAGCATTCTCAAAAAACATTCCCAGCAATTCAAAGTCCACCGGGTGGATGGGAAGCAGGCGAAAAGCAGACTGGACATCGCATTTGGCCAAAAGCGCACTAGCTCCCGCCCCACGAACCAAACTTAAAGCGTCATCCACTGAAGCATAAGAGACCGCCGCATCTTCTTGAGCAATGAAGTCATTTACTGACTGACCTTCTGGCCATGATAAGTGATGAATCAGGCGGAACTCACCTTCTGCTTTTTTCGGAATCACTCCCAAAGGAGAGACCATCAAATTTGGAAGGGGACACCTCAGGAAAGGACCAGCTATTCTGCCCAACTGCACTTCCTTACTCAATTTCGCACGAACCACCTGACATAACTCTTTTGCCGATTTCAAATTATCTGCCCAGCGATGGGCCCGAGGGCCTTGGTAACCAATGCGAAAACCTAATTTAAAACCCCAAAACAGCTTAGCGGCAGCTTCCACATCCAGGTACTCATCCAAATACGGTAACATTGCCTGTAGCCTAACTGGGGTAGGCGCCTTTTGGGACAACAGATGCACCGGCCCCTCTGCCCCTCTGACCCCATCCATGGTCCCCAAATTGCTGGCTGGGAAAACACTGCGAAATTATGTGTCACCCCCCACACTGCGAGCACTCGTGCTTGAATTTGCAGTATTGCCGGATACAGGAACCACGATTAAAACTCCAACATGCTCCTGTTGCCGGCAATTGTGCTCTGCCAACCCCACCCGCCCCCGATGGAGCGGGACGGTGCAGAAAGGGCCGATAAGTGATGGGAAGGCCACTTGCTGTATGAATTGTCGTTGATGTGTGGTGAACCGACATCAATTGAAGCCATAGCTCTTGGTCTACTTCACCCCAAGCTTTGTCATTGTCAATACTTAACCTGGCCCTAAACTCCTCGTCGTAGTTAAGCCAGGAGTACCCACCCACTTGCAAGTGTGCCCGTCTAATGATGTCAATGTATTTAAATAAAGCCACCGCCCATTCCGGATGCCTTTCACAATACACACTCACGTATATGAGAAAGGCAGCCGTCCAGTTTTCTATGGTCTTAGGTACCCTCGGGCAGCGCGCCAGTTCAAACTCTTCTTCTTTCGAGCCCTCTTTGGACTGCAACTCTCTATGCAATAATCTAAATACATCCACGAAGTCGTGGTTCCAAATTTTTTGTCGTGTCTTTTCCGATAGATGGGTGCCCAAAGGCATGGCCAAACCCATAAATGGCAATTTTGTTCTACCTGGACCTGGAACCACATTCTGATTTGAATGCACCACAGTCGGCACTGAACTTGCATGACTTACAGACCAACAAATGTTTTGAGATCCTGAACCTAAATTGGAAACAGCTCTTGACACCACAGGAACATTTTCAAGCTCCACAACACCACCCCTTTGAATGCCAATATTGCTGCTCAACCCAGGCCGCTTCCACGCAGACCACCAATCATTCTTACCTAAAGTTAAAAAACATATAAAACACAACATTGGTGGTGTACACGACAACATATAAATATAAACATCCAAATGTGTCGGCACAAGTACAACAACATATAAACATACATTAATTTCCTGTCCTATGTACAAATGTTTTGGGAGATTCTTATACATTGTTATTTATTTTTGATAAACAACAATACAGAGATCCGTAAAAACAGGAAGAGGAAATGAAGGCTTAACTCACCTCCTCTGTGTTGCACATTTCAAAGATTGGATAAGAGGGAATTGATAAAAAGGTTACTATTTGCCCTTGGCCACTAGGTGCCTCTTCTGGTTGCTACTAGAAGGGAGAAAAAACCTGAAATATAAAAGAGGTGCTAGATGGCTATTTCCAGGAGCATGTCAAAGAGATAGACCTAATGCTCTGAACTGCAGACAGCCTTCCTCTAACCTGTTAAACGCACTTTGTGCCTCTCGCTGTGTACATCTGTTCATAGGAGTACCCAGACATTCTGGTATGACTCTCAATTAGCTTCAACACTAGGGGGCCGATTCCAATCTGGGTCGGAAAGCACTCTGGCCCAGCCGGATCCGGGGTGTTTTTCGACCGATTCGGACTCCTGCAGTCTGACCGAATGAGTACGATGCAGCCGTATGCTGTCAGACTCGGTTCGGTCGGACTCCCATAAAAGTCAATGGGAGCCGGTCGTACGACGCATACATGGGCTCCCATTGACTGAATGGGTATGTCTCATGCAAGGGCGCCCCATACAGTGGGAATGCGTCAGTGCCATCCGCGTCGTACATGCCTGTTTTTTGGGGAGACCCATGGCTCTCTCCCTGTGTCCGAGTCGCAGGGCTGCGGGTGACGGGGGGTCTGACGCAGACCCCCGAAGTCCAACTCTGGGAGCTATTGCGAGCCGGACGCTCCGACTCGATCCGGCTTTCCGAATCGAGCCTCGTACTAGCTCGGTCATACATCTTCATTGCGCGCCACGGTTTGCTTGTGACTGAGTCGTACGGAGCGGTTCGGACCCGGAAATGATTCGGACGGAGATTTTGCGCTTGTTCGCGTCATACTTCAACTTCGGGACCCGTGTACGACTCGGATGGAAATTCAGCCTCCGAATCGGATCCACTAATGCTGAACGCGATTCGGTGCCCTTCCGACCAAGATCAGAATTGGCCCCTTGATTTTATCCCCTCCAGTGCTCATGTGACTTAATCCCCCTGGAACCTAAAATATGTAAAGTTCAGTTGATATTTCCAATTATTGGCCACCACAAGGACGTGATGTGGAGTGAAAACACCCATTGTAGGTAGGCTAAAGGCAAATGTGTGTGTCACAGCCAGCTGCTCCTGTAACCAGCTTCAGACAGCTGCAGGCCATTGGGGAGTGCATGGGCCAATGCTGGTTTTGAACCAGGATCTCTGAAAGTATCCTGCCCTCAGGGTAAAGAGAGCTGTCACAACCTCACAGCTCATACTGCAGTGGACCTGGAAATCTGCTATTAGGTTTCTATTGTTTCATATTCCTTCCTAAACACATTCTAATCCAGAGATAAGCTGATTTATCATATTTAAAAACTCTAAAATATGATAGGGATTCAATACCTGATTGTGGCGGTGTTGTCAATGTGCAAATAAAGGCAAATCCAGTTTTCATGCATGTTGATCTAGGGGTCGAACATGTTTTGAAAAAGAAAATAAAAAAGTAAAAATATCAATGCACACATTGTCTCCCACAACCCTGGCATTGGAAAGCCCAGTTATGTGTGAAGCCAAGGATTTACTGCAGCACTGTGATAGGTTATGCCACCGTTATAGTGACAAAATGGACCCTCACAAACATGGCAAATTACCCCTTACAGAATCCACATGCATCCTGTCAAAAGGAGCCATTCCCATCATAGTCCCTTTTTATTTGCCTTTGGTCCAGGTATTTACCCCACTGCAAAATGAGGTAAACATGAATTCATTAATTAGAAATAAAAACACTAATTCTACGTACGCAGCTTCTGCCCTCAGTGCCATGAATCTATTTGCAGTATTCCAAATTGCCTACTTTGCTTTAACCAACTGCTCTTTATCCCAGGATGGGCAAGTTGTATGTAAACCAATCTACTGAGTTACATTACAGCACTGAGCTCTTGAGGCGGAAGCCGGGAGCGAGATACTTTTAAAAATTTTGATTGTCACTGTTAATTTGTTGCTTTTAAAAAACTTATCTTCATTGCCCACGAGTTGTTTCACGCAGCGGATCTAGCGCTGACGCTGCACCTCAACCCTAACACTCCTTGCCGCCATTCCGGCAAGCCCGGAGGCCACGCCCCTTCTTGGAGGCCACGCCCCCCCGCCGAGCACTACTTATAGACGCCGACTGCTGGCGCCCATTCATTACAGCACTGAGCTCTTGAGGCGTAAGCCGGGAGCGAGATACTTTTAAAAATTTTGATTGTCACTGTTAATTTGTTGCTTTTAAAAAACTTACCTTCATTGCCCACGAGTTGTTTCACGCAGCGGATCTAGCGCTGACGCGGCACCTCAACCCTAACACTCCTTGCCGCCATTCCGGCAAGCCCAGAGGCCACGTCGCTTCTTGGAGGCCACGCCCCCCCGCCGAGCACTACTTATAGACGCCGATTGCTGGCGCCCATTCATTACAGCACTGAGCTCTTGAGGCGTAAGCCGGGAGCGAGATACTTTTAAAAATTTTGATTGTCACTGTTAATTTGTTGCTTTTAAAAAACTTACCTTCATTGCCCACGAGTTGTTTCACGCAGCGGATCTAGCGCTGACGCGGCACCTCAACCCTAACACTCCTTGCCGCCATTCCGGCAAGCCCGGAGGCCACGCCCCTTCTTGGAGGACCCCCCCCCGCCGAGCACTACTTATAGATGCCGATTGCTGGCGCCCATTCATTACAGCACTGAGCTCTTGAGGCGGAAGCCGGGAGCGAGATACTTTTAAAAATTTTGATTGTCACTGTTAATTTGTTGCTTTTAAAAAACTTACCTTCATTGCCCACGAGTTGTTTCACGCAGCGGATCTAGCGCTGACGCGGCACCTCAACCCTAACACTCCTTGCCGCCATTCCGGCAAGCCCGGAGGCCACGCCCCTTCTTAGAGGCCACGCCCCCCCGCCGAGCACTACTTATAGGCGCCGATTGCTGGCGCCCATTCATTACAGCACTGAGCTCTTGAGGCGGAAGCCGGGAGCGAGATACTTTTAAAAATTTTGATTGTCACTGTTAATTTGTTGCTTTTAAAAAACGTACCTTCATTGCCCACGAGTTGTTTCACGCAGTGGATCTAGCGCTGACGCGGCACCTCAACCCTCCATTCCGGCAAGCCCGGAGGCCACGCCCCTTCTTGGAGACCACGCCCCCCCAGTCACCGCCCTACCTATCTATAAATCATGTGCGTCTTTCAGACGTGCAGCGGACGAACGCAGCGGGCGCGACATTTGCGCGCCAAAGGCGCGCCAATGGTAAGCCCGTCTGCGCCCGTCCGCGGCCGACCGGGCCTAGGGGCTCACCATCATGCTCAGTTCATACAATATTCTACTACGCAGCTACGCAACCTCCAAGGCCCGTGGCCTCTGGATGATACTGCGTCCGTGCGCATTACCAGGCTGGGACTGACAGCTCCGTGCCCTCCCCCCCTTTACCCTCCCTATCCCCCTCTCCCTCCTCGGCCCTTCTTCCGATCCCCCTGCCCTTCCTGTGCCCAACACTCTATCTGTCTACTATCTCAACACCAGGTCAGCAGTCAAGCACTGCCACAAACTCTTTATTTTATTGGACTTGCACAAACCGGATCTCCTATTTCTTACCAAGACTTTGTTCTGTGACAATTCTCTACCTTCTCTGCTAGCTGCACTCCCTGCCTCATATTACGCCCTGCGCGCTGACCGACCTCCCGGAAAATCAGGCGGCGGTGCCGCCTTAATTGCCCGCAGAGAAATCTCTTTTCAATCTTTAGCCTTACCCTCCATTGGCTCATCGGACTTCCTAGTTGTCCGCTCATCCTCCTTTAGTATCCCGCTCACCTGCCTACATATGTACCGCCACCCCAACCCTCTCATTTTTTTCTATCTGGCTTCCAAGATTTGGTGGCCACCTTAGCGGTTAATAACTTCTCCATTTTGGTTTTAGGAGATTTTAACTTCTGGCCCTCAGACCCCGCTGAATGCCCGACCTCCAAGGAATTCTCGGATACTCTTCGTTCCCTCAATTTTGACTCTCACGTTCACTCCCCCACTCACACCCATGGTCACATTCTTGACCAGATCTGGTCCCTCAATTGCCCAGTAGACTCCCTGTCCATTTCCCCCTGTACCTGGTCCGACCACTTTTTGCTGTCCTTTTCCCTACACCTTAGCTCAGCCCCAAGCCCTCTCTTCCCAAAAATACCTGGGCACGCTCCTGGAATAAGGTGGATGTGGCTTCTCTGTCTGCCACACTTTCCGTATCCAGTCCGGACCTTCATGGTCTGTTGTCCTCCGCACAAGCCAATTCCATCAACTCTTGGCCCTATCAGGCTGCGACTCTGTCTCTCCCCACAGGCGGGTGTCCTCCAGGAAGGCGAAAGACGCAAACGGTTCAATGAGGAACTGAAGGTCTTAAAACTTACTGTACGTCGTGCCGAGCGGACCTGGAGACGAGATTATTGTCCCATTCTCAAAAATCAGTACATCACCCTCCTGTCTCTGTACAAAAAAACTATTCTGGCGACCAAAAATGCCTATTTTTCTTCAAAAATCCTGGCCGCCGAAAATCAGCCTAGAGAAATTTTCTCTATTGTGCACGACCTCGCCTACTCTGACAGAGCTACCCTTAAGCCCCTCCCTTCCCAGGATCTATGTAATTCCCTCAACACCTTTTTCCTGGACAAAATTTCCAACATTAAGGCAAACATTCCTCCTCCCTCCCCTTCCTTTGTCGACCCCCAGGGTCTGTTAGCTGGGGCACGTCTTGACTCTTTCCCCCCTCTGACAGAGGAGTCCTTTCTTACCCTTCTGCCTTTGGTCAAATCAGGCTCCCCGTTGGATCCCTGCCCTGCCTACATTCTCAAACACATCTATTCGGTGTGCGTGCAGCCCCCCCTTAATTTTCTAAATAGTTCACTATCCCAGGGCATTGTTATTCCTTCTCTCAAATCGGCCATCATCGTTCCTATCCTTAAAAAGCCGGGCGCTGACCCTTCCGCTCCTGCTAATTATCGCCCCATTTCTTTACTGCCTTTTTTGGGGAAGGTATTGGAGCGCCACGTGACCAGAGTGCTCAGTACCTTTGTAGAGGAGAACAGGGTACTAGCCTCCCGTCAAGCTGGTTTCCGTCCCGCACACTCCACGGAGTCCGTGGTGCTATCGGTCCTTGACAACCTCAGAGAGGGTATGGATACCAACCACCCCCAGGCCCTGATCCTCCTCGACCTCTCCGCCGCCTTTGACACGGTTGATCACTCCATCTTACTTTCCCGTGTCAGGGTGGCAGGGATCGGAGGCTCGGCCTTGGTCTGGTTGTCCTCCTTCCTGAGGGACCGCACCCAGGCAGTACGCCTGGTCGAGTTCTCGGCAGACTTCCGCAAAGTACAATGCGGGGTCCCCCAGGGCTCCTCCCTTTCCCCTCTTTTATTCAACCTGTACATTGCTCCTCTTATTTTTGCCCTCCAACTAATGAAGGTCTCCGCCTATAATTATGCGGACGACCTTCAGCTTATTTTTTCCCTATCCCCATCCCCTGAGTCTATGATCAACTTCCAGTCTGTCATGACCTTCATTCGGGACTGGATGTCTGCAAGACACATCCCTAGGAAGTCCCAGATTGGGGCGGGAGTGCAGTAATAGGGTATTGCCAAAGACCGTCTAAGCTGGTACCATGTGTTACATGCCGACTACAAGATCTTTAGTCTCACCATTTTGTAATATTTGGGATGGCTGAATTTGCATAGGAAAAAGTTGGCCATTTCTATCCCGTCCGTTGTTGAGACCTTGAAAAGTGGGATCTATAGAGCATTTTCCAAGAGAAGAGATCTGAAGGTCTTAAACTGAAAGGCGCGACAATATGTTAAAAGATCAGAACTCGCAATTCCCCAATAAATCTTTCTCCGACCTAACTTCTTCCAAGCAATCCTCACTCCTTTCTCTGCCCAGATAAAACTACTTATTATTCCTTGCAAATTTTTAAAAGAATCCACATTCAAGTCCAGGGGGATTGTATTGAAAATAAAAGTAAACTTAGGTAGTATGGACATTTTTAGTAAGTTTGACTGGTTCCAGGTCTTCAGTAGACTTATAGTTTCATTTTGTACCTGTGCAAAATGTACCTGGGCCAAATCGCTGAGGATCTGTACCACCTGGATCCCCAAGTATCTGATCTCTTGCTTCATCAAGGGCCTGAAGCAATGGCTACTCTACGCCATTATTTCGGTCTTTTGCTGGTTGACCAGGTATTCTTATACTTTCCCAGAATTCCTCTAACGTTTTAAAAATCTCTGGAAGGGATGCCTCCATTTCGCTAATATAGATCATCTACATAAAGGCCCACTTTCTTTTCCCCACATCTATACTTATACTTTAAAGGGATTATATTCAGATTTGTTCTTATCTTTTTTGCCGAAGGCTCAATATATATTTTGAAGAGCAAAGCTGACAAAGGGCATTCCTGGAGAGTCCCTAGTTTAATTTCCATCTGATCCGTGAGATTCCCATTTACCAGATTCCTAACAGTAGGGTTACTATATGTCGCTGACACTGCTGTAGAGAAATTCTTCCCTAGTTCATGTTGCCTGATTGTGCACTTTAGGATGGGACAGTTAACCCTATAAAATGCTTTAGCAGCATCAAAAGTAAGGATTGTCAGAGGAGTTTTACTTATTATCGCTAAATCTATTGTTCCGATCAACTCATGAGTTAGGTTGTGCAGTTATCTCAACTTTATGAAACCCTTTTGATCAGGGTGTGTCAAATGGTCAATAATGCTCTCTAATTGTTTTTCTAAAATCTGGGTGTATATTTTATTATCTGAACTTAAGAGAGAAATCGATCCGTATGACTCACATCATTTGTGGTTTTTATTTGGTTTTAAAATGATACTAATCGTTGCTTCTTCCCAGGAGCGCTGTAGTTCTTTCCTTCCAGAAAGGCACGTTTATCATTTCCTTATACCATGGTGCCAGCTCTTCTTCCAGAACTCTATGCAGCTCGTTTGCTGAGACTGTCTGGTTCTGCTACTTTCCCTTTTTTCGTTTTTCCATTCCCAATCTTACCTCTTCTAAGCTTATCTCTGCACAAAGAAATTCCTGTAAAGTAGGAGAGAACGGTGGGATATTTGTTCCCTCAACATAATTTTGTAACTGTTCCCTGGATACTACTATATCTTCATTATACAGATCTCTGAAGAACTGTATGAAAGCCTCCTCTAATTCCTTATCCCTCCCCTTACTCGTAGTGAGATATCTTACTAGCCTCCCACTTCTTTTTATTTTCTTCTTCTAGGAAACTTGATAAATTGTATTTAGCTTCCTGCAAGTTGCCCTGTATTTGAGCCTGGTCTTGTACGTTCAGGGGGTTCTCTAGTTCCTTAGAAAGCTTAGTTATTTTATGTCAAATTTCTCAATTTTAGATGTCTGCTGCCTACTATGGCCTATGGAAAGGTTAATTAGACTTCCCCTTATAAAAGCTTTATATGTGTCCCAGACTATATGCATTAGGCTGAGAGCCTATTCATCTGGAAGAATTAATTTGTCTCTTCTTTTGAAATTTCAACTAAATTAGTGCTCTTTATTAGTGCACTATTTAACGTCCAGCTCTATTGTGTCATTGGTTGATTTAGTTTAAGCACTAAACTGACTGCTGAATGAGCTGATAAACGTTTTACTATGTGTTCACTGTTGGAGACTTTATTGCCAATCCTACTATTTGCTAAAAAAAAATCGTTTCTTGAGGAATGCCCATATTTTTAAACGTGTATCTGTTAACCTTGCTACCTTTTTCCATCCAAATATCTATCAATCCCATGTCTTCTATCATAAGTTTCATAAAAGCTCTAATTTTTGGAGTGTTGACTGTAGTCCTGGGGGAGATTTATCTATGATTGAGTCAATCAAAACTTTGAAATCACCCCCAATACAATGGGAGCGTTTATATTCAGGAAAAAGTTACACAATTCCTGAAGTGGTGCTGGGTCATCAGTTTTGGGGCCGTAATAGCCTACAATTGCGAGCTAAGTATAATATAGTTTAACTTTAGCTATGACCCATCTCCCCCTTTTATCTACCATACATTCCCCAAGGCGCAACCTAATATATTGTTTTAAAAGGATAGCCACCTCTTTTGTACAACATTTCGTATCTGTACGCACATAATGTTCGACCCATTTTTGATTTTTTAGGATCTTACTCCAGTTTTATATCAACAAATGGGTTTCTTATATTATTATTATCTCACTATTTGATCACTTCCAGTACTCCATATTTTTTTCCTCCTACTGACAACCCTAGGATTGTTGACATTCCGAGTTAAAATGTCCACGGTCCTATCTTTAGATTTGCCATTTTTTCCTGTCTTTGTGTGTGTGAAAGAGAAGTGAAAAGTCCCAATCTCTGTGGAGTCTGCCGTTTTCTTTGTCAATGAGGACCTCTTTTAAGAACCCTCGTTCCTCCCCACCCTGTGCTAAAAGTAACAAAGAAATTCATGTGTGTACGTATTCCCCCTTGCGTCCCTGGGGAACCCTTCCATTTATCATTAGGTGTCCTCTTTAGGGGCACCTCTTTTTGATCCCTCTCACCCTTCTGGAATTTATTAAATACATTTATTTTTGGTGTGCTTTGATTTGATCAATCAGAATTTCAGCATCTTTTGGGTCCTTAATATTGTGCATTTTATTACTCGACATCACCCTTAGTGTGGTTGGGAAGCGCATCTGGACAGTGGCACTCAATGATCTTAACTCTTCCATACATTTACCCAACTCCTATTGCCTGTCCTGAGTAAACCTTGAAATGTCCGATCTAACTTTAAAGGACCATTTTTCCCTTGTATAAGAACCTGCTTTGATGGACTCTGATTGTATTTTCTCTTTGAGAGTGTATCCTTTAAAGTTTACTAGAATATTCCTCGGTGTCTTCCTAGTGGTAGATTTGTGAAAGGGATCTCAATGTATGCGCCATATGTCTTCTCTAGTGTGCTAATCTCATGATGCGGGATAAATTCCTTTAGCAAACCTATCATAGATCTTTTTATATTATTCCTCTGAAAGCCATCTGGGACATTTAAGAACCTTATGTTGTTTCTTTGATCACTATTCTCGAGAATCTCAATCATGTCTCTTAGGTTCCTTTGGCCTGGACTAAGGGAAGAGATTTCTCTTTGGTTTGTTTCAACCTCCCTATTTAGCTTCTTTACAGATACTTCCATAGTTGCCAATCTTTCATTTTTCTCTTCATTTCCAAAAAACATTATTTCGGTCAACATGACCTCAAAAGTACATTCACAGTGCAAGCAACTACAATAAAAATTGTAACATAAGTCAATTACATTTAAATTTGAAATAAATAAGGGATAATAATAAACGCAATTGACACATATATAATAGTAAATGAATTCTACACAACATTTTAAAAAGCCTGCATATCAAACAATTTTAACGTGGAAGAATATAAGGAACAAAACTCACAAAGGGTAGTTCATGGCAGTGCATAATGCTCCATACTCGGAAAGTGCAAAGTGCAAATAAATAAATAATTTACCTAAAAAACATTTACCTAACAAAATGTCTAAAAAGGATGACCTGTATTCTACCATTCTGCATTAATATGACCTAGGACTAGAGCCTCTCTATGCTACAGGCTACGTCTACAGAGAATATTTGAATTTGGTTAGAGTGATAAAGTAATAGATTATCAATTCTATGTAGCATAACTCGAGTGCCAACAAGCAAGCTTAATTTGTTCAAATAAGAACAAGGCCTGATTTTCAAACTGGCAAGGATAGCCACGGAAGATATTTTCCCAAGTATTAATTAATAAGTGTAGATGTTTCATATCCACCAAGAAGACATTGTAACTCCTTTCATGATGTTTTTATGTATATCCTGCGGGTACACCACATGGAAAATAGGAAACCTGCAACTGAGTAGACTATCGGGATACTAGTATCATACTTCAGTATCCTGAAGGCCTCACAGCAACATCTAGTTCCAAGGTTCCTACAAATCTGCACCAGCTATCGTTTTCTTGCCTTGTGATAGCCAGGGCAGCTGAACAACACGTGAAGTACTGACTCTTCAGGGCAATCACATGCCGGGCAATTTAAAACTTTTCTCTGACTCTTCAGGGCAATCACATGCCGGGCAATTTAAAACTTGCATATCCCCCCACTTATGCGTAAAACAGCGGAGGGGAAGGGTCCCATGTCTGAACTGGAGATAGAGTTTATTAGCAGCTGACGGTTTAATTTCATCTAGGATCGGCTCGAAGCTTAACCTGTCTTTAGTTTCTAAAAAGGCTGTGGTTGGTCTACCAGTTCGAGAACAACTATGAAGCTGTGCCCAGTTGTACTCCTCATAGTGGGTCTTCAATAATTTCCTAGGTAGAGAGGAACAGGCGGTCTCTGGATGGTCCCAAAGCTCACCCATCCCCATACTAACTAGCCAGTGTTTAATATAGGCAAGCCACGGCAGTTTAACAGTCCCTCGTACACATTCAATACAATAAAGGTTTCAGATTTGATACATCCGCAATTGCCATAAGGCCCATATCTAATCGGAGGGGAATTAGCGGAGTGCTCCGTGGGAGTTTTAGCAACTGTCTAAGGAAATTATTCTCTACTTGGGTAAGTTTCTCTTGGCTTGCATGCCCCCAAAGTTCAGCACCATATAACGCCCCTCCCTGGGCTTGAACCTTATAGATTTCGATAGCCGGACTCAATGGTTTCTGGCTAGACTTGCAGAAGACCTTCAAGATACCACCTGATGATTGCGCATATTTAATGATGATTTTTTAATCTGTGCCCCTCAATCCATAGTTTCTGCGATTGTTATCCAGAGATAATCGAAAGCGGTAACTCTTTCGAGGGGTGTCCGTTTCATGTAAGGTTAGCTCCTGTACTTTTAGGGCTATTAAACGCCATTAATTTGGTTTTCTGTAGATTAATTTCAATACCTCTTTGACCAAAAAATACATCAAATTTATTGAGTACCATCTGGATCCCCATGGGTGATTTAGATACTAATAAAGTATCATCGGCAAACATCATTGCTGGAATGGGTCGGGGGCTAGTTTAGGGGCATCAAGGTCTTTTTCTGCTAGTTAAAAACCTATCAAGCCATGGATATAAAGGCTGAAAAGAGTGGGAGCAAGCACCCAACCCTGGCGAACGCCGCGCCTAATCGGGATCGGTGCAGTAAGCTTCTCATCCTTGCCAAACCTGCTTTGCGCAAAATTTTCCTCATGCAGCAGCTTGATAAGATGGATTAAGTATACAGGGACCCCCATCTCTTAGAGGACTGACCACAATTTTTCCCTTGGAACCAAATCAAAGGCTGACCGGAGGTCAACAAATATTAAATAGAGGCTCCCACCCCCCAAGCACACGGTCTTCCAATTTAACATTTGGAGCCTAAGTATTTGGTCCACAGTGGACAGTTTTTCCTATACCCTGCCTGTAGGGGAGTTAGTATCTTCTGGTCTTCCATCCAGGATTGTAGCCTAAGCAACACTACACGCGTGAAAACCTTTTGTGAGATGTCTATCAGACTGATTGGCCTATAATTGTTTGGCAGGAGTGGAGAGCCTTTTTTATAGATCGGAATTATTTCTGCACCTGCCCAGCTAGGGGGGATCTTCATACCCTGCAATATTAGGTTAAACAGGACCAAAAATTTGGAGCCCAGACAGATGGTTCATTGCGAAAAAGGTCCACCGGAATTTTATCGAGACCGGGTGCTTTGCCGGGGGCTATATTCGCTAACGCTCCCTTGATTTCATTTAGACTTATACTTGTGTTGTTTTTAGCATCAGGGGCTTCTTTGCATTCATTGGGGCTGGGGAAGTGATCGGTCCCCATAGGACAGCCTTCGGCTGGCTCAGCAATCGGTGTTTCTTCCTTAGAATAAAGGAATTAAAAATATTCCCGCCAAACCTCTTCTCCCAGATTCGGGTCTACCGGTGATCTAGGGCCAGAGCTGTCCAGATTGACAACTCTCCAGAATGACCTCATATCCCTGGCCCCCAGAGCGCGTCTCAAGGCATCCCATTTATCCATTTCCCACCCTTTCTTGGCTTCTAAAATCGCCGTTTTATAAGTCATCCTGGCAGATTTAATTAACGGATGATCATTGGCCTTGATGGACAATACCAGCAATCTTTTAGACTTACGGCAGTGATCGTTATACCATGGGTGGGGGGGCTTCCTATTTGGCCTGCTAGCTTTTTTTGGATAGAAGAAATCCAAAGTGGCTTCCTCTAATCTATCATGGTTCTTCTTCACCAACTCAAGGTCTATACCGTCCCCATTTCGAATTATTGAGTGGGATGCTGTCTGAAGCACCAGGATCAGGATTTCATATAGGGAGCTCATTTTGGCTTGCGATTGGCTACGGTCAGACCATCTCACTCTTCGCCTACAGCATGGGGTCAATCGGGTTTTAGAAATATAAAGCACTCTCAGGATTGAATGCATTTAATTCCAGTGCTAGGGCATGGTGATCACTGTCTAGCCCTGAAATTGATGAGCCTTTCCCTAGATTTAGAGTCAATTAAAATGTAGTCTAGTAAAGAGCCTTGTTAATTTCGGTGGAAGGTATAACTGCTAGAAGTTTCAGAAGAGATTCTACAATTGCAGGATCTCAATGTATGCGCCGTATGTCTTCTCTAGTGTGCTAATCTCATGATGCGGGATAAGTTGCTTTAGCAAACCTATCATAGATCTTTTTATATTATCCCTCTCAAAGCCTTCTGGGGCATTTAAGATCTTTATGTTGTTTCTTTGTGCACTATTCTTGAGACTCTCAATCTTGTCTCTTAGGTTCCTTTCGCCTAGACTAAGGGAAGAGATTTCTCTTTGGTTTGTTACAACCTCCCAATTTAGCTTCTCTACAGATACTTCCATAGCTGCCAATCTTTCCATTAAAGAGTTCACCTTACTCTCTAGACTCTTACACACTTCATGTATCTTTCCCGGATTTTTTCAATATGTTAAATCACTCTCCTATTTCACTAAAAAGGGAAGTTATTATCTTTTCCACCTCTGGGTTTGTGCCCTATTCTAACTGCGTGTGATGTTTGGGGTATTCGAGGTATTCAGGGTCCTCAGGATGTGATGTTGGACTCTTTTTCTGTAGCGATTCCTCTAACCCTTTATCTGCCAACACTTGAAATCTGTTTGTGATCTTTAGATTTCCCAGAGTATCCGTAACATTAAGTGCAGATTCGCTTTCTGCTGCCTCTGCCCTACCTACTTGGTGTTGGTCTGTTAGTGGGGGCTGATTAAGCTGACCCTTTCCCTGAGCTTGCACTATAAAATAAGACCTCAAGGAAGCGGTTATTTTAAATCATTCAATTGATTTTAGTTCTTTTCTCCTTCCTTCTTTCCCTGTTCTCCGGACCTCTAATAGATTATTCAGGCTGTTTGGAGTCAGGAGGGAAAGAGGGGTGTCCAATGGTAACTGTACCTTTAAGGTTAGGTCTGATGCGACAGGGGTTACTAGAATTGGTTTGTTTCTCAAGGTGTATCTATTAACCTGCCCCTTCAAGGTCCCCTCCAACCTCCTTAATTCTGTATTAAGTTTTGCTCCTGCACTGCCTGCTTTCTTACCTGGTACCGAGAGGCTGGTAATAACTCCTGCAGGTCTCCTCCTACTTTTCTTCCTTATCAGTGTCATGAATCTATTTTCATCCTTTTGTGGTACAGGAGTGTTCTTCGGCTGCTCTCCCCCCTTGCGCCACCCAGTTTACTCCCGGTCTGAACTGCACTCCCTGGAACCCTGAAAATAGATTCTAACTGAGTTTCACTGGTCCCAGGAAAGCCCTGTAGCGACCTCCGCCCACACGTCAGCTCCATGTTGGAGGTGAGTGCCCATGGCTGTCCTGGCTCTTTCCTGCCAAAGTGTCCTTGACCGCTGCATACACGCTAGGGAGGCTGGATGACCCCCCAAGCACCCCTCCTCCCCCAGAACACTTATCACCTGAAGAGACCCCCACACTGCGATTCACACCACCAATCTCGTCGTTTGACTTCCGAAAGACGAGAGAGCTCCCGCCTCACACAAACTCCGGCCGCCATGTTCCCCACCATAAGTACTGTGATGAGTAGAAGGTTAATTCTTCCTCAAAAAAGTTTTACTTTCTCACAAGAATCTTACGGGATTGTGACAAATAGGAGGGAGTAGTTGATCTTTGAATACACTCTGGTATGCACACTTGTTACTGTAGGAAGAAGTCTTAGTGGAGATGGTGTTTATCAGAGTCTACTATTTAAGCCCATCAGCTTGAGAAGAGTTGTATGTAGAATTAGGGCTCTTTCCACACCCTACTATGCACACCCATCATCCAAGAGATAAGCCTCAACGGAGAGGCCAGTCCCTCCACATACCCTACTATGCATACCTGTCATCCGGGAGAGGTCTGAAAGGAGATGGCAGTCCCTCCTCACACCCTCATATGCACACTTCTCATCTGAGAGAGAGGTCTCGAAGGAGAGACCAGTCCAACCACACACCTTACTACACACACCCATCATTTGAGAGATAGGTCTCAAAGGAGAGTTTAGTCCCTTCCCACTCACTACTACATACACCATCATCTGAGAAAGAGGTCTTGCAGTATAGGCCAGTCCACACATACACCCTACTATGCACATCCGTCATCTGAGATAGAGGTTTTGAAGGAAGGAAAGGCCAGTCCATCCACACACTTCACTGCACACATCTGTCATCTGAAAGAGAGATCTTGAAGGAAAGGGTGGTCCATGTACACACCCTGCTATGCACACCCATTATTTGAAAGCGAGGTCTGAAAGGAGAGGCCAGTCCATCCAAAAACCCTGCTATGCACACCTGTTAATGCCTGAGAGAGGTATCAAATGAGAGGCCAGTCCCTTCCAGTCTCCCTACTATGTACACCAATCATCAATTAAGAGAGGGGTCTCAGCAGAAAAGCCAGTTCCTCCACACACCCTACTATGCATACCTGTCATCTAACAGAGAGGTTTGAAAGGAGAGAGCAGTCCCTCCTCACACCCTAGTATCCAAACCCATTATGCAAAAGAGGGTTTTCATTGGAGAGACTAGTTCTTTCTATATACTACTATTTCCCTGGAATACTGTTATAATCTCAAGAGAGTCCTGCAAAAGTAGAACACAAGCTTCTGGCAATGAATCTTGCTGTATGAAGCTTGTTGGGTCCAGCGAGACTCTCGCAAGATCCACATGGAACATTTCTGGGCCAGCCACGTTTTATGACCCCATGAGGATCTCCTGAGATCTTATGGGGAGAAGCAGAAAAAAAGAGCCAAACTCAACCAATAGTTAGCATTCATACTACATGGTGAAAGAAATTATGTGATGTGATTGGCTGCAGAGCAAGAGATAGCTCTGATTGTCCTTGTTGCTTGGGAGAAGAAGAAAGTCTGTTTGAGTTGTGCTCAGCAGATATGAATTAGGGGGCACATTAGGATGGCGGGCAGACTTTGTCCGCCCGCCATCCAGTCGTACAGAAGGACCGCCTGTCATAATGGCGGGGGTCCCTTGCCTGCTATTAGGATGCGCCCGCCACAGTGGCGGGCGCATCAAGAATTCCTTACATTGTGGTGGGCGGTGCACTCAGCACCGCCTGTGACAATGCCAGGAAGGCATGTTGTGCACTTCCATGCACAACATGGCAGGCACCACACGGTGCCTGCCATGTTGTGCATGGAACTCCTGGGGTTACCACAGGTAGCCCCATGTGCACCCCCACACCCCTGGAGTACCTGGGGGCCCGCAACAGGACCCCCAAGCAGACTCCTCATGCCTTTCCATGGCGGCGCATTCCCAAAAGCACATTGTAATATAGCTGGCGGTGTCAAACAGACACCGCCACCATATTGCAGCCTTTTCCACCCGGTCGCAAGTCGACCGGGGCCGAAATGCGACGAACGGTCTATCCGTCCGCCGCAGACCCCCCAGCCATTATAATATGGGTGGGGATCATTTCTGCAGGGATCGCGGGCGGATATCCCCCGCCGGGCCGGCGGTGGCTACCGACGGCCCGGTGGGGTAAATCCGCCCGTCATCCTAATGGGGCCCTTAGTTTGGAACTGAAAGAGATTGGTGTTTTCAGCTGCATTTAAGAAACAGCTCCAAGTACAGGTATTTAATAATATATTTTATGGACTTTGTTGAGAAGTCTCAGTATGTGCACTACTGCAGACTTATTCAGGATGTTTACTAAGTAAAACGCTGTTTGTATAGGTGTAGATTTCTAAATTTAGCTTTTAAGAAGTAGAGATTAGAATGTAGAGCGATATCGGCAAGTATTGCACTTTGTGTTAAAAAATGAAGTGTTTATTGTGTATTTAGTCGTAAGTAAAAGAGGCAGTGTTTCTCTAAGTATAAAACAAAGATTCTGCAATCTGTTAACAGAATCCCCAGTGTTTTTATTAACCTTACTGTATGCCTAGTTTAGCCCTATGAGATGTCTGAATGGAAATATTGCTACTCCTAGAGTAAAACACCATGCTCACTGTTGGGAAAGATGTGTCAAGAGGAGTAAGTTACTTAATAAACTTTTATGAAACCAGGTTGATGGCATGTTATGATTTAATTGTGAAAAAAGAATGCACTGATTGAGAGTGTGGAATTGTTTAGGAGAAAGGATTAATACATTTGTGATACACTAAATATAAATATGTGATTGTGGGTAAAAGATGTAGAAAGGTTTAGAGAATATAGTAATGAATCACTGTTATCAATTATTGGCCAATATGTAAGTTTAACTTTTCTGGTTATTGTGTCTTTTTGTAGGAGGAAAATGGATACGCAGATTGTTAAAAAAAGAAAAGTGCCATGTCAAAAAATATATGGAGGGAAAAAACAAAAGGTGTTCACTTTCAAATTAAATTTTAAAAAAATACTGTATTTAGAAAATCAAGTCTATTAAAGTGCCTAGTGCCATAAAATAGATTGATAGAAGAATCATCACATAATTGTAGCCATGTTATGCTAAACATTAATGAGAGAAAACCAGCTTCTCAACTGTACATGTTCAATCAATTAATTTAGAGGAGTTGTTTTAGAGCGCGATTTGATTAAAAAAAAACATGTGCTATATAAATACATTTTCTATATCATAAATGACGGATAGTTTTCACTAAAGGTGGTAAAATTGCAGTGCCTCTTGAGGTAAACATAACATGATAGTCGATGCGCTTATCTAATTGCAGCCATATAACGTAGGCACATCATTAATAAATAGAGAATAAATTCTTTAGGAATCGAAAAATATAAACAAGCCAATTATTTCTATTTACTCTGCATGTTTTTGTGTTAGTAGTGTAGTTGCTGAAAACCTGTGGTCTGAATAAAACAAGGTATCTATAACGGAATTCTTGGCTGCATAATTTGTAATTGAAGTTCTAAAATCTCACCCTTAGAGGCTGCAGCCTTTTAAACCAATGTTTTTCTCCTTAATGATTTGTCTGCTATGTCCAAAACGTTTTTAAGTTTGGAAATTGCATGTGGCTGAGTGTTGTGCAAGAGATAATTAACAGCCACTGGAAGTATCCGTGACTCCTCTTTAATCAGCTGATGCCGAAGAAATCTTCTATGATCCTCGAGGAGAGTAGGACAAATGCAGAGCAGGTGTAATAAAGGTTCCTGCAACAGGAAACATAGTCGGCATGTTTTAGTGTCAGGTTTACGTGCCAATGGGGGTAGTCAGTTTATTGATGAAAAACAGCCCATCAGGAGATGGCAGAATGTTCCTTTAGAATATGGTGAAAACGGTTCCTTGATGTATTTATGGGGCATAGCTGCTGAGAACCAAAACAGCATGATCTCGTTTGGCGAAGGCTTGCAGCCTGATTCATCAAGGGGCCGTTTTGCGTGGCCCTAATAGCGAATCATAGCGACTCGCTATTGAGGACACGCAAAACGGTATTCATGTAGGAATTGCTAAATAAATAGCGATTCCTACATGTTCTCTATTTGCGAGTAGCAATTTGCTACTCGCAAAAAAAGGAATAACTCCCCATTCATTCCTATGGGCCAAAAGGCCCATATTAATGAATGGGGAGTATCCCTCATTTGCGAGTAGCAATTTGCTACTCGCAAATCAGATAGCGATTTTAAGGGTGCCAGGGGTGTCCAAAGGACACCCTGTAGCCCCCCTAAAATGCACATTTGAACAGGTGTTGCGCGCACACATGTCCAAAGGACATGTGTGTGTGTAACATGCAAAAGAAAAAAATGCACTAAAGTGCTTTTTACACTATTTACGCAATTTACCACCAAGTCAGACTTGGTGGTAAATTGAGACCAAATATTGCGATTTCGCTATTTCTATTTGGTTGATGAATTGCATTTAAGGAATCTCTATTAGAGATTCCTTAAATCCAATTCCTCGCAAATATGCGATTTCGCTACTAGTGATTTTTGCATTTGGGATGATGAATACCAAATGCAAAAATCGCACTCGCAAAGGGCCAGATTCTCAGAATCTGGCCCTTTGCGAGCGCAAATCAGCTTGATGAATCAGGGTGATCTGATGCAAAAGATGTGGGGGCATATTATCAAGGGGGTTTATCTCTGCTTTTTTGGCTTTAAAAGCCAAGAAAGCGGAGATAAAATTATCTCCCTATTACATAGCTGTCGCTAACACCAGTTAGCGACAGCTAGTAGGAGATAGCGACCATCTTGGGCCCCACTTTGCATGTCAGTGATATTTATCACTAATGACATGCAAAGTGGGCGTGCCAAGATGTTAGCGACTGGAAACAGTCGCTAACATCGCTATCTCCTATTACCAACTTATGGAGATATTCGCGCTAAGCGCGAATATCTCCAAAAGCTAACACCTGCCCTGAGCAGTTCTTAGCCATGTTATCCAATGGGAGGTGGATAACATGGCTAAGAGCATTAGCTCGATAATGCATGAATATCGCTGACTTTTCAGCGATATTCATGCATTGCGGCCGATTTTTATCGCATTTGCGATAAACCTTGGTAATACCAAGGTTTATTAGCGATAAAAATGGCCGCAGCTCAGCGTTAAATTTTTGTCTCTAACCAAGCAATAGCTATTGCTTGGTAATATGCCCCTACATTTTTACCTTTCTGTTCAAGGCTGTTTTGAACTGCGGATGCAGTAGTTTTAAGACCGCAGACCTGCTGTCAAAAAGGGGGTAGGCCCAAACGGTTGATTGACGAGCTATTGCTGAACAAAACTTCCAGCCAAATGAGATTTGTCAACAATCCTAGCTCTGCTACTCGTGCTGAGTGCATGTACTTCAAGATACAAGCCTTCTGAGTAATTAGTTGGTCACCTAATGCAAATTCCATCCTAATCTGGTCTGGAGAGATGTTATGTGGTAATTTGAATGGTGATCTAAATACTGTACTCTATGAGCTGTTCAGAAAGGCACCTAATTTCCCTGGGAAAGCCTCTGTCCCATATGGCAGCATTGGAATGAGGTTGACATTAACTATTTTCAGCATCTATTCAAAGGAAAACATGTTTGTGCTTCTAAAAATCATGCGAAAGGTGGATTGTAATGGAGCCATTTTAGATTTAAATGAAGGTTGGTGTAGTAAGTGACCTCCCTTGTCATCTAAGCAGCATCCCAAATATTTATATATATATATATATATTCGATATAGTCAGATGATGGTTGTTAAGGTGCCAATGGGCTCGTTTTATCTTTTTCCTGCCAAAACTGATGATGCTGGTTGCTTTGTAATTTATTGTCATATCGTTTGCACAGCAGTGATTATATAAAACATCTAACAGCCTTTGGAGCCCATCATAGTTTGGCTTAAAAGAACAACATTGCCCGCATAAAGGAGGGAGAGGATATACTGATTTTTTAATGTTGGTGCATGATTGATTGCTCTGTTTAATGAGGGTATCAGGTCACTCATATACAAATTAAAAAGTGCTGTGGCAAATACTTATTTTATCAGAAATAGCTGTGTGAGATTTTAGTTTTACTTTGACCTGTGAATTAGAATAGAGCAGCAGAATGCCTCATAGTAGTGGTCCGGGATTTGCCAGGCTATGAGTTTGGACCACAGAAGTTGGCGATTAACTTGGTTGAAAGCCTTGCAATAGTCTGTAAAACAACAATGAAGCTGTTCCTTCTTAATTTGTTTTGCTGCAAGCATCCTTACGGTCACAAGGTTTTCAATGGTGCCAGACAATGTTCTAAAACCAGTTTGGTTTAAAGGCAGCTTGTTGTTTGTAGCTGCCCATTCTTCTAAATCCTCCAACAGGAGTAACGCAAAGTATTTTGCCTCAACATCCAGCAGTGAAAATTAGCTGTAGATGTCAGGAAGCAAGATGGGACCTTTTTATAAATAGGATTTAAGATTGAAGAAGATTGCCAAGAAGTTGGAATGGATTCACTGAATATGCAGCAATTTAACAGATTTTACAGAGCTGTGGACTAATAAATGATGTCATGTTTGTAAACCGATACTGGGGCACTGTCAGCTCTGCTTTTCCGGATTATGTTGATATTCTCATAGCGTTTAAAGTTATCTCGTATTGGCAAAATTTTACATCCATTGTCACAGATTTCTGCTGTGCGATCACTTTTTTAAAAAAAGGAAAGAAGAACTGTGTGCAAAACAGGAAGAAATCTATTGATTAAAGAAGTGATTATGTTCTTCTTGCCTAAGGGATAGTTTGTAGTCTTTCACAACCTTGCCCTGTGCAGGTCTACTTGGCTTTAATGAAAAGTAAAAAAAGAACCTTATTAAATGAAGCACGGTTATTGTGTTGATCAACAGTAAGGGGCTGATTATGATAGAGGATTTTCCGCCTCCTCCGGGCCGGCAGAAGCCACCGCCGGCCCGGAGGAGGCGGAAAATCCTCTGCGGAGTCACCAAAGACCCACCGCCGCATTACGATGGCTGGTGGGTCTTGGATTCTGTCCGCTGCTTTTCCGCCGCGGTCGGATTACAACCGCGGCGGAAAAGCTCTCCTTTGGCTGGCAGTGTCTATCAGACACCGCCAGCCAAATTAGGAAGCATTAGTAAACATGCTTTTCCGCGGCGGTTTTTCCGCCGTGGAAAAGCAAGTGTACTTTTGCTTTTGGGGGCCCGTTGCGGGCCCCCAGGGCGTAGGCGGGTGGGGGGTGCACATGGGGGTACCTATGGTACCCCCCAGCATTTACATGCACAAAGCGGCAGGCACCGCGCGGTGCCTGCCGCTTTGTGCATGTAAATGTTACACATGCGCTTTTAACATTGCGGCGGGTGCTGCTTGAAGCAGCACCCGCCGCAATGTTAAATATCCAGGATGTGACCGCCAGGGTGGCGGTCACATCCTGATTTGCATGGAGGGACCTCCACAGTCCATGCGGACGGTCCCTCCACCTCTGGGATGGCGGACGGACGCAAGTCCGTCCGCCATCCTAATCGGCCCCTAAGTACCTGAACAGGCCCAGTGTATCCAGATTGAAAATATGTGGAAGCACTTAACAAGCTCTTCAGTTCAACAGCACAAGCTAACTCTGCCCGAGCTATCCGCTGTGAACTATTTTTTAAAAACTGTATGCATAAAAAACTTTGCTAAGATTTTTTTTCCACCTGGCCTCATATAAAAAAACTAATATTATTTTGCAGACTGAGGTGGCTGAGGTGGTGCAACTACACCAGGCTGCTCATCATAATCTGACAAAGACATTATAATTGATTGAAGTTGATTATTTTGTTTGTTTTACCGTTGCTGAAAAAGTTTATTATTATAGGTGTTGTAGTTGTGTGATGTTGTTACATTGTGTTGTTGTAATTAAAAAAGTTTAAGTTACTACTGATTTGTTTTTTTAATAACTGTATTAGAGTTGAATATTATTACAGTATTGTAATGCTGACTAAAACTTTTAGTTCTATCTTCATGGAGTTCAGAAGTGCTCCTGCATATATATGTGTCTATGCAGTACTATAAACATGTGTTATGCTACAAATAGTTGGTAATGGAGAAGTCACTTATTTTAATACCCTGGAATGTTGAATTGTCATGCAACAGTGAGGTCTCAGTAGAGAGATCAGTTATTGTCCACACTGCCGTATAGATACCTCTTATACAAGAAAAATGTCTTGACACATAGGCCAGTGCATCTTCATGCTCTGCAATGCACTGCTAGCAGCTGTTGCAGACGTGATAGTAGAGAGGGGAGCTCTTTTTCACATGTTAGTCTATGTGTTTGTGACTCTGGAAAGACGTTTCAGTGGAGAGGCCTATCTCAGTCTATACCCTACTGCATATACCTGTCCTCATTGGGAGATTGTGCCCTGACATTCAAATATGCACACTAGTTGTCCAAGAGAGAATTCTCAGCAGAGAGGCTACTTCATTTTATACCCTACTATGAGCATTCATCCCAATAAAGGTATGAGCAGAGATAGCTTTGCTCATGTGTTAATCTGGAGAGATGTTTGACTTGATAGGGCACTCTAGTCTCTATAGTTGTTATGCAAGATAGACTTTTTAAAATAGAGGTCAACTCTTCCTAACACCTTACTTGTATATATGCCATCTTGGGGCGAGCTGTGACCAGAGAGGTAAGCCCCTTTTCACTACCGATTGTGCACACCCATCATCCAAGAGGCAGGTCACAGCCGAGGGACCAGTGTCTTTTTACATTCTACTATGCAGACATCATCCAAGATAGATCTATCAGAAAAAGGCAGTTTGTCCCCACACCCTACTAAGTATACCTGTAAGAATGGGAAGAGCTTTGAGCATAGATGCCACTGTCGCCCTATACCCTAGTAGTGGGAACTATAAGGTATACGTACTGTAATCAAAAAGAGTGTAAATTCAATCCCCTAAAAAATATTTACTATCTCACAAGACTCTTGCGAGATCATAAAAAAGTAGTGAGTGCTAGAGAAAGTCTGACTGAAGTGAGATGTCACTTATGTGTGTGCATGCTCTGCTACCAGCACCCATGAAAACAGGACTGTTATCCATGAGTTTTATTCTAAGTGTTAAAGCTCGCAATGCTCTCATGAAAGTCGGGCAAAGATACAGGTGGATTTCAGGCGTTTGGGTGCTTCCACTCTTGCAAGAGTCTTTTGGGTGACAGTATCCTAAAATGAAATGATAATATAATGTAGGAATAGGGTGGTTCTGACAAGAACCTTTGTGTTTCTAGTGTGTAGTATTCAGTTACACATGGAACTGGATGCATTCCTTGATGTTATTAAAGAAGATCATGTTCCCTTCTGTAGTGAAGTGCACTATATCTCGCCTATAGACACCTGGCACATCAAAACAGATGTTGTTATCATATATAGAGCCATTGCATGGTCACGAAGAAATGCCAAAACTGTTTTATTGACCTGCTTCTGAGATTCACCATTCTTAGGAAAAAACTATTTTGGCCAGTGCCATTTTTGTCTTTGACATTTGTTAGAACATACAAAGGCAGCGTGAGGACAGAGAGACCTCAATTTTGAAAAGGTGTCCTCTGGACAGGGGGGAAAGGGTGGAGGGAGGTTTGTTTCTTCGTTGTTATATTTGTTTTTATCAACAAGTATGCTCTTATACAATTTCTCTCCTTTGTTGCATAGGGGAAAATAGTAGCACTGGCGTCTTCAGCTTGTCCCATATAAATAAAAGGTCGCGCTGGGAGTCTCCTTTCGATTCAGAACTCTCAGGAAAAAACAATAAAATATGGAACCAAAATTAATGACCTGACTTTTAGGTCTAATATTCACCCGTTGTGAGGGGTGAGCTTTGAAGGCAGGGAGTTCGCTCTACTGCGGCCTTGTGTGGCGTCTGCACCCCGTATCCCGCTAAGCGCCCTTAAACGCACCCATACCTCTGTTAGCCTTGCTCCTCCAGGAACGTGGCTCACTTTTATGCGGTATCACTGGGGTCCTCCTTCTTCTTCTGGCACAGCGGACTCGACATCCACAGCTCCCGCATCTACGTTTCCTCACTGGGATCTTTGTTTTGCTTCCTTCTTTCTGTTCTGTCCCCGGATGCTTTCTCGATTCCTCGAAGCAGGCTTCGTTGGTGTCTTCTTCCGGCGTCTTCTCTTAAGGCACACCAAGTAACTGGTTTCTTCCAGGGTTTAAGTTTTCACGAACAAAGTGAAACATTGGCTCAGGGAATAAGCTATATGTGATGCATTCCTTGTGGGCGGTGTTTATGTCCTGCACTTGGTTTCTCTTAAAGGAGCCCGAATATCTTTTGGATAGAAACGGGGATGTTGGAAAGTCACAGGTCTGCAAGAATAAGAAGGGCAGGGCATGGTCAGGTAGGGCATCCTCCTGCTCACTATGTTTTTGTTGGCTAGAGGTTTCGTGACACAAGATCTCCTCTTTTGACTTTCAAGTGCAAGATAAAGTTATATTTTTATATTGAACTACGCTAGCTGTAAAATGTGTGGAATAGGGTCAATGTTGCACATAATGGCAGTTTTCAGCACCTAAAGGAGTTCTACCTGTTATGGTACTAATAAACTAATAATAGCCAATATTCTCTTGGGCTATTTTATACTAACTGTTGGGCTTCTAATGTCATAATAATTTATAGAGCAATATGGGAAACACAAGCTTGGATGAGGTTACCAGTGATGTCATCAGTTATGTTATTTGAGATGTCATCACTGGAGTCATAAATGATGTCATGGTATATGTCATGTGTGATGACATATGTGAGGTCAAAAGCAGTCCATGGCTGGGGCGCAAGTTATTGTTAGTGCTCCTAACTATAACTGACAAATGTATGTGTTTTTCTTAGTTCAAAATGTTAATGTTGTGAGATAGCGCGGCAGCGAGTCAAGCTGGCCACTCCATAGCTTTGCTCCCACGTGTCGAGGAAACGTTACTACGGGAAAGACAGCTATCGGGCACCCTGCAACTCTATAAATATGTTAGAGGGCATCGGAAGTTCCCAGGAGAAGGGAGGTAGGTTTTCAGACTATTTTTTGGTCTGACTAGGTATTTAAGACCTCTTCCTTGCTGCTCCTGGTGTGCTCCTCACTCCGGTCACCATTTTGAGAGCTCTTCAGCTCGGTTTTTCCTTCTCATCAGAAATGTGTGCTCATTTGGTCAGCGTGATTGAACAGCATGCAGGCTGAAGTAATTTTCTCTTTCTGTTTTCCTGCCTTTTTTGTTTTTTTAATCTTGGATGTTACTGTTTCCTCTGGCATTCTGCAATATTTTTGCAACAGATTCACCTCAAGGGGCTCTTCAGGAAAGTACTGGCTGTCTTTTGCTGGCTTGTTTTTGCAGTAACTTCTACATGGTAGTTTCTCCTCATTAGTAGTTGTGCACTGAATTTATTTGTCATTTTGGTGGTTAGTGTGCGAAGATTTATTAAGGGTATCCTTCTGTTACTCTGTCTGTGCAATTACAGAGCCTGCACACTCATCTAAATCTTTGTCCTCTACCAATTCTACCACCAACAGTCATAAAGATTCTGGGGGAAAATACTAATAAAAGGGCTAATAAAGACCCCTCCTCCCCGAACAAGTCACTGTTTCCTTTGACAATGGAGGATATCATGGATGAGCTGAGTAACGTAAGACCTTTCATGGTAGACACTACTGCATCACTCCAAAGAATTGAGGATAAGTGGGCTCATATGGACGTAAGGCTCTCAGAGGTTGAATAAAGGATTAGTGATGTCCATGATATTGTCGCTAAAGTAGGATATCTTAACCAAGAGGTTACTCATCACAAGAAGCTTACAGCAGAATTTGAGAATCGTAATCAATGCAACAATTTATCAATTCATGGCATTCCGGAGGACTCCGAAGGCCTCAACATGATTGAGTTCCTGAAGACCCACATACCAAAAATAGTTGGCCCACTGAAACCTGCAGATCTCAATATTCAGAGGGCTCACAGGATTGGCTCTTTTTATGCATCAGCCTCAAACAAATTTAGGGAATTATTGCATATTTTCTTCAATATTCTGTCTTAATGATGACCCTCACTGTGGCCAAGCAATGTAAACAAATGTTATGGTCTGGCCAGAATTTATTTTCCAGTCAAGGTGTTTCCTTTGACACTCCCAATAACAAAAAAAGCTACCATAAACGGAAACAAGAAGGTGCTTAAAAGAAGCCTTAAAAACAACAACACAGAAACCTTCCCTCAGGCTCTAAAACAAATACAGTGAACAGAGTGTAGTGACTCCAATCAGGTGGCAATTGAATATTCCAACTGGTTGGATGCAGCAGTTGACTCTTTAGCCACCCTCAAAGAGATTTATGTGGGAAGAAAAAAACCTACCTCCCCCTGGTTCTCAGAAAGACTTAAGCTACTCTAGCAATCTTGTCGTCAACAAGAAAGCATCTGGTGTAAACATTATGACTTAGCGGAAAAAGCAAAGTATAAAGTTAAGCTTCTAGAATATAAATTAGCCATCAGAGCAGAAAAGCAGTCTTCTATACGCAGATAACATTAACACTCAAATCAACCAGAGACCTCTTCAGGCTGGTTGACAATCTATCGATCCCCCCTCCTCAGGCCATCAGGAGATCACACAGGCCTCCTGTGATGGTTTGGCTGACTATTTCCACACTAAAATTGCTAAAATGTATTCTTCTTTAGAGGAAGGGAATGCCAGAGCCTACTTCGGGGACAAAAATATTAACCCCTCATTCTCTAGCCCTTCCCAGTGTCTGGGTAGTGATCACTCCCTTTCGGCCTTTCTTCCCTTTCTAATGATCCGACCAACCTTCTTCTAGAGGGGATTAAATCTGGCTCCCCATTAGAGTCCTGCTCTCCCAACTTGTTGAGGCTAGGTAGGGAGATTGTCTTTCCCCATCTAACAGAGACTCTGAATCTAGCCATTACTTCGGGATGCTATCATCTGTATGGAAAACAGCAGTCATTAAGCCTTTATTAAAAAAAGACAATCTCGACCCCACAAACTTTAAAAAACGATCGACCTATCTCTCTATCCACCTATACGAGCTAAGATTTTGGAGAAACATCTTAACTTTCAATCAAGTACTTACCTGGAGGAACATCATCTTCTTGATACAACCCAATATGGATTTAGATCATGCCATGGTGTGGAAACGGCCGCAATAACTGCAGTCAATAACATAAGATTCTTGTCAATGCTGGTCAGTCCGCGATTCTGATCCTATTGGATTTATCTGCAGCCTTTGACACTATCGCCCCCAATAAGCTGATCAATAGGCTGCAACAGATAGGTATCTCTGGATGTGCACTGAAGCTTCTTTCCTCCTTCTTGACTGACAGATCATAAAGGGTTAAGATGGATAAATTTATTTCTGACATTGTCCTAAACTGTTGTGGAGTGCCGCAGGGGTCCTCCCTAAGCCCCACACTGTTTAACGTATATGTTTCCCCTCTTGCACAATTGGTCAGATCAATTGGACTGGAGGTAATATCTTATGCAAATAACACACAGCAAATACTGTCAATCACTCAAGATGTAGAAGTCTCAGCCGCTAATTTTAGTAACTGCATGAAGTCGGCGGCCCTCTGGGTGAGGGACAACTATCTTCAATTAAACAAGACAGAGCTCCTGGTGTTCTGTAATCACCACAAAACAGAGTGGATCCCAGTAATGGGACCTTAGGACCTAGCTCAGCTCAGGTGTATGATTGCTTTGAATCACTGTACCTTCAGGAAAGAAAAATTTCTTTCTAGTGTCCCCTCACTCACCGGGGTTTCCCCACGGTGACATGCTTCATCATTGGGGCCATCCCATTTCTCTACGAAAAGGGGCGTGCTGCGACTCACGAACTACGCAGGAGCACTTCAGTGTGAATGGCTATGTGTGGTGCAAAAAGAATAAGTGGAGTGGGTGTGTGTGAGTATTAAAAATACTGTACTTAGTGGGCCTAACTGTTTTATTGAGATCCTATGCAGGTATATTAAAAGTGGGGTTAATGTCACTGTCTGGCAACCTATAATGTGGTTGACTCAGTGATCAATATGGTCGACATGTTTCATGCTACCCCTAGCATTTCTTCGGGACCATGCAGGGACCAGCCCTGCATATGCCACTCCTAAATCCCAATTGTGGGAACAGTGAATATAGAACAAAAATAAAGTAATTTTATGCATGCATTTATATTAAAATACATACGTTCCTCTCAACTAGTAGGTGCTGTAAAATAAAGCATATTGTTAATGACAAACCTTCCCTGTGGGAAGGTACACATAGTACATTTTCATGCCACTCGCATTCTGTGTTTTGAAAGATGGTTTGCGTCATATTGGCGCGTGCAGGCTTACCAAAACATTAGTCCAAAACGTCGTGAAATTTGTTCGTGAGTGCAAGAAACGCACCTTAAAGAGCTGGACTATGTGTAAGCAATGGGTCGGGAATGGTTTTAGTTCCCCAGCTGGTAATAAAAAGAACGGTGTTGTAATATTACTTCATAAATCGTTATGTATTCAATTGTTGAACTAAGCCCAAGATGACAATGGTAGATGGCTTCTATTACAGATTAAGATAAACAATACTCCTTTTTCTATTTGTAATGTTTATGGTCCTAGTGGTGTAGATTTAGTATTTTGGAATGCATTCTCCACTCTTTTATCCTCTCATGCATCTTATAATCACATAAAAGGTAGTGACTGCAATAAACCTATGGATCCCTTTTTAGACCGGAAATCTCAAAATAAGTTTATTCCAAACAAAATGCATAAGACCTTCCACAAAGCCATCCCTTCTAGAGGGCTGATAGATGTTTGGAGAGTCTCTCACCCGATGTTCTGGAGTTTTCTTTTTTTTTTCTCGTGCATAGATTCTGCTCCAGAATAGATTATAATTTTTGTACACAACCTATTCCACAATTTATGACACACCGAGATGGGTTCAATACTTATTTCAGATCACGCCCCAGTCATAGTAGATTTAGACTACCCTACTCCGGCCTCCATTTCAAGTAGATGGAGATTTAACAATATGCTTTTGCAGGATAGTCAATTTACAGAGCAGTTTACATCATTTACACAGCAATTTTTGATTACAACCTCCCCTTGGACACACAGATGAATTTTGTATGGGATGCATTTAAGGCAATGGCTAGGGGTTTCATTATAGATTACTTTGCCAAAAGACAAAAGAGGAAGAGACTTACAGAATCAACACTATTAAATTAAATCCTTAGACCACAAATACTTTTCTTCAAACTGCAATGACACTCTGTCTAAACTTGTTAAGGCGCAAATGCAATATAACAAACAGTCTTGGCATGACACTTGTGAAAGTCTGCTTAAGTTTCATTCTGAAATGTACAGAGGTCAGAACAAGGCTGGCAAAGCTTTGGCTAATTACCTTAAAATTAAAACGCAAAAGACAAAATTTGTCGCTATAACAAATATAACGTGGGTCAGGCATGTCAGTGCTCCACAGATTTCGATACTCATTTATACTCCCCAAAGTCTTCCTCGTCATAGGATCTGTTTGATGCCTCCTTTCAATCCATTCCTAAGTCACCCGCAAACAATATTGAACTATCCTCTTTGGATACTCCAATATCCTAGCAAGAATTTCAAATGCCATGGCTCGCTTTCCAAAAGATAAATCTCCTGGGCCATATGGATTCTCTGTACTTCTTAAAAAAAATTTAAACAACTGCTGATTCCTAAGTTGCTGCTTCTTACTACCCATTTTTAACCTTGGGAAAACCATTTGGTTCTTTTACCCAAGACATTCTCTGTTTGAGCCCTAAGAAAGGCACAGATCCCTCCCAGTGCAGTAATTACAGACCTATTTCATTGATCAACACAGACTCTAAGATTTTTGCTAAACTATTGGCACTCTGACTTAGTTGATATACATCAATCAGGGTTTGAAAAAGGCTGCTCCATCACGGACAATTCTAGAACTTTCCTTAACATATTTCACTTAGCTTCCTAGATGAACTCCCCTGTGGCAGCAATACCATTAGATGCAGAAAAACCATTTGATCGTGTGAACTGAGAGCTCATTTTCGGAGCATTAAAACGGCATGGTTTTAGTCCTCATATCCTTCAATATATTCAGATATTATATGCAGATCCCTCAACCTATATTTGGGTCAATGGTCAGCAGTCCAGTTCTTTTCCCTTCTATAGGCGGCCTAGACAAGGATGTCCTTTATCCCCCACATTGTTTATCTTGTTTAGAACCCTTCTTGGAAAAAAATAGTAGTTCTTCACATTTCACAGGTATTCAATTTAAAGATATACACATTAAATGTACTGATTATGCAGATGTATTTTGCTATATCTCACTAACCCATGCACATCCATTCTGGAATTTTTCACTCATTATTACAGGAGTTCTCCATAGTGTCTGGATATAAACTTAATATAGATAAATCAAAGTTTTTTCCTCTAAAGAAATACTGCCTTCCAGACATGTTCAAAGACATGAGGTTTACATGGAACTCCAAAAATATATAAATGCTTAGGTATCTTATACACAAATAACATTACAGAAACTATTAAACTTAATTTGAATGAAATTATTATAAACATTTCGGCATTAACAAAGGGCTGGTCCCTGTTATTTTTGTCCTGGTGGGGTAGACTGCTACTATTAAAATGATGTTACTACGCATAGTCAATTTTTACCTCTCAATGTTGAAAGCATCCCTTCAACTTTCATTTTTTCAAACTATTAATTGTTCCCTCATTACATTTTTATGGACTAATCGCAAGCCTCAAACCTCATTAGTGTCTTTGCAACAGTCAAAAGAAAATGGAGGGTTCAACTTTCCCAATCTTAGAGTATACCATTCTGCCTTTACGTTAAAACAAACTTGGTCCTTCCTTGCGCTAACCCCTCAAGCAGAAGTTACCACCTCGGGTCAACCGGAACAGGCTCAATTCACATCTTTTTCTTTGAACAAAGCAGTTCTTCTCTCTCAACCCCCTAAATCCATTTTCACTTAAATACTTACCCACTCCATAGCTGTTGCTAAACCTCTAATTGTTTCTTCTAACTCCTGCATGGATATTTTTCTGCAAACTCCCATTTGGTACAACAATCACTAAAAACTAAATACCAAAGTCCTCTGTGGATTAAAAAAGGTATTATTAACATTGGCCATGTTCTCAACAATAGCTCTCTTGTGGATTTTTCTGAGATTCAGGAAAAATATGGCATATCTTCTTTTCATGCTACACATTACCATAATCTGAAGTTGCTTCTTCTTCCTCTCCTCACTCAGGCTTCTCCCCGTGTTCCAGTATGTCAAACACCTCTTATTATACTAGACTTTTCCCCACTTATGAACGCCTCTGGTTTATACAGGATTTTGTCCCACCCCTCCGATTTGAGAACTAAATCCAAGGTGGAAACTTTATGGGAAGCAGAACTTAACCAAGAGTTCTCTCTCCAGACATGGGAATCCATTTGGGCTAAAATCCACACTTCATCTCACTCAGCAAGTACAACACAAACAATATATACATTTTACGATAGGCTTTTCCTCACCCCTGCAGATCTTTACAAATTTAGGGCAATGAGAGGAGCCAGTAGTCCCTGACTAGTTACAGAGTGGGATGGGGTCAGTGAGACATGCTGAACCAACCCCACTCTGTGACAAAGTGTCAGTCAAACTTAAAATTGATGTGCCCAGGTCGGAGCCTATCAGCTATGCTCCCCCTTTTCTTGAGGGGGTACTACGGCATTTTGCCGGGCTGAAGTGGTCACGTCCACAGGGCTGTGGCATCTTCAGTCCAACAGAGGTGCCCCTCTGCTCTCAAGGATGGGTTGCTGCTGTTTACTTGCAGCATTTAATTTACAGGCCCTGGGTACATGTAGTACCATATATTAGCGACATAAAGTCCATTAAATGTGCCAATTAGGTGTAGGTTAACTGTATCATGTTGAGAGAGCACAAGCACTTTTCCACTGGTTAGCAGGGAAAAGTGCACAGAGTCCTAATGCCAAAAGAACAGGTTCAGCAACAGAAGGCAAACATCTAGGGGAAGACCCTGCAAAAAGGGCCAGGTCCAACCCCATCTTATTCTTTAGGTAAGTGTCAAAAGTGTAAACATTTAAACCATATTTCCCACAACCTCTCATTCTCAGATTTATCAAATGTGGTTTATTTTGAGGATGATACTCCATAAAACACACATATACATAAATAAATGATATGAATAATACCACACATTGCAGAGTAAATAATTTAGAAGCCTAAAAAACATGTGCACATCAAATAGTGCAGATTTTTATGAACAGTACACCAGTTAATATGAACATATCAACCAATATTCAGATCTCCAACTAACTGCAATACGAAATTGCCTATAGTGCAAGCTCTTGCTGTTTTCTAATAACCCAACATTATACATTAACCTGCTTAGGGAGAACACAATGGGCAAAGAAGTAGCAAATTATACAGTTCTCATGGTTGGCGGATTATGTTGCAAGCCCAAATAGAGACATATAGATCGGATCCATTGCCTCCTAACTGTGATGTAGAGTGGACAGAAGCACACTAGATTTTTTTCTTTTTTCTGTCCTCATTCTGCCAATACTCTTGTCAGGGTGTACTCTGATCCATCTGGGTCTTACCCAGGGGGCTTGTCTGATAACCCATGAGAGAGACAGGCGTAGTAACTCACAAGTAAACAGCTGTGTCCACTTCCATCTCCTTACTACTGTTGGACTGTCCAAAAGAGAGACTGTAGCTGACAGCAAGATTGGCTTAATCACAGGACTCACATTGTCTTTTCTCTCCACTTTACCAACGGAGCCCAAATTTTCTTTTCACTTGTAGTCTCACAAACAATATCCGACTCACTAGTAAATATGACATTTCTAAGGCACTCAGAAAAACAAGGAGAGCTTTCTGATTTCCAAAGTCTACAGATCTCACGTCTTGCCAAAAGGATAACATAGAACACAAACTTTATGTTACTCACTGAGAGCTGGACTACTGCTTCGGAGTTTAATCCCAAAAAAATAAGGCGAGAACTTACTGAAATCCGTGTCCCGATTGTATCCCCTATAAAATCACAAACAGAGTTCCATTATGATGAGATTCTTGGACATAGCATAAATAAATGGATTTTGTCCGCCGCTATCAGTTTACATCTTGGGCAAGTATATATGTTGTTGGTAAACTTAGACAACTTAGCAGGTGACCAAGACACTTTATAGGTGGTAAATAGGTGGTTGTGTTTAAGTGATGCTGGTTTGACCGCTGATAGTAGGATACCCTATGATTCACACCATAATTGCTTCACATTGCTCTCCCCAAAATCCAGACCCCACAATTTTATAATATCACTTTCAAATTTTGTATCTGCTTCCAAGAAAGCCCAATACCAAAATGTCATTTCTTTTTTCCACTGGTCAGTTCTAAAACCTGGCTAAATTGTATCTCCTCTTCCTCCACCCAGTCTTGTGTCGCCCACCAAGAACGCAGTTGGTAGTATTTGAACATCGTTAGCCGTCCATTGGACAGGTTTTTCATAACCTCCCAGCTTATCATATTAGCGCCCTCCTTGAGATCCGCCCAATAGAGAATACCCCCTGATTTCAGGGGCAAGCTAAGTTGCTCCTTCAGGCACTCTGGGGTGCCTGGAGAATCCAATATAAGAGCATAAGACAAAACTTATGGAACTCTCAGTATTTTCCTCACATACATACAGGTATTCAGTGCAGCCTTCAGGACCTTCAGTCTGACTTTCTTAAAAACTTAGGGTCTCCGAATTTAAAAAGAAATATTTGGCAAGATCTCTGGCTATCCTAGCAGCGATAATTCTGGAGAAGATCTTGTAGTGTAGTCTGTGTTTAATAGGGAGATCGGTCTGTATGAATCAACTCTCCGTAGGTCTTTGTTAGGTTTTAAAATCAAAGTAACTGTAGCCTCAGTCCAGGACCTCGGATCATGTACCCACCCCCCAAAATACATTTCATTAAACAAACCTTTTAGGGCTGGAATCAAGACATCAAAAAGAAGCACGTTAGATTTTGTATATTTTCATTTTCCTATCATTTGCAAAACAAACATAAAGTGCTAGGAGATTGAACCAAAGGCCACCTAGATGAAAAGGTTTGGATTCTAAGGGTGCCAACCCATAATTACAATTAGGGGCTCTTTGGTAAGGGAAGAACAGATTTCATTAACAAATGCCTCTAATATGGGTAGAGGTTTTAATTCCAAACATTTGCCTGTAAGACTTCCCACTTGTTCACCCACCTAAATCTGGCCACTTGATTCTGAATCCACACCACTTGGAGTCAAGCTAGCCGGGCTGAAGAGAGGTGTTACCTCGAAACCGGTCCGGTCCTCGGATGCTTGATTCCGGTCTGGGAAAGATATGGCTGTTGTAGTTCGGACTGGACTGTTCCCATGGGGCAACAGGGTCAGAGCTGATTTGCATAAAGCCATTATCTGACCCAGGGTGGTGTGGAGTGCAAAAAAACGATGGATTTGGGCCCAGATCTTTTGACTGGGGGAGTGTGTGACATTGATCCACATTCAGTCCATCACTTGTTCTTTTTTGCAATTGCCGCCCTTAGTGCGCTGGGGATGCCCAGACGTGGGTCCCAGGCACTCCACACCACTTGGAGTCAAGCTAGCCGGGCTGAAGAGAGGTGTTACCTCGAAACCGGTCCGGTCCTCGGATGCTTGATTCCGGTCTGGGAAAGATATGGCTGTTGTAGTTCGGACTGGACTGTTCCCATGGGGCAACAGGGTCAGAGCTGATTTGCATAAAGCCATTATCTGACCCAGGGTGGTGTGGAGTGCAAAAAAACGATGGATTTGGGCCCAGATCTTTTGACTGGGGGAGTGTGTGACATTGATCCACATTCAGTCCATCACTTGTTCTTTTTTGCAATTGCCGCCCTTAGTGCGCTGGGGATGCCCAGACGTGGGTCCCAGGCACTCCACACCACTTGGAGTCAAGCTAGCCGGGCTGAAGAGAGGTGTTACCTCGAAACCGGTCCGGTCCTCGGATGCTTGATTCCGGTCTGGGAAAGATATGGCTGTTGTAGTTCGGACTGGACTGTTCCCATGGGGCAACAGGGTCAGAGCTGATTTGCATAAAGCCATTATCTGACCCAGGGTGGTGTGGAGTGCAAAAAAACGATGGATTTGGGCCCAGATCTTTTGACTGGGGGAGTGTGTGACATTGATCCACATTCAGTCCATCACTTGTTCTTTTTTGCAATTGCCGCCCTTAGTGCGCTGGGGATGCCCAGACGTGGGTCCCAGGCACTCCACACCACTTGGAGTCAAGCTAGCCGGGCTGAAGAGAGGTGTTACCTCGAAACCGGTCCGGTCCTCGGATGCTTGATTCCGGTCTGGGAAAGATATGGCTGTTGTAGTTCGGACTGGACTGTTCCCATGGGGCAACAGGGTCAGAGCTGATTTGCATAAAGCCATTATCTGACCCAGGGTGGTGTGGAGTGCAAAAAAACGATGGATTTGGGCCCAGATCTTTTGACTGGGGGAGTGTGTGACATTGATCCACATTCAGTCCATCACTTGTTCTTTTTTGCAATTGCCGCCCTTAGTGCGCTGGGGATGCCCAGACGTGGGTCCCAGGCACTCCACACCACTTGGAGTCAAGCTAGCCGGGCTGAAGAGAGGTGTTACCTCGAAACCGGTCCGGTCCTCGGATGCTTGATTCCGGTCTGGGAAAGATATGGCTGTTGTAGTTCGGACTGGACTGTTCCCATGGGGCAACAGGGTCAGAGCTGATTTGCATAAAGCCATTATCTGACCCAGGGTGGTGTGGAGTGCAAAAAAACGATGGATTTGGGCCCAGATCTTTTGACTGGGGGAGTGTGTGACATTGATCCAACTTCAGTCCATCACTTGTTCTTTTTTGCAATTGCCGCCCTTAGTGCGCTGGGGATGCCCAGACGTGGGTCCCAGGCACTCCACACCACTTGGAGTCAAGCTAGCCGGGCTGAAGAGAGGTGTTACCTCGAAACCGGTCCGGTCCTCGGATGCTTGATTCCGGTCTGGGAAAGATATGGCTGTTGTAGTTCGGACTGGACTGTTCCCATGGGGCAACAGGGTCAGAGCTGATTTGCATAAAGCCATTATCTGACCCAGGGTGGTGTGGAGTGCAAAAAAACGATGGATTTGGGCCCAGATCTTTTGACTGGGGGAGTGTGTGACATTGATCCACATTCAGTCCATCACTTGTTCTTTTTTGCAATTGCCGCCCTTAGTGCGCTGGGGATGCCCAGACGTGGGTCCCAGGCACTCCACACCACTTGGAGTCAAGCTAGCCGGGCTGAAGAGAGGTGTTACCTCGAAACCGGTCCGGTCCTCGGATGCTTGATTCCGGTCTGGGAAAGATATGGCTGTTGTAGTTCGGACTGGACTGTTCCCATGGGGCAACAGGGTCAGAGCTGATTTGCATAAAGCCATTATCTGACCCAGGGTGGTGTGGAGTGCAAAAAAACGATGGATTTGGGCCCAGATCTTTTGACTGGGGGAGTGTGTGACATTGATCCACATTCAGTCCATCACTTGTTCTTTTTTGCAATTGCCGCCCTTAGTGCGCTGGGGATGCCCAGACGTGGGTCCCAGGCACTCCACACCACTTGGAGTCAAGCTAGCCGGGCTGAAGAGAGGTGTTACCTCGAAACCGGTCCGGTCCTCGGATGCTTGATTCCGGTCTGGGAAAGATATGGCTGTTGTAGTTCGGACTGGACTGTTCCCATGGGGCAACAGGGTCAGAGCTGATTTGCATAAAGCCATTATCTGACCCAGGGTGGTGTGGAGTGCAAAAAAACGATGGATTTGGGCCCAGATCTTTTGACTGGGGGAGTGTGTGACATTGATCCACATTCAGTCCATCACTTGTTCTTTTTTGCAATTGCCGCCCTTAGTGCGCTGGGGATGCCCAGACGTGGGTCCCAGGCACTCCACACCACTTGGAGTCAAGCTAGCCGGGCTGAAGAGAGGTGTTACCTCGAAACCGGTCCGGTCCTCGGATGCTTGATTCCGGTCTGGGAAAGATATGGCTGTTGTAGTTCGGACTGGACTGTTCCCATGGGGCAACAGGGTCAGAGCTGATTTGCATAAAGCCATTATCTGACCCAGGGTGGTGTGGAGTGCAAAAAAACGATGGATTTGGGCCCAGATCTTTTGACTGGGGGAGTGTGTGACATTGATCCACATTCAGTCCATCACTTGTTCTTTTTTGCACTTGATTCTGGCCCACTACATACCAGCAATATACATTTTTTAGGGTGTATTTAGAGGCCGATGTTAAGGAGCCTCTCTAACTATCCACCCTAAGTGTGCTTAGCCAAGATTTGACATGATGAGCCCAAAGTGAGACATCAGAGGAATCAAGTTTTAGAATTTCAAACCCCTTCTCATTCCTGTCCTCCTTTCTCTCAATGACCCCAGGCCCACAATTTTTTAGATACATTGTTGCTCACCATTGAAAATAAAATCATCCTGTACTTTTCAAATGCCGATAACCTAGGCTACCAAAATGAGCACTCCAGAGCAATCTTACAAAAATAACACAGCATCAGTGCCCCTTTCCCAAACTAGTGGAAAATCATCAGAAAAATATTCTAAATACGGGATAGCTTGCAGACTTGTTATATCCTACATTTCTATGATTCTTGATTGAACCATTCTGTATTTTGTGTGTTTATAATCATTTGTTCGCTTGATATAATATGCATTATACATGCTGTCTCAAAATATCTTAAGAAACCTTTCCTACATAATACCCTGGTGGTTATGGTGAACTAGCACCACTACAAGACTTTCAATGTAAAGGCAGGTAGAGTTACTTTCTTACTCATTCAATCAAGAAATATTAGATGGGCAGTCCCTCTCATGCCAATTTCTCATCACTTTATCAGGGCCATCTGGCAATTAGTTGCATCTGGACCTGCAACTAGTCTGCATTCTTTTGTTACTTTGTCACTGTTGTCTTTAAGATCAGAGCCTATGATTTCTGGTTTGCATTGGAAAGGATTTTGTCTCTTTGTTGAGACAGCTCATTTCATGGTTGTTGTGTTGTGCTACATTGATTTGCATAGTGCGCTTATCACCGGAGAGGGTATCCAAGAGCTTCTTGCAGATCTCAAGAAGTGAGTAGAAGGCTCCGATGTGTTGAGGGAGGTCATACCGTGACTTGGGTGCAATGCAGGAGAATGAGCGACCTCCAGGTTTGTTTTTTCGGATGCCGGAATGTGTGCAAGTGAGGCAGTGCATAGGTATCTGGTGTGTTGGTGAAAGTGTATAGGTCTATTCCTGTAATCTAGTCCAGTGTTGTATAGGTTTTTGTATGTGTGCGTGAGACGTCACTGGAGTTTTTGAGATGTGTTATGATATGGTCGCGGCATGGGAGGTCGAGTATAAGTCTTGCAACTGTGTTCTGGATGGTCTGAAGTCTGTGTAGGAATTGTTTGGAGATTCTGGCATAAAGAGTGTTGACGTAGTCCACTCTGCTGGTGATAAGTGCTTGAGTGATGGTCCGTCTGTGGGTCTGAGGCCACCATTTGAAGACGTCTCTCAGCATGCATAGGATATGGAAGCAGGGGGTGTACACTGCGTTGACTTGAGCCCTAACGTTGAGCTTTTCGACTGGATGATCCCTAGATTTTTTGTGTGGTCTGTAAGTGTTGGTCCTAACTACTACGGTCACCAGGTGGAGTGCCATGGAGAGGTTTTGTTGCTGAAGACCAGTACTTCCGTCTTGTTGGAGATGACCTGCAGGCTCCTGGTTAACATCCAGTCTGCTAATATGGTCATGCAGGTTGGTTCTGGCGGTATTTGTTGTGTCTGTCAGGGAGAAGATGAGTTGAGTGGCTTGGTATCAATCAATCAATCAATCATAGCATTTGCAAAGTGCACTACATACCCGTGAGTGTCTCAAGGCGCTAGGGGGGATGTTGCTACTGGTCGAAGAGCCAGGCTTGAGGAGTCTCCTGAAGGTTAGAAGGTCTTCGGTCTGCCGTAGCTGGATAGAGAGGCTGTTCCATGTCTTGGCAGGGAGGTGGGAGAATGATCTGACACCGGCGGTCACTCTTCAGATGTGGGGGATGGTGGCGAGGGGGTGGTCTGCGGAGCAGAGCTGGCCGGCGGGGGTATAGAGGCTGAGTCGTCTGTTGAGGTACGTTGGTCCGGTCTTGTGGAGTGCCTTGTGCATGTGGGTGAGGAGTTTGAAGGTTATCCTGTTGTTGATGGGGAGCCAGTGCAGGTCTTTCAGATGGGGTGTGATGTGGCTGCGGCGGGGGATGTCCAGGATTAGGCGGACGAAGGCGTTCTGTATGCGGTGGAGTCGTTTCAGGAGTTTGGCCAGGGCTCCTGCTTAGAGTGCGTTGCTGTAGCCCAGTCTGCTGCTGATGAGGGCCTTGGTGACCATCCTTCTAGTTTCAGTGGGGATCCATTTGAATATCCTGCGAAGCATGCGGAGGGTGTTGAAGATAAAGGAGGAGACGGCGTTGACCTGCTTTGTCATGGAGAGTGTGGAGTCGAGGATGACCCCTAGGTTTCGTGCGTGGTTGGTGGGTGTGGGGGGTGCTCCTAGTGCCGTCGGCCACCAGGAGTCGTCCCAGGTCGAAGGGTTGAAACCGAGGATGAGGACCTCCATCTTGTCCGAGATCAGCTTCAGTCGGCTGTTCCTCATCCAGTCAGCGACGGCCTTCATTCCTTTGTGGAGGTTGGTTTTGGCCGTGTGGGGATCCTTGGTGAGCAAGAAGATTAGCTGGGTGTCGTCGGCATAGGAGATGATGTTTACGCTGTGCTGTCGGGCGACGTGGGTAAGTGGTACCATGTAGACGTTGAACAACGTTGGGCTGAGAGATGAGCCTGTGGTACGCCGCAGATGATATCGGTGACTTTGTAGCTGAAGGGGGGTGGTGCACACTCTTAGTTCTCCTATGAGGAAGGAGGTGGTCCAGTCCAGGGCCTTCTCTTGGATTCTGGCAGCGAGGAGGTGTGGAGGCGTGCTCTTAGTGTGCGGTGGCAGACTGTGTCGAAAGCGGCTCACAGGTCTAGGAAGGTTGAGGGCCACAGTTTCTCCGTTGTCGAGCATGATCCTGATGTCATTAGGGGTGGGCGGACATCTCCGTTCCGCCCACGGAATGTGCGGAGATTTGCCCTTCCACAATTGCGCAAAGAAGGGAGAAATTTGCGGCAAATATCTGCACATTCGGGGGCGGAACGGAAGTTGGCCGCCTGCCCGTCTCCCCCATCCAGCCTCAATCCTTGCCCATCGCAGCTTCATCTGGAAACTGCGCATGCGCAGTCCTGGTGAGGAATGCGCGTGCGCAGGCTCCCGCGCATGCACAGTTTCCAGATGAAGCCGCGATGGGCAAGGATGAGGCCGCAGTAAGGTAAGTTTTATTTAAGTTTAATTTTAAGCTTTTACATATAATTTAATAAGGCGGGTGGGAGGCGGGCGGGCGGGCGTCGCGTAACGGAAATATGCGGAGAGGCACGGAGATTGGTTCAACCTCCGTGCCTCTCCGCGAAAGTCCCTTACACGACTTCCGCCCACCTCTAGATGTTGTCAGTGGCGGCGATGAGGGCAGTTTCGGTGCTGAGGCTGCTACGGAACCCTGACTGGGATGGGTCCAGGATGTTGTTCTCTTCGAGGAAGCTGGTCAGTTGTTTGTATAGGTATAGGAGATGACGGTAATGTCTAGTGATTGGATGATGTTGGCGAGCAGTGTCATGTATACATTGAAAAGGGTGGGGCTGAGGGACAATCCCTGTGGGACTCTGCATATTAATTTCTTGGTCCCTCATGTGAAGGGTGGCAGCCTGACCCATTGGGCTCTTCCCGTGAGGAAGGAGCAGATCCATTTGAAAGAGGATCCTTGTATGCCAATCTTGTGGATTATATGGATTTATCTTTCTGTTTGGGATTATCAATCAGGCTTTGGTTGTTTGTCTTCTGTTGGTTTGGTGGAGACTATTATTACTGCTGCTGTTAACTCAAATGAACATGAGATGCTGCATTTTGCAACTGATGTCCCTATGTGTGGAACAATACATGCTTTTCCTCTTCACTCAGTGAATTTTTCCTCCATGCAGATCTCTTGGTACATGTCTGTGCCTGTGTCTTTCCTGGTGGTTTTCATTACAAGACTGTGTGCAATGCCTTTATGTTCGTCAGTGAATGACTACCCGATCTACATACCCATTATCACAAAGGATTCTTCTGCCAGTATTTCAGTGGGCAATGACTCATCTGTGTTTCTCTTCAAGTCTGAGATTGTGACTTTGAGGTTGGGTTGCAGCCCACACCATGTGTCTTCTTAAAACTGCTCTACCGAGGAGGTGGAGTTCAGTGGAACCTGAACAATAGAAGCTAAGGAAATATTCAGGAACACTTGTCACCACTGAAATAAAGGAAGACTACTGTGATGTGATAAAGGACATAGAGAATACCTATTTATCTATGGAACTCTACACAACATGCTTGATGTTATTGGAGTTCATTAACTTGGATTCAATGAACTGCACGCTATCATGCAGTTTGCCAAATATACCAATCTGAATGTGTGTGAGGACTGGCTGGATAGAGTTCTGAATGGGCACATTTATTAATGAAACTGCGTGAAGAAATAAACCTGTGATGAGGATGGTAGACAATAAATCTGCCTGTAATGGTCTTCCTCCCCTTTTACAGGGCTCTTCCTTCAAGATGGTGCCACCCGAAGTCTCAACGAAATGAAAAAAACGGTAAGTATTAGGAAGGAAATGCTTCTTTCCTCTTTATCCTTCACCACACCCATGTTGATTCTTTTACAGCTAGTGCAGAAGCGTTTGGGATTGGGTTGTGCTTTGGCATAAGGAAGACATATATCTTGGTCGTTTGGGATATTTGGCCGGTAATGTGCCTCTGTTCCTACAGGCCTTAGACTTCTAGCACCTTCGTTTTTCTGGGACTCTTGGTGTGCTACTCATTCAGTGCACGAGGATCTGCAGATAAACCTGGATTCATCCGTGTGGGACCCTTCTTCCTAACAATCCAGATTTTCACAGATTCATAGACCGACACATCTCCTCACACACAACCACATAACACCCACACAACTACTCACACACTTACTCACATGCTCAAAGACTCACAAAACCACCCTGGCACCTCCTGACAGACCCACACAGCCATTCACACACCCACTCACACACCCACTTACATACCCATACAGCCACTCACATACTCATTTGTACACTAGCACACCCACACAGCCCCTCACACTCCCATTTCACCACTCACACACCCACACAGTCACTCACACAGCCACTCACAAACCCACACACAGGCAGTGATACGCTTATAGAAATTGCAATAACATATGTTTGTGTTAAATGTGTTGTTTTTTAAGAATTGAATGTGTGCAATATAACTAGTAGACCCCTTATTTGTCCGAAGATTCACAACGGATTTACGGCCCCATAAAATTAATTTAAAAAAAAAGAAAAACTTGGTGCATTGCATTTATAGAAAGACTACATGAATTACCTTACTTAAATTTAAATTTTTTTGTTTTAAAATTTATAATTAGAATGAATGGGTGAATAAAATGTGTTCATAAACTTGTGAAAATGTATATTAATAAATTGAACGTATGGGTGAAATCATAGTACAATTTAAAAAAATTTTTAATTGTGAAATTCACTAAAAAACAAAGGTTACAGGGACATTATAGTTAGGAAATAGCATTATAAAAACATAGATATTCACACAAAAAAAGTTCACAGGGAAGTCGTAGTTAGGACTTAGAATTTAAAAACCTTAGGAATTCAGTGGCAAAACAAAGGTTGCAGGGACAGATTTTACACACACAAAACCATTGTAATTTAGCGGTAATAGTTATCTCAGGCAACTATAATTCGTGAAAAAAGGCAACTAAAAGTCGCGCCCTCACCATGCCCTGCTAATTACCCCACATATTACATTGTATTGTATTGTAATTGCATTTATATAGCGCTTACTACCCCTGACGAGGCGTCGAAGCGCTTTTTTGGCTGGTAGCACGCTACTCCGGGACCTATAGAGGATTGTGTTGAATTAGTATAGTGAAACATGCAAGTACATTTTGAGTGGTGGATAGGTTAGTCAGTTAATTGGATATGGAATGATAGCAGAAGGATAGAGGAGGACAAAGGTTTGTATTTATGTATCGCTTGTTGACGCACGCTATTCAGGAAGCCTATAAAGGATTAGTGGTGAATTAATATGGTGAAATGTGAGTTAATTTCAGTGGTGGACATTAGTCTGTTACTTGGAGTGAGAAGGATAGCGGAGGGATAAAAGGGGAAGAAAGATTAGCATTCATATAGCACTTGTTACCCCTGATGGGTGTTGAAGCCCTTTCTGGCGAGTAGCACGCCACTCCGGAACTCGTAAAGGATTAGTGTTGAAAATTAGTATAGTTTAAATATTAAGTAATTTGAGTAGTAGATATGTTATTCAGTTACTTGGGCAGTATATTAGTATAGTTGAATATGGAATTTGAGAAGTGAACATGTTAGTCTGTTAATATTGATTGAAAAGGATAGTGGAGGGATAAAAGAGTAAAGGATTTATTTTTTATTTTTCTTTAGGTCTTAGCAGTAGGAAGTGGCTTTAGGATGAGTAAGAAGGAGTTTTGGAGGGGAGGAGTCAGAGGGGAGAGAAAGCTTTGTTTTAGGGGCTCGTGTAGTAAAAAGAGGTGTCAGATGATGCAAGGAGGGGTAGAGCAGGAGAGAGTCTAGAAAGGGTTATTTTGGCGATCATAGTAGTGGTATGGGGTTTGGGATAAATGAGAGAGTGGATGTAGAGGATATATTGATAGATGTATAGGATGAGAGATAGGGTAGTGCATTGGAAGGAGTAGTAGAAAGAAGTTTGAGATGAGTCAGAAGGTTGGGCTATAAGATATATTGAGCGAAGATCCGGCACTCCACTCAGTAATAGCATATATTATAAGAGACAACAAATCTGCAGGTCGTTGTATGACTTCTCTTTATTCAAATTTCTTCTTTAAAAAAGGAAACGAAGTAGCCAACGCGTTTCATCCCTAAGTACTTCTTCAGGGCCAATATATTCTTGTTGTGTCTGTTTCAATTTGTTCAAATTTTTTTTAAAAAAAGGGAAGGATAGATTGCAGTATATCAGTCTCTTCCAGAAACTTCCTAAAAAGTAATAACTTAGTTTAAATAAGCACAGCGTCGAGTTGTCTTTTTATTGAGTATCAAATATGACCAAATACAAAGGACTACAATCTTAGTAGTACAAGGGGCAGGCAACTGCCCGCGTGGCAACAGAATTAGCTATGGTGGGTTCAGCTTCGCAAAGACCCCAAGCCGGTCACCGTCCCGTACTGAGCGAATGATGCTGATGTCCTGAACAAATAACCCCCTCCCCCTCTAACCAACAGTATCCCCGCACTCCCGCCCCATCCGGTGGTGACAAAATGAAAGTAAAATAAGTAAAGCAGTAAATAACAAAGATATAAGTAGGCAGTGATGCAGACAGCAATGGCGATGCACGGAGTGAACCAGAATACAATTATGGTAGCAGCCGAGGCTCACCGTCTCCAAAACGAGACCGCTAAAGCTGAAAGAGATGCATAGCTCGAACTGTTGGCGGACAGACCGCAGAAGGAGTTTGGCCGCCCCTAAACAAGTCCACATGATCGCTTTGTCCACCTTCGGTTTGTCAGGAGGGGGTCACGCAGACCCAGAAGGGCAAAGTATATGGAGAGGGGAATGGGATAACCGAAGATATCCTTGATGTGAGAGAGGATTTCATCCCAAAAAGGCCGGATTTTAGGACAGTCCCACCAGATATGTCTGAAGTCCCCCTGCAAGCCACACCCCTGCCAACATAAATCAGAAGTGCCTGGGAAGATACGCTGAAGTTTAGTAGGTGTAGAAGTACCAGTCATAGAGGGGTTTACAGTGGGCTTCTCGTAAGGCTAAGGACCGATTGTGCTTAAAAATGTCCCTCCAGACATGAAACCACTCCCCGTCCTCAATATCCCTCCCCAAGACCCGTTCCCAAAACTGCATGAATCTCGTCTGGGGGTGGAGGGGGAATGTAGTGGAAAGAAGCATCCCATAGATAGCTGAAATAGCTCCCTCCATGGACCCCGCCCGGAGGGCCACGAATTTCTCTATTTCCGTGCGCTCCCTAACAGCTGCCTCTCAGAAAGGAGGCATCAAGACCCAATGTTTAAGCTGTAAGTAATGGTACTGTTCGCTCTGAGGGAGTGCGAATTTCTTCCTACATTCATCAAAAGACAAAACCTCCCCATCCCAAAACATATCAGCTATCTTGAGGCAATCTCCCTTTCTTCTGCAATCAAAAAGTCCTTCCCTTAGTGCCGGGGGGAAATCTGGATTAAAATGAATAGGCATGTGCGGGGAAGGAAAGGATGACCAGCCCACCCTCTTTTTGATCCTATCCCACGCTAAAACTTACCTGGACAACGCCGCATCACGCCACAGCTAGACCGGCTTCCCAGCCCACGCCGCCACCGCCGAGAGTCATCCTTCCTGCACTTGGGATGCGCCGCCGCTCCGGGACTACGAATCCCGGCAGCCTACGCGGCGGCGCGCGCTGTGACACCGCGAGGGCGCCAGGGGAGGCGCACAAAAGCGGGCAGGACCAGCTTCGCGGGACGCGAGCGGGACGCCCGGGGCGAAGCCCGGGCAAAGGGCGGGCCCTCTACGGCCCTCCAAGGCACTAAAAGGCCAGGCTAGGCCACCCTCCTGACATCTACTCCCCGGCGCCGACAAGGTACTGTGCACAGTTTGACTATTATTATTACCAATTTTATTATTGGAAGTTTCCTGACTTAATTCCTGCCAGTTAGTTTTGCCCTGGATAACCAACAACAGACTGCAGTAAACATGGGGAAGAAACTGGCTTCTGTCCCCACTGAGCCACTTAACACCCTAGACTCCTACTTGGTTCAAGTAGTCAGCAAAATCAATACAGAGAGAAGGCAATCCTTAGGCTTGAGCCAGTCGCCTATCTTGCCTACAGAGAGCCCCTCCACAAGCACTATAAGTCCAGCTACACCTGATATCTCACCTGATAACCCCTCCACAAATCTTGCTGACCCTATTTCTCAAGCTAATGGCAACGAGGCTGACGACTCTGATCCACTAATAAACGTAATAGATCTCTCAGATAATATCGCTACCGACTCTAACAATCAGGCAGCCATAGTGGACGAAGTTCTTCCACCCTCGCCGCCCGCTGCACGGGCGGTTAGAGCCTGCAGAAAATACACAGCAAAACGGGGAGGGAAACAACAACAAAGCAGGAAAAAGCCCGCTACCCCCCCGCCACGCTGCGAAGTGAAAAATGGCGACCTTGACATTGATGCAGAGTCAAGACGCAGAGTTGATGACGACCTATTTAACAGGATCCAAGATATGATAGATATAAAAATCAGGACTATTATTAAACCCCTGATTGGGAAGCTGGACAAACTTACATCTGAGGTCAAAAAACTGGGAGGTGTACACAGCAAGTTGGCAGATGAAGTGGAGAACCTATCTTCTCTTGTTACAAACATGGCGGTCATGGATGTTGCGGCCATCCCAAACGAAAGCAACCCACCGCTTATTCTACAAGAGCAGCCGCTACCTTCTCTATCTTCTCCATCTCAACCATCTTCATCCGCATTTAGACAAGAAGCAGAAACTGTAGACCCTCCCATTAGCATAACTGCTGCCAACGTTGCTCTGCAACCAGAGGATGTCTCAGCCCAATTCATCTTGGAAGCTTCACCAGTAGTTCTCGTACTGGCTAACTTTCCTGTTTTAGCACAAGACAAAAAAGAGTCTAATCAGGGTCTGAAAGATAAAGCACTTCATTGGCTTACTAATAATATGCACATGGCATACCAAGGGTTTGATAAACTGGCTGGGGATATCATCATGACCAGGAGGGTACCGTGGATCGGGAGTAACCCTAAAAAATTTAAGGGGGATTGTGTGATTTTAAATTTTGCCAATGCGGAGGTTCTGCCAGATATCCTGACCAATATCTTTCCACCTCAGCGCCGCAGTGGCTCCATAGTCCCGCTTACACTTAAATTTTTCTATAGTAAATCTCAGTTGGTAACTACCCGTAACATCGCCAATCTCAAGAGACCTTCCAATATCATTAGCTGGGGAGGGGATATTAGACCTCGGCATTTTAATGGCCATCTCCAATTCACAACTAACCCAGATCCAGGCAGACTTAATCACTCGAACGAGCTATACACCGGGTCTACTATGCTACATGAACCTAGCATGGCTGGCTGGGGCATTAATCACCTGGGTTGTGATTATCGTGGGCAGGGTGATAGGTTCAACCATCCGATGAGAAACGACCAGCTTAGGTTACGCCCAAACACACCACAACCCATATGGAATATGCAGCTTTTGGCCAGGGCCAGCTAGCTACCCCTCTTGGGTGGGGTTTTGGCACAAGAAATAGGTATGGCCCTCTATCCGACCTAAACACCTGCGATTGACTTAACGAGGGAGGCGATCTAGCAATTGAGGCACTGAACACGCCGATAATAAAATGTGGTGGATATAATACCATCGAATACCACTGCAACACTAGTCATAAGGATGCTCTGGGGCCTCAAGAGCCGGCAAATTCTGCGCAGCCCCCGATTTCATATCGGATGGTGTTTCATGCTGCTCCAACCCAAAATAGTGTAAACACACAGAGCCCCCTTCAAGGGGAATCCAACGAGGGATCACCAACGCAACATATAGTAGAAGGGGATTGGGAGGGGCCAAGAGAACCTAGGCAATCTACCGACTCCTGTAAAATCATAAGCTGGAATATAGCAGGCTTAAACATGAAACGTCAGGATAACGCTTGGCTGAGTTTCATCTCAAACTATCACATTATTGCCCTGCAAGAAACTTGGGACACATCCGCCAATCTTTGGTGGGATGGGTTCACCAGTTTCACCAAACCTGCTGTAGCCAGCAGAGCGGGTAGAGCCAAAGGCGGCTTGGTTATCTTATTCTCTTTAGACTTAAAAGGCAGTTATAGGCAGATCAGCACTGACTCTGATAACATCTTAATGGTCGAAAGGGTGATTAATAATACTAGCAGGACCCTATATGTTAATTTTTATAATTCTGGGAATAGCGACTATAGAGGGCGCAATATCGCTAACCTAGATAGCTTTTTATATTCAGTATTTCAGAATATCCAGATTGCTTTTGAATTAATCTTATTAGGCGATTTTAATATTCATTTATGTAACCTAGCATGTAAGGGAAGTGGTGCTAACGAGGGTGATGATGTAGATCTAAAGGTCCCTCACTTTGAACACTCTGCAGAGGGGCAGGAGCTTGAAGAACTACTCGCTAATTATGATCTGTATGAACCCGATTGGGGTCCAAGAATGCCAACCTTTTTTGGTACTCAGCATGGAACAGTGATCGACTACATCTTTGTTTCACAAGGCATCTTAGGACGGACCAAGGAATATCGTACAGTATTAAGTCACCATAGCGATCATAACCCCGTACTACTTGAAGTGGCCTGGGGAGCTCTGATGGGGGTATCTCCAACTACAGCAAAACCCGCACAACCTTTGAGGGCCACCGATAATGACAGACGAGTGAAATGGGCCAAAGTGATCCCGGAAAACTTTTATGCGCTAAACTTCCCAAAAATCAAAGATAAGGTCGAGCTTTGCAAAAAACCAGGCGTTCAAGGGAAAGAAATAGTAGCAGCATACGAGGCAATATGTGCCCAGGTGTCAAAGGATCTTTTGGCAAAACCCATAAAGGGAACTGCAGGAACTAAGCGCTGGTTTGATTCCGCATGTTCGAAAGCCCACAGAGAGTTGTTGGCAGCCTTAAAAAATGTGCCTAGGGTTAAAGATGACATTTCCAGATCAAGGAAAATATATAAGGCAGCCATAAAGAATCGGAAGGACACTATTAAACGCGAGGCCTGGGACAATCTCCTTTCAGCGGCAGTGCTGAAGGACAGTAGGAGATTTTGGGAAATCATCAAACAACCTTTTTTCCCTGATGACACAAATTCGTCCATGGACTGCGTAATTACTGATGAAAAATGGTTGTCTCATTTTAAAAACGTCTATGGGGGCGCGGAAGAAGGAAATAAAGCGGTCCCATTGCCCAGCTTGGAGGCACAATCCATCATCTTTAACCCCGAAGAAGTTAAAAAAGCTCTCCTGTCAACCACAAAACATAAGGCACCTGGCCCTGACGGAGTCCCTGCTGACTTTTTTATGTACTCTCCAAACCTGTGGGCGGAGGTTTTGACAAATGTGTTTAACGCAGTGAGTGGCAATCAAGCCCCCGCCTCGTGGGCCACATCTACCATTGTACCCATTTTTAAAAACAAAGGCCAGCGGGATGATCCCGCGTGTTATAGGCCCATATCCCTACTGGATTCAAGTATTAAAATTTTGGGCAGAGTACTTTTATCCAGATTGAGGGAAAATGTTGAGGGCTGTGGTGGGCTGTCTGAATTACAATATGGTTTCAGAGAGAGAAAAGGGACCATCGAACAATGTATTAATCTGCATTTACTCATCTCTAAATACACAGTGGCTAAGGAGGGTTCTGTGTTTCTTGCTTTCATGGACCTCTCCTCGGCCTTTGACCTGGTCAATAGGTCAAAACTATGGTTGATTCTGTTGGAGATGGGTATTGATGAAGCTCTGGTTGTGTTTATGGCGTCCATGCACCAGGAGCTTTTTGCAGCTGTCAGAGTGTCAAACCATGGCAGATGCACCCCATTGTTTAAATCTTTAAAGGGGGTACGGCAAGGCTGTATCTTAGCCCCCTTGCTTTTTACCATCTACATTAATGGCTTGGGAGAACATCTGCAGTGTTTGGAAGCAGATGTTCCGCGTGCAGGAGGCACCGTAATTCCAGCACTCCTGTATGCGGACGACGCCGTGTTAATCGCTCGAACTGGCGTTGGCCTTCAGCTTCTTTTGAATGCCTTTGGTTCCTATATGGAGAACTTGGACCTTAAAGTCAATGTCACTAAGTCACATACGATGGTATTGGGGCGCGAGCGCACTAAAAAACGACATAAAACATTCTTTTGCAGAGGGGTTCCTGTCTCTAAGGTTGCCACATTCCCTTACCTGGGGGTACTGTTCGACCAGAAAGGATCGTGGGGCCCACAGATAAGAGCAAAGAGGTTGGCTGTAATCAGATCCTCCTCAGCGCTCTTGGGTTTCGCTGGCAAGCTAGGAGCCAGGCCCATGGAAGCTCTTTTAAAAATCTACAAGAGCAAGCCCGTGGCTATTGCATCATATGGGTCTCCTTTGTGGGGGTATGTAAATCTTGACTCTATCCAGAGGGCAGAAAATAGATTTATCAGATCTCGGCTCTCTGTTCCGCAGTCAACCCCAACCTATTCTATCCACAAAGAGGTGGGCCTACCCTATCTGTCAGACATACTTAGCCTAGCCCCTCTGACACTGTGGTTGAAAATGTGGCTTAACGAAGACCTCCCTTTAAACCACAAAATCCTACATGATGTCCTAGCGCTAGATAAACATAGTAGTATTCCTTGGCTGGCGTACATAGCCAAATCCTTTCTAGATCTGGGTCGCCCTGAACTTTTTTCATTACCAGAGAAAATCAAGGCCCAGGACATAGACTTTATAAAAAAGTCTTTTAAGGCAAGGAAGGAAGAACGCCGCGAGGCTTACGAATTGCTGGAACCAGCAGTAAGGGCTCACAGCCTCCTGGTCAGCACATCCTCGCCCGCACCTTACCTTAGTTTTGTTACTTTCCCTTACCATAGGTTTTTATTAACCAAGCTTAGATTTAATCTGTTACATCTTTGTCTAGGCTCTTTTACGAGCTGGCAGAAACCAGAATTAGCTCCACCCTGTCGCTGCGATCATTTTTCAGTGCAGGACACAATGCATTTTGTTATGTTTTGTAGTTTTTATCACGAGCAGAGGAAAAAATATCTGTTGCCGATCCTAAAAGAAGCGGGCTTTATACAAGTGCGCCCGGCACTGCTCTTTTTACAACTTTTGTCAGACCCTCGTATCTCTTTCTGCACTGCTAATTTTTTGGTGGCCGCAGCAAGGGCGAAAGCTGCCGGCCTAATCTCGCCTTAAATGTATCCGTTTTAAATGTTTCCTTTTTGACATGAAATGTAAATATTTTATATATGTAGATAGCTTTTTTTAATGTGTAGCCTGTCTGCTGCTTTTAAATTCAATTATGGAATGTATTTTATGTGATGTTTTTGTGTTTGTTTCTTTGTATGACTTGTAAAAGTCGAATAAAGATATTCTGACTGATCCTATCCCAGGTAGTGAGAGTCGTACGGGTGGGAGTGCTAACATAAGCGTTGGCAGGGTGATGTTGTTTAGGCTTCCATAACACATCCCATATATGGTATACACCCGTTACAACGGATCTTTTACTCCGCAGACCCATTACAACGCGACCATTACTCCGCATACCATTACAACGCATTGCGCTGGGGGGCGCTCTAGGATAGGGGATAAGTATAATTTACTATCCAACACCTTCCCTAGGGTCCACGGGGACTGGAGTTAGAATAGTAAATTATACTTACCACTATCCAGCGCCCCAAGGCGCTATGCGTTGTAACGGTATGCGGAGTAAAAGTCGCGTTGTAATGGTCTGCGGAGTAAAAGTATGCGTTATAACGTCATACATCCCCCATATATATCTCCCCACAACGGCGCGGTCCATGTGGAGCCAATGTTTTTCGGATTCCCTGGCCGACCACTCAGTTACCACCCGTAGCTGGGCAGCCTGATAGTGTAAGGCAAAGTCTGGTAAGGCCAGTCCCCCTTGAGTGCACGGACGATGAAGCACATGAAGAGGGAGATGAGCCCGTTCCGCCTGCCAAAGGAATTTAGTGATCAACATGCGGAGTGTCGGCAAGAGCGAACCACCTAGCGCTATGGGGAGGGCATGAGACAAGTATAAAAACTTGGGTAACACGGTCATTTTAACAGCATTAATCCTCCCCAGCAAGGAAATGTAGAGAGGTGACCACCGCTTGCAATCTTGTTGGACCTAAGCCAGAAGAGGCGGGTAATTCGCGTTGTAAAGTTCGCCCAATTTAGCCGTGTTTAACTGTGAATAATTGGGACACGAGTTATAGTTACATGAGGACATGAGTTATATTTACTTGCGATAACTATAACTGCTGAATTTCTATGGTTTTCTGTGTATAAAATCTAACCCTAACTATAATGTTCTAACATCCCTGTAACCTTTGTTATTGTCAATCAATTTATATATAGATAAGGTTGATTTTCCATGAACTTTATCTCTTTGCTCCAGCTGACCATTTTCTAGCAAGAGGCCTGGTCAGTTGAAATGGCAATTGTCTTGATTGTCTTTGAACTTTTGATATGCTGCTTGCTCTATTTTATTTTTATCACAATAAAGAAACATGTGTTGGAATTCTGGTAATTTCTGGCATGCACTCTAGCCCTTTCCTTTATATTTTAGCTCCAGGACTCTCAGAGCTCCAACTACCTATTAAGAGTCAGAAATATAAAGGTGTCAGAAGTTAAGGCATACATCATATTAGTAACAGTGAAAGGGTGTTTCAGTGGACATTACAAACGCTTTTTCCCAGCATTGTCAAACCTTTTCTATCCAGAAATATTGTGGTTTCAATCATAGTTCCATACAGAAAGGATGGCAACGTACTTGACAGCCTTATTTTGGGTAGCCGTTTTGATGTTTTTTCTATCAGCGCTGTTTCACACAAAGAGGTATTCTTGATTCCCTGACCAGCTGCAAATCCACTATTGGGAGCACCACAAACCTCCACCTCGTAGATGAGGGGGTAGTTGGATAGAAGAGCAGAAGTCCCTTCACCACCCCGTTTTAAATGAAGTACTTAGTGTAGGAGCTAGACTCTTTTTGTGCAGCTTTCAACTGGAGTCACACCTGCATGCATGGCAGGAGCTGTTAATGGGGGAAAGAGCATGGCAGCACCACTGCCAAGCAGTAGAAGCACAACAGCATGGTAAACTGTTGCCTCTTATGGGGTTCAAAGGTGGACTCGGACAGGTGAGATTCCAATGGAAATGATGGTGGGATAGATGCTTTTTATTGGGCAGCTTCCTCCAAGACCATTATTATCATTACAAGTTCTTATAAGTCTTTCTGATGGCGTAGCCAATGGCAGTTTTACTTCCTAATACTCGACAAACTGGCATCCTCTAGATGTGGCAGAGGTTGAGGTTCCAAGGAAAAGGTGGATGGGAATTCAGTCCACATTGTTTTGACAGATATCATGTTTCCACCCTCCTTTAAGGACTTACTTAAAGAATAACAGCAATGGTAGACACACCTACAATTCCAGTCGTCCTAGTCACCATTTTCTTGGGTACTCCATCTCATTTGGAGGGTGGGGAACAGTTGATTTTTTGTGGTCTCCATTCTCGGAAAAGTCTTTGGAGAAGGAACTATTAAAAGGGAGCTCAATTAAGGATGGGCCTTCTGCACCATTTCCACCAGGATTCAAGTTCACACACTTGGAGAATGTTTCTAACTCACGGGAGGGCATTAGTTAACTAAAGGTTATCCCCTGCTTTGTCAATCTTTCTTCATAAAAAAACATAAGCGGATATAAGTTCACCCTGCCACTTGACATGATGGACCTGCAAGCATGTTTGTGACCCCAAAGCGGCTATAGCTTTGGCCCTGGGAACAGATTCGGGAAAAAAATGACTGGGCTATAAACTCTGAAATCTGGCTGTGACTGGGTCCACCATACAATAAATCAGGCTGTTCAAAGCAGAAGGAATGGTCCTTATTCTGAGTTTATTAGGAGGGCAGTTCCAGAGATTTGATGCTTGCGTTGAAAATACTTTACCTCCTCAGCTGATGGAGTTAGAAGAAGGTTTGGAGGCATTGAGCTGCAGGCAGTGGGCAGAACAAAAGGGTTTGCAGGGGATTTATTGGTTCATATTGCAGAGAAACAGGTGGTCCAACCTACAAAGCCCATACAAATGTGTATGATTTGAAAATTATTCTGACCACACCCGGGGAACAAGGATTTCTGCCTAGTATTCCCAGTGTGGTAATTAGTCTGGTGGGAATTTCAGCATCTAAATTATGAATTGCTAGATGTGATGATGAGGAGCCCAAAGTACAATAATACAGCATATTTTAGTCACCACCACACCAAAACTTAAACTTTATTTTAAGTTTCTGGTAAGTATTGATTAGAAAAGGCAAGGTCTTATATTAGCCAACAATTAAAGTTATTTGCAACACTGCACCATTTTGGGTGGAGGGTAGATTTTGATGAAGGAACTTATGGATTGTGTGTCTAATTTCTTTGTTCCTTAGGCTGTAGATAATTGGATTCACAAGTGGTGTCAAGACAGAATAAACCACAGCCAGCGACTTATCATAGTGAACACCATAGCTCTTTGTAAGTCGAACATACATGAAACTTACACTGCCGAAAAAGAGGAAGACCACTATGAGGTGAGCCGCACAAGTAGAAAATGCCTTCTGCCTCCCCTCTGAACTTTGGATTTGTAAAATAACTCGGATGATTTTTATGTAAGAAAAAAGAATGAAGATTATAGTAGCCATTACCATTGAAGAGTTGAGAGCAAAGCCCACAGAGATACTGAGCGAGGTCTCAGTGCAAGCCAAGCTCATCAGTGGGTGCAAGTCACAAAAGATATGTTCAATGTGATTCGGGCCACAGAAAGGCATCTTTGAAATTAAAATAATCTCAGTGACTGGGTAAACAAAACCACAGAGCCAACAACTAGCAGTCAGCTTCACTGAAAACGTGGACGTCATGATAGCTGAATAGAGCAAAGGATTGCAAATGGCCAGGTATCGGTCGTACGCCATAACAGTAAGGAGCAATGTTTCTGTAATTCCCAGGGACTGGAAAAAATAAACCTGCAAGAGGCAGCCAATGAAGGAGATGCTCTTCATGGACACTATGAGATTGGCCAACATTTTTGGTATTGTTACAGCTGTGTACCAAATCTCGAGGAAAGATAAAACACAGATGAAAAAATACATGGGTGACTGCAGAGCTGGACTGAGCCTGATGACAAAGAACACTACTATGTTTCCTGTGATGATCAGCATGTAAGTGAGAAGCAAAAGTATGAAAAGTAAACTTTCTATATGCTCGAGATTGGGGAACCCGACAATAATAAACTCAGTGACTCGTGACTGGTTTCTACTTTCCATTTTTCTTGCTTTTTGTGTCTGAAAAACAAAATGTGATTATTAACTTACATGAAGAATGGTAAATCACAGAAAAACTTGTAAACATTTTTCACCAGTCTGAACTTCCATATGCATTTCAAACAGCGCTGACTTTTTCTAAGCGTGTTGCAGTTCAGTCTTAATGCTTCTGGGAGACTCTGTGCATGGACCAACTGAAGATTGGAAATCGCCTTAAAACTCAAAGAAACAGCTTCTGCTGAATTCTATTTAAATCTTGGATATATTTACAAAGCTACACTTGTTTCCATAGACTACAGATTCCAGAATGCACTAAGAAGTATTCATGAAAACCAAGCAACTAATTACAAGAAATGGGGTTTGTGGTTGGCTAGGGCATGCACCTAAGCCAGGCAGAACCCACCACTCTAGTCAGGGTAACAGAGTTACACACCCAGGATAACCCCTGCTCACCCCCTTGGTAGGTTGGCAGAGCAGTCAGGCTTATCCCAGAGGCAATGTGTAAAGCCTTTGTGCAACATATACATGCACCAGTGCCACAATAAATACACCACTAAAGAGAAACCACACAGTAGTATATAAAAATACGGATCTATATTACATATAAACATTGACCAAAATAACATGAACCAATAGTCACTTTGCCAAGTAGGCAATGTTCATAATATCACAGTTAGTGCAATAAAGTAAAGACTCATATGTTGCACACGTCATGAAGACACCATCACTGCGCACATAATGTTCATCCTGACATAATACTCATTGTCATGCCAATGCAATGCATTAAACGACATAAGTCATAAATCAGGGCATAACACGTAGCAGTTAGGTGTGAGAGAGAAAACATGAATCACCATACATCACTAGTAGTACCAAAGTAGTACCTAACTCCTAGAGTTTCTGGATAAACACATCCTTACAGTACGGGCACATGGATCCCGGTACACCTGCCCTTCCATTAGCAGGATTACGGCACTTATTCCTGGCTCACTGACCTAATGTTCTGATAGTACAGAGTAGTGCGCTCGGGCATCTGCACACCTAATAGTGATAATGCAGTAATTTAAAGGTCTTCCTCATTGCGACAGTTCATCGGGGCCTCCATCGAGGATCCAACCAATCAAACAAGTGCCCCAGATGAGCAAGGTTCAGGGCCCTCCCAGGTAGGCCCATGGTGTGGAGGAGACCCCACACAATTTGGGCTTTCGGCAGGTAGACCTCCCTTGGTCCCCCACATGCCCCTTAGGGACAGGCACCTGCCAATGAAGGAAGCGCAGAATAATACCACACAACTCCTCAGAGGATGTGTTGGTTTCCTCTGCCCAGTAGGCGGCCAGCAGGTTTACGGTGATCTGTGTCAGCCCTTCGGGTCGTGCCTCCAGACAGGCAACTTTTCCTCCAATGCATGATGAGCTACACCGGGATTGGCTTGTTTCTCTTTGGAGAGTTACCAGCCTGTGCCCAGCGGTCTTGGTGGGTGACAGCTGATCCTGGTAAGTGGTCCTCAGACATAGTAGCCGTCTTGCTTTTCTATTGTTTTTAGTCGACAGGCTGCATAATGGCATTTCCTCCCTGACGGCAACCAATACTTGGCACCCCCAAACCCAGGATGAGTTGTAGCACAGTTGATCGCAGTCTCTCTGCCTCCAAGCAGACTGCTGGTCTGTAGAACTGATAACTAGGTGACCTAGAGTGCAGTGTCTTTCATCACTTGCAGGCAGAGTGCTCAACACAGGGATAAGAAAGGGAAGTAAAGTACTCCCCAGGCAGTATCCTTGGAGAGACCAGGAGCACAACCAGTACCCACCACACGTTGGACTTCCTGGTTGAACAACTTTGTCTAACATGCAGCGCTCACCACTTGGTAGATCGGCCCACAAAGTGGAGTGCTCACCAGGCACTGGCTTTTCAAATGACACAGGGCAGGCAAGCAAGCCCTGGGAGATCAGTTGGGCACACAGGCAAGAAAGCAGGCAGGCCAACATACAGGGTCCTTTGAAGGTGAAGAGGCAGTCCTTCTTAGCAGGTCAGCACTGCAAAGCAAAGTCCAAGTGGTGGTTTCTCCTGACAGCCCAATCGACCTCTGGTGCAGCAAGCAGAGCCAGCAGTGTCTGGTCACAAGTCCCTCTCAGAGTTTAAAAACATGGGTCAGAGCCCCTGTACTTATATCCAAAATGTATTTAATGTGGAGGTAACTTCAGATAAACTTTAGAAGTGCACAACACCCCCTTTCAATCCCCATCCCTGGCACCTGACACAATACAGGAGTGTGAAGACAACATTGTAAGAGGACAGGGACCTCTCTTTTCAGGTGTCAGAGACAACTCCTCCTACCCCTCTAGCTCAGGAAGGCCCGAAATCTGGGTGATGGACCACCAGGATATGCAGGGCACACCTCAACTCACTTTGTGTGACTGTCTAAAATGAATGCACAAACAGGTCCCTATTAGTCTAAACCAGACATTGATTGGAGTCAAGCTGCAAAGCATAAAGAGTCATAGACACACAGAAATGCCCACTTTCTGAAAGTGCCAATTCAAAAATCAACCTTCACCGATAAGCAGGATTTAGTACCACTATTCCAAACATACCAAACATGGCAACACTACTTCTTCCAGATCATAAATTACCACCGAAACACATATCAGGTAATCCCTAATGCAGGCCTATGAGAAGGAGCAGGCCTTACATCAGTTAGAAACCAAATAGAATATGTGGCACTACCAGGACATGCCACACAATGAAGGCACATGTCCTACCTTTTGCCTACACAGCACCCTGCCCATAGGGCTACCTAGGGCCTACCTTAGGGGTGACCTATATGTAGTAAAAGGGAAGTTCCAGACGTGGCCAGTAACTTTAAATGCCTTGTCACTGTGGCAGTAAACTCCATACACAGGCCCTGCAGTGGCGGAAGCCTGAGACAAGTTTGAAGGATACTTCTGTGGATGGCGCAAGTAGCGCTGCAGGCCCACTAGTGGCATTTAATTTACAGTCCCAGGGTATATGAGATACCACTGTACAATGGACTTACAGGTAAATTAAATATGCCAAACAGGTGTAGACCAATCATGCTAACTTTAAAGGAGAGAGCACATAGCATTGATCAGCTGTGGTAAAGTGCCAAGAGTCGTAAAGCCAACAAAAACATGTCAGAGAAAATACAGGAGGAAGACAACAAGTTTGGGTTTAACCCAGCAAAAAGTCCAAGGTCCAACATTTGTCTCCCATACTTACAATAATACTAGTTTTGCTATTCCTCAGCACTGAATTTTGTGTTTAGGACTTGTGAAGAGAATAGGATTACACACATCTGTGGCTAGTTTTGTGCAGCCAAATATGTGACTTCACGTTGGACTTGTTGCTGCCTGGCCACTGTTCATATTCAGCCACTTCCTAAAGCTCCTTGTTCATTCTTTGTTTGATAAATATCTGTGTATTGGACCTCTTTTTGCCTGTTAGTTACCTGAATCCTGTCTTGCGTATTCCAGTCTTCTCCTGTGCCAGTGCAACTTACTGTACATTTCTCCCTGCCAATCATAGCATTTTTCTTTCTTCTCTTTTTTATCTTTAATCTTCAGTCGATTGCAGCCCATTAGAAGATCCCTCTGTGTTGTGCATCTTAGTTTGTTTTCTCTTTTCCTATTTGCATCTTTTCTTTCTTCCTATCTTGTTTCCCAGTGTTGGTGACCTAGCTGTCCATTATGCTTATGTCTTTAGTTTCTGCCCTTGGCTCCTGTATCTACTCCCTATTGCCTTTATGTTTGCCCTGTTGGTTATACTCATTGCTTGTGACTTCTCTCTAGTTTGTAGATGACCTCACAGTCCAGTCCTCTTGCTTTCTACATTTCCCAGATTCCTCGAACTTTCTTCAGCTTTGCCCTGGCACATTTGTTAAGGTCTTCATTCCCTTTGTTCATTCTAGTATAATGCACTCGTAATGAGGCAGACAGAATATCTGCCACATTCCTGTTTTGCTTTGTGATGGACTAACATGCCTTCCAAACTCTAAATCAAGCCTTTAGTCTCTATTTTTGCCTTGTCTTATTTATACAGCTACAAGGCTTATGGTACTTGAGGTGCTTTGTTTGTTCTCTAATTGTTCCTGGCTACCTTAGTCTCCTACTTTTGCTATACTTTTTAGGCTCCTCGTACTTGCTCTGCTCCATTTGATTTCTTGTTTTGCCTTGCTAATACTATATTTGCATTCCAGTTTTTTCTGGCTTATCTGTGCTTGTTTACTTTGGTCAGGTTTCTTTCTATTGCTCGCTTTGTACCGCTCTTAAGCTATTAGGACATCATTATCAGTGGCATGGACATCTACAAGTTTCATGCTGTCGTCCGACTCAAACTTTTCAGGTCTGTGACCTCCAGACCCGACAATTCTGGGGTAGGTACGTTATTTGCTTTCATGAAATTAGGCAAAAATGTGGGCGAATTCTGTGAAATTTATAAAATTGTGAGAATTGCACATCCATCATTTAGCATTATCTATACTACTATTATAAAGGAAAAACTTTGAACCTTTGAGGCGGGTAAACTCGGGAAACACAGCGCCAATCCACACACCCGATACATCGTTGTAATCGTCAGGGTGTGCAGATGGACATAGGTTATATAAACGTAATAAATATACGTAATTTCAAAAATTTACTCCCAAAAAAAAGTAGTCCCTTGGAAGAAGCACCGGCCGCGATGTGCGTGCTGTCGTTAGGAGCGCGGGGAGAAGCGGCGTACAGGAGCGCGAAGAGGACAGGTGGACATGAGTGCTGGGAGGAGCGGCGCACAGGCGGGGAGGAGCGGCGGACAGGTGGTGAGGAGCGGTGGACAGGCGGTGAGGAGCGGCGGACAGGGGGTGAGGAGCGGCAAACAGGCGGTGAGGAGCGGCGGACAGGCGGTGAGGAGCGGCGGACAGGCGGGGAGGAGCGGTGAGCGACGGATGAGGTAGGTTATTTATTTATTTATTTAGGAACGGTGAGCGGCGGCAAAATACAAAAGCAAACGTTACATTAAATGAAGCAAAAATGACAATCCTGAGCCAACAAAATACAAGAGAAGGCAAACGGTGCGTTACAAAAGTGAGCCAAACGGTGCATTACGGAGGAAAAAGTGACGTGTGCTGGTTACAAAAGTGTACAAAGTAAACAGAGGTATAATACTGCATTACAGGAGGAAAAAGTGACGTGTGCAGGTTACAAAAGCGTACAAAGTAAACATAGAGGTATAATACTGCAATATATGGAGGAAGGCTCCGGGGACCCACGGACAACGTCGGGCCGGGCGGGGGCCCTGAAGCCTAATTGCTCCCGGACAACGTCGGGACGGGCTGCTAGTATTAGTATAAAATTCATCCTTGTGTCAATTTATGACACATGAGCACATTTCAAACTAGTAAATAGTGGGAAAAACGCAATTAACAAACAAATGTTGCACATGTGCCGGTTGTTCACTTTGTTCCTGCTCTCCTGCACTATCTTTTTGCCACAAACTCTGACATAATTACGTAGTATAGCATAATGCCATACATTTAGGAATGTTTCATAACACATTGTTTATCTTGTTTAGAACCCTTCTTGGAAAAAAATTGTAGTTCTTCTCATTTCACAGGTTTTCAATTTAAAGATATACACATTAAGGGGTCAATTCCGATTTGGGAAAAACAACGTCCGTACGATTCGTATCCGGAGCCCTCTCCGTACGAATCGTACCCGTCCGTCCGAGTCGCGAAGTACGGTCCGTATTCCGTGAATCCGTACGAATCGTCGCGATCCGTACGTATTGCAAGGCTGAAACCGTGAACCATACGACTCGTACACATACCGTACGACTCGTACACATGCCGTACGACCCGACGAGTACGATCCGGACCGGGGTATGAGGACGCGATTCGTACGGTCCACGTCAGGTAAGGGCGAGTCGTACGGAAAAGCACACAAACACATACACACCGTACGGTCCGTACCCCCCATATTCGCAGGGGTACGCACCTTACCCCTGCGATCATGGGGTGTACGAGCCGTACCCCCATTGTACGATCGGTGTACGAGCTGTACCCCCATTGTACGAACGGTGTACGAGCCGTACCCCATGTACGATCGGTGTACGAGCCGTAGCCCCATTGTACGATCGGTGTACGAGCCGTACCCCATGTACGATCGGTGTACGAGCCGCACCCCCATTGTACTATCGGTGTACGAGCCGTACCCCCATTGTACGATGGGTGTACGGCTGGTACACCAATCGTACAATGAGGGTATGGCTCGTACACCGATCGTACGATGGGGGTACGGCTCGTACACTGATCGTACGATGGGGGTACGGCTCGTACACCGATCGTACATGGGGTACGGCTCATACACCGATCGTACATGGGGCACAGCTCATACACCGATCGTACATGGGGTACGGCTCGTACACCAATCGTACAATGGGGGTACGGCTTGTACACTGATCGTACGATGGGGGTATAGCTCGTACACCGATCGTACGATGGGGGTACGGCTCGTACACCGATCGTACAATGGGGGTACAGCTCGTACACCCCATGATCGTAGGGGTACGGTGCGTACCCCTGAGATCATGGGGGGTACGCACCGTACCCGGGGGGGGCTGTTCCATACCTATTTTGGCACAAACTCTGCTTTTACGGCTGTGTTCAGCTCCCGTAGAAAAAGGGTCGTACGGTGCGTACCCAACACGTATCGTACTTTCTGGGTCGTAAAAACCAGCTGCGAACCGTACAGATGTCGCGTACAGCGGGTTCCGAAGGAGAATCGTACGGAGATTAGAGTCGTACGGTGTCTTGTACAACTCGTACGGAGTACGGCTCCTGGTACGAATCGTACTTCGTCGTACGTACGGGACGTTTACAGGTACAATTCGTACGGGGAAAAACGCTCCGTACGACGATTCGGAGCGCTTTTTACCGGATCGGAATCGACCCCTTTATGTAATGATTATGCAGATGTTATTTTGCTATATCTCACTAACCAATGCACATCCATTCTGGCATTTTTCTCATTATTTCAGGAGTACTCCATAGTGTCTGGATATAAATTTAATATAGATAAATCAAAGGTTTTTCCTCTAAATAAATACTGCCTCCCAGATATGTTCAAAGACATGAGGTTTACATGGAACTCAAAAAATATATAAATGCTTAGGTATCTTATACACAAATAACATTACAGAAACTATTAAACTTAATTTTAATGAAATTATTATAAAAATGTCGGCATTAACAGAGGGCTGGTCCCTGTTATTTTTGTCCTGGTGGGGTAGACTGCAACTATTAATATGATGTTACTACGCATAGTCAATTTTTACCTCTCAATGTTGATAGCATCCCTTCAACTTTCCTTTTTTTAAACTATTAATCATTCCCTCATTACATTTTTATAGACTAATGGCAAGCCTTGAATCTCACTAGTGTGTTTGCAACAAACAAAAGAAAATGGAGGGGTCAACTTTCCCAATCTTAGAGTATACCATTCTGCCTTTACGTTAAAACAAACTTGGTCCTCCCTTGCGCTAACCCCTCAAGCAGAAGTTACCATCTCGGGTCAACCGGAACAGGCTCAATTCACATCTTTTTCTTTGAACAAAGAAAAGTTCTCCTCTCTCAACCCCCTAAATCCATTTTCTCTTAAATACTTACCCACTCCATAGCTGTTGCTAAACCTCTAATTGTTTCTTCTAAGTTCTGCATGGATACCTTTCTGCAAACTCCCATTTGGTACAACAATCACTTAAAACTAAATAACAAAGTCCTCTTGTGGAGAGAGTGGATTAAAAAAGGTATTATTAACATTGGTCATATTCTCAACAATAGCTCTCTTGTGGAATTTTTCTGAGATTCAGGAAAAATATGGCATATCTTCTTTTCATGCTACACATTACCATAATCTGAAGTTGCTTCTTCTTCCTCTCCTCACTCAGGCTTCTCTCCGTGTTCCAATATGTCAAACACCTCTTCTTATTCTAGACTTTTCCCCACTTATGAAAGCCTCTAGTTTATACAGGATTTTGTCCCACTCCTCCGATTTGAGAACTAAACCCAAGGTGGAGCCTTTATGGGAAGCAGATCTTAACCAAGAGTTCTCTCTCCAGACATGGGAATCCATTTGGGCTAAAATCCACACTTCATCTCACTCAGCAAGTACAACACAAACAGTATATACATTTTACAATAGGCTTTTCCTCACCCCTACAGATCTTTGCAAATTTAAGCCAATGAGAGGAGCCAGCAGTCCCTGACTAGTTACAGAGTGGGATGGGGTCAGTGAGACATGCTGAACCCACTCCACTCTGTGACAAAATGTCAGTCAAACTTAAAATTGATGCGCCCAGGTCCGAGCCTATCAGCTATGCTCCCCCTTTTCTTGAGGGGGTACTACTGCATTTTGCCGAGCTGAGGTGGTCACGTCCACAGGGCTGTGGCATCTTCAGTCCAACAGAGGTGCCCCTCTGCTCTCAAGGATGGGTTGCTGCTGTTTACTTGCAGCATGTAATTTACAGACCCTGGGTACATGTAGTACCATATATTAGCGACATAAAGTACATTAAATGTGCCAATTAGGTGTAGGTTAACTGTATCATGTTGAAAGAGCACAAGCACTTTACCACTGGTTAGCAGGGAAAAGTGCACAGAGTCCTAATGCCCACAAAACAGGTTCAGCAACAGAAGGCACACATCTAGGGGTAGACCCTGTAAAAAGGGCCAGGTCCAACCCCATCTTATTCTTTAGGTAAGTGTCAAAAGTGTAAAGATTTAAACCATATTTCCCACCACCTCCCATTCTCAGATTTATCAAATGTGGTTTATTTTGAGGATGATACTCCATAAAACACACATATAAATAAATAAATGATATGAATAATACCATACATTGCAGAGTAAATAATTTAGCAGTCTAAAAAACATGTGCACATCAAATAGCGCAGTTTTTTTATGAACAGTACACCAGTTAATAGGAACATATCAACCAATATTCAGATCTCCAACTAACTGCAGTACGAAATTGCCTATAGTGCAAGCTCTTGCTGTTTTCTAATAACACAACATTATACATTAACCTGCTTAGGGAGAACATAATGGGCAAGGAAGTATCAAATTATACAGTTCTCAAGGTTGGCGAATAATGTTGCAAGCTCAAATAGAGACATATAGGTCGGATCCATTGCCTCCTAACTGCGATGTAGAGTGGACAGAAGCACACTAGATGTCTTTCTTTTTTTTGTCCTCATTCTGCCAATACTCTTGTCAGGGTGTACTCTGATCCATCTAGGTCTTACCCAGGGGGCTTGTCAGATAACCCATGAGACAGACAGACGTAGTAACCCACAAGTAAGTAGCTGTGTCCACTTCCATCTCCATACTACTGTTGGACCGTCCAAAGGAGAGACTGTAGCTGACAGCAAGATTGGCTTAATCATAGGACTCACATTGTCTTTTCTCTCCACTTTACCAACGGAGCCCAAATTTTCTTTTCACTTGTAGTCTCACAAGCAATATCCGACTCACTAGTAAATATGACATTTCTAAGGCACTCAGAAAAACAAGGAGAACTTTCTGATTTCCAAAGTCTACAGATCTCACGTCTTGCCAAAAGGATAACATAGAACACAAACTTTATGTTACTCACTGAGAGCTGGACTTCTGCTTCAGAGTTTAATCCCAAAAAAATAAGGCGAGAACTTACTGAGACCCGTGTCCCGATTGTATCCCCTATAAAATCACAAACAGAGTTCCAGTATGATGAGATTCTTGAACACAGCATAAATAAACGGATTTTCTCTGCCGCTATCAGTTTAAATCTTGGGCAAGTATATATGTTGTTGGTAAACTTAGACAACTTAGCAGGTGACCAAGACAATCTATAGGTGGTAAATAGGTGGTTGTGTTTAAGTGATGCTGGTTTGACCGCTGATAGTAGGATACCCTATGATTCACACCATCATTGCTTCACATTGCTCTCCCCAAAATCCAGACCCCACAATTTTATAATATCACTTTCAAATTTTGTATCTGCTTCCAAGAAAGCCCAATACCAAAATGTAATTTCTTTTTTCCACTGGTCAGTTCTAAAACCTGGCTAAATTGTATCTCCTCTTCCTCCACCCAGTCTTGTGTCACCCACCAAGAATGCAGTTGGTAGTATTTGAACATCGTTAGCCGTCCATTGGACAGGTTTTTCATAACCTCCCAACTTATCATATTAGCGCCCTCCCTGAGATCCGCCCAATAGAGAATACCCCCTGATTTCAGGGGCTGGCTAAGTTGATCCCTCAGGCACTCTGGGGTGCCTGGAGAATCCAATATGAGAGCATAAGACAAAACGTATGGAACTCTCAGTGTTTTCCTCACATACATCCAGGTATTCAGTGCAGCCTTCACGACCTTCAGTCTGACTTTCTTAAAAAACTTAGGATCTCCGAATTTAAAAAGAACTATTTGGCAAGATCTCTGGCTGTCCAAGCAGCGATAATTCCGCAGAAGATCTTGTAGTGTAGTCTGTGTTTAATAGGGAGATCGGTCTGTATGAATCAAATCTCCGTGGGTCTTTGTTAGGTTTTAAAATCAAAGTACCTGTAGCTTCAGTCCAGGACCTCGGAGCATGTCCCCACCCCCAATATAAATTTCATTAAACAAACCTTTTAGGGCTGGAATCAAGACATCAAAAAGAAGAACGTTAGATTTTGTATATTTTCATTTTCCTATCATTTGCAAAACAAACATAAAGTGCTAGGAGATTGAACCAGAGGCCACCTAAATGAAAAGGCTTGGATTCTAAGAGTGCCAACCCATAATTACAATTAGAGGCTCTTTGGTAAGGGAAGGACATATTTCATTAACAAATGCCTCTAATATGGGTAGAGGTTTTAATTCCAAACATTTGCCTGTAAGACTTCCCACTTGTTCACCCACTTGAATCTGGCCACTTGAACTGGCCCACTATATAACCCCAATATACATTTTTTTAGGGTGTCTTTAGAGGCTGATGTTAAGGAGCTGCTCTAACTATCCACCCTAAGTGTGCTTAGCCAAGATTTGACATGACGAGCCCAAGGTGAGACATCAGAGGAATCAAGTTTTAGAATTTCAAAGCCCCTTCTCATTCCTGTCCTCTTTTCTCTCAATGACCCCAGGCCCACAATTTTTAGATACATTGTTGCTCACCATTGAAAATAAAATCATCCTGTACTTTTCAAATGCCTATAACCTAGGCTACCAAAATGAGCACTCCAGAGCAATCTTTAAAAAATAACACAGCATCAGTGCTCTTTCCCAAACTAGTGGAAAATCATCAGAAAAATATTCTAACTACAATATAGCTTGCAGACTTGTTCTATCCTACATTTCTATGATTCTTGATTAAACCAGTCTGCATTTTGTGTGTATATAATCATTTGTTCGCTTGATATAAATATGCATTGTACATGCTGTCTCAAAATATCTTAAGAAACGTTTCCTACATATTACCCTGGTGGTTATGGTGAACTAGTACCACTACAAGAATTTCAATGTAAAGGCAGGTAGAGTTACTTTCTTACTCATTCAATCAAGAAATAATAGATGGGCAGTCCCTCTCATGCCAATTTCTCATCACTTTATCAGGGCCATCTGGCAATGAGTTGCATCTGGACCTGCAACTAGTCTGCATTCTTTTGTTACTTTGCCACTTTTGTCTTTAAGATCAGAGCCTATGATTTCTGGTTTGCATTGGAAAGGATTTTGTCTCTTTGTTGAGACAGCTCATTTCATGGTTGTTGTGTTGTGCTACATTGATTTGCATAGTGCGCTTATCACCAGAGAGGGTATCCAGGAGCTTCTTGCAGAACTCAAGAAGTGAGTAGAAGGCTCCTATGTGTTGAGGGAGGTCATACCGTGACTTGGGTGCAATGCAGGAGAACGAGCGACCTCCAGGTTTGTTTTTTCGGATGCCGGAATGTGTGCAAGTGAGGCAGTGCATAGGTATCTGTTATGATGGTGAAAGTGTATAGGTTTATTCCTGTAATCTGGTCCTGTGTTGTATAGGCTTTTGTATGTGTGCATGAGAAGTTTAAATTGGCTGCACTTGGGAATGGGGAACCAGTGGAGTTTCTTGAGATGTGTTATGATACGGTTGCGGCATGGGAGTTCGAGTATAAGTCTTGCAACTGTGTTCTGGATGGTCTGGAGTCTGTGTAGGAATTGTTTGGAGATTCTGGCGTAAAGAGTGTTGACGTAGTCCACTCTGCTGGTGATAAGTGCTTGAGTGTGGGTCTGAGGCCACCATTTGAAGACTTCTCGCAGCATGCATAGGATGTGGAAGCAGGGCGTGTACACTGCGTTGACTTGAGCCCTAACGTTGAGCTTGTCTACTGGATGATCCCTAGATTTCTTGTGTGGTCTGTAAGTGTTGGTCCTAACTACTACGGTCACCAGGTGGAGTGCCATGGAGAGGTTTTGTTGCTGAAGACCAGTACTTCCGTCTTGTTAGAGATGACCTGCAGGCTCTTGGTTAACATCCAGTCTGCTAATATGGTCATGCAGGTTGGTTCTGGCGGTATTTGTTTTGTCTGTTAGGGAGAAGATGAGTTAAGTGGCATTGGTATCAATCAATCAATCAATCATAGCATTTGTAAAGTGCACTACATACCCGTGAGGGTCTCAAGGCGCTAGGGGGGGATCTTGCTACTGGTCGAAGAGCCAGGTCTTGAGGAGTCTCCTGAAGGTTAGAAGGTCTTCGGTCTGCCGTAGGTGGATAGGGAGGGTGTTCCATGTCTTGGCGGCGAGTTGGTAGAATGATCTGCCACCGGTGGTCACTCTTCAGATGTGGGGGATGGTGGCGAGGGGCTGGTCTGCGGAGCGGAGCTGGCGGGCGGGGGTATAGAGGCTGAGTTGTCTGTTGAGGTACGTTGGTCTGGTGTTGTGGAGTACCTTGTGTGTGCGAGTGAGGCATTTGAAGGTTATCCTCTTGTTGATGGGGAGCCAGTGCAGGTCTTTCAGATGGGGTGTGATGTGGCTGCGGCTGGGGATTTCCAGGATCAGGCGGGCGAAGGCATTCTGGATGCGTTGGAGTCGTTTCAGGAGTTTGGCCAAGGCTCCTGCTTAGAGTGCGTTGCGGTAGTCCAGTCTGCTGCTGACGAGGGCCTTGGTGACCGTCCTTCTAGTTTCGGTGGGGATCCTCTTGAATATCCTGCGAAGCATGCAGAGGGTGTTGAAGCAGGAGGAGGAGGCGGCATTGACCTGCTTTATCATGGAGAGTGTGGAGTCGAGGATGACCCCTAGGTTTTGTGCGTGGTTGGTGGGTGTGGGGGGTGCTCCTAGTGCCGTCGGCCACCAGGAGTCATCCCAGGCCGACGGGATGGAGCCGAGCATGAGGACCTCCATCTTGTCCGAGTTCAACTTCAGTCGGCTGTTCCTCATCCAGTTGACGACGGCCTTTATTCCTTTGTGGAGGTTGGTTTTGGCGGTGTGGGGATCCTTGGTGAGCGAGAAGATCAGCTGGGAGATGATGTTTAGGTCGTGCTGTCGGGCGACGTGGGTAGGTGGTGCCATGTAGACGTTGCACAACGTTGGGCTGAGAGATGAGCCTTGTGGTACGCCGCAGATGATATCGGTGGCTTCGTAGCTGAAAGGGGTGGCGCACACTCTTAGTTCTCCCATGAGGAAGGAGGTGGTCCAGTCCAGGGCCTTCTCTTGGATTCCGGCGGCGTGGAGGCTTGCTCTTAGTGTGTGGTGGCAGACTGTGTCGAAAGCAGCTCACAGGTCCAGGAGGATGAGGGCCACGGTTTCTCCGTTGTCGAGCATGATCCTGATTTTGTTAGGGGTGGGTGGAAATCTCCGTTCCGCCCGCGGAATGTGCAGAGATTTGCCCTTCCACAATTGCGCAAAGAAGGTGGAAATTTGCAGCAAATCTCCGCACATTCGGGGGCGGAACGGAAGTTGGCCGCCTGCCCGCCTCCAGCCTCCATCCTTGCCCATTGCAGCTGCATCTGGAAACTGTGCATGCGCAGTCCTGGCGAGGAATGCGCATGCGCAGGCTCCCGCGCATGCACAGTTTCCAGATGAAGCCGCGATGGGCAAGGATGAGGCCGCAGTAAGGTAAGTTTTATTTAAGTTTAACTTTAGGCTTTTACATATAATTTAATAAGGCGTGCGGGAGGCGGGCGGTGGGCGGGCGGGAGTCGCGTAACGGAAATATGCGGAGAGGCACAGAGATTCGTTCAATCTCCGTGCCTCTCCACGAAAGTCCCTTACACGACTTCCGCCCACCTCTAGATGTCGTCGTGGCGGCGATGAGGGCAGTTTCGGTGCTGTGGCTGCTACGGAACCCTGACTGGGATGGGTCCAGGATGTTGTTCTCTTCGAGGAAGCTGGTCAGTTGTTTGTATAGGTATAGGAGATGACGGTGAGGTCTTGTGATCGGATGATGTTGGCGAGCGCAGTTATGTATACGTTGAAAAGGGTGGGGCTGAGGGACAATCCCTGTGGGACTCTGCATATTAATTTCTTGGTTCCCCATGTGACGCGTGGCAGCCTGACCCTTTGGGCTCTTCCCCTGAGGAAGGAGCAGATCCACAAGAAAGAGGATCCTTGTATGCCAATCTTATGGATTATATGTATTTATCTTTCTGTTTGGAATTGTCAATCAGGCTATGGTTGTTTGTCTTCTGGTGGTTTGGTGGAGACTATTATTACTGCTGCTGTTAACTCAAATGAACATGAGATGCTGCATTTTGCAACTGATGTCCCTACCAATGTGTGGAACAATACATGCTTTTCCTCTTTACTCAGTGAATTTTTCCTCCATGCAGTTCTGCTGGTACATGTCTGTGCCTGTGTCTTTCCTGATGGTTTTCATTACAAGACTGTGTGCAATGCCTTTACGTTCATCAGTGAATGACTAACCGATCTACACACCCATTATCACAAAGGATTCTTCTGTCAGTATTTCAGTGGGTAATGGCTCATCTGTGTTTCTCTTCAAGTCTGAGATTGTGACTTTGGTGTTGGGTTGCAGCCCACACCATGTGTCTTCTTAAAACTGCTCTACTGAGGAGGCGGAGTTCAGTGGAACATGAACAATAGAAGGAAAGGAAATATTCAGGAACACTTGGCAGCACTGAAATAAAGGAAGACTACTGTGATGTGATAAAGGACATAGAGAATACCTATTTATCTATGGAACTCTACACAACATGCTCGATGTTATTGGAGTTCATTAACTTGGATTCAATGAACTGCACGCTATCATGCAGTTTGCCAAATATAACAATCTGCAAGTGTGTGAGTACTGGCTGGATAGAGTTCTGAATGGTCACATTTAATAATGAAACTGCGTAAAGAAATAAACCTGTGATGAGGATGGTAGACAATAATTCTGTCTGTAATGGTCTTCCTTCCCTTTTACAGGCTCTTCCTTCAAGATGGTGCCACCTGAGGTCTCAACGAAATGAAAAAAGCGGTAAGTATTAGGAAAGAAATGCCTCTTTCCTCTTTATCCTTCACCACACCCATGTTGATTCTTTTACAGCTGGAGCAGGGGCGTTTGGGATAGGGTTGTGCCATGGCATAAGGAAGACATGTATCTTGGTCGTTTGGGATATTTGGGCCGGTAATGTGCCTCTGTTCCTACAGGCCTTAGACTTCTAGCCCCTTCGTTTGTCTGGGACTCTTGGTGTGCTATTCATTCAGTGCACGAGGATCTGCAGATCTACCTGGATTCATCCGTGTGGGACCCTTCTTCCTAACAATCCGGATTCTCACAGATTCATAGACCCACACATCTCATCACACACACCCACATAACACCCACACAACTACTCACACACTTACTCACATGCTCACAGACTCACAAAACCAACCTGGCATCTCCTGACAGAGGATCACTGAAATGATATCGACCAAAAAAATATCGAGATACAATAATATCGAGGATAAAATATCGAGGGACAAAATATCGACTGGCTATCTTCAAACAGGTAAGTACTAAAATATCGACTCAAAAATATCGAGTTACAAAAATATAGACTGTCAAAATATCGTTTTTTTAAATGTCTTTAAATTAAGTAAAAACTAATATAATAATACATATATTTAATATAAACTTAGTTAAAATTATTAAATACATGTACATAATTAATGTAAATTAAAAAAAATATATAACAAAAGTAATACATATATATATATATAAAAACATATTATTGAATAAACATATATAATATTTTTACCGTAGCATAGCAAAATGGTTAAAATGTATTGTAGCAACTCTAGTGAGTTCATCAGTAGCAAAAGCGTTGGATAGCGTAGGGGTAAAATTTACTATTCCCACTCCAGTGGGTGCAACAGTAGGGAAAGCGTTGGATAGCGTAGGGGTAAAAATTTCTATTACAACTCCAAAGAGTGCAACAGTAGGGAAAGCGTTGGATAGCGTAGGGGTAACAATTACTATTCCCACTCCAGTGGGAGCAACAGTAGGGAAAGCGTTGGATAGCGTAGGGGTAAAAATTACTATTCCCACTCCAGTGGGTGCAACAGTAGAGAAAGCGCTGGATAGCGTAGAGGTGAAAATTACTATTCCCACTCCAGTGGGTGCAACAGTAGGGAAAGCGTTGGATAGCGTAGGGGTTAAAATTACTATTCCCACTCCAGTGGGTGCAACAGTAGGGAAAGCACTGGATAGCGTAGGGGTAAAAATTACTATTCCCACTCCAAAGAGTGCAACAGTAGGGAAAGCGTTGGATAGCGTAGGGGTAAAAATTACTATTCCCACTCCAGTGGGTGCAACAGTAGGGAAAGCGCTGGATAGCGTAGGGGTTAAAATTACTATTCCCACTCCAGTGGGTGCAACAGTAGGGAAAGCGCTGGATAGCGTAGGGGTAAAGATTACTATTCCCACTCCAGTGGGTGCAACAGTAGGGAAAGTGTTGGATAGCGTAGGGGTTAAAATTACTATTCCCACTCCAGTGGGTGCAACAGTAGGGAAAGCGTTGGATAGCATAGGGGTAAAAATTACTATTCCCACTCCAGTGAGTGCAACAGTAGAAAAAGTAAAAACTTAATAAATAAATATAATTAATAGAAATATTATTACCAATTAAATTTAATTTCCAATACCAATTACTTTTATTTATCAATTACATTTTATTTATTGGACAATTATTAATTAATTTAGAATTTTTATTAATTTACATAATTAGTTAATTAATTTTAAAAAACTTCCCACCCTATCCCCCTATAAACTCACAACACACTACAGAAAATAAGTTACTAAATATTAATTATTTATCAATTAAATATATATAATTATTTACCAATTATATTTTAATTAATTACCAATTAATAATTAATTAACAATTATTATTAATGTACATAATTAATTAATTATATTTAAATTACTTCCCACCCTATTCCCCTATAAACCCACAACCCGCTACAGAAAATAATTTACTAGAATATAATGATTTATCAATTATTCAAATATAATTATTTACCAATTAATTTTTAATTATTTACCAATTAATAATTAATTAACAAATATAATTATTTTACATAATTAATTAATTATATTTAAATTACTTCCCACCCTATTCCCTATAAACCCACAACCCACAACAGAAAATAATTTACTAAAAATTATTTATTGATCAATTAATCAATTATTATTAATTACCAATTATATTTTATTAATTAACAATTAATATTTAATTAACAATTACAATTATATTACAGATTTAATTAATTATAATTAAATTACTTCCCATCCAATTCCCCTATAAACCCACAACCCGCTACAGATTTATATTACACAATTATTACAAATTATTAAAAACTAACCTTATTTTCGATTTTTTTGTTGTCTATATTCTATCTAGTCGATATTATGTCTAGTCTATATTTTTGATTCGATATTTTGGCTATTAATATCGATATTACTCGATATTTTTGTAGTCTATATTATGTCTGGTCGATTTTTTGTCTAGTCTATAGTTTTACCTCGATATTATGTCCAGTCTATATTTTGGAATCGATATTATGTCTGTTTACCCCTGACAGACTCACACACCCACTCACACACCCACTTACATACCCATACAGCCACTCACATACTCACTTGTACACTAGCACACCCGCACAGCCCCTCACACTCCCATTTCACCACTCACACACCCACACAGTCACTCACAAACCCACACACAGGCAGTGATACGCTTATAGAAATTGCAGTAACAAATGTTTGCGTTAAATTTGTTGTTTTTTAAGAATTGAATGTGTGCAATATAACTAGTAGACCCCTTATTTGTCCGAAGATTCACAACGGATTTACGGCTCCATAAAATTAATTTCAAAAAAAGAAAAACTTGGTGCATTGCATTTATAGAAAGACTTTTTTGTTTTAAAATTTATAATTAGAATGAATGAGTGAATAAATTGTGTTCATAAACTTGTGAAAATGTATATTAATAAATTGAACGTATGGGTGAAATCATAGTACAATTTATATATTTTTTAAATTGTGAAATTCACTAAAAAACCAAAGGTTACAGGGACATTATAGTTAGGAAATAGCATTTATAAACATAGAAACTCACTGAAAAAACAAAGGTTACAGGGATGTTATAGTTAGAAAATAGCATTATAAAAACATAGATATTCACACAAAAAAGTTCACAGGGAAGTCATAGTTAGGACTTAGAATTTAAAAACCTTAGGAATTCAGTGGCAAAACAAAGGTTGAAGGGACATTATAAGTAGGTTCAGATTTTACACACACAAAACCATTGCAATTTAGCGGTAATGGTTATCTCAGGTAACTATAACTCATGCACAAAGGCAACTATAAGTCGCGCCCTCACCATGCACTGCTAATTACCCCACATATTACATAACACATTACATCTTCTATGACATCATTGATAATGTCACTCAACATTTGCAGTTAAATTATCGAAGAAAACTGTGCATTATGTGGGCACGAGTTATAGTTACATGAGGACATGAGTTATATTTACTTGTGATAACTATAACTGCTGAATTTCTATGGTTTTCTGTGTATAAAATCTAACCCAAACTATAACGTCTAACATCCCTGTAACCTTTGTTATTTTCAGTCAATTTATATATAGATTAGGTTGATTTTCCATGAACTTTATGTCTTTGCTCCAGCTGACCATTTTCTAGCAAGAGGCCTGGTCAGTTGAAATGGCAATTGTCTTGATTGTCTTTGAACTTTTGATATGCTGCTTGCTCTATTTTATTTTTATCACAATAAAGAAACATGTGTTGGAATTCTGGTAATTCTGGCATGCACTCTAGACCTTTCCTTTATATTTTAGCTCCAGGACTCTCAGAGCTCCAACCACCTATAAAGAGTCAGAAATACAAAGGTGTCAGAAGTTAAGGCATACATCATGTTAGTAACAGTGAATGGATGTTTCAGTGGACATTACAAACGCTTTCTCCCAGGATCGTAAAACCTTTTCTCTCCAGAAATATTGTGGTTTCAATCATAGTTCCATACAGAAAGGATGGCAACGTACATGATAGACAGACTGCCTTATTTTGGGGAGCCCTTTTGATGTTTTTTCTATCAGCGCCATTTCACACAAAGAGGTATTCTTGATTCCCTGACCAGCTGCAAATCCACTATTGGGAGCACCACAAACCTCCACCTCGTAGATTAGGGGGTAGTTGGATAGAAGAGCAGAAGTCCCTTTACCAGCCCGTTTTAAATTAAGTGCTTAGGGTAGGAGCTAGACTCTTATTGTGCAGCTTTCAACTGGAGTCACTCCTGCATGCATGGCAGGAGCTGTTAATGGGGGAAAGAGCATGGCAGCACCACTGCCAAGCAGTAGAAGCACAACAGCATGGTAAACTGTTGCCTCTTATGGGGTTCAAAGGTGGACTCGGACAGTTAAGATTCCAATGGAAATGATGGTGGGATAGATGCTTTTTATTGGGCAGCTTCCTCCAAGACCGTTATTATCAGTACATGTTCTGAAAAGTCTTTCTGATGGCGCAGTCAATGGCAGTTTTACTTCCTAATACTCGACAAACTGGCATTCTCTAGATGTGGCAGAGGTTGAGGTTCCAAGGAGAAGGTGGATGGGAATTCAGTCCACATTGTTTTTACAGATATCATGTTTCCACCCTCCTTTAGGTCCTTACTTAAAGAACAACAGCAATGGTAGACACACCTACAATTGCAGTCGTCCTAGTCACCATTTTCTTGGGTACGCCATCTCATTTGGAGGTTGGGGAAACAGTTGATTTACCGTGGTCTCCATTCTCGGAAAAGTCTTTGGAGAAGGAACTATTAAAAGGGAGCTTAATTAAGGATGGGCCTTCTGCACCATTTCCACCAGGATTCCGAGTTCACACACTTGGAGAATGTTTCTAACTCATGGGGGGGCATTAGTTCACTAAAGGTTATCCCCTGCTTTGTCAATCTTTCTTCACAAAACAACATAAGCGGATATAAGTTCACCCTGCCACTTGACATGATGGACCTGCAAGCATGTTTGTGACCCCAAAGCGGCTATAGCTTTGGCCCTGGGAACAGATTCGGGGAAAAAATGACTGGGCTATAAACTCTGAAATCTGGCTGTGACTGGGTCCACCATACAATAAATCAGGCTGTTCAAAGCAGAAGGAATGGTCCTTATTCTGAGTTTATTAGGAGGGCAGTTCCAGAGATTTGATGCTTGCGTTGAAAATACTTTACCTCCTCAGCTGATGGAGTTAGAAGAAGGTTTGGAGGCATTGAGCTGCAGGCAGTGGGCAGAACAAAAGGGTTTGCAGGGGATTTCTTGGTTCATCTGGCAGAGAAACAGGTGGTCCAACCTACAAAGCCCATACAAATGTGTATGATTTGAAAGTTATTCTGACCACACCCGGGGAACAAGGATTTCTGCCTGGCATTCCCAGTGTGGTAATTAGTCTGGTGGGAATTTCAACATCTTTATGGATTCTAGATGTGATGATGAGGAGCCCAAAGTAGAATAACACAGCATATTTTACTCACCGCCACACCAAAACTTAAACTTTATTTTAAGTTTCTGGTAAGTATTGATTAGAAAAGGCAAGGTCTTATATTAGCCAACAATTAAAGTTATTTGCAACACTGCACCATTTTGGGTGGAGGGTAGATTTTGATGAAGGAACTTATGGATTGTGTGTCTAATTTCTTTGTTCCTTAGGCTGTAGATAATTGGATTCACAAGTGGTGTCAAGACAGAATAAACCACAGCCAGCGACTTATCATAGTGAACACCATAGCTCTTTGTAAGTCGAACATACATGAAACTTACACTGCCGAAAAAGAGGAAGACCACTATGAGGTGAGCCGCACAAGTAGAAAATGCCTTCTGCCTCCCCTCTGAACTTTGGATTTGTAAAATAACTCGGATGATTTTTATGTAAGAAAAAAGAATGAAGATTATAGTAGCCATTACCATTGAAGAGTTGAGAGCAAAGCCCACAGAGATACTGAGCGAGGTCTCAGTGCAAGCCAAGCTCATCAGTGGGTGCAAGTCACAAAAGATATGTTCAATGTGATTCGGGCCACAGAAAGGCATCTTTGAAATTAAAATAATCTCAGTGACTGGGTAAACAAAACCACAGAGCCAACAACTAGCAGTCAGCTTCACTGAAAACGTGGACGTCATGATAGCTGAATAGAGCAAAGGATTGCAAATGGCCAGGTATCGGTCGTACGCCATAACAGTAAGGAGCAATGTTTCTGTAATTCCCAGGGACTGGAAAAAATAAACCTGCAAGAGGCAGCCAATGAAGGAGATGCTCTTCTTGGACACTATGAGATTGGCCAACATTTTTGGTATTGTTACAGCTGTGTACCAAATCTCGAGGAAAGATAAAACACTGATGAAAAAATACATGGGTGACTGCAGAGCTGGACTGAGCCTGATGACAAAGAACACTACTATGTTTCCTGTGATGATCAGCAGGTAAGTGAGAAGCAAAAGTATGAAAAGTAAACTTTCTATATGCTCGAGATTGGGGAACCCGACAATAATAAACTCAGTGACTCGTGACTGGTTTCTACTTTCCATTTTTCTTGCTTTTTGTGTCTGAAAAACAAAATGTGATTATTAACTTACATGAAGAATGGTAAATCACAGAAAAACTTAATGTAAACATTTTTCACCAGTCTGAACTTCCATATGCATTTCAAACAGCGCTGACTTTTTCTAAGCGTGTTGCAGTTCAGTCTTAATGCTTCTGGGAGACTCTGTGCATGGACCAACTGAAGATTGGAAATCGCCTTAAAACTCAAAAAAACAGCTTCTGCTGAATTCTATTTAAATCTTGGATATATTTACAAAGCTACACTTGTTTCCATAGACTACAGATTCCAGAATGCACTAAGAAGTATTCATGAAAACCAAGCAACTAATTACAAGAAATGGGGTTTGTGGTTGGCTAGGGCATGCACCTAAGCCAGGCAGAACCCACCACTCTAGTCAGGGTAACAGAGTTACACACCCAGGATAACCCCTGCTCACCCCCTTGGTAGGTTGGCAGAGCAGTCAGGCTTATCCCAGAGGCAATGTGTAAAGCCTTTGTGCAACATATACATGCACCAGTGCCACAATAAATACACCACTAAAGAGAAACCACACAGTAGTATATAAAAATACGGATCTATATTACATATAAACATTGACCAAAATAACATGAACCAATAGTCACTTTGCCAAGTAGGCAATGTTCATAATATCACAGTTAGTGCAATAAAGTAAAGACTCATATGTTGCACACGTCATGAAGACACCATCACTGCGCACATAATGTTCATCCTGACATGATACTCATTGTCATGCCAATGCAATGCATTAAACAACATAAGTCAAAAATCAGGGCATAACACGTAGCAGTTTGGTGTGAGAGAGAAAACATGAATCACCATACATCACTAGTAGTACCAAAGTAGTACCTAACTCCTAGAGTTTCAGGATAAACACATCCTTACAGTACAGGCACATGGATCCCGGTACACCTGCCCTTCCATTAGCAGGATTACGGCACTTATTCCTGGCTCACTGACCTAATGTTCTGATAGTACAGAGTAGTGCGCTCGGGCATCTGCACACCTAATAGTGATAATGCAGTAATTTAAAGGTCTTCCTCATTGCAACAGTTCATCGGGGCCTCCATCGAGGATCCAACCAATCAAACAAGTGCCCCAGATGAGCAAGGTTCAGGGCCCTCCCAGGTAGGCCCATGGTGTGGGGGAGACCCCACACAATTTGGGCTTTCGGCAGGTAGACCTCCCTTGGTCCCCCACGTGCCCCTTAGGGACAGGCACCTGCCAATGAAGGAAGCGCAGGATAATACCACACAACTCCTCAGAGGATGTGTTGGTTTCCTCTGCCCAGTAGGCGGCCAGCAGGTTTACGGTGATCTGTGTCAGCCCTTCGGGTCGTGCCTCCAGACATGCAACTTTTCCTCCAATGCATGATGAGCTACACCGGGATTGGCTCGTTTCTCTTTGGAGAGTTACCAGCCTGTGCCTAGCGGTCTTGGTGGGTGACAGCTGATCCTGGTAAGTGGTCCTCAGACATAGTAGCCGTCTTGCTTTTCTATTGTTTTTAGTCGACAGGCTGCATAATGGCATTTCCTCCCTGACGGCAACCAATACTTGGCACCCCCAAACCCAGGATGAGTTGTAGCACAGTTGATCGCAGTCTCTCTGCGTCCAAGCAGACTGCTGGTCTGTAGAACTGATAACTAGGTGACCTAGAGTGCAGTGTCTCTCATCACTTGCAGGCAGAGCGCTCAACACAGGGATAAGAAAGGGAAGTAAAGTACTCCCCAGGCAGTATCCTTGGAGAGACCAGGAGCACAACCAGTACCCACCACACGTTGGACTTCCTGGTTGAACAACTTGGGCTAACATGCAGCGCTCACCACTTGGTAGATCGGCCCACAAAGTGGAGTGCTCACCAGGCACTGGCTTTTCAAATGACACAGGGCAGGCAAGCAAGCCCTGGGAGATCAGTTGGGCACACAGGCAAGAATGCAGGCAGGCCAACATACAGGGTCCTTTGAAGGTGAAGAGGCAGTCCTTCTTAGCAGGTCAGCACTGCAAAGCAAAGTCCAAGTGGTGGTTTCTCCTGACAGCCCAATCGACCTCTGGTGCAGCAAGCAGAGCCAGCAGTGTCTGGTCACAAGTCCCTCTCAGAGTTTAAAAACATGGGTCAGAGCCCCTGTACTTATATCCAAAATGTATTTAATGTGGAGGTAACTTCAGATAAACTTTAGAAGTGCACAACACCCCCTTTCAATCCCCATCCCTGGCACCTGACACAATACAGGAGTGTGAAGACAACATTGTAAGAGGACAGGGACCTCTCTTTTCAGGTGTCAGAGACAACTCCTCCTACCCCTCTAGCTCAGGAAGGCCCAAAATCTGGGTGATGGACCACCAGGATATGCAGGGCACACCTCAACTCACTTTGTGTGACTGTCTAAAATGAATGCACAAAGAGGTCCCTATTAGTCTAAACCAGACATTGATTGGAGTCAAGCTGCAAAGCATAAAGAGTCATAGACACACAGAAATGCCCACTTTCTGAAAGTGCCAATTCAAAAATCAACCTTCACCGATAAGCAGGATTTAGTACCACTATTCCAAACATACCAAACATGGCAACACTACTTCTTCCAGATCATAAATTACCACCGAAACACATATCAGGTAATCCCTAATGCAGGCCTATGAGAAGGAGCAGGCCTTACATCAGTTAGAAACCAAATAGAATATGTGTCACTACCAGGACATGCCACACAATGAAGGCACATGTCCTACCTTTTGCCTACACAGCACCCTGCCCATAGGGCTACCTAGGGCCTACCTTAGGGGTGACCTATATGTAGTAAAAGGGGAGTTCCAGACTTGGCCAGTAACTTTAAATGCCTTGTCACTGTGGCAGTAAACTCCATACACAGGCCCTGCAGTGGCGGAGTCCTGAGACAGGTTTGAAGGATACTTCTGTGGATGGCGCAAGCAGCGCTGCAGGCCCACTAGTGGCATTTAATTTACAGTCCCTGGGTATATGAGATACCACTGTACAATGGACTTACAGGTAAATTAAATATGCCAAACAGGTGTAGACCAATCATGCTAACTTTAAAGGAGAGAGCACATAGCATTGATCAGCTGTGGTAAAGTGCCAAGAGTCGTAAAGCCAACAAAAACATGTCAGAGAAAATACAGGAGGAAGACAACAAGTTTGGGTTTAACCCAGCAAAAAGTCCAAGGTCCAACATTTGTCTCCCATACTTACAATAATACTAGTTTTGCTATTCCTCAGCACTGAATTTTGTGTTTAGGACTTGTGAAGAGAATAGGATTACACACATCTGTGGCTAGTTTTTTGCAGCCAAATATGTGACTTCACGTTGGACTTGTTGCTGCCTGGCCACTGTTCATATTCAGCCACTTCCTAAAGCTCCTTGTTCATGCTTTGTTTGATAAATATCTGTGTATTGGACCTCTTTTTGCCTGTTAGTTACCTGAATCCTGTCTTGCGTATGCCAGTCTTCTCCTGTGCCAGTGCAACTTACTGTACATTTCTCCCTGCCAATCATAGCATTTTGCTTTCTTCTCTTTTTTATCTTTAATCTTCAGTCGATTGCAGCCCATTAGAAGATCCCTCTGTGTTGTGCATCTTAGTTTGTTTTCTCTTTTCCTGTTTGCATCTTTTCTTTCTTCCTATCTTGTTTCCCAGTGTTGGTGACCTAGCTGTCCATTATGCTTATGCCTTTAGTTTCTGCCCTTGGCTCCTGTATCTACTCCCTATTGCCTTTATGTTTGCCCTGTTGTTTATACTCATTGCTTGTGACTTCTCTCTAGTTTGTAGATGACCTCGCAGTCCAGTCCTCTTGCTTTCTACATTTCCCAGATTCCTCGAACTTTCTTCAGCTTTGCCCTGGCACATTTGTTAAGGTCTTCATTCCCTTTGTTCATTCTAGTATAATGCACTCGTAATGAGGCAGACAGAATATCTGCCACATTCCTGTTTTGCTTTGTGATGGACTAACCTGCCTTCCAAATTCTAAATCAAGCCTTTAGTCTCTATTTTTGCCTTGTCTTATTTATACAGCTACAAGGCTTATGGTACTTGAGGTGCTTTGTTTGTTCTCTAATTGTTCCTGGCTACCTTACTCTCTTACTTTTGCTATACTTTTTAGGCTCCTCGTACTTGCTCTGCTCCATTTGATTTCTAGTTTTGCCTTGCTAATACTATATTTGCATTCCAGTTTTTTCTGGCTTATCTGTGCTTGTTTACTTTGGTCAGGTTTCTTTCTATTGCTCGCTTTGTACCGCTCTTAAGCTATTAGGACATCATTATCAGTGGCATGGACATCTACAAGTTTCATGCTGTCGTCCGAAACTTTTCAGGTCTGTGACCTCCAGACCCGACAATTCTAGGGGAAGGTACGTTATTTGCTTTCATGAAATTAGGCAAAAATGTGGGCGAATTCTGTGAAATGTACAAAATTGTGAGAATTGCACATCCATCATTTAGCATTATCTATACTACTATTATAAAGGAAAAACTTTGAACCTTTGAGGCGGGTAAACTCGGGAAACACAGCGCCAATCCACACACCCGATACATCGTTGTAATCGTCAGGGTGTGCAGATGGACATAGCGGCGGACAGGCGGTGAGGAGCGGCGGACAGGCGGTGAGGAGCGGCGGACAGGCGGGGAGGAGCGGTGAGCGACGGATGAGGTAGGTTATTTATTTATTTATTTAGGAACGGTGAGCGGCGGCAAAATACAAAAGCAAACGTTACATTAAATGAAGCAAAAATGACAATCGTGAGCCAACAAAATACAAGAGAAGGCAAACGGTGCGTTACAAAAGTGAGCCAAACGGTGCATTACAGAGGAAAAAGTGACGTGTGCTGGTTACAAAAGTGTACAAAGTAAACAGAGGTATAATACTGCATTACAGGAGGAAAAAGTGACGTGTGCAGGTTACAAAAGCGTACAAAGTAAACATAGAGGTATAATACTGCAATATATGGAGGAAGGCTCCGGGGACCCACGGACAACGTCGGGCCGGGCGGGGGCCCTGAAGCCTAATTGCTCCCGGACAACGTCGGGACGGGCTGCTAGTATTAGTATAAAATACATCCTTGTGTCAATTTATGACACATGAGCACATTTCAAACTAGTAAATAGTGGAAAAAACGCAATTAACAAACAAATATTGCACATGTGCCGGTTGTTCACTTTGTTCCTGCTCTCCTGCACTATCTTTTTGCCACAAACTCTGACATAATTACGTAGTATAGCATAATGCCATACATTTAGGAATGTTTCATAACAAGTGTAACACAAACTTCCCACCACTGCAACACCATAATGTACATTTGATATGAGCCTGTGCTGTGGACAACTGCTGTGCCCAACCCCACCTATCAGGGCCGGACTGGGAACCAAAACCGGCCCTGCCAAAGTGCTCGGCCGGCCCCACCCCTCTCCCCGGGGGGTTGGGGGTGCGACCGCGCACTTTGTCAGGGCCGTTTTTCGGCCGATTTTGTTACAGCTATGCTGCAAAAAACGGCCCTGAAACAAAAACGGCCCCCTGGGGCCCAAAACCGGCCCCCACCCATGCGGCCGACCGGGGGATTGCCCGGTGCCCACAACGGCCAGTCCGGGCCTGCCACCTATACATATGGTACAGCATGGGTAGACAAGAAAACCTTGTCATCCCGCTACCATCTGCCCTACTTCCACCACCAAGAAAAAAAAACAGGTGATAAATATATGTGAAGTCGGGCATGTTATTTCCCCAGAATGGGGAAAAAAGCGGAAATTGATCTAGTATTTCCAGGGCTACATATTACGGTCCATTCCCTTTGGACTAATTTTTCATTCCTCTTAACTCATGGGGAGAACTGGAAGGACTCTGTGGAGTATCGCAATGGCAAAGTATATGGAACAGTAAAAAAAAGTTTATTTAACTCAATACAATGGAAAAAATATGTTTATTTTTAATATTACGGCAACACTCTGAGCTGGAGTAATTTACTGTTATTGTGGGTCCCTTTTTGGCTATAGGAATTCTTAAGTGCAGTTTGAAAACAGCAATAGACAATACTTTTTTGTGGGTGGATGCATGTCCCTCACTAAACTCCTGCCTAATCCTCCCTAAACAACTCCTTAATCTTCTCTAAACCCCCTTTATTCCAGCCACTCCCCCTAGTGCCTTCCACATTTACTGCTAAGTAACAAACATACATGTGTTAGGATCTCCCCATAAAACAGATAGGAGAGATGGAGGTGGAGATTTACACTTGAAGGTTTGTGAATAGCATTTTGTAGTACGTTTGGAAGTACTAGTGTAGACTAAATGTACTCCAAAATGCAGTTTGTGAATATGCTCCCCTCGGTCTAAGAGGAATGAAAGGCGAGCAGGAGTGAGAAAACAGCTGTAAGTAAACATGCAGAGATAAATGCAAAGAAACTGGAATACAAGCACACGACTAGCAAGATGAAAGAACAAAACAAGAGACAGAATGGAGAATCTCAAGTACTAGAAACCTAAGAGCTGTGCTAAAATATACAGCAACAACAACAGGTGATGGATGGAATGCTTGAAATAATCTCAGCCATTGTCTATCCCTTGGGCCATTGTTTTTCGCCCACATTGACACTTCAGTTTAGACCCAGGAATATGTGAATCAGTCTTGACCCTGCTCTAATAGGAACAGTCCAGCCCAAATTGCTAGGCCAAGTCCTCCTCAGAACACAAGGCAAGTAACCCAAGACTAGTTTTGTCCTGATTGGGGCTTTTCAGTCGGCTTAGCTTGGTTGTAGTGGCACAGTCAGCAGGGGAACCACGTCTGTGCATACCGCCTGACATCGTCTCGGTCAAGGGACCCAAACGACTAATTAGGATGTGACTGAACACTGTTTAGTCGCATTCCTATACTTTACAATGGGAGCATGCATTCCAACGGTAATTGTAAGAAGGTGAGGTGAAGTTCATCGCTGCACCCCTTGGCAGGCACCTCAAGGTGGGGCTTGGCCTCCAACATGAGGCTGTGCACTAAAGGGGGCCCTGCTGGTGGTCCACAAAATGTCGAGTGCCGACAGCCTTTCTGTGTCGGAAAGGCTGGCACAGAAAGGCTGTCTCCACCCGGCATTGGAATCCCTTGGGCGGAAAGAGCCGCCATTGGGATTACTGAAAGCATTCCGACTGACAGACGGGCTCTATGAGCCCGTAAGAAGACAGTCGGAATGACCTGTCACATTCCTTTCCTACCGACTCCAACATAATCGGTCGGTCGGAAAGGAATCTGAACAGCTGATTACAAGAGCCGTTCCGACCGTATTGTAATTGGCCCCTTAGTGCGGCAACAACAATGTGATCAATGTAATGATTGAATTAATCTCTGCCACAGAATTTGCTCAGGGCTATACTCCAGTCCATTGTTTTTCCCCCAACCTGGCACCTCCGTTTGGACCCAGTCATTTGCTAATCAGTCTTGAGCTTGCTCCAATAGGAACAGACCAGCCTGAACTGCCAGTCCAGGTCCTCACTGAATGGGAACACAGACTGATTTACCCCGATTAAGGCTCTTCAGTTGGGTGTCGCTTGGCTCGAGTGGCACAGTGAACATAGGACAATGTCTGCGCATACACCTAGAATGTAGCGTGACAACTGTAGCAACAAGGTGACAGATGGCGTTGTTGAATTAATCTAAGCCACAGGCAATCGTTTTGGGCCACACACCAGTCCATGGTTTTTCACCCATCATACCACCTCAGTTTGGACACATATGCAAATCAGTCCCTTGTAAGGAATTAGGCTATTGGCTGAGTAGGTGGCAGCACCACTCAGATAACAACTACAGTCTTTGTCAGGGTGAATCACAAAAGTCAATCAATCAACCGGTGCTTAACCCTCTGGTAGCTTGGCACAAAATCAGTCAGGCATATCTTGTGTAAAGTATTTTTGCGGCACACAAACAGTAAGAACACAACACAAGAAATATCCCAAACCAAATTCAAAAGCAAGAGTATATTTAAAATATTAATACATTAATGAATTAAGTTCAATCGGTGAAGCCTGAGTTATGACTTCAATATTTTTGTGTGCAAAATAACACCTAAAAGATCAACCGACCAACCACAGGTATCTGGCAGCACGAGATCAGGGCACAGTAAAAAGTTAAGGCCAACCATGATGGAGGGCAGGTCGGATACATGAGGTCGATTGTATCTGGTCTCAGCTTACCTTTGGACTCGGAAGACATTTTGAAGAAAAGCTCCTTATTAAGTAGAGTTCAGCAGGGCAAAGCTGCTGGCGGTTTTTGGGGAGGAGGTGTCATCTTTGTGGAGTCGCTGGATGATGTTCCAGTGACGATTTTCACGTTTCAGCTTTGCCACTTTTCTGGAAGACAAAAATTTCCAGCAGAACAAAGCTGCAGACTGTAGCTGACAAGTGCACCTCTAAAATCACTTACAAGTGTCTAGGACCTGGAGAGGGAGGGGGTTGGGGGGTTAGGACTTACTCAAACAGAGACCAGTTGCAGAGTTCAAGGCCTTAGGTGCTTGTTATGTTCCTGTAGCATACACAGCAGGCCAGCCAATTAGACCTTTGAGTCACTTCTGATAGTAAATTCAAGGAGCTGGCCCATTTCCCTTTAAGCACCAAGGCAGGGTTTCAAGTAGCAACACAGTCCTCTTATAGCAGCAGGGCTGTCTTCCACAAGTTCAGGAGCACACTGAAGAGGTTTCTGTGGGTCCAATATTTATATCTGGTGCCAACCTTTGACGTAGGGGACTTCCCTATACTATGCCCACATCTGCTTCTTGAAAGTTCTTCCCTTCCCCCGTCAAGGCTCCAAGTAGTCTGGGATGATCACAGTGTTGAGTTCCTTTGTGTGTGCTGGAGATAAATTTTGAAGTGTAAGTGGGGTTGGGAACAGTTCTGTGCCAGCCGTCCTACAGGCATGACCCATCCTGACCACACCTAGTCCCCATTTTCTCACTGTTTGGGAGATATATACAAAGCTCAAAATCAGAGACATTTAGAATCATTTGACCTAGGACACTGACAGGAGTGCAAATGGTTAGGGCTAGAAATGGCAACCTTCTAAAAGTGGCCTTTTCAGAATTGTGACTTAAAGTCCAACTTTACCATTCTAGAAGATTTTAGATTACAATTCATTTCAGTCTAAATATACATTTCTACCTGCTCCCAAATAAAGGTTGGCTATTATTAAATGTAATAAGGTGACCTAAAGTTATCTAATGGTAGAAGTAGGTCGTACAGCACTGTAGAATAAATGTTGGAGTTTTTCACTACCAGGTCATGTCAAACATAATCACACAGCATCTCCAATGCACTACCCTAATTCCCACTCTATACCTCTCCCAATATATCACCTACCTCCACTCTCTGACTCATCCTAAACCCCATTCTACTACTATGATTCCCGAAATAACCTGTTCTACACTCTTCCCTCCTTTAATTATCTCATACCTCTTTTACTATTCAGATCTCCCGAACAAGCCTTTCTAAACCCTTCCCTCTGACTCTTCCCCCTCCACCTCTCCTTTACTCATCCCAAACCTCCTCCTACTGCTATGAGCTAAAAACATCACTTTCTAGACCCGTCCCTCTTCTATCCCTCAACTATCCTTTTTAATCCAACTAACAGACTAACATGTCCACCGCTCAAATTAATTTCATATTTCCCTATACTAATTCCCCACAAATCTTGCTCGGTTTCCAGAGTAGCGTGCTACCGGCCAAAAGTGATTCAACAACTCATCAGGGGTGGCAAGTGCTACATAAATGCCAACCCTTCCCTCTTCTATCCCTCCACCAACCTTTTTCAATCAAAATAACAAATTCACTGTGCTGTGCTACTCGCTGAAAAAGCACTTTTAAGCCTCATCAGGGGTAGTAGGTGCTATACAATTTCAATTACATGTCTTACTTTATAAATGCAATGCATCTACTCCTATGGGCCTTTAGGACCTATTTTAGGAGAGACTTATATGTATTAAAAAGGAAGGACTGGGCCTGGCAAAAGGTTTTGTTTTGCCAGGCTGAAAAGACAGTTTAAAACTGCAGTACAGGCTGCAAAGTCAGGCTTGAGACAAGTTTTCAAGTGTTACTTTAGTAGGTGGCACACTGATGTGTTGCACACCCTCTATTTGCTCTTATTTAAAGACACTGGATACCATGTAGTACCATATACTAGGGACTTGTAAGCAAATGTAATGTTCCAATCAGGTGCAGACCAAATTTATCATGTTTTAGGGAGAGAGCACAAGCACTTTAGCACTGGGCAGCAGTGAGAAAGTGCCCAAAGTTCTAATGTCTACACAAACAAATTCAGAAAACAGGAGGGGCGAAGTCAAAAAGTGTGGGGATAACTACACTACGGATGTCAGGTCTAAAAACTCTGTACCCACACATTTAAACAGTCAAAGACACAACACAGTAAACATTTCACTTCAATATATGAAAATAAAGAACATTTAAATATTCAAAATTACATCAAAACAACAAAATTCCAGCCAGAGGAACCAGACACATGAATGTTTAAAGACTTAAGTGGAAAAAGTGCCTAAGGCCCCGAGGGCCTCAAGGGATGCACTTAGAGACTCACAGGGTGTTAGGCAGAGGCGATCAGCAGAGTCCGGTCCATGTCCAGTTGCTGCAGGTCAGGTGGGCACTTTAGGAATAAAGGCCTCTTGCAGCTTGCTGTGTCCCTGTACTCATGCAAAAGGTCACCTAACCCATGGAGTCCACTTCTTTGTCAATGGTAACATCCTAAAAGCTTATTTTCCTGAAATGATTTTTTTTAATCTGACCAGACGCGAGGGGGCATTTTGCACTAATAACTATTACTAAATGCAGAATTACTCTTCTTGCATAATTCTAGCGTAATCTTGCAGTATTTTTAGGTAATGCCACATGATCAGAGTACTCTGAATTGGGCAAGTTACACCCCCGCTAGCTACATGGCCTTCACAGGAGTCACTTGCTAATATTTAAAAGGGAGGTTTTTATTTGTCAAAAAAGGTCATTTTAACAGGACGCACTGCAGGTTTTACATTGCTGCAGTCAGGCTGCAATGGTACGCCTCAAAATGTTTTTCTTTCTCACACTAGTGGAAGACACAACGAGGGCTGCTGCCCACAGGTAACATTTACATTTTCATGCCATGGTATTATTTAATATATCATAGACTATGACCATATAAGGGAATTAAATGCATCAAAGAAGGATTAGCCAATTTCTACTTGTTTTACGGGCCAGAGCACATACTCTGGAGACTAGACAGCAGTTGCTTGGTGACTATGCAAAAAATAAGCTTTTTCTCACATAGGCTACAAGCAGGTATGAGAGTAAAGAAAATGCAATGCAGGGATATCAGAATTGGGCAACAAGCTGTATTGCAACAGGAGACGGGTTCTGGCAGTAGCACAACAGTAATTGACCAGCAAAAAATGAAGGGTTTGGATATAAAAAGTTACAACCATGAGTCCATGGACAAAGAGCTTTCGGCAATGATAGTTTATAAGCAGTTCTAGGTGGCAACACTTCCAAAGGCAGAGTCACTAGACTGCACAAGATTAGTCACAGTTGTGTGTAATGTCATGCTCTAACAAGTCCTAAAAGAGAAAATCCATTGCTGAGGAACAGTAATATTCAAAGCATTGCATAAAGGATGCAGATGGTTTATGCACAGTGCCTCTCAGAGACAGAGGGATGAATTGTAACATCTGCATTCTCTTCTAAGCCAAGCTGAACACTACCTCTGCCTCAAAGGTTCTCTTTCCTGTCTGAAACTTCTAGTCCAAATAAAACCACCCTAATGTACCTTATGTAGTGCCTGTATCTTCTGTCCATTACACCACTCCACCTCGCTGTGCACCCAAAATGTGCATCTAATCTCTGCTCTATGCCAATTTTCCATGAAATATCCACGAATGCCAGTAGTTCCACTTACGCATTCTTACCTGTTCGACACAGTACCTGATCTGTACGTGGAGACATTGGGGCCCCATCACGAAACTAACATCTCTGTTGCTCCCTGAGTCTGACAACTTCTCTTCTTCCTAACCCCCACAATTCTCCACCACTTCCTGAGTATTGAATGTTGCCAGTCATTATGCTCCTATTGGCCTAGGTTCCCCAACTCCTTCCAAGGAACACCAGTTTTTCTTGACCTATAGTCCACACCCACTGTCACTCCATCATTCCTCCTTTCAGTGGCCTCCTGTGATACGTTTTTGTCCCTCTGCTTGCTCACCATTTCATGCCACACATATTGACTACATCATTTTGCGCTTTAATGTTCCATAATGTGGACCTCCAAATTCTACCTCTTATCATTTGAAACATCACAATCTCTTTGGCCGCCTGGCCAGTTCCTGTCCTCTGGTCCACCGAGCCCTCCATATATAGGGCAGGACTGCTTCACAGTGCAACTTTATGTGCAGTCATTGCAAACCACCAAACTCTTCCCATCTTATTTCCGATCGCACTGATCTTATGGTCTCCTGGCCAATTTCAACGCGCCCATTTCCCATGCCCAATATACACTAACCAGGTAGGGCTGAGCGTCTTAGATAACAAGCTTTGGTAGAGCCAACAGGTTCGCCTTCGTGGCCTATTGGCCTTGCAATGTAGCCATGCTGCAAAGCATCAGCTGTGGGACACATCAACTTTAGGCACTTCTACTGAGTATGTCTGGCATCAGACATGTGAGCTAAAACTTTCACACCAAAATAACACAGCAGTCACACTCGCAGGCACGCAGTGGGATCGTTTGACGTTCAGATGAAGTACTGCACATTGAGATCTTTCTCCATAAAAAGAAAAACGACCCCTTGAATCCAAAGGGTAGCTTGACATCCAGGCAATGAAGCAATCACTTTATACAATACTAGCTTCTGAGAAGTCCAAAGTATACTGCCTCTATGTTGAAAGTCATAATGACTGTCAGCGATTTATGTCTTGTGCTTGCCCTGCCCGGCATACCAACACGGCTGCAGGGTGCTCATGCACTTGGCAGTTTAGGGGAACACCTCCACCTCAAGTAATAATTGTACTCTAGGGCCGACCAGTGGTGAAATGAAGACCAGCAGCACCATATGTCCTTTTTGTCATACTTGCTGCAGTGTTTTTAGAACCTCCTTACCTTGACTTCAGCTTCATTCATTTTTACTGCCACTGCTCCAAATCCTCTTAAAATTTCACAAGGACAGACTTGGTGGTTTGCAGCCTGTTTTCTCAACAAGATATATTTCTTCTTGGAATGCCAGATATTGCAAGGCACCTGGGGGATGTACAATTGTCCCTGTTTTTTGGGGTTGCCTACAGACAGCTGCAGAAGATTTCACATTATCAATAAAGTACAACACACATATTCAGACATACACACATACTGTTCAGAGAGTGGGCTTTTGGTTAGCCCCCTTTGGTATTTTAGTGATTTTTAGGAATTGCCATTGGCTGGGTAAGCTGTCCTTAAACCCATGGCAGCATTTTGTGTGAAGTTACAGGGGGCTCTTAGTCCTCTAAGGGAACCTCTCCACTGTTCTGCTGCCCTCCTGCACTGTCTCTGTGCCCCACCGGCCCTCCCCACTCCCGCAATGCAGGATGTGGCCCCACCACCAACCCTGCCATGGCATGCTACCTGGCTCTCGTACTACTTTTAGTTTTGGCTTTGCCTCAAAAGCATTGGCAAAGCCAACCCATTCTAAATTGGTCTCTCTGTATGAATGCATATACTTGACGACCTACTTGTAACAGATTTTGGGGGGGGTTTGAAAATCCATTACAAGATGTCGTGGGCAAAGTAGTCGATTTTTGTGTGTCAGGAGGCAAGAAAATAAGTGCTAGGAAACATTCAGTGCAAATCCAAGGACATCTACTAGGTCAAGTACAAATCAATCAGGAGATTTTTGTAATGGTAAATTTCAAGGCCATGTAGATGAAGGTGTCAGCGTGGATAGCATTATTAATCAGGCATGTTGATTTACATGTAAAGGCACCTTGTATTGACTGAACTCCATTGGGGTGGTCAAGATAGAGGCAACGTTTTCATATTTTGGGTGCTGTGGGCAAATCTAGCAGCTGACTTTGAAGTTTTTCAGGGAGGGGCATGTCGGATATCAGGCAGGTCTGCACAAAAGGTAATTCCTTAGTCATCTCTTGTCAGCAGATAGACTAGTGTCTGTATAGTAAACTTCATGTCAGTCTCAGGAATAAACTTGTGTTACATTTTTGAAGTTGAAGTTTGTGCTGGCCATTCTTGGAGAGCATTAGAATATGACTTTGTATCTGCAGTCTGTCATTCAAGATAAAACATGGGGATTTGAAGTTGTTCAGTGTTTACTGTGCAACAATAATGAGACATCAAGCTTTTAATTCCATTTAGTGTAGAGGTCAGTTTAAGAATATCTAATTCATAGCAGATACATGGCCTCGTATACTCAATCCATGTTCCTTAGGGTTGAGGAGTAGTTTGTGGTCAATGGTATCAAAAACCCTGGCCACAACTAGTGCAATTCAGAGGCAAAAGTCATTGGCATAGGATGTGAAGAGTGTTGTCATCTATGTGAAGCACATCAGTGTCTGTACTAAATCCTGGCTGGAAAATGGTGCTCATCAAGAAGGTTCTTTCTCTTTGGTCAGCAAGCAGCGCAGTTCTCAAAAACGCTGAGCAGAAATTATAGACTTGTTATGAATTGATATATGTTGCATTTTTCTATATCTGTATGGGGTTCTTTAACGTGGTTCAATTAGTGATAGAGAGAAGAGTTCAAAAGGCTAGTCCAGCAGAAACTCAAGTAATCACTGATTGATTGGGTGGGCGAATGGCACAGGGAGGAGTAATAGCTCAAAGGTTTCACGATGGTGATAGTGCTGGCAATGTCCAATGTTTCCCTGGCTCACATGTAGTCTATGGCCCTCATAATGAGTTGATGGCTAAATTTGATCCCGTTACAAACACATTTTTGAACAGGGATCGAAATTACGACTTGTGTGATAATGATAGGATACTCTCAGTTTTTCCCTGAGGATTCTGGCAGATAAACCCTGTCAATCTTTATCGAGGGTGGAGGGAAATCCTGGGAAAAAGGGAAAACATGCAGAATTTGGTGTGTTAAAAACCAATTCCACATGGTATGCACCACTTTTCTTTTGGAGGTATTAACACGCTGTAAATACCTCAACATGGGGAAATGGCATGTATCAAATGAGGTAAAAACACCACACTATTCCAACAGACTCATAATGAGGGCCCAGGGGACTGATATCAATCAATCAATCAAAGACATTTATAGAGCGCACTACTTACCCGGAGGGTCTCAAGGCGCTTGGGGGGGGGGGTGCTGCTACTGCTCGAACAGCCAGGTCTTGAGCTTCTTCCTGAAGGAGAGATGGTCTTGGGTCAGGCGCAGGTCGGACGGGAGGGAGTTCCAGGTCTTGGCGGCCAGGTAGGAGAAGGACCTTCCTCCTGTTGTCGCTCTTCGGATGCGGCGGACGGCGGCGAGGGCGTGGTTGGTCGATCGGAGGTGGCGTTTGGGAGCGTAGAAGTTGAGGCGGTTGTTGAGGTAGCTCGGGCCTTGGTCGTGTAGGGCTTTGTGTGCGTGGGTGAGGAGACGGAAGGTGATTCTCTTGTTGACGGGGAGCCAGTGCAGGTCTCTTAGATGTCCGGAGATGTGGCTGCGACGGGGGATGTCGAGGATGAGTCTGGCTGAGGCGTTCTGGATCCGCTGGAGTCTCTTCTGGAGCTTTGTGGTGGTTCCAGTTGTTAACTGTCTTGTTGTCCTGACAAGTGCACCCACTGCCAGTCTTACCCTTCCCTTTTTCTGCACATTAGACACCCCTATCGTAGGCCCAAGTTACCCCCCTGGGAAGTGAATTATAAAAGAGATGTAATAGATTGTGCACATACAGTTTGTAAGGTAATTATTTACATCACTCTTTTTAAATAATATGGCAATACTCTGGCCCACATTTATCACAGTGTTGCAACACTAATGCCAGATTTATCAAGCCACTCAAGGCCACCTTGGCGGCCCCGGCATGGTTTGATAAATATGGAGTAACGCAAGGCAGCGCAAACTGTTTCTGTGCCCTGGAGAGGCGTTCCATGGGTGGAGCACGGGTGTTTTTATGCATACGGCCATGGATTTCGGTGCATTCCCAGAGTTATCATTAGTGGTGGACATGGTTGAAAATGCTTTGCCTTCTCAGAGGAGACCTAATGAGGAGAAATATCTTTATTTCTCCTCGTTTTTTCCCTCCTTCTGTTTGTGCTGCAGAAAGCAGAACAAACAGAAAGAGGAAAATACCTCTCATGATTGTTTTTGTGCATCAAGGTTTCCCTTACTACATAAAACCAATCCTGCTTCCAACACAGGCAGCCCTGCACCATGGTGCAACAGTGCCTGCGTTGGAGCTAGGCAGCCAAAAGTGGACCAGAGCATGGAAAAGGATAGGAATGCACCGTATTATGTTAACAGTGAATTCCTTCCCTTTCACGCAGGCAGCACAGCAAGGTGGCTTGCTGCATTTTGCGGCAGATAAGTGTGATAAATATGCCCCAGCATTACTAACCACAAACAAGAGAATAATTTAGTTGAATACCTTTTTCCTACCAAAAAAGCCTGGGTTGCGTGCCCTTTGGATTTAGTGATGTGTCAATATTAAAGCACTTGGGGCTAGATGTAGGTAAGTGGTATTTACCGATTCATAAATACCGAATTTTACTGATTCGGTATTTATGAATCGGTAAATATGAAGGGGGGAGATGTAGGTAATTCCAGATGTGGAAATACCGAATCGGTAATATTCGGTATTTACTGATTCGGTAAATACCGAATCGGTATTTCCTATTGATTCCTATGGGCTGTGAAGCCTATAGGAATCAATGGGAAATACCGATTCGGTAATTACCGAATCGGTAAATACCGAATTCTGCAAGGGTGCAGGGGGTGTCACTTTGACACCCTCTGGCACCCCAAAAATAGGCATGTGCGCCATGTGGCATACAGACATGCCCTAAGGGCATATCTGTCTGTCACATGGCTAGGTGTGCATGCACACATGTGCATGCACACCTGAATTCGGTATTTTAACACCCAATTGGATTGGGGGGTAAAATACCGAATTTGTAGGGCCTTTGGGACTCAGAAGAGTCCCACCTACATCTGAGATTTACCGAATCGGTAAAAATACCGATTCGGTATTTTACAGAATCGGTAAATTTACCGATTCGGTAAATTTACCGATTCTGTAAAAATGTGCCCCTACATGTCAAATCTTAAATACCGGTCGGTAACGGCCGAAATCGGCCGTTACCGACTGGTATTTTGGCTCCTACATCTGGCCCTAGGTCGGCAGCATGCGGCCCTGAGAGCGGGCACATGGGACGGCAGCCAGGACCTAGAAAGAAATTACATGAAATGTTACCAGGTATTGCCTCAGTACTAAGCAAGATGTTAATCTGTGGGAGACCCCAGTGATGCACTCTACGTTGTGTAATCCTGCTGTTCTGCCCGACATTACATTAATTAAAATACTCTCTAAAACATAACTAAGCAAATGCCTTTAGACTGTGGAACTAACCTCCATCAGACATTCATATAGAGCCGTATGTATCACTATCAAAAACGTGCCCTTGTGAATTTTTTTCATTAGTGTGCCTGGCTGGATATGTTTTATTGAATGACTTTCAAGTGTATACTTTAAATCACATACCTGCACTGCAGACCAAGCCAACACTATGAAAAAAAGAAGGATAGGCAGCTTGGAGTGAGTGAATGATAAGAACACCTTAAATAGCAACTTCAGCAGCTATTGGACATGCAAATTCATCAGAAATAGAGTGGGAATACCATCCCTTGCTTTAACAGATGTCATCACCTCTAGAATGGTTTGGCTACTAACCTGTCGTACATCAGGCCACACCATTCAATATTTTCCTGACATGGTGGACCCTCCTGCATTCCCTATTCAACCTTTACCATCAGTTCGTTCATTATTTCTGGCTAGCATCCCATGGTGATCGCTGATCTCTTTTCTGGGCGCTGTGCTTGATGACAAGATGCTCTGTAACTTTTTGGGTCTGAAAAATGTATCTCTCTACGTTGATCCCCCAGGGCTAATCTCATCAATTCTGTCCTTTCCCATCGGTTCAGTTCCCATTTTTTGTGTAGAAAAGGTGGTCGTACCTTTATTCGAAGAAACCAAAGCTACACATTTGGTCTGAAATTGGCTGAGGAAGGCCAGGCAATATTATTTGTCCTGCTGGACCAGTTTGTGATCTTTGATGCCGAGGAACATACATCCTTTTTTTTCAACTGACCGCGTTTGTCAATGCTGCCTCTTCTGCTCTGGAGTGATGTACATGGTTTTTAGCTTATGGGTCTCAGAAGATCAAGACAGAGGGCCTCATTTACAAAACAAATGACGCAGTGCAGCACCTCAAGCCATTTTGCTGCCCGAGCTGCATCATTTTAAAAGCACAGAGATGCGTTGTATTAACAACAATAGTACGTATTCTTGTGCTTTCCCCTGCACTGACATACAATTGGCTGGCATGCACCAGAGAAGGCCCCCTTGCATCACATTGCAAGGCTGCCTGCATGTGTGTATGATAATTTCTGTGCAGGAAGAGACAAATTCCTGCACAAAAACAATAAGTGATGGCATTTTCTTCTTTCTATACAATGAGGAGAAATAAAAATATTACTCCTCGTTGCTGCTCTCCTACGCCTCCCATGGGGAGGTGTAAGATTCTGACGCATTCCCAGCTTTACAAAACTTTGTAAATCTGGGATTGTGTCAGGTTCCATGGATGTTGCGTGGGAGCACCCACAGCCACACCCATGAAATGCCCCTTTCCCACAAAGTAATGCATGAAAGGGGCCATATTTACAAGACCATAAAAAACCACATGGAGCGACTTTACGTAGCCTTGTAAATATGGGCAGGCACACTGCACAAGCAGTGCGTCAAAAAGAGTGAAGCACTGATGGTGCAATGACTTTGTAAATTAGTCTGATACTTTTTTATCTCTGACTCCTCTCTGATCATCAGTAAAGTTCCTCAGGGATCTCTGATATCTCCAGCACTTTTAAAGGTACATAGAGCCCCGTAATTTAGTAACATCAATCTACACCCCATTGGATACCATTAGTAAGGTGATGAACACCGTCTTTATACCCGGGTTAGCAGTGCAGAGAAAGATATTGCTTCTTTCCAATGCTGTTTTTTTAAGACAAAAATATCTGAGGTTAAAGAGACATAAATCAGAATAATCCTGTTGAGTAATCTCAGCATGGTGGTACATAATGGCTATGTACAACTACCAAACCTGAAAAAAGATGATCCTGTACCTTCTTTCAACCATAGTCCATATCAGCGAATTTATTGCTTGATTTTTACCTTGATAATGCTCCAACTTTATGTAGTTCTCATCTGAATAGCCTGCAAATGCTCAAAATAATTCAGTAAAATAATCGTTGCCCTTCAAAAATGAAATCATGTGATGTAGGTGAGGAGCCAGTGAGTCAGGAGCGCCTTCAAAATAGCTTATCTAACCATTGGGGCAGATTTTCTATTAACTCAAAATGGGGGACTTTTCTAGACGATATTTATGATATAATATTGATATCAGAGGATATCTATGCATGCAATATTCTGCTACCACATTCCATTGAACATTGATCACATCTTATACTCCTTCTCTGTATTTACATATTTATCGTCAGTGTCATAGTAAGTTCTAAATGAGAACGCTGCTTCGCCTTCGGAAGTATGTATACATCCAATACATTTCTCGTATTTAAGCGTCCTCTCAAGGTACTTGTTCCGAAAACAGTTTACATCATCAGGACTTAGAAACCCAAAATAACACAGGATGGCAAACAAGTGTTATTAGTGAGTCAGAAAATGGATTCAAAGTGTTAATGTGGAAAGTGGCCTTTCTCTGGCCACAATATAATATAAGATATACATTACTGTAGTGTTTCACTTAAACCCATCCACCAAGAGTCTTCTCTCCAGAATGATTGTATAGGTGTCAGGTATATTTTCACAAATATCCAATTCAAAGACTATGCATCTTTACATATAGCAAAATCCCTGACTTCCCACTATTGCTCCAACATATGTTTTCGTTGTGAACTCCAGATTCTGATAACTCGGTGCACGGTCTTGGTGACGATTTCAGGTTAGATAGGCACCTGGGCTGCGCCTCTTCTCCACGTTTAGATCAAATTCTGCTTCCCTGCTCGACATGAGATATTTAAGCAGTCTCTAACAAGCTTTGGGACCCAGCCTTGTGATCAAGCAAGTCCTTTGAGAGTCTGGTTTCCTCAAAGGCCTTTGGGTGTGTCCCTATTCCCAATAGAGCACAGGACATAGTTAGATCCCTTCCGACCCAAATGAATTGTGAGTTTCATACTACAAGTAAGATATGTTCAAGGCAGGGTGTTTTATTCACAAAGCTATTCGGCTGTTTAGGCTCAGTTTACATGCAAAAATGGGTTGGTTTAAGAGTGCAAACTGACCTTTTGTTTTGCCCAATTTTTGTATGTACACATGCAAATTACCCACATGTACAATCACAAGATTTCAGTGTAAAATTACATAGAATACTTTTCCCGTGGGTAGAGAGTGAATATTCCTGAGAGACATTGGCTTCAAAAGCTGGCGCACAAACATAGAGATATGAGTTTTACTAAGGCCATTAACACCATGGCAATTGTAGGAGGTTTACACGGGTCGAACGAGGGAATAGAAATTAAACACCCTCAAAAATTGTTGGGGATGTATAAGGAGGGGATGCTTCCCTGTAAAAAGTGATCACCTCCTGGACAAAACAATTAGAAAGTGCATCTTTGCTTATCATGAGTTTTTCGCATGAGCAAATTTATTGGTCTATATTTCAGTATGTGAAAAGTGAATTAGTAATTAATTGCAGGAGCTCTAATATGAGAACTTGGACAGGACAGGTTCCCAGGAATTGAAACCTTTGTGAATACCAAAGAAGTTGGAATCTTACTCGAAATGCAGAAGGAAACCTGTGCTGGTAAATGCGGACTGTTTCTTGACAATGGCGTCCTGGAACTTGTATTGTTTCAAAGTTCATACTAATCGTGTAGCTACAGTAATCAAGCAGATATTTGGGCTGTCAAGGTTCAATCAGTGTGGGTGAGACTGGTGACCTAGGGTGTTTACTCTTTTTTTTCAGTACAATAAAGTTTATTGGTTATAATATAAGGTATGAATATACAATACAGCAAAGAGAGTATATGGGAAAACGGGAAGGGGGAGGGGAAGGAGAATAAAGAAAGTAAAATCGAAACACATGGTAAATCTTAAGGAACAACAGTAAACTTATCATGAGCATTAAAAGTAGGAAGAAAAGGTACAATAATTATACAATAAGAGAAAAATGCAAAGGGGGTTATGCAGACAATTATGTTAACAAAGAAAGGGGAATGAAAAGGGGCATCAAGGGGGTTTGGAAACCTCCTGCTGAGCAGGTCGTGGACAAAAGGAGCGAGTAGTACAATTATCCAAATACATCGTAACAGGAAGCCATAAATCTGCACGTTTAGCTGCCATCTGAGCAGGAAATACAAAAGCGGTATCAAGTCTATGGTTATGACAAACATTTATACCACCATGCTTTGAAAGTAATAGTAGAAGAAGACTTCCAGTTAATAGTGATTTGTTGAAATGCAACAGCCAATAATAAGTCAACAATATGAACATAGAGGTCAGTCTCGTCCCAGCAAGGAGAAAGACTGCCCAAAAAGATATGGGAGGGAGAGAAGGGAATATAGGTGTGAAAAATGACATTGATTTGTGCCCAAACCTGCAACCAGAAGGCATGTACATTCTTGCAGAGGAACAACATATGAAACAGAGTGGCATTGGGCAGGGAGCAAGACCAACATATATCCGGGGTGGTGGGGAATCGCTTGTGGAGGATAGAAGGAGTTTGAAGCAATCGGTTATATATGAAAAATAGAGATTGGGTCAGGGATGCTGACCTAGAGGTTTTACGAACCTTTACCCAGATCTTGTCCCATAGAGAAACCGGCCATGATATAGAAAAATCGGTTTCCCAATGCTCCTCTACCGTGGACTTGGGCCTGGGGAGTGTGTGTGCATGAAGGTGTTTGCATATAACAGAAGCTTTAGGAAGGGGTTGTAGAATAGAATGAAGTTGAAGGGAAGGGCTAGGTGAAATAGAAGAAGGGGACATTAGTAAGAGTCTTGCATAAACCTCCATGACCGTTGCTTTAAGGAGAAGATATTTGGGAGAAAAGGAGGAGGGTAACTTAAAGGAGGAACACAAGGCATGGAAAGGCATGAAGGTGGATTGTGAGAATAGCTGCGATATCCAAATCAATCCCTTAGATCTCCAAGATTTCCAGTAAAAGGGTTTACCTCTGATTAAAAGGTATTTATTATGCCAAATAGTAGATGAGAGGAAATCTGCAACAGTTGTAGGGTGAGGAGGTTTAGAGGATAAAAGGAGTTTGACAGTAAATTTATGAATAGGAGTGGGAATTGAAATGGGTTTGCGTGAGAATGAGATGTATTCAGCAAAGGAGAAAGGGGAAAGAAAAAGGCGTTCAACCTTGGTCCATAGAGGACAGGGGGAATCAGGGTCCTGTAGCCAGAAGGAAGCTTGGCGTAACAAAAAAGCTTTATGGTAAGTTGGAAAGTCAGGAAAGTTAACTCCCCCTTCAGAAGTGGGGCGAATGAGCCTAGCAAGAGACATTCTGGGTTTAGATTTATGCCATACAAAAGAGGACAAGATTGAGTTAATTTTCTTTAAAAATTTGGCCGGGATAGAGACGGGGATATTGGAAATTGTGTATAGAATAATGGGGGATAACATCATTTTGACGGTATCTAAACAACCCCACCAAGACAAGTAAAGAGGGTGCCAGCGGGCTGTGAGGTCAGAGAGTTGCTGAGTGCATTTAGTGAGACATAGGGAGACAGTATCAGGGATGGAAGGAGTAATGTACAATCCTAAGTACTTGATGTGGGAGTGGCTCCAGGTAAAATTGGAGGCGCTGAAGTCAGGTTTAAAGGTGAATTTAGTCAGGGGAAGGATCTCACATTTATCGTTATTGAGCCTATAACCGGAGATTGAGGAATAATGGCGTACTTCTTCTAAGAAGGCAGGGATGGAAAACGTGGGATTCGAAATGAAAAGTAAAATATCATCTGCGTAGGCAGCAAGTTTAATGAAGGAGTCGGCGGTTTGAAAGCCATGGATATTAGGGTTCTGGCGTAATCTAGACAAAAAAGGTTCTAAAGCAAGATTGAAAAGAAAAGGGGAGAGGGGGCATCCTTGATGAACTCTTCTGCCAAGGTCAAAGTAGGAGGAGATTTGACCATTGGCATAAACCGCAGCACGTGGGTGAGAATATAATAATGAGACTAGGGAAGTAAATTTAGGGCCAAAACCAAACCATCCGAGAGTATGGAAGAGATAAGGCCATTCGACCCTGTCAAACGCCTTCTCAGCGTCCAGAGCTATAGCCGCGAGGGAATGTTGGAGGTGAGATGATTTGGACAGTATGTTAAATAAAAGCCTGGTGTTATCCGTGATGTAACGACCTTTAACAAAGCCAGACTGTTCTTTTCCTAAAAGGTAAGGAAGCAGATGATCTAGCCTGATTGCCAATGACTTGGTGAAAATTTTGTAATCAATATTAGCAAGGGAGATGGGTCTGTAGTTTTTGCAATGTTGCACATCTTTTCCAAGTTTGGGAATTAAACAAATGTGTGCATCTGAAAAGGACCCTGAGGAGGCACCGAAGTCAGCAAAGGAATGGCGGAGGGAGTGCAACTTCGGAATCAATACCTTGGAGAAATGGAGGTAAAACTCGACGGTAAAACCGTCTGGACCAGGAGCTTTATTAAGTTTAAGATTCTGGAGTGCAGTGAACAATTCTGTCTGTGAGATGTCAGTCTCCAAAGAGGAGAGATCAAGAGGGAAATGTGCAGGGGGTTGAATGGTTGAGAAGAAATTTGTGAGAGAATGAGGAGAGGATTGGGTGTCAGATGTGTATAAAGTCTCATAAAAGCGGGAGAATGTAGCGAGGATGTCAGAATCTTTGTGGTGTAAGTGTGCATTGGCATCATAGACAGACTCAATATTCATCTTATTGTGCTTAACCTTCAGGTAATTAGCAAGGATTTTCCCAGCCTTGTTCCTACCACCATAAAACTTAGCACTGGACTTAAGTAAATATAAGGAAGCATCTTCATTGGATTTTTCATTATATTTAAGTTTAGCAGCGACGAGAGCTGTCAGACTATCTTTGGAATGTGAGGTAAAATAGGCGTGTTCCAATCGCTTAATGTCAGTAAGGAGGGCTTTGGTGAATTGGCGTGCAGTCCTGAGTTTTTGGGCGACAAAAGTAATAATAAAGTCGCGTGCGGCTGCCTTGAAAGCGTCCCAAATAGTATGTTTCGAGGTGGGCGAAACATCGTTGAATAAAAAAAATTCATCACAAAAGGCAGTAAAGGAGGTGGAAAACTTAGGATCCAAGAGGAGGGCATTATTAAAACGCCATCGCCTGGGTCCATCAATTTTAGGGAGCACATCAAGGCTGACTACAACAGGGGCATGATCCGAGAGCAAGATTGGACCAATGTCCGCTGCAGTAAGCGTTTGAGCAAGATCATGGGAAACAAAAATGTAGTCAATCCGTGATTGAGAACGGTGAGACGGAGAATAAAAGGTAAACTCCTGCGCAGTCGGATTACAAAGTCGCCAAGAGTCAACAAGCTTATGTTGGGAAATAGCTTGGGTAAAAAGTTTGTGCGGTTTAGTAGGGACAAAGGTGGCATCGGATTTCCTATCTATAAACGGATCAAGAGGTTGATTACAATCTCCTGCAAGGATGAAATTGTCATCCATGAATTGGGTAATGCGTGGAGAAAATTCAGCCCATAAAAGGGGTTCACCATTAGTGGGACCATAAACATTAAGGAGAGAGATTGGACACGTCCATCTGCCATTAGTGTCAGATTCTTGGGAAACGACTGTAAAAGGGAGGGACCTGCGACAGAGAATTGCAACACCATTGCGTTTACCATCACCCTGTGAGTAAAAAACATCACCCACCCAACCTCTCTTAAGCTTAGCAGATTCTGTGTCAGAAAGGTGAGTTTCCTGAAGAAACGCAATATCAACATTCAATTTGGCGAGGTGAGATAGGATGCGCTGACGCTTAATTGGGGAGTTGATACCCTTAACATTCCAGGAAGTTATATTCAAGGACATAACATGTACAAAAATGTAATGAATTCATAGAAAATGAAATCAAGGTAAAACCCCATGAATAAGAACAGATAAAGAGAAAAGAAAGATACAATGAGAATTAAGAATAGGGAGAGAAATGAGAAATGAACGAGAAGAAAATCGTGTGCATAAAGAAAGAGTAAAATGGGAAGCAGAAAAGCATGCAGAAAAGACAGAAGGAAAAGAGAAGGAAAATAGAGAAAAGTACAGCCTGAAAGGAAAATGGTCTGATTACTACACGACCAAGGGAATTGAAGCACACAAAGAAGGTAAAGAAACAGAAGAAAATGAGGGAGAAGGAAGAAACAAAGGATAAACATACCTACAAGAGGAAGGGACGAGAAGGAGTCGGGAGGGGGAGGAACCACAGAGGTAAGGCAACACATCCAAGGATGGCTGGGCGGAAAGCCGGGGAGACATCATCAAACGGGGAGGGGATCCTGTGAAGGCAAAGAGGGGAGATGAAAGAAAAAAGTTACAAATCTACAGCAAAAGAGAGCTAACAATCAACAACTGTGCAACCAAACATGAGCAACATTCAAGAATTTAACCTGCGGAAGAGAAAACAGAAATATAAGCAAACATGAGCAGTGTAAGGACAAGCAAGATGGCAACTCAGAATGACAATTCAGCCAGGGCGAGATGAGGAAGAACCAGAGGAGTCCATGGCGGTGTTCTTGTGCGCATTGATGAAGCTCTGTAGTCTCTCCGGATATTCATATGTGGTCGTCTTGTTGTTGTAGGTGACTTTGAACAAACAAGGATGATACAGGCCATATCGAGCACCCATGGAATGAAGGTCGTCTCTCATGCCAAGGAAGGCCTTCCTGCGGTTCGCAGTCGCCCTTGCATAGTCCTGAGCGAAGAACACAGAGGAGCCCGACCATGTCAGGTTGGGAGAAGCCTTGGCAGCTGTAAGAACCTTTAAGAGATCGGTGTACTCTAAGAAGTAAAGGATAACACCTCGTGGACGTTGAGATGAGGAGGTGGAAGCAGGTGGGTGGCCCAAACGATGAGCGCTTTGGATATTAAGATTTGTACCATCAGGCAAACGGAGCAACTTAGGGATAAAAGATTTGAAAAAGGTAATAGAGTCTGCGCCCTCAAGACCTTCTGCTAGGCCGTAAATGCGAAGGTTGTTGCGTCTATTTCTATTTTCCAACTCCTCCACCTGTTTCTGTAGGGTATCCACCTGTGAGGTTAGATGAAGAACTTTGCTGTTGGTTTCTTGGAAGGAGGCAACGGACTGTTCAACCATAGAGACCCTGGTTTCAATTCGCGACCAACTGTCATTAAGAGCTTGAAGCTTGAGAGTAGTCTCCTCCATGAAAGGACGTAAAGTCCCAATCTCTTCCAAAAAGGGGCGGAAAGAGCGTATTTCCTCCAATAAGAGTTCCATGGAAACAGGTGTTGACTGCTTTGGTGGTGAAGGGGGATCTTTTTTTAGCCTCTTGGTGGTGGATTTTCCTGATGATGGCGGAAGAGGATCCATAACAGTGTCAGAACCAGAGGAAATGAGAGAATCTTCTAGCTTGGAGAAAGCAGAAAATACTTTGGAGTTTTTCCACGTAGGCCACTTTGGTGGTTGATGTGGAAGGTGAGCGCAACATAGATTTGAGTCGTCCCATAAAATAAGCAGATGAGAAAAGAAAAAACTGCGTAACATATACTATCCAAGCAAATGGATGTGATGACTCTCTGTGGGGTGAGAAGCCTTCCAAACAGGTTTCTGACAGAACCACTGTAATAAATGAAGGAGTCCGTCAGTGGGTGTATAGCCAGAAGGAGACCTGCGCAATGAAGTCAAAAAGCCGTGAAATGCGGAAGGAGAGTAACCCTTATGCAGAAACACAGGCAATGAGGTGTGAGGTTCAAGAAAAGCAGGTAGATTCAAAAAGGCGTGAGGAAAAAGTAACAAAGGCACCAACAGGCAAGGCTGCCAATCAAAGATGTATCACCAAGCAAAAAGTCAAAGATTCTGGTTACTCCGGTAGTCATATAGGTAAAAGCAGCAAAAATTAAACACAGCGGAGCTAGCAAGAAGAGGACATGCAGGTTGCGAAGAATATTTGAGAGGAACTGCATAGGACAGCCACAGTATCACTTAGAGACAAAGCAGAGTTACTTGAAAAAATACAGCAGGGCAAATAGGCGGCAATACTCCAGAGAAACAATGATTGGACAAGAGAGCGTCACTTGAGGAGCTGCAGTAAAGCCCAAATATGACAAGATCCAGGGTCCTCAATCGGTGAAAAAGTGTATGACCAACAGAAGTACCTGCAATTGTAGGCTCGGTTTGGTGGAGAATTCGCCAGGTTCTTACAGAGGGCGCACAGAAGTAGTGGATGTGGTCAAATTAATGGTTACATTGATTATGGAGCGGTAAACAGTCTGCCACATTGTAGAGGAGGTGAACTACGCAGCGTTATAATGCTGCAGTGAAGGAGAAACATAAGGGGGGCATCACTGAGGTGAGGGTGAAAGCAGGTATCACAGTCCTGTTTTGATAGAGGGAACGCGGCATGCCAGCTTGCACAAAATGGCGGCCGCGCATAAATAATAAACTCCTTACACTCACTGCGGGAAGCACTGTGTCTTTGGTAGCTCCAGATGCCGTGTAGCCATCAGAGAAGAGGTGAGAAGCGTGATAGCCGCTGGAAAGGAAACGCGGAGTTGAACGCTCGTACCTCAGCGAAGCAACTCGGTGCGACATCCGGCAGAAGATGGCGGCCGCAATCACCTCAAAAGCCTTCCGACAGGCTACGATCAAATACGGCGTCCTCAGGCAAGTGACAGAGATTGTTATCATCGCGGAACAAAGCGGAAGTGTTCCGACGTCAGAAATCAGCCTCCATCCAGGAAATAAAGGTGAGAAGACCGGAGAGTCCCCGGAGCCGCCGCGGAGCCTCACTCCGGCATCGCCATTACCCTCGGGCGCCAAGCCACGCCCCTCTAGGGTGTTTACTCTTCAAATCATTATTGAGGACAGTCAGTACTGTCTTTGCAGTTAAAACTGCTTTCTCGCTCATTTCTAGAGCATTATTAGTTTGCTACACATCACCTCATCCTATGGTGATAAAATACTGTTACGGGAAAGAGTGATTAGGAGCAATGCTAATGCTAATATTTAGGTGGTCCAGAATAGAGGCTATCAAGCAGATCATGGAGATCAGACAGAAATTGATTAAAGAAAAAGCATGGTAAACATGCCCTCAGTTAGTCAGTTTCTACATGACAGTCTAAGCTAGGAGCACATAGGGTAGATATTAGTGGTGACTTATATGTTATTTTAAATGTTATGTTAAAATTATTTGTAGAGCGAATGTATACCAGTCGGTTTCTTGGAGCGAAGAATGGGAGCAGCCTCGGTCCTGGTGAGTTATTCATATGCTTGGATAACCAGTCATGTATTAAGGAGTTTCCTGAATATCAAAATGTCTGTACAGTATCTGTTGTCAAGAGGGGGGGGGGCAGCACCGCAAATCTGCTGCTGCCCAGTCTATTCAGTTTGAAGGATGGTGCAACCACGAGGTTCATATGGGCAGAACACAAATTGCGGGTAGGTTTTCATTCAGAATAAGATTGGAGACGAATTTCGAGCAGGTGCTGTGCAAAGATTAAAAATAAGACATCCGATTTTGAAAGCGCAGCGTTGTGTTATAGGAAGCCAATGTAGCTTCCTCCTAAGAGAGTAAGCGTGTTGCCATCTTGGCTGATGGAAAATCAGTCTGGAGGCCTGATTCTGCACCAGTTGTAAAACTTGTAAACTTTATTGACTGTATAATTCATTAAAATCTTAACAGTAAATACAATCAGTATATAAAAGCTAAAAACAGTGATTTCAAACTACTGTTCTGGGTAAAATGAAACCCCCCTCCCCGAGTCCAGCATAGTCAGCCTTTCCCCAGCATTTGTGGACATGCTCTTGAAGCCCGCGTTTTGTGCCCGGAAGTTGATCTACATTACAGAGCTCTTGAACTGCCCTCTCTAGCGCTCTTGTCTCTCTTGTAGAAATGCTCTCTAGGGGGGCATGAGAGAGGGGCACAGCCCTCGGTGCATCGTTGAGTCGTACCATCAGCATTCGACCGCAGAGTTTACCATGCATTTCCCCTAGGTTGTGCTGCTTTCCACATGGTTTGCACCACTTTCCTTTTGGAGGTATTAACACGTTGTAAATACCTCAACATGGGGAAATGGCATGTATCAAATGAGGTAAAAACACCACACTATTCCAACAGACTAGACATAATGAGGGCCCAGGTGACTGATAGTGGAAACAGATGTGAATATGACAGAAGGGGTAGATATGAGAGAATTAATAGCCTGATTTAGAAATTTGGAGGTGGGCACAACGTCATAAATGTGACATATAGCCCATCTGCATTATTACAAGTGCATTGCATCTTTAATTGCACTTGTAGTAAGGTAAACATGATTTCCGTCGTGTTTGTGACAGAATACCTACCCGCAAAACTCTCTTTCAAGCCCTAACATTTTGTTTGCAGATGTTGGAACATTTTATGGTTGCGTCATCATATGGGTTCAAGACTTGATGGACTACCTCAGATTATATTCTTGGCTTGCCCTATTGTCAGCAAAGTCATTCGCATTTAATACAAGTAACTTTGATTTCAAAAACGCTATTTTTGTATTATTTTCAACTTGAGTTGAGCTTGGTGACAAGGGGGAAACTAGAATACCTCACCACGGCCTTTCTAAGTCTCAAGTTTTTTTTTTCCTGTTCATTTAATGCTAGAGAGTATCAATGTCTGATTGCTTTGCTATCCATGTATTTTGTTTGTTGGGGCAAGGAGCTCTAGGATTCCATTACTGAATTGTGGTCAGTTATGAGATTAGTGCTTTCTACAAGAGAGTGATTGTGAAGAAGGGCTGAAGCCTGCCATCTGAGCACATTTGGACCAATATTTTAAGTATTGTGTTTTTATCGAGTTACATCAGTAGAGATAAAAATCACCCGTAAACATCTTGTTTGATCCGAGTGTTAGTTGTGAGTTGACTGTTCATTGCACTGTTCAAGAAACAATTTGTCCTTTCCAAGAGGATAGTTAGCTTCCACAAGTATTAGGCAGGTTCCCTGATCTCCACTAAAAAGAAATGCAATTCACTCAATGTGGCTTTTATAAGTAATGACATTTGGAATACTTTTGCAACAAATGTGAATCACTAGCAATTCTGCTCACCCTGATTCAGATATTTTTAACTGTATTTTAATCAATACATTGTGTCCAGTTTATCAAAGGCTTTGCACTTGAAACTCTTTTGCTCTTGCCTTCCTGCTCCAACTTTTATCATTTTTATTCAGATGTTACCTTTCTATCTGCTGAGCCAATATTCTTGCTGCTTCCTGCTCAAAACAACAACTCATGTGAACTCTAACCAGAAGATCTCAAGAGTAGCCCTGGCCGAATCCTGGACCCCCTCTGAAGAGACCTACTCCCTGACATGAGCCCCCATCCACCATTCGTAGGTCTGATCATCGCTTCGCTGCTCTGCGGCCAGATCTATGCTTTATAAATCTAAATGCATTCAACAGATATTTATTGCCAAACAGTAATGGTGCCTCACAACTGCAGTAGTGAAGAGCAATCAAAACCCTTTGGTGGGGTTGTGGCTTAATCTAAGCAGATATCGAACAATTGTCATAGTGTTCCAGTTCTTCAGTTTAAATATTATTTTGAAATGAAATGCTCAGCTATTGTAACCAGATCATGAGCAGAAGACCTCACGATTCTCGTGCCTCTGAAATAATTGAGCAAGTGGTGCATGAGACCGAGAATTTGCGTTCACTGGCTGAGAGTGCAGAGGGCCAAAGAAACTTAGCTCCTGCCTAAGGGAGGGTAGCCTTGGCTCATCACATTGTAGCGTTTGTCTAAGCTCCATTACCCAGTAGAGATACCATCCGTAGAATAAAACCTCAGAGAAGTAATTGGAGAGTACAGACAGATGCCCATTGTGAAGTCCCCAACTCACTGCAGCAAACAATAACTTCTAATAAATGTCCACGATCTATCGATAGGGAGATCTGGCACCCTTCCGCATCAGTAAAATATGAATATTGTTATACCATAGTTTAGTAATGCGAAAAGAGTACTTGGAAAAATGCAGACAACACATAAATACGTGTGAATTATAAAAGAGATGTAATAGATTGTGAACATACAGTTTGTAAGGTCATTATTTACAGCACTCTTTTTAAATATTATGGCAATACTGTGGGCCAAATTTATCATAGTGTTGCAACACTAATGGCAGATTTATCCAGCCACTCAAGGCCACCTTGGCGGCCCCGGCATGACTTGATAAATGTTGAGTAACGCAAGGCAGCTCAAACTGTTTCTGTGCCCTAGGGAGGCGTTCCATGGGTGGAGCACGGGTGTTTTATGCATTCGCCCATGGATTTCGGTGCATTCCCAGAGATATCATTAGTGGTGGACATGGTTGAAAATGCTTTGCTTTCTCAGAGGAGACCTAACGAGGAGAAATATCTTTATTTCTCCTCGTTTTTTTCCCTCCTTCTATTTGTGCTGCAGAAAGCAGAACAAATAGAAAGAGGAAAATACCTCTAATGATTGTTTTTGTGCATCAAGGTTTCCCTTACTACATAAAACCAATCCTGCTTCCAACACAGGCAACCCTGCACCATGGTGAAACAGTGCCTGCGTTGGAGCTAGGCAGCCAAAAGTGGACTAGAGCATGGAAAAGGATAGGAATGCACCGTATTATGTTAAATACAGTGCATTCCTTCCCTTTCACGCAGGCAGCACAGCAAGGTGGCTTGCTGCATTTTGCGGCAGATAAGTGTGATAAAAATGCCCCAGCATTACTAACCACAAACAAGAGAATAATTTAGGTGAATACCTTTTTCCTACCAAAAAAGCATGGGCTGTGTGCCCTTTGAATTTAGTGATGTGTCAATGTTAAAGCACAAGGTCGGCAGCACTTGGTCGGCAGCAAGCGGCCCTGATAGCGGGCACACGGGACGGCAGCCAGGACCTAGAAAGAAATGACATGAAATGTTACCAGGTATTGGCTCAGTACTAAGCAATATGTTAATCTGCGGGAGACCCAACTAATGCACTCGACTTTGTGTAATCCTGCTGTTCTGCCCGAAATTACATTAATTAAAATACTCTCTAAAACATAACTAAGCAAATGCCTTTAGACTGTGGAACTAACCTCCATCAGACATTCATATAGAGCCGTATGTATTACTATCAAAAACGTGCCCTTGTGACTTTTTTTCATTAGTGTGCCTGGCTGGATATGTTTTATTGAATGACTTTCAAGTGTATTCTTTATATCACATACCTGCACTGCAGACCAAGCCAACACTATGAAATAAAAGGAAGGATAGGCAGCTTGGAGTGAGTGAATGATAAGAACACCTTAAATAGCAACTTCAGCAGCTATTGGACATGCAAATTCATCAGAAATAGAGTGGGAATACCATCCCTTGCTTTAACAGATGTCATCACCTCTAGAATGGTTTGGCTACTAACCTGTCGTACATCAGGCCACACCATTCAATATTTTCCTGACATGGTGGACCCTCCTGCATTCCCTATTCAACCTTTACCATCAGTTTGTACATTAATATCTGGCTAGCATTCCATGGTGAGTCGCTGATCTCTTTTCTGGGCGCTGTGCTTGATGACAAGATGCTCTGTAGCTTTTTGGGTCAGAAAAATGTATCTCTCCACGTTGATCCCCCAGGGCTAATCTCATCAATTCTGTCCTTTCCCCCTGGGTTCAGTTCCCATTTTTTGTGTAGAAAAGGTGGTCGTACCTTTATTGAAGAAACCAAATCTACACCATTGGCCTGAAATTGGTTGGCGAAGGCCAGGCAATATTATTTGTCCTGCTGGACCAGTTTGTGGTCTTTGATGCCGAGGAACATAACAGCCTCCTTTTTCAACTGACCGCGTTTGTCAATGCTGCCTCTTCTGCTCTGGAGTGATGTACATGGTTTTTAGCTTATGGGTCTCAGAAGATCAAGACAGAGGGCCTCATTTACAAAACAAATGACGCAGTGCGGCACCTCAAGCCATTTTGCTGCCCGAGCTGCATCATTTTAAAAGCACAGAGATGCGTTGTATTAACAACAATAGTACGTATTCTTGTGCTTTCCCCTGCACTGACATACAATTGGCTGGCATGCACCAGAGAAGGCCCCCTTGCATCACATTGCAAGGCTGCCTGCATGTGTGTATGATAATTTCTGTGCAGGAAGAGACAAATTCCTGCACAAAAACAATAAGTGATGGCATTTTCTTCTTTCTATACAATGAGGAGAAATAAAAATATTACTCCTCGTTGCTGCTCTCCTACGCCTCCCATGGGGAGGTGTAAGATTCTGACGCATTCCCAGCTTTACAAAACTTTGTAAATCTGGGATTGTGTCAGGTTCCATGGATGTTGCGTGGGAGCACCCACAGCCACACCCATGAAATGCCCCTTTCCCACAAAGTAATGCGTGAAAGGGGCCATATTTACAAGACCATAAAAAACCACATGGAGCGACTTTACGTAGCCTTGTAAATATGGGCAGGCACACTGCACAAGCAGTGCGTCAAAAAGAGTGAAGCACTGATGGTGCAATGACTTTGTAAATTAGTCTGATACTTTTTTATCTCTGACTCCTCTCTGATCATCAGTAAAGTTCCCCAGGGATCTCGGATATCTCCAGCATTTTTAAAGGTACATAGAGCCCCGTAATTTAGTAACATCAATCTATACCCCATTGGATACCATTAGTAAGGTGATGAACACCGTCTTTATACCCGGGTTAGCAGTGCAGAGAAAGATATTGCTTCTTTCCAATGCTGTTTTTTTAAGACAAAAATATCTGAGGTTAAAGAGACATAAATCAGAATAATCCTGTTGAGTAATCTCAGCATGGTGGTACATAATGGCTATGTACAACTACCAAACCTGAAAAAAGATGATCCTGTACCTTCTTTCAACCATAGTCCATATCAGCGGATTTATTGCTTGATTTTTACCTTGATAATGCTCCAACTTTATGTAGTACTCATCTGAATAGCCTGCAAATGCTCAAAATAATTCAGTAAAATAATCGTTGCCCTTCAAAAATGAAATCATGTGATGTAGGTGAGGAGCCAGTGAGTCAGGAGCGCCTTCAAAATAGCTTATCTAACCATTGGGGCAGATTTTCTATTAACTCAAAATGGGGGACTTTTCTAGACGATATTTATGATATAATATTGATATCAGAGGATATCTATTCATGCAATATTCTGCTACCACATTCCATTGAACATTGATCACATCTTATACTCCTTCTCTGTATTTACATATTTATCGTCAGTGTCATAGTAAGTTCTAAATGAGAACGCTGCTTCGCCTTCGGAAGTATGTATACATCCAATACATTTCTCGTATTTAAGCGTCCTCTCAAGGTACTTGTTCCGAAAACAGTTTACATCATCAGGACTTAGAAACCCAAAATAACACAGGATGGCAAACAAGTGTTATTAGTGAGTCAGAAAATGGATTCAAAGTGTTAATGTGGAAAGTGGCCTTTCTCTGGCCACAATATAATATAAGATATACATTACTGTAGTGTTTCACTTAAACCCATCCACCAAGAGTCTTCTCTCCAGAATGATTGTATAGGTGTCAGGTATATTTTCACAAATATCCAATTCAAAGACTATGCATCTTTACATATAGCAAAATCCCTGACTTCCCACTATTGCTCCAACATATGTTTTCGTTGTGAACTCCAGATTCTGATAACTCGGTGCACGGTCTTGGTGACGATTTCAGGTTAGATAGGCACCTGGGCTGCGCCTCTTCTCCACGTTTAGATCAAATTCTGCTTCCCTGCTCGACATGAGATATTTAAGCAGTCTCTAACAAGCTTTGGGACCCAGCCTTGTGATCAAGCAAGTCCTTTGAGAGTTTGGTTTCCTCAAAGGCCTTTGGGTGTGTCCCTATTCCCAATAGAGCACAGGACATAGTTAGATCCCTTCCGACCCAAATGAATTGTGAGTTTCATACTACAAGTAAGATATGTTCAAGGCAGGGTGTTTTATTCACAAAGCTATTCGGCTGTTTAGGCTCAGTTTACATGCAAAAATGGGTTGGTTTAAGAGTGCAAACTGACCTTTTGTTTTGCCCAATTTTTGTATGTACACATGCAAATTACCCACATGTACAATCACAAGATTTCAGTGTAAAATTACATAGAATACTTTTCCCGTGGGTAGAGAGTGAATATTCCTGAGAGACATTGGCTTCAAAAGCTGGCGCACAAACATAGAGATATGAGTTTTACTAAGGCCATTAACACCATGGCAATTGTAGGAGGTTTACACGGGTCGAACGAGGGAATAGAAATTAAACACCCTCAAAAATTGTTGGGGATGTATAAGGAGGGGATGCTTCCCTGTAAAAAGTGATCACCTCCTGGACAAAACAATTAGAAAGTGCATCTTTGCTTATCATGAGTTTTTCGCATGAGCAAATTTATTGGTCTATATTTCAGTATGTGAAAAGTGAATTAGTAATTAATTGCAGGAGCTCTAATATGAGAACTTGGACAGGACAGGTTCCCAGGAATTGAAACCTTTGTGAATACCAAAGAAGTTGGAATCTTACTCGAAATGCAGAAGGAAACCTGTGCTGGTAAATGCGGACTGTTTCTTGACAATGGCGTCCTGGAACTTGTATTGTTTCAAAGTTCATACTAATCGTGTAGCTACAGTAATCAAGCAGATATTTGGGCTGTCAAGGTTCAATCAGTGTGGGTGAGACTGGTGACCTAGGGTGTTTACTCTTTTTTTTCAGTTCAATAAAGTTTATTGGTTATAATATAAGGTATGAATATACAATACAGCAAAGAGAGTATATGGGAAAACGGGAAGGGGGAGGGGAAGGAGAATAAAGAAAGTAAAATCGAAACACATGGTAAATCTTAAGGAACAACAGTAAACTTATCATGAGCATTAAAAGTAGGAAGAAAAGGTACAATAATTATACAATAAGAGAAAAATGCAAAGGGGGTTATGCAGACAATTATGTTAACAAAGAAAGGGGAATGAAAAGGGGCATCAAGGGGGTTTGGAAACCTCCTGCTGAGCAGGTCGTGGACAAAAGGAGCGAGTAGTACAATTATCCAAATACATCGTAACAGGAAGCCATAAATCTGCACGTTTAGCTGCCATCTGAGCAGGAAATACAAAAGCGGTATCAAGTCTATGGTTATGACAAACATTATACCACCATGCTTTGAAAGTAATAGTAGAAGAAGACTTCCAGTTAATAGTGATTTGTTGAAATGCAACAGCCAATAATAAGTCAACAATATGAACATAGAGGTCAGTCTCGTCCCAGCAAGGAGAAAGACTGGCCAAAAAGATATGGGAGGGAGAGAAGGGAATATAGGTGTGAAAAATGACATTGATTTGTGCCCAAACCTGCAACCAGAAGGCATGTACATTCTTGCAGAGGAACAACATATGAAACAGAGTGGCATTGGGCAGGGAGCAAGACCAACATATATCCGGGGTGGTGGGGAATCGCTTGTGGAGGATAGAAGGAGTTTGAAGCAATCGGTTATATATGAAAAATAGAGATTGGGTCAGGGATGCTGACCTAGAGGTTTTACGAACCTTTACCCAGATCTTGTCCCATAGAGAAACCGGCCATGATATAGAAAAATCGGTTTCCCAATGCTCCTCTACCGTGGACTTGGGCCTGGGGAGTGTGTGTGCATGAAGGTGTTTGCATATAACAGAAGCTTTAGGAAGGGGTTGTAGAATAGAATGAAGTTGAAGGGAAGGGCTAGGTGAAATAGAAGAAGGGGACATTAGTAAGAGTCTTGCATAAACCTCCATGACCGTTGCTTTAAGGAGAAGATATTTGGGAGAAAAGGAGGAGGGTAACTTAAAGGAGGAACACAAGGCATGGAAAGGCATGAAGGTGGATTGTGAGAATAGCTGCGATATCCAAATCAATCCCTTAGATCTCCAAGATTTCCAGTAAAAGGGTTTACCTCTGATTAAAAGGTATTTATTATGCCAAATAGTAGATGAGAGGAAATCTGCAACAGTTGTAGGGTGAGGAGGTTTAGAGGATAAAAGGAGTTTGACAGTAAATTTATGAATAGGAGTGGGAATTGAAATGGGTTTGCGTGAGAATGAGATGTATTCAGCAAAGGAGAAAGGGGAAAGAAAAAGGCGTTCAACCTTGGTCCATAGAGGACAGGGGGAATCAGGGTCCTGTAGCCAGAAGGAAGCTTGGCGTAACAAAAAAGCTTTATGGTAAGTTGGAAAGTCAGGAAAGTTAACTCCCCCTTCAGAAGTGGGGCGAATGAGCCTAGCAAGAGACATTCTGGGTTTAGATTTATGCCATACAAAAGAGGACAAGATTGAGTTAATTTTCTTTAAAAATTTGGCCGGGATAGAGACGGGGATATTGGAAATTGTGTATAGAATAATGGGGGATAACATCATTTTGACGGTATCTAAACAACCCCACCAAGACAAGTAAAGAGGGTGCCAGCGGGCTGTGAGGTCAGAGAGTTGCTGAGTGCATTTAGTGAGACATAGGGAGACAGTATCAGGGATGGAAGGAGTAATGTACAATCCTAAGTACTTGATGTGGGAGTGGCTCCAGGTAAAATTGGAGGCGCTGAAGTCAGGTTTAAAGGTGAATTTAGTCAGGGGAAGGATCTCACATTTATCGTTATTGAGCCTATAACCGGAGATTGAGGAATAATGGCGTACTTCTTCTAAGAAGGCAGGGATGGAAAACGTGGGATTCGAAATGAAAAGTAAAATATCATCTGCGTAGGCAGCAAGTTTAATGAAGGAGTCGGCGGTTTGAAAGCCATGGATATTAGGGTTCTGGCGTAATCTAGACAAAAAAGGTTCTAAAGCAAGATTGAAAAGAAAAGGGGAGAGGGGGCATCCTTGATGAACTCTTCTGCCAAGGTCAAAGTAGGAGGAGATTTGACCATTGGCATAAACCGCAGCACGTGGGTGAGAATATAATAATGAGACTAGGGAAGTAAATTTAGGGCCAAAACCAAACCATCCGAGAGTATGGAAGAGATAAGGCCATTCGACCCTGTCAAACGCCTTCTCAGCGTCCAGAGCTATAGCCGCGAGGGAATGTTGGAGGTGAGATGATTTGGACAGTATGTTAAATAAAAGCCTGGTGTTATCCGTGATGTAACGACCTTTAACAAAGCCAGACTGTTCTTTTCCTAAAAGGTAAGGAAGCAGATGATCTAGCCTGATTGCCAATGACTTGGTGAAAATTTTGTAATCAATATTAGCAAGGGAGATGGGTCTGTAGTTTTTGCAATGTTGCACATCTTTTCCAAGTTTGGGAATTAAACAAATGTGTGCATCTGAAAAGGACCCTGAGGAGGCACCGAAGTCAGCAAAGGAATGGCGGAGGGAGTGCAACTTCGGAATCAATACCTTGGAGAAATGGAGGTAAAACTCGACGGTAAAACCGTCTGGACCAGGAGCTTTATTAAGTTTTAGATTCTGGAGTGCAGTGAACAATTCTGTCTGTGAGATGTCAGTCTCCAAAGAGGAGAGATCAAGAGGGAAATGTGCAGGGGGTTGAATGGTTGAGAAGAAATTTGTGAGAGAATGAGGAGAGGATTGGGTGTCAGATGTGTATAAAGTCTCATAAAAGCGGGAGAATGTAGCGAGGATGTCAGAATCTTTGTGGTGTAAGTGTGCATTGGCATCATAGACAGACTCAATATTCATCTTATTGTGCTTAACCTTCAGGTAATTAGCAAGGATTTTCCCAGCCTTGTTCCTACCACCATAAAACTTAGCACTGGACTTAAGTAAATATAAGGAAGCATCTTCATTGGATTTTTCATTATATTTAAGTTTAGCAGCGACGAGAGCTGTCAGACTATCTTTGGAATGTGAGGTAAAATAGGCGTGTTCCAATCGCTTAATGTCAGTAAGGAGGGCTTTGGTGAATTGGCGTGCAGTCCTGAGTTTTTGGGCGACAAAAGTAATAATAAAGTCGCGTGCGGCTGCCTTGAAAGCGTCCCAAATAGTATGTTTCGAGGTGGGCGAAACATCGTTGAATAAAAAAAATTCATCACAAAAGGCAGTAAAGGAGGTGGAAAACTTAGGATCCAAGAGGAGGGCATTATTAAAACGCCATCGCCTGGGTCCATCAATTTTAGGGAGCACATCAAGGCTGACTACAACAGGGGCATGATCCGAGAGCAAGATTGGACCAATGTCCGCTGCAGTAAGCGTTTGAGCAAGATCATGGGAAACAAAAATGTAGTCAATCCGTGATTGAGAACGGTGAGACGGAGAATAAAAGGTAAACTCCTGCGCAGTCGGATTACAAAGTCGCCAAGAGTCAACAAGCTTATGTTGGGAAATAGCTTGGGTAAAAAGTTTGTGCGGTTTAGTACGGACAAAGGTGGCATCGGATTTCCTATCTATAAACGGATCAAGAGGTTGATTACAATCTCCTGCAAGGATGAAATTGTCATCCATGAATTGGGTAATGCGTGGAGAAAATTCAGCCCATAAAAGGGGTTCACCATTAGTGGGACCATAAACATTAAGGAGAGAGATTGGACACGTCCATCTGCCATTAGTGTCAGATTCTTGGGAAACGACTGTAAAAGGGAGGGACCTGCGACAGAGAATTGCAACACCATTGCGTTTACCATCACCCTGTGAGTAAAAAACATCACCCACCCAACCTCTCTTAAGCTTAGCAGATTCTGTGTCAGAAAGGTGAGTTTCCTGAAGAAACTCAATATCAACATTCAATTTGGCGAGGTGAGATAGGATGCGCTGACGCTTAATTGGGGAGTTGATACCCTTAACATTCCAGGAAGTTATATTCAAGGACATAACATGTACAAAAATGTAATGAATTCATAGAAAATGAAATCAAGGTAAAACCCCATGAATAAGAACAGATAAAGAGAAAAGAAAGATACAATGAGAATTAAGAATAGGGAGAGAAATGAGAAATGAACGAGAAGAAAATCGTGTGCATAAAGAAAGAGTAAAATGGGAAGCAGAAAAGCATGCAGAAAAGACAGAAGGAAAAGAGAAGGAAAATAGAGAAAAGTACAGCCTGAAAGGAAAATGGTCTGATTACTACACGACCAAGGGAATTGAAGCACACAAAGAAGGTAAAGAAACAGAAGAAAATGAGGGAGAAGGAAGAAACAAAGGATAAACATACCTACAAGAGGAAGGGACGAGAAGGAGTCGGGAGGGGGAGGAACCACAGAGGTAAGGCAACACATCCAAGGATGGCTGGGCGGAAAGCCGGGGAGACATCATCAAACGGGGAGGGGATCCTGTGAAGGCAAAGAGGGGAGATGAAAGAAAAAAGTTACAAATCTACAGCAAAAGAGAGCTAACAATCAACAACTGTGCAACCAAACATGAGCAACATTCAAGAATTTAACCTGCGGAAGAGAAAACAGAAATATAAGCAAACATGAGCAGTGTAAGGACAAGCAAGATGGCAACTCAGAATGACAATTCAGCCAGGGCGAGATGAGGAAGAACCAGAGGAGTCCATGGCGGTGTTCTTGTGCGCATTGATGAAGCTCTGTAGTCTCTCCGGATATTCATATGTGGTCGTCTTGTTGTTGTAGGTGACTTTGAACAAACAAGGATGATACAGGCCATATCGAGCACCCATGGAATGAAGGTCGTCTCTCATGCCAAGGAAGGCCTTCCTGCGGTTCGCAGTCGCCCTTGCATAGTCCTGAGCGAAGAACACAGAGGAGCCCGACCATGTCAGGTTGGGAGAAGCCTTGGCAGCTGTAAGAACCTTTAAGAGATCGGTGTACTCTAAGAAGTAAAGGATAACACCTCGTGGACGTTGAGATGAGGAGGTGGAAGCAGGTGGGTGGCCCAAACGATGAGCGCTTTGGATATTAAGATTTGTACCATCAGGCAAACGGAGCAACTTAGGGATAAAAGATTTGAAAAAGGTAATAGAGTCTGCGCCCTCAAGACCTTCTGCTAGGCCGTAAATGCGAAGGTTGTTGCGTCTATTTCTATTTTCCAACTCCTCCACCTGTTTCTGTAGGGTATCCACCTGTGAGGTTAGATGAAGAACTTTGCTGTTGGTTTCTTGGAAGGAGGCAACGGACTGTTCAACCATAGAGACCCTGGTTTCAATTCGCGACCAACTGTCATTAAGAGCTTGAAGCTTGAGAGTAGTCTCCTCCATGAAAGGACGTAAAGTCCCAATCTCTTCCAAAAAGGGGCGGAAAGAGCGTATTTCCTCCAATAAGAGTTCCATGGAAACAGGTGTTGACTGCTTTGGTGGTGAAGGGGGATCTTTTTTTAGCCTCTTGGTGGTGGATTTTCCTGATGATGGCGGAAGAGGATCCATAACAGTGTCAGAACCAGAGGAAATGAGAGAATCTTCTAGCTTGGAGAAAGCAGAAAATACTTTGGAGTTTTTCCACGTAGGCCACTTTGGTGGTTGATGTGGAAGGTGAGCGCAACATAGATTTGAGTCGTCCCATAAAATAAGCAGATGAGAAAAGAAAAAACTGCGTAACATATACTATCCAAGCAAATGGATGTGATGACTCTCTGTGGGGTGAGAAGCCTTCCAAACAGGTTTCTGACAGAACCACTGTAATAAATGAAGGAGTCCGTCAGTGGGTGTATAGCCAGAAGGAGACCTGCGCAATGAAGTCAAAAAGCCGTGAAATGCGGAAGGAGAGTAACCCTTATGCAGAAACACAGGCAATGAGGTGTGAGGTTCAAGAAAAGCAGGTAGATTCAAAAAGGCGTGAGGAAAAAGTAACAAAGGCACCAACAGGCAAGGCTGCCAATCAAAGATGTATCACCAAGCAAAAAGTCAAAGATTCTGGTTACTCCGGTAGTCATATAGGTAAAAGCAGCAAAAATTAAACACAGCGGAGCTAGCAAGAAGAGGACATGCAGGTTGCGAAGAATATTTGAGAGGAACTGCATAGGACAGCCACAGTATCACTTAGAGACAAAGCAGAGTTACTTGAAAAAATACAGCAGGGCAAATAGGCGGCAATACTCCAGAGAAACAATGATTGGACAAGAGAGCGTCACTTGAGGAGCTGCAGTAAAGCCCAAATATGACAAGATCCAGGGTCCTCAATCGGTGAAAAAGTGTATGACCAACAGAAGTACCTGCAATTGTAGGCTCGGTTTGGTGGAGAATTCGCCAGGTTCTTACAGAGGGCGCACAGAAGTAGTGGATGTGGTCAAATTAATGGTTACATTGATTATGGAGCGGTAAACAGTCTGCCACATTGTAGAGGAGGTGAACTACGCAGCGTTATAATGCTGCAGTGAAGGAGAAACATAAGGGGGGCATCACTGAGGTGAGGGTGAAAGCAGGTATCACAGTCCTGTTTTGATAGAGGGAACGCGGCATGCCAGCTTGCACAAAATGGCGGCCGCGCATAAATAATAAACTCCTTACACTCACTGCGGGAAGCACTGTGTCTTTGGTAGCTCCAGATGCCGTGTAGCCATCAGAGAAGAGGTGAGAAGCGTGATAGCCGCTGGAAAGGAAACGCGGAGTTGAACGCTCGTACCTCAGCGAAGCAACTCGGTGCGACATCCGGCAGAAGATGGCGGCCGCAATCACCTCAAAAGCCTTCCGACAGGCTACGATCAAATACGGCGTCCTCAGGCAAGTGACAGAGATTGTTATCATCGCGGAACAAAGCGGAAGTGTTCCGACGTCAGAAATCAGCCTCCATCCAGGAAATAAAGGTGAGAAGACCGGAGAGTCCCCGGAGCCGCCGCGGAGCCTCACTCCGGCATCGCCATTACCCTCGGGCGCCAAGCCACGCCCCTCTAGGGTGTTTACTCTTCAAATCATTATTGAGGACAGTCAGTACTGTCTTTGCAGTTAAAACTGCTTTCTCGCTCATTTCTAGAGCATTATTAGTTTGCTACACATCACCTCATCCTATGGTGATAAAATACTGTTACGGGAAAGAGTGATTAGGAGCAATGCTAATGCTAATATTTAGGTGGTCCAGAATAGAGGCTATCAAGCAGATCATGGAGATCAGACAGAAATTGATTAAAGAAAAAGCATGGTAAACATGCCCTCAGTTAGTCAGTTTCTACATGACAGTCTAAGCTAGGAGCACATAGGGTAGATATTAGTGGTGACTTATATGTTATTTTAAATGTTATGTTAAAATTATTTGTAGAGCGAATGTATACCAGTCGGTTTCTTGGAGCGAAGAATGGGAGCAGCCTCGGTCCTGGTGAGTTATTCATATGCTTGGATAACCAGTCATGTATTAAGGAGTTTCCTGAATATCAAAATGTCTGTACAGTATCTGTTGTCAAGAGGGGGGGGGCAGCACCGCAAATCTGCTGCTGCCCAGTCTATTCAGTTTGAAGGATGGTGCAACCACGAGGTTCATATGGGCAGAACACAAATTGCGGGTAGGTTTTCATTCAGAATAAGATTGGAGACTAATTTCGAGCAGGTGCTGTGCAAAGATTAAAAATAAGACATCCGATTTTGAAAGCGCAGCGTTGTGTTATAGGAAGCCAATGTAGCTTCCTCCTAAGAGAGTAAGCGTGTTGCCATCTTGGCTGATGGAAAATCAGTCTGGAGGCCTGATTCTGCACCAGTTGTAAAACTTGTAAACTTTATTGACTGTATAATTCATTAAAATCTTAACAGTAAAAACAATCAGTATATAAAAGCTAAAAACAGTGATTTCAAACTACTGTTCTGGGTAAAATGAAACCCCCCTCCCCGAGTCCAGCATAGTCAGCCTTTCCCCAGCATTTGTGGACATGCTCTTGAAGCCCGCGTTTTGTGCCCGGAAGTTGATCTACATTACAGAGCTCTTGAACTGCCCTCTCTAGCGCTCTTGTCTCTCTTGTAGAAATGCTCTCTAGGGGGGCATGAGAGAGGGGCACAGCCCTCGGTGCATCGTTGAGTCGTACCATCAGCATTCGACCGCAGAGTTTACCATGCATTTCCCCTAGGTTGTGCTGCTTTCCACATGGTTTGCACCACTTTCCTTTTGGAGGTATTAACACGTTGTAAATACCTCAACATGGGGAAATGGCATGTATCAAATGAGGTAAAAACACCACACTATTCCAACAGACTAGACATAATGAGGGCCCAGGTGACTGATAGTGGAAACAGATGTGAATATGACAGAAGGGGTAGATATGAGAGAATTAATAGCCTGATTTAGAAATTTGGAGGTGGGCACAACGTCATAAATGTGACATATAGCCCATCTGCATTATTACAAGTGCATTGCATCTTTAATTGCACTTGTAGTAAGGTAAACATGATTTCCGTCGTGTTTGTGACAGAATACCTACCCGCAAAACTCTCTTTCAAGCCCTAACATTTTGTTTGCAGATGTTGGAACATTTTATGGTTGCGTCATCATATGGGTTCAAGACTTGATGGACTACCTCAGATTATATTCTTGGCTTGCCCTATTGTCAGCAAAGTCATTCGCATTTAATACAAGTAACTTTGATTTCAAAAACGCTATTTTTGTATTATTTTCAACTTGAGTTGAGCTTGGTGACAAGGGGGAAACTAGAATACCTCACCACGGCCTTTCTAAGTCTCAAGTTTTTTTTTTCCTGTTCATTTAATGCTAGAGAGTATCAATGTCTGATTGCTTTGCTATCCATGTATTTTGTTTGTTGGGGCAAGGAGCTCTAGGATTCCATTACTGAATTGTGGTCAGTTATGAGATTAGTGCTTTCTACAAGAGAGTGATTGTGAAGAAGGGCTGAAGCCTGCCATCTGAGCACATTTGGACCAATATTTTAAGTATTGTGTTTTTATCGAGTTACATCAGTAGAGATAAAAATCACCCGTAAACATCTTGTTTGATCCGAGTGTTAGTTGTGAGTTGACTGTTCATTGCACTGTTCAAGAAACAATTTGTCCTTTCCAAGAGGATAGTTAGCTTCCACAAGTATTAGGCAGGTTCCCTGATCTCCACTAAAAAGAAATGCAATTCACTCAATGTGGCTTTTATAAGTAATGACATTTGGAATACTTTTGCAACAAATGTGAATCACTAGCAATTCTGCTCACCCTGATTCAGATATTTTTAACTGTATTTTAATCAATACATTGTGTCCAGTTTATCAAAGGCTTTGCACTTGAAACTCTTTTGCTCTTGCCTTCCTGCTCCAACTTTTATCATTTTTATTCAGATGTTACCTTTCTATCTGCTGAGCCAATATTCTTGCTGCTTCCTGCTCAAAACAACAACTCATGTGAACTCTAACCAGAAGATCTCAAGAGTAGCCCTGGCCGAATCCTGGACCCCCTCTGAAGAGACCTACTCCCTGACATGAGCCCCCATCCACCATTCGTAGGTCTGATCATCGCTTCGCTGCTCTGCGGCCAGATCTATGCTTTATAAATCTAAATGCATTCAACAGATATTTATTGCCAAACAGTAATGGTGCCTCACAACTGCAGTAGTAAAGAGCAATCAAAACCCTTTGGTGGGGTTGTGGCTTAATCTAAGCAGATATCGAACAATTGTCATAGTGTTCCAGTTCTTCAGTTTAAATATTATTTTGAAATGAAATGCTCAGCTATTGTAACCAGTGCATGAGCGGAAGACCTCACGATTCTCGTGCCTCTGAAATAATTGAGCAAGTGGTGCATGAGACCGAGAATTTGCGTTCACTGGCTGAGAGTGCAGAGGGCCAAAGAAACTTAGCTCCTGCCTAAGGGAGGGTAGCCTTGGCTCATCACATTGTAGCGTTTGTCTAAGCTCCATTACCCAGTAGAGATACCATCCGTAGAATAAAACCTCAGAGAAGTAATTGGAGAGTACAGACAGATGCCCATTGTGAAGTCCCCAACTCACTGCAGCAAACAATAACTTCTAATAAATGTCCACGATCTATCGATAGGGAGATCTGGCACCCTTCCGCATCAGTAAAATATGAATATTGTTATACCATAGTTTAGTAATGCGAAAAGAGTACTTGGAAAAATGCAGACAACACATAAATACGTGTGAATTATAAAAGAGATGTAATAGATTGTGAACATACAGTTTGTAAGGTCATTATTTACAGCACTCTTTTTAAATATTATGGCAATACTGTGGGCCAAATTTATCATAGTGTTGCAACACTAATGGCAGATTTATCCAGCCACTCAAGGCCACCTTGGCGGCCCCGGCATGACTTGATAAATGTTGAGTAACGCAAGGCAGCTCAAACTGTTTCTGTGCCCTAGGGAGGCGTTCCATGGGTGGAGCACGGGTGTTTTATGCATTCGCCCATGGATTTCGGTGCATTCCCAGAGATATCATTAGTGGTGGACATGGTTGAAAATGCTTTGCCTTCTCAGAGGAGACCTAATGAGGAGTAATATCTTTATTTCTCCTCGTTTTTTTCCCTCCTTCTATTTGTGCTGCAGAAAGCAGAACAAATAGAAAGAGGAAAATACCTCTAATGATTGTTTTTGTGCATCAAGGTTTCCCTTACTACATAAAACCAATCCTGCTTCCAACACAGGCAACCCTGCACCATGGTGAAACAGTGCCTGCGTTGGAGCTAGGCAGCCAAAAGTGGACTAGAGCATGGAAAAGGATAGGAATGCACCGTATTATGTTAAATACAGTGCATTCCTTCCCTTTCACGCAGGCAGCACAGCAAGGTGGCTTGCTGCATTTTGCGGCAGATAAGTGTGATAAAAATGCCCCAGCATTACTAACCACAAACAAGAGAATAATTTAGGTGAATACCTTTTTCCTACCAAAAAAGCATGGGCTGTGTGCCCTTTGAATTTAGTGATGTGTCAATGTTAAAGCACAAGGTCGGCAGCACTTGGTCGGCAGCAAGCGGCCCTGATAGCGGGCACACGGGACGGCAGCCAGGACCTAGAAAGAAATGACATGAAATGTTACCAGGTATTGGCTCAGTACTAAGCAATATGTTAATCTGCGGGAGACCCAACTAATGCACTCGACTTTGTGTAATCCTGCTGTTCTGCCCGAAATTACATTAATTAAAATACTCTCTAAAACATAACTAAGCAAATGCCTTTAGACTGTGGAACTAACCTCCATCAGACATTCATATAGAGCCGTATGTATTACTATCAAAAACGTGCCCTTGTGACTTTTTTTCATTAGTGTGCCTGGCTGGATATGTTTTATTGAATGACTTTCAAGTGTATTCTTTATATCACATACCTGCACTGCAGACCAAGCCAACACTATGAAATAAAAGGAAGGATAGGCAGCTTGGAGTGAGTGAATGATAAGAACACCTTAAATAGCAACTTCAGCAGCTATTGGACATGCAAATTCATCAGAAATAGAGTGGGAATACCATCCCTTGCTTTAACAGATGTCATCACCTCTAGAATGGTTTGGCTACTAACCTGTCGTACATCAGGCCACACCATTCAATATTTTCCTGACATGGTGGACCCTCCTGCATTCCCTATTCAACCTTTACCATCAGTTTGTACATTAATATCTGGCTAGCATTCCATGGTGAGTCGCTGATCTCTTTTCTGGGCGCTGTGCTTGATGACAAGATGCTCTGTAGCTTTTTGGGTCAGAAAAATGTATCTCTCCACGTTGATCCCCCAGGGCTAATCTCATCAATTCTGTCCTTTCCCCCTGGGTTCAGTTCCCATTTTTTGTGTAGAAAAGGTGGTCGTACCTTTATTGAAGAAACCAAATCTACACCATTGGCCTGAAATTGGTTGGCGAAGGCCAGGCAATATTATTTGTCCTGCTGGACCAGTTTGTGGTCTTTGATGCCGAGGAACATAACAGCCTCCTTTTTCAACTGACCGCGTTTGTCAATGCTGCCTCTTCTGCTCTGGAGTGATGTACATGGTTTTTAGCTTATGGGTCTCAGAAGATCAAGACAGAGGGCCTCATTTACAAAACAAATGACGCAGTGCGGCACCTCAAGCCATTTTGCTGCCCGAGCTGCATCATTTTAAAAGCACAGAGATGCGTTGTATTAACAACAATACTATGCATTCTTGTGCTTTCCCCTGCTCTGACATACAATTGTCTGGCATGCACCAGAGAAGGCCCCCTTGCATCACATTGCAAGGCTGCCTGCATGTGTGTATGATATTTTTTTGTGCAGGAAGAGACAAATTCCTGCACAAAAACTATAATTGATGTCATTTTGTTCTTTCTATGCAATGAGGAGAAATACAAATATTTCTCCTCGTTGCTGCTCTCCCACGCCTCCCATGGGGAGGTGTAAGATTCTGACGCATTCCCAGCTTTACAAAACTTTGTAAATCTGGGATTGTGTCAGGTTCCATGGATGCTGCGTGGGAGCACCCACAGCCACACCCATGAAATGCCCCTTTCCCACAGAGTAATGCGTGAAAGGGGCCATAAAAAACCACATGGAGCGACTTCACGTAGCCTTGTAAATATGGGCAGGCACACTGCACAAGCAGTGCGTCAAAAAGAGTGAAGCACCGATTGTGCAATGACTTTGTAAATTAGTCCGATACATTTTTATCTCTGACTCCTCTCTGATCATCAGTAAAGTTCCCCAGGGATCTCGGATATCTCCAGCATTTTTAAAGGTACATAGAGCCCCGTAATTTAGTAACATCAATCTATACCCCATTGGATGCCATTAGTAAGGTGATGAACACCATCTTTATATCCGGGTTAGCAGTGCAGAGAAAGATATTGCTTCTTTCCAATGCTGTTTTTTTAAGGCAAAAACATCTGAGGTTAAAGAGACATAAGTCAGAATAATCCTGTAGAGTCATGTCAGCATGGTGGTACATAATGGCTATGTACAACTACCAAACCTGAAAAAAGATGATCCTGTACCTTCTTTAAACCATAAGTCCATATCAGCGGATTTATTGCTTGATTTTTACCTTGATAATGCTCCAACTTTATGTAGTACTCATCCTAATAGCCTGCAAATGCTCAAATTAATTCAGTAAAATAATCGTTGCCCTTCAAAAATGAAATCATGTGATGTAGGTGAGGAGCCAGTGAGTCAGGAGCACATTCAAAATAGCTTGTCTAACCATTGGGGGCAGATTTTCTATTAAATCAAAATGGGGGACTTTTCTAGACGATATTTATGATATAATATTGATACCAGAGGATATCTCTGCATGCAATATTCTGGTACCACATTCCATTGAACATTGATCACGTCTTATACTACTCTGTATTTACATCTTTATCACCAGTGTCATACTAAGTTCTAAGAAAATGGATTCAAAGTGTTTGTGTGGAAAGTGGCCAATTTTTTCAAAAATTCATACACCTTTCTCTGGCCACTGTAGTGTTTCACTTACACCCATTCAACAAGAGTCTTCTCTCCAGAATGATTGTATTGGTGTCAGGTATATTTTCACAAATATCCAATTCAAAGGCTATGCATCTTTACATATAGCAAAATCCCCGACTTCCCACTATTGCTCCAACATATGTTTTCGTTGTGAACTCCAGATTCTGATAACTCGGTGCACGGTCTTGGTGACGATTTCAGGTTCGATAGGCACCTGGGCTGCGCCTCTTCTCCACGTTTAAATCAAATTCTACTTCTCTGCTCGACATAAGATATTTAAGCAGTCTCTAACAAGCTTTGGGAATCAGCCTTGTGATCAAGCAAGGCCTTTGAGAGTCTGGTTTCCTCAAAGGCCTTTGGGTGTGTCCCTATTCCCAACAGAGCACAGGACATAGTTAGATCCCTTCCGACCCAAATGAATTGTGAGTTTCAAATTTCAAGTAAGATATGTTCAAGGCCGGGTGTTTTATTCACAAAGCTATTCGTCTGTTTAGGCTCAGTTTACATGCCAAAATGGGTTGGTTTAAGAGTGCACACTCACCGTTTGTTTCGCCCAATTTTTTAATTTACACATGCAAATTACTCACATGTACAATTACACGATGTCAGTGTAATATTACATAGAATACTTTTCCCGTGGGCAGAGAGTGAATATTCCTGAGAGACGTTGGCTTCAAAAGCTGGCGCACAAACATAGAGATATGAGTTTTACTAAGGCCATTAACACCATGGCAATTGTCGAAGGTTTAGACGTGTCGAACGAGGGAATAGGAATTAAACACCCTCAAAAATTGTTGGGGATGGATTAGGAGGGGATGCTTCCCTGTAAAAAACGTACACCTCCTGGACAAAACAATTAGAAAGTGCATCTTTGCTTATCCTGAGTTTTTCGCATGAGCACATTTATAGATCTATATTTCAGTATGTGAAAAGATGATTAGCAATTAATTGCAGGAGCTCGAATATGAGAACTGGGACAAGACAGGTTCCCAGGATGTGAAACCTTTGTGAATTTCAAAGAAGTTGGAATCTTACTCGAAATGTAGCCGGAAACCTGTGCTGGTAAATGCGGACTGTTTCTTGACAGGAACTGGTATTGTTTCAGAGTTCATACTAATCGTGTAGCTACAGGAATCAAGCAGATATTTGGGCTGCCATGGTTCAATCGGTGTGGGTGAGACTGGTGACCTAGGGTGTTTACTCTTAAAATCATTATCGAGGACAGTCAGGACTGTCTTTGCAGTTAAAAGCTGCTTTCTCGCTCATTTCTAGAGCATTATTAGTTTGCTACACATCCACTCATCCTATGGTGATAAAATAGGTTACAGGAAAGAGTGATTAGGAGCAATGCTAATGCCATTATTTAGGTGGTCCAGAACAGAAGCTATGAAGCAGATCAAGGAGATCAGACAGAAAATGATTAAAGAAAAAGCATGGTAAAAATGCCCTCAGTTAGTCAGTTTCTACATGAGACTCCTAGCTGGGGGCACCTAGGATAGATATTAGTGGTGACTTATATGTTACGTTAAATGTTATGTTAAAATTATTTGTAGAGCGCATGTACACCAGTCGGTTTCTTGGAGCAAAGGGAGTAGCCTCGGTCCTGGTGAGTTATTCATATGCTTGGATAACCAGCCTTGTATAAAGAAGTTTCCTGAATGTCAAAAGGTCTGTACAGTATCTGTTGTAAAGGGGGCGGGGGGGCGGGGGGGAGGGGCAGCACCGCAAATCTGCTGCTACCTAGTCTCTTCAGTTAAGTTAAAAAACGTCCAATTATGGAAAAATTGGTGTGCGTATCTACATTCTGCCCTGACACTCACAAACTCCGGCAGACTGTTTTGAAGAATTGGCACCTCTTGGAGGGGTTAGACTGTCCGTTCCCCAAGCCGATCTTCGCATACAGAAAAAACCGCAGCATCGGCCAGCAACTTGTCAGAGCGGACATTGCCAGACCCAGACCCAAGAATGATTTGCTGTCACAATGGAATCTCAAACCTATTGAAGGCCACCACAAGTGTGGCAATTGTGTCGCGTGTCCAAACACTATTGAAGGCAAAGAATTCATCCATCGAGGTATCAAATGGACACACAAGGATTTCTCTAATTGTAAGACGAGGAATGTCGTCTATGTGATACTGTGCCCCTGCTCGAAGATTTATGTTGGCAAGACTAACCAGCAGATTAATCACCGAATTAGCCAACACCGGTCTCGCATTAAGAAAAAGGTGATGGCAGCCCCGATGGTCGAACATTTTTTGGAAAAAGGCCACACTGAAAACGATTTCAAATGGTCTATTTTATATACAATACACTCCAGGAATGGGCGCCAAGACATTGATCGAATGCTGCTTCAGAAAGAAGCCTATCTAATTTTAAAATTCAACAGTGCTCAGACTGGTTTGAATAACCTATCAGAAATAGCGCGTCTTTGAACATGTTTTCTCCTTAGGTGATTTCTGCGTCGCAGTGACTGCCTCTGTGTAACTACTGTTCCCTTAAAAGAGATTCAAAGAATTTCCATAATGCCACAATCACGACATCAGTGGGTGGGCAATTTGGGACAACTCATTACTAGACTAATTTTAATCCACGGGACACACATTTAGGGCCATTAGACAATATTCACTGAGCTTACGCACTATGCGTTTGCCAGGCTAAGAGACTGTGAATAAATAGACTTATATACAGCTAGGCGCTCTGCCAAGCACTTTTGCACTCTAAATTTAAATTCCATGATGATGGACACAGATTGTGAGCTAGGGCTCTTCCTGGCATAATTTATAACCAGCGTTTTAAACATTACGCTTCATGGCCTCAATTTGCATTGAAGAACCACAAAGCCCAGGTTGCATTTGGATAAGAATAGCATAAAAGAAAGGCAGACGCCGAGCAGCCATCTTGACAGAGATCCTGAGTTGTGGGTGTAGGAGTTAACGTCCGTAACTGAAAGGTGAGAGCTCCCTAATTGTAGACAGCTAACAGATTTGCAGCGCCTTGCAATAGACAACTGGTCTGACAAGATTTCTTTCATTTACCAGGCAACTCGTGTGGAAGGAATCCCAGAGTTATTTACGAACAAACGGCATGACAGGTATGTCCCGGTCTGCTCCGTGGCTGATACAAAACATTTTGGCCCCCAGCACGACTTTGTAACGACAGAGCTTATTGTGTTTGTTTCAGGAAAATAATAATGGTAACGCTTTAGTGCGCTTACACCGCCAGACGGCAAACAAAGGTCAGTGCCCTCGCCTTTTACAATAACGAAAAAGTTTGCATGTAATAGGCGACGCACATTAGTAATTTACATAAATGTTCGTCCCCTTGTCTAGAAATTTGGATAAAACCCTTAAAGTCCCTCGCTGCCTTCCACATCATCCCTCCTCCTCCTCAAGAGAAGCCCGGTATGTAAATAATGTTTTCTAATGATCACAGCACATGTGCCTAAATTTGAGACTAATGCGCAATAAGCAAAACAATCCTTTTTCTTTGCATCTTACAGATACAAAGAACCTTGAGCCCTGATGAGAGACCAGGCACGATTGTCCTGGTCTTGAAACGCGTCGGCAGCTTTTTTGGTGGAATAACAATTCTATGACAAAAATAATTAAGATTCACTTACCTAGATAGCGTTGAACTACTATCATTGAGTTGGTATTATTCCCCATGGATTGAATTGTTCTCTGTTATTAATTACTTATGCACTAATGTTTCTAGTTCTATGTATCCATTTATTTTTTGTTTAACCTTCTGTATGATGTTTTATGTAGATTTATTGACATTTTCTGTGTTTTTTCTATGTATGAAATTGTAAGATATGTTACTTATATGTTACGTTAAATGTTATGTTAAAATTATTTGTAGAGCGCATGTACACCAGTCGGTTTCTTGGAGCAAAGGGAGTAGCCTCGGTCCTGGTGAGTTATTCATATGCTTGGATAACCAGCCTTGTATAAAGAAGTTTCCTGAATGTCAAAAGGTCTGTACAGTATCTGTTGTAAAGGGGGCGGGGGGTGGGGCAGCACCGCAAAGCTGCTGCTGCCTAGTCTCTTCAGTTTGAAGGACGGTGTGACCACGAGGTTCATATGGGCAGAACACAAATTGCGGGATTGCGCGTAGGTTTATGTCTCAGAATAAGATTGGAGACGAATTTCGAGCAGATGCTGTGCAAAGATTAAAAATAAGACTTCCGATTTTGAGAGCGGTGTGTTATGGGAAGCCAATGTAGCTTCCTCATAAGAGAGGAAGCGTGTTGCCATCTTGGCTGATGGAAAATCAGTCTGGCGGCCTGATTCTGCACCAGTTGCAAAACTTGTAACCTTTATTGACTGTATAATTAATTAAAATCTTAACAGTAAAAACAATCAGTATATAAAAGCTAAAAATAGTGATTTCAAACTACTGTTCTGGGTAAAATGTAACCCCCCTCCCCAAGTCCAGCATTTTCAGCCTTTCCCCAGCATTTGTGGACATGATCTTGAAGCCCCCGTTTTGTGCCCCGAAGTTGATCTACATTACAGAGCTCTTGAACTGCCCTCTGTGGCGCTCTAAGTGTCTCTCTTGTAGAAATGCTCTCTTGGGGAGCATTCAACCGCAAAGTTTACGATGCATTTCCCCTAGGTTGTGCTGCTTTCGTAGGCAGCTTTTAAAGCTATCCTGATTTGATGGATACATTTCGCCAGTCTCGCTAGCGCCATTATGTTACTGGTTGAAAAACACAAGGCTGATGCTTCGCTGCACGACTTTATACCTTGTTGATGCAAAGCGAGTGCAAAAGTCGCTGGAGTTCGCTATTGAGGTTGGGACAGCAGCATAAGAGATGCAGCCAGGATTCCCTCCTGTTGGGGCACAGTCTACAAGTTGTGTATTGAGGCCCATGCAGGATTGAAATCTGCGATCCCAAGTGTGGTCGGCCTCATGAATAAGATTTTACTTCGGGCCTGTGTGGTGAGAGCCTCTCTTAGGAAGGGTTGTACTTTTCCTGCTGTGTAGGAATTGTTCAACAGTTCTAGATGAGAGCTTTGACGGAGCATTTTAAGATCGAGGTCCAAGGAGATTTCGTGCACTTGTTTGTTAACAGCTCTCTTCAAGGCATTCAGGGGGACCTCCAGGCGCAGTATGCTTACTTCTTCAATCTTCATTAATTTGATTGCGTTTTCTCGCCTAGTGTGCCATGACAAGCATGGCCCCTCAAAGATAGGTCTCAGAGGATTTTTTAGGGAGTTAGCGGGTGCCCCTAATATCCTTAGATATAGCTTTATGATCTACCCCTGGCAGATCAGGTCTGGCCTCGCCAGGCCTAGCTCCAGTCTTAGCCTTGCTTTTTTTGCTGTCCTCTGTATGTGTAGCACTGACTTGTATGACTTGTCTTGGGTTGAATTGAGGAGGGCATCCATTTTCCTGGGGAAGGCAAGATAGGCGTAGCTAATTGCTGGAAGGAGCTTTGCTCTTAGAACTGTCAGAATTGGGCTGGCAGACGGACTGATCAAGTGCTTGCTTAGTTGTTTTAATTGATATGTAACCTTGCTGGCCTTGGAGCTCTGCTGTTTTAGGTGTACATTCGCCTTGCCCCGTTCTGTCAACCAGACCCGTAGATAGTTGTTTAAGGCCACCGTATTGATTTGCGCGTTTCCCAGTTGCCACAGTGCATTCCTTTTCAGGTGGTAGGACCCAAAAATGATGACCTTGGTTTGTCCTTGATTAACTATCAAGTTCTTAATGATGTTAAAACTGTTTAGGGCATTTAGGGCTCTTTGTAGGCCCACCTTCGTATGGTCCATTATAACTGTGTCGTCAGCATACTGTAGAACTGGCAGCCCCACACTTCCTAATCTTGGGTAAGCATGAGCGGTAAATCCGTTACGCCCACGGATTTTTCGGATTTTTGGGGAATCCGCAATCCGCGTATTTTACGGATTTCCCACAAAATCCGGAAAAAAAAATCCGCGGACGTAACGGGTTCAAAAGTTGAACCCCCACTCATGTAACTATTTTACAATGGTGCCAGCAAGCTGCCAGCGCCGTTGTAAAATAGTTACAAAGTTAGCTTGCACAGGAACCACTAGATAAAACGAAGCAGGTGCTGCTTTATTTTATCTAAGTGCTTCCTGTGCAAGCTAACTTTGTAACAATTTTACAACGGCGCTGGCAGCTTGCTGGCACCATTGTAAAATACTACAGCAGCTCACTCAAGGGACCCCTGCGCCCGTAACACACACATGGTCGCTTGAACTAGTTGATGCTCAAATTCAGTGACTCATTCATTAGCCCAAAAACAATCGTGAGCGTCGTCGAGGCTGGACAGGTGTGCCTTCTTCCCAAATCTACCGTGGAAAATCAGCTGTGATGCTGGATAGACTTTGCATCCTTGACTTTCACGAGCGCAATACCCATGAGTAGGCACATTGTGTTCGCACGGGTTTTCTGCACGTTCGCGAGCGTTTTGTACAATAAAACCCTCGCGAACTGGCAGAAACCCGTGCGAACACAAAAAAAAATACGCTAGGATCCGCGGATTTTGCGTATTTTCGAAATCCGCAAATCCGCGGATTGCCAATACGCAAAATCCGCTCATGCTTAATCTTGGGGCTACTAAACAAGTTCCTTTTAGGGCCTCCCCCAGATCCGCCTTGTATATGTTGAAGAGGAAGGGGGCCAGCACGCATTCTTGCTTTAACCCATTCTCCATGGTTAATTTGGGGGAAACTATGCAGGCACGTGTTTTGACCCGCACCCAGGCGTCCTTGTATAATGATCTTATGGCTTCAGGAAATTTGATGGAATACCCCAGTTTTCTAGCTTCCGCCATAATCTTTTTCTGACTACCTTGTCAAAGGCTGTGCTGTAGTCCACGAAGCCGGTACACCTAACAATAGGTTCAGCAGAACATCAAATTAAAAAAAACATAATAGAGAGAAATACACCTGAAATAAATCAGAAGAAAAAGAGAAGACAAAAGAATCCTTTCAATCCAAAAGTACTGTAGAAAAATATTGTTATTTATTATATATAGTAAAAAAAATGTTTTTAAAAAGGAGACAATTACGCTCAATACAAAGTGCTGGTATACAAAAAACATACCACAAAGCAGACAAGTGGCAAACAAAACCTAACATGTTACAATGAAGGAACAACATACACATAAATATAATGTGTCCTCCTACAATTTAGGCCACAAGAAGCGTCAACGGCGTTTCGACCGTTATGTTACTACACGGTCATCTTCAGGACTCACAGTTTACTTGAGCGTTTAACAGTTTGTGAAAAATCGTACACACCAATCAAGAATTGATGGTCATCCACACGGCCACGAAAATTATGTGCCACAGTAGTAATTCCGTTTCAAAGTCAACAAGGGCCCCCAAACGAGTCAGCACAGGACCTCGGGGAACATATTTTTGAAGCAACAGTGGTCCAATGCAATACAATAGTCTGAAAGTAATGAATATAGACACAATGGATACTATATTAGTTCTGACATGTTCAGCCGGACAGAGGTCACAATATTTTACTATTTGGAAAATTCAAAGACAGGATTCCTTCAACAATTCTTTGTAGTGGGGCACAAGCCTGTACCCTGTCACATACAAATTGGCATAGTGAAGAAAAAGCACATAAAAACAAAGCAGGGCTTTGAGGCAAAGCTTAGGACTTCTGCGGTTATCAATATGACAGAAATTCAAACAACACCATTACAGACATATAACACACGGTATACGTTTCAATGTATATGGTGCTCAGAAAGGTCGACGGCGTTTCGATCCCACTATAAAATCATGGGGATCATCATCAGGACATTAATAGTGCCTAAACAATAAAAGCCTCTAATACCTGGGAAGAAAGAAAGAAGGGGGGAAAAATATATAAGACACACATTACTTCATTGTGAGAAAGTACAATGAATAACACGTGACTATTTGTGGTGAAGTGGTGCTACTAGCACTCTAGTCGTGGTAGCGACGGAGAGAGGGACCCACATGTCATAGTGGTGGTGATGCTATCATATTGGTAATTGCAGTGAATGATAATTGGAAGTGAAAACGAAGTGTGGTTAACGGAGTGAAGAATGGAGGCGCATTGGGTAGTGATGCTCAGTATAAGATTGTGGATCGCCGATCTTTCTCCTTGACCTTCGCTCCCACTTAAAAAATCACGGGCACTTTTTTAAGTCAACCTGAACAAATTTTCGTCAGCTCAGACACTACCTCCCCTTGTTGGTCCATGCCTCAAGACGCAGGCATCAAGCGAATGCTGATAGTTTAATTTAAACCTTCGCCGCACTTACACTTTTAGCAGGCTATTTCAATCGTGACTGGACCTTTCACCAGTCACTACCCAATGCCCCTCCATTCTTCACTCCGTTAACCACACTTCGTTTTCACTTCCAATTAACTCCATTTTCTCTCGTGGGTCCTCGATTGCTCAGCTGGTTTATGTATCTCCATAGTCGTGCTGGGTTCTTTTGTTTGAGCAAGAAAAAGACTTTGAGCCATTCGCTTTCCATGTTGGCTTTTTTGTGTTCCCATAGTTTTTTCCTTAGGGATGCCCTCTAGAATGCAATTGATGGTCCCTTTGTTTGACTGCCCCCTTTTTTCTTTTCTGCGCGAGCCTTACGCAGAAGCCTTTTGCATTCTCGTATATCGTTGTTTGGACAGGTGCTTCCTGGTCTCAGTTACCCTTTCAGTCTCGGGTTTTGGGTCTTGGGGTTCCCGAGCTTGGTTTGTAGGTCCTCAATAATATTTTCACATCCGTTTATGGGCGAGAGCTTTGCGGGAGGTCCCCCTTCCTGTACCTGGCCCAGCCATGTTTGAAGTGTGGTCCCAGTCTTGTCTGACCACTTGATGCTCCTCAGGACGCTGTGTTTTTCCTCCCGCTTGTCTCCACGATGGGTTGGTAGATGGTGGCTGGCAGAACATCCAGCTGAAACACTGCTCCTAATGGCCTGTGATCGCTTTCCTTCCGATCTTCGACTTCAAAGTCTTCCATTCTGGCCGCCATCTCTTCGCAGGCCATGATATAATCAATTCTTAAAGCGTCCCGAAAGGTGAACTGAGGATGCCAGGAGGCAGGGCAAGCTTTTTCCAGCACGTAGGTTGATGTAAGCTTATAATTGTTAAGAAGTTCCTGCAAGGGAGCTGCACTGGCTGGTCCCTGGGGGGGGGGGTGATTTTGGATTCTGTTTTGTCAAGATTTTTCGGATTCAAATCCCTAGCTCGAATAACCTGGTATGATTTGTGTTTGTCTAGGTTCTGTGCCAGTGCCTCCAGCTGATCTTTCATGAGGGCCTGTGCGGGATTGATGTAACAGTTTATTACCTTCAGGCGCATTGGATGTTTATTGACACTCTAACTTCTGATCTGTAGGGCTTGCAGACCTGGGGAGTTTTGATTGATGGCTGTGGCTGCAAGGGCACATTCATGTTTTATAAAAACGGATAAGCCGCCAGCTGGACGGCCAAAAAGATTCCTTTTTATGGCTGGGACCTGATGTTTGTAATACCCTGCCAAAGGGGTGCTGGACAGGGCCCACATTTTTTTTAAACAGATTTCCAGGAACTGCTTCAGATTTTCATTTTTGCAGATTTTATTGATCCCTGCTATGTTCCAGGGAATTATTGTTAGTTGCTGCTTGTGGGTTAGTCCTGGGCCAGCATCTCCTCTGGCAGGCTGGCGTTTATCGCAGTTAGGAATGCTGTGGCCTCCTTCTTGCGTGTCGCTTTTGATCAGAGGTTAAGGAGGTGGTACGTATAACCTGATGATTATTTTGGCATGAGATTCTGATGCCCATGTTGTTCCTGGTGACAGGCTGAGGCCCCGGATTCTATTGTAATGGATTTGGGGTTACCAACTGTTGTGTTGATTTTGCCAAAGTTATCTGGGGGAGCAATTCTGCAGGAGATGGACTTAGTCCGAACATTGGATAATTGTCTGTAAGGTGATTTGGCCTTGCTAATGACTTTAGGCCCTTCTCACTGGAGGTTCTTGGTAATGTCGTTGGCTTATGCTGCATTTCCAAAGGCAGGGAGACCATGGGGACCTCTTTGCCCCAGTTTTTATTGGTGAAAATTGGGTAGAACTGGGTGACTTTTGTACTCCCTTGGAAGGGCAGTTGATTGATCTTCTAAGACTGCAATTGCCTCACTTTTAGCTTTGTTTTTTTCTGTTGCTTCTTCAGCTTCTTTTTTGCTCTCCTTGATAAGGTGGGTTTGTGTGTCTCCATCGCGAGTGAAGTGTGTTCCTGCGGGTCTGTTCCAGTGGCGTCGCTGGCCCTGAGATTTAAGCTTTGGGTGTCTCTGGGTTGCTAACAGGTTTGTTGGTCATGTGCTCTGTGCTTTTCCCGTTGTTGGCTATGTTCTTCTGTCCTGATGGAACCCCTGCTGGCCGTGTCACCTTCGGGTAATGACTGTTATGCTTTGCCCGATCGTCAATGTTGACGGCAGAATCCTCAGAGGGCTTAGATGCCAAATACTGCCCACCTACGACGACCTAGATGAAGACCTACTCCTTATATGGGAAAAAGACTCATGGAGATTTTCATTGAAAACTCTGAGCGGAAGGTACAAAGCCTACAGGCTGAGATATCTCAAATAGAATTGGAAATAAATGAATTGAATCTGAAAGAACCCACTGATAAGACTTATGAGATACTTAAAGATTTCAGAAATAAACACCAGGAAGATATTACACAACGTAAAGCAAGGAAATTAAAAAGAGACGAAATAGACTGCAAACAGGGGAGGATTTTTACCTTTGCGAAAAAATGACCACTTAGTAGATAATGACAACAGAGACCAAGCAAAGGGTATGCCCACCACTGAGAATATGAGTTCCAGTTCTACCTCTATCAGCACCATACTCACAAGTGAGAGTGAGACGGAATTAATGGCTAATAGCTTAAACGGAGACATTGTTTTTTTACACAAAGTAAAAAGAATCAAACAGGGCAACAGGGAACTACCCAATTGACAGGCAAATATCTCAAGAAAACAAGGAGGGGGAGATGAGGAGGAACAAGAGGGAGAGAGAAAGGGAATGAGATTGAGATCCTGGAAGCAGCAGAATTAGAGAATTAGTATAACACAGGAGGTGAGGTGATCAATCTAAGTGACAAACATAGAACTAAGGATATGATCAGCCTATTGGAAAAGGGTATGGGATTTTGCCCTAAAAATCCGGGTGATGTATGTTACTCTATAATTGACTTATTCAAGTTCACTAGAAATTTGAAATTAAAAAAATTCTTTGAGACTCATGTACAAGATAATAAAGCATCTAAAACATACATGGCTGACAGAGTGTCTGAATCACTGAGTATTCAAGATTTCAGAGATACAGAAATCCTACTGTCCATCACAGATGACGATAGGGACCATATGTCTATAGAGGAACTGCTACTAGACTATGAGATAGATACAGATCTGACGGTATCGAGTTGACTGAAGAATAAGTCAAGATGGACTCCGACCTTACCTAGTGGAAACAGCATAGACCTATTTCACAAACTGGCCATAGATGACCTGTACAAAATTCTAAATTCCAAACTGACACTCCAGAAAAAATGTAGGGGGAATCTACCACCAAATGAACGTAAAGCACTAGTAGAACTTCTGCAGCTTCCAGACATTACTATAAAAGAGGCAGACAAAGAGGGAAACATAGTCATCATGAACACATCGGACTACAATAAGGAAATATTTTCACAATTGGGAAACCCCACATACTATGAGAGACTTAGCGAGAACCCCATTGCACCCTTGACACAACTCATTAATACACAACTAAGAGTATGGTTACACCAAGGACTTATAGACTGAGAGAAATTTTTCTTTCTAAAAGTGGACAAACCAAGACACCCATGTCTCTACACATTACCTAAGGTACACAAACAAAAAGATTTCCCACCTGGACGACCAATCATATCCAGTATTGGTGGACCAACGGAAAAACTATCCCAGTTTATGGATACATTCTTGCAACCTATAGTAAGGAACCTACCATCATATATAAGGGACACGAAACACATCTTGAGCACCCTGACAGATGTAACCTGGGAGGAGGGCATGATCTTGGCCACCTTAGATGTGATTGGGCTCTACACTAACATGAGAACTAACTTAGGTATGCAAGCGACCAGGAAATTCCTTAACAGGAAACCAGCTAACCAATGGCAACATGTCGAGATGATCATGTCGATGATAGAAATCATTTTGGAAAATAATGTGTTTGTTTTCGACAACAAGTGGTACAGACAGGTGCAGGGTGTTGCTTTGGGCTCCAGGTTCTCTCCTTCGTATGCCAACCTGTTCATGGTTTGGTTTGAGGAGGAGTGGATCTGGGACCTTAAAGGTAAAAATTGGAGCGAATCAATAATCTATTGAGGAAGGTACATAGATGATTGCATCATGATCTGGGCAGGACCAATGGAGAGCTTAACCCAATTCTGTGAATTCCTCAACACCAATGACATGGGCATTGGTTTTACCTACAACGTTAGCTACACACATATTGAATTCTTGGATGTTAATCTTTATATTGAAAACAATTGAATCCAAAGCAGGCTCTTTCGAAAGCCTCTGTTAACGCGGGATTTCTGGTCTATGGTTATAGATCTAGATCCCAACTCAGGTCGACTGAACCGTTGGTACCTGTCATTGAGTAAAAGGCAATCCACTACTAAGTTAATCAGTTAAAAACTTACTCCACTCTAAAGGACCACTGAAGCTTAAAAGTTTTAAAAGTTTATTACAAAGCCAAACTTAACTGGAGATACAAACATCTCAAAATAAGATTCAAAAGATATACGGGTATCAATACAAACATGAATTTTCTAAATGCTCTTAGTCGGCAGAAGAATATCACTAAAACAAATTCTAGAATTACCAAAGTTGCAAGAATAGACACAAGCTGTAGCTTATGAGTCATTTACAGAAAGGAAAGAAATCAGATTAGACTGTCCCTACACTAGACTAGGTGACATCCCTACTTAGCAAGATCTTAACCTAAAAAGGTGTCAGCAGTGGTGACTTCCAAAGAAGATCACGCACTTCCCTTAGTCTTTGTTCCAAACGATGTTTTGCAGTTCCCTATCTGCCTACCCATCCGCTCTCTTAGGTTCCTCAGATCATCTGCCTTGCCTCCACCCAGGGGTGCTGTCCCTAATACAAAATCACATTTACATTAGAAACGCCCTTTAGAGACGCCCCTCACGTGGTGTTGGTCTCCATGCTGGTACTCCTTCTAGGCCCATCGTTAGCGTTGACCTTGCTTCCCAGGCTCCTCTCCGGCAAGACGGTACCCCCAGGAAATTCCTGAAGACTCCTCCAGGCCTGTACCAGGCTCTCTTGAACAAAAGTCTATTCATCACTTTCCTGATAAAACCCCCTCGCACCTGCAAAAGACACTTTCTCTGTGGGACCCAAATTCCGGCCTCCACCATATCTTTAAGTCGTAAACCATGTAACAGGCTCTGATCTTGTGCTTAACATGACCTTTCTCTAACGAGCACATGCAGATCAAACGAAATGACTTTATCTATTCAGGCCTGTTAGGATTCCATGAAACGGCCTATGCACTTCTGCAAAAACATTTAATTTCTTTAGTTTAAACAATATTCTAACTTATTACACACAATGATTATATAAACGTCTATAAAACATATATATCAGTCCTAGGTTCAGTAATACTTGAATCATAATAACATTAAAATCCAAATTACGTGGAAATACATCAGTTTCTTGTACTCTTTGTGAACTGCCATGTGGCCTACACATTTCCACGTTTAGCCGAATTACATTTTCTCTTATAGTCACACAACATAGGATTTCAACATCTCTAACATCTCTAAAACATCTACATTAGCTTTTCACACTCTATATAAGTATTTTATTCTAATTAAACACTATTATGTACTTTCACTCTATAATTTGACACTCTTATATAATGTTTACTAAACGAATACAACGTGCTTGTAAATATGGTGCACTTCTACAATTTTCTTAATTTGCACTCTCTCAATCCCCCCTTTGATGACTTTCAGTAGTCATCACCCTCAAAACACCATCCCTGAGGTATTGACTGAGTCAAACTGAAGTCGTTTCAGCACTCCCTCGTTTCATCGTCTCTAGAGCCTTCAGGCTCCTGTACTGAATATCCTGCATCGCAGTCAATCTCCTCTCTTGCCTTCTCATGGTTCTTTGCAACTTGTTTGATCTATACCATTGATACAGGCGCACCAATCCCCACAAAGTGATTATACAAATAACTACTATGATAATAGGTTTCAGTATGTACCAAATGATATTCTTTCCTAGGTTGGCAAACCAACCTCCAACTTTACCCATTCCTTGACCTACCTTTTCCCACACTGTTACCTTTGTCAAATCCTCAATTTCATTGTGTATTTCAGTAATGTTTCGAATGTACTTTTCTAAAGGTTTTGAATTGTCTGGAATGTAAGTGCAACATTCCTGGACCTTCAAAGCCTTACGGACTCCTCCCTCTTTGGCTAACAGAACATCTAGAGCAAGTCGGTTCTGAAGAACCATTGCCCTTATCGATTGCATTTCTCCTTCCACCAGCATTAGTGATCTAGCAGTACTGGCGGACAACCTATCTACAACTGTTGCCAGTCTTCTTATTTTAACATCATTTAGTGCTATCCCTAAGATAGGAAACATAGCACCAAATACGTCTCCAACTACCTCCGCAGTGCTTACATCCCTTCTTCCTCTAGCTGGTGTTTCTCCCTCTATAATTTGCAAATCCTCAGCATGGTATATTTTGGGAAAGACAATTGCCAAATAGCATGATCCATACCAATTATCTGGTAATTTCACGTATGCATTTCTCCCACAGACAACATATACATTTGGGATCACCTGCATTTCCTTCAAGAAATCTTTAGAATAGTACTCTAATTGGAAAGCATGTTCACAACTTACTTTTCCCACAAACACATTCTCGTAATAAGTTTCACCTCTGTGTATGCACAGTTTCCCCCTTTTCTCTCTATCTAGAGCTATTGGACCATTGCTACCCTTTCTTTGGTGTGCCCTTTCTTCCTCGGTCCAATCTGTTTTCCATTGACCTGAAGATTTTAAAATCTTTTGTTTCCTGTATCGATCATCCACCTGCCCTACAAACTTTTTCTCAATTTCTGACACTTTACAAGTCAAATTATTTCTTCGGGCATGTGAAGTATCTAATGTTTTCCAAGGAAGGAAACATTTCTGTAATCTGTCCTCACTCTTATAATAATCCCATTTATTTAAATGTTTGTAGTTCGGCACTTCTGGTAACACTGAATCAAAGTTCGAAAAATAGTATTCGAACCCATCCCGTTCATAAAATATGCTCAGCAACAAACTACATGTGATTCCATAAGTCAATGGAAGATGATGGTATCTGATACCTTCGTCTACAGAGGCTGGCAGTTTCATACAGACATAACAATTTTTAGCCTCCATAGCATCAACATATTCGTATAGCAATTTAGCATATGCATTCGATTTAAAGTTCCCCTGTGATTCATCTACATGTAACCTACGAGTCTCAGCTGCTAGTAAAGCTTTGTCTTTCTCTGTATTGTCCCCCTTTTTACTAGCAATAGTAGGTTTCTGTGTCGATGTAATCTTTGGTTTTGTTGTTGCTTTCTCTTCGTTTTCATGTCCCACTACATATGATATTGTAACCACTAAAGCTATAAGAAAAATCACTCACACTAAAAGTGTGCCTATTATACATTTGGCCCTGCGGTTCGGGTTGCCAGCCTCCATGATCTCAAACAGTGTAGTTCCAAATTTCTTTCACCGCACAATGTCTCTTGTCGAACCACACCTGGAAGCTGATAATCTTCTCCGCAAGATCAGTCTTTGTGTTCTATAGCAACAGACAACCCTAGCCCTTCTCCGTCCACTAAATGGAAGCCCCTAGTTTCTTCTTCCACTCGGCGCTAGGTTATCTCTTCATTAATTTATTTACAAAGTCTTTAGCAATCTGGAATTATCTGTGTTCCAACGACTCATCACACCTTCTAGTATTTCTAAACGAAGAAGGAGCTCCTCGAGTATTGGACTCCTTGAACAACAAACCGGAAATTCTACTGTGTTTAAGACCAAGTCTCTTATTCCACTCAGGAGAGGAGGATAGACAATATTGAGAGTCAGCAATCCTTCGACCTCCACTCCTGGTATCAGCAACTCTATTTCCACTGTTATGATGGGGTCAATTCTGGTCAGGGTCACTTGCCTCACCCTCCCAGTTCTGCGTGCTTCTGACATCTGCAGCGAGGTAGGTCCACTCAGGAGTAGAGTATCTTCTGCAAGGCACTCGCACCCTCCTTGATCTCCTTGGACCTTCCTGTTCCTGCTCTTGTACACCTTCGTCCAGATCCGAGTCTTCGGATATAGGAGCAAGAGTTTCCTCTCGAGCTGGCTTCAAGCTTGGCCTCTTTTTTCTTTCAGGCCAAGTAGCTGCTCCACGCCTTGTCCTCCTATTTCTTGTCCTTTCACTCTGTTCTGGATCACTCTGGACTCGATCTGTGTCTGAGTTGTTTTCACAGCAGCTTTCTCTTTCAGTGGCAACTTCAGTTTCACTGCCGTTCTGTCTTTCTTCTTCTGGATCTGTAGCACTCCCAACTTCTTCAGACACCCCCACAGCTTGACTGACCCCCTCTAGTGGCTCACCGTCCACAACTGAATCTTCATCTGCGAGAGGAGCTGTTTCTTCTAGGGGTGCTGGAACTCTTCGAGTATGGGAAGCATGGATCCAATTCGGCAACCCTCTGCACTTCACAGCGGTATTCGTGGTAAGAATGACCTGGTAGGGCCCCTTCCAGCGCACGTCTAGACAGTTCTTCCGGACATGTTTTTTCAGTAAAACCCAATCCCCTGGGCACAGATCATGACACAAGTCTCTGGAAGATGGAACCTCAGCAGCCTGCACCTGGAAGGACACAGAATGAATGGCGTCAGACAGTCCCTTGCAGTAATCCAGGATTAGGTCATCTGTAATGTTCAACAAAGCAGTGGTTGGGAAAGTTGGAAGTCTCATTGCCCTCCCCATCAGGATCTCATGCGGAGAGAGACCTGTCCTCCTGTCTGGTGTGCTACGCATACTCATGAGCACCAAAGGCAGAGCATCAGGCCAACTTAAGGAAGTCGATGAACATACTTTGGCTATTCGGGACTTCAACGTGCCATTGATCTGCTCCACGATACCTGAAGCCTCTGGTCGATAGCTACAGTGCAACTTCTGATCAATGTTCAATGCAGAGCAAAGCATTTTCACAACTTCACTGTTAAAATGAGTTCCTCGATCTGATTCCAGGGAGTTTGGCACCCCGTAGCACGGGATCAACTCTCTAAGCAACAACTTTGCTACTGTGAGTGTATCGCACCTGCGTGTAGGGTATGCTTCGACCCATCTGGAAAATATGCATACAACCACCAGAACATACCTGAGGTGGTTGCTTTTTGGCATTTCAATAAAATCTAATTGCATTCTGTTGAAAGGCCCCCCAGACCTCCCAATGTGACTCATGGTAACTGGTGTTCTTTTCCCTACGTTTAGTTGCTGACATGTGACACATCTCCTACACACTGCTTCTGCTGCAATCCGAAACTTAGGGCAATACCAAGTCTGCCTGAATACCCTCAGCATGGCATCTCTTCCTAGGTGTACTGGACCATGTATCTGTCGTGCCATTGGACTCACTAATTCCTCAGGTAACACTGCTCTTCCATCTGCTGAAACCCAGAAATCCATTTCACTTTTCACACAACCTGCTGTTTCCCATGCCTTTTTCTCAGAATCAGGTGCATTTTCTTGCATGTTTTTCAAATCCTCCCAAGTATCTACTGTTTCTAACATCATGTTTAATTCGGTCTTTTCCTGAGCCCCACCTACTTCCACCTCCGTGAAAGAATATCCTTGCTCCGCACAATAGCGGGCAACTTCATCTGCATATCTATTACCTTGCGACACAAAATCTGTATTTTTGGTGTGGGCTGTGCATTTGACTATTGCAATTTCAGCTGGACCTTGTAATGCTTCTAACAGTAGTCGCACAAATTCTCCATTTCGAATAGGCGAACCAGAGGAGGTCATGTAACCTCTCTGAGACCACAACTGCCCGAAATCATGAACTACACCGAAACCATATTGGCTATCTGTATATATGGTGACTCTAATTTTGTTTCCTGCTATACAGGCATGTGTCAATGCAATGATTTCTGCTACCTGAGCGGAGTGTACTCCTTCCAAGCAAGCGGCTTCCACAACTCCAGTAATGGTGCAAACAGCATAAGCTGCTCTCAACCGACCAGTATCGTCTCTTAAACCTGAGCCATCTACAAAGAAAATTTCATCAGGGTCGATCAACGGCTCATCCACGATATCTGGTCTTGGTTTCGTGCATAGTTCAGTCACATCAAGGCAATCGTGATCTTCACATTCTTCGCCTTCAATATCATTAGGAAGTGGCATCAATGTAGCAGGATTCAAAACAGAGCACCTCTTAAGGGTCACGTTCTCCGCAGCAAGTATAACTTGCTCATAGCACGTGAGCCTACTGTTGGTCATGTGCTGTGTCTTGGTCCTGGTCATCAACAATTCTACAGAATGCGGTACATACACCACTAACTGGTGTCCCATTACAATATTTTCACACTGTTCAATGCTGACACCTGTTGCAGCAACGGATTTGAGACATCCGGGCAACGCTGCGGCTACTGGATCTAAGGTAGCCGAAAAGTATGCAACTGGTCTACGGGCATTTCCATGAATTTGCACTAAAACTGACAAAGCACAGCCTTCTCTCTCACAGCAGAAAAGTGCAAATGGGTTCTCATAGTCCGGCATTCCCAAAGCCGGAGCACGACACAAGTCTTCTCTCAGCTGAAGGAACGCCATCAAACAATCATTGTCCCATGGTACCGGATCACTCACCTCCTTGTGCGTCAGTTTTTGTAAGGGTTTTGCTTTCAGTGAAAAGTTAGCTATCCACTGTCGGCAATAACCAACCATTCCTAGGAACATCCTGACTTCTCTCTGTGTCGTAGGCGCGTTCATTTTCATTATCGCCTCTATCCTACCTGGTGACACTTTGCGCTTTCCTTTTTCTATCCGGTGACCTAAGTACTGCACTTCTGTCAGACAGTACTGCAATTTGCTCGGAGATACCTTGTGTCCATTTTCAGCTAAATGGTTCAACAAGGCAATGGTATCTGTCTTACAAGCCTCTTCTGTTTCTGACGCAACAAGTAGGTCATCTATGTACTGGATCAGAACCGAGTTCTGGGGCAGTACCAGACTCAAGATTTTTCTTCAACAGCTGGTTGAATATTGATGGGCTATCTGTAAACCCTTGGGGGATACGACACCATGTTAAAACGCGATTTTCCATTTTAAAAGCGAAAAGGTACTGGCTCTCTTCATCCAGTGGGATTGAAAAGAAAGCCTGACAAAGATCTATTACTGTGAACCACTCAGCTTGGAATGGTATCTGAAACAATATCACTGATGGATTCGGTACCACTGGACAACATGAAACAACTATGTTGTTAATCTTTCGAAGATCCTGCACTATTCTAAATTTCCCACTAGGTTTCTGCAAACCCATAATCGGGGAGTTGCATGGACTTCCCACGATTTCCTTCAGTATTCCCTGTTGAATCATAGAGTCGATTACGGGTTTTATTCCTGCAATCGTCTCCGGGGTCAGTTTGTATTGGGGCGTTCTTGGATATTCAGCATTTGGTTTAACCATAATCTTCACTGGTTCTACTCCTTTGATCAGTCCTATCTCTTCCCCAGTAAAATCCCATACCTCGGATGACACTGCACCTCGTAACTCCCATGGGAGCTCCTCCAGTGTCAGGGTAGGATACAGTTCTATGCATGTTCTCGAATTAACAACCTTGAAGGTAGCATCATCGTCTGTAGTCTGTACCTCTACTCCCTGAGGTGTGCAGTATATGGTGCAGTTCAGTTTGCACAATAAGTCCCTTCCTAACAAACACACAGGACTAGAATCACACACTACAAACTGATGTTCATCCGAGTAGTTTCCTATTTTCACTGACACTGGTTCCGTCAAAGGGCTAGTCATCTTTTTTATTTGCAACTCCTACCACCTGAATCGTTTCCCCCGACATTGGTAGATCTGGAACCACTGCCGATCTCAGAGTTGATCGAGTAGCTCCAGTATCCACCAAGAATGTTGTAGGACACCCTGCCACTTCAGCCTCAACGAACGGTCCTCTTTGATCCACTTCTAGAACTGCCCCGAGGGTACAGTCCTCCTCTCTACTTACACGTCGTCCCGTCAATGGATCAACGTAGTAACACTCTTCTTTACCTGTGAACAAAGGCATTTGTCTATAGACTTTTCCTCCTGTCGTAATCTTTGGTGGCTGAGGGAACTGAGCTCGTGGAGCCGAAGTCCCCCCTTTGGCCGCATTACTTCTTGACACTGTCACCTTTTGAACTGGAACTTCCTGAACTTCCTCCTCCACTTCTATTTCTCCATTTTCAGGGTTATAGGGACACTCGCGTCTCCAATGTCCCACCTGGTGACACTGGTGGCACTTTGTCATTTTTTTCAATGTAGCAAGATCTATCCTAGGTCTAGGGTTTTCCTCGTTATCCCTATTCTGATTGTTTGATTTCCGTCCCATGGTCCCTGTTCCCTGTTGCTGCTGTCCTCCCTTTGCAGCTGACTGCACCTGCACCACCATCAATTTTTCCTTTAATTTCTTTGCTTTGGACTCTATCTCATCACTACAGTATCTTGCATATCTCAAAATCTCATCCAATGGTTTGTTTTGCCAACAAATTAAATGCTGCTGAATCATCAGACAAATATCGGGTCTCAACCCCAAAACAAACTTTAATACAAACTGTCCTATATCTTTGGGGTCCATTACATCTAGTCCACTGTATTGTTTGAATGCTTTCAGCAATCGTTCATAATACTCATGGACTGTCTCCTTTGGTTCCTGTCTTGTTCGGTCTATTTTTACCCAGTCTATGTCTTGTGGTGGCACTTTATCCTTCAACCATGTAATCACCCTTTCATATTTTAACATTACACTTTCTGACGGTCCATTAGTACGAGGATCCCTTTCTGGTTCTACAGTTGGCCAATCGACACTAACCTTGCATGCTATCCACAAGTCTCCGGGAACCACAATATCAAACAAGGTGTTCAAATCAATCCACAACACCTTTGAAATCTTGACAAACCTCTCTACCTGCTTGTACCACTCTACAGGACTTTCCCTTAACTTCGGAAATGAGTTGGTAAATGCAGCCAAATCTCCCCTACTCCAGGGCACATGTACGTAATTCCCATTCGATATTTCCCGCAAAGGGAATGCCTCCATCTGCATTAGCCTTCCCTCTGGAGACATCACATTCGCACTCCGCCTGACAGTTCCCTTCTTGGACCACCTCTCTTCCCATTTGTCCAGATCTCTCCATGCCCTTATTCCTGTGATCAGTTCCCTTATGTGTGTTTTTAATCCAGTTGTCCTCCTCTCATCTAAGTCCTGATCTGAATACTGCAACCTGTGATTACCCTGTAATGCCTTGGTTCTGGACAAATCTACCATATACTTGTCTGCCAATTCAGACAGTTTCTCATGAGTTGCTCTGGCTTTTCGAGTGATGTCCTTTGCTATAAACAGTAGCTCATCTTGTTCGTACATGTCGATCCTTTCTAAAGACAATGTACCGTCTATTATATCGTTCAGATCAGATCTTAAGCTGGTCACATCGAGTCTTTTGGCTTTTATCACAGCTTTCAGTATGCCATCTCTAGAGAGTCCAATTGTATCTCTCCCATCACAGCTCTGAGTCCTACGTCTGGGCTCAGGCGTGTTATGGGGAGTCCTCCCATGCTCCCATCTCTCCAGGTCCCATGCAGTTCCATCCTCTCTAGGTAGGTAGTGAAACACTCCCCTATTCCCCATAGTTCCACATTTCCCATTTTGCCTGGTTTCTCTAGGTGCATGGTAAGACATTCCGTTATTCCCCATCTCTTCACCATTTGCCGGTGGTCTCTGATCAGTCGGCACCTGACAAGATCCTTCACTGTTCCCTATGCTCCCACGACTCCAGTGCTGTACATTATCACTGGGTGCATGGTGAGTGCACCTAAACCTATCCCTGTACTCTTGGGTCCTTTGTCCTCCCTCATTTTGAGTGAAACGAGATGTCTCCCCACACTCCGTACTTCTGCCTCTTTGCTCCTGCTCATTTCCTCTGTCTGTATGACGTATAACTCCTCTACTCTCCTGACTTTTACCATCCCACTCCTGACTGCCTTCGCTAGCCCCGCAATGAGATAATGTTCCATTGCCTCGACTTCCCCATTCTGCTTCTGCTCTTGACCTGTTGCTCTGTGCTTCTGTCGACGCATCCCATTCTCTCAAGTCAGCCCTCAGCTCTTTGTAGGATTTCAGCCGTGGTCCCCTCAGATCCATCGGTCCTCTCTGACCCCCTTGCTCTGTTACGGGGCCCACTGCTGAATCCAATGGGGTGCTCCACGTTATTGGTCCTGGCAATTGCCTCCAGGCATTGGTCGTGTTATTCCTTCCTTCTATCTCAACTCTTTCCCTGTCCAGCTGTACCTGGTTTTCCTCTCTCACTTTCTCTGGGCTATAAATCGACCGTATAGGGCCTATGGTAACGGGTACTTGAAGAGCCTCTGGCAATCCATGAGACTCAGCCCTCTCTATTGCTGGCGTCTTCTGCACCACAAACCTTCCGACTACTCTCTGTACAGGACTATGTTGAAGTGTCCCTTCATCTTTGGTAGGTACCCAATCCGCTAAAGGGAGTGGCCTATACCCTTCTATGCCAACCCTGTCTTCTTTTGGGAGCCCCGTACCTTCTATCTCCATATTGTCCGGAGGTGGTCTATCTATCAACAACCTATTTATGAGGCCGTCCTCCGACTCGCTCTCATCATCCTCTTCCATGGGTTTCTTTCCACCTGTAACCTCTCTCAAGGGGTACAACTTATCTACCTCAATCACCTGTACCCTCCACTTCTTGGCTTCTTCATCCCATTTAGCATCTTGCACTGCCCTTACTGATCGCCTTACCCTTTCTTGGCGTCTGTTCTGACTCCTATCGTGCGCCGCTCTAATCCACGCATTAAGGGCCTCAAACTGTGTTGGTCTAGGCAAAGGTCTCAGTGAGGACATGACTGCTTTCAACTGATGCAACACCTCTAGTCTAAACGTTCCGTATTTCGGAAAGGTCAATTCCTCATTCCCTTCTGTAATCTTACTCCAAGTCCCAAGCCACAGTATAGGATGCAACCCAACATTCGTTGCCATATAGTGAGCTGGTGTACCCTCCGGCGGCGCCTCTTCCCCTGAATAAGATTCTCTTCTTTTTCTCTTGAAAATCCCTCTCAAACATTTAAAACACTTCATGTTCAATCTCTACGAATTTCTATTTTCTCCGCGTTCGTTTACTTCCTGATGACAATCCACCAATCTCAGCGCGGTTCTCGATAACTGCCCTATCACTGCGCGGCTCTTCGCTGACGTCCCACCAACCGTCCTATCACAGCGCGGCTCTAGCCGACGTCACCCCAACCGCCCTATCACAGCGCGGCTCTTGCTGATGTCTCTCGTCCCAGCGCGGCTTCACACTGACCGCCCTATCACAGCGCGGCTCTCACTGACGTCACTCGTCCCCCTTTGCAGCAGTTCCCCTCCTTTCTCCGCTCGTCTCCCGGTCATGCATGTGTCCCATTCATACTCTGAAAAAAATGATTACTTCCGACCAAGCGATCACCTTTCTCTGACTGTACGTCCACAGTCTAACTGTAATTGTCACCTTAACTGACGAAATGTCTTTCCGTGTACGTCCAGACAATCGCCTTCTTGGTATTGGTATTGTGGTATACTTATATAGCGCAACCTGTCACCACCAAGGGCATCCTGGCGCTTTTGACCCATAATCCAGTGAAAGCAGTAGCTCAACCTGTCCTGGGAAAAAGGTAGGTTTTCAAAGCCTTTCTAAAAGCTAAGAGATCTTCAAGGCTTCTCAAGGATATTGGCAGAGAGTTCCAGAGTTTGGCCGCCGCTACTCTGAACGAACGGCCGCCCATCCTCACTCTCTGGAAGCGCGGAACTACCAATAGCCTGGAGGACGAGGAGCGCAAAGCTCGAGAAGGACAATACCAGGCAAACATTCGCCGCAAAGGAATTGGGCCCAGGCCATGGATAGCCCTGAACACTATACACACTGCCTTGTAGCGCACCCGCAAATGGACCGGCAGCCAGTGAAGTTCTCGCAGCGCTGCCGTAGAAGAGCTATGGTAGGGGCGAGAGAGGGCGAGTTTGGCAGCAATGTTTTGCACCCTTTGCAGCTTGCCCAGAAGTGTTACCGGGGCCTCCAGAAGCAGTGCGTTACAATAGTCAAGTCGACTTAGGATGGTACAACGCACTACTTCTGGTCTGGCTTGCTCAGGGAGAAGGGGTAGAACCTTACGCAGCATACGGATCAGCATCATACATGTGGAGGTGGTCTTGTTTACATGTAGATCTAGCTGCAGGTTAGGCCCAAAAATAACGCCCAGATTGCGTGCCGACTGTGCGGCTGACACTGTCTCTGAAAAGGATGGAGGCCAAAAGTCAGCTGGGAGATCTCGGGGAACTCGGTCAGTGGAGCAATACAGGACCTCAGTCTTGGTTCCGTTGAACTGTAGCGAGTTCAGACGGAGCCATTCCGCTGTAGCCTGCATGCACCGATGAAAGGTCTCCAATGTGACTGCATCCTGTCCCTCCAGGGAAAAAACCAGCTGGGTATCATCCGCATAATTAAATACGGAGATACCAAATGATTTAATGAGCTGGACTAGAGGGCGGAGGTAGACATTAAAGAGTATAGGGCTGATGGCTGAGCCCTGAGGTACTCCTTGTCCCACTCTCCGCTCCTCTGAACTGAAGGGGGGTAACGAAACCCGTTGCTGACGGCAGTCCAAGTAGGAGATTAACCAGTCCCTGGCCCTGTCTTTGACCCCGCATTCTTCCAGCCTAGAGATCAAGGTGGGATGACTGACCGTGTCGAACGCGGCCGACATGTCGAGCAGCACCAAAAATGCTGCCCGACCACTGTCGACTCGCGCCCGCAGATTGTCTAACACGGTCACCAACGCGGATTCCGTCCCGTGCGCTGGGCGAAAGCCGAATTGCATCTCATCCAACCAGATGTTCCCTTCTAAAAAGCCGGACAGAGTGCGGGTGACCAATTTTTCCATTATTTTAACCGGGAAAGGAAGCAGGGAAATTGGCCGGTAGTTAGAGAGGCACGCAGGGTCGAGCGTAGGTTTTTTTAGCAGCGGAGATACCACAGCCTTCTTCCAGCAACTCGGTACAACACCCGTCTCAAACGACTGGCAGCAGATGGCGTGCAAAGGCTGGAAGAGATCCTCATGAAACACCTTCCAAAGTTTTGGAGGAAGAGGATCCAGAGGCGAACCAGATGAAATCGTAAGGGCTAAATCGCCAAACTCCTTCAGAGAGGGAAGGGGAAAGTTACTCAGCTGGGGTCGACTGGCCTCAATCGCCGGAGCTCCCAAGCTGAGAGCCGGATCCAGAAAAGAAGGGGAAGGACTGCTCGACTGGGGTCGACTGGCCACAATCGCCGGAGCTCACAAGCAGAGAGCCTGATCCAGAGAGGGGGGAGAAGAGCTGCTCAGCTGGGGTCGACTGGCCACCGTCGCCGGAGCTCCCAAGCAGAGCGCCAGATCCAGAAAGGGGGAGGAAGAGCTACTCAGCTGGGGTCGACTGGCCACCGTCGCCGGAGCTCCCAAGCCGAGAGCCGGATCCAGAGAAGAAGGAGAGAGACTACTCGACTGGGGTCGACTGGCGACACTCGCCGGAGCTCCCAGGCAAAGAGCCAAATCCAGAGAGGGCGGGGAGGAGCTACTCGGCTGGGGTCGACTGGCAACAATCGCCGGAGCTCCCAAGCTAAGGGCCTGACCCAAGAGAGGGGAAGGGGAGCTACTCAGCTGGGGTCGACTGGCTTCCGTCGCCGGAGATCCCAAACTGGGGGGTTGCTCGTCTGGTCGGGGTCGTCTAGAGGGCATGGCCGGAGCTTCCTGACAGAGGTAAGTAACCCTCTGCAGGGGTCGACTGGCCACCTCCTCCGGAGCTCCCTCCCTGATAGGATTCCCTAGGTCCTGCAGACCTGTTAAAATTTTACGGATTTTTTCCTCAAAGGCATCCGCAAGTGAGTCACAAAGAACTTGCGATGAAGGGACTGCACTGGCCACACACGTGGGGTGGGCAAGGTCCCTAACGATTTTAAAGAGGGCCTGTGCCTTGTTTGGGGCCTGATTCAAGGTGAACTCAAGATAGGTCGCTTTCGCCGTCTTAATTTGAGCTTTGTATTTTTGCATAGCAGACTTAAATGCAATTTTCTCCGAGTCTAGGTACTGTTTCCTCCAGACCCTTTCTGCACGTTTACAGTCAAGTTTAAGCTGGCGTAGTTCGCTCGTATACCAAGGGCTGGCTCGGTTCACCCTCCCTCGTGACTTCCGAAGGGGTGCCAACTTATCCAGCGAGCTCGATATAGACTGGCAGAAGAGAGTATAACTTTCTTCGGCTGTGTTGGCCAGCTTGAAGTCCTTACCTAGAATGTTCGGCAAAGGAGAGGTTTTGAGGATTCGGGACCACGGTCTCTCTAGCTTAGCTAGGGGTAGTCCCGCCTTTCGCGAGGTAAGGTCCTCTGAACAGAGGGAAAACCTAATCAGAGAGTGGTCCGTCCAATACTGGCACTTGATGTCAACTAATGACACCCACTGAGGGTCCGCAAATACCAAGTCCAGAGTATGGCCTTTCCGATGCGTGGAAGCGTTCACCAGTTGTTCTAAGTTGATATCTGTACAAGCTTGGCTGAGGGAGAAGAAAGCATTATCCAGCGGGCTGCCTGCCCACAGATTAAAATCTCCAAGAACTAGTAACTTGGAGTGGGAGCTATCAAGTTCGTAAATCAAATCAATGATAGGTTACTTGCACACGGTAACTTTCGACCTGCGTCCGTTACCCACACACTCACTCTTGCATTCCCCCTATCTCGGTCCTGCGGCGGTCAATGGTACCTCATGACCTCCTTACTCTGGTCGACAACTACTCTGGATGTTCGATACACCCGAACCACTTAAGCTCTACCCCGAACTTAAGATTTTACCAGGTTGCGCGCTCTCACAACCTTCTCACAATCACACTACAGGCATTCAACTCCGCATGACATTACAATACAAATACAACACAAAACACCGCAATCTGTCCACGCATGACCCTTGTTATACTCACTCTCGTCCGATTCTGCTGCTTTTCTCTCGTGCCGTCAGCACCTTCTTCGGCAGGCCACCTCTCGATCTAGGGACCTTGGGGTAAACTTAACCTAGTCTAGATCACCTCCCTCAAGAAGGTAACCATCCTCACTCTGCTACCAACTGTTAACGCGGGATTTCTGGTCTATGGTTATAGATCTAGATCCCAACTCAGGTCGACTGAACCGTTGGTACCTGTCATTGAGTAAAAGGCAATCCACTACTAAGTTAATCAGTTAAAAACTTACTCCACTCTAAAGGACCACTGAAGCTTAAAAGTTTTAAAAGTTTATTACAAAGCCAAACTTAACTGGAGATACAAACATCTCAAAATAAGATTCAAAAGATATACGGGTATCAATACAAACATGAATTTTCTAAATGCTCTTAGTCGGCAGAAGAATATCACTAAAACAAATTCTAGAATTACCAAAGTTGCAAGAATAGACACAAGCTGTAGCTTATGAGTCATTTACAGAAAGGAAAGAAATCAGTTTAGACTGTCCCTACACTAGACTAGGTGACATCCCTACTTAGCAAGATCTTAACCTAAAAAGGTGTCAGCAGTGGTGACTTCCAAAGAAGATCACGCACTTCCCTTAGTCTTTGTTCCAAACGATGTTTTGCAGTTCCCTATCTGCCTACCCATCCGCTCTCTTAGGTTCCTCAGATCATCTGCCTTGCCTCCACCAAGGGGTGCTGTCCCTAATACAAAATCACATTTACATTAGAAACGCCCTTTAGAGACGCCCCTCACGTGGTGTTGGTCTCCATGCTGGTACTCCTTCTAGGCCCATCGTTAGCGTTGACCTTGCTTCCCAGGCTCCTCTCCGGCAAGACGGTACCCCCAGGAAATTCCTGAAGACTCCTCCAGGCCTGTACCAGGCTCTCTTGAACAAAAGTCTATTCATCACTTTCCTGATAAAACCCCCTCGCACCTGCAAAAGACACTTTCTCTGTGGGCCCCAAATTCCGGCCTCCACCATATCTTTAAGTCGTAAACCATGTAACAGGCTCTGATCTTGTGCTTAACATGACCTTTCTCTAACGAGCACATGCAGATCAAACGAAATGACTTTATCTATTCAGGCCTGTTAGGATTCCATGAAACGGCCTATGCACTTCTGCAAAAACATTTAATTTCTTTAGTTTAAACAATATTCTAACTTATTACACACAATGATTATATAAACGTCTATAAAACATATATATCAGTCCTAGGTTCAGTAATACTTGAATCATAATAACATTAAAATCCAAATTACGTGGAAATACATCAGTTTCTTGTACTCTTTGTGAACTGCCATGTGGCCTACACATTTCCACGTTTAGCCGAATTACATTTTCTCTTATAGTCACACAACATAGGATTTCAACATCTCTAACATCTCTAAAACATCTACATTAGCTTTTCACACTCTATATAAGTATTCTATTCTAATTAAACACTATTATGTACTTTCACTCTATAATTTCGACACTCTTATATAATGTTTACTAAACTAATACAACGTGCTTGTAAATATGGTGCACTTCTACAATTTTCTTAATTTGCACTCTCTCACCTCTATCATGTAATGCACTGCTTCATGCTGATAGTGCATACTCCAGACACCAAATTGAATCTATACCATATGGGGAAATGGTTAGAGCCAGAAGAAATTGTAGCACTGACACAGATTTCAAGGGTTGTATAAATGGGATGAAGCAAAGATTCAAGGAGAGGGATTACAACCCCAAAACAATCCAAAAAGCTGAAGAAAGGATATATAAACTTACTAGAACTGAAACCCTGAAGGACAAAAACGTACAGGATAAGAATACTAAACTAGTTAGAATGATCACTAACTATAATGCACATCAGGCACTTTGAGAAGCAGCATCAAAAGACATTAGGCCATTCTCAGAGCAGACAAAACAATTAACAAATTCATATCAGACAGCCCATTGATAACAAACAGAAAGGGCATAAACATTCGATCCATTTTCAGTCCCAGCTTTCCCAAACAGATGAATAAATACAACTGGTTGCAACAGAGAAGCCTGGGTTTCCATAAATGTGGTAACTGTAGAATTTGTCCAATAGCCATGGCCAGCACGAGCCACTTTGAGAACGAATCAGGCAAAAGGTTTGAGATACGCCAGATGATCAACTGCAACAGTAAATATGTGGTGTACATGTTGAAATGTAAATGTAATCGCTTTTATTGGAAACACAATAAGACCACTGAAGGACAGAATTGGGGAACACCTGAGGGCCATCAAATATTGTTACCCCAGATACCCAACCGCTTTACATGTACATGAATGTGCTGCACAAGGGCGTGACAAAAGCATTATGTTTTGTGGAATTAAGAAAGTGGTAGCCAACCAGAGGGGTGGCAACCTTGAACTACCTCTCAGACGTAGAGAAGCACTCTGGATCATGAAATTACAGGCAGTGGACAAGGGTCTTAATTATGACCACGAGCTGCATTACTTTTTGGGGGATTAGCCAGGTTCACATAATGACCACCTCTGTCGGCATTAGACACATGTAGGACTCTATATATCAATGTATACATGCCTCTTTTTCCCCATGTGACTACACACAGATCTTGTGGATGAAATATTGTCTGCTCATATCACTGGACTTGAATGTGTGAGAGATTAGCAGATACCGGATACACATATATGGATATGCTCTGAGATCGATTGCTACACTGTGCCATGAACTACAGAAACATATACAACCCTTTGTATCGTCTACCTCATGAAATTTTTAAATTCTTTAAATTGTACATGTATGGACATCTTCTATAGTGCATTTGGAACATATACTCACTCACAACTCCTCCGCACAATACATCACTACATTTGAAATATTATAATTGGATTCTTTACTAGAATTATAGAATTATCATTCGGGCAATTATCACACTAAATTGTATAAGAATAGACGCTTTACTATGACTATAATATCTTATAGGGCACTTTTTGCACAGTTGACAGTTAGGAACTACCACACTTAAGATGGCGATTGCTGGATTACCCACCAACCGACTGCTGGGACATATACATTAGTCCTTTGTCCATCTCTATGATCGAATGCCTGGACGCTGATTCTGCATAAGCGTTTCATAAATACTAACAGTACCGGCACTCACGAGGTGCCATACACAGCGGCGTCCTTCGGTTTGGAACCAAGGATGCTTTCGGGTAAGTCCGCAGAGTAGCATACTGATATTATTGGGGACTTTGCCGCCCCTGGGGGCCGCTCTATATTAACCAGAATATGTGGATTTGTGATTGACTTACAGAACTAGAAAAGGCATTGGAACCTAGCAACTACCGCTGCCGGGGAAAACGATGTGATTTCATGCAGGTCGACTAATTCTATTTGACATATTTGATCATTATCACTTGTTCATCCTCAAACGCTTCCTTGGTACTGCAATTCCGTTTGGCACGGAGCAGTTCCCCATATGGGATGCTGTTGATGAGATTTCTGGGATGTGCACTCCTTGCATTCAGTAAACTGTTGCCAGCTGTTGTTTTCCTATAGCTGAACAAGTGATAATGATCAAACGCTTCAAAGAACGTGGGTATAACAACAAAACCATACAGGGGGCCGTAAAAAGAGTAGAAACAAAAGAGAGGAATGAACTGTTGAATACCAACAAAGTCAATGACACCACATCTAATATCAGATTTATTACCACATTCTCAGGTCAAGCCATGGCAGTGAAGAAAATTCTAAATAAACATTGGCATGTGTTGCTAACTGATCAACACCTAAAATCACACCTAAATGATAACCCCCAAGTTACGTTTAGAAGGATTTAATCCTTAAGAGATGAACTCAGTCCCAACTCCGTGACTAGTAATATCAGCCCCAAAGATACACCAGGCTTTAGGTGTTGTAAATCATGTAAGGCCTGCAGAAACAGCATTAATTGTAGAGAGGTGACGTTACCTGGAACAGGGAGAGTGTTCTCTATACAGAAAACAGTAACATGCAACACTATGTACTGTGTCTATTTACTCATCTGTCCGTGTGACAAATGGTATATAGGAAGTACTACTCTAAAAGCAAAAGAAAGGGTGCTGCAGCACCTTAGAGCCATTAGGAATCATAACATACAATATCCAGTGGCCAGACACTTCTTTAAATATCATTTTCAAGATGAAAGTCTGTTGAGAATGGTGGTATTGGATAAAGTTGACTTGGGAATACGTGGTGGTGACAGAACTACATGCCTTCGAAAAATGGAATCAAAATATATCATTGACTTCGAAACCACATTTCCTCATGGTTTGAATAATCATGAGGAGCTTTCTGTTCATTTAGAAAAATAAAAATGTTGACAATGTAATGCATTTATATATTGGACTTTGTCAAAAAACTGTAAACAGAAGTAGCTGGATAGCTTATTCGTCTTTTTTTTAAAACCCTTGTATATATGTTTTTAATTTTACAGAATTTATTTCTACAATTATGGACGTTTGGGACAATTACAACTGGAACGACGGTTCAAAAATTATGTATGATATAGGAGAAACTTTTTGTGACTTTAACAAAATCCAATATGATAAGGAATCATACGTATGAAACAAGCAGTAAAGAACAATCTATATGTCATTAATATGAAAGGACTTGACAAACCAAGTGGTCATCCAATTGAACCAGAATGTGACACATGTTTAACGCCCACTTGGGCTTGATATGTCCAATGTTTTTGTCTTTAAACATGGTGTGTCTCTTTAAGATATTACCCACTGGGGAGAGACTGCAGACTTATATATTTAACTGTTTCTGTTTACCTCTATTTGGAGTATAGAAATAACCATCTTATACCAATAGATATGAACTGAATGAGATTGTTGATTAAGACAATAATTATGACATTTTATTTAGTGTCACTGTTGATAATGGGAAATGCCCATTTAAAACACAGAGTTTTTCACGCCCACTGGGGCGATATTATGGGCTCGCATTTCCGTTTTGACCATTTGATGAATTGAAAGAACTACTTTCTATCGTAAAAAACATGAACTGAGAAATATTGTTGGTTATGAAATATAAATTTTGATTCGAGTAGAATATACTATATGAATCTTGGTTTCAATACTGCTATAAAAGAACTTTGGGTCACAAGTAGGAATATCATAATTAGAAGAACGATGGTGATTCTAGTTCCAATATGTCCGTTATATTTTCACTAATGGGTGTGCACTACTAAGTCCTATGTTTATGTTTATTAATTGAGACTATAAAAGGACTATGGTTTTGAGTTCACAACAAACGTGAGCAAGCCATGAGGTGAAACGCGTTGTTTGTTTTGCTGCCAAATAAATTTTTGAGCACAGCAACTCCTGGTGTGTCGTTTACGTATTTTCCTGACGGGAGAATGGTTGGTGAATTATATTGGGCTTCCGGGACCCTGAAAACGACCCACTCGTGAGCAGGTACTGGCTTTCTACCGGGACTCCGTGTTATGACATATATATATATATATATATATATATATATATATATATATATTCACTGAAAAAACCATAGGTTATAGACCATATATAGTTAGGAATTAGCATTTACAAAACCTTGAAAATTCACTGAAAAAACCATAGGTTATAGACCATATATCGTTAGGAATTAGCATTTAAAAAACCTTATTTTACCCACACAAAACCATTGAAATTCCATATATAGTTAGTTGCACTAACTATATATCGCGCACCCGCAATCCACTGCTGATGATGTCACATATTACATCATTCATGACATGGTCAGTGACATCACTGATGACATCACTGATGACATCTCAAATGACATCACTGATGACATGACTGATAACAACATCCAGTGATTTTTTGTTTCTGTAAAGTTTAAATATGTCTTACATATTGAAGAATGAGTGGATGTATAAGTGTATGGACGAAGGATTTAGTAGGTGCATGACTAACTGTATGAGTGAGTGATTAAATGTGTCTCACTGAGTGCATGGGTTACTGACTAAACTGTCTTAATTTGTGCATCACTATGTCTGTTGTTCTGTAAACTGCTGCATGTGTTGATCAGTAGCTGTATGAGTAACTATATGGGTTATTGATTGATTGCCCAAGTATTTGTATGGGAGACTGAGTGTGTGTGTGGCTGGCTGGGAGGTGTGTGACTCTGTGCAGATCAATGTGTACTTGTATCAATGATTGTATAAGAAGGTAAGTATGTGTTAGTATATGTTTGAAAATGTAAGGTGCTCTATGTTTAACTGTATAGACAAGAAAATGGAAGTGTCATTGATTCTTTACATGACTGACTAGGTGAGTGAGTAACTCCATGGATGAGTGGCAGACTGTGAGTGTCTGTATAGTTGTATGAGTGCATATGATAGTGTTGTAAAGATGAGTGATTGTATGTATGAATGATTGTATGGGTGAATGAGTGAAGGTGTGTGTAGACGTAGGAATCAGTGAGTGCGTATGTAGTAACTAGTATTGGTGTGTCAATGGTTTCAAAAATTATACTCTGTATTTAACACTGGGTGAAACAGAGGTTATAATAAAATGTGAGGAGATGCATTGTATTGTCACATGAATGATATCATCAGTGATGTGGTCATTGATGTCAAATGAGATGTCATCAGTGATGTCATCAGTGATGTCACTGACCATGTCATGAATGATGTAATATGTGACATCATCAGCATTGGATTGTGGGTGCGCGATATATAGTTAGTGCAACTAACTATATATGGAATTTCAATGGTTTTGTGTGGGTAAAATAAGGTTTTTTAAATGCTAATTCCTAACGATATATGGTCTATAACCTATGGTTTTTTCAGTGAATTTTCAAGGTTTTGTAAATGCTAATTCCTAACTATATATGGTCTATAACCTATGGTTTTTTCAGTGAATTTTCAAGGTTTTGTAAATGCTAATTCCTAACTATATATGGTCTATAACCTATGGTTTTTTCTGTGAATTTCAATGGTTTTTTAATAGCAAATATCATAAGCTGTCGAATGTCAAGTACGTGGTAAGTAAAAACATTTTCATCTTTATGCACACTGATCTGCTTTGAATGCTGCCCCCCCCCTCATTTCTATTAGGAGTACTCTCTCTTTGCAGATAGTGAAAGGTAGTTAACGCAGGCCTTTGCCCCCGTTGTAATACGTCGTGCCTGCTTCTCTCTCCATTTGATTGATTGTTATCCAAGCATTTACTGTTTTAGAATTGGTTCTCTTTGGTTCATTCTCTATTTACAAACAAACACAGAGTCGCAATACTCTGTTTAGTCTTTGCAGATAGCGAAAAATCGTTAGAAAAAACAAAAGGAATCGAGCAAAATCAGTAGGCCACTAATGGGATCTCTTTTTGACCTCGCTAAAATAGAAACATTAAGAACAACCCCTCATGACAAATACGAAACTAGTGAGATGAACTGAACTCCACACCATGATGGCTGCAATACAGCTCGGCTCCGCCACCCACCCCGCCCAAAATAACGATAAAGAGCGGCTGCCATGATTGCTCGCGGAATAGCCACGACGGAGCTACGAAATGGTGGTGCTCTCATGCTAACGCCAGCTTCAGTCTGAAACATCCAGAAACACTGTAGACTACCAATTCGATCAGTTCCGGTAGCGCCCCAATGTAACCCGGTAGAGAAGAACTAGCCCTCCCCTCTTTGACTGATGGTTCTTGTTGCCTGTCCCTTCTGTTGTCATTTAACAGAACTATTTAGCCTGCTGAAAGGGGTTGTGTTCCGACCGCTGGTTGGTGGAGACATTTTGACTATATTCTGGACCTGCGTTGTCGCGTAATGCGTCATATGACGCGCCGCGTTAGCGCATCCGGAAGTCATCCGGGGCGCGACGCGCAGCGCGTAACGTAAGCATAACAGGTGCCGCGTTAGCGCATCCGGAAGTCATCCGGGGCGCGACGCGCAGCGCGTAACGTAAGCATAACAGGTCATGTGACTTGTTAATAAAACTTTTCATTGGTTCATTTTACTTTTCTTATTCTAATGATGAAAGGCTTGGTCATATGACCTAAAAATTACGCTTTTTATTACTTCCGAACATTATTTTTTCTTAAATATATGTTATAATGTTCCAGGCTAATGTACTTTCCCGGAAAATTTACAACTGTCCTGCAAGTAAAATATATTCTTTTTTCGAGAAAAAGGGCGTTTCTTCGTCCCATGACGGAGCCGTTGAGCAAAAGAGGGTCGACCTGCTGTCTTAGTCGCCGATACGCCTGAATATGAGATTCTTATCGATCACTTTATGTTGCAGGAGTAGAAAACACAACAGCCCTTGACCATTTATCTTTACTGCGTTCCTGCGTATTATACCTTTTACCCTTCATGTGATTGGTCTGCTTTATTTCACTTGCCTTTTAATGATTCTAAAACAGTGACTATTATTAAAAACTTTACCAATGTATATACTACTACCATGTTTTCTTTTAAAAACCTTTATTGTGAAAATTTCATTATACAAATACGAGCCTATAACCACGTGGGCCGGCCACGGAGCAAACTGTAATCGTATATGATGAGTAGACATTTACACTGTAGGGGAACGTAACTGGCGGGCCATTAGGTTGCAAGAACTAAGGTGTCTAACAGTTGCGGAATCGGTGGACGTACATTTTATAATTAAAATACGACAGGGCCAGTTACAATAAAATTATCTAGATATACATTTGCGGGCAAGTACCATGCGTGACGTTAATTCGAACTTTCAATAGTACAGTAATCAATAACACATCAGAACTTAATATCAATAGGGATGTCGAAATACTCAATCAATTCTCGTCCCCGCCCGCCATGTGCTTCAAAATTGCATACGTATCTCGTGATTTCAAGGTTCTGCAACCAGTACACAACAAGGAGTTACGAGTCCCATTTATTCCGGCGCCATTTTGGGCGAGGACGGGCAGGTCCAGGATATAGTCAAAATGTCTCTACCAACCATCGACTATGATGATGTTCATATGCTGTATTTATAGAGTAACACTCATCTGTCCACATGAAATTAATTTGCCACAATCTAAACATGTCATTTTAATCTTTGCAAAGTTCTTCTAAATATTTGGGACCGTTTCCCTTGCCTCTGATGCTGTCAGTGCCACTTCTTTGATGAATGTACTGGCAGGTCGGGGATTCTCCTCCAAATCTCTCTTTTATGCAGCACTATAATTAATTGGTGCCACCTCTCCATATGACGATGCATGGTATAGTTACCATAACTATATTTTTTTTCGGTTCCTCTGGAGAGTACATCGTGGCCGATGAAGCGTATAACGTACCGGGCATTTACCTTTTTTTGCATGTAGAGGAAAGGAAAAAAAAATCGAGCGTCCGAGTTCTAAGGTGTCCCAGGGCCATTTTAGTGGACCAGGCCCAAATCCAAAGAACAGGCCGCCATTTTGAGAGTCCTGTTGCAGCCGCCTGTCGCTGTAGCATCAAGAGCGGCCAAAACTCAGCTGAATGGCAACTGAATCGGTAAAGGGGCGCCCCACTACAGCAGACGAGCCTCCACCTAGGAAGGCCCGTTCACGCCGCCTCCCCCCCCCCCCCTTCGGGCACCCCACGCCGTTATTCGGAGCAGTATTGTAGGATGGCCACACCAGTGCAGCAACTTGCTAGACACCACCTCGGTGGTAACCGAATCTCAGCGCCTTGTGGTGTCTTCTATTCAGAAAACATTGTTGTGCTGCCTTCGACCTATTCGCCGCAAGTGCACACGCAACTCAGCTGCATAGCTTGCTAGACACCACCTCGGTGCTAACCGAATCTCAGCGCCTTCTGGTGTCTTCTATTCCAAAAATATTGTTGCGCTGCCTTTGGCCCCGTTCGCACATCGGTCCGCTACTGCCGCCATCTCACAGGCCAACGGGGCGCCCCACGCCGACTTTCAGCATTGTAGGATGGCCACACCAGTGCACCTTACTAGACACCACCTCGGTGCCATCCGGATCTTGGCATCTCAGCCCCTTGTGGTGTCTTCTATTCAGAAAATATTGTTGCGCTGCCTTTGGCCCCATTCGCACATCGGTCCGCTACTGACGCCATCTCACAGGCTAATGGGGCGCCCCACGCCGAGTTTCAGCATTGTAGGATGGCCACACCAGTACAGCAACTTGCTAGACATCACCTCGGTGCCATCCGGATCTTGGCATCTCAGCGCCTTGTGGTGTCTTCTAGTCAGAAAATATTGTTGCGCTGCCTTTGGCCCCATTCGCACATCGGTCCGCTACTGACACCATCTCACAGGCCAACAGGGCGCCCCACGCCGACTTTTACCATTGTAGGATGGCCACACCAGTGCCACAACTTGCTAGACACCACCTCGGTGCCATCCGGATGTTGGCATCTCAGCGCCTTGTGGTGTCTTCTATTCCGAAAATATTGTTGCGCTGCCTTTGGCCCCATTCGCACATCGGTCCGCTACTGACGATATCTCACAGGCCAACGGGGCGCCCCACGCCGACTTTCAACATTGTAGGGTGGCCACACCAGTGCGGCAACTTACTAGACACCACCTCGGTGCCATCCGGATCTTGGCGCGTTGTGCTGCCTTCGGCCTATTCGCACATCGGTCCGCTACTGATGCGAACTCACAGGCCAACGGGGCGCCCCACGCTGACTTTCAGCATTGTAGGATGGCCACACCAGTGCTGCAACTTGCTGGACACCACCTCGGTGCCATCCGGATCTTGGCGCGTTGTGTTGCCTTCGGCCTATTCGCACATCGGTCCGCTACTGATGCCGCCTCACGTGCCAAAACGGGGCGCCCCACGCCGACTTTCAACATTGTAGGATGGTCACACCAGTGCGGCAACTTACTAGACACCACCTCGGTGCCATCCGGATCTTGGCGCGTTGTGCTGCCTTCGGCCTATTCGCACATCGGTCCGCTACTGACGCGAACTCACAGGCCAACGGGGCGCCCCACGCCGACTTTCAGCATTGTAGGATGGCCACACCAGTGCTGCAACTTGCTGGACACCACCTCGGTGCCATCCGGATCTTGGCGCGTTGTGTTGCCTTCGGCCTATTCGCACATCGGTCCGCTACTGACGCCGCCTCACGTGCCAACGTATTTTCTCCGCATTTTATACCCTATGCCGCATAACAGGTCATGTGACTTGTTTATAAAACTTTTCATTGGTTCATTTTACTTTTGGTTTCCTAATGATGGAAGGCTTGATCATATGACCTAAAAATAACACTTTTCATTGGATGAAAACTTTTTTTTTTTCCCAAACGATGAAAGCCCCACCTTGTTTCTGGATGTTTCAGACTGAAGCTGGCGTCAGCATGAAAGCACCACCATCTCGTGGCTCTGTCGTGGTCATTCCGCGAGCAATCATGGCAGCCGCTCCCCACCAGAAGCCTGCAGGAGTCGGGGGCCCCCAAAACTTTTGTTGAATCCTCAAGGCGGAGGGGACGCTTTCGAGAATGGGGTCCAAGACCTAGCAGACAGTCGTCCGATTTCCAAGGTGTCCCAGGGCCATTTCAGTGGACCAGGCCCAAAAAGGAAAGAGCCTGCCGCCATTTTGAGAGTCCTGTGGCAGCCGCCTATCGCTGCACCGCAAGAGTGGGCGCAACTCAGCTGAATTGCGGCTTTTGACACAGTGGACCAAAAGCGGACGGAATGGCAACTGAAACGGTAAAGGGGCGCCCCACTACAACAGACGAGACTCCACCTGGAGAGGCCCGTTCACGCCGCCTCCCCCCCCCCCCGGGGCGCCCCACGCCGTTATTCGGAGCAGCATTGTAGGATACCAAAACCAGTGCGGCAACTTACTGGACATCACCTTGGTGCCATCGTTCTGCTGCCTTGGAACTATTCGCACAACAGTTTGCTACTCATGACCCACCCCCCGCGACGCCCCACGCCGGATGCCGAAATCAGTGCGGCACCCAGGCAACATCACCTGGGTGCCGTCCAGAAATCTGGACGTTGTGCTGCGTTGGGACTATTCGCACAGCCGACCGCTACTTCGTTGTTTTTCCCTAAAAATGTTTATATGTTTTTACTGTTTTTGTTTTGTTGTATATATTTATAAGTTATTAAAGTTTTATAATCTTACTACTTTGTTGGAGTGCTATATATTTTTAATGTGACACATAATTGTAAAAACTTTGATGCACAAAGAGTCATCCCTGGAATCTTCCGCTTCAGGCTCGGTCCCCTCCCCAATCACAATACAGGATGGTTTTCAGATAGTAGGAACGCGTGTGCTGTGACAGATCTCATCGAGTGTGGGCCTTGATCTACTATAACTCCTTTGAAGAGGGGTGATTCTTTACAGCTGGGGCCATAAACTACATCTGCAGGGCTAGCTGATAGCCTAGGACCGGCCTGGACAATCGGACACAGAGGAAAAGGAGTGTCAGAGGGTGCGGTAGTGAATAGGGCAAAAGGGAGGTGTCGGGCGGGCACAGGGTGTGATTCTCAGGGAAGAACAGCGCAGATGGGGGGAGGTTTATTACCCATGCATAAGACAGAGAGCGGGGGTGACCAGTGCCTGGGGGAGATGCTTGCGAGGGTGGGGAGCCATGCTAAGGATCAACAGCGTGCAGAGAGTGGGTCTGGTCAAGTCATCTAAAATGGCTGCCGTGCACGACAAAAGTGTGGCATTTGAAAAAAGGCAAGATGGCGCAGACAATGTTTTTCAACACTTCCTGATTTCCTTCGAATCGAACGTTAACAGACGTTGGGGCATATTACCAAAGTTAAGCGATATTTATCCCTAACGATGCTTAGCAACGAATTTTTTACCGCTAAGCATCGTCAGAAATTATCGCAGATAAACCTTGCTATTATCAAGGTTTATCGCAAATGCCATAAAAAACGACCGCAATGCATTAATATCGCTGAAAACTCAGCGATATTCATGCATTACCGAGCTAATGCTCTTAGCCATGTTATCCACCTCCCATTGGATAACATGGCTAAGAACTGCTCAGGGCAGGTGGTAGCTTTTGGAGATATTCGCGCTTAGCGCGAATATCTCCAAAAGTTGGTAATAGGAGATAGCGATGTTAGCGACTGTTTCCAGTCGCTAACATCTTGGCATGCCCACTTTGCATGTCATTAGTGATAAATATCACTGACATGCAAAGTGGGGCCCAAGATGGTCGCTATCTCCTACTAGCGGTCGCTAACTGGTGTTAGCAACAGCTAGGTAATACAGAGATAATTTTATCTCCGCGGAGCGCTGTTACAGATATATATCTTTTTTTGAACGTTAATTTCTCAAAATCCACTGAAGCACATATATTGAGACCTAGCAAAGGCACATCGAGCTACCAGTCCCTACAATTTTGCCAAGTTTCGTGCAAATCCATTCAGCCGTTCGATTATTATTATTATTATATTTTTTTTTGCCCCGCGGGGCCCTTTTAAAACCTCCACATCAAACCTAGGGGGTCAGGGAGGATCTACTATGCCCCCTTATGGTCATTTGCCCCTTCGCTTAGGCCTCCTCTTGTCTCTCGATCCTACCGACAGACAAGATGGCGGCCGCTACGGACTGTTTGGAATGTTTACAGACGCCGGAGAACCAATCAGCTTCGCAAAGCTCCGTAACGCGAAAAGTACGCGAAGCGGAGCGCTGTTACAGAGATATATCTTTTTTTGAACGTTAATTTCTCAAAATCCACTGGAGCACATATATTGAGACCTAGCAAAGGCACATCGGGCTACCAGTCCCTAATATTTTGCCAAGTTTCGTGCAAATCCATTCAGCCGTTCGATTATTATTATTATTTTTTTTTTTTGCCCCGCGGGGCCCTTTTAAAACCTCCACATCAAACCTAGGGGGTCAGCGAGGATCTACTATGCCCCCTTATGGTCATTTGCCCCTTCGCTTTGGCCTCCTCTTGTCTCTCGATCCTACCGAGAGACAAGATGGCGGCCGCTACGGACTGTTTGGAATGTTCACAGACGCCGGAGAACCAATCAGCTTCGCTTCACAAAGCTCCGTACCGCGAAAAGTCCGCGAACCGGAGCGCTGCCCGGTCCGCTGTTACAGATATATATCTTTTTTTGAACGTTAATTTCTCAAAATCCACTGGAGCATATATATTGAGACCTAGCAAAGGCACATCGGGCTACCAGTCCCTACAATTTTGCCAAGTTTTGTGGAAATCCATTCAGCCGTTCGGGCTAAAAGTGAGGCCAACCGCCCTATGGAAAACTCAATGTTAAAAACACGTTTTGGGACCCCCCTTTTTTCTCGGCCCCCCCTTGACGAACCCCCCCCAAATTTTCAGGGGCTGTTATTAGACATAGAATTTTCAAAAATCCCATAGAGAAAAAATCCTAACTATATATACCTACTGGCGACCGCCAGTAGGTAATATATATAAACATTATATTAATAAAAAATATACAATATTTTTACCGTAAGATAGCGGGAGGGTTAAATTTACTATTACCTCTCCAGTGAGTGCAACAGTATAGAAAACATTGGATAGCGTAGCAGTAAAAATTACTATTCCCACTCCAGTGAGTGCAACATTAGGGAAAGTGTTGGATAGCGTAGGGGTAAAAATTACTATTCCCACTCCAGAAAGTGCAACAGTAGGGAAAGCGTTGGATAGCGTAGAGGTAAAAATGACTATTCCCACTCCAGTGAGTGCAACAGTAGGGAAAGCGTTGGATAGCGTAGGGGTAAAAATTACTATTCCCACTCCAGTGATTGCAACGGTAGGGAAAGTGTTGGATAGCGTAGGGGTAAAAATTACTATTCCCACTCCAGAGAGTGCAACAGTAGGGAAAGTAAATACTTCATATATGAATAATAATAAATTAAATATTAATACCAATTACAAATTAGTTAAATGTAATTAACAGTGTTATATAATATTATATAATTAATCAAATAAAAATTTATTATTAAAAATTATTACCTAATAATACAAATTATTTACCAATTAACAATTAAAAAATAATTACAAATTACAACAAAAAACAATAAATAAATTGAAATATTTAATTAATTACAATTAAATTACTTCCCACCCTATTCCCCATTAAACCCACAACCCGCAACAGAAAATAAATTAATAAAATTAAGATAATTATCAATTAATCAATTAATTTAAATTAATTACCAATTATATTTTAATTAATTACCAAATAAAAATTTAAATAACAATTAATTCAAAATAAATACCAATAAATAAATTTAAAAATGTAATTATTTATAATTAAATTACTTCCCACCCTATTCCCCTATAAACCCACAACCCACTACATAAAATAAATTAATAACATTAACATAATTATCAATTAATCAATTAATTAAAATTAATTACCAATTATATTTTAATTAATTACCAATTAACAATTAATTAACAATTAATTCAAAATAAATACCAATAAATAAATTAAAAAATTGAATGAATTATAATTAAATTACTTCCCACCCTATTCCCCTATAAACCCACAACCCGCTGCAGAAAATAAATTAATAAAATTAACATAATTATCAATTATTCAATTAATTAAAAATTACCAATTATATTTTAATTAATTACCAATCACAAATTAATAAAAAAATAATTCAAAATAAATACCAATAAATAAATTAACATATTTAATTAATTATAATTAAATTACTTCCCACCCTATTCCCCTATAAACCCACAACCTGCTACAGAATTATATTACGCAATAATTAAATACCATAAAATTAATTAATTAAAATAAATTATAAAATAAGTATACACTTTTCACACATATACTAACATAAAAAACACTTTAAAAAATTGGATATTGTTAAAAAATTGATATTAACTTACTTACCTCAAATTCGATATTTTTGCTGTCTATATTCTGTCCAATCAATATTTTTGTTGTCTATATTCTGTCCATTCTCTATTTTTGTTGTCTATATTCTGTCCATTCGATATTTTGTCCATTCTATATTTTTAATTCAATATTACTGCTATTCTATTCGATATTTTTGTAGTCTATATTCTGTCCATTCGATATTGTGTCCATTCTATATTTTTAATTCGATATTAATGCAAGTTGATATTTAAAACTCGATATTTTGAGTGTATACCCTTGGCCAGAAGGGAAGCAGAGATATGGGGTGATAGTTAAGTGTGATCAAAGGGTCTTCCCCAAGCTTTTTTTATATGTAAAAATAAGATTGCTTAGTACTTTTGAAATGCCTTTAAATCTAAAGTCCAATGTGCATGTAATTTCAATCTAAAAGCAGCTTGCAATGCAGTGTTGACTTTTAAAATGACATCAGGCAACACAGCAGTGCGCACTTAAGTGCTTCAAATCTGCTGGACCTCTAAACCTACATGCCCTTTCATATACTAGGGACGTACAAGTAGGTTGTCAGTGCCAATTGTAAATACACCTAATTACCATATGCATTTGTAATCAGTTAGCAGAGCCCAGGGCACTGTCGGAGTCGGTTCCCACCAAGATCAGTCAAAAAATGGGGTTGTTCTAGACAAAAAGGATGAAAGTCTCACACTAACACCTAATCATGAATCTGAGATTGGACTTGGATACCTGCTCTAGTTATGCACACACCTTGGATTGCCCTACCACACACAAATGTTCTACACAATGATATCACTTGCAAGAGAACATTTCCAACAATCAAGGGAACATCCTGGCAGACCCTGAAGGCTTTCACAGCTTCACAAGCTCATTATCACCCAAAGTGAAAAATGCACATAATTCAAGGGATTACCTGATGGCTCCAACTAGGTCCTCCTTAAAAAAACAACTGAGGGGGCAGGGCTGACCTTTCACAACACAACAGCAGACTCTTCAAACCCTATATGCTCGTTGGCTAATTTGCAACATCTTTCTCCTAAACTCTGTTAAATAGTCTATTAAAAATCATTGATAATGTTGACTCACAAGTTGTATTAGTAAGTAAGTAAGTAGTAAGTAAGTAATGCCTAGGCATCTTGGTGCTGGGGTTTGCAGAGAAACATGAAGAACCAAGAGACGCCAGGTCATTCCTGTGAAGGGAATAGCCAGGTGTTGACCAATTTCCTAAACAGGAGACTGGAGGATTGAAGCCTAATACAAGTCGGTAGCTCATTCCAGAGCTTCGATGCTCGATATGCAAGACATTTGCCTCCCCATCTTACCTTATTGATTTTAGGAACCCAAACCAGTGCTTTATTGGCCAATCTAAGATTCAGACAGGTGGTGTACCACTGAAATAGTTTCTGAAGGTCCAATGTCCCTCCACCATAGAGTGCTTTTTGCACCAGGCATAGCTCCTTAAAATCTATGCGCTGCCTGACTGGAACCCAGTGGAGATTCCTGATGCAGCTAGAGATATGGTGGTAGTTAGGAATATTGAGTAGAGTTCGTGCTGCAGTATTTTGCAGTGATTCAAGTTTTAACAGTTGATGCTTGTCAACGCCTAAGTACAGTGCGTTGCAGTAGTCAATTCGAGATAGAATTAGGGCGACTACAACTGTTTTTCTAAGGTCTGAGGGAATATAAGGCAAGATTTTACGCAAAAGATTTAGAAGTAGCAGGATGATGTTGCCTAGTTAATCTGCCCTGGAAAGTTTAACTGGACATCACACAGAAATCCCAAATTCCTCACCTTTGCCACAGGGTCCAGGCCCCTGCCACTGCCGGCCACCATGATGGATTCCAGACAAGAGGTCCATTTCCAAATTCCCTGACCTCCGTTTTATCCGTATTTAGTTTGAGATAGTTCTTATGTATCCATTCCATGATGTGCTCAAGACAACTGTGGAATCCATCCACCAAAGTATCCACACCTGAAGAAATGGCAATAACAATTTTACAAAAATCATTTTAATAAATCTATTACATTTATCATGCTTATATTCTTCATAAATCTATTCATTCATGGAAGTTAGGCCCAAAAATGAAGATCATTATATGTACTCCAAAAAGTTCATTAGGTATTAAAAACAAAATCTCTGGTATGCAGAGGAAGTCCTAAACACATGGAAAGTGGCAATTCATGATTTTTTTTTCTTTCACAGGCTACCAACAGTGGACATCTAAAAACGTCAACGCACGTTTCTGTGAAAATTCCCAACAAACTGTTCCTTCTTTTTCAGGGCCATATCACAAATGTGTTCAGTGTAATTAAACAGACTCCTGAATCTCATCAAACCACACAGGGGTCTAGTACAAAAACATATACAATGGACAACATCAATATTACACCGCATTCAATGAAATTTAAAACAAAGAGTATGTTTGCAAAATATTGGATACTTCAGTACATGTCATCCCTCAGAATCAGCCGTTTTTCTTATAGAGCAAGAGGAACATTATTTTCTGACCTAAGAGAGTGATTCCTTAGTTGCACATCCCTCTTAGTTTGAGCGCTGTAGAATAACCCAAAAGTGGTGCTCTGACACTATAGCACACCTGTTGCCACCAGGTGTAAAACTGAATCCAAGAAACTTCCCAAGTCAGTTATTCTCAGAAAATGCAGAACAGTGGAACACTCATCGTGTATGAATACCTACTACTGTAATTTATGTGTTCATTGATTCATCTTAGTATGTATATACATCATTCACATTTTTAGCTCGTATTGAGACGATGCCTCATAAATCAACTTCAAACTTTCAGATAAGTGATATTTCTTTTAACTTCAAATCAGTATCTCAAAAGGATTACACATCATATCTTCAATCCAAACTCAGTTATTTACTTAATTTATTAATTATTTGCCCAGGATATGTAGATATATTTCCTCATGAACGATCACAGCCTACAGGTCCTTTATAGGACATTTTCAAGGCTATTTCCCAATAGAATTGTCTCCAGCCAGTAAGTAATGGTTACTCACACTTTGTTCAAAGCGTAGAGAAGACATATCCCAGCCACAGGACCTTGTCAATAGATTCCCATTACAAACACAATAATGTGACTGGAAAGTTCTTGACTATGCCATCCAAAATCATATGAATAGATAACTAGTAACGGCTGCCTCCTCCTTGGTATATGAACTGAGGATGTAGACCCCTATTGTTGGTAAGGACCATGATAAGTCCTTATTTCACTTGCTTGCTTACACACATTTCGGATACGGAACAGGCGACGCGGCATGCCATTGGTTACCACGAGTGAACTAAGGACTTATCACTTATTATTTATCTAAGTGTTATGAATGCTGTATATACTACAATGAACCCTATAACCTATAACAGTAATAGTAGTAGGTATTCATACATGATGAGTGCTGCACTGGTCTTTATTTTATATGAGTGTCATTTTCTACTTGCCTAGACTAAAAACGTATTATGTCCAGAGCTTACATAAGAGCATACTGTTGAGGTATAATGGATAAATAGGAAAATAGATATTTAATATCTAAAGTTCGCACAACGCGGTTTGGGCAATATTGTGTACCAAACATATCATACATATAACTTAAAACAGGGAATCTCACACTTTTTAGAACCACATCCCAATTCTTAGAATGGAAAACATTCACAACCCACCTAGCTTTAATGGACATAAGGAAAGTGATTTATTAAGGTAACTAAAGCGTCATGTAGTAGCACATTGTCATTTAGAGGCAACACATTTTTATTTAAATGAGCACTACATTTTCACAAACATACTGATTTACTGATAAAACCATATTCCACACAAATGATAATGTGTAAAATTGGGCCTTCAGTGGATATTTATGATTTGTGCATCACCATAATGTGTCTCAATGTGTTTTCTTTTTTGCAATCACTCCTCAGAATTACTAAAACAATTTGCTTTATTTTTGCTTTGCTAACTGCAGAATGTGTGCAGTTAATTTACAAGTATTTACATAGTGTTGTGTGTGACAAAAAGTGACATCCTTCAGCCTTGCCTTTTGCTCTCCCTGTATCTCAGCAAGATTGTCACATATTTCACTTTACCTCTCTGACTGCAAAGTGAGAGGAGGAGCTTGTAAACCCCAATCCCATGTTAAAAAAAATAATCAGTAATTTTTCAGGAGACATACCCTGACATTGGACCCCTGTCTTTGAAGTGCGGAATTTAAAAGCTTCTTTATATGTTGCTCGAACTTTTGTGAACCACCAAATATTGACTCGCGACACGACCCACAGTTTGAGAAAAACTGTCATAAACAACTGTTAAACATCTAACATATAAACTGGACACTGCAAAAATAATCCATGCTATTGAACTGATATCTCCATGACAGCTTACATTTTCTTTGAAGAGATACAAGCATTATATTTCATCTTCTTATTCTGAACGTATATATGGGGTTTATTTAGCATATTTTTTATTCTTCTAAGTTGAAAAGACAAAAGAGCCAGACCTTTCCCCTTCAAAACAACTCAAAATCAAAATATATATGTAGAGTGGAATAAATAATGCTTACCACATCAAGGAAACAACATGTTAACCTCAAATTAGGATCACCTAAGTTATTCCACATAAGGAATCCATTTACATCCTCATCTGACCCTTTCCATATAAAGAAGATATTGTCCACATAAGAGACCAGTAATAAAATTTTGCTTTCTTGTTAATGTGTTTTTCCTCAAATGATCCTACATAAAGATTAGCTATGTTTGGGGCAAATGTTGCTCCCATACTGGAGCCTATCAATTGTAGGCACGGGCAGAAATTTCCCTACTCCGCGCTTCGCTGAGAACGCGGAGTAGGAAAGAAATCTCCGACTCTGCAGTGGAGCAGAGTTAGCCAGCCTGCCCCGCTAAATTGGCACCCCGCCTCCACCCCCATAATAAAATAATAGTGACAACTTAATTAAAATAAAATAAAGTCACTTACCTGTATTGCGGTGCCCTCCTTCTTCTTGCCAGACATCTTGCACGAACTGCTCATGCGTGTGCACACATTTGCAGTTCATGCAAGATGTCCGGCGAGGAGGAGGACAACCCAGGCACACCGCAATACAGGAAAGTGACTTTTTAATTAAGTTATCGCTATTATTTTATTAGGGGGTGGAGGCGTGGAGTGGAGCAGAGTTCCACTGAGTTATCCCCCAACTCCGTGGAACTCCTTGTAGTTGCACTCCACCAGCTCCGCCCAGGATTAATCGATTGTCATGTTAGGTGATCAGTTTGAGGAATGTTCATGTATAAAGCACCCCAACTACCCTCACAAAATAGCGGCTGATTGTTGAGTTGCAGATGGATTGCAACTTAGAGCCAACTGAGAGGCCCCATCCTCCTACCTTGCTGGCCAAATGAGGGACCCTGATGCATTGCAGGGACCCCAGAGGACCCAGGTACATTATTCATTGTGTGCCCACCAAAGCAATTTAGCAGACAGTGAGCAGGAACCCCACTGCCTCACTGAGAGGCAGTGGTGGCTGGTGAAGTTTGAAAGTTGCAAGGTTGGGCTTGCCCTTTCGGGGTGCATTAGGGGGGTACGGTATGGAATTTTTAGACGGTCATTCGCTATTAGGGTGACCAACTGGCACTGGTGCAAATTCGGGACGGTAAGTGTAAAAATTCAGGAAAAGATTTAGGACAGAAGGTCAAAATTCAGGGCAAATCTTCAGGACAAAAGGTAAGTTTTACAAACACATCGGAAGAAGTTGCACAAAAGTGTAGAAGTAAGTAAATAGGCAACCACTTAAGTACAAGTCAAAATAAGTCTATATTAGATTGAGAAAATTGTGCGGCTGAGCAAAAAAATGGCGGTCCGAAAACCCAAAATACTCATGTATTTTCCATACACTTCTTTAGACAGAAAAACTGCTGAGTGGTATTATGTCTAATTCGGCAGGAAGCTAGATCGCGGTCTACAGACTATGCTTTTTGTAATTTGGTGTAATCCATTCAGCAGTTTCTGAGAAGCTAAGGTTGAAAAACAACCGTGTATTTGGATTGTTGGATCCAGGAGAGTTTCACAAGACTCTCTCAGGAACTGGAATTTAGAAATAAAGTGTTCCGATTGACCCACGGAGAATTTTTTCCCTTGTGCCATCTCATTGATTTTGGAGTGAGTGCTCTGATTGGCTACCAGCAACATCAGAAAAACGTTTGCTGGTTGCCATTACAGGACTCCTGCACTTAGTCTCCTGCACTGAAAATAAAAATAGTATAAGGGGGCAGGGTATGGATACTCACACCCCCTAGGGCCATTGGAGGAACCCAGAGGGAATGGACTGGGGTCGAAGAAACCCAGCAAAAGAGCTGTGCACCTGCAAAGCTAAGGCAGGATCAGAAAAAAAATGGCGGCCAGGCATATTCAATTATTCAATAATTAGAAACCCGGTGACTAAATTGTACAAAATGAAATAGTAGGCCGCGCTCCTTCTGGGGCCAGCACAGATGTTTGTCCACAGAGCACACCACCGGGGCATTGCAGTTTTACTGTCCGCAACTGCGCAGGCAGGGAAACCTGTGTTTGCTCTTACTTGGTGGGATCAGCTTGAAAACTCATGCCAAGCAGATGCAAAAACCAAGTCTACTCCCAATATGCAAGAGCTTTGAAAATGCTCCTGCACATTGGGAGCAGACTTTGATCTGTTTTCCTGCCTACAGTGGTGCAGATAGGGAAAAAGATCAAAATACTGCTGCTGCTCACAGGGAGCAGTATTAGGAGCTGTGGGTGGGAGTAATGCCAGCAGATGGAGACACAGGGGCCTTGGAACTCCTCTCAAAGCCTCAACAAGCGTTTGGTGGGTACCCATGTTTATATGTGAGGCTCCCAGGGAATGGGGTCACCGTGGTCCAAATCAGGCCATGGTGGGTGGATGCATGCCCCACTCCCATTGCAAATGGTTCTGGGCCTCAGTGGATGAAGCCCTGAGGCCAACATAATTAGCTGCAGTGGCCTCCGGAACCTGATCTCACGAAATAAATTCGAACTGTCCAAAGCAAAAGATGTTGAGGTAAGAGATTAAGGGGCGATTTTTGCTGCTTTCTTTCTTTTGCTGAGTACACCACCATTACCCCTGAGTTCCAAAATGGCTGAAGACATAATTAGTGATGTTTGAAAGTGGTCTGAAAGGAAAAAGTGGCGGTCTTCTTGGAGTGGTGTTCTCTTATTTGTCCCCACCTTCTAGGCTCTTTTCCTACCAACTTATATACTGGTGTGTGAGGCTGCAATATTACATGAGGCAAATTGACAAACCTACTGATTTCAATCTTTCATATCTGCTGTTTTAAGGACATCAAATCCTTTGTAGCCTATAATTCTTCAAATTCCTTCAGAGAGGAGGATGACCATATAATTAGATATCTGACTTCTCCTCACTCTCTCCCCTGACCTCCCTCCAGCATCTCATTACTGACCACTATTAATTTTGAAAGTCTGCATCATAAACAATTCACAGCCGCTTTTAATATGATCCAGCTACTGGTTATTCTCCATCTGGCGTCTTACGCCAGATGACAACTTGTTTTCTTATCTTCTCACACCATCCATCCTCCTATACAGTTCTTAGCTTTTCACTCTGATATGGATCCTAACCACTTAAGAATACTGGACACAAATCTGGAGTTGGCCGACCATAACGCCTATAAAATCATCTACTCTCCCAATCTAACAAAAAATTCATAACAAATTCTAAAGTACAAACTCCTTAAGGCACGTCCAGAGACTCTAATCTCTGATCCTTACTTCTGCTTTACAAAAGGAACAACAACAAACCATCTTATCCTTTAAACGAAAAGATGAACACAATGGAGGAAAGCCTTGAACTCACTGCTCCTGATCATATTGTCAAGGAAAACCCCCCACAGCCTAAGACTTGTTGTAGCTCCCTCTCCCACTTACAGAGTAGATGCTACCATCTCCCTTTATTACAATGTACGTATCCTCATGCAGTCCTAAGACCCCAGCCTTGTTCTATTCAATGAAAGTTTCTCTAACATCAAAAATGCGGTTATCAACAATCATTATGTCCCCTCCCATCCCCATCATAGTCCATCAGTTTACACGCACAATTCTGAAATAGTGTCACCGCTCATAGGCAATACTTTCAGTGCTACACACCTCTCACCTCGTCTCCCTACCAAGGCAACCAACGTACATAACACTAACCCCTCACCTCCTACATTGAAGTATATGCTCCACCAGTGAATCACCAGACTGAGATCCGTCCACACATCTCCCCCATAGCGAAAAATGAAGAAATACTCAACCAGACTTGTAGCACCTCAACCACCACTAGCCCATCACCTCCCAAATACTCCTCTAATTTTAATAGCTTCCCTGTGACACTTCCCATGGACGATTCAAATTCAACCTTAGCGATCTTACACAGCCAGCTACTAAGTTCACCTCCTCCCTCCCATAAGCTCTTCCCTGTTGCCAACCCACCCACTTCTCAGTTGGACCAACACCACATTCTTGGGCACCGTTTCCCCAGGCCCAATATCACAATCCATGACAGCGCTCTCCCTCCCTTCACCTGAATCCAAACTCAATGATATCTTACAAGGTTTACATCAACTAAGGATGATTTACACATCCTTATCAACATCACTTTAGAGCTCATGAATAAGTATTGGCCCAACAGGATTCTTAGCAAGTTCCGTAACATACATGCCCAATCTACCTCCTCCCTCACTAGGGGACCTTCATATCTCCCTATCAAATCGATCACCACAATCCCTATTTCTCCTCGCCCACGATGAAAAACCATGCCTTAACCGAATGACACCACTAGACTTTTTAGGACCTCAGATTCTATCTCAGACAGAGAACTACTACATCTGTGGGCCACTCTGTACAATTCCCCAAAATCACTTTGAACCCACTAAGAAAACCAAGGACCAACACAAGATCTGTTAACAATTCAAATCTCACGCAAATCTCTATCACTCAGTCTAACATAGTTGAAATTATTTCTCATCCAAAAAATGCATGGTACTCAGTTGTAGATCAGGTGTCAAAAACGCTTTGGACATCACTGCCCCAGGGAACTGAGATGGCGAATAGGTGTGTATGGTAAGAGCAAGTTGGCCAAAATGCCAGGGGAGGAGAATTGCAGAATTTTAAAAGCAATACCGACAAACTCCACACGTCTAGCCACTGGCAACCAATGTAGTCGTCGGATAGTGCTAGAGGTAGACAAAGTTCTAGGGAGGCCCAGAAGAGTTCTGGCCGCCGCATTCTGGACTATCTGTAGTCTCAGAATCTCCGTCTTATTTGTCCCCAAGTACAGCGAACTAGCGTAGTCCAATCTAGACAGTATGGATGCCTGGATGATGACCTGCCGGATGGATGGATCCAAAACCCCTAGCAGTGATTTGAGTGTGGTAATATTCCGAATCAACTCCCTGCCATGTTCTTAGTTTGGACCTGGAAGCTGAGGGCCAAGTTCACACAATCACCCAGGTTCTGTACAACCTGTTTGGGGGAGGGTGCACAGCCCAAGGTTGAGATCCACCAGCGCTCGCTCCACAGCTCTGGATCCCTCCCAACCAAGAGAATCTCAGACTTGCAAGCATTGAGCTGCAGACAGTGGCAGATATCCACTCAGCGATAGCTGCAAGTTCGCTCTGGAACTTGGAGGCATGCCACACAGAATTGTCAGAGAGTGCCACTTCCAACTGTGTATCATCAGCATATGATACGACTGTCAGCCCTCTACTCCTGGCCACAGCTGCTAATGGTTGTATGTACAGATTGAATTGTGTAGGACTCAATGCTGAGCCCTGTGGTACCCCTTGTCTTACCTCCTCCAGCAGAATTACCAGATGTCCACAAACTCAAAAACCATTATAACAATTCCATAATGAACATACTGAACTCCATTGCGCATCTTCAGCTAAAAAGAGTGTCCACCAAAAATTCTCAACTTTGGTATAGTAGTAAACTTAATGCAGAAATACACAAATTGAGAAGAACTTAACTTTATTTTATTTTTATTTATTTAATTTTTTTTTTTAATTTCCAAATAATAAACCAATACAAGTTACAGCACACTTATACATTTCAAAATCAAAGTTTTTACAATTCTTGTACCGTTATTTGCAGGTGATTATGTCTACATTTTGATGTTCACAGGGGGAAAAATAAGAAAAATAAAATAAAATATATATAATAAAGACAGCGGTTTACAAACTTTTCAACCCGTATCCTCAGCTGTATAAACCCCATCAGCAGGCATCTCTTCCCGATTTATCAAACCGTATTTCCAGTTTGCCACTGGATGCCAAATATTCCTTCCCAAAGATCTACCTCTTTTTCCCTTTCTATCGTATATTGCCTTTTCTAAGTTGTAGGTCGATAATAACCGAGCAGTCCACATCTGAAAGGTAGGTGGAACTCTGTCAAGCCATAATATTGCTATGCAGATACGAAAAACTGCGGCCATCATAAACATAAACTCCAAAGGAGCATCCTCAATTACTGCCACGACCCCTAGCAGTAATAATTCATCTGTAAGCTTAATTTTAAACCCCAGCGAAACATCGGTAAATTTCTCCATTTCTTTTTTAAGAGTATACAATTGTGGACATTTGAAGAACATGTGGATGATGTCTGCACTATCCGAATCACAGCGTGGGCATGTTATTCCTGTATTACCCCCCCATTGTGCAATTCTGGCTGGGGTATGATAGAGCGAATAAACGGTTTTGTAGTGCTGTGACTGTAAGGAGGCAGAACATAAAACAATTCGGCCCAAATCAAGAGACAGCTGAAAATCTTCTGGTTGTGAGCCCACTTTTTCCACCCACTTCCTGGCATATTTCTCCCTGTCATCTGATTTATATGTACATAGTTCTGCATATAAATATCGAATTGTGCAGTGAGGATTGCCCTCTATATAGTCCATTATACGACAAGACCCAAAACCCAACGTTCCTCCCTGTTTATTTGACAGATAGCTTCTAATCTGTAAATATTTAAAGAAACTATTGTTTGTTACCTTAAATTTACTTTGGATCTCGCCAAACTGTAGGATTTCGCCCTGTTGGTTCCCTATTTTTCTGATCCCTTTGTTGTCCCAATCCCTCATCACCATATCCCTAAAAATATCTCCAGGTAAAGATTTATTCGAGTACATCCGTGTATAATTATTATGTCTTCCTAATCCTATTTTCTTTTGTATCACCTTCCAGATGCTATAAGCAGCTTTTAAAGTTTTAAACCTGGTATGTTTGAAATAACTAAAATCAATTGTATTCAAAAATCCATTTACAGCCTCTCCTCCTAGTAATGCAGTATAAACGTTGGTGAATCTCTGTGAGCTTTCTTCTAGCTCTATACCCCTACCCCCAATTAGTCCCTGGAAATATTGCATAGCTGTGGCCCAGTAATAGAACCGAAAATCAGGTGCGCCCCACCTCCCCTTTTCTCTTGGTAGTGTTAGGTGTCAGTATGCTCTCCTGGTTTTACCATGTGCCCAAATAAATTTGTTTAGGATTGCTTCTATTTTATTAAACCAAAGATGGTCAAAGAAGAGTGGGATCGCTCTAAATAAGTACAAGAATTTTGGAAAGGTAGTCATTTTGATCATATTTATACGACCCATCAATGTCAGATGTAGTTTGTGGATCCTTTCTGTATTTTCCTTGACTTTATTTACTAATGGTCTCATATTTATCTCTACCAGATTGTCTAGATCTGCAGTAACTTTTATTCCTAGGTATGTAGCTACATCAACAACTCTATTATCTTGATAGTTCATATAGCTATTCTGTACTATTTGAGTTTTCTCTCTATTAATTTTATACCCAGAGATTACTCCTAAGCCTGCTGCTTCCCTCTCTATCTCAGGAAGAGCTATATCTGGATTGTTTGTAATTATGGCCACATCATCCGCGTAGGCGAATACTTTATAACTAATATCCTGTAGCCTAACTGGGGAGATCATACAGTTATTTTCTAATCTGCGCAGAATAGGATCAATATAAAGTGCAAAGAGCAGCGGAGATGCAGGGCATCCCTGCCTTGTGCCACATTTAATATGTACTGGGTCAGTATATCCTTTATTGATTCTTATTCTAGCATTAGGTTCTGTATACAGTGCCTGGATTGCCTTAATATATCCTCTACCCAGCCCGAACCAATTCATTACTTCCCATAAGTATTTCCAGGAGACCCAGTCGAAGGCCTTCTCTGCATCCAGAAATACGGCCGATACAGGGTCTCCTGCAACTCCCATGGCGTCTATGATAGTGATCATCTGCCTCGTATGCTGCGTGTTCCCCTTCCCTGGGATAAACCCGTGCTGTATTGAACTCACCAAGTGCTCTATAATCTTACTTAATCTTTGTGCGAGTGTTTTAGAATACATTTTGGCATCTGCGTTCATTAGGGTTATCGGGCGATAGGAACATGGTTCTAGGGGTGGTTTGTTTTTCTTCAATATTACAATAATATCAGCCCCTCCCCATGAAGGTGGAGTTGATTTCCCTGACTGTGCCTGACTAAGAGTTTCATGCATATCCTTTCCTAATACATCCCAAAAGATTTTATAAAACTCTGCTGGTATTTGATCTGGGCCTGTAGCTTTCCCAGCGGGAAGATTGTTCACCGCTCCCTGTACCTCCTGTAGTGTAAATTTGGACTACATTTTGTAACTCTACATGATTTATATCTTTCAAGTATTCCCTGATCTCTTCTTCTGTATTGTTTAATGTCTGTTCGTATAGTTTAGTGTAAAAGTTCTTAAAGACCTCCTGTATATCTGCAACTTTATTTACTACCACACCTGCCTCGTTCTTTATTTCCTTTATTTGTCCTGCAGCCAAGTTCTGCCTAGTTCGGATTGCAAGAAGGTGTCCAATTCTCTCATTATACTCATAGCTTTTCTCCCTTTTAGCTAAATAGTTAGCTGCAGTTCTCCTAACTATATATATAGCATGCATCTACTTTATTCAACTCTATGTTTAGGAGTAGATCCTCCCGAGGATCCTGCTTAGAAATGACTAATACTAGCTGTTCTTCCAAGTCCTTTAAGTCCCTTAATTTTCTAGCCATTTCCTCTTTCTCGTTTCTAGTCCTTTGTAGGGTGTAGCAGAGGGTTTCCCCCCTGACGCCAGCCTTAAAGGCATCCCAGACCATGCCAGCCGTGGTTGAGCCTCTGTTTATCTCCCAAAATTGATTAATCCAGGTTCTCATTCTTTTCACATAGTTTTCATCTTTTAGTAGCCCTCTTTCGAAGGTCCAATTGTAAGACTTTCTTTCCCCCCCGGTAACCAACGGAAGAGTTAGAACAAGAGGATTGTGATCCGATAATATCCTCGGAAGCCTCTCCAATTGGCTATCGCCTATCAAAGAATTAGAAATCCAGAAATAATCTAGTCAAGCCACCGATCTGTGTGGTGCCGAATAATATGTGCTCCCCATCCCGTGTGGATGTGTTTGGGACCAAACGTCAACTAATGCATTGTGGCGAGCAAGATTACAAACCGCTTTACAAACTTTCTTTTTCCTCACCCCATACATCCCTCCACCCGTCATACCCAATCCCATTAAACCATTAACATTAAAATCTCCACAGCAAATAATGGGTTCAGGCCAGAGGGGTAGTTCCTGAACTAAAAATTCAAAAACCTCCGTGTCATCATCATTGGATCCATATACCGAAACAATAGTGTAACATCGTGCCTTTGATTCTACCTCGATCATCACCCATCTCCCCCACTGATCCTCTTTTTTCCTCTGTTATAAAAACCCCTTTTTTTGCTAATATGGCCACCCCCCTCGTCTTAGTTTCTTGTCTAGTAAAGGCTAGTACCTCAAAACCCATCTGATCTAACATAAATTTGTTATATCCCTCTATGTGCGTCTCTTGGAGGCATACTATGTCTAATTTCAACATTCTTAGCATAGCAGACACTTTCTGTCTTTTCCCTCCATCGTTTAATCCACAAATATTTATAGAGGCTATCCTTAATGCCATCCTAGTTTATTGTACCTTTCCTTCCTGCTATTCCACCCAATCCTTACCTTGCCACCTGCAAACAGTGCTCCCTCCCCAAAAACCCTATATTCGTATCCTTCCTTTCCATGTGCTGTATTTACCAACCAAGTTTCCTCCCCCCCACCCCCCTACCCCCCTGTCCCCCCCTCCCTTCTCCCCCCTATGAGATCCCACCCCCCCTCATTACAGGCAAATAGGTCAATTATGACCTATGTGTAGCCTCTATAGCCTGTAGTGTCGCCTCTCTCTCCTACCCTTACCTACTATCTTAACCATTCGACTTAGACTGGTAGTCTATCTATATATATCTCTTAACCTATGGTGTTTTAGGTGGGCTTTTTCCTCTGTTGTCCCTCCCCCTATGCTGCTCAGTAAGCTCTGCAAGAAATTCACCTGCTTTAATTTCCGAAAAAAACATCCTGGTATGCCCCTTGTTGATGACCTTTAATCTTGCTGGGTATAGCAGATATGCTTCCGCGCCTTGTTTTTGAAAAGGTGCGATCAGTTGCCTTAGCTTCCACCTTCTCTCAACTGTGACGTGACAGAAGTCAGGCCTAGCAAAAAATGTAACACCATCGTAAGTTTTCCTAGACTCTGGCCTTGTCCTATCCATGATCTCTTGTCTTACAAGGAAGTTTCCTAGGAACACAAGCATTGCCCTAGGTAATGTATTCTGTTGGCCCCCTCGATTTTTCTTTATAGTTAGAGGATATCTATGTGCTCTTTGGACTTCCGTCTCCCACTGCCACTGGGACTCCGGGAAGGCCCCTTTCAAAGGTTTAATGACATACCCTCTCGGATCCTGCCCCTCCAACACTTCTTCAAGTCCCAGGAGTCTCACATTGTTCCGCCTTTGGCGGTTTTCAAAATCTTCGATCTTCCATTGAAGATCTCCCACTATCTTCCCTTGTTCATTCTTGAAGGCCTGCCAGTCCGTTACCTCATCTTCCATCCTCCCCGTCCGCTCTTCCACCTGTGTAACCCTCTCCTCCACCTCTTCATATTTTCTATTTAGTTTTCTGAGTGATGCCTGAATCTTTTTCGTGTCACGTCTTGCTCTCCGGCTTTCCCCCCTAGCCTCGGATTGCATCTGTTTAAGCGTGCCAAACATCATCTCCATTGTTACATTCTGGGGAGTGGAACTAGGTGGCGGTCCGCCGGTAGCCCCTTCACCTTGACCGCTTTCTTGATAAGTTCCTGAAGTGGCTGAATAATCCCATGACAGTTTTTTGTTCATACTGCTAATAGACACTCCTCCATTTTTTCTTTCTCTTACTTTCTTTCTCTTTTGCGTACTTATGTCCCCAGAGCTCCTACTTGAGGCTGAACCAGTAGTAACGTCAGTAGAACTTCCCCCCTCATGTTCATGCTCACTGATATCGGTGGAGTCAGTCCCTTCGTTAACAGAAAAGAACTCTGGGGATCCTCCTCTATTGCCCTTGCTCCCGACTCTCTCTTGCCCCTGTTCCTGCTCTTGCTGTGAGTCTATACTTAGAACTTAACTTTAATGGAGATTCTCCACGTACCTCGATCACCTGAAGCAACTGAGATCCCTGAGATGAGGCACACCTATAACAAACAAATCTGAAGGTCAAAAGCAAACTTCTTCAGAGATCAGCTTGGCAAAGCTAGAAACCGACCTAAAAAAACTATTCGAGCTGGTCAAACTTCATTTGAATAGTTATCCCAATTCGACCCCCACTGAATCAAATCTGAAACCAAACTGCAAGGATTCTGCCTCAGCTTTCAGGAAAGAAAAAAAATAATTGCAATTGAGCTAAGGACAGCTCGGGAGCTCCTTCCAAATACTCGACATCCCAGCTTCTCCCCACCCTTGATCGTGGGGCACCTCTCGAGGCTTTCCCCCAAAAAACAACACAGTGTGGGGCTTTTCAAATTTTATAAAGAAAATTACATTCGCAAAATTTTCACAGAGCTGAAACCCTGAAGCTACTTCAATGACCCACTGCCATTGAATTTCTTATGACTTCAAACTACCACTCTGGACCAAGATTGTTAATGCCTCTTTACCTCAAGGCACTATCCCAGACAACACAAAGTCCAGTCAAGTAACTCTTCCTACTAAGAAACCCATGGTAGGTCATATGGACCTAAATAACTTCTGCCCAATCACTAACATTCGGACCCTGGCTAAGCTACTGGAGAAACTAGCCAATCACATAGAACAATTCGAATTGTTATACCAATTCCAATCGGGCTTCAGCCAAGGCCACAGCACTGAATCGGCCATCATGCGCTGAATCGGCCATGATGCGCTGAAAATGCCTTTGACACAGTCAAACAGGACAGCCTCCTTATCCTTTTTATTTTTCTGTTAAGTAACTTTGTTGGCATTTGGATTTCACAAAAGACAGTATTACAACCAAGTCTCAACAGATTGATACATTCCCTTATTCTCCATTATCCATCATCTCATCTGGTTCAGTCCCATTGTCTGCACCATTGCAATACATTGTCTGTACAGGTCATGAGGTCCAAACTGGGGGGGGGGGGGTGAGCCCATGTTTATATTATAGAAAGCTACGAGGAAAGGGGTTTTCGGGGTGTGATAATAGCACGTATTGGGATAATTTGTACATGAGAGAGCAGAACATTACCTTGGTGGGCTGTCATTATCAGGATCTAACAGTTACTCGAAAAGCTGGCTACTATCCTGCATGTTGTCCGATAGTAAATAGTACTGATGCATTTCTGTATGTTAATTGTTCTGGAATAGTATTGTTCAAAAATACAATGTCCCTAGTGAAAAAGAAGGATCCGAGTACTTTTGAAATTAACACCAGATATGCTCCTGTAGATTATCAAAGTCCATTCTACGCACACCCAGGATTTTATTTTCTGTCTAATGGTACTTATTCAAATGTTTATAATGGTACAGATGATGTTGCTTTAGGAATGGAGCTCTCTCTGGCCATGCCTTGCAAGTACAGTAAGCCAAATGTAAGGTGGGTAAAAGGGACTTTAACTGACAAGTTTTGTGATGGAGTAATAGACTTGTAAATCAACAATTACAGTAAAGGGATCACTTTTGGGTATATTCTCTCCTGCGTCATTACCTTTGGTGGCACTGCTATGGCCAGGGGTGAGAAAACTAGAGAATATTTTGGATGTAAGCTACAAATATGATCGAACTCTACACTAACAGCTTTACGTGACATCACCACCCAATTGGAAAGCATGCAAATATATTCTGAGCAGACTAGATATGCTGTTGATTTTATTCTAGCTAAGAGTGGTGGTGTGTGCGCAGTAGTAGGAGACCAGTGTGTAGTCGGATCACTAATATGGAAGAGAACATTACCCAACACATTTTAGACATCTTACAGAATGTTAAAGGAATGGAGAGTGGGAATTGGAGTTGCTCACTTTTTGGTAGTTGGATTTGGATCCTTGAAAAAGTGATTTACTTCATTGTGATTTTGATCCATTGCTGTGTCCTGGTCCAGTGTTTTCCCTTATGTTGCTCTTATTGCACCACCTTTCTTGCTCCTAAGAGAATATTGTTTCATGATACTAACGCAACAATTATGATTCAAAAGGATGTAGAAGACCTCATGCAAATAGATGAAGGTATCTTTGAGACTTCATCCCTCCTTACTGCCTCCCTTACTGATGCTGAAGACACAGAGTGCTCGTAATACAGTTCACTAATGATTTATTGCTTTTGCCAATTTACAAAATGTATAGCTCATGCTAAAAGGAGGGTCTGTTAGAATGGGAAATTATGCTTTTGCATTGTTTTACGTAAGTTAGCATTTGTAGAGCCATTTTGTGTAAGGGGCGCCATTTTGTATCATAATCAAAACTAATCCTTTGCCATTTCCAAGAAACGGCCTTCTCTAGGTCATGTTTCTTCGGAGTTGAGTTTTGCTACACTAATAAATGCACTGTTTTTATTAGCACATACCTTTCCTGTTAGATATAGGCCTTCTCCCACTTGTCTACTGGTGGGTACAGGCAGAGTGAATAGTAGAAAAGGTATGCCCGGCCCTTAGAATCGAAACTTAATCCTTTGTAATTTAATGTCCAGCTGCATCTCCCTGGAAAATTCCTCGTGGGCGTGCTTTCATTGGTTTCAAAGTGAACCTAATGTATTGTTATGTTTACTGATCCCAGTCCCCTCTGCAGCACTCCTTGCGACTGGGCAGATAGGGCTCCACTCTGGGTGTACTCTCAATAAACTGTTGTTGGTTTGTATTCTCTAATGTCTGACCGACCCTTCATGTGGTATGAAGGCTAGGAAATAATGGAAGAAGAGTATATCTGTTTCGTGTTTGTGAGTATATTTTTCTTTGCAGGTGTAGGCGCAACTTTATAATAATACGAGGTCGGATCTGAAGTGTTAAACCCAGAAAAATAAGCAAACTTTGAGCAAACCTTTGTGAACTACCTTTCTGGAGTGTGGGGAATTGTTCTCATTGATGGTAAGTAAAACCATTACATGGAATACTTGTATTGTGCAAGAAATGATGACCATAGTGATGATAACAATACATGGTGTAAAAATCTGAAGTTTCATCATACATTTCATTTTTTCTAAAAGCAGCACATTGTTCTAAATCACACAACATGCTATTCATAGTTTCAAAGTCCCAATCATTAGAGAATGTAGTGGAGGTGATGATATAATTCAAAGACATTTTAAATACATATGGTACTTTCAAGAGTTCAGTGGGACCCAATACATCATAGGAAACCCTGCCCCAGACTATTCCTTCAGGAAACGGAACTGCTGTCATTTTCACAAAGGACAAGTCTTTTTTTCATGATGAGATGACGTATGAGGTTTCAGGCCCAAGTTCACATGTTGTACTTTGTAGCGTTCTGGGAGATAATGTTCATTCAGGAGCAGGTAAAAGACAGTCACTGCACCTATCCAAAGGACTAGGAAGGGTAGACCAATTGCAATCCAGAGCTGTAGCCAGGGAGAAACAAAAGAAGTCATTTTCAGCCAAAAGTAGAGGTTATATACTTTTTCTTTGTGGGAAACAGAAGCTGGTGGTGACTCAGGTTCACTCGGAACCAGAGAGAAGGTATCAAAATCGATGAAGTAGCCAGAGACTGTTCGGTCTATCTTTGGTAGCACAGCAGATTATGTTGAACTGGCAGATGACAAGTTGTGAGACATATTCACATAGATGTCTGTATTAGGCCGAATGGAAATCTGTGTTTTGTTTGTGCTTTGTTGTTGAATTTCAATAGGCATGAGTTCCATTCCATTATTGGCAACTCTGTTACTTCATAGAGTAGAATCGGCGGCTACCCAGGAGCCCACATGGCCTAATATTGAGTACAGGCTACATAGTGTGGTTTGATCAGATCAATGGAGACAAATCTCTTTTCTTTTTTGCCGCAATATGCGGATGAAGTACTGTTCTTGTTCCTTCGACATCCAGGACAGGTACAGAAGTTCTGTATGACAGCAAAAAAATAAGGCGCAAGAGAGGGAATATAGCCAGGTGGACAAAAATAACTTAGTTAAACAGAGCACTTTGTTGTCATTATAACATATATTAAGCGGGTACTATGTACTCCTAGGTATGGCTATGCTGAATTATCTTGTCTTGCCCACCTCTAAGGGCCATATTATCAAGAAAGGGCGATACATTATCGCCACTTTTATCTGCAGGAAACTGCCGCTAAAGCGGCGATAGTGGGCTTGATAATATGCCCTTGTGAATTCCCATAGAAGCCCATGTTAACACCAGAACCTGGGCTTCTATGGGAATTGACAAGGGCATATTATCAAGCCCATTATTGCCGCTTTAGCAGCAGTTTCCTGCTGATAAAAGTGGCAATATTGTATCGCCCTTTCTTGATAATATGGCCCTAAGTATTTTGTCATTTACAAATGATCAACCACCACAGCTAATCTCATACCCACTAAAGGAAAAACGTGAGAGAAGTCAGAAAGTGCCTCACGTAAGCACCATCCAAGGAGCTACTGGTTGGAACTCACCAGTTTGCTCTTTATGTCATCCTCTGCAACGTTCGTGACAGAAAAGAAAGACGTGTGACCTAACTCTTAGGTTTGTGTGAAGTGGTGAGAAAATAATAAAGTGTAAATTATGGTGTCATCTATCAAACGTCTAAGCCCCGTAATGTGAAAAAAAGGGAATAAATCTCCTAATTAAAAGTGAGTTGTGAACAACTATTCCACACATTCTTTATTTTAATAGTATCCAAACTCAGTTAAAAGAAACAGCATGTTTAGACCATTTTAACTTGAACTGCCATTACATGCAGGGCATTGGTCATTGCCATCTCTGTTCCTAAATTAAATTTACAGTTGAATAGAAAAAGTTATGTAGTGAGGGGTTGTAAGCTGGGTTATATAAGCATATGGTGGTTTCTCAGATTTTTGGAGATCATGTTATCATTGGCAACCCAGCTGTCACACTGCCTTTCTGGAGAAAGCTGCTATTGTAGCTGACATTTTCCCCTTGAAATGGCCACAGCTTGAATGGAAGGAGCAGTTGCTGGATAGAAGAAAATATGGAGGCAGATGAGGCATGCCAGGGAGTCATAGCAGAGTGTCATCACTTGCATTCCAGGAGATAGATCAAAAAATTAGGGATCCGTTTCTAGTATCCACATAAGAGATGTCACTGAAACACTGTAGGTTTCTCTGAGCTTGTGGGAGGTGTCTTAAAGTTTTTTCTCTCTATGACCAGCAAGATTTCAATGATACTGAGAGGGAAGAGACTGACAAAAATGACATCACACAGACTTTAATTCCCCTACTACTACATTTCAGTCAGCGGCAGTTCCACAAAATAGCTTTCACCATGTGGCACATCAGATAATGCCACTGTGCGCATGAGGTGATGAGTGACACAGGTGAGTGAATGGCCCTCCTCAGCAGTTCACTTGAATATTGGTGGTCTGAATATTATTTACTGAATATTACTGAATATAAATGTGATTATGCCCGCTAACATAATTACGCTTAATTTGGGGGGAAAATCATTTTTGTAGTCTTTATTTATCATTCAAGGAATGCAAAACCACAAACGAGACAGTACAATACAATGCAATGTGATACAGTGCAGGACAAGATTGGTGCTCCCCAGGAGCTACACTGTGCAAATGCACAAGCCAGGGTTAGGGAGTGTAATAATACAACATCAGAGTATGAGGGAGGATGGTGGGCAAGTGAGTGGATGAGCAACTACCCATCCCATGGCACAGCATTCCCCGTGCGAGGGTCTAACAACTGGGGAGCCGGAAGTAGAGAAAGGGGAGGGGCCAGGGAGCAGGGAAAAGTAGGATGTGTGGATGAGGGAAGGGGCAAAATCATAATGCAAAAGCACATTTAGGGAGTGTGTGCACTGTTCCGGCTGATATTTATGTTCCTGTTGCATGTAGCACTTTTTTCTTAGCATTGAATACATCCTTGTGTCTATTGTCCATTTTGGACATGAGAGTGAATCTTGCTCTAAGAAACTATTACTAAAATCCGGGAGTAAGTTGGGGTAAAATCCTATCCCAAGTGCACATTTAACAAGCGTGAGTGGATGCTCTATCTGCTATTCATGTACTATTGCATTTAATACTATTTCGTAGCACAGAATGCATCCACACATCTATTTTGGACAACATTGGGCATTTTTGCACTACGAAAATAGCACTAAATCCAGAACTAGTCTTCTTGCTTAATTCTGTGTAATCTCACAGAATTATTAGGTAATGTGATTACGCTACAAGGAATCCCACAAGAAAAAAAAGTTGATGTCAGATCTGTATCCTAGAGTGGCATAGTGGAATAATAGTTATTATTTTGAGTTCTAGAGGTAGATGGGGGTCCATATCTCTGACCCACTTTAGATAAATTCCCAATGCTCTGCAAGCTCTCCTCCAGCATGCAGTGATATTTTAAAGTTTTCTTTTTGGGACCACCATAATCATCCTGATAGAAGAGATGTCAGCTAGAATGGTCCACTCTAAATTGGCCTGTTTCTCTGACGCCATTTCTATTGTCGCCACATCTGCTGAAAGTGTGCTTTTGGAGGCTGAGTCAAACTGCAGCCTTATAGAGTAGAGGAGGTAAGAAAGAGTTTCAATACGTTTTTGGCAAGAGTCCTATAGTAGTTTATGAGATTACATTTTTCCTTGTGAAATGCTCACACAACATACTAAACAACACATCAGTACCCGTATTAACACCAGGATACTTCCATTCATATTCTATTCAATATCACATTTGAGAAAAGTGTCAGAAAGGCAGACACTCACAAAATGCATGTGAGTCCCAGCACAACAGTTTACGAGACCTCTGGCGAAAAGACTCACTAAGAAAAGTACTTCAGTGCTAAATGCTCTCAAGTCATGGTGCCAACGAACACTCATAAGACACAGGTAGGCAACTGCATACCCTTACAAAATGCAGGAAACTCCAAGAGGTACAGGGAGGCCAATGATCAGGAAATCCACAAAATTATGTTCAGGTAAGAAAAAACTACCTATAGAACTAGCGGTAACAAGATATCTGCCAAACATTGACAGATGTCCCATCCATCCTCCTCTTGTTTTCCCCAACTTATTTAATGTTTTTGGGAACATGCTATTCCCAACTGTGGAGCCACCGTCAAAATTGGTTTTGTGGCAGGAAAAGTGCAATGGGGTAATAGGAAAGGCAATGAAGGGAAATCACTAGTTTGGCCCTGAATATGAGTTTAGGTGTTGTTTATCGCATGTGATAAATAACGATACCATGTTATTTATCGGGTGTGATAAATAACATCTATCATGAGTTGGTAGGGAATATCCTGCAGATTTGGGTGTTAAACCTCCCAAAATCCACATGGTATGGAAAAAACTATATGATATTGGCCGGTTACATTTTGGCGGGCTTGACCTGCCAAAATGTAATGACAGTTAAACACCTAGCAATTCATAATTCTTACCCTTGCATAATCAGGTGTTTACCCATGGATCAGGATATACCAACCACCTCATAATCAGGGCCTTAGAGCGACCCAGGCATCATTATTGATTTTGCCTCTTGATGTCTGGTTCCCAAAGTCCAGAAAAGTGTTCTACAAGCTTAGACAACACTCCAAAAACATATGAGACATTAGTTATGTGTTAGTTGGAAGACGACCCTTTACTTAGGTCTAAGAAAAATATCAATGACATGGCATATGTGTCAGTACATTTTTGTTTCCCCACAGCTGGTACCGCTGTGGAACCAGGAACTGTTTCAGAGGGGAAACGTCTCCACCATCTGCGTGGAAAACTCTAAACTCAGTGGGCTGTGTCTGGGCCCGCCAACCTGTAAATGAGGCATTCTGTTTTCAAAAAACATAAACATGTTTTACTCTCTTGCTGATTTATAAGCGAATGGCATTAGTCCTAAGTTGAATGGGATGAGTCTGCTAGAGTTTTGATGCTGATACTGTAAAGCATCAATCACCCTGGTTGATTGAGTTAGAAAAGGGTGGGATGGCCTTCAGCAGCAGGTAGTTGATGGGAGCATGATGTATGTTGGGTAATCATGCTGCAGAAGCAGACGGATTTCAAGCCTGCAAAGCAGATGAAGATAACGAACATGATCTTGAATTTGAATCGTGCCCTGATTGCAAACCAAGTGATGCCAGCACAATCACTTGTCACATGAGCAGTTTAAAAGCTGAGGTCTATATTTTATTCTGCATCTCTAGTTGGTATTTGGAAGGCTATTGTAAAATATGCCATGGTGGTTTGTGGATGCCACTGCCATTAAATTCAAATCAGCGTTTTTTCAAATCATTATCACAATTGTTTCAAAAATAGTCAAGTCAAGTCAAGTCAAAAGATTTGTATAGCGCGCTACATACCCAGAGGGTCTCAAGGCGCTTGAAGAAGGGTGGGGAGTTACTTGTCGAATATCCACGTTTTGAGTTGCTTTCTGAATGCTAGGTGGTTCTGAGTAAGGCGAAGGTGAGTGGGAAGTGAGTTCCAAGTTTTAGCTGCTAGGTAGGAGAAGGATCTACCTCCCATGGTGGTTTTGTTGATGCGAGGTACAGTGGCAAAGGCTTGGTTGGAGGATCGTAGTTGGCGGGAGGGGGCGTAGAAGGATAATCGTGTGTTGAGGCAATCGGGTCCGATTTCGTAGAGTGCTTTGTGTGCGTGGGTTAGGAGCCGGAAAGTGATCCTCTTATTGACGGGGAGCCAGTGGAGGTTTTTCAGGTGATCAGAGATGTGTTCTTTACGCGGGATGTCTAGTATGAGCCTGGCTGAGGCGTTCTGGATGCGTTGTAGTTTTTTCTGGAGTTTTGCGGTGGTGCCGGCGTAGAGGGTGTTTCCGTAGTCCAGTCGGCTCGTGACCAGAGCGTGGGTGACTGTTTTTCTAGTTTCGGTAGGGATCCAGCGAAATGTTTTTTTGAGCATGCGGAGAATGTTGAAGCAAGATGAAGAAACGGCGTTGACTTGTCTGTACATCGAGAGTGAGGAATCCAGGATGACGCCCAGGTTCCGTGCGTGGTCCGTCGGGATGGGTGCTTTTCCAAGGGCCTCTGGCCACCAAGAGTCGTCCCAGGCGGAGGGGGAGGTACCTAAGATGAGGACTTCTGTTTTGTCTGAATTCAGTTTCAGACGGCTGTGCTTCATCCATTCGGCTACTTCTTTCATTCCTTCGTGTAGGTTGGTTTTGGCCATGTTAGGGTCTCTGGTGAGTGATAGGATCAGTTGAGTGTCGTCGGCATAGGAGATGATGTTGAGGTTATGTTGGCGTGCGATGGCCGCGAGGGGGCTCATGTAAACGTTGAAGAGGGTGGGACTGAGTGAGGACCCTTGAGGTACGCCGCAGATGACTTCAGTAGCCTCTGACCTGAATGGTGGAAGGCGGACTCTCTGGGTTCTTCCGGAAAGGAACGAGGTGATCCATTCCAGTGCCTTTCCTTGGATTCCGATGTTTTTGAGGCGCTGTAGAAGGGTGCTATGGCAGACCGTGTCGAAGGCTGCGGAGAGGTCGAGGAGGATGAGGGCGACTGTGTCTCCATTGTCCAGTAGAGTTCGAATGTCGTCTGTTGCCGCGATGAGGGCGGTTTCGGTGCTGTGCTTGGCTCGGAAGCCGGACTGTGAGGAGTCGAGGGATTTGTTGGTTTCGAGGAATGCGGCGAGCTGGTTGTTGACAGCTTTCTCGATGACTTTGGCCGGGAATGGAAGGAGTGAGATAGGGCGATAGTTTTTGAGTTCGGTGGGGTCAGCTGTGGGTTTCTTCAGGAGGGCGCTGAGTTCGGCATGTTTCCAGCTTTCCGGGAAGGTTGCGGAGTTGAGGGAGCAGTTGATGACGTCTCGGAGTTGTGGTGCAATAATGGAGTCTGCTTTGTTGAAGATGTGGTGAGGGCAAGGGTCAGTGGGGGATCCTGAGTGGATAGAGTTCATCAGACGGATGGTGTCCTCAGTGGAGATCGGCTTCCAGTCATTGAGGATGTTCAGGGGGGGTGGGGGTCCTGTAGGGGATTGGGTGGGTTGGTCTCCGGGTTGGTTGTCGAAGCTGTTGTGGATGTCTGCAATTTTGTTGTGGAAGAATGAGGCTAGGGAGTCGCAGAGGGCTTGAGAGGGGGTGATGTCGTTGGAGTTGGCTGAGGGGTTGGTGAATTCCTTGACTATGTTGAATAATTCCTTGCTATTGTGGGCGTTGTTATCTAGCCGGTCCTTGAAGGCTGCTTTCTTGGCATTACGGATTAGTTGGTGGTGTATGCGGGTGGCGTTTTTGAAGGCGTCCTTGGTACTGGTGGTTGGGTCTTTTTTCCAGGCCTTCTCGAGGGAGCGACAGAGTTTTTTGGATTTCTTAAGGTCATCGTTGAACCAGGAGGCCTTCTTGCTGCCTAGTTTGATTTGTCGTTTTTTCAGTGGTGCTAGGATGTCGGCGCTGTTGGATAACCATTGGGTGAGGTTGGTGGCTGCTTGGTCTGGGTTCGAGGAGTGGGCGGGGGGCTTTTGAAGAAGCGATGAGGAGATCTGGTCGATGGTGATTTTGTTCCAGTTTCTTAGCAGAGTGGGTTGGGGGTGGTTGTTGGATGTGGGCTTGTTGTAGGTGAAGTGAACGCAGCTGTGGTCAGTCCAAAGGAGAGCTGTGGTGTGGCTGAAGGAAACATGCTTGCTGGAGGTGAAGATAGGGTCGAGTGTGTGACCTGCGATGTGGGTGGGGGTAGTGACAAGTTGTTTAAGTCCGAGGTTTGCGAGGTTGTCCAAAAGGGTGGTGGTGTTGCGGTCGTTGTTCTTTTCAAGGTGAAAGTTGAGGTCTCCCAAAAGGATGTAGTCCTCGGAGGGGAGCGCTTGTGGAGTGATGAAGTCCGTGATGTCTTCACTAAATTGTGCGCGGGATCCTGGTGGCCTGTAAAGGAGGGTGCCTCTGAGTGTGGTCTTGGGGTCGATGTGGATCTGGAAGTGAAGGTGTTCAGAGTTGGCGAGATTGACGTCTGAGCTGGTTGAGATGCGGATGGATTTCTTATGGGCGATAGCGATGCCTCCTCCTGTGTGGCCGGTACGGTCCTTGCGAATTATCTTATAGCCTTCCGGGATGGCAATGGTGATGTCTGGGGCTGAAGAGGCATTCATCCATGTTTCTGTTAGGAAGGCGACGTCCGGGGAGATGGTGTCGAGTAGATTCCAGAGGTCAATGGCGTGTCTGTGGACCGAGCGGGTGTTGAGCAGGATGCATTGTAGGTGGTTGGGATCGGATGTCTGTTGTGAGTTCGTAGATGAGGAGTTGTTCTTGGTGCTGTCGAATTTGCAGGAGTAGCAGGAAAAGGGTCCATGGGTGTGTCCAGGAGCAGCTTGGACGCAGTTGAGGGAGCGGCCGGGGTTGAGGGCTAGGAGGGAGGAGGCGTCGTAAGTAATGCGGGAGGGCTGGGCATTGCGAGGACCAGGGGCTCTGGCGCTGGGCGCGGTCCAGGCGCGGACGGGCGTAGACGGGCTTACCTTTGGCGCACCTTCGGCGCGGATTGGGCGCGGTCGCTGCGCGTAAACGCTGCGCGCAAATGCAACTGACATATGTGGATAGTGGAAGGGGAGGGGCGAGGGAGGGTCTGCAGGGAGGCGGGGTGGAGTCAACAACAAACAAAATGGCAGCAGTAAGCAGGCAATAGCAAAACAACACAGGGGCACAATGGAGGCGAGCGCGATGCAAAAACAAACACAGCACAATTGCAGGCAGTAATGTATTGTCAGGCAGCACAGACTCGGCGCTTCTCTAAAATAATGCTACTTATTAAAATGAATGCTCGGCGGTCTAGCGCTAATAATGCTGGTTGTCTCAGAAATGCTCAGCGGTCTAGCGCTAATCACAGAGTAGGCGCTTCAATTCAGTAAAGCAGGCTCTGGTAGGGAGTGAGACCGGGTCTCTGCGTGTACGATACCACTTCCAGGAGGCAGGGAGCAGTGAGTGGAGCGGCCGCTTCTGCTGAGAGCAGGACGGTCACAGCGCGATCGAGCTGGGGCAGCGAGGTCAGTATCAGTGGGAGGGAGGGTCTGCAGGGAGGCGGGGTGGAGTCAACAACAAACAAAATGGCAGCAGTAAGCAGGCAATAGCAAAACAACACAGGGGCACAATGGAGGCGAGCGCGATGCAAAAACAAACACAGCACAATTGCAGGCAGTAATGTATTGTCAGGCAGCACAGACTCGGCGCTTCTCTAAAATAATGCTACTTATTAAAATGAATGCTCGGCGGTCTAGCGCTAATAATGCTGGTTGTCTCAGAAATGCTCAGCGGTCTAGCGCTAATCACAGAGTAGGCGCTTCAATTCAGTAATGCAGGCTCTGGTAGGGAGTGAGACGGGGTCTCTGCGTGTACGATACCACTTCCAGGAGGCAGGGAGCAGTGAGTGGAGCGGCCGCTTCTGCTGAGAGCAGGACGGTCACAGCGCGATCGAGCTGGGGCAGCGAGGTCAGTATCAGTGGGAGGGAGGGTCTGCAGGGAGGCGGGGTGGAGTCAACAACAAACAAAATGGCAGCAGTAAGCAGGCAATAGCAAAACAACACAGGGGCACAATGGAGGCGAGCGCGATGAAAAAACAAACACAGCACAATTGCAGGCAGTAATGTATTGTCAGGCAGCACAGACTCGGCGCTTCTCTAAAATAATGCTACTTATTAAAATGAATGCTCGGCGGTCTAGCGCTAATAATGCTGGTTGTCTCAGAAATGCTCAGCGGTCTAGCGCTAATCACAGAGTAGGCGCTTCAATTCAGTAATGCAGGCTCTGGTAGGGAGTGAGACCGGGTCTCTGCGTGTACGATACCACTTCCAGGAGGCAGGGAGCAGTGAGTGGAGCGGCCGATTCTGCTGAGAGCAGAAAGAACTGCGATACAAAATCCTGTTTTGTAGTTCCATACCTGACATCCCCAATAATAAGGAAATTTACAACACTGTAGCATTTTAGATGAAGGATAGATTTTGATGAAGGATCTTTTGTATTGCGTGTCTAATTTCTTTGTTCCTTAGGCTGTAGATAATTGGATTGACAAGTGGTTTCAATACAGAATACACCACAGCCACTGTCTTATCATAGTGAACACCATAGCTCTTTGTGAGTCGAATATACATGAAACCTACACTCCCAAAAAATATGAAGACTACTGTGAGATGTGCCGCACAAGTAGAAAATGCCTTCTGCCTTCCCTCTGAACTACGGATTTGTAAAATAACTTTGATGATCTTTACATAGGAAAAAAGAATGAAGAACATGGTACCAATGACCACGCAAGAGTTAAGCGCAAACTCCACCGAGATACTAAGTGAGGTATCAGTGCAAGCCAAGCTCATCAATGGGTGCAAGTCACAAAAAATGTGCTCAATTTGATTTGGGCCACAGAAAGGCAGCTTTGAAATTAAAATAATTTCAGTCACCGGGTAAAGAAAACTGCAAAGCCAACAGCTGACAGCCAACTTGATTGAAAATGTGGATGTCATGATGGTTGAGTAGAGCAAAGGATTGCAAATGGCCAGGTAGCGGTCATACGCCATTACAGTAAGGAGTGATGCTTCTGTGACTCCCAGGGACTGGAAAAAATATATCTGCAAGAGGCATCCAATAAAAGAGATGCTCTTCTTTTCTGCTATGAGGTTGGCCAACATTTTTGGTATTGTCACAGCTGTGTACCAGATCTCGAGGAAAGATAAAACACAGATGAAAAAATACATGGGTGACTGCAGAGCAGGACTGAGCCTGATGACAGAGAACACAATTGTGTTTCCTGTGATAATAAGCAGGTAAGTGAGAAGCAGAAGTATGAAAAGTAAATTTTCAATGTGGTCCAGGTTGGGGTAACCCATGATAATAAACTCTTTGATGTTTGTCTTGTTTTTATTTTCCATTTTGTAGAATTATGCCTCTGCAAAATAAATAGTGTTAATTGTCAGCATCATGCATGATGAATGATTTGCCACAAGAAAAAATCTATGAACTTACATATGTCTCACCTTCAAACGGCATTTCAAATAATACTGATCTTTTCTAAACAGACTTAGGTGATGGAATGTTAATTTAAATATATTAGTCACATCAGAGATTAAAGCACGGTTGAAGGTGAAGTAAGAAGAAGGAATAGGGTGTGAAAGAAACCAAAAACGAAAGACTCAACATAAGGAAAGAGATGTAGAAAGAAGCAAATGTCAAATGAATAATTGAAGGAAATGGTTGAAAATTTAGTACTCCTGCCGGGTCACCTGAGATTTTTTATCTTTTATCTGAACCCTATTTTTGCTGGCTGTAAAACTCTTGGCACTTAACCCATGGTAACCAGTGGTATAGTGTTTATACTCTCCTTTGTAGACAAGGTAATATTGATACACATCTAATTGACACATTTAATTTACTTCCATGTCCCTAGTAATGTCCCTAGTATATGGTAATACCTGTACCTAGGGTTGTTAAATTAAATGTTACTACTGGGCTGCAGCACTCATTGTGCCACCCACTGCAGTAGCCCTGTAAGGTATATCTCTAGGCTTGCAATGCAACTGTGACCCACTAGGTTCCACAGCCCAAAGTGCACAGCATGTGAAAAGCTGGCCCATTGGCTCATCTATATATATATAAAAACTAAACTATGTCCGTTTGTCCTTAATGCATTACTACACCATTCATCCGATCGGCATGAAACTTTGGGAAGTTGTTGAGTACACTCCCGCGAAGGTTTCTGGCTAAAAAAATAAATAAAAATAAATAAATTAAATAAAAAATTGTTAAAAGTTGTTGAGTACACAACAACAAAAAATTGTTAAATATCCGCCCCCGGCCACCCAGGGCACTCATAATCTTTCCAATACTGAACGTTTACACTTTCCGGTGCGACTCGCTTTTGCAATGACGATCAACAAAGCACAAGGACAATCGCTGCAAGTGGGTGGACTAGATTTGGAGAATCTGTGCTTCTCACATGGACAACTGTATGTGGCCAGCTCACGCATCGGAAAACCTTCTGATTTATTAGTCTACGTACCAGGCGGAAAAACAAAAAATATTGTGTATCTGCAAGCACTCGAATAAAAAAACAGAATTAAAACAACACTTTGAAATGTTCTCCGTAATAAAATGAATAAGTTTCAATAAAAATGACACAATGTAAATTGAATGTTATCATAACAAGTTTCCGTAAATTTCCTTTCTTCTGAGATCGCAGCATCGCACGAAGGGTAAGCTAGTATAATATAAATATTGATCCTTGTTATATGAGCCAATGGGCCCGCTTTTCACAGGCTGTGAACTTCGGACTGTGGAACCTAGCGAGTCACAGTTGCATTGCAATGATTCCAAGAGCTTGGGCAGAGCACGCACCAAGGTCTGCACGCTACAACCTTTAGCCTTTAAGCAATTGTTGAAAGTATGATTAAAAAGTGAAGAAAACGTGTAAAACATATGGGTGTGCATTCTCCACTCTTAAAAATGTTTCTATTATATATCCAACAAATTCTAGCTCTTAACATACAATACGAATCCATACTCATAGATATTCCTGATTTAAAGTGCATCATTAATTTCCTGACAATCGCTGCTGGACGATAGCTACATAACATTGTCCTTTCAAAATCAAAACCATTAGTTCATTACCAGTCCAAGAAAATATTACAGTATACCTGCCATTTAAAAGAGAATGATCATGAAATACAAAGCAGATATCAGCTATTATGTTTGCCTGCAGCATTATTTGAAAAAACAATCAGACATTAACCAGGTACTGCCAATTAAAAAATGGTGTCCGTATCCTGGCTCCCCCAGCCCTTTCTTATTCACTCTTACATTGATACACATTCTCTTCAACCAAATATTTAAGTAAGAATCTAGATAACCAGGGGCCATAAGCAGGTTGCTCCAGTTTTAACCAATTTGCTGCAATACTGATATGTTCAACTGCAATGGCCATAAAAAATGTGTACAGTTTAGCTGTATCTGTTATGTATTGAGTATCTACTCCAAATAATATTAAATGTGGAGTGAGTAGGATCTGAGTTCTTAATATGGTGCCCAACAAATCTGAAATTTTCCTTCAAAAGGTAGATATTCTACTACAGGTGGAAAACGTGTGCAATGTCAGCATCGCCAAGCCCACAGCGAGGAGAACTAGAATCAAGTATTCTACCCCAATTTAACAGTTTATCCATGGTATAATACGAATTGTAAATTGTTTTATATGTTGACTCTTCCATCTTGGTGACAATAGTATTGTATATGCAAAAACAAAAACAACAATTGATGGACGGAATGTTGCACAATGGCAAAACATTCACCCCCAGTCACAGATCTGGGTTTAATCCATCGTTATTTTGCTCACCAACGGCCATTGTTGCAGGAGCCTCCACATCAGCCATGAGGGGAACGGCTCACGGGGCTCACGAAGGACTGGAAACTACATCCCCCAGAGTCCTCTGCTCCGTCGCGTGGCTGATGCGGCAGAGCGCGCCTAGAGGCACGATTTAAGCAGTGCCAGACCCCCGCACCGCGGGACGCGCCTGGAGAGACAGGCCACAGTTCGGGACACTTACCATCGCCGTGAGGGCAACGGCCATCGTAGCAGGAGCCTCCACATCAGCCATGAGCGGAACGGCTCTCGGGGCTCACGAAGGACTGGGAACTACATCCCCCAGAGTACTCTGCTCCGTCACCTGGAGGCGCGATTTAAGCAGCGCCAGACCCCCGCACCACGGGACGCGCGCGGGCGAAGCCCGGGCAAAGTGCGAGCCGTATGTGGCCGGCAGAGGCAGGCAGAGGCTGGGCTGGTCCCCCCATCTGTGAAGATTTAAGCAGCGCCAGACCCCCGCACCGCGGGACGCGCCTGGAGAGACAGGCCAGAGTTCGGGACACTTACCATCGCCGTGAGGGCAACGGCCATCGTAGCAGGAGCCTCCACATCAGCCATGAGCGGAACGGCTCTCGGGGCTCACGAAGGACTGGGAACTACATCCCCCAGAGTACTCTGCTCCGTCACCTGGAGGCGCGATTTAAGCAGCGCCAGACCCCCGCACCACGGGACGCGCGCGGGCGAAGCCCGGGCAAAGGGCGAGCCGTATGTGGCCGGCAGAGGCAGGCAGAGGCTGGGCTGGGCCCCCCATCTGTGAAGATCACTTGGGACCCTGACGGTGAACAAGATCCCAGCTGTGGACTAAGTTAAGAGGTAGTGTCGCAGCACATGTATGGCTGGACTGGGAGATTATCCAAATAACACTGTCTGAGATTTAAGCAGGGTTGGAGCAGGACTATCTCTTTTTTGTTTCGTAGGGGGGGTTCTGTTGGGCACTATAGTTGGCCTTGGTTTTTCTTGGTGTTTTTTTAACCTTTTGAAGTGCTTACATCTTAGCTATTATACTTGTTGAATTTATAAATAATGGCCAGCACGGTACAAACAAGGTCATCTAAATTGACCCGGAATATTTCACCCAACCCCCGCTCTGCAACTAAACCTGCTCAACACACCGCAATTGACAGAATGTTGCGAATAGCAATTGGTGCGGTTGCTGATGAAATTGAGCAAACTGAGAGGCGCCTCTCACTAACCCCGCAAATCGACCTTACGTCCTTGTCCCAAGAAATTGAGACTGACATGGCAGCAATCCCCCCAAATACCTCAGTAGCTTCTCCACCCATTGATATCCCTTGTGCCCAGCCGGTGATCACCGATAATCCAGAGACACCCATAGCGGTGGGGAAGGGACAAACAGTTAGGAAAAGGAAGATAAGCACTAAGAAACTTAGGCAGAAGAGGGGAAAAACCATTACTGCCCCATCTGAAAACAGTAATGTGGCTTTAGAGGAACCCAAGGGACACGTACCATTATCACAATTACCACCGAACTGGGTATCTCAAATCATTAGTGACCTGCAGAATTATTTTGAGTTGCTTATCAACACACAAATTAAACTAATTCTGACTCGTCTAGATAAAGTGGTAACTTTGGTTAAAACAAAGGGGGTGGGGGTGGGCAACATTTCACCCTCACTAGCAACTTCCAAAGTCATTGAGACTGCGACCATGCCCATGCTAGTTGCACCACTAAGTAATCCCCCAGAAGTGCAAACCTCCACTGTCATGTGTCCTTTATTACCCCTAAACCCCCAATAGCCTCATTCCAGCTGTGCTCCCAATGGCCATACTGTGAGTTTGGGTGATGCTATCCGTGTCATACCAACATACACCACGCAAGCCGTAGTTCATAAGCAAGCGCCACGAGAATCTTCACTCCCGTGTCAACCCGAAGGGCGACCCCCCAAAGCAACCATTAACCGTCTACAATGTATAAATTTACCCCCAGAAGCGGCCCCCTATGTAATTATACTCATGGGGGTCCCGGAGCTGAAGCCAGACTGTACAGAGGCCTATGACGACTTAAAAAAAAAAACATGTACTGGCTGAATAAGAACAGGCCACTGAAAGGGAACGAACAAGGGGAAATTCTGTTTGCTCGGAGGGTGAGTTGGTTGGGGAATAGGCCAAAGGATGTTGGCGAGTGTGTGGTGGTCAATTTTAGGAACCACTGCATAGTCAACAAAATATTCATCTGGGGACCGACTAGCCAATTAAGTACCATCAGACCCTTGCCCCTGAGCTTTTTCTATCCAAGGGGAACCCCATGTCTCGGACCAGGCCCTGGATGGTGAGGCAGAAGTGATAGCTCTCTGGGTGAGTTGAGCCTCTGCCATACAACGCCATATGCCCCCTACAGATATCAGGGTTTCCCCTGCCTTAGGAACAGATTTGACCCCCTCATGTCCTTGGATGAGCAGTACTGACTGAAGAGCAGCGGAACCTCTCCTATGAATCGACTGTGGGAGAAGGGTTGTTCCTCTAACATTTCCCAGGTTGTAATTTCACCTAACTATACTGCATTGCACATGCCCACCAATCATGGCGTGGAGGTCCCAGATGGGACCCCCACGGACCGTGATATGGTCCCTCGTATTTCCGGACATTTGATTGGACCATTGGTCAGATCACCAGAGAGTGAGGAAGCTCCAGGGCTGGATCACTTCTCCCCGTACCATCAGCAATCAGAGAATCTATATTACCCACCCAAGCCTAACGAGGATTCAAAAAGTGAAGGGATAGAGCACAATAATGCAGCTACATTATACCCCAGAGAGATACAAATACAGGAGGGGATAAAACTGGTTTCGTGGAATATAGCTGGACTATCATAAAAATGTGATAACCAGGAGTGGGGAAAGTATATAACCAGGTTTCAGGTAATATGTTTGCATGAAACTTGGGTGATAGATTGCAGCCCCTTTCACCTAGCAGGGTACAAGTGTTTTTCCGTGCATGCATTAAAGTCAACATCGGGAAGAGATATGGGAGGACTTTTTATATTAGTAGATTTGCAGTTGGAGGAAGTATGGACCAACTTAAACTGGCCCACAAATAATGTGCAGGCTCTTGGGTTCCACACTAATGGGCTAAATGTTATTCTGATAAATCTGTATAATGCAGTGGCAGCCAATGGGAGGGGATCCACAATAAGTGAATTAGATAACCGATTAAGCGCAGAAACATCTTTGAGGAAGGGAGCGGTGGCCCCGCTAGTGGTTTTAGCGGGTGATTTTAATTGCCATTTGTGTCCAAACCTGACCCCTGTCAACGAGGACTGGTATCGTTGCTTGCTGGAGGAAGGTCCTCACTTCCAGCACTCTGGCGAGGAGATGGAACTGGACAGGGTACTGAAAAATCATACCCTAGTACACACTGTAGATCTAGTAGCTACAGGAAGTGGAGGGGAGGTTAACCCAACATTCAAGGGCAGAGGGTGTCGCTCCTTCATAGATGACGTAGTGGTCTCCAGCCTACTGGATAAGAGGGGCAGCAATTGAATGGAGCATTTTCAGTGATCACAACCCCCTAGTGCTGGAGATAGCAAATCTATCCCCCAGAATTGGCAGGAGAAGTGTAGGGGCAGCCAGCATTGAGAGAGTGACAGATCAGGGGAGTCGACTCAGATGGTCTAAAGTGGACGGGGACGCTTTCTACAAATCCCTAATGGAGACAGGGAAAGAAATGCTCGAGGTGTGTCTCGATCTATCAGTGGAGGGACCGCCATTGTCAAAGCATTTGAGGAAGTGGCGCACCTAATAGATGGGCTATTAACGACCATGAAGCAAGGGAGAGCAAATGCCACTCCAAGATGGTTTGACCACGACTGTTCCCGGGCTTAGAAAGAGCTAAAACCAAGCCTGAAAACTGTGCCCCGGGACAAGTTGCGTATAGCACAGTGTAGTGCATACAATAAGGCGATAAAGTGTAGGAAACATTCCCTCCAATCACAAGCCTGGGAAGATCTAAGGGACACTGCGGACAGAAGGGACCTAACTGAGCTCTGGAAAATAATAAACAACTCATGTTTCCAGGACTCCAATGCCCCATAAGTTGTTACCACCATCTTGCCAGCACAATGGAATGATCACGTTAAAAGTTTATATAACCATACTGTTGAGCTTAACGAGGACGATGGGGAGGGACCCTGGCAGGCTACCACGACTGAATTCTCTCTTAAGGAGGTAGTAGCGGGCATTCAGGGCCTAACGAAAAATAAAGCACCAGGCCCAGATGGCATCCCACCGGATCTTTTTCTGAGTAAGGTGGACCTGTGGCCCCCATACTCACAAGGGTGATAAACGCGGCGGTCGCAACCGGCCTCCCACGTTCATGATCGTCAGCAACAATAGTTCCCGTACTTAAAAAAGTAAATAGGGACAACCCCCAGTGCAACCGCCCCATATCTTTGATCGATGTAATAGCCAAGGTGTTGGGACGAGTAGTACTTAACCGTTTTATGGACTGGGCCAACGAATACCAAATTATCACAGATTTGCAGTACGGTTTCAGGGCAGGGAGATCTACAATGGACCAGTGCCTGAACCTCTATATATTGGTGGCAAAATATACTCTAGCTAGTAACGAGGCTATATAACTTAGGCTTAGGTCCAGACTAGGGGTTGACCAGGGCCTGGTTAATATACTGAAAACCCTGCATTGGAATACTACTGCTAAAGTGCGCTTTAATTTGGAAGGGGGCACCACAGCACCTTTTGCCTGTAACAGTGGGGTCAGACAGGGATGCATCTTGTCACCGTTTTTATTTTCCCTTTATAATAATAATTTAGACCGGGCACTAGGCAAATTAAAAGCAGATTCCCCCCGTGTAGGCTCCCGCCCGATCCGGTGCTGTTGTATGCAGATGATGCGGTCCTCCTAGCCCGCACCCCTAAGGGACTGCAGTGCCTGATAGACGGGTTTGTTAGTTTTATGGACACTTTAGACTTGTCGGCAAACCCGACTAAGTCATATGTTATGCTGGTGGGAACTAAACCCTGCAAAAAATTCTCATATAAAATAGGCACACATAAACTAGGGCAAGTACAGACCTTCCCTTACCTTGGGTTGTTATTTGATGAGTTTTTAAATTTTTTATTTTTAATTGAAGTGCGGTTGTCCAAACTAGTGGCCTCTACCGGGGCAATTATGAATTATGGACACAGGCTGGGTCGGTGGTCGCCAGAACAAGTTATGAACCTGTACAGCTGAATCTGTTGCTCAAAAGCAACATATAGGTCCGAGGTCTGGGGATTTGTCAACACTCAGAAATTACAGACAGAGGAGAACAAATACCTGAGAAAGGTCCTCAAAACTCCTCAAAGTATCCCCGCCAACATTATCCACGAAGAATTAGAAAGGGTATACATTGAGGACCTGATGAAGGTCAGACCTCTAATGGCCTGGTTAAAGATTTGGTCAAACACCGAGGCGGACCTGAGCAGACAGATTATCAGAGACTGTATGGACAGGGACAATGGAATGAGCATTCCCTGGCTAAAATATGTCAAGTCCACACTTGAGGGAATTGGTTGTAAGGATCTTTTTATCAACCCTACGGAAATTATCTCCCAAGATATTCTGAGAGTCAAAAAAAAAAAATTGGGGACTCTGCTGCCTCACGTAGAGCGGCCGCGGAAGAAAGTAAAACCTCAGTCTGCGGCCACAGAATGGTGAAAACAGTGAAAGGAATGGAACCATATCTCGCCCAGGACAGATTTTTATTCACTCGTTTTAGGCTCAACCTTTTACACCACCTACTGGCTGATCCACCAGGTTTTACCTCAACTGTTGAGCAGAAGGGTGCCTGCGGCTGCGACAATAGGTCTCCGCACGATACCCTTCATTTTGTATTATTATGTCCATTTTATGTTTTACCTAGGCATAGCTTTTAAGTAGGAATTTTAAAACAGGCTACGTTTAAACATGCCAAGGTTGCCCTGTTATTTTTGCAAAGGGCTAATGATCCTTATACATTGTGTTGTATTATGAATTTTATCAAGGTTGCCGTAAGGTTAAGGAACTCAAGAGGGCGGTGCTGAATGAATTGTTTGCTTAATTGTCTCCAATCATGTGTCACAAACTGTATGTCTTTGATTTTAACTGTTTTAAATGCACTTTTATGGTATTTTCTAAGTACCGAATAAAGCATTATTAACCCCTACCGCGCTACCGCGTTTTCCCGCTGTGCGCTGAAAAAAAAAAATGGCTTGTTTATGACAAAGCCAGCTCGTCATCTGCGTAGCGCAGGTAACGCCCATGACGAGCTGGCTTTGTCATCAGCACTGAAGGTGTTAAAAAAAAAAAAGACCTTATATCCGGACTACACAGCTGCAGTCACTAATCAACGGCGAAATTTTACTGAAGTCAAGAGAGAGCTTCACAGTAGAGAACTGAAATATACAATGCTCTTTCCGGCAAAGTTAAAAGTCAAAGCAGAAGGTAGGAGCTGGATTTTTACATCGACGGAAGAGGCGCAAGACTGGCTGGAGGGCTGGCGCCCTGCCAAGGGACACAATAGACGGGTGGGCAGAAGAAGACAACAACCCTCGGAAGCTGCTCAACACGAGGAGGCGGAAGGATCACCAGTAATGCGCACTGACGCAGGACATGGGAGTGGAGCTGAATGAAGCCCTGAAGGTAGTACCTTTACAACATGAGAGACGTCCTCGGAGCTGCTGATACACCACAATGCACCTCTACAAAGGGCCGGAGCACACCCACCAACATGCCGACAGGCTGTAAAGCAGAGACAAAATCATTGACTGACCCTGCAGACTAAATACAAAGAACACTGGACTCAATTATGAGATGATAGACAAACATTTCACCCCAGAAGGAGAGGACACACAGTGCGGAATGCATGTCCTAGATCAAACAACTGTATCGGGAGGTTGCGGGGGTCAGGGAGTGACTCTCCCCCCTCATGCAAGTACCCAGTTATGGGATTGAAGCACTCTGCTAAGTTGGGGAGGCGGGTAGTTCTAAACCCGCTAGGCAGGGAGGGGGGTGAAGGGACGGGATCAGTTAATGGCAAAGTTACTCGATATGTTATAAGTTTTTTGTTGTAAGATTATCAGAACAATTGCTCTAAAGTATTACATGGCAGCAGATCTGAAATAGCTCTGGATAACTTCACTATAATCGATGACTACGGCAGACACACACCAAGGTGACAGGGACAGAGCACTACGAACGCAAACCGCCCAGCGACAGGGCCTCCCACTGACTGTGATTTCATGGAACGTAAATGGGTTGGGGGACAAAATTAAGCGTGGGTTGGTGTTACAATATCCTAAATGGAAGACTCCAGCAGTGGTGTTCCTCCAAGAGACCCACCTACAAGAAAGGACAGTCAAAGCTCTAGATCGCTGGGGCTTTTCGGACGGTAGTGCACTCAGACTTCACCTCTGCCAGTGGGATGGTAGGCTGTACATTGTTGTGTCAGTATATATACCGCCTATGTTACAGCAGATCGTCTTCCCAGATCTCGGGAGGTTCCTGCTTAAACTTCCCCAGGTGAACTGATTATGGGGGGAGATTTCGATGCCACCATGAATGCAGACATTGACCGACAGCCCCCAAGAACCACAAGTAGCTCCACTCACAGACTGCGGGAGTTTGTACACGCGCTTGGGCTGCTGGATCTATGAAGAACTAGACACCCAGAAGACAGGCAGTTCACATTCCATTCAAGAGTGCAAAATAGCCTATCCAGACTCGACTACATCTTTACTCTGGCCACAGGGGTACTCGGTTTAGCGGAGGTCAGACACTTGCCCAGAGGCATATCGGATCACTCCCCAATCCTAATAACATATGCACCATATGCCCCACAAAACCAGAGGTTGTTCCCGATCTGCCCAGGGTATCTCAAGGATCGTAAGATAAGTAAAGACCTCATTAAGGCGACTAAATGTAATTTTGAAGAAAATCAGCACTCGGTCTCCTCTCCTACTACCCTATGGGAGGCATACAAGACAGTGCTCAGAGGGCATGCTATCTCCCTAATTACGGGTCATAAGCGAGAGAGCCAGAAACACATTGACGGGCTGGAATTAGAGGTTGCACAGGCAGAAGCGTCCCTGGCAGCAAGCACTACTCAGGAGACCGCACATAGACTACACTTGACACAGCAGGAATATCAGACATTTGTACATGAAGAGGCAGCCACTAGACTGACTAAGACACAACACACAATTTATGAGCAGGGGGATAAAGCAGGCCGGTTACTGGCCTGGTTGGGAAAGAAAGGGGACACAATTGGATAGCTCAGATAAGATCCACTGATGGGGACCTAGTAACTACACCACACCAAATCACTGAAGTGCTCGCATGACACTACAAGAAAATCTATACACCCCTTGCCACTGCAACGGACGACGCGACCATGGCATTTATACAGGATATACGCATGCCTGCACTAGGCGCAGAGGCCATCGCTGCCCTAGATGAAAATATTACTCCGGAGGAACTTACACAATCCATTAGGGCGTTACACACTGGGAAGGCGTTGGGGCCCAGCGGGATGCCAATTGAGTTTTATAAGCGGGCTGTCCCACAGCTTGTACCACACCTACTAGGCATGTACAGGGAGAGTCTAGACAAAGGGATTTTGCCTAAAGACTCGCCACCATAGTCGCGATATATAAGCCCGGTAAGCTGCCACATGAGTCTACATCCTGTAGACCGATCTCCCTCCTGAATGCGGAGGCCAAAATACTAGCCAAGACGCTTGCAACCAGGCTTCAACCACACTTATCAGCAGTGATTCATCTGGACCAGTCCGGCTTTATACCCCACCGCAACACAGCACTAAATCTCAGAAGGCTTCATGGCGGGATGGAATGTAAATCAACCATTGCGGAAGATGCAGCTATACTCACCGTGGAAACGTGGATGGCATTTGACTTAGTGGAATGGCCTTTCCTTTTCGCGGTGCTTAGGCGTATGGGATTTGGACCTACATTCTGTGCATGGGTCCAACTACTGTACATGAAGCCAGTGGCACAGGTAGTGGTGAACAGCCATTTATCAACGGAATTCCAACTAGGTAGCGGGACACGGCAAGGCTGTCCTTTATCCCCACTTTTATTTGCGATAGTACTGAACCACTGGAGGCATGGATCAGGCAAGACCTGACTATACGAGGGCTGAAATGGACTGATGGATGGGAGGACCGCATCTTGCTTTACGTGGATGATATACTACTATACTAAATGTCCCCGGCACGATCCATCAACTGCCTCTTAGACATCTGTGCGGCCTATGTGTATCGGGATATACCATCAACTGGGAGAAGTCGCTTCTCTAAATCTTGCATGGCACTCCTCCACGACTCCTGCGTGGATGTACGCTCCAGATAGTCACGGATGGGTTTAAGTACCTTGGGATATTTATCACACATGACCGCACACAGTTTATGGAACGGAACTTGACACAAGCCTTATCGCGATTCAAAAACGATGTCAAGCATTGGCGCACACTACCTCCGACGCTACTGGGGAGAGCCGAACTTTTTAAGATGATGGCACTCCCACAGTTCTTGTATGCGCTACTGAATACACGTTCCCTGTCCCCGCTGCCTACTTCACCACGATTAATGCGGAAGTGATGACCTTACTATGGGATGGGAAAGCGCCCCGCATACCCCTGCACAAACTAACCAGAAGTTGGTATGATGGAGGAATAGCTCTTCCAGACATCAAAGTATACTATTGGGCATCCCAGCTAGTGGCTATTAATCATTGGCTTCACATCCTCCAAGAGGATCCAGCGTTTAGGTTAGACAGACACCTACTAGCCCCATCAGGGTTCATGGGGGCACTATGCAATATACTCTTAACGGATCATCTACACACAAAAGAGATCTCACTGACCTACCGTAAGATAATTAACAATTACTCAGATCCCACAGCAACACTGAAGGCTACATGGGAAAGCGATCTAGGGACATTGAGGATGCTGATTGTCGGGAAGCGCTTGCGTCCCAGAGAGAGTCTGCAATCCCATCGCGGCTAAGACTAGTACAGCTTAAAATTTTACACCGCACGTATTACACTGGGACACAACTCCACAAGATACACTCTACAGACACACCACTCTGCCTCAGACAATGCGGAGAAGCAGGTACATTCTTCCATACTATTTGACAGTGCCCCAGGGTTGTTTCTTACTGGGCGGCGGTGATGTGAACACTTTCACAGGTCACACATGTTACAATATTGCCAGACCTGAGATGCTGCTTACTCAACATCTGGGAGCCTACAGATCTCACTTCGATTGCCCAAGATTGGGTAACACTAGGCATGACGATAGCAAAACATAACATCGCGCAACGCTGGGGCTCTAGGGCTGTCCCTACTCTCAGCCTATGGTGTAAAGATATGGACACGGCAATGGTGGCGGAAAAATCAGTGAATATTTATCGAGGATGTCCAAAAAAGTGGGCGAAGGTTTGGGGAGGCAGGAACGGTTATAGGGGAATATATGTGAACCCCCCCAGGTGGAGGAATCTGAGTCAGATACTAGCATATGAAAAGAATGGGTCAAGGGTTCCTTAGCGAATGTATGATTTTTGGGAAAGAGAAGCACACAAAATGATATTAGTACTCATTAATCTGCCTTGTTAATACTATGAGAAGGAACGTGAACATAATGTTGGATGTATATCTGTATCCCATATACACATAATTTCAATGCAATACCATGAGAAATGTTCCAAAATGATGATTGAGAAAAAGGAAGGTGATTAGGAGAGTGCTTGTGAAACGATCAAGAAGGGGCAAGAGTTGAGTGCCAAAATACAATATACACAGAAAATAGATACAAATGAATAAGAGAATGCCTGGCTGGAACTTTTTCGTAAGACTAACATTCACAAAATTGTGATACACCCTATATTTTTTTAATTAGTTAAAACATGGATAGTATCTCCAGTACAGGTGGATATGGTTATAGATGTCGACGTTGTGACCTCAAAATGGTGGGCAGACCAATCTTTCCTTAAGACGGTGCCTTCATCAGGACAGACAGGTGAGCAACCTAAACACCACCAATAGGAAATTGCTGGTGGGCTTTCAGCATTAGGGCCATACGGCTCCTGGAGGCCGGAAGACCAGCAAGTAATTCTTCAGTGGTCCAAATGAATCTCATCTCTGGATGTGCTTAGGGTTTTATTTCTTAATAACTTGTTTGCACATCAGTAAAAATCTGGATTTTGTAAACATTAAGGAGACCGTCCTCTGGTTCTGTACAATATTCGTACGAAGGGGCTGGGGGGCTAATATGGTCTGTAAATTCAAAAATGTTTTCACACTCTGAGAGAAGATTATCTATTCTATCTAATGCACAGTAGTCCCCAGCAGATTTTTTAATTTTCTTAGATTTCTTTGTTTTTGCTGCCCCTCTCCCTCCCTCCACAGCCTTTCTTTTCCCCATAGTCAAGAGAATGTGTGCCCTGAGTAACAGTGTAGCCTCATTTTGATGGATGCAGAAATTAATCTGCTTGTATATGGGGAATCAAGAATGCACTATTTCTGTCAGCCAACCTGAAAACTTATTTAGCATTCAGCAAGAAGACAAATTGGCACACTACAGAACCCTATTGCGAGGGATGGCTCAGCCCAGTCCAGTATCTGCTGGGATCTGATGGGTTTGGAAGGTTCCACCCTTGGCCCGGGCGCTGCAGGAATACAGAGCGCCTTTTGCATTGTCAATGGAGGACCCACCCACTCAGGTAAGTGTCAGTACCTGCAACTCCTGGCAGGGTGACCTTTGGCGGAGTGAGTCCCCTGTGATCCTCAGGTGTCAGGAAGATGGCATACAGACAAATTGCAGGCAAGATGTCCAGCGCTTTGGGAATTCAGAGTGCCTTTAGAGTGGTGGATGGAAGGCCCACCCTCTCGGGCAAGTGTCAGCCACTGCGTCTCCTGGTACTATGACATTTGGGTATGGGAGTCCCCTGTGATCCTTAGGGGTCAGGAAGGTGGTGTGCCTGCAGAATTATTGGCAAAGTGTAATAATATTAACAAGAATTTACTGGGGCCAGGAGAGGTGGAACCCTCCTCTGCCCGACTCTCTAATACCCTAATTTTGCCCCTGGATGCTGATATATTTCATCGCCCCGCTCCCCATTTGTCGCCCCGCTCCCGCCACCCAGCTGCTCCTCCCTCCCGGCTCCTTACTTAAGGGGACAGTAGGGGACCACAGAGTGTGACCGCTCAGCCCTCCACAGGGCTTGGTCGCCCCACTCACTGCTGCCGCTCCTGCCTGCCTTTGCCGCCTCCTGCCTGCAGATTCCTTCGCTCGCTGCCCGCTGCTCCTGGGAATTTCCCGCTGCTCCTGGGAATTTCCCGCTGCCCGCTGCTTCTTGGAATTTCCCGCCGCTGCCTCCCTGCGGCCCCGCCCCCCTGTGATTCCATTCGCCACCCCGCTCCCGCCACCCAGCTGCTCCTCCCTCCCGGCTCCTTACTTATGACACCCCCAGAGCGACTGCGCAGCGGACGCGTGCAGCGGGAGCGCCGATTGAGCGCCGAAGGTGCGCCAAAGGTAAGCCCGTCTGCGCCCGTCCGCGCCTGGCCCGCGCCCAGCGCCAGGACCCCTGGCCCTCCCCGCCGAGGCAAGACGACCCGATTGACCTACGACGCCGCCACTCTCAACGCACTCAATGCCGGCCGGACCCACGCCTGCTGCCGAGCCAACCCGAGACGCACCCACGGACCCTTCACCTGCTGCACCTGCAAGTTCACCTGCCTCCGAACCTGCCCCACACCCGCCAAGACAAACACCAGCAGCAACCACCTCAAGTGCATCCTGATCAACACCCGCTCCGTCCACAGACACTCCGTGGAACTCTGGAACCTCCTCGACGCTACATCACCGGACGTCGCCTTCCTCACGGAAACCTAGATAAATGCCTCCTCTGCACCCGACATCGCCATCGCCATCCCGGACGGGTACAAGATCATCAGGAGGGACCGCATCAACCAGACCGGAGGTGGCATCGCCATCATCCACAGGAACACCATCCGCATCACGACTGATGCCAACGAATCCTTCGCCGCAGCCGAACATCTCCACTTCCAGATTCACACCGACCCTAAGACGACCCTCAGGGGCACCCTCATCTACAGACCCCCGGGACCACGCACACAATTCAGCGAAGACATCACAGACTTCATCAGCCTGCACACCCTCCCCTCCACTGACTACATCCTCCTCGGGGACCTCAACTTCCACCTGGAGAACAACAAGGACCGCAACACCACCGCCCTGCTGGAAAACCTCGCCAACCTCGTACTCAAGCAACTGGTCAACACCCCCACCCACTACGCCGGCCACACGCTTGATCCCGTCTTCTCTTCCAGCAAGTACATCACCTTCAGCCACGCCACCGGACTCCACTGGACCGACCACAGCTGCGTCCACTTCAGCTTCAAAAGATCCACGACCCACCACCACCCGCAACAGGTACCTCACAGGAATTGGAGCAAGATCACCGCAGACCAGCTCACCACCTCCCTCAGCCAGAGCCCACCCGCCAACACAACGGACCCCAACGAAGCAGCCCGCAACTTCACACAGTGGCTGACCGCCTGCGCCGATGACCTCGCGCCACTAAAGAACCCTCCCAGCAGACCCAGAAGCAAGAAGGCATCCTGGTTCACCGACGACCTCAAGGACTCAAAGAAGACCTGCCGCACCCTCGAGGAAGCCTGGCTCCACGACCGGACCACCGACAACATGACCGCCCTCAAACACGCTACCCGCAAGCACCACCAGCTCATCCGCACCACCAAGAAGAAATCCCTGAAGGAACGACTGGACAACAACGCCCACGACAGCAAAGAGCTCTTCACTATCGTCAAGGAGTTCTCCAACCCCAGCACCGGCACCAACGACATCACTCCGTCACAAGACCTCTGCGACTCCCTCGCCTCGTTCTTCCACCGCAAGATCGCCGACATCCACAACAGCTTTGGCGCCCCACCCACGCACCCAACCGTCGAACCAATGACCCCCACCGCCACCCTTCGCACCTGGACCACGGTGACCACCGAAGACACAGCCTGCACGATGAACACCATCCACTCCGGATCACCGACCGACCCCTGCCCACACCACGTCTTCAACAAGGCTGACTCCACCATCGCACCCCAACTCCGGAACATCATCAACGCCTCCTTCAACACCGCCACTTTCCCGGAGAGCTGGAAGCACGCCGAGATCAGCGCCCTCCTCAAGAAACATACAGCGGACCCCACCGATCTCAAAAACTTCCGCCACATCTCGCTCCTCCCTTTTCCTGCTAAAGTCATTGGGAAGATCGTCAACAGACAGCTGACCGCCTTCCTCGAGACGAACGGTTCCCTCGACCCCTCGCAGTCCGGCTTCAGAGCCAACCACAGCACCGAGACCGCCCTCATCACAGCCACCGACGACATCCGGACCCTGCTCGACAAGGGGGAAACAGTGGCCCTCATCCTCCTGGACCTCTCCGCTGCGTTCGACACGGTCTGCCACCGCACCCTAGTCCAGCGCCTCAGCAACATCGGTATCCAAGAGAAGGCACTGGAGTGGATCATCTCGTTCCTCGCCGGAAGAACACAAAGAGTCCACCTCCCCCCGTTTCGCTCCGAGGCCACCGAAGTCATCTGCGGCGTCCCGCAAGGATCTTCACTCAGCCCCACCCTCTTCAACATCTACATGAAACCTCTCGCAGCCATCGCACGCCAGCACAACCTCAACATCATCTCTTACACCGACGACACCCAGCTGATCCTCTCCCTCACCAGAGACCCCGACACCGCCAGAACCTGCCTACACAAAGGGATGAAAGACGTCGCCTAGTGGATGAAGGACAGCCGCCTGAAACTGAACTCGGACAAGACGGAAGTCCTCATCCTGGGATCTTCGCCCTCTGCCTGGGACGACTCCAGGTGGCCCCCAGCCCTGGGCACCGCACCCAAGCCAACCGACCACGCACGCAACCTGGGCTTCATCCTGGATCCCTCTCTCTCGATGACCAGACAAGTCAACGCCGTCTCCTCATCGTGCTTCAACACCCTGCGTATGCTTCGCAAGATCTTCCGCTGGATCCCGACCGAGACCAGGAAGACTGTCACCCAGGCACTCGTCACCAGCCGACTGGACTACGGAAACGCCCTCTACGCCGGAACCACAGCCAAGCTACAGAAAAGACTCCAGCGCATCCAGAACGCCTCCGCCCGACGCATCCTGGATGTCCCCCGACGCAGCCACATCTCCAGCCACCTGAGGAACCTGCACTGGCTCCCCGTTGACAAGAGGATCACGTTCCGGAACCTCACCCACGCACACAAGTCTCTCCACGACCTGGGCCCCAAGTACCTCAACGACCGCCTGACCTTCTACACGCCCACCCGCCAGCTACGGTCCACCAGCCTCGCCCTCGCAGCCGTACCACGCATCTGAAGAGCCACCGCCGGAGGAAGATCCTTCTCTTACCTGGCTGCCAAGACTTGGAACTCCCTCCCCATCCACCTTCGGCTGACCCAGGACCATCTCGCCTTCAGGAAACAACTCAAGACCTGGCTGTTCGAGCAGTAGCATACCCCTCCCCCCAAGCGCCTTGAGACCCTCCCGGGTGAGTAGTGCGCTATACAAATGGCATGATTGATTGATTGATTGATTGATATAAGAAATAACTAAGATAACAAATGGCAAATGCAGTAACATATTGATACTTTTCTGAATCAGATTTCCTATATTATCAGGCTGACCTATTCCTAATTTCCAAAACCTTACCTAAGCCCTACTCCGAAATGCCTAAACTATATTTTGGAAAGATTAAAGTATTGCAACGAATGATCTTTGCTTCATAAATCGTACCTCTTTTAATGGTCCAACTCAGTCAGTTTCCCTTTTCAATGCATAGATGCATATTTTGCATACTACATCACCTGAAGATTGTTTTGGGCTGTACAAGCTGCATAAAAAGAAAGACACAGAAAACTCTAACTCACTGAAAATATATTACTACTACTACCACAGTACCACTATATTACTGACAGGACAACAGAGGAGTCAGAATAATTTCTTGAATAATCAGTCCAAGACAGCGCCTACAGCAACAAGCAGAACTAGGTAGCACTGAACCGCTGGTTCGCTCAAATTGGATCACATCATTTTCATAATGTTAAGTTATGTTAACTTCACATACCTTTGAGTGTGAGAAGCATGCTATTTTAAAAAATAAATTAGCATTATAAGATAGAACACAACAAAATTAGTAAAAATTACTAGTACTCACTATGCCCCACAACCTGGATGCCTAACAGAGTCTTGAAAAATAGGGTTGATAACTTCTGTGCAGCTTGGCTTCTGAATTCTGTGAGTATGTTATCAAATTCTTTTTTAGCACACTTTGCATTTTGGATTTGGCTTGAATGATATATTTATTTTCCCTTCTTGATGTTAATTTGTAGATTCTGCTGTTTCTGTGTAGGCCTATCTTGTTTTGAGCCAGTTTTGTGGAAACTAAGGGGCTCAATAGGATGGCGGACGGACCTGCGTCCGTCCGCCACCCTAGAGGAGGAGGGACCGTCCGCAGGGGCAGCGGCGGTCCCTCCAGTGCAATTAGGATGTGACCGCCAGCCTGGCGGTCACATCCTCAATATTTAACATTGCGGCGGGTGCTGCTTAAAGCAGCACCCGCCGCAAGGTTAAATATGCATGCTTAGTATTTGCATGCACAAAGCGGCAGGCACCGCGCGGTGCCTGCCGCTTCGTGCATGCAAATGCAGGGGGTACCATAGGTACCCCCCATGTGCACCCCCCACACCCCCACTCACCCTGGGGGCCCGCAAAGAATTCACCGTATGCCTTTCCATGGCGGAGAATCTGCCGCGGAAAGGCATCTGTTTTCTGCCATCCTAATATGGCTGGCGGTGTCTAATAGACACCGCCAGCTATGTCAGAGCTTTTCAGCCGCGGTCGGAAGGCGACCGCGGCGGAAAAGTTGCGGACCGATTTTGGGGACCACCGCCATCCAAATTTGGCGGTGGGTCTTTTGTGCCTCCCCAGCGGTTTTCCCGCATCCTCCGGGACATCAAAAGCTTTCTAAGTCATCCATAAGGTGTTTGTACAGAATTGATAGTGACCAGATCTGTGTTGGAGGTAACCACGTTTTCTAGTTACTCCAAATTCAGCTTGTTCCAAGGTTTATATGCAGATAAAGGTAAGATGATTTCAGTTGGGGCGAATTGTGGTGTCTTGCATTGGAAGTAACCCTGAAACTTACTGTGACCAGATATGCGATGCTCCGCAGCATCTCACAACAACCTTAATCATTCAGCATTAAGTAACTCCCATTCGAGAGCAGTTTAAACAGTGGACAAACAACAGCAGCCGGAGAACCTGTTAAGTGGCAAGATAGGTCTGCAACCGAAGCATTGCAAAGTCCATGACGCATAATCTCCTCACAAAATAGAGACCCGCTTAAAGAATTCTCACAGTCTGAACTGCTGACAAAAACTTCAGCGTCCCCATTATTGTATCTAAATTTGTAAGGCAACTCCCAGGATTCATAGATGTATTCCTTCCTTAGTGCTTCATACCTGCCTACTTGATGGTACTCTAGGCAGGATTGAAATTGGAGTGTTGTTACAGGTAATGTTATATGGCCATGGATTAACCATTCTGTGGACGATGACTCAGCCACGGTGAAAGGTAACTGGTCCAATGTTTTAAAGTGCAGCTTTGTATACTTTGCATCTCTCTGTGCCATTGTTGTCTGCCTTGTTGTTAAATTATAAGCAGAAAATAGAGACAGTCTGTTAATATATTGCCAGTGCATGTAACCAGAGTACAATGATTGTAGCGTCCAGCTTAATATTAGAATGGATCATAACTGTGATTGCCCACGTTGTAGGAAGAACAGATCATGTTCCATTATATCTACAGCAGAAGACACAGTGTTGGCCAGTGAATAAATCCTGGATGTTAGTGTGGCCATGCCATTGTCGACCACTGCCAAAGACTTTTCTAGGTTAACCCTCAATCAATTTCATACAACCTCTTCGCAGCTTTCTGTTGAGAGATTTTCCAACCTTCGTCATCAATGGCTTGTAAGAAGTGTTTACGGCGTGGTTTCTGGGGACATAGAAAAAAATCCCTCAGATCCATGTCATCTGAAAGTAAGCACAAGTGTTGTTTCACCTGGGACAGTGTTGAGGTTTTCAGCCAATCTAGGCATAACTTCTCCACACTATGGGATGTCACCACCCCCGGATGTTTCCGTTGTACATAGCATTGGTCAGGCCTAGGGATACTAAACCCTTTGGCAGTACCTTGAATCTTGATTTACAACCATTTGTGTTGATAGGCCAAAGTAACCATCCCTTCCAATTGGGGTCTGAAGAACTGTATGATCCCCCATGTATAAAATCATCAAGTGTATTCTCACTATGTGATGTATAATTTTGATATACCTCAAAGTGTGAATGCAAGGTTATCCGAGGTGTGTTCAAGTCCTTAATTTTGGGTAGTCCAAGACAGAAAGTTTGTTGCAGTGTATTGCTCAGGAAGATAATTTGCTGTGGCACGAGGAATGCTCTAAATAACGCCTCAGTTCCATGAACCTGCCAATCTTTAGTCCTCTAAACAGATTTGTGTCTATAGTGTCCCTCCAAAAGTCGAAAACGTGTCAAGACAGCTGGGAAATAAAGAAAGAAGAGTATATCTTTTTAATGTTGGTGAGCATATTTTTCTTTGCAGGTGTAGGTGCAACCGTATAATATCAGGTCGGGTCTGAAGTGTTAAACTCAGCAACACCCTCTATACCGAAATAAACAAAAACCTCACCCGCAAGCTACAGAACCTCCAAAACGCCGCCACAAACGGGCCCTTAACCTGCTAACACACTCCCACATCTCCCAGCACCTGGGCACGCTCCACTAGCTCCCCATCAAAGCTAGAGTCACCTTCCAGATGCTAACCCACGCTCACAAGGCCCCCCACAACACCAGACCAGCATACCTGAACAGCTGACTCAAATTCCATGCACCAAGTACCCTACGATCAGCCCAGCTCTCCTATGCCGTGTTCCCCCGCATCAGAAAGACCAGATTGAGAGGCTTCTCGTTCTCCTTCCACGCGGCCAGAGCCTGGAACAACCTTCAGCTCCAGCTAAGACAGATAACATTGCTCCACATCTTTGCAAGAAACCTCAAAACCTGGCTTTTCGACAGACCCCCTCCTTGATGGACACCTTGAGACCCTTACGGGTGAGTAGTTGAGCTTGATTTATTGATTGAAAAATACGCTACTTTTTGGTGGTGTTGGGCAATGTTCCCATCATAAAAACATTACGTGGGTACTTGTCTTGTGCAGGAAATGATACCATAGTGTTGATATCAATATATTATGATGTTTTATCATACAATTCATTTTTTGAAAAAGCAGCACATTGTTCTAAATCAGATAGCATGCCATTCACCGTTTCATAGCCTCAATCATCAGAGAATGTACTGGAGGCGATGATATCATTCAAAGAAATGTTCAATACATGTGGTATTTTCAAAAGTTCAGTGGGCCCAAATACCTCATAGAAAACACTGTCCCAAAGTATTTCTTAAGTAATCGGAACTGCTATAATGTTCACAAAGGACAGGTCTCTGTTGTTTCACGATGAGATGATGTATGAGGTTTCAAGACCAAGTTCACATGTTGTACTGCAGAGCGATCTGGGAGATAATGTCTATTCAGGAGCAGTTAAAAAACACTGGCAAAGAACTAGGAAGAGTAGACCAATTGCAATCCAGAGCTGTAGCCAGGGAGTAAATATATAAGTCTTTTTCAGCCAAAGGTAGAGGTTATATACTTTTTCTTTATGGGAAACAGAAGCTGGCGGTGACTCAGGTTCACTCGAAACCAGACAGAAGGTATCAAAATTGATGAAGTAGCGAGATGCTGTTGGGTCTATCTTTGGTAGCTCAGCAGGTTATGTTGAACTGGCAGATGACTCATTGTGAGACATATTCACATAGATGTCGGTATTAGGCCAAATTGAAATCTGTCTTTCATTTGTGCTTTGTTGTTCGATTTCAATAGGCACAAGTTCCATTCCCTTATTGGCAACTTTGTTAATTCATAGAGTAGAATCTTCAAACCGTATTAGTCTTTCTGTCTGAACTTCCCGTATGGTAGCGTGAAGAGAGCGACGGCTACTCCGTACTGATGTCAGTATTTTTTCAGTTGATGGAAAACACAATTCAGCGTCTGTGTACAAATGTGATTTAAATGCAATGGATACAGTTTTGCCTTCATTGAAGGTGAGGTGATTACACGGATCATCAAATTCGTAGTGTTTACACGTGTGTGTGAGTGCATGGAAGCTATCATGTTATGTTATGTTATGTTGTGTTAATTGCCATTTCTATAGCGCCAAAATCACCAATGGGCTCTAAGCACTTGTGAGGACCATAAATGTATACCAGGGCTACACATCCCGAAGCTCGGTCAATCTTGGTGTAGCTTGTCCAAAGGCCTGTATAAACAAGAGTGTCTTTAGTTTCTTCCTAAAGGGGAGTAGGGTGCCTTCAATACGCAAGCTCTCCGGTATCTTGTTCCAGAGCTGAGGAATCACACCTGAAAAAGCTCGGCCCCCCTTAATGGATTTGTCAAACCGTGGACAGGCCAACAAGCTTGCATCAGATGATTGGAGGTATCGTCCTGGAACATAATGCTTCAAACGTTCCTTGATGTAATCAGGTGCCGCTCCGTGTAGGCTTTGTGTGCAATACACAAACCCTTAAACCTATCTCTCATCTTTATTGGGAGCAGTGCAGTTGTTGCAGCAATGGCGTGGCATGTACTCTTCTAGGAAGTTTGAAAATAAGTCTTGCTGCATCATTCATAGCCACCTGGAGCTTCCCTCATAATTTAGCAGGTAGACCGATGTATAACACGTTACCATAGTCCAGTTGTGACACAATTAGTGCTGACACTACAGTATGCATGGTGGAGAATGACAGGAGGGGTACACGGTTCTGGAGTTGCCTCATAAGGCCCACACAGTTCCCCACCACAGTAGTAACCTGGTTATTCAGCATTAGCTTGTTGTCTAACCTACGACCCAGGCTCTTCATAACTGGCATCAGTGTTGGAGTAGTGCGTAGCTCTTGTGGCCAGAAGGAATTGGATCAGGGGTTGCCACCCGTGGTAATAGCTAGTACCTTCGTCTAGTTGGGATTTACTTTCAGTGAGTTGGTGGTCATCCAGTTCACCATGAACCAAAGAATATTCTGTACGTTAGACGGTGCCTGTGTTGAATTATCGATCTGCAAGATTAGTTGTCTATCGTCAGCATAACTGAACAGCAGACAGTCTAGTTTTGCCAGTGCGTCCATGAGTGGCTGCAAATCGATGTTAAAACGCAGGGGCGACAACACCAAACCCTGCGGGACCCCACACGACAAAGCGCCTTTCCTGAACACACATTCCCGTAGTTGGACTTTTTGTGACTGATCCTTCAAAAAGGAGGCAAGCCATTGGTATATAGCGCCAGTGATTTCCAGCCCCCCGAAAATGGGACAGCAGCTGAGCATGGTTCACCGTGTCAAACGCAGCTAAGAGATAAAAAAGGATCAGTGCCAACAATTTATTCTTGTCTGCTGCGAGCCTCAGCTCGTCCAGCACTGAGAGCATCACCAGCTCTGTATTGTTATCGAGCCGCTGGTGTGCCTCCCAAAAAAACTAAAGTGTTCTTAGCACATGCTGCTCTACTACCTTAGCCAGAAAGGGAAGTCTGGATATGGGTCAGTAATTCTTCAGATTATTTACATCCGTCCCCGCTTTCTTCAGCAGCAGAGTCACCATAGCTTCCTTAAAGTTGTGAGGAACCTTCCAGTTACCAGGGACAGGTTTAACAAGGACAACATCTCTGGCCCCCTGAGGGGGAGGATCATTTTGAACACCCTGGGAGGACAGGGGTCCTCTGGTGACCCTGATTTCACTTTGGCCATGATGTGTGCTAGGCAGTCTAGATCTAGTGTTGGAAAGACTGAAGATTTCCATCCTGGAAGTCTGGTGGATCCACCACTGAGAGAGGGCAGGAGCTTATGCCGGTATTGCCTATTTCTGTTACAATATCCTTGACTTTTGCTAGGAAGAAGTCCTGAATCTTATTGTAGTCGGCCAGATTGGCAACAGTCCTCTGTTAATTTTTTTTACTCAACTCCCTCAGCATGTTAAAGGTCTCCTTCTGAGTGTCCTTGGCCTCCTTAATCTTCACCTCATAGTATTCAGATTTTTCTGCTATGATAGATGTTTTATAGAGGATTGTATGCTTTCCGCCATTACCTTTCACACTGTCGTAGGGCCTGTTTTTTCCCTCTTAATTGCTCCGTATACCATGGGCTGCCCTTCACTCTGTTCATTACCTTTTCCCTCTGTGCAGGGGCCACCTTGTCAATGGCTTTCCTCAGCCGGCTTGTAAGCCTCTCATAATCCAGATCCAGGTCCCCCATCAGTCTCCCAGGGTGTGTTGCCGCAAACAGCGCCTCCTTCAGACTGGCTTCCTCTATTTTATGCCAGCTCCTTACCGTCTGCCATCATGGGGGTTGGGACTTTGGTGGGCTGGGCACACGGATCACAAAACTGACCAGATGGTGATATGACCAGCCGCATGGTCTACACTCTGTTAGTTGTGCAGCGGGCAGTGTAGTCCAGATAAGGTCTAGGGTATGGCACTTCTCATGGGTGGGGATCTCCACAATTTGTTTCAGCCCCAGCATGGTCATTACCTCTCGGAACCTGCTGGTCACGGGCTCTCTGGGTGACTGGTCCCAGTGATAGTTAAAGTCTCCCATCACTAGAATCTGTTGATATCTAGAGCATAGATCGCTGACCACTTCGGTGAACAGAACATTGATCAGAGGGGTTGAATGAGGTGGACGGTACACTCCCACTACTATCAGGCAAGAAGGTTTTAGCCCTATTTTTATCCTTAGGACGTCCGCTCCATCTAAGCTCTCAGCTACTTTCCTCTCTGTGGGCAGGGACCTGCGGCAAAATATCGCTACTCGCCCCTCTTTTCCTGCACTGTCGATTGTATGTCAGTACATCATAGTCTGGAGGAAGGGAGGCCGCTATAGCGGGACCTGAGGCATCCTCTAACCACATTTACGTTAGTGCAAGGATATCTAGCTCTTTCTCCTGGAGCAGCGTAAAAATCTCCAGATTGTGCTTCTGGAGGGACCGAGTGTTCAACAGTTCGGCCCTTAGCCTAGAGGGATCATCCGACCCCGTACCTTTCGCTCTTTGAAATTGAGTACAACCCCTCTCGACTAGCAACTTATCTGTAAGAAGCTTCTCTTGTAGTCTTACAGGAAGGGCAGGTGTGCTGAGTGGACCATTAAAATCTCGGAGTTCCTCCATGGAGTAGATCAGTCTTTGGTCAGGGGTCCTGGTCCCTGGCCCCGGTCGGACGAGGACGGGCGCAGGCGCAGACGGGCTTGCCAGCTGATCAAACAAACTAGACTGCTCACCAACAAAGCCACAGCCGGGGGCGGAAATCAGAAAAAGCCTAAGTGCCAGAAAGGATCTGGCAGCGGTAAAACAATTTGGTATTATGCCGAACAGTAGCCCAATACACATTAAAACCAATCAGGCTGTACAGTTTTATGTAAAAAAGCATCAGAATACACAGGCACTCGTAACCCAGGTATGGTTACCATTCCTTCACTGGCTGCACGTCCTCTCTAGTCTGTTCAAATGCTGCCCCTCCGCCCTCCAAGCAGCCCTGCTGTGCAGCAGCTGATCAAACAAACTAGACCGCTCACTGGCAAAACCACAGCCGGGGGCGGAAGTCATAAAAAGCCTCAGTGCCAGAAAGGAACTGGTGGTGGTAAATCAATTATGTATTATGCCGAACAGTAGCCCCAATACACATTAAAACCAATCAGGCAGTACATTTTCTTTTAAAAAAGCATCAGTATACACGGGCACTCGTAACCCAGGTATGGTTACCGTTCCTTCACTGGCTGTACGTCCTCTCCAGCCTGTTTAAATGCTCCCCCTCCGCCCTCCCAGCAGCGCTGCTGTGCAGCAGCTGATCAAACAAATGACAACTCACCAGCAAAACGACAGCCGGGGGCGGAAGTCAGAAAAGCCTACGTGCTAGAAAGGATCTGGCGACGGTAAAACAATTAAGTATTATGCCAAACAGTAGCCCTAATACACATTTAAACCAATCAGGAAGTACAGTTTTTTTGTCATGTCAGCTTGTAGGGAAATAAGTATCTCTGTGTGTTCCTGTGTCCAATGTTGAACTAAATAATCAGGTCTAATTAAGTCATAGAAAGGCTTCACTCTTTTTGTTTAATCCAAAATGTATGTTCTGCCAAAATTTAGGAATCCTAAAATGGATTGTAAGTGTTTCAGACTCTTTGGAGGTTGGAGCAGCGCACACTTTTCTAAATGGTTTGCTGTAAGGCTTTTTCCTTCACTTGAAAGCTCATATCCCAAATATAGGACATTGAGATGGGCAAATTTAGATTTTTTAAAGTTACATTTATAGCCCTCAGAGGCGAACCCCCAAATTTTGTTTTACAACCTCGCCAAATGATCCAGTAGTTAATCGTCAGTCGGATAAATATCATCTACATAGGACAATGCTTCCTCATCCAAATTTTGAAGTAACTCTGATACTCTTGCTGAAAACAACCCTGGGCTATTCATATACCCTTGGGGAAGTCTACAAAATTGAACTAAGTGCCTAGGGCTGAGAATGCTGTCACATATCTGCTCTCAGGTGCTATATTTTGGCAAAAGAATCCATTTGAGATATCTTGTGTTTTCATATTTTTTTGTATAATGTTGTGCATTTTGTACTGGAAATGTTTTTGTGCATATGTTCAAATGTCTGTAATCTAAACTAGACGGTATGAATTGTTGGATTTCGCTACGAGAAAACAAAGGATTGGTCATGGAGAAGTGCAATTTTCTATTACACCTTGGTATTCAAGTTGATTTAAGATCTTCCTGACTTGTTTTTTTCACTTCATGTTTTATTGGGTACTGTCTCTGTGGAGTAGGAGTAGTTTTTACTGGGATTTCATGGTGAGGTGACTCAACATCCCACCCTACATTATTGCAGTATAACGGAGGAGCTAATGCTACTGCCCACTCCTGCGCTTATGAATGTTTTAGTGATTCTGGAACGAGGTCGGACAAGGGTGGTAAAATTACTGTTTCTCCCTTTGAGCAGTCTATAACAAACTCAGGCGGACAATTTTTTCTGCTAAAAGAATGTTGTATCCAAAGGATAAGTTCTCCCAAAAGAGATCTTTACCTTTCCTGGGTATATCCCCCTCTATTTGGAGTGTTATTTCTTATAACCGATGTGGGACACTTGACCTAGTATCAGGTGTCTCCGTCGTGATGGATTCATTCAACACTGCTGTCACCAGAAATTCCATCAGGTTCTGCCGAGCTGTTGTTACTTCTGCTGCGCTGTCTAGCAGCGTCAGACCCCATTCCCCATTTAGAAGTTGAGTCCTAAGCAGCCTGGGCATTTCTTATTTTAAGGCCTGCTGCTTTCTTCTTTTTAAATTGAGATTTTGATTTTGGTTTATCTTTTTTTTTATATTATAATCTGAAGTGCAATGTGTGTCTCTCTTCTTGGTGTACTCTTCTGATCTGTGTTTTGACTGCCCTTCCCTCTGGGAGTTTCTTGGTGAACCCTGAAAGGAACGAGAGGATCGTGCATCAGTATCCTGATATCTGTCAAGTTTTTTAAATGTTATCATGGTTTCTAAGGTTATACCTCCTTTCGGAGGGCTCCTGTTGAGGAGATCCACCCTGTGATTGTGATGCATTTTGCCTATTTTTCTGTTGTTTATTATCCCATTTCTTTTTAGAAGGATCTGGTGTTTGCTTAGTGTTATCCTTTTAAGGATTTCCCATTACTTGCGGTTTAATAGATCTAGCTAATTCAGCGTATGTAAGAGTGCATTCCCTCAGGCATTGGAGTATAGCCACTGCTACTACCTCCCCTTTTATGTTAGCTAACATAATTGTACATACCTGGGAAGATTGCCTATTAATTCCATCCCTAAGTTTAGAGCAGGAACTGCTCCATACTCATTCTGTATTTGCCTTAAAATTTCTGGTATCACTGCTATTGAAGGGGTGCCATGAGTCCTGGTATAGATGGCAGAGAAGTCTGTACCTCAATGGCTACAAACCTCTATTGGGGGAGCTATCCCCATTGGCGAGACGATTGTCAATAATCTGTGTTTTTCTTGTGGGCCTATGTGTGGAAACACTGTGTCTAATAGTGCTATTTTCTGTTCTATCCAGAATGGCATTTTATCACATTTAGTGGGCATTCTTCTCATGACTGCTTTCAGTGTTTATGGGGTAATTTTAGTTGCGGTCCCTTGTAGTTGACTGAGGGTCAGCCTTGTGGGCTGAAGTGTTTCAGATTTCTGTAAAGTTTTATTATTTCTTTGTGTAGTGGATATAAGTCTGCTATAGGCAATGTGTCAACTTCTGGATGTGGTGTGTAAGCAGGCAGAACCAGCCATGTCTCTCCCTCTCTGCTGAGCGGACCAAGTCTCACTTTTTCTGTGGTGTATGGGAGGGCGCCTTTAAACCAATTTATATGCTCTTGGTACATGAGCTGAACTTCTATGTCCTCGTATGGACAGTATTCTTCTGGTATTTCATCCGGAGTATAAGAATGACATTTATTTTTGCGTGCATTTGCAGGTGGGAATTCAACCCATGAATAGAATACCTCTGTCCTGAATTACTATTGTGCCTCAATCATTAATGTTACGGTCCCTCCTAGTGCTGAGAGACCAAAATTGTCTAATTTTGCAGCAAGTGCATTTCGGACATTTTCTGAAAGTTTATTGCACCTTCCTGCTCTGCCTCTACATTTGCATGTAATACTGTCACTGCATTATATTTGACAGACATTGTTGGAAATAGTTTCAAGGACAATAGGATAAGGTTTTATGCATAATGTAGAACTATAATCCCACAAGCTTGAACAAACTTACAGCCAATACATAGGATATACATACTCAGCTGTGGTGAATTTTTCATTTAGAGAAAGCATGACTGAACTACTCGGATTTTACTGTTAAATAAGAACCAAACCAACTGGAGCAGCACCATGTCATATAGCTCCTATAAATCTATATAGGATATGCACATTTAGACAACATAAACTAAGGGTTTGGTGTCCAGACTGATTCCAGACACCCCCAAAGGAAATTTTAGTCTGTAGACCAGCTAGCTCACAGTGCCACTGAGTCCCTCTTACCAAGGAGCGAATAGTTTCTAACAACTATGAAACATGACAACACTGACCCCTCAGTGATCGTGAAAACAGTATAGTACTTTTCGCTCAGTCACTTTTGCTCACTTTGTCTCAGAGATATACACAGATTAAACGATTGTGACATTTTCAATAAGCATTCATTAAACCAGTGTCATTCTAGTGTAAAATAAGTGTGCTGCAACATCCATTAGACAGAAACAGATATATACTATTATGAGCACCAGTTGAGTAAAGAAAAAGTTGAATTCTACAGTAGTGCTAAAACTATGGATATATGCAAGCATATAGAAACATGACAGTAACAATGTGGACTCCCACGATGCAAACGCTAGCTAGATGTACCTAAGTGTACCTAGCATGAATGTAGGTGTATAGCCAAGAATTCCCTTAGGATAGAGCCAACCCCATTACCTGATGTGGTAGAGCGAAGAATTCCATGTTTGTCACAAGAAGGACACCCCGCGATGGATGTCAGACCACTGCATGCTGGAGTTCCGCATGCAGGAATCTCAGCGTCTCGCATCAGTGTGTCAGCATGAAAAATGTTTTCTCCTCTCGCTTGCCCAGCAAAGATGCAGTACTTATATACTTGAACAGTACCTCAGGGGTTCTACCTAGAAGTGTATTATTAGGCATGTCTGGCAAAGATGATGCTAGAGGTGACCATTATATAGAGTTATTATGCAGAAGATGGTAATCCTGCTGCTATACTGTGAATCCTCATGCATAATACATAATACATGAGGCTAGTTTTTGTAGAAACCCACACAACAGTCATGCAGCACCTAACTAGGTAAAAGGTCAGCGTCAGACCCGTTATGTAGGACAGATGTAGGTAAAAGTTTGTGTAACTACCTAGGCCAATATTGGGGTACATTGGGGTTCATAACAGCAGCATGGTTGTGGTCTGAACAGCTGACTGGAGTAATCCTTTGGAATATAACTAAGTCTGTGTTGGCGAAGATGATATCTAATGTGTTTCCAGCAATGTGTGTGGAATTGGAAATGAGCTGTTGTAGTCTGTGTGTGTCTAGGAGAGGTGACAATGGTTTCGGGATGTGGCATATTAGGTTTGTCGAACAATATGTTAAGGTCACCAAGGAGGCATAGTTTTGAGTATATGTGAAAAAAGGTTAGAAATTGTGTCTGGGAAGGTTACATTGCTAGGTTTTGGTCTGTAGAGAAGGGGAAGTAACATGAAAAGGTTGGAGTAGGGTTGAATCTGACATGCAGGGCCTCACAACCCTGTAAAGAAACATCTTCAGCTTTGGTGAGATTCGTTGTTTCTTTTAAATATGACAGCTATGCTGACTCCTTATTTGCCCGTATGATTTTGTGTTACAGTTTGATATCCTGGTGGAACAGCTTCATGCAGTACAGTGCCATATCTTACCCTGGCCATGAATCAGTTATGAAAAGTAAGTCAGGTTCTGTGTCTAACACTAGGTCCAAAATCTGGTACTTATTTTGTTAATGGAAAACCATTTTTCAGGTGGGCAGTCTAAAGAACCATTTTTGGAGGTGGTGTTAGTTTGTACTGCAGGAGAGTGAGTATTGTCCTTTGAAGATGTGATTTCTGTGCTATTGTTGGTGGTATTGACTGCTGGATGACAGAGAAAGTGTGTTTTTTGTTAATCGTTGTCCTCCCTCAAAAGGCATGGAATATATGTTTTTGGGTCTGATTGTGTGGGTGCTAATAAGTCTGTTTGAAATTGAGGAGTTGGGCTGTGGAATTGTGTATGAAAGGTAGGGTTGTTTTGAAATTGTACAGTTAAGTGGTAAAACAGATTGGAAATAGCTCAAAAATATTTTAAGGACTCGTCTCAATGGTAATTTTTAAAAATCCAATTAAGTGGTCCAGTCAGATTTTATATTACTATTTGGGGAATAACACTTTTAAAGAGGTGACATTTTCCTGCCTAAAACCAAAAGGCTTTCCTGCCAGTGACCTGCTGTCACATAACCCTTATTAGCTCCGCAGAGATGAAATATGTATTGCTCCCATACAGTGAGCAAAGGGCACTGGAGGTGGGTAGAGGGTCTCCTCCCTTGAAAGGATGGCCTTGGGCTGTGTCTAGATACTTCCTGAGTTTCACAAAGGCCAAACTTGTAACTGGCAGATAAAGCTTATACCTAGGCCTGCCCTCCCCGCCCTTATGTCTCTCTAGTCAGACTGGCACAAATCCCAGTCGAAGGGGAGAACATGGTCAGAACTACTTATGGGGATGGACAAAGGATTGACCTCTACCCACAGGCTTGCACAGCCCAAAAAAGTGTACCCAACAGACACCTCACCAGAGCAGTCCTGAACCTGTGACGAATCAGAGACGGGCTGCCCTGCTGCCTGAAGAACCAGAGGAAAGACTGGACATGCCTGTCTTAAACAGAGGACCCTAGAAGTGACTCCAGTGGTTAGTTGGTTGACCTCCTGTTTGAGAGAGAGAGAAAAACAAGATTAGACTCTCCCTGCAACTGTCCAACTCACCAGTTCCAACAGGGCCTGTGCTGGACCCTGCTGCTGGCCTCTGTTGGAATGAGTCATAACCTCCAAGTGGTGCCCCCGCCCACCCAGCTCCTGGACCCTTGGCTGGTGTTAGAATGTCAAATGTCGAATTGCCAGTCTACCTCACCTTGACGATTTGCTCTGCTGAAGAAGATCTAACTTCCAAAGGTAGAGGGTTTCACCAGGAGCAATGCTGAGCAGCAGTCAAAAAATGTCTAGGTTTTCCTGGACACAGACTTCATCCGCTCAGAACTTTTCTATTTTTGTCAATAACCACACAATGACCTTACTCTGCAGCAGCTCACTGTTGTCGAGACCTGCTTTGGATCCAGCTTGTAGCTTGCTCCACCAGGAACTCATCAGGGACCACTTTTTCTCCATAAAACTTTGTAAGTCAAAAGGAAAACTTTCTACTGGGACGGACCTGGTCCCTATATCTGGCCAGCGATCCATTGCAGCTGGGTGTAACTTTTGACTTTGATTCAGTCTAGCATGACTAGATACCTGGGTTAGGTGTGTTGTGCTTTTTGGAGCTATTTTTAATTCAAATTCTAAAAATGTATAGCTTCGGTTCTACTTATTGGACTTTTGTTGTTTTGATATCATTATATTTATTAAAATAGTCTCTATTTTTTAAACTGGTTTGGAATTTTTCTTATTTTTTCACTTTATTACTGCTTGAGTGCTACATTAATATCATACACATTGCTGTCAAGTTAAGTCTGACTGTTCTGTTCGAAGCTATCAGAGGGTTGAGCGTAGGTTTATTTAGTTACAGTAGTGGTACACCCTGACAATGATTTAGATTATTTTTTGAGTTGGGTTCTCACTCCTCACCCCCAACTAATACACCAATTTTTTAAAATGGTGGCAGCAGTGGGATTCCGTGATTAGTGTAAAACCAAAAATACCTTTGTATAATCTGACATCAAAATAGATTTTTTTAAATTGACCTACCATTTTTTAAATTGGCCAGTTTTTGGTGCATTACTACCCTCTAATTGTTTTCTGCACCTGTGGTTATTGGGAACTGAGGTGAACATGAGCAACATTGAGAGTTTCAACATAGCAGAACTGAAGGAACTCCGCAAGCAGTGGGGACTAAAACTATCCAAATAAGAGCTAAGAAAGTGGAATACCAAATAGCACTCAGAGCCTGGAATTTGGTCTGTTTGCTTTCTGGAGCAAGAGGAGGATGGCTCAGAGAAGGAATAAAGGATGGAGGAAGACGGAATAGAGGCAGAAAATGGATGGCACTGCATGGGCTCCAGTGCAAATAAAGGATGAACCTACAGCTGCCAGATCACCTGTCTTTCCCAGAGCAGGTAGCCTGGCCTCCACTAGCTCCCAGTCACAGCGGGAGGACAGACAAGCCAAGAGGGCCCTGAAGCTGCAACTGTAACTAGCCATACTGGGTGTGGAGAAAAAAAGCTGGCCATAGAGGAGAAAAAGCTGGTGATGGAGGGGAGGAAAGCTAAGGCTGCAGCAACAAGAGCCCTAGCAGAAACAATATTGGGTCTAGAGGAGAAGAAAATGTAATTGGCTCATGAAGTGAGTCACAAGGAACTGACATAAAAGTTAAAAGGGACATAGGCGGTGGCAGTGACACAGATGTACCTAGAAGAGATATAAAACATCCACTTTCCTAAAGATCTAGCTTAGAGCTAGGTTATGACATTGACATGTAGTTTGAGGCCTATGAGGTGGCCTTATGCATGCACAGGATCTCAGAGGAAGATTTGGGGTGCAGTCTCTTAAAAACATATGCCAGACACCAGGAGTGACACCCATTTGACCATGGATATAGCAGACAGGATGTGCACTCACCCATTAAAGACATCCTTGTTGTCAAGTTTGGTCTTAACCCAAAGTAATACCCCTTGAAGTTCAGGGATAGCCATATGTTGCCTCCCCAGTCCTAGGTTGACTTTGTGGATCTCTCCGGTATTATATGGTTCGGTGAAGGGCAGCAAATTGATTCACTATGAGGGACTCTGCAATCTATTTATGAGAGAGAACTTTCTCAGAAACAGCGTTACAGAGTTTGAGTTTCACCAACACCTTATTGACTTCAAGATCGCGGAGCACAGAGAGCTTGTAAATTAAGCTGACTCAATCAGTACCAGAGAGCCCAAAAGGTGCTCAGGACGGACCCCAAGAAGTGTGGTTGAGGTCCCCCACAGCAAAGTAAGGGTGAGGTACAGGGTATAACAGGCAAACCCCCAAAAGAGTCCCAAAACAATGTGGGCGTGGGGGAAGAAGTGCATGACAGTTCTGAGAATAAGGGAAAGGTAATGATGGAAGAGAGCCCAAGGCACCCTTTCTCCAACTCAAGTGCTTTGACTGTCTCCAGTTAGGACAAGGGCATGGGGGCTCTGTCTGTTCCAGGAAGACACCTACATGTGGCACTCCTCAGGCTTAGAGTGGAAGACATCCTTAGGAGTAGAGGATAGAGCATGCATTAATATCCCTTATTTGGAAAGTGCACCCAGTGACTGAGCTTTTAATCCCTTAGGGTGGAAGTCGTCACTCACATCGGATCACAGTGAATAGGCTCCATGCCACTGCCTGTGCCAACCACACCATGGTGGTGAAAAGACTGATTTTTCATGGCATTATCGATCAGAAAAGGTATGCAGTCTAAACAGGCATAAGGGAAGGACTTTTTCTGCCCTGATGGCTCTGATCTCCTTGGAATGGGGGAGGCAGTAAGGGGGTGGCCCATAGGGGGGTCACCGTCAATCCCCAGATGCCAATTGACAATATCCGGGAAAATTAACTACCACCAGTGACAGAAGAGCTGAGTGAGGCAGCTACCCAAGACACCCAAATGCTCAGGTTTTTGGGGCACGGTTGCAAATTGAGAGTGCAGAGATCAAGATGGAGAGAAAGGGGTAGAAGAAGGAGGAATTTAAAAGTGGGAAGACCAGTGGATCAGGCGTTACCCGCCCTGAGAGAAGGGCAACCCAAAAATGACCTTGGTGACGCTGCATCTGACCTAGAGGTGCTACCTGTGCTGTTATAGAGACAGATAACAGGAGACATGCACCAGGCAGACCCCTGAAAGACACAGAGTCATCCATGAGAAGGGGTGTTTCCTGTCTGGAACTTCTGACTTGCCTGGCACCTGTTAAGCTTCAGTGTACAGACCCTGTGTTAAGAGACCAGCCTCAGAATACCATACCTGAGATAGCAGAAGGGAGATAGGAAGTAAGGTACCCAGCATCCAGGGATGTCCTCTGTTGGACCTGGCCGTCTTTGCAGGGTCATCTCAGATTCTTCCCTTTTTGTGCTGAATCGGGTTATTGGCTTTTAGGCCTCTGTGCATTTTTCCCTACTATGCAGTAGTAAAGTGCTTTGGCTCTCTCCCTAAAACATGATGAAATTGCCCTACTGCTTCTTGGTACATTTGCTTTACTTGTAAGTCTCTAGTATATGCTACTACACGTATCCAGGGACTGTAAATTAAATGCTACCAGTGGGCTGCAGCACTTACTGTGCCACCCACTAAAGTATCCTCCCACTACTGCCTTTAGTGCAGTTATAAACTGTCATTTATATCTGGCAAAGAAACCTTTTGCCAGGAATAAACCTTTATTTTTATTAGAGACGAGTCGCCCTTACCGTAGGACCTAAAGGCTCATAGGACAGGATGCATGGCATTTAAAAAATAGGATATGTGAAATTAAGTTTTACATGTTCTAGCAGAGAAAAACTCCTAAAGTTGTTTTTCATGGCTAGAAGTCTATCTCTCCCATAGACTAATACTGGATTACCTTATTACACTTAGGGGCCGATTTGAATGGCGTTGGGAAACTGTTCCGAACGAATCGGTCTGAGACTCATTTCTGAATAAATTGGGTCCTGCAAGTCCAGATGACTGATTATGATGCTTCCCAACATCGTTCGGTCAGACTCGCATTGACTTCAATGGGAGCCTGTGACTTGAGGCTCCCATTGAAAGAGGGGTGTTTGGGGAACACCTTGCACCCTATGGAGGGCACCCCATGGTGCCTGCCACATTGTGCGTGGTTGGGAAGAGGGACCCCTTGGGTACCCCCATGAGCCCCCAAAGACAGATTCCAACAGCTGTTTCGTGTCAGGCAGACCGAATTAGAACGGCTGCCCGAATCGGTCATCATAATCGATTATCAGGAAACCATGTCCAAAGAGCTGTACGAATTGGCTCTGAAAGACTTGGGCTTTCCAAATGCCTTTCAGAACCGATTAGGACTGCTTGACCAGTTTACAGGCATCGTAATCTGGAAATGTTTCCGATTTGTTTGGAAACAAGAGTTCCGAATCGCATTCTGCAAAAGTGAATCCTGTTCGGAGCCTTTCCAAATGACATTGTAATCGGCCCCTTAATTGGTGATAATATCAGATCGGGCCCAGATAAAGAAATGCTGTTCATACTTAAATGAATTTTGTTTCAAGATCCTTTTTATGGTTAAAGTCAAATTTGAAGCTACTATTCTGAAAATGCCTCTTTTAGAAAGTTGTAATTTTTCTGCATAAACCAAACCAAATGTGACTTTTGGCCAGTGTCCAGGGTCGCATGACTGAACTGTGAATAGTTCTCTAGTGTTTTGTGTATTCCTGCCAGACATGGGAACAAAAGAGCTGTGGGGCAGGGTGGTACTCTCTTAAGCAGGATGTTCTGGGTGTGGGGGTTGTACACAGCCTTCCTAAGCCCCTACCGAGCACAGCCAAAGGCTGTGTGTGGCGTCTGGTTGGGTGCCGGTGTGGGTCATGTACACAGTGAGTTACCTGAATGAGGGGCTTTGCTGAAGGGCCTGATCACCAAACCCCAACCAAGTTAAAGAAAACATAGAAATGTACTGATAAACCAAACGTTACAGGGACGTTATAGTTCTGTAAAAGAATTTTAAAAACCTTAGACATTCAATAGAAAAACAAAGGTTGCAGGGAAGTTATAGTTAGATTCAGTATTTACACACAAAACCACAGAAATTTCGCTGTTACAATTAGATTTAAATCAAGTAACTATAACTCATGCCTAAAGGTAACTATAACTTGCGCCTGAATGTAAATTATGAACCTGTGTATGAGAGGTTGTACAGGAGTGTGAGTGGGTGTGTGAGTGGTTTTGTGAATAATGTTGATAGAGCGCGCGAGACCACTAGCTCAATTTTACCATACTCACCTGGGCCCAAAAAACATTCACACCTTGAACTAGCAGTCCTGCCTTTTAATTACTAATTAATCGCCTATCAGTACTTGGAGTCCTTTTAGGACTTATACCTGTACACCAGGACTTACCAGTCCTTGTCACCTTTGCTATAAGTCCTAGGGATCGAAAAAGGAGTTAGAATAAACAGGCAATATTTAAACAATTTTACCCTTTCCAGTAATAACCACAGGCTTGGGGAACGTTTTAAAAGCTTTATTTATGCAAGGTTTTCTGAGTCAAAAAGGCCACAATACCTTGACCATAAAATTTACAAGCAAGAATATAATCAATAGGACATAAAGTTTGTAAGAAATCACAGTAACACCTTTAAACATCAGTACCTTGGGAAGGGTGAGAAAGGGAAATAGCACAAGGACATACCACATTGAATATATTTACCTAGAATGGTGCAATGGCCAATCCTGGCCAAGGGCTTGGGCAAATAATGACCAGGCTCCCGACTAATCAGGTGCCCACGCGACACGACAGGTGCAGATCAGGACAGGTGACCTTCGCTAAGTGCAACGCCAGCGTCACACCCTCTCTCTATAAGCCAATTAATACCCCGACTGTAATTTCTCACAACACCTCGATTCTTCTGACAGAGTGCTCCGCCAGCACCTCTGCTCTTGATCTCCTATAGCATGCGTTGGGTCAGTGACCGGTCAGCTACTCGGACAAGTTGGACAATTTCTCTATTTAAACCTACCTTTGTTATACTATTTCGAGGGCAATGTACCACCCCTAAATGTTGCAAATCTATGTGTTCCACTTATGTGATTGGTTGGAAAGACGAGGAGAGGTCATCACACCATACTAAGATGAGGTAATTTCATTATAGGTTTCAATTGATTCCGGTTCCGCCCATAATTTATTTTCCTATGCACTTTTATTCCAACCAGCAATACAGTTCAGCAAATTTGATTCAATTTATATGGCTTCAGTTCCTCCTGAGGTCAGAAGGGCATTTTCTCATAGACATCGTGGGTAGGATGATTCTTGGCTGAGATTCAATGCCAATGCTCCAGCAACCTCGGAGCTAGAGTGCGCACGTGCAGCTTTTTTCAAAACGGAGTTTGTATCTGTATTCAGGCCTAAGTACGAGCTAGCAGCAAAGTGAAAGAGAAACATATTAGAAGACAAAAATAAATGAATGCACTTTATATCACTTATCTCTACTCTAACCCCATTACTTATTTTAACTTTTGCATTAATAGTTAAGCAGAACGAACAAGTTTAGTACAAGCAGCAGCATAAGCATTAGCATGTGAGGTTTGCAGCAGCCATTTCTGGCACTAGTGCACAGAAGCAAAGATTTCCCACCAAAAGCAGAGGTACGTCACACCACGTAGATGTGGCGGACGCATGCGCAGTAAAGTTCCCGCGTTTTCGGCGGCCATATCGAGACACTCGATTTACTGTCAGTAAAATCACATAGTTAAGCTTCCCCTAGATACTAAAAATGTTGTGAAATGCAAACATGTTGATTAATATATTACATGTTATTTCGAGAGTGCTGAATTCAAGCAAGTTTCTGTACGTGTGAAACTGTGCTCCATCAATTTCATCAGTGATGTCATTTGAGATGTCATTAGTTATGTTATCAGTGACATTGGGGGAAAATGTTATAGTTAGCTCAGTTAACTATAACAGGTGAATTTCACTGGTTCAGTGAGATCTGAGCCTATATACATATACATTCACTAAAAAAACTAAGGTTACAGGGATGTTATAGTTAGGCTCAGATTTCACTCTAACAAAACCATTAACACCGTGACCCCCTAGGCCCGCTCAGGGGGCCCCACAAGGACCCCCAGGGCCTCCCATAATTTTTCTTTTCTTTTTTATTTTTAATACGAAGTTGTGCTGGGTGCCCGACTCCTGCCATGAAAATAAAATAAAAAACAAGACAGGGTTTCTGCGCTTTGTTTTTCAAAGCCCTGTGGACTAGGTCCTGTGAGAAGCTGGCCTGGCATATGTTGTACATTATTCTAGTGGGTACCTTGCACCAGTCCAAACAACCCTTATTGATGGTAGGTTAAAGACAACCGCAATAGAAAGCTATCCTAGTGGTAGCTGTGGAGAGCAGCCTTCAGGGTAAGTCTTGAAGGAATGTAAAGCAGCTTGTTTCACCAGTCTATAATCTTGTGAATGAACAAATAAAAGGAGTACCACAAAAGGTATATATATATAAAATATTTGTAATTATTCTAAACACATCCCTCTAGTCTCTTTATGAGGCTAGAGGCAAAAGTACATTCAGTAAACTCAATGAGCACACCGTAAATTAGCACAATATACGGTGAGCCCTAGGGGCGTACCAAACCATATATTAAGAAAGTGGTATAAGAACCGCGACTGAAATAGAGACATGGTCTAGAGCCTTTAGAACCACTAGGGCCACCAGGAACCACCCAAAGTAGTGACAAAGGGGACCCACAGGGGATGCGTGAAGTGTCTAAACACAGCTGCGAATCACCCTTAACTTCTATGGGGAAAGTCGTGGTTGGAATTTTAAAGATAAAGGACACTTAGAAGAGGACTTGGAGCAAACCGCTTTAGAACTAGGCAGTTCTAGAGTCAATACCCATGGAAGCACCGGAGTACTCGAGTTACCTCATCCATGGAAGCCAGGTGTATAGTTGTCTCTTCGTGTCGGGTTTTGTCGCCGTTTTCAATGGCGATCTGCTGCAAAGTGCTGCTGGCGTCCAAGTGGAAAGTGTCCGGAGGGATCTAAGATGGGATCAAGGATGAGAAGAACCTGAAAGCAGAGGGGACAGAGTCTGGGTCACTTGCCAGTGACCAGGAAGACGATAGGCCGATGCCCACCGATGTCAGTTGATTTCAGGTGAAGAAGGTGAAGCTTGACTCAGCCACAAGGACCAGGAGGCGTTGATGACCAACATGTGCTGGATTCGAGCTGTCCCACAAAGGATGTCAAGTGATGCGGTGTCGGTTTCTGGATTGGACCAAAAAAGCCTTGGCAATAGCAACCCACGTAGAAAGCAGAGATTGGCTTTGGTGCAAACCAGCAAGGTCTGAGGGACTCACAACATAGTGGGGAGTCAGGGCACCTCTGGAGCAACCAGGGAAGCCCAAGGAAAAGAAGAGTAACCTTTGTGGGGACCCAGCATTCGATGGACCTGGGATCGCAAAGGTGCATCAAGTAGAAATGCTAGAAGCGGGCTCATCGAACACTCATGGAGTGTAGGCCCACAATCTTCGGTGCAGATGGTGCTCGGGGCTTGGCCTACAAGTAGCCCAATGCACAACTTCGAGAAAGCTCGGGAACTCGATGTACTAGCAAATGTGCATGGTGTCCAGGAGTTCCGGTTCTATGTCACTCGTGAGGGCTGCAGGTCTCAACTTTGCTGGGTTCTCGTTTCGGCCTCTAAGAAGTCTGGAAGTCCATGTCCTGAGTAGCAAATACTTCGGAGTCCGGAGGGAGCTTCAGAAATGCAGACCAGCAAGATGCTTCTTTGGAGCCTGTTTGAACGGGGAAGTCACTCCTTGACCCCAAGAGAGATTCTTCAGTCCTCTAGTCTTTAGTAGTGTGTCGAAGTTCCAGGATTCAGCTTCAGAGTTTCGTCCAGGTATAATCTAAAGTCCTGTTGCCAGGGATCCCCTACTTAACCAGTTTCGGTCACAGCAGGGGCTGAGCGCCGCTGCAACCAATTTGAACTGGGGTATGCACAGGGACACCAGGTGTGTCCCCAGCACTATCTGAAAAGCACACTCTGAGTGCCCCCACCCAGCCCCAATACACTAAAGCCTGTCTGGGAGGTGGTTACACCTCCCTGTGACAGGAAACCTATTGTCCAAGCCTCCCCTGCCAGAGTTTCATCCAGCAGTAGGAGGTCAGACTCATGTCTGTGGCTGCAGCATCCATTTTGGGATACTAGGGTTCTTTTAAACTATTACCGGTTAGGTCAGTGTGTATATGTCTTTCCCTCTAGACGGGTGGAATTCTACCCCCGCCTCCATCACCATGTTTCCATGAACCCATTCCAAAGTTAGCATTTACCGCAACGTTATAATGCACTTAAGAATATATGGTCTGGCTGCATCACAGAATAGCCTTAGAGAATAGGCTCTGAAAGCTGCAGAAGGGCCCAGCTCATGCATGGACAACCTCTCACACAAAACCAAGCACTCTGCCTTCAGGATTGATAAGGCCTGCCATAGGAGTGACTGATCGGTTTATATATGTCAGTGATTAAAGGTAGATATAGGTAACCTATATCTTAGTAAGGGGTGCATGCATCACCTTACCCAGGCTGCAGTAGCAGACCTGTGGTGCCATTTTGGAAGGCTTCCCATGTGTGGCATAATACATGCTGCAGCTCCTGGTAGGGCTCTGGGGTACCTATGCCCTTAGTACTTAAGGTACCATATACTAGGGACTCACAAGGGTAACCCAGTAACCTAAAGTACATGCAATCCTTTTAGAGAGGAAGCAGCTAGGCTGGGGTTCTGAATAGCAGGGCCCCAGCCAAACTAAAGTCGAGAAACAGTGAAACACCAGCAAAAAGTGGGGGCAACCATAGTAAGCAGATCCTACTCTCCTGCACAACCCCCCACCCCCGACGCAGGGACATTAAACTAACCTTGAGCAGTGTAGTCTTCATGTTCTAAGTGGAAATATCTGGAGAGTTCATCTGCATTTGCATGGTTACTCCCAGGTCTATGTTCCACTGTATACTCCATCCCCTGTAGGGAAATGGACCACCTCACAAGTTTGTGGTTTTCTCCTTTCATCTGTTTTAGCCATAAAAGGGGCTTATGGTCAGTCTGAACAGTGAATTGAGTGCCAAACAAATATGGCCTCAGCTTCTTCAGAGCCCAAACCACAGCTAACGATTCAGAAAAGGGGGGGGGGGTGATGAACAGAGTGTCTGAATTAAGCAGACCACTCTTACCCAAACCACAGCTAAGGCCTCCCTCTCAATAGCTGCCCATCGTTTCTCTCTAGGGGTCAGCCTTCTGCTAATAAAAGCTACTGGCTGGTCCTGACATTCATCATTCAATTGTGATAGTACAGACCCTACCCCCAACTCAGATGCATCTGTTTGGACAATTAATTCTTTGGAGTAGTTAGGACTTTGCAGAATTGGTGCAGTGCACATGGCCTGCTTCAGATAATCAAATGCCTTTTGACAGCTGACTGTCCACTGAACTTTCTTTAGCATTTTCTTAGAAGTTAAGTCATTCAGGGGTGTGACAATGGATCCATACCCATTGACAAATCTTTAAGTATGGGCGAAATTTGCGAATTCGGGCGAAATTTGCGAATTCGCGTTCCGCATACTCTGCGAATTCGTGCGAATTTAGGGATTTTTTTTGCGTGTTTGCGGGGCTTTTTGCGTGTTCGCGGGCCGCTTGCAGCATATCGACTGTGAAGTTACCCATGCGGTCGTACATGGGCACTGCCATCTTGTCCGCGTTGCGTATTTCCGTTTCCGGGCCTGCTGCCACTAAGAAGAAGAGATAGTGTTGGATTGATAGGTTGAGTATATTATGACTTGTTATTAGTAGTAGGACATTTTTAGTGGTCTGCAATTATGATGACGGACTGTGTCTGTCACGTCGCGTGCTGCTGAGTGCTGGCAGTCAATAGTAGAATCTTTTTGTTGTTGGTTTAGTTAGTGATTTACATAACTTTCCAAGTAGAGTGCAGTCCTCTGGGTTGCCCTTGTTGTGTATTCCAGTCTTCTTAATGTTAGTGCTTTGACAATTTCCAACAACAAAATGTCAATGTCAACCAAGAATAAGCTACTAGTTGGCTTTTAGATTTGATAGTAGCACATACCATACCGCTAGTGTTTCAGGGACTATTCTGCACATACAGAAGTATGGACAAGAGAAATAGGACATTGTTGATGATAGGTGCAGTTCGACTTTCCACATACCTCAGTCAGAAGTAACTGCGAGGAGCCCTCACCTTGTTGGAACATCAAGTCCTCCTGGTGGTGATGAGGAGTAGTTAGTTCTGTCTGTAATTAGAAAAATGTTGCATGTTAAAAAGCAAGCATTCTTCAGTTGTGCCAAAAAGTGTTGCATTTTATGGCTAAGCATATAAGTTACCACCTTCTCCAAAACCGTGACTTTTCTTCAGTCCCAATAATTAAAAATTGTATATGTACTATTAACATTGTCTCTTCCATTACGAGACGAAATAGGGGGGTGATGTATGGCATCTAAAAATATGACATGTTTTTTCTAGGCGTCACAACATCGGATGCGGCACTACCCACCACCAGTGCCGGGGCCAGCAGCGCGGAGGGGTCCTCTCCAGGGGCGGATGTGGCGGCGCCACAAGTGCCACCAGGAGGAGCTGAGGGGGATGGCAGACGGTGGTAAGTTATTATACTCCTTACTTAGTGACATTTTAGAGTAGGCTCGCAAAGGAGTGTATGATGTACTGTACAGTAGACAGTACACTACTACAAGTACACTGTACTGTTAAGAACAGTTACTAATTTAGAAATAAATGTTTGCCAATCAGGGAGTAGACAGTCAACCTTGACTTAGTAATAGCATTAGCGGCGGTAGTTCTCGGGTAAGCAATGCCCCTCTCTATTTGACTTCAACTCAGCTGGGAAACTTTTATCGTGAAGGCAAGTCATATCAGATGATCTTGAGGGATGTGAAGAACGAAAAGGGAAAGAAGGGTGAAAGGAAGGACAAGCGAGGCATAACATTTGTGACTGTAAAGAATGATACGTGTTTTTGAATGCAGGCAGAGGTGGCTGATAGGAAGGAATCAGATGCATGGCTGCTTGAAGCAATGATGGAGAAAGAAAAGATGACTGCCTGTGTGGATGAATCAGAAAATACATGTGTGGTGTGCATTGCAATATATCATTTGGGTCAACCTCAAATGCAAGTCAAGACGGTGGTTTAGCAAATAAAATGAAAAGGGTGTTAGTTGGTTGTTGAGAAAAAGTAAACTTGGTACAAGTTGAGACATTAAGAAGAATGATAGACGTTTACTTTGGAAGCCTGGATGGTATCTTCTTCTTCCTCATAGATAGCAGAGGTGTATGTAGTAGAGCAGACGCTCAGCGAATGAACAGTGTTACTTTGAACAGCATGTCTGTGCCAGAGTAGCAAAGCTGAGGAAATCCAAATGCAAGAAGTTGTGATTGTTCATAAAATTTAAATACTCCCTTGACTAACAGTACAGTAGTTTACTTCGCAAGCACAGCATATATTGTGTATGTATTGTATAGTTGACATTATATCAAGTCAAGTCCCTTCATCCGGCAATTATGGGTACCACACTCACTTCCTATGTTAATAATTTTCTTTCAGCTGTGTCATGGGTGGACTATTGCTGTTGTTCACTCAATCTATCAAAACAAAGCACCTAAAGTCATCCATCATATAAGCAAAGATCATGTGATCGGCAGGATATATGATCAGAAATGATTCATCTTCATTTTCCTTTTGCAGTAGTCAAAGCCTGGGGGGGCAGTGCGAAATATAAATTACATTGAGCAGTAGCCCTTGATGTAACCGAGTATGGCCAGTGCCACCCCTATAGAAAAGTAAGAGCTTCCTATCCCATCTGCATATACTGCTTAAAGTAATGCGAGTCTGCGTCATCATGGCTTGTGTCTGTTTTTCTTGGGTGCAAGCTGAGTGAGCTGTCATTATGCCGGCTACCACAAGTTCACGTAAAAGTAATTTCTTTTGCAAAACAAGAGAAAAAAAGAAGAAGACTGGTGTAATCTCTGACTCTCTGACTATGTAGTAGTGAGTCCATAGTGCTGCTAGTAGAATTCCTGAAACTCCCACTAATGTCACAGGCCTACAAAGACTGCAGAAAGATACATGCCAAAATGTTATACTGTGCTTGCAAGTTGCTAGTGTTACTGTGAGACAACTTTCCGTTGAATTATTTTGACTTAATGATGTTAAAGTGTACTGGCTACAGTATTTTTCTTTCTTTCATCATATAGATGCTCCAAAAAAGCTCACCCGCAAGGAGATGGCTGTCCGGGCCTGGGCTCGTAAGCTGGAGGCCATTTGCGTCGAATATCGGTGGCTGTGGGCTCGGGAGCAGGAGGAGACGGCAACTAATGCATCCTCCTCCATTGCCCCCGGGTCCACCAGCCATCAGCCTCCAGCGAAACGGTGCCGTGGCCCGACAGCCTCCCGCCGCCACCGCACAGCAGCAAGAACAACAGCTGCCCCCCCAGAGCCTGGATGGCACATCTGCACCGCCTCCGAAGCGAGTGGACTACCTGGAGCGATTGGCAGAGAAGCAACAGCGCCAGCTCCGGGACCTCCGCAAAGAGGTGCGGGACCTGTCCACAGGAGGACACCGCCGGAGGAAGTGACTTTCTCTTGCTCCTTTTTTAAAGACTGTTGGGGGGGGTGGGAATTGGGCGTTGGGGAAAGGGACTTGAAAGACATTTGGACATTGGTTGTGGTTAGGGAGGGGGGTGAGCTGCGTTAGTTTATTTTTGTTAGGGGAAATATATTCATTTATTTTACATACTTAAACATAGTATACGCGTTCATATTATTTTGTGTGGTGGTGGGCGGGGGTTACTGTACGTTTGCTTTCTTCAAACTTACCAGCATGAATTATCTAAACGTCCAAACATGTACAAAAGTGCCTCTAACAGAGATAGTGAATTCAATTGCCCTACTAGTACTTTACTAGTACTACTGTGACACTGTCAGTCTCTCCTCTCCTCCGAGTCCTGGCCCATTATTCTACCTCCCCAAAATGCTTATCTTACCTGTGATTCGTGTTTGAGAATAGTACTAGAGACAGGGCTGGCTGCATGGCAAATGGCGATTAAGGTTGTGTGTTGACTTGAATCCTGGATTGTTGAAATATCATTGTTGTGCTGGTAGTAGTAGTAGTACACACTGGCAGTAGCAGCATATAAAAAAAAGGAAATTAAACATTGAGTGGCCTGAGGGTAGCATTAGAAACAGTACGATAGATAGTACAGTAGAGAACAGTGCCATAAATTGTAGCCTAAGCAGTGCTAAAGTATTCAAAAGATAACTAAGTACTAGTTGCGTAGAGTATGGCTACTATAAGAAATAGTATTAAGGCAAAGGACAAAGCAACGTAAGCATTAAGCATTCGATTCGTCACGTGTAGGAGGAGGATGTTGTTGATAATCAATCCACGATGGCGCACATGAAATTCAGATAAGAATGATTTTTCTGTTGCTTTGACCTTATCCTCCCCAGCAAGTGAGTGGAATTTATTGTTGTCATTTAGTCACACCTCAATGAAAAACCACACACTGAAACGTTTCTCAACGTTTTACAGAAAGTTAAAAGTGGTTCCCCATCAGACCCAGCCCCCATTAGTAAATTGAAGCTAGTTGCTCCCACTATTGCTCCCCTTTTTACTAAGCTGATCAACGCCTCCTTTGAAAACGGTATAGTCCCGGCAAACTGGAAAAAAGCCACAGTCAAGGCTCTCATAAAAAAACCGCACTTAGATCCCACAGATCCTTCCAATTTTAGACCAATTTCATTGCTACCAGCTATGAGTAAAATAGCCGAACGAGTAGCAAATCATCAACTTTCGGAATTTTTAGAGACCAACCATCTTCTCCGCATGTCCCAGACAGGCTTTAGACCTGGACAAGGGACTGACACCGCATTGTTAGCCGTGGTCGAAGAAGCTAGGGGCATATTGGACGTAGGAGGATCAGTGGCAGTGATCCTCCTCGACCTGAGTGCCGCCTTCGACACGGTGGACCATGCAACCCTTGTCCAGCGCCTTGGTCTGATAGGAGTGGCGGATTCCGCCTTGGCCTGGATCTCATCCTTTCTCAAAGACAGGTCTTTTCAAGTTGCTGACGGGTATTCCATCTCCAATGCTCAGTCTCTTAGGTGTGGTGTGCCTCAGGGTTCTTCCCTGAGCCCCACACTTTTTAATGTTTACATGGCTCCCCTTGAGGATGTTGTCAAGCCATTTGGCATTAAATCAATAATGTATGCTGATGACACCCAGCTTGTCGTCTCCCTTAACCAATCAGACAACGCCTTGTCCAATCTGAGCAGCTGTCTGGAGAAGGTGCATCAATGGATGTGCGAATCAAGGTTAAAACTAAATGGGGAGAAATCTGAAATACTCCTCTTAGGAACCTCCAACAAAATCCCCACATCCCTTCCTTGGCCACCATGCATGGGAACACCACCTATTCCCAAATCCGAAGTCAAGAGCTTAGGGATATGGCTTGACCAGGATCTAAGTTTCAAAACTCAGGCGAGAAAAACGGCGGGAACCTGCTTCGGCCTGATAAAGATGGCTCGAAAGATTCTTCATCTACTCCCGCTCCAGTCCAGGAAACTCCTGCTGCAGGGGCTCGTGAACTCCAGATTGGACTATGGAAATGTCCTGTATCTGGGGGCCCCAGCCTCGGTTGTCCATAGACTTCAATGCGCACAGAATGCGGCGGCTAGAATCCTCACAGGAACCTCAGCGAGGAATTCGGCCAAACCAGCTCTCAGAAGCCTGCACTGGTTGCCAGTAAAGGAGAGGGTCAATTTCAAGACCCTGTGCATTACTCATAGAATTCTGCACAATGAAGGCCCTCCCATTCTGAGGACACTTGTGACTCAACAACAGTCAACTCGACAATTAAGATCCAACTCTCTTTCCCTCGCCAATGTCCCTAGAATTAGGAAGGCCAGAACAGGCGGTCGCCTGTTCTCCTATAATGCTCCTAAACTTTGGAACGCCCTTCCTCTCTCCCTGAGGCAAGAACATAACCACCTCAGGTTTAGGAAACGCCTAAAAACCCTACTTTTCCCCTGAGCTCGTCTCCCTGACCCTTCCTTCCCTCAGTACTGTGGTCTCTCTTTTAGCGCCGGGATGCCCTAGGGTAGCTGCGCGCTCTAGAAAACCTAAAATCAATCAATCAATCAATCAATCATCACACAGCCCGGGTGGAAGAGGGTTAGGGTTTGAAAATTGGATGGGAATGGGGGTTTTTGGGAGAGTTTTGTGGAGAGAGGAAAAATACACAGCATGGACAAACAACAAATGAAGAAAAACAAATCTTTGGATTCGAAGATATCCATAAATCTTTTAATGGACATAAAGCAAGAGCACTATTGCATGCATGAAGTTGTTTGCTAACTGGATGGTTAGGTTACTGAAAAGTAGTACTTAGTACAACTTACTAGTAACTATGAAGAAACAATTTGACAGTGCAGGGCTGCAGTAATAATTATAATTACGCAATTTCACTTGCCTCTCTGCCCTCAGAGAGAATAAACACTTACAGTACATTAAATTAGTTTTAAAAATAGCAAAGAAACTCATCAAATAGCTGGAGGGATGAATTTGAAGCAGAGAGCAAACAAACGCACAGAGTCACACTCGTAGAAGTTCAAGTTCACAACAATAACATTTAAAAGATAAGGAGAAGTTAAGAGGATACTGTAACTGTATGTTGTAGTTGTCCTGTTGAATTTGTGAAGTTGCATGCATCCAGCCATTCCTCTTATTCGCGGTACTCCTCCATTCCATCTGACGCTCCATCGATCAATCTTGGTGACCAGACACACTGTCAACTGCCTGCCTGATGCGGATTTGTGGATCGCTAATGGTAAGCCTGAGTTAATCGTTTGTTCCATGGCACAGGGTAAAAGCCGGCCTGTAATTGTTGATGGAAAAACTGGAAGTGATATTAAAACACCACGGTGAAAAAAATATAAGGTACGCTGTTTAGTGCAAAAATAACACTTTCAGTTTCAGAGGTGACCGTATTACATATAATCATCATTTCAAAAGTGCGTACTCTGAGTCTCCTTTTCAAGGATAGTAATTAGTAACTATGGCCGATTTTTGCGGATCGTGCCAAAACGCTGTCTGCAACTAGGCACAAACCCCCCTTTTCCACCATGGATTTTCTTCAAACCACTTGCAATCAAAATTAGACCTTCCCAGCAGTGCTCCCAGACCCCTCAACCCACCCCCAAAAATCTAGAACTCCCCTAAACAGCCCCCAAAAACATGCAATACTGCTAGGCCTAACTTAAAATTGTGCCAAAACGCTGTCTGCAACTAGGCCCAACCCCCTTTTTCCACCATGGATTTTCTTCAAACACTTGCAATCAAAATTAGGCCTTCCCAGCAGTGCTCCCAGACCCCTCAACCCACCCCCAAAAATCTAGAACCCCCCTAAACTGCCCCCCAAAAATATGCAATACTGCTAAGCCTAACTTAAAATCGTGCCAAAACGAGGCCTGCAACTAGGCCCAAACCCCCCTTTTCCACCATGGATTTTCTTCAAACCACTTGCAATCAAAATTAGACCTTGACAGCAGTGCACCCAGACTCCTCAACCCACCCCCAAAAATGTAGAACACCCCCAAGCAGCCTCCCAAAAACATGCAATACTGCTAGGCCTCAGTTTAAATCGTGCCAAAACGCTGTCTGCAACTAGGCCCAAACCCCCCTTTTCCACCAAGGATTTTCTTTAAACCACTTGCAATCAAAATTAGACCTTCCCAGCAGTGCTTCCAGACCACTCAACCCACCCCCAAAAATCTAGAACTTCCCTAAACAGCCCGCCAAAAACATGCAATACTGCTAGGCCTTACTTAAAATGGTGCCAAAACGCTGTCTGCAAGTAGGCCCAAACCCCCCTTTTCCACCATGGATTGTCTTCAAACTACTTGCAATCAAAATTAAACCTTCCCAGCAGTGCTCCCAGACCCCTCAACCCACCCCCAAAAATGTAGAACACCCCCAAGAAACCCCCCAAAAACATGCAATACTGCTAAAAAAAAACTTTTCCACCATGGACTTTCTTCAAACCACTTGCAATCAAAATTAGACCTTCCCAGCAGTGCTCCCAGACCCCTCAACCCACCCCCAAAAATGTAGAACACCCCCAAGCAGCCCCCCAAAAACATGCAATACTGCTAGGCCTCAGTTTAAATCGTGCCAAAGCGCTGGCTGCAACTAGGCCCAAACCCCCCTTTTCCACCATGGATTTTCTTCAAACAACTTGCAATCAAAATTAGACCTTCCCAGCAGGGCTCCCAGACCCCTCAACCCACCCCCAAAAATCTAGAACACCCCTAAACAGCCACCCCAAAAACATGCAATACTGCTAGGCCTAACTTAAAATCATGCCAAAACGCTGTCTGCAACTAGGCCCAAACCCCCCTTTTCCACCGCTGTATTTTCTTCAAACCACTTGCAATCAAAATGAGACCTTCCCAGCAGTGCTACCAGACCCCTCAACCCACCCCCAAAAATCTAGAACCCCCCCCAAACATGCCCCCCAAAAACATGCAATACTGCTAGGGCTAACTTAAAATCGTGCCAAAACGCTGTCTGCAACTAGGCCCAAACCCCCCTTTTCCACCATGGACCTTCTTCAAACCACTTGCAATCAAAATTAGACCTTCCCAGCAGTGCTCCCAGACCCATCAACTCACCCCCAAAAATGTAGAACACCCCCCAAGCAGCCCACCAAAAACATGCAATACTGCTATCCCCAAAACATGGCAAATCGCGCCTTGACAAAAAATTGCTGTTTTCAGCACTTCCACTACTTTGATCCTCTTGAAACTTACCAGGACACTTGTTCCAGTGATTCCCAAGAATCTCAGCAAGGCAGAACAAAATCGATCTGCTGGAAGGTGTACGACTAGTTTTCACCCAAACACACGCGCCCGCAAAACACCAAAAAAGGCCAAAATTCGGCCCATTCTGGACCAAAAAAAACCAAACCCCCCCATAAACCTTGCCAACATCATTATGAATGAGCCTGCATCGGGCCCTGAGCCCTAGACTCCGCGGAAACCCTACCGAATTAAACCCAAAAACCCATGTAAACCGCACTGAACCCTAAACCCTAGCTATGCTTTGTCTGTCTGTGTCAAAGAGCCTAGGTATGGTACATCAGGTTGCTTCACTCAGTAGTGCCTGCCCTGACCGTCTGCATGGCCCTGCCGCAAGCATGGGCCAAAAATCGGTTACACTCAAGAATTTGAGAATTTTCGGCAATTTTCGTGAAATTCGCGGATTGCGAATTTGCTGCCGAAAAACAGCAAATTTCCCGAGCAGACCGGATTTTTGGCCCATGCTTGCGGCAGGGCCATGCAGACGGTCAAGGCAGGCACCTCTGAGTGAAGCAACCTAATGTTGCATACCTAGGCTCTTTGTCACAGACAGACAAAGCATATCTAATTGTATGCAGCAACTCCAGCAAGCCACATAGCCCCAATTTTACATGAACTGCTGTCTGGACTCTGCTTGGCATAACAACACTACACTGCCTCAACCACTCCATACCACGACTAGACAGACATGTAGTTCTGCTGTAGTAGTTGTTGTAGACTGGTTTACCTGTTTGCCACTCACGAATTGGCCATAGTTCTTCCGTAAACCGACGCTGCTGATCCATCCATCCCAGTGAGTGACTGTAAAGAAAAAAGATATATTATTTAATCAAGACAATCATCATGGTATGTTGGCAAACAGTAAGTCCAAGGACATTTTGCATATTGGAAAATGCAACGTAGTGGCCCCTGCAGTTGAAGTACAATTTGAATTAAACAAGCTAAAAAAAAGCAGAGTAGACTTGAGTTACATTTAGTGTGTAAAAGATTAAATAATAACAGAAGACATATGATTCATTTCATGCACAACAAACAAACAGCAATTGCTTTCATCAGAGCCAGACAGCCATTGCTGTTCACTGCATGCCATCTTATTCTCATTATTCATTACCTGTTCCACTTTTTGTCCACATCTTCTTCTGAAAGTGAGGGCCCACAGGGCAGCCTCCCCTGTCAATTTCAGAAGTAGCTGTCAGCAATCAGCAAGCATGTAGTCAGTAATTCCAGTCCCACTTGAGGGGACTCATCTACGAAGACAAGGTTTCTTTATTCTGTGTAATCCAGCCATCTGCCTTGAAGGAAATGGCTAGGGGGAGTCTGGAGGAGGAGGATAGAGGAGCATGATTGAGTTGTGAACTTGTGAACCTCAGGAATGCAGACTGCGGCACCTTCAAATCAATAAGGAAATAAGTGCTGCTGATGGACTTGTTGTGATCAGGTGATTAGTGTTTTGTTGTGGTAAAAGTTGCGAAACAAAAAAAGACACACAGGAATAAAAGTGAATAAGGACGAAAAAAAAGGAAGTCAGTTTCAGGCCTCAGTGTCAGGGAAGTAGAGCTCGTCCTCAAACTCTATGAATTGAGACGGGAGTAGGTCAGCTAATAGAGAAGAACTTCCGTCACCTAAGTCGGTGTCCTCTCTTTCCTGCGTGCATTCACGTATTTTGTAATCTGGTGGTATGAAGTGCTGATTCATCTTGATCAGTGTTAACCTCTCTACATTTTTGGGCGAGAGGCTGGTCCTTTTTGAAGCTACAGTGGCACCAGTAGCACTGAAAACACGTTCAGAAGACCATCTGTGGCCTTTGCATCACTGGAACAAGCAAACCCTTGATGAGTTAGCCAATCCGCTTCCGATAATATTATGGCTGGGCCTGGTGCAGGTGAGGATGATGATACGGTTGCTGGTGTCGTTAAGGGCTGTGAGTGAAAGTGACTCCCTTCGGCCACAGATTCAGAAGTGGAACATGACGCCAGATGGCCTGCTGATTCAGTAGTACTTCTGCCGACTCCTTCAATTTTCTGCCGCTCTTTTTCAAACTGAGTGGATGACAGAGCTAGCCAATGTTTGTACTTTGAAACATCTGCTTCATCAAAAGGAATGAATGCTTTGCTGGCCACGGCCTTTTTGTACCGTGGATTCAGAAAAGAGGCACAAATGTAATGTTGCTCTGTATGTATGTTTTTAAGCCTTTCATTGGCAACTAGGCGGCTTAAGAACCTCTTCGCCAACTGATATGCGTCTTGCTTTTCAGCATCATCTCGGAACGTTGAAGATACCGCCTTCAGTTGGTGCTCTAGCATGCGCACCAATGGGATAGCTTTGCCTAAAGAACAGTCCTCCCTGCTGACTTCACGCGTGAAGACCTCAAAAGGACGAAGCATGTCTGTCAGGCTTGCAACTAGCTTCCATTCCGCCAACTCTAGCCTCATGTCTTTCATAGTAGAACCCAGTTCATAGACATACTCATTGATTACCCCCCACTGCTCAGACAGACGCTCAAGCATGTAGAAGGTTGAGTTCCAACGTGTTGCCACCTCCTGGATGAGTCCTTTGACTGGCAGGCTACGTTCATGTTGCATGCTCCTCAGCTTCTTCCGGGCCTTAAAAGAATGCCTGAAATGTGTGCAGATTCTTCGGCAGGTGGCCAGTAACTTGCTGACTGTGATTTCTTTTTTCAAGAAATCTTGCACAACAATGTTAATACTGTGCGCCAAACACGGCACTCTGAAATAGCCACCTTGATGCATGGCCTTAACTATAATACTGCCATTATCCGTGGAAACATAACCAATCATGCAATTTATTAGATGCACCCATTTATAGACCTTCCTGTCAAAATCCTCCAAAAGGTTAGGTGCAGTATGAGATTTCTCCATGGCAAACATGGCTACTGTTGCATGTTTCCGAGTAGCTTGAAAAACTGTGTCAGTGTCAACACCTCCTTTTAACTTGTCTTTAACCCCTGCAAAAGAGACCCAGTGTGCAGTGATGCACATGTAATCGAGGGCTTGGCAACTGGTCCACATGTCTGTTGTCAGGTGGATAGTGTGAACAGCACTCTTCTGAATAGCTGCGCCAATCACCTCAAGCACATCTTGATGTAGTGCTGGAACAGCAACTCTGGCAAAATAGGACAGGCTAGGAACCTTCCATTTAGGGCAGACTGTTGCCACAAATTCTAGAAAACCCACCCCTTCTATGAAAGAAAAAGGGAGAAGGTCCAGCGCTAGCATTTTAGCCAGCTTTGCGTTATACAGATGTGCCATTGGGTGGTTGCGTTCAAATGGCGCATCCGTCCAAAACATGCTTCTAATGATGGGCTGGACCGTTTTACGTGATGATGATGATGCAGACTTCTTCAAACTAGTTAGGCTCATTGATGTACTTTTTCGCATTGGTGTCTCTCCCAGACTCTTAGTGTGCCTGATACATGTTGCAGGGGTAGAGGGTGTGGGCGCTACCACTGCAGTGCTGCTGCCAGGGGTACTGGGTGTAGCAGAAAAAATGTCTGTCGCTTCTTCACGCATGATCAGCCCCTCGTCATCATCAGATTCAATACGAATGGATACATTTGGATTTGTTGTACTTTTGGCTCCCTGGATCTTCCTTAGGTGCGCCTCCCAAATGATAGTGTGGTGTTTTTGGAGATGACCTCTCTGGCCTCCGGTACCAAGCTTACCCCGACTAACTAAACTTTTACAAATCGAACAAACGACCATGTTTTCCACCTTTTGGCTAACACTAAAGAAGTCCCAAACTGGGGACTGGAAATGTCTGCTGGTGGTTGTGGTGCTACTTCAGTTTCAATGCCAGATGAAGTGGAGGATGGGTGTGGCTGATTTCAACTCTGTTGTGCACTTACAGCACCACTACTTGAGGTAATGGAGGTCGTGCTGGATTCTCCCTCGCAGTTGCACTGCTTTCATTACCAGTCTTGTTCTTCCCACATATGGTTCCCCGTTCCTTTCCCCCAAGTGTCCCCTGCGCTCCTGCGGCATCATTTATTAGCGGCTCCATGCCCTTAATCTGCTCATTCTCAGAATATTGCATGCATCCTGTAGGCATGTTTGTTTTAAAAAAATATATTTTTATTGCATTTTCAAAAGATGTGTAGGCATGTTTGTATCGTTGTAACATCTCTAATCGCAATATGATGTACCGTGAGTGCTTTTCATTGACAAAAAGTTAATAAAAACAATTAAAAAAGAAAAGAATACATGAAAAGGGAGATTCAAAGGCCTGCCACTTTTGTTAGCTGCTCCCGGCTTTTTGATTAAACTTGGCAAGAACCCCACCACCTGTACCCGGTTTGACCACTGGACCACTGGACCTGCTGTCCTTCGAGAAACCCTGCCTTGAGTCCAAAAAATCCTGGAGGCCCTGCAACCTTTGCCAAAGTGCCAATAACATCCATCCGGACTAGAGGTTCTAGTCCCCGGACTCTGTCGGTAGAAGAAACCACCACAGTGAGGACCGACCTTGGTGCAGATGAGACTCACTGTACTCCTCAACCACAGTGGTAGATGATCAACACTTGTGTTGAAGCAACTCTGCCATGCCAGATTAAAAAGCACCCCCAGCAAGATGGCCCCCACGACCTTGAGGGATCCTCTCGGCCCAACAACGCCAGCTGTACCCAGCTGGTGCCCGAGAGCTCATTCCCTCCTGCAAGTGACCCTGTCGGCCTCTTTCGGTGACTCCTGGCTGAACTGCCTGACTGCAACCTCCCTGTGATGGTCCAATGACGCTGGTACTCCTTCAGCCGAACTACAGCAGCCAGCCGCTAGTGACCACGATGGTCACTCTGTTTGCAGTCAGCTGAAAACCAACCTACAACATTACTATCCACGGACTGTGAGGGTGAAATCTCATTGCTGGTATCAACCGCTGCAGTGTAGATACTGAATCCCGCACCTCTGGGTACCCCCTGCCCCCCATGACCAACATTGCCTGCACTGTTGTCCTGGGCCACCCGAAGACTGGAACTGTTAGCTGGGTACTGACTTGTAAGTCCATCACCTGTCTTTCTTTCCTCAGGATTGCCTAACGTTCTCCATCTATTGCACTTACTGTATATCCCCGCGGACCAAGACGTTCAAATCTGATTGAAATGTCGATGGCTGCAGTGTAGATATTGAATCCTGCATCTCTGGTTGCTCCAAGTCCCCCCATGATCGACATTGCCTCCACTGTTGGCTGGGCTACCCGAAGAATGAACTGAATGCCAGGTACTTACTTGTAAGTCCATCACCTGTCTTTTTCTTCACAGGATTTCCTAGCATTCTCTATGTATTGCACTAACTCCTGAATATTAAGTATTTTCTTTTGGACTGAAAAAGTACTGCATGACCCTCTACTAACCATTTTAGCTGAAAGGCATAGCTACTTTGAAAGTATTGCACCTTACCTGCATTACGTAAACATTGTTTCTTAAATAAAATAAAAAGTATACCTTCTTATACTTAAAAAAAAGAAAAAGAAAATGGAGGTCCCTGCCGGCCCTTGTTCTGACGAGAAAATATGGAAGCTGTAGGTCGTGTTGGTGTAGTAGTTAACTGCGTTGGTGGGGGTACCAGTGCCACGCCGCCCACATCCCGCTCAGCAGCATTTCTGGATAGGGTCAAAATGTCTTGCTGCATGCCCACTGGGGCTGGAGTGATGACTGTGATGACTGGGTCATCGTCAGACTGTTCATCAGCAGCATACAGTTCGTCGTCATCATCACCCATAATTGAAAGCATTGCGGGAACCTTCCTTTTAGGCTTAGCTACCTTTGTCAGCTCATGGCGTGCCTCCCTCTCAGACTCCATTGGTGGGTTCAAATCAACATCAAGATCATCAGAAAGAATGGGGCTTGAAGACGAACTTGTAGTAACCCTCCTTGACCTTTTTCTTGCTGGGGATCTGGAAGACAATGGATCATCCTCAGGAGGAGTGGCTTCCTCGGATGATACCTCCGCTTGAATCTCGATTTCCTGATGTGCCCCTACTTCTGGAGGAACAAGCATTGTGGGAAGTTGTGCCGCTCCATGCGCCTCTAGTTACGCCTCTCCATGCACCTCTCCATTCGCCTCTCCTTGCGCCTCTACTAGCGCCTCTACTTGCCCCTCTACTTGCGCCTCTCCTTGCGCATGTACTTGCGCCTCTCCTTGCGCATGTACTTGCACCTCTCCTTGCCCATGTACTTGCACTTGTACTAGTTGCACCTGTGGTTGTCGTTGCGGCTGTGGTTGTTGAACACTCGTCAGCTGAGTTACACCCCGCGTTGATTGGGTGCTACTTTCTTGCGATGAGCCTACATCATTGGTTGATGGTGATTGAGCAATGACAGTGGCTGTCTCTGCAGCACTCATGGGCTTGGACCTAACCTTGCGTGGTGGCACTGAGCCTAATGAAGCAGAGGTGCTGCTCCCAGCTTGGTCCCCGGTGGACCTCGCTGCTGCAGGCGTTGTTTTTTTTTCCCCAAAAAAAGTGTCTGTGGGCACACCAGTCTCCTTGGTAAGAGGCACCACTTGTTTCTTCTGCTCCTTCTTACTGGCAGTGGCACTGGCAACTTTCTTTGTAGAGGAGCTACGGCCACATTTCTTTGGGCCCATCTTCTTCAGATGTTAGAACAGCAGGCCGCAGTTGCACGAGTTGCAGACTTGTCTGTGGCCACACGTGAGGTCACGTGACGTTGTGCTGCACACACCGCTGCAGGACGTCTTCCTGGCACTGGTGGTTCTCTTGTGCACCTAAAAGCAGAGGAACATCAGTTAAACACCCCAAATATTTAAAAAAAACACACAAAAATCACCGCAATCCAATGCCATCCATGCCCTCAATGATGTTTAAATTCAAGACACTCCACAGAAAGACTAGGTCCATGGACCACTGAGGACTCCTGGGCATAATGGTTGAAAGCAAGGCAAACTGGGTGCTGGCCTGAGAACACTGCCTGGCTTCAAAATGGCCCCTTGACCCCCACCACATGGCCAGGCCCTGCCTGTACCAGGCCTCAAATTGGCCCCCACCCACATGGTCAGGCCCCAACAGCACCCAAAAAGTCAAAAAACACACAAAAATCATCACAATCCAGTACCATCCATGCCCTCAATGATGTTTAAAATCAAGACACCCCACAGAAAGACTAGGTCCTTGGACCACTGAGTACCCCTGGGCATAATGGTTGAAATCAAGGCAAACTGGGTGCAGGCCTGAGCACACTGCCTGGCTTCAAAATGGCCCCTTGACCCCCAACACAGGCCAGGCCCTGCCTGGACCAGGCCTCAAAATGGCCCCCACCCACATGATCAGGCCCCAACAGCACCCAAAATGTCACAAAAATCACCACAATCCAATGCCATCCATGCCCTCAATGATGTTTAAATTGAAGACACCCCACAGAAAGACTAGGTCCATGGACCACTGAGTACTCCTGGGCATAATGGTTGAAAGCAAGGCAAACTGTGTGCAGGCCTGAGCACACTGCCTGGCTTCAAAATGGCCCCTTGACCCCCACCACATGGCCAGGCCCTGCCTGGGCCAGGCCTCAAAATGCACCCCACCCACATGGTCAGGCCCCAACAGCACCCAAAAAGTCCAAAACCACACAAAGCTCACCACAATCCAATGCCATCCATGTCCTCAATGATGTTTAAATTCAAGACACCCCACAGAAAGACTAGGTCCATGGACCACTGAGTACCCCTGGGCATAATGGTTGAAAGCAAGGCATACTGGGTGCAGGCCTGAGCACACTGCCTGGCTTCAAAATGGCCACTTGACCCCCACCACATGGCCAGGCCCTGCCTGGACCAGGTCTCAAAATGCCCCCCACCCACATGGCCAGGCCCCAACAACACCCCAAAAAGTCGAAAAACACACAAAAATCACCACAATCCAAAGCCATCCATGCCCTCAGTGATGTTTAAATTCAAGACACCCCACAGAAAGACTTGGTCCATGCACCACTCACTACCCCTGGACCTACTGGCTAGTGGGGCTTTACAGGCACCCCAAAATTAAAAAACATCCACTTATAACAGTGAGCTAAAATTCCATGACATACATTAGATTTAAGTTAAACAAAACTCACAGAAACAGTTGTATCATGCAGCCATGACTAACCCAGGGCCTACTGGATACTGTGGCTACCCACAATATATTTGTTTTTAAGTTGTGAAAAAAGTTTTAAAATTGTAGTTGCAGCAACTGCAATGCCCCAAACAAACAACACCAACTTACTTGTAAAATCTCAAATACAAAAGTGATCCAAACTCCAAAGTCCAAAAAGTCCTCAAATACAAATATCCAGCAGCAGCCACAAAAAGTAATCCTTCCAGCTCCAGATCCAAATAAAAAATGACCAGGACATGGGCAAAGCACTGGGAGGAGCCTGCTGGACAGGAACAGGAAGTTTGACACTTCCTTCCTCCCACCCCCCCCAAAAAATGGACTCTTTGCACCAAAAAGTGCAGCCAAATGTCAATCTGTGCAGTTATTCTGATCAAAATCATCATTTTCAAAAGGTTTATGCTACCTGCGGTGGATTTCTTGTGCAGAATTGCAATTTTTGCAAGTTCTGGAAAGCAAGCTGTTCAAATCTCCCGCCGGAAGTCAGCTGCGCGCCGCATCTACGTGTTCGGAATTGTTTACTCCCGCGAAGCGTGATCGCGGGCCCTTATGACGTACTTGCATTGTCAAACTCTCGCTGTGCAAGATGGCGGGCCGCGAGGACGTAATCGCGGTCGAAAAACTCTCGCGCGATCACGCAGCAAGATCCATAACCGGGAGAAAAACAACTCGGCGAACACAGAATCACGGTAAGTCAATGCCGCGCGCGCGATATTGTATTTTTCAAGCGCGACCAAGCAAAAAAATCCGCCAGCTTGCGAATTTACAGATTTTTGGGCAAATTTGCGGGATTCGTGGACTGCGAAATTGCCAAAAATCCGCAAATTCCACGAACGGAACGGATTTTGCGCCCACGCTTACAAATCTTCTGTAGTACCCAGTCAGCCCCTAGAAAGCTCTGACCTGAGTCTGGGTAGTTGGAGAAACCCAGTCCATGATGGTCTGGATTTTGCTCTGCAATGGTTGAACCTGGCCTCCACCTACAAGGTGGGCTAGGTACACAACCTGACTCTACCCTATGTGGCACTTAGTAGCCTTGATAGTTAGGCCTGCTTTCTGCAGGGCCTCCAAAACATTTCTCTGGTGGACCAGGTGATCGTCCCAGGTAGAGCTAAAGACAGCAATGTCATCAAGATATGCTGCACTATAGTCTTCCAGGCCTGTTAGGACTTTGTTCACCAACCTTTGAAAAGTGGCAGGTGCCTTTTTCAAATCAAAGGGCATTACCATAAATTGATAGTGCCCACTAGGGATAAAAAATGTTAGCTTTGACTTTGCCTTATCAGCTAACCTGATCTACCTGTAGCCTGCTGTCAGATCAAATGTGCTAAGAAGTTTGGCCGAGGCCAACATGTCTATAAGCTCATCTGCTCTTGGGATTGGATGGGCATCAGTCCTAGTAACTGCATTGAGACCCCTGTAGTCAACACAAAACCTCATCTCTCTCTTACCACCCTGGGTGTGAGGTTTAGGTACCAAAACCACTGGACTAGCCCAAGGGCTATCTGAGGGTTCAATAACTCCCAAATCCAACATTTTCTGGACTTCAGTCATGATACAGTCCTTGACATGATCAGGTTCCCTGTAAATCTTATTTTTAACAGGCAAACTGTCCCCAGTGTCCACTTCATGAGTGCACCAGGTAGTCTGTCTTGGAGTCAGAGAGAACATATGTCTGAACTGATTGAGCACCTGTCTGCAATCAGTTTGCTCCTGGTCAGTGAGGCTGTATGCCAAGTCTACACCATCTACTGAACGGTCATCAGGGTTCGGTCAGGGAGTGGATCACTCTCCTTCTCCTGTCCCTCATCAGTAGCCATGAGCAAACCCATATCTGTCCTGTCAACATATGGTTTCAGTCTGTTGACATGAAGCACCCTATGGGGGCTCCTGGGAGTTCCTAGATCTACCAAATAGGTAACCTCTCCCTTCTGTTCAACAATTGTATGGGGGCCACTCCACTTGTCTTGAAAGGCTGCTGGGGCCACAGGCTCCATCACCCATACTTTCTGTCCAGGCTGGTAAACAGTCAGTACAGCCTTTTGGTCATGCCAGGCTTTCTGTAATTCCTGGCTATCCTCAAGGTTTTTAGTTGCCTTTTTCATGAACTCAGCCATCCTGAAGCGGAGACCAAGTACATAGTCCACTATGTTTTGTTTAGGGGGTTTGAGAGGTAACTCCCATCCCTCCTTCACTAAACACAAGGGACCTCTTCCAGGATGCCCAAACAGAATTTCAAAAGGGCTGTAGCCAACCCCCTTCTGAAAAACCTCCGTGTATGCAAATAAAAGGCAAGTTAGTAGGATGTCCCATCTCCGCCTAAGCTTTTCTGGGAGACCCTTGATCATACCCTTTAAGGTTTTGTTGAGTCTTCCAACTAAACCATTGCATTGTGGGTCATAGGGTGTGGTGAATTTGTAATTTACTCCCCACTCCTTCCACATTGCAGTCAAGTATTTAGACATAAAGTTTGTACCTCTGTCAGATGCTACCTCCTTAGGGAAACCCACTCTTGAGAACACTCCCTAGAGGGCTCTTGCCACCACAGGTGCTGTAGTGGTCCTAAGGGGAATTGCCTCTGGGTACCTAGTGGCATGGTCCACCACCACTAGGATAAACCTGTACCCAGATACTGTTTGAAGATCCATGGGACCAACAATGTCAATCCCTGCCCTCTCAAAGGGACCCCCACCACAGGTAGTGGTATCAGGGGGCCTTTGCAGTGCCACCTGCCTTACCAATGGCTTGACAGGTGACACAGGAGCAACACAATTCCTTTGTATGTTCAGACATGTGGCACCAATGAAAGTGAGGGACAATTCAGTCCCAAGTCTTATTTTGGCCCAAGTGTCCTGCTAAAGGAATATCATGGACGAGTGTCAATAGGCAGCCCCTGAATTTCAAAGGTATAACCAACCACCTGGCTGCACCAGGCTTGGGGTCTCTACTCTCTGAATACAGGAGTCCATCATCCCAATAAATCTTATGGGTGCCACTAGCATTCCCAGCAGTCTCAGCAGCAGCCTGCTGTCTGAGGGGTTCAAGAGAAGGGCAGCTCAGCTGCTCCTGACTCAGATCTGCCCTGGAAGGGTCCCCTGTGCCCAAGAACTCAACCTGATCAGGCTCAAGCTCATCTGGGACAGTTCCTTCTTCAGGAGCACAGTCATCTCCCTCAAGAGACTGATCCTCACTCTCAGTCAGGGGAGAAGGCACTGCCTTAACCCTACTGCTCCTTTTCTTGAAAGGCACCTGGTCCATTATTCCAGAATCCAGGGCCTATTCAGTTCTAGACATTTTGACCTGTGACCTAGTCACAGCAAACACATGTGCAGACATCCCTAACATTTCTGCATGGGTCCTTAATGCCACTTTAGAACAGGCTGAAGTCTAAAGCATTGCCAAGCAAGCATTCTACATGGAGGTCTGCACTTACTACAACTTGCTTGAGGCCAGTTACCCATCACCAGGAAAAATAACAACTGCCTGGGCATGGTTGGTCCTGACATTGCTAGCATTGGTCACTCGGTAAAGTTCACCAAGTATGATCTGTCCAGGGTCCACAATATCTTGTGTCACCATTGTGACACTTGCCCCTGTGTCCCTGTAGGCTATTGCTTCTTTTCCATTGATCAAATGCTGATGTCTGTCTTTGCCCAAGTTACTGGGACTCACACAGGAGGATATATCCATGCCTCCATCACAGATCGGTACAGCCTGAGTTGGAACTCTGACTAGACCAGAGTCCATCTCAGTACCCAGGGTTAACCCTACTACACCCTTCTGCTGAGTACCACCACTTGGAGCTGAACTAGGGGGAACAGTTGCCTTATGGGCAATGGTGTCTGGAGTTGAATCTTTAGCTCTAGTGCAATCACTAGTTCAATGGCTATTCTGCTTACAGATTTTACACCAAAGTTTGTTTTGGCCTTTGTTTTTGGAAGATTGGGAATCCCCACCATTAGAAGATTGTTGGGGGCCTTGTGAAGACTTCAGGTCTTTACCCTTCTCCCCACCCTTATTAGGATCTTGCTTCGTCTGGTCACCACCTTTGTTCTGCACCTTCTGCTTCATCGTGGTCTGACCCATTTGTCTGTCTACTTTCCCAATTCTTGGGAAGAGGTCAGATCAGGTGCTGATGCAACAGCTAATTCTAACATTTATTAAGGATCTGCTCCCTCATAATCAAGTTGTATAGTCCTGTATAATCACACACTTTACTTCCCAGTAACCAGTCCTCCAGAGCCATAGTAGCACAATCAACAAAGTCAACCTAGTCCTGAATCTGAGTCTTTTGGGTATCTCTGAACTGTATTCTGTACTGCTTAGTGGTTAGGCCAAACCCATCAATCAGAGCACTCTTCAGGACTGTATAATCATCAGCATCTTCTTCTTATAGTGAGGAGCTTGTGTCTACCTTTGTCTGCAAATGGGGAGCCACAGGATAGCTGCCCACTGCTTCTGGGGGACCTTCTGAACTTTACAGGCCCTTTCCAGTCATCCCCACTCTGGTAGGGAGGGACACTCTTGTTTAAGTTTCTATGGTCATAAGACCTTTCCCTACCATTAGGAAAATTGTTGCCACCATGGGACTCTAGTCCCATCATTCTTCTAGCTTTCTCAAGCTCTTGGATCTCCCTTTCTAAGGCTATGTTTTGTCTCCTTATCCTCAGCTGAGCTTCTTCAAGTCTCATATGCAGCATCCATTTTGTGATGCTAGGGTTCTTTTAAACTTTTACCGGTTAGGTCAGTGTGTACATGTCTCTCCCTCTAGAAGGGTGGAATTCTACCCCCTCCACCAGGACTGGTGGGGGGGGGGTGTATGATTCCAAAGTGTTTGACACCAAAAATGACATGTTCCTATGAAGCCATTCCAAAGTTAGCATTTACCACAAGGTTATAATGCTCTTAAGGGTATATGGTCTGGCTGCTTCAAGTCTCATATGTTTTTCTCTCTTCTCCGGGGAGGTGTCTCTCCTATGAGAAGAGACAGAGGTCCCTACAGATGTGTCAGAATGTGTAGATTCCTTGGAAGGAGATCTTGGCCTTCTAGGCACACCCCCAACTCTTCCTGGGAGACAAAGATAGGGCCACCTTGACCTTCTTCTTCATCTCCAGTAGGAGCTGGATTGTCCAGGTCCAGGTCATTGTCACCTGCCTGGTCAGCATCAGAGTCTGAGTCTTGTTGGTTTGTACTACTGGGCTCTCCTTCTGGTGCTGCCCCATACCCACTGGCTGATCCCTCAGGCACTGAAGCCTTTCTTAGATCACCTAACAGTAGTACCTCTCTGAGGTTTTGTGTATTGGCACTTTTGCCTGTCTTCAATTTCCTCATAGTACACAGAGCCCTTAACTCTAGAAAAGGGAATGTGTCAAACTTGGATGCCTATAATGTTCTGATATCTAGCAGGTAGCCACTGGTTCCTGGCCCTGGAGACATAACTAGTGAGGTGTGGTGTATGCACTATCTACTCTAGTTGTTTACCTACTAAACTCTCTTGAGTTGTAGAAAGAGTGTGCTAAGCCCTTGACACACAACTCTAAGTTCAGTAGAACTTACTGTATTTAAGCTTATATTATATGTACCTTTGGTACCTTTAGTGGTTTCCAAATTATCAATCACTTGAGATTATCTGGTAAAACAATGGCAAGCTGGAATCCCACTCGCTGCACACCAATGTGAGAAGTTGGCCTGGCATATGCTGTCCAGTATTCTAGTGGGCACCTTGCACCAGTCCAAATGAACATTGTTGATGGTAGGTTAATGACAACCTTAATAGAAAGCTATCCTAGTGGTAGCTGTGGAGAGCAGCCTTCAGGCTAAGTCTTAAAGGAATGTAAAGCAGCTTGTTTTACCAGTCTATAATCTTGTGAATGACCAAATGAAAGGAGAACCACACCAGGTATATATATATAAAATATATGTATTTATTCTAAATACATCCCTCTAGTCTCTTGATGAGGTTAGAGGCAAAAGTACATTCAGTAAACTCAATTAGCACACTGTAAATTAGCCCAATATACGTTGAGCCCTAGGGGGGACCAAACCATATATAAAGAAAGTGGTATAAGAACCACTACTGACATAGAGACAAGGCCTAGAGCCTTTGGAACACCTGGGGCCACCAGGAACCTCCCAAGAAAGTGACACAGGGGACCCACGGGGGACACGTGCAGTGTTTAAATACAGCCGCGAATCACCATTAACTTCTAAAGGGAAAGTCGCGGTTGGAATTTTAAGGATAAAGGACACTTAGAAGAGGACTTGGAGCAAACAACTTAAGAACTAGGCAGTTCGAGTCAATACCCACGGAAGCACCGGAGAACTCGAGTTACCTCACCCAGGTGGAATTCTACCCCCGCCACCAGGACTGGCGGGGAGTAGGGTTCCAAAGTGTTTGACACCAAACACATGTTTCCATGCAGCCATTCCAAAGTTAGCATTTATGGCGAGGTTATAATGCACTTAAGAGTATATTGTCTGGCTGCATCACATAACAGCCTCATAGAATAGGCTCCGAAAGCTGCAGAGGGGCCCAGCTCATGCATGGTCACCCTCACACACAAAAGCAAGCAGGCTGCCTTCAGGATTGATAAGGCCTGCCATAGGAGTGACTGATAAGTTTATATGTGTCAGTGATTAAAGGTAGATATAGGTAATCTATATTTTAGTAAGGGGTGCATGCACCCCCTTACCCAGGCTGCAGTTGCAGACCTGTGTTGCCATTTTAGAAGGCTTTCCATGGGTGGCATAATACATGCTGTAGCCCCTGGTAGGCATCTAGGGTACCTATGCCCTTAGTACCTGAGGTACCATATACTAGGGACTCACAAGGGTAACCCAGTAACCAATCTGGAGTGTACCTAAAGTACATGCAATCATTGTAGAGAGGAAGCAGCTAGACTGGGGTTCTGAATAGCAGGGCCCCAGCCATATTAAAGTCGAGAAACAGTGAAACACCAGCAAAAAGTGGGGGTAACCATAGTAAGCAGATCCTACTCTCCTACAGGCCCCGGTGCACTCAGAAAATAATTTGCCGTGGCTCACTAGTGCCGCCCACAGACCCGGGGACCGCCACCTTCCAGGGGCTGAAGCAAAAAAATGTGCGGGGGTCCCAAAGGCAGATTTAAGTATAAACTACGGGGGGCATGTGGCTCCCCCCGCAGTCCCAGAGACTACCACCAAAAAATTATGTGTGTGGGGGAAAGAGCCCCCCTCAAGCCCTGGGGGCCACAACTTCCCCAAAGCTTTAGAAATGTTGGAAGGGGGGCTGTGTGGCCCCCCTCCTGGAGCCCATAGTGGCCTTGGGGACTGCCACCCACCAGGGCCGGCTCCTGCAATGTGCCATCGCTTCAATGAAGGAAAGCAGGATTGCTTTTCCACAAGGGGAGCAGAATGTCAGCAGCTCCCCTTGTGGAAAAGCAATGCTGGCCCGAGGGATGGGATCCCCTAGGCAAATATAAGTTAATGGAGGTAGACAAAAGTTTTTTGCCAAAATTTGAAGTCGTGACCTGAGCGCAGCGCTCAGGGCGACCCCCTAGTGTGAACGCGATGGGTGCGCGGCTCTCAGCTTGGTCCCCTAGTGTGAACACAATGGGTGCGTGGCTCCAAGCAAAAATAATTACGATTTTTTTTTTTTATAAAAAGCATGGTTATATGTTGGGTTATTGGGGGACTCTAAAAAGAGCCCTAGTTTTCATTGGGAGATTGTTGTAGCTACATGTAAGTGTGGATGCAGAGCTGCAGGTTGTTGAGAAACACTTTGTTGCCTTGATCAGTGAAGTATACTCCATCCCTTCTGTAGATGCGATCCATATGGAAACAAAAATTGTTGTTGTAGATGGAGCCCGTCCTATGGCCTCTGAGGTAAGCAGAAACAGCTTTATTGACATTTTTTCTAGCTTTCTCAAGCTGAGGACAACATTGATTGGACCAGTTTCATTTCTGTCTTTGGCATATGTTAGAGTACACAAAGACAATTTGGGGGAGAAGCAACATCAATTCTGCAAAGGTGTCCTTCATTTGCATTACCAGACCTACCCCAGTCAATTGCCACCACAGTACACAATCATGAGGTTAGGGGGTTGGAGATGCAAAAAGATTTTAACCAAAGGCATCAATTGATGCCACTTTAATCCTCTATGTCCAATCAATATAATGTCTACATTTTGCAGAGCTAGGTCTTTGTCTATACCTCTGCGTTCAGCATACCTTTTGCACCAGAAAACATAGCTGTGCCCAGCAATCCTCACTGAAAGCATCTTGAAGGGATGACTGGAAGTAATGGAAAGATGTCTGTAGCTGAAGTAGTCAGTTGGTAGAATGAGAGGTATCTAAAATGCTGTTTTTAAGAAAGTAGAGAATTGATAGACCTTTTAAAAACCTTGTACATTCAAAATAGGTTGCATTTTACTTTCTTTAAAAGGCATGTTTCTTATTGGTTAGTAAAAAATGTTTGAAAGGTACCATAGAAAGGATAAGGTCATGTTTTGCAAAGCAACCACACCTGCTGTTTCCATTTGCAACATTGTGTGGTGAACTTTAAAATATGGTGAACTTGTGAGCTGTCATTTAAGTTAAATGTTTCATGAACTGTTACTATGGAAACTGGCGTTAAGCAGAAAGGGTGAAGAAGTCAGTTGCTAAGGGTTATTATGTGGAACCAATAGAAATATGTTTTACAATTTGAAAAACTCTAGGAAGCAATGTTATTTGTTGCCTTTGTGTATTTGTATGGAGAATGAGAGGGAAACCTTGCCATTACCATGCTGAGTCTGGTACATTATATTGATTGAGTGTAAAAGAAAATGCTGTCACGAGTTTGTTAGATTTTTCATTCAACACATTTATTTGCAAGGTGAGTTATAAATTTGTGAGGTTTATTTAAAAAAATCTAACATTATTCTAAAACTGTGTTGTTTGAAATATATTATGAAATGTAGAGATGTATATTGGAGTTTGTTTCATTGTACTTAAATGTTGTTTAAAAAGAGTCTGTACAGTAATATGTGTATTTATTAAGATGATTATTGATGTTATTAATTATGTTTATTTTTAAAGTCCATACAACGGTATAGTTGAATGATGACGCATATTTTTAGAGTTGGTTGAAGATACAGCACAAATGTGTAGTTTGAAAGATGTTCATTTAAGGTGTAGTTTATTACGCTTTTCCCGAACTTGTGACCTGTCAGTTTAGTTGAATGTTCCATGAACTGTTACTAAGGAAACTGGCATTAAGCGGAATAGGGGTAGAATTCAGTTGCTACGGGTTATTATGTGTAACCAATGGATGTGCTCCCTCCAGACAGTTCAGACAATAGAACTTTCAACCCCAATGTTAGTTTGTCATCTGCTTGTCTTCAGGCAATGTAATGTAGCTTGTTGGGGGTGGGGTGGGATATGTGCGACTTTGGGATTCATGTTTGACATGTCTTGCATGTGACAAATGTGCGGCATCACTGTGTGTTACGTTGCCTCACAGCTGCTCCACCCTCCCTCCGAGCCTATTTACTTGTGTGCGCTGCGCGGTTGCATCACTTGCACTCCTACAGCACACCATTGTCATGCTTTTCTGTGCATGTCCACCAGCCTGACAATGACACACTGATGTTGTCCGCTGAAGGTGGGTGGCCATGTGAGTGCAGGCCTATGGTAAGGATAGGGCGGACACAGATGTAGAGTTCATGCCTGGCTGAAGTTGCGCTGTGGGTAGGGCTAGGCATGTGGTTCATGGTGCGGCAATACAGATACACACAACACTGGGCATGTATGAACCAAGCCCCAGGGCGGTCTTGTGCTCCTTCATTTCTCCATTCGTGCGAGCCTGCTCTCCAGGTGTCTTCTGCATTGCAACATTGTTGATTGTGTGCCAAGTGGCGACGACGCTTAAACACAGACAAAAGCATTAGTTACTTCCTTGTCCAGTCCAGAACTGAATCACGGCCAGAGCCCTGGGCAAACTCACCACAACCCTTTGCTGTACTGGCGTACTCCGGCTCTGCCCACTCTGCCTACGCTTACAGGGGGGGGGGGACAAAGCTACATGTTCAAGGTCTTAGCCACTGCCTCAGGTAACATGGTTGTGTCCACTGTCCACAACACTACAAGCACCAGCAGTATATGTCCACATGGACATGTCTGTGCTCTGCATAATGAGGTCTGTCCAGCACATCCCCGCCACACTTGGAATTATGTGAATTCTTATTCATGGGTGACTTGCCTCCTTCACACATACTTGGTTCCGACCACTTCCAACATTCAGCTGTTGTGTGTCTGAAGGGCCATGACGTTTTTGGAACATCCGCTGTCCTGTTCTACGTTGCTTCGGTGGTAGTCGGGGGTGGTCCTGGGGGTGGTGGTGGTGGGTTTTGTGGCCCTATTGTATGTCCGAGCTGCATGATCAGTAGCTCCATAACATATGTTGGTCTTCAGATGTGGCTCTGGGCTGGGCTCCCTTTCATACTGTAGCTTGTCGTCCTGCTTTACACCAGTAAAAGGCAGGTGTTAAAGTTTCTACTGCTAACGCAGCTTATCACCGGTTTTTGAATCGCATTGCAGATTTAGCTGGTCGTTGAAAATATCGCAAAGTGGTGTTTTTGTGTTTTTTTGCATGGGAACGCCTACTCTGCATATCATTAGCGTTAGTTGTCGCTCTTATCCTTGGCGATGTTTTTTGCAGAAGCTATCGCTGGAAAACTGGCGATATCGCCAGTTTGCACCAGGTTGCGAATGGGACGATGATTCTTTACCCACTTTTGCTGCCTTAAAGTGCTGATAACCCAGCAATAAGTCCTTGAGAATATGCCCTATAGGTTCTTTCTATTTTTTTTGTCTGGATTTGCGCACCCAGCCATTTAAAAAGCTTTTTTGGGCCGTGGGTGTCCTTGTGGGATCCCCTGAGCAGGCCTAGGGGGTCAGGGTGATTGGACCCTGCCCACTTTCTTGTTTTTTCACCTTTTTTTAAACTCTTTTCTTGTGATTCGCATGTAGCTACAACAAACTCGTAATAAACACAGGGACTCGTTTTAGAGCCACCCTATAACCCAACAGTGGGGACTTGTTGCCGAGTTATCGGCACTTTAGTGCAGCAAAAGTGTTGAAAGAATTATGGCCCCATTCTCAAGTTGGTGCACACTGCCACATTGCCCACAGGCTGATAGTACTAACACAGCGGACAACCAATATCCCTCCGCAGACAAAGCTGCTGGCTGCGCTGCATCTGTTGGCTGGTTCCTTCCAACCAACAACTGCCAGAGTCAGAGGAGTCTCATAGCCAGCCCTATTAAACTTCCACATACATTTCCACAAAAGCAATGGCGGGCCCCTCTATCCGCACCACACGCTTGTCCCAATTCATAGAAGTCCTGCCCAAGCAACCCCAACCCCAGCTGTTGCCTTGCGCCTCTGTTCTCCAGATCCAAGAATGTGGTTTCTGAAATGGGTGTGCGCCAGGTCATGAAGTCCAGTAGTCAACAGCAGTGGAAAAACAGTACTTTACTACAAAAACATAAATTAACAACATGAAAACATCAAGCAATGAGTGACATTCCCAACGGGGAACATCATCAGGGGAACTTGTGGATCCAAATAACTGCAGATCGTCTTGGAAATCCCAATACAATTATGACAATGGTCAAGCTTTAGTATGGTCGCAAACATAATATGGTACAATGTATTGCACTTGGACAAACCGGAATGCTTACAGGTATGATCAATCCTGCACAAAAAGACCGCAAGAGAAGTTTGTGTGGTCGTAAGCTTTGTAGGAAAGAAAAGTAAGGTTACGACCACACAAACTTCTGTTACGGTCTCATTATGCAGGATTTATCATACCTGTAAGCATCACGGTCCGTTTCAGATTGATACACCTGCAGCTTCACTTCACCCACACTGCGCAGGAACAGCTGGAGACCAAGCAAGGTAACCACACCAAAGCAGGCTTCCTGCACGTGTTGGGGACAATTGACTGCACACATGTAGTACTTGTGCCCACTGCCGACACTTCACACAATCACCGCAACAGAAACCACACGTATTCTAACAATGTGCATTCAAAATTGGACCACCGGGGCCTGTACAGAAATGTCATCGGAAACTTCCCTGGCAGTGTGCATGATTCCTACATCTTCTGCAAGCACCCCAGCCCTGGTCCCCAGATCGGTTTGCCGTCTAGCGATGACTGCCCGACCCTGCGCACCTAGACCTCAATGCTCACCTGCCACCACAGGCGTGTCTCCAAGAGGGCTCACCACATGCCAGAGCAACCTCCTCAGCCGTCGCTGAATTCCACGCCAAAGGCCCTCAGTGCAAATTGCTGCATTGCGCCGAGAAGTCATGTATGTCCAGCCTGCTGCCTTTGGTGTACATGCGGTCCAGCAGAGCTCACAATTCCATTGGGTCTTGATTGCCAGAATGGCATATCGAGGACTACGCATCATCGCAGGCTTCACACCCACTCATCTCTGGTGACACTAACTCAGTGCAGCTCAAGTCATCCCCACGTGGCAGGAGGCCTGTGTCAGCCAAAATGCCTCAGCTGCAACTAACTATGTGCACCTCAAGTCATCGCCATGTGGCGGGAGGCCTGTGTTGGCCAAAGTGCCTCTGCTGCCACCAACTCTGTGTGGTAGGTCCCTAGGCCCTCATGCATAAATATTAACCACACAGACACACCCAGATAGAGAGTGGAAATGGCGTCAAGCAAATGTGCCCAGCCCTTTTTATTGGCAGGGTCACATGTCCTGTGATGCCTTTGCTGGATGGATGTGGTGTGGGTATAAACCAGTCCTGAGGGAGTGGCTGTGGCATGCTGATAACTAGACCTGTGATCAGGAGATCACTACAGGGAAGACCTGGGACATGAAGCATTGTCCCCCCCCTATAAGCGTAAGCAGAGTGGGCTGGCCTGCCGTATGCCAGTCCAGTGTAGAGGTGTGAAAAATGATCCCGGGGCTCTGGGCATGGTTCCATCCTGGGCTGGACAAGGAAGTAATTAATGGGTGTGTCTCTGTTGTAGTGTCAGAGCCACGCGTAGCACAATCAATAATGTTGCACCCTGTGACTCAGGTCCCACAACATGAGCAAAATGGATGTAATGGGGAATCACTGACCTACATTCATCCATAGGCTTGAATGATCATAGACATCTGTGTGAATTTGAATGTTCAATGCACATTCCGTGGAGTGTTGTCTTGAGGTATTTTCTTCTCTTGTTTTTGGTATAGCCAGTAGTATGTAGTCATCCAATCTCTCTGCCAATTCCCAAGCATTTACAAATTCTCCATGCACTCTCCTTGCAGTACTCTAATCATTCAGTCAGTACCCATGCACTCATGTAATGACCCAGGCACTACCACATGCACTTCTACAACCCTCTGTATGCTACCTATGCAGTCATCCAACCAACTACACACTACGCATTCGCTCCTTCAATTCCCCAGGTAGTACCCATGCAGTCCAGCAATCACCCTGTCACTCCCCATGCACTCCTCCAATCACACAGCCAGTGTTAGGTACGTATCCAATTACTCCGCCAATTCCCAAGTACTTATAAATTCACCATGCACTCTCCTTGCAGCACTCAAATCATTCAGTCAGTACCCATGTACTCATGCTATGAAAGATGATCATATAAGGTGTTAATAATTAGGTTTCTTTTATTAGTTTGTACAAAGGTAAAGTTAGAAGGGCGTAGCTTAGCTGGCTATGGAGTAAGACATGACTCCTGGGAGCTCCGGCGGGCGCCCTCTATTTTAAGCTATTACAAGCGGAGCTGGGGAGCCCCAGCACTTACCCTTGCGTGGGTCATCAGTGGTGGTGCCCAGAATCGCCGGCAGGAAGGCCGTGAGCGATCTGGCGGCGTCTTGAACGGAGGCGAAGCAGGAGACCCGGAGGACCGGGCGTGCAGGCAGCCATCTTGTGCGCCCCTGGCAGGGTCCCCCACCGGGCAATCCCCCCAGGCCTTTGCGGAGTGGGGACCTGACGGACTGGAGACGAGGTAGCTTTGAGACAGCAGCGCCAATCCTTTCTGGTGCCGGTCGACGAAGAGCTGCGGGTCGTGCAGTGGCGACCCCTAGAGTGGCGGAGAGAGGCTTTGCAGCGGCCCGCTGCGGTCCTGCGCAGGACCCGCCATTTTGTTGGAGAGTTGGCGGGGTCCTGATTCTGGCCCGGTGTAACCCTGTGTTGCGGCAGAGGCGGTGTAGGTGGCAGGCCCTGCATCTGGGCCGACTGTGGTGGCCGGGACCTGACTGGCAGCTTTCGTGCCAAGGAGGACTGTGGCGACATCCCTCGGCGGGGACATGATCGGGGCCTGAGCTGCAGAGCCCGCAGATCGTCGACAGGTACAGTGCAGCGGGGGGAGGTGCGAGGGTCTGCAGCAGTCACCCGCCTCCGTGAGGCTTTCAATTGGGCCAACTCTGGAAGCGCTGACCTAAAGGGCCTGGCCTGGAAGTGGTTGGGGGCAGCGATTGAGAGGTGCGGCAGAGCGCGAGCGGCCCCCTCCGACCCTCTGACTTGCGGCCTCCCCACATACTCATAGGCCCTGGTGGCGGCTGTGGTGCCTTGCTGGGGATTGCACCGGCGGTGGCAGAGAGACAAAGAGCAACAGGGGCCCGGCGGGGCCCGTTGTGAGGGGACTGTAAGGTGCGGACCCCGTGGACATTTCTGCAGCGGGTACGGCGCTGCTGGAGTCTGGGGCCTGAGAGGGAGTAGTGCGGCCACGAGAGCGCCGCCCCACCGTCTGTGGCTGCCTAAGTGGGGGTCCTAACGCATTGCCACAGCATGCCGCTCCGGCTGGGACCCCAGTACCTCCATGCTGGGTAGTCATATAGGTGGGGGGACTTGGACTGCACCCCTAGGGTGGTCAGACACAGAGGCGCTGCCCTAACTCTACGGGGGCCTGTGGTTTCCTCTACGCTGGTGGCCTGCATCCCCTATGCTGCGGGCTGCAGGCCCCCATATTGGGTACTACGGGATCGGGGGTCACAGGAGAGTGGCATAGGCAGAGCGCCCCCGCCCCTATTGAAGATCCCTGCACCGGAGAGAGTGTGCACTGTCTGCGAGATCTGGCGGCCCACGACTGCAGCTCACCAACTGCTCTCATGCCGGGGTCTGTCACCCTTGGTGCCTGTGTGTTTCGTGCCCCCCCCTCCTGCCTGTGACGGTCTTGGGAGACCTGTGCTCCGGCCCCCCCTTGGACTGAGCATCTTGCCATCCACCTGCACGATACTGGGCATGATACACCTGTGGTGGGGCCCTCATCTCGTGTGCACCTTCGGGGAGATTCAGCTACTGCGAGTTCGCTGCGGGACCCCTTGACGACTCGTCTTTGGGCGGACTGGGATCCTGGACTGCAGTGCTCCAGGGAGGGGGTCGAGTGGACTCTCTGCTAGGACTTGGATACTGCCTTCAACGACCCCGGCTCCAGCCCTCGAGGCGCTGGTGGGCCGGGCGCGCTGCATCAACCCTGGCCATGACGCGATCCAAAGGGGGCAAGACTGAGGTGACAGTGCCCCCCAGGGACAACTCGGTGGTGGCGATGTGAGGCAAGGCCGGGGCGGCGGCACCGGTGGCGGAGGCATCACGGACCTCCGGGGACACGGCCCCGGTGATGCAGGCGTTCATGACGTCCTTTATGTCGGAGCTTAAAATGGAGATTGGCTCCCTTCGCTCTGAGGTCCACACTTGTGTGCGGGAGTTGCGCCGGAAGGTTACGGACTTGGGAGACCGTGTGGACGGTCTGGAGAAGACAGTTGATGCCCGTACTGAGGACCAGGAGCTCCTGTGGCAACGCCTGGCGATGCTGAAGGAACAGCACATAGAGCTGCAGGTCAAGCAAGAAGATCTGGAGAATAGGAGCCGCCGGAACAACCTCCGCATCTTGGGAAGGATATCCTGACCTACGTAGCGCAGCTCCTCCATGAGGTCTGGGGAGACGACGATGGCGCGCCACCGGCCCGGGACCGCGCCCATCGGGTCTCCGGACCGCCGGGGCGCCCGGGTGTCCTACCGAATATCCTGATGAGGGTCCATTTCTTCACGTAGAAGGAAGCCATCCTGCGGGCTGCGCGAAGCAAGCCGGACCTTACTTATAGGGGCCATAAAATTAAAATTTTCCAGGACCTGACACCCAACACCCTCCAGCGGCGGCGGGCCTTCAAACCGGTGACAGAAAAGCTGCGGGAACTGGGCATCGCTTACCAATGGGGCCACCCCTTTGCCCTTATCTTCCAGTGGGAAACCAAGCGAAGAGTCGTGAGGAAATTCGCTGAGGTGGCACAGCTCCTGCAACTGCCGGCGTTGCCACCGGCGAGCCCGGTTCACCCGCGGAGGCAGGAGCGTATCCCAGCCAAACCGACCTGGACCACGGTCCAACGACACCGACGTTCACCTCGCGTGGATGAGCAGGCCGTCTCCCAGTCTAAGCAAGACATTGTTGCCCACATCAAATCTTTGGAGGGAGACCGTGAGGAGGCTACATCCCGCCCGCCAACCCTGTGACCCTGCAGATGGGCGTTCATGACCATCCACGGCCCACATGGCCTGGGAGTAGGCGCTCTCCCCCCTTTGCCTCAAGATGTAACTGAGGGTGGCTGTCCTACCCGGCTTTGCACCCCGGCTCCTTTCTTTGGGGTGGACAACCCTGGGGCTCCTTCCCACGATGACCTCGAGACTGACTACGCCCCTATTCCTGGTGTTCCCTGAGGCAGTGACATCCCGGGCATATCCGAACCCCCGGGTGTAGAATGCCCAATGACGGGATCAGATGGACTTGGCCCTGTTGGCCAGTGTTGGATCATGTATTTTCTTTCTTGTCTCTCTCTTCTCTCCGTCTAACCTTGTCTTCCTTCCTTTTCCCTCCTCTCTTCCTTACCTGTGCGGGGTGGAGGGCTGTGTGGCAGTGGCGCTTGGCCTGAGATGCGCTGGCGAACAGTGTCTGTGTTGGTAGGCGGCTGCGGGGTGGGGGTGGGAGGTGCGCGGGCGACTCCCACTAGACCTTCACTATGACTGCCCCCTTACCTAGTCCCCTAAAGTTCCTGCCGCTTAACGTCAAGGGCCTGAACTCCCCCAATAAGAGGCGGTAGACCTGGCAATATCTCCTGCAGCAGAACCCTGACATCATATTTCTCCAAGAGACCCATCTTCTGCAGGCAGATGTTGGGCGTATGGTGCACCCCAGATACCCACTCCAATTTTGGGCTGATGCAAGCACTAAGGCAGCAGGCGTGGCGATTCTCTGTAGACATGGCATCAGGCGGGGGACTCCAAGCCCTTCAGGAGTGAAGACGGGCGCTTCCTCAGGGTGAGTGTTGGCATCGGCCGGCACACCTTTACCGTATATAATGTGTACGTACCCAACCAGTTGCAGGATCGGTACCTACGCATGCTTTTAAACACGCATGTCCCGCGGGGGGACCCCTCTCTGATCCTGGGGAGAGACTTTAACTTAGTCTGGGACCCGGATGTTGACCCTAGTGATACCTCGACCTGTGGCTCTGGGGCCATGTCTTTTGCGCTGTGCGCCCAGATCTAGGGCCTGGGGATCTATGATGTATGGCGCTACCGTTCCCCGGGGTTGAAGGACTATTCTTTCTACTCTCATGCCTACCGCTCATACTCCCGTATCAATTATTTATTTATTTCCCACGCTCTGATGAGGGACGTTCTGGGCCCTTCCATATCTGCCGTCTCACTATCGGACCATGTGCATGTTGAACTGCTCCTACAGGACCCGGTCGTTCACCCCGCTCGAGAGGCACGATGGCGTTTGCCACCAGGCGTCCTCCAGGACGCAGCCGATGTAGACAGCATTAAGGAGGCTATAGACTCCTACTTCGCCAGCAATGACCTGCCGGAGACACCCTTCCCTGTTGTATGGGACGCCTTCAAGGCGACGATTCGAGGGCACATCACCGCCCCCTCGATTGCACGGACTCGTGCGGCCTGGACTCTCGAAGATAATCTTGAGCGGGACATAAAACCGGAGGAACAGCGGGACCATAGTGGCATATCTGCTGTGTCTAGATGGCGGCTCGCCAATCTCAGAGCTCTTGCGTACCAACAAGGTGGAGTCTTCCCTGTTAGCCATGAAGCAGAAATACTTCAATGGTGGGGACAAGGTGGGAAGCTTACTGGCGAGGCGCCTGAGGGCGCGGGCGGCCAAGTCTCACATCGCCAGTGTCCAGCTCTCTGACGGGACCAGAGCCATCTCCGAGAAGGATAAATGCGAAGCATTCCGAGCATACTACACCACGCTTTATTAGGAGGAACCGCCAGACCCGGGAGCGGTGGCGGAAGTCCTGAATGCCTATACGGGGGCACCGCTACACCCGTGCCATGCGACGGCTTTGGGAAGCCCGATCGCCCAGGAGGAGATAGCGGCCTCCATACGGGATCTCCCCCTTGGGAAAACCCCAGGGCCGGATGGTCTGCCTCTATCCTTTTACCGTTTGTTCCAGGCGCAGCTTGGCCCTCATCTCTTGAGGCTGTTTAACTCATTTTCCAATGCGAAGGGACCGTCTAGTGACAAGGGAACGCCGGAGATAGCGCTGATTCTGAAAGCATGAAAGGATCTGACACAGTGCGCCTCGTACCGCCCCATAGCTTTACTGAACACCGATTTTAAGATCTACACCAAACTCCTGGTGAAGCGTCAGGACCCCCACATGCCGGGTCTCCTGGACCCGGATCAGGTTGGCTTCATTCGCAATCGGCAAAGGGCGGACAACGTCCGCAAAATAGCCCACCTGGTGGGGAAGGCGCGTCATTGGAATATTCCGGCTTGCCTCCTCTCGCTGGACGCAGAGAAGGCTTTCGACCGGGTGGGCAGGACCTTCTTGCGGGCGGTCCTAGGCAAGCTTGGTCTGGGTCCGGACATGATCACTAGGATCATGGCGCCATACCTCACCCCACAGGCCCGGATTCGGATCAATGGTCAGCTCTCGGTGCCGTTCCCCATCCACAGGGCCACCCGGCAGGGGTGCCACCTATCGCTCTTGCTCTTCACCCTAGTGGTAGAACCGCTGGCGGCAATGCTCCGTCAGGCACCCGACATACATGGTATCTACATGGGGGGCTGCGAGAACAAGGTGTCACTGTTTGCTGACGATCTTCTCCTCACCCTTACTCACCCTGGCGAGTCCCTGCAGGCACTCCACTCTGTGCTGACCCTTTTCGAGCGGGCCTCTGGCCTTAAGATTAACCACAGCAAGTTTTGGGCCCTCAATATTACCGTTCCGGAGACAGACATTCCCCACCTTAAGCAGCTGGCGCCATACCAGTGGGCCGCCCAGAGCATCCGTTACCTCGGATTGCAGATCACACCTTCCCTGGACACTTGGACGTAAGTAAACTGGGGGGAGTGTCGACGGTCGGTCCTGGAGGAATTACGACAGTGGAAGCCCCTAGTACTCACATGGCTGGGCAGGCTTAACGCTGTCAAAATGTCAATCCTCCCTAAAATCCTGTACCTATTTCAGTGTCTCCACATGCCCATCCCGCTCCACTACATTCGTGCTCTCCAGCGTGCCCTCACAAACTTCATCTGGGGCGGTAAGAGGCCTTGGTTCTCCCAGAAACTGTTAATGTCACCGCGGGTCAGGGGGGGACTGGCATGCCCTGATTTATTGGACTACTATTGGGCCTCGCACCTCTGCTTTGTGGTGTAGTGGGGAGTGACGGATGGCTTCACATGGATCGGGCCATGACGGGGCGAACTATTTGGGACTTAGTCTGGCATCAGCGGGCAGCACGCTCTAAGAGCGCCTACCTGGCAGTCCCTACGAAGACGGTGCTTGACGTCTGGGATGCGGTAGCTGTGCGCAGAGGCATTACGACCTTTCCCTCTCCGCACACCCCGATTGAGGGGAACCCGTCTTTTCCGACGGTGCACCGAACATGAGCCTTTGCCAAGTGGATGCAACGGGACTGCAGGGTGGTTACAGACCTATTTGAGGAGGGCAAAGTCAATGTAGGAAAGAGTTCCGTGTCCCTTTGACGGCGCAATTACAGTATACCCAGCGGCGGCATTGGGTGACTGCAGACACAATGTACCAGGCAGCCACGCGCGCCTTAAGAACCAAAATGCCTACTGCACTCAAAATTGTAGTGTAGCGCAGCGTGTGTCCATGAGGACACCAAGAAGCAATTGCAATAACAGCTGCTAGAGAAACAAAGTAAAGTCTTTAAAGCAAATCTTCATTTAATGTCCTTGATAGCCAGCCAACACGTGTTTCGTTGCTTTGGAAAGTGAATTCCACGACTCCTTAGGGCTTACGTAAAATATGGGCCCTCTGGTAGATCGCTAATCCGGTGATAATTCTGACACGGCTCCGCTCCTGACCGGGTGATATGTCTATGTGGCAGTGCGGACGTGCGTTTCAAGTTGTTGTCTGCTGAAGGTAATAAAAACACTTGAAACACTCGAATGCGAGTGAGGTGAGAACTTGTCAAGACTTGTATATAGAAATTCAATGGACGTATGGAATGGAGGTGCCGGCGTCCTAGAGGGCCGTATAAGATGCGAGTTTACAAATGCCTGCAGTCCTGCAAGGAGTGTGGCGAGTCTGAAGGTTCGATGGAGCGAGTACGCTCATGGAGTAATAAAGTCCCTGTTGCGGGAAGTTAGACCTGGAATGCAGGACGTGCCTGCTTCCTAGTTGTGTTCCAATGCTTGGACTTGACCACGCGTGCCTTCACACCCTTTGAACTGCTGGCCCGCCTCCCCATTGAATCCAAAGGGCTGGTGTCTCGTATCTACCAGATCCTCCAGCACCCGCAAACGCCGCCCTCCCACCCTTACCAGGACAGAGGGCAGGCGTTGTCGGACACGGACATTACCCCTGCGCAATGGCATAGGCTCTGGCGAGACATCCCCAAAATATACCGTAGCATCCCACAGCGGGAAAATGCCTATGAATTGATTACCCAATGGTATTATACTCCCCAGCGTCTTCACCAGATGTTTCCTAACTCCTCGCCCCTGTGTTGGCGGTGCCGATCTGCAACGGGGAATCTCATTCATATCTGGGGGCGTGCCCGGCGCTGACCCTCTTCTGGAAGGAGGTCCTTAGCCACATCAAGAGGGTGCTGGGATTCCCTTGGCCTGAATTCACAACCACCATCCTGCTAGGTGTCAAGCCTGCCGCTCTAAAGGCCCTGACCAGGAGTGATTGGATCCTGGTGCTCCAAATGCTGGGCGGTGTCAAACAGCTTATAGCCATATACTGGAAGAAGCCTCTAATTGGTCAGGCACCTTTCAATAGTTCACTAAGCATGCATATAACTGCATAAATACTCTCTGGGGTTGTAGGCGCAACGCTGTGCATAATTTTCCTTCCCCCTGGAATTTATTGCCACCTGATATGCCCTCCTACCACGCGGCCGGCCCTGAGTAGGGTTGTAGGCTTATCGCTGTGTATCTGGCTCCCCTGTGGAGTGTGACCCTCTTCCCTTAATGAAAATAAAAAAGATTGAAAACAAAGGTAAAGATAAATGATGCCACATATTTTAAGACTGAATGGTGAAATAAGGTGCTGTTAATTAGGCTTCTTTTTGTAGTCTGAACAAAGGTATAGTTGAATGATGCCATATAATTTTAGATACAAAGGTGAAGATGTAGAATAAAAGTGTGGTTTTAAAAATGCTCATAATAGGTGTTGTTAATTAGACTTCTTTGTTAAGTCTATTGAGAGGTATACTTTAATGATGTCATATATTTGTAGATAGAAAGGTCAAGATGTAGCTCAAAGGTAAACAGCCACATATCACCCTTGCAGGCATGTTGTACTTATCTACTTAACTAGATAATATGTAATGATTCATCTATGTGTTCTGATTGTATTTATGCAGTTATATGCATGCTTAGTGAACTATTGAAAGGTGCCTGACCAATTAGAGGAGTGCAAAGGTAGTGACTAGATGTTTTCCATCATTTGAGAATGTTAGTACCTCACTCTCAAATGTGGAAGTTAGTAAGAAGATTGTACTATGTAAAAAGTCCTGCAATCATTTTTAGTGACTTAAACAGTAATTTATTGCATGGGTCAGTATTAGATGTAATAAAAGTTTGTGATGAAATAGAGTTTCATTACTTTTTTCCTGAACAAGAGTGTAGAGAAATTGAGAGTTTGATAGGTATAGGTACTGAAGAAGACAAGGAAGATAGTAGTACTAAGAAGTTTGAAGAAGAAATTACAAATTTTAAGGTCATTTGTTGTGAAAGACCAAAGTATGTTTGTATTTGTGTTCGACAAACTCACTATAAAAATCAAACTAGAAATGTTGATCTGTATTTAAAAAGTGAAAAAGAATACAACGATGAGTGGAAGGAATTTGGAGCTTATTTGTTGGTGGAAAATTGCTTTAAGTTGGGTAGTGATCAACGTATTTGTAAATATTGTTATACCAAATCAGACAAGAACAAAATGCCAGCTAGAACTGTACATAGTAACCTAGGGTTAGTCGCTATTCCCCAGAACTGGTAGATTTAAACACATATAAGTCCATTCTGATTCAATCTGTGTACCCATTTCAAGCTATTGCTCATATGGAGCCTAAAACAGGTAAGCTGCCTCCATCAGATTTACAAGGAGGCTTAAAAGGAAGAGTTGTGTATTTACCTTTAGATTTAAAAAAAATCTTGAAAGTATTGGTGTAGAGAAAGAGGAAACTGAACCTGTAGATATTCTAGTTAATGGTGTTCCTACGAAGAGTCGGAAAATATGGCAATAATTAGTAGATATCAGCAAAGTGCAAAAGGCTATGTTATATCTCACAAAAAACAATGTTTACTACAAAAATTTGTGTGAGAAAGAAGAAACCTATTTAGTTGAAGATAGCGACATTTTAAGTGGCCATATTGAAAAAGTGGACATCTCCAAAAGTGAAAAAATGTATGAACATTCTAGTGTACATCCTTCACATTCAAAGGAAGTGATTGGAAATACTATTGAATTTTTCCAAATGAAGAAAGCAAAAGGAACTCCCATGAGTGTTTGGGGAAGAAGCTTGAAAGCTCATTGTTTTCTACAGCTCTTCCCCACTGGAAAAGGTGGACGATATGACAAACAACCAGTACAGATTCCAGCATCAGAATATCGTACAGCAAGATTGTACTCAGAAGATCCAAGATTTCTACAATGGATTCCCTACATATTTTATCTTTTGTTTGAAAGTGACACATCTGGACTTTCATATGCAGTGAACCACATATTAAAAAAGGAGTTCATCTTCAACATGTTTCTGCAAAGGAGTTCATGGACAAAGCAGAACAGAGAGATGATCATTTAGAATCTCAGTTGATTAATTTGATGGTGGGTCAACGTGGTACTGATGAGTACTGGTATTGTCATCAAGGAGAACTTAAATGTATATTAAGGAACTTAGGAACCCCTACATGGTTTGTCACGCTAAGCTGTTCTGAATACGCAAGGGATGATTTACTTGAATTTCTTCGCGAAGCAAATTCAAATATTAAAAACATTAAATTCAAAACAGCTGGAGAGCTGTGTTCCTTGGATCCAGTAAATGTGAGCAGATATTTTAATCATAGGTTTCAAGCTATGATGTCTTTTATCCGCAATAAAAACAGCCCACCTCTTGGCGGAGTTATTGATTTCTTTTGGAGAAAGGAGTACCAAGCTAGAGGTGCTCCTCATATACATATGCTTTTATGTATCAAAGATGCACCTAAGTTTGGAACTGATTTGTATGAGACTGTTTTATCTTTTATTGAAGACTATGTTACATGTGCTATACCAAAAACAAGAGAAGAAAATACCTTAAGACAACAAATTTTACGGTGTCAAACTCATCGATGTGGCAAATGCTGTTGACGGAAATACAAGTCAAAGGAAAAGTTTTATACCAAATGTCGTTTTAAATTTCCACGTCCAGTAATATCCAAAGGAAGAGTCAACAGTTTCATGTCAGCAGTGAGGCATGCTATCACTAGAAAATCTTCAAAAAATACTTACAATTTAAAAGGAAGTGAAGAATCAAAGTATATTAATGATTATAATCCAGTGATTTTGTGGATGTGGAATGCAAATATGGATATCCAGTATGTTGCGGATAATTCCATTGCTGTTGCTCGGTATGTAACGTCATACATAACAAAATCTGAAGTTGAAAGAAATGTGGGAAGAAGAAGTTTCCCAAGAGAAGACTCTTAGTAAGAAATTGTACAGCTTTAGTTTAAAGATGCTGTCCCCTCGAGAGATTGGATCCTTTGAATGTTCAGATCAGTTGACCTCTGCAAGTTTATATTCAAGTTCAAGAGGAATCATTTGGGTTAGTCCAGGTCTTGCTGCAACAAGAAATCGAGTACTTAAATCTATAGAAGAATTTGAATATTTAGCATTAAATGAATCAGAAAGACCAGATATTGTTAAAACAAACATGTTGGATACGTATTATCCTAAAAGAAGTCCTTATCTTGAAAACATATGTCTCCAATACTACAGCTTTAAAAGAAAAATTAAAGAGAACATAAATGAAGAGAAATACACAGTGATTGTTTCTAATGTATGTTTGGTGAGACATTATTATTATTATTATATCTGATTTTGTAGAGCGCACAGCTACACGTGGGTTTTCCGGCGCTTGGGGAACAGAAGTGCTAGAAGGCAGACGGAAATGTAGGGAACAGATTATCGGGAAAACAGCCATGTTTTCACTCCTTTGCGGAACTTGAGATAACATGTTTCAGACCGCAAAGGGATGGGAAGCGAGTTCCAAAGCGTGGGTGCCAGGTAAGAAAAAGAGCGCCCTCCAACTCTGGCACGCTTGAAACGGGGGACAGAGAATCTGCAGTGGGTAGACGATCTAAGGGTGCGTGAGGGACAATATTGTTGAACTAAAGTGGATAAATAGTGAGGGGATTTTCCAGCTTTGATACGGTGCATAAAGCATAATGCTTTGAATTTGGACCTGGATTCTATGCGCAGCCAATGCAGGCTACGCAGGGAGGAAGAAGCAGAGGAAGTTCTAGGCAAATTACAGAGGAGACGGGCAGCCATGTTCTGAACCACTTGGAGCTTCCGGGTGACCTCTTTGCAGGCACCCAGAAGAAGTACATTACCGTAGTCCAGGCGAGATGTAACTAAGGCCTGGACCCCTGACTTCTGGGTGTCTGGGGGAAGCATAGACATAGTAAAGGAAATCTCATTAATCACAGGAAACTGAGTTGCAATACTCAAGATAAAAGGCAATTTGTCTAGTTAGCACTTCTGCAACTCTTCAAGCCTTGGTGTAATGAAATGGAATTACTTGGAGATTGTGTTAATGCATTTAAAGATAGCATTGAATGCACAGTTTTTCAAAATTATTTACAAGAAGCTACTATTGCAGCTGAGATTGCTACTGACAGTCCTCAAGACAGTCTCCACTGTTTAAGATATGCTGGGAGAACCAGTTCATGACAATGAAGCAGCAAAGTAGAAGCAGCAAAGTAGAAACGGCAATGCATCAAGCTCAACAGGATATTATGGAGTTGGTAAACTTGGAAGAGCAAGTAAATATTGAACAGAAAGAAATATATCAGCAAGTTACAGAACAGATCGACCATGGTTTACATCATGAAAATAAAGAATGCAACTGCACATCATTTCAACCTATCCGAATGTATATCAGTGGTCAAGCTGGTACAGGAAAACGTTTCTTAATTAAAGTTTTGACCAGTTATTTACAGAAAACCACAAAATCACATTTATCTTGTGTTTTAACCGCTCCAACTGGGTTAGTAGCACACAACATTAAAGGGATTACATTACATTGTTTACTAATGCTACCTGTTGAACATGAAAACAAGTTGGAATATCACAAGCTTTCTGGAGAAGCTTGTTTTGAAGTTTCAAGAGTACTAAAGAAAATGAAACTACTGATAATTGATGAGGTTAGCATGGTCTCAAACGTAATGCTTGCCTTTGTACATTTACGAATGCATCAAATTTGAAAAACAGATTATGATGTGTTATTTGGAGGAAAACATGTAATTGTTTTCGGTGATCTACTGCAACTTACTCTTGTAAAAGGGGATCCAGTTTTTAAAACACTTCTGCATGATGATACCAGAAAATCTTTGGGAAGTATTGGAAATGTCAACATTTGGTCATATATATTTTCAGTGCAAAGAACTTATTGTAAATATGCGACAGGCAAGTGATGAAGATTATGGAAGTATCCTTCAAGATATAAGAATTGGTGTTTTGACAGAACATGGAAAAGAAGCTTTGCAAAGTCAGCTACTTACAAACTTGTTTCCAAATGAAAATGGTGCTCCAGAAAATTTGAGAAAAGAAATCTATAATCGCCCCAATGCCAACACTGCAAGAGTGTCCTACATTCAATGAAGAACTTTTAAGCTGGAAAAACATAAAATAATAAAAATGGAAGCTATTGCTAAAATAGAACATGAAGGAATTACTATCTTTTTTTTTAAAACATACTTTTGTTTATTTTGTATATTTTGTATCTCACATCATGTTACGCATCTTATACAGCCATTCCTTGTTACAATAAGTAATTACATGATATCATCACATTCCATCCGAGAGTGCGGTATAGACAATCATTTTTAGTAATATTGCAGATGTCATTGGTGCTTTCGTTACGAAATTGATCTCAGTTTTTCGACCACATTTAATAACAGTGTTTCAATCAACTTGTCCCCAACTCCCCCCTCTCATAACCACCCAGTCTCAAGCGTACTTATAAAATCTTAAATATCTCGTACAAGGTGGTGCAGGCTCATAATAAGGTTATGCATGTGTATGTGAGATCTCTGTTTATGCACTATTTACAGAGTATGGGTATCTAAGTGCATGCAGCTGTATGGATCATAAAAGTTCTTGAGCAATATCAGTTGATTTCATGGCCTCTAGCATAACGTCACATTCCAACACTATTAGTGTCTTCCGTAAGACTCTGAGCTCCTCTCTGCGCAGAGCCGCACTTTCAGCACTGCCCTAACGCAATAGCTCTGTGTGCGAGGTTAATATAGCTGGGGTTTTTTGTGATTTCCATCAGCCCGAATAGCTAAGATGAACGCTAGGTCTATAAAGGGATATTGGGGCCGATTCACAGAACTAACTTAAGACAAAATCCTAAACTTACTACTTTTGGTATTCACAGAAGTTAGGATTTTGTCTTAAGTTTGTCTTAAGACAGCCTTAAGACAGACTTAAGACAAAATCCTAATTTAAGTCTGTCTTAAGTTTGTCTTAAGACAAACTTAAGACAAAATCCTAACTTCTGTGAATACCAAAAGTAGTAAGTTTAGGATTTTGTCTTAAGTTAGTTCTGTGAATCGGGCCCATTGTACTTTATGTTTGGACATTTGTTTTTGAGCCCGATGATGAAGCATGTCACCAACCAGGTTGGTGAGTGGGGGCTTTCTATAGTGACCCAAGAGGGGTCCTATCCCTTTTTTCCTGCTCCATTTGTATCCTAGTTTTGTTCTTGGACACTCTTGCTTTGTTTAAACAAATATAACCGGGGACTAAGAGTGTTTCCTGACTCTCCCTACCTCTCCTTTAGTTTTCCTGGACATTGGTTTATGCAGCCCTAGAATGCATTCCTCTACTGTATTCTGTATTTCATGGTTTACAGCTTCCCCTGTTATTTGCCTAATGGTGTCCCAGTACCCCTGCACTTTCAGACAAGTCCATAGCATGTGAAGTAGGTCTGCTCCTTCTAACAAACATCTCGGGCAATAATGCTGCGTCTGGGGGAACTAATTAATGCAGATTGAGGTAAACTCGGTGTAACACCATAGTCTGGATAAATTTAAACTTCGCATTTCTCAATGTTTTCCTTGGGTGTTCAAGCACCGTTGCCCATTCCTTATCTTCAAGGTCCCTGTCTATGTCCTCAGTCCATGCAGTACTCAGTGTGTCCAAAGTGACCCGTGTATGTGAACTGATGCCTATGTAGAGCCATCGAATAAGGTGTCTGCCTCTACCCATATAATGTACCATCTTGACCAGATCACTAGTGGGGGGGTCTTGTCTCTGTGGGGCCCAATGTGTTTTTATATATTGAATTAGTGCAGCATGTAGCAAATATAAATGTGCCGGGTCCCGGTTTCATTAACAAAGTTTTCATGGTCAAGCAGCGTCTCGCCTCCGAATAGGTCTGCCACTGTGCTAATACCTGCATCCAACCAGGGTGCCAATTTGCGCTTAGTGAGCCTGCTGACCGCCAATGGGATCCCCAACAATGGAATGTTACCCGTGTATGCAGGGGGTGTGGGTGTATACTGCAGCTCCGCCTTCTAGCACCGGAGCGCCGTGCTTAGTAGTGGGGGAGGTCTCTCTGGGGTCTACTACCAGGCAGTAATAAGACATGTAAGGCACCAATGTCTGCCTCCGTGTATCGTATTTCTTGTAAATTGCGCCCCGCCGTCCAGTACGACAACCACTGTAATTGGCATGCATAATAATACGCACAGAAGTCCGGAACGCCCAGACCCCCCCAGGCGGGTACCCACTTGCAACTTTTTTCAGACTTATACGTTGTCTACCATTGCCCCAGATAAGGTCAATGAGCAAATTATTCAGCAGTTTAAACGTAGCCTGTGGCACTATTAGCGGTAAGATAGTGAAATAATGCAATAATCTCGGCAGGACCACCATTTTGGTCAGGGCTGCCCTCCCCCTAACAGGCAACGGCAGTGCAGTCCAGAAAGTGATACTGGAACGCAAAGCTCGGATTGCTCTGTGCAAATTACCATCTAACATATCTTCATGTGTCCGATAAATCTGGATACCTAGCTACTTTAATGTGTTCTGGGCTACCTGGAGTGTCTCCAAAGTCTATGTCTGTAATTTCTGCATGCTCCGTGAAGAAGAAAGCGTGCGATTTTGCAACGTTAAATGGCCAAGCCGGACAAGGTTTCAGAGTGACGATATGTCTCATATATTGGGGCCAAGGGCAGACGGAGTTCCGGAAGGTACTTAATAATGTCATTGGCGTACGCCGAAAAAAGGTGTGATGTGTTACCTATTGGTACACCCCAGTCAGTAAAATCTTTGCACATTTTTATAGCCAATGGTTCTAGTGCCTGTATAAAGATAAGAGGCGACAGAGGGCAGCCCTGCCTAGTCTCTTTATGTATGGAATATTCCTCTGAAATATGTCCACCTGTACGGGCTCGCGCTGTGGGGGCCATATATAGTAGGCGCAGCCAGGCAATATATCCCTCCGGGATCCAAAATTTCCCCAGTGCCTGTGCTTGTCTTAGATCTATGGAAATACAGCCCGCATGAGAGTATCGGTTTGGGGCTTCTGTCATTAGATAGTGTAGCTTCCTAATATTTAGTGATAGGCTGCGTGCTGGTAAAAAAAAACTGTTTTGTCTATATGAACTAGTTTGGGCAAGGAGGGCAATAGCCTGTTGGCCAGTACCCTACTTAATATTTTATATTCTGTGGTTAATAATTGATAACGACGATAGTTGGCCATATCTGTGGAGTCTCTCCCTGTCTTCGGGAGTGATACAACTGGTGCGTGTGCCGTGGTGAGTGGTAGAGAGCCCTTCTCCCATGCTGTCTTATATAATAATTCTAATTAGGGCACTAGGGATTCTGCGTACATAGTGTAAAATTCAATTGGGAGCCCGTCCATACCAGGGGTTTTATTACGCGGAAGTCCCTTCATGGCGACTCTGATCTCAGAGTGGGTAATGGGCCCTGATAGATCTTTCTGGGCTTCCGCCGTGAGTCTCGGGTATGTTAGGGTGGATTGAAAAGCCTCCATTTCTACCTCAGTGTTGCAGTCTGGTGCACCGTATAGTGTGGCGTAATATTGTCTGAAGGCAGCGTTGATATCTACTTGGTTATTAACATTGACTCTGTCCACTATTGTAACCTCATGTATAACCACCGCAGGAGGGGCATTGCGAATCAATCTGGCGAGTAAAGTCCCAGACTTATCTGCTTCATTGTGGGCTCACCGCGAATATGCCAGGTAGTCAATGACCCGCAATGACTCTAGGAGCTCTGCATGTTTTATTCTCGCCTCCTGAAGTGGACCTTTTTTGTCATCGTTGGTTATTGCTTCTTGTTCCAGCCGGCCCATTTTCTTTTCCACCTCTACTAGGGACTTATGTTTTTCCTGTCTGGCACCCACAGTCGTACTAATTGCTTTTCCCCGGATCAAAGCTTTAAAGACGTCCCATTCTATCAGTCTGTATGTCGCCGTATTGCTATTTTCTGTGAAATAATGCTCAATAGTTTCTAAGAGATCATTGTGGAATACTGAATCTTCCAACATCTGCGGCCACAGTCGCCATGTGGGAACAGGGGTGGGCCCCCTTCCCCGTACAATGACCATCTCCAGTGGGTTATGATCCCAAAAAGTTTTGGGCAAATATGTAATGTGAGGCACTTGCATCGCTATCCTATTGAAGCAATATATCCTGTCTATTCTTGTATGTAGGTCATGTACTGGGGAATAAAAGGAGTACTCCCTGTGTGTGAGGTGGCGCATCCTCCAAACATCGCATAGTTCTCATCCATCCGCCCATCTGCCCAGTGCCTCTGCTTGTTTAAACACTCCTGCTCCATGTAGGGGCGGATGTGACCTGTCTAGAGACATATCCATAACCGCATTGCAATCTACTCCTACTATCCATGGGTGCGTATCCCATACCACCAGTGCCCCACTCACTATGTCCCAGTATTTATCTTTGTCAAAATTTGGAGCACATACTGTGCCTCACACTACAGGTTGACCATCTAACGTACCCCTCACAAATATCTCCCGAGCTATTAATGGCACTCCATGTCTCACCCAAATTGTGGTCCCCCTCACAAAACTGGAAGAAGAAGTGAAGAAGATTTGACCCCTCCATTTCTTGCGGAGTTTTGCCACCTCGCTGTCCACCATATGAGACTCTTGCAGGTATACTATCTGTGCTTTACAGCGCTGCAGTTGTGCGTGCACTTTGTGGCATTGCTGCACTGAGCCCATACCCGTATGTTCCATGTTGTTATGTTGTATCTACCCGGCGCATGCATCATGTTGTGTTCTGCAGCGGTTGAGAAGCTAACGTGGTTCTATAGCGAAAGAGCCCTGTTGATGGCTAAGGAGGAACTTAGGAGTGTATTGGATGCTGGAGGAAAGGCCGCCTTGATCTTATTGGATCTCTCGGCAGCCTTTGATTCGGTAAACCACGACATTCTCCTCTGCCGTCTTACTGAAGCAGTAGTGCACGAGTCGGCTCAAACTCTGCTAGCCTCCTACCTGTCCAACAAGACGTTCATGGTTGAGCTGGGAGAGGCAAAATCTAAATCTTTCAGCTCGCCATGTGGTGTACCCCAGGGGTTGTTGCTAAGTCCCACTCTATTTAATCTGTACGTGGCACTCCTGGCGGCAATAATAAGGGACTGCTGCTTCCTTGCACTTCATATGCTGACAACACCCAAATCGTGGTGTCAATTACAAACAATGTCAAAGAGACAACTGATAGATTTAAGAAATGCATGGAAAAAATTAACCAATGGATGCAGGGCAATTGCCTGAAATTGAATGGGAATAAAATCGAAGTCATGCCGTTGGGGACAGACATGCAAATCTAGTCCCAGGACTGGTGGCCTGATAGCCTGGGCCAACGTCCATCCCCAGTTAATAAGGTAAGAAACCTAGGGATACTCCTGGACACTAAACTGACATATGAGGTACAAACTAACAAATTAGCCTCCTCCATCTGGTCCATTCTAATAATGATCAGGAAACTTCTACCGTTCATCCCCCAGGAGTCGTGCAAAACAGTGGTAACTGCGCTGGCTGTGTCTTGTCGAGGCTGGATTACGGAAACGCTCTATATGCCGGGATCCAGGTCAAGCAGCTGGCAACACTACAACGTCTACAAAATGCAGCAGCTAGACTGGTGTTGTACAGTCCCAGGTATGAGCCAATAGCGCATAGACAGATCTCTCCACTGGCTCCCAATCGGAAAAAGAGTAAAATTCAAATCCCTGTGTCTGACCTACAAAGCCCTCCACAGAATGGGTTCCCAGTTCCTGAGAACTCACTTGAAATGGTATGAGCCATCTAGGACCTTGAGATCCAGTCATCAAAAATTGATTCAGGTGCCAAGATTTAAATAGGTCCGGTGGGGAGGGAGGCGCTTTCTGCTACATGCAGCTAAGACATGGAATATGCTCCCAACGACAATCAAAAACAGCCCCTCACTGCTCTCTTTTAGAAATGAGATAAAAACCTGGCTGTTAACCGCAGGTTGGTAAATACATAACTTGGAAGCTAGCTGGTCTCCTGCGTCTACCCAGCGCCAAGACACCCATGGGCAATCGATCACTTTACAAAACTACAAATCACATTAAATCAAACCATAGTAATCTGTATGATGAGACCGTCCCTCCCCCCGAAAAACCCAATACTCGGTCTGGTCACCAAACTATACTGGACCATGTAACTTAACTAAACCAATGAGAACTCAATGGTCATGTAAAGCGCTTTCACTATGTGAGGGACATGTGAGGGACATTGCTAGCGCTCCGCATGCCATGTATCCTTTGTCACAACAATACAAAAAAAGCTTCTATTGGAGCCTGGGCCTAATTAGCATTTTACCACTTAAAATGAGCATATCGCTACTGTGATCATCATGTTACAAAAAAAAAAAAACATGCTGCAGTTACAAAAGTAATACTTGCACGGGTACACTCAGTCATATAGGTCATTAATTAGTTGCGGGGTGGAAGAGGGAAATAGAGCCACACTGCCTTCAGAGTCCGAGTCATGTGTCACTTCTTCTTCCGATGAGGACTTGGCTTCCGGTCTTGGGTTATGCGTGAAAGTGGCCGCAGCAATAATCGCCTGTGATTTGTTCTGTCGCATCTGCTGCGAGGTGATATATTGCTGTGCAGGTGTCCCGTGCGATTGTCTGTTGCCTTGACCAGTGGATGCGTCAAAGCTGGTTCGACTCTTGGCGGGAAGTTGAGAGGTAAATGTTGCAGCGTTGGTTAGTTCAATCACTTCCAGCCAGTCTTCTACATCCCCTGGACTTTCGAAGAAATAAGATTTCTGTTCCTGCAATATTTTTAACCATGCCAGGAAAAGAAGCGCATATTTCATGTTTAAATCTCTAAGCTGCTTCTTAACCACCAAGAAGGAAGAACGCTGCCTCTGTACCAGCACGTTGTAGTCAGGATATAATGAGATTTTTGCATTTTCAAAATTTATCGGCGATGATTCACAAGCTTTTTGCAGGAGAGTGTCTCGATCTCGAAAGTTCAGTAGTTTCACTATGAGAGGTCTTGGGGGAGCCCATGGTTTTGGTTGTCCGGTAGGTATTCTGTGCGCTCGCTCAATGCAGTATTGCATGGAAAGTCCCTCATTCGTAATGTGATCCCTAAACCACTGTTCCATATAACTTGTTGCATCATTTCCCTCAATCTTTTCCGGCTGTCCAATGAGGTAAATATTGATTCGCCGAGCTCTGTCTTCTTCGTCCTCCACACTGTCGAGCAGGGTGGCGACCTGGTCCTGCAGTTGTTTTACATTGGTTTTATTCTGTGTCTGTCTTGGGACCACTTTATCCAGCAATGCAGCATTGTCCTTCACCTTGTCTGCGAGCTTAGCGTGGTCCACCCAAACAAATTAAGACCAGTAGGCAGGATCCCAATCGGAATTTCTATCGCCTTCCTTGAGTCCCGCACTTCCTGTAGTATGAGATCCAACTTGTCCACAGGTGCGGGTTCAGCAGTAGGTGGAATACACCCAGACATAAGCGTGTTTTCTGGTGGTCTGCTGTATCCGGGACAGAGTCCAGGCTGCTCTGGTCCTCTGTTATGCCCCATCATACAGATCAGACCAGCGAGATACAGTGTGTTTAGGGTTGGCAGCAATCTCCTAGCAGTCATTCAGTGGTTCACTAGTGTACTGGCTCAGCAGACACCCCAGTCCTCCTTCAGCAGTGTTGCATCACAATCTTACCAAGCAGTATACAGGGCTGTCTGGCTTAGTCTCCTGCACACCACAGTTCCACCACTTTCTATCCCAAGCCTCCAGCGCAGTAGAGTAGTATAACAACAGCGGGGTGGGAGGCCACAGGCTGGTCGCACCAGCAGCGCCGTGGCAACAATCTCAGCAATTTCTGTGTGGAGACACTCACAGTAGTGCCCCACCACTCGCACTTTATTTCCACAGAGGTAATGGGCGCAAATATGACAGGTGACGGCAGCCAGGAATCCGTTTAGTAGGCAAACACTCCAGGACTCGCCGCGATCTCAGCGTTTCCAGTCTCACCTCGTCGGTGGACGTGGAGGCCCCGCGACCTCTACTATCTCCTTTTTCCCAGCGCTGCCCAGAGTAGGCCATTGCTGCTCGGCAATATCACCTCCTCCCCAGTCACATCCAGGGGGAGTAAGCCGTTCCGCCTCCCCGGGCTCACATGGTGATGGCTATGTCAGCGCTAAGGCTCCAGCCGCCGTCATAACCCAATCGCTCTCCAATTTCCCAGCAGCAAATGGCGCCCATGCACCAGGCAGTGGCTGTCGAGGGTACGCTCGTCGGATAGTCACTCCGAACCCTGCACTCTAATCATCCAGTCAGTACCCATTTACTCATGCAATGACCCAGGCACTAACTCATGCACTACTACAGTACCCTGAATACTACCCATAAAGTCCAGCTATCGCTCTGTCACTACCTATACACTCCTTCAATCACCCAGCCAGCACCATGTACTTATGCAATCATTCTACCAAAACTAAAGCACTTATAAATTCACCATGTACTCTCCTTGCAGTAGTCTAATCATCCAGTCATTCCCACTGTACTCATGCAATGACCCAGGCACTAACAGATGCACTTCTACAATCCCCTGTGCACTACCCTTGCAGTGCTCTAACCACCTACGCACTACTCATTCTATCCTTCAATTACTCAGGTAGTACCCATGCAGTCCAGCAACCACCCTCTCACTCCCCATGCACTCCTCCATTCACTCAGCCAGTACCATGTATTTATCCAATTACTTCGCCAATACCGAAGTCCTTATAAATTCACCATGTACTCTCCTTGCAGTACTCTAATCATCCCTTCAGTACCCATGTACTCATGCGATCACCCAGGAACTAACACATGCACTGCTACAATCCCTTGTGCACTACCCTTGCAGTGCTCTACCCACCTCCACACAACTCATTCTATCCTTCAAATACCCAGGTAGTACCCATGCAGTCCAGCAATCACCCTCTCCCTCCCCATGCACTCCTCCAAACACCCAGTCAGCACCATGTAGTTATCCATTCACTCTGCCAAAACCCAAGCACTTATAAATTCACCATGCACTCTCCTTGCAGTACTCTAATCATCTAGTCACTACCCATATACTCATGCAATGACCCAGGTACTAACTCCTGCACTGCTACAATCCCCTGAGCTCTACCCAGGCACTCCAGCCATCTCCCTTTCACTACCCATGCACTCCTCCAATCACCCAGGAAGCACCATGTACTTATCCAATCACGCCGCTAAAACCCAAGCACTTATAAATTCACCATGCTCTCTCCTTGCAGCACTCTAATCATCCAGTCAATACCCATGGACTCATGTAATGACCCAGGCACTAACTCATGCAGAACTGCAATAACCTGAACACTACCCATGCAGTCCAGCTATCACACTGTCACTACCCATGCACTCCTCCATTCACCCAGCCAGCACCATGTACTTATGCAATCACTCCACCAAAACCTAAGCACTTATAAATTCACCATGCACTCTCCTTGCAGCACTCTAATCATCCAGTCAATACCCATGTACTCATGCAATGACCCAGGCACTAACCATGCACTGATACAATCCCCTTTGCACTACCCATGCAGTTTTCTAACCACCTACACACTACTCATTCTATCCTTCAAATCCCAGGTAGTACCCATGCAGTCCAGCAATCACCCTCTCACTCCCCATGCACTCCTCCAAACACCCAGTAAGCACCATGTGGTTATCCAATCACTCCTCCAAAACCCAAGCACTTATAAATTCACCATGCACCCTCCTTGCAGTACTCGAATGAAAGACAAAACAAAATGCCACATTCAAATTCGTCACCAAACAACTATTGTGAAGAGACATTTTGGGGCATCCCTAGACAATCTGTGAGTCACAGCCTGCAAGAAAATATCCAAGATGCGAAGGTGTGTCAGGCCCTCAATAAAGGTCAGGGAGAGAGAGACTGAACAAGGAGCGCAATGCCAATCGTGCCCTAGGCCCATGCAAACATGCAAACAGCTGCGTGTGTCCCGTAAATCGTGCACCCCAAATCACAGGCCTGGTTTCAAAGTCAGTGCAAATGCCACATCACATCTCAGAAATGTAAACAGTAGTCATACTAAAATAGGGAATGAAAGCTCCATTGTCCATACACAAGGCGGAAGGCCAACCGAACCTCCGACCTTGGTAATGAATGCGGCTGGCACACCCTGCGTGAGATATCAAACCAGACTCCGACGACTCCCACATCATGAACAGCGCTAATGAAAAAACAACATGCCCACACTCCACACACACTTGTCCCTGTGCAACCTACACCTGCAAGGGCTGGCCTTGACACATCGGTGAAAAACTACCCAAACATCCAAACGTTGCACACACATACAACTCATTGCCCAGAGCTGAGGCATATAGTCCACAGAACTGCCACCAGTCTGAGGAGTGCCGGTGCTACGAGACCAAAAAACACAATGGCAGGCATTCCTGGGCACATGCACAACCCCTGTCAAGTGGAACTGTACCATGCACGAATGCTGCATCTGGTGGGATCACTGCCAATAGCAGTGTTGCGAATCAGTTACTGTCTAAGTTTCCGTCTTGCCACCGTCACCTGCGTCCAGCCCTGGTTCCACTGTCGATCATGCACATTCGAGTGCCCCATGAAGGTCTGCCTATCCAACGCAATGGTAGCTGAATTGGACTATGATCTGACAGTGTGCCCCATGTTGGCCCACGAACAGGAGTGTCACCGGGACACCCAGGCATGGGATGCACTGATCTTTGGCGTATGTGCCAGCAGTTGGGCATGGGAGATTGCACAACTCCTCGAGTGCAGTGACCACATCGAGGCGTTACCCTATGGGTTTGTGGTGTAAATTGATGAAACGGCGTGGACTGAGCACATCGGCCCCGACCAGTTAATGGATTGGCTCACCCTGGTGTTCCTTGAACATGACAACGAAGTTCTATTGGAACACATTGCCCATGAAGCTGCGCTGGCATTCATGGACGAGTAATTACGCTCCTGCAGCCACGTCGGAATGTCACCCACAGCACAGGTCCCAACACCTTGTTGCATCATGGGCGGAGCAGCACAGAGTCTTTTGGCAATGGTCACAAATCAGACACCCTGCTGGGGGGAGAGTGCACACATGGCAATGTAGTACAACATGTGACCGTGCGGACCCTGTCACCTGATCACTTTCAGCAGAGCAGAGAGTTGGCACAGTCCATTGGCACTGCACTATGGTGACCCCATGGGCTGTGAGTGGTGTCCCCTGACACGGGGCAATAGACAGATGCCATAGGAATCGATGGGAAATACCGATTCGGTATTTACCGAATCGGTAAATACCGAATCCTGGCAGGGGGAACGGGGTGTCACTTTGACACCCTGTAGCACCCCAATTGCAGGCTTGTGTGCCATGTGGCACACATACATGCCCTAAGGGCATGTCTGTGTGTCCCATGGCATAGGTGTACATGCACAGATGTGCATGTACACTGGAAATCAGTATTTTACCACCCAATAGTATTGGGTGGTAAATACCGACTCCTAAAGGTCCTGTGGCACTCTTTGAGGTGCCACCTACATCTTGATTTACAGAATCGGTAAAATTACCGATTCGGTATTTTATCGATTCTGTATATTTACCGAATCAGTAAATATACAGATTCTGTAAATAAGATGCCCCCTACATGCCAAATCCCAAATACCGGTCGGTAACTGCCGAAATCGTCCGTTACCGACCGGTAAATGGCGACCTACATCTGGCCCCTGCATGTATGGTGAGGAGGGCGATGAAGTCAATGAGGAGGTTGCTGAGAGGGGAATCCTGGCAGTCGGTAGACGAGGGTGCCTGAGATGGTCGTGGAGTGGCTGATCTGCAGTTGGAAGTGCACTTGTTCCCTGAGCGCAGTTGATCAATTTGAAATGTAGTGCAGGGGATGGTATCATTGTAAATGATTGTGAGGCCTCCTCCCTACTTGTGTGGCCTGCTGTGGAGGATGATGTTTTATCCGGGGGATGGCTATGGTGGGGGTGTGAAGACGGGCTGACCCAGCCTTCGGTGAGGAACAGTATGTCTGGTAAGTGAGTGTCGATGACGTCCCAGATCTTGGTGGCATGCTTGTGAAGGGATATGGTGTTAAGGAGCATGCAAGGAATACAGGGTGAAATTTGTGCGGTGGGTGCTGTGGAGGGACGCTGCAAGAGAAGCAGCAGTGAGAACAAGAGAAAGAACCTAGTGTGTAGTGCTAGGCGGCATGGGAGCAGTAGTTGTAGTGAAGTTCAATGTTGAGCACCAGTAGGTCAGCTGAGATGTAGTGGTGGCAGTTGGATGGACCAGAATCCATGGCATTGGGTGGGGTCCAAGGGCGGAAGGGCTTGCCTTCAGTAGGCTGGCGTTAAGTAGGTCATAGAAGGGGAACAGTGTGGAGGGAGCAACCATACCTGGATGTCTTGCCTTGAGGCCCCACCTCTCTGCGTTTCTCTTCTTTGCCTGTCTGTCCCTGTGCTGGTCCTTCTGGATCCGATGTCGTGCATGCCCTCTTCGTTGCTCTGCCCAGTCCTTGCATTTTTTATGCCCTTTTTTGTGCATTGTTTTTTGTACTCATTTTGCCTCTATGCCTATATTGCCTTTAGGCTTTTGTACTCATTTTTCCTCTGTGGTCGTTTTTCTTCTGTGCCCATTTTTTGTGCCTCTGTGCTTCAGTGCACTTTCTGCCAATCTTAATGTCCCCAGTCTTCGTGATTCTCTGTGCTCACCCTCTCCTTCCCACGTACTCTTCCTACCTCACCTCTACTTACCTGCTTCTCCTGCATGCATTCTCCAATGTCCCTTCTCCTGCTGTGTTCTCCTGCTGCTTTTCCCTCCCTAGCTCCACCCCTCACTTCTCCTCCCACTTACCTGTGACATGTTCCTCCAATGAGACTAAGGCCCTTCCGGCCTCAGCCATCTTCCCTTGAGGCCTGCCTTTTTGTGCTCCTCCATGCTTGTCTGTCCCTGTGCTTGTCCTTCTGTGCCTTGTGTCGTGTGTGCACCCTTTTTAGGTCTCGGCCTGATCCAGCGCATGCGTTAGCCTCAGCCGAGACATTTAGAAGCCGCTTTTGGACATGCTTCCAAAGCGGCGATCAGCTCAGACTCACGCGCACATGCACGCAAGTGGACAGCACTTTTTTTCGTCGCGCGCGCGTGCACACAACTTGTGCTTTTTTTTTTATTATTTCATTTTGCGGCCCTGGCCAATGCTTGTTTACTGTGCACCCCTTGGATTCTTTGTACCTCCCTTTATATTAGCATGCTGAGTTTTGATTCCTCTGTTTTTCTTGTATCCCCGTGTGCACAGCTGCGCCACTTGCTGCTCCTTTGACTCCCCAAAATATCCAGGCCACGGCATTCTGTATTGGCAGTCTACACATTTGGCACCGCCGTTTGGGGACAGCTAAAAAACAAATCCCCAGTTTTTAAAGCAATGGTTGAAAAGTGGTGATTTTGTACTAACAGAAGTCTTTACTCAGGACGCAGCTCATGGCAACAAAATATGAAGACCTGTGAACTTTTCGTCCCACTAGTTATCGCTTTACATCTATGCATTATATTCATATGCATTGAGCCACGGTACTCTTCAAAGTATTATACCCAAATCATGCTTCGTACCTGCCGCTCCATCTCTTTCACTGTGCTCCATTGACATCTTCCAGCTGAATTATGCACAGTGGAGCAGATTCGGATCCTGCACTTGCACGCTGGATCGGCACAGCCAGACTTACGGAGAACTACAGAAATGCATAAGCAGGTGGCCCTCTTGGAAAGGACCTACTAGGTATTTACGAAAGTACAGTAACAAGTATTTACGGTCTCTCTATCTTTTATCTCAGTCTCCATAATAAAGCGAGCTTCATTTCAACCAAATATTTACAAAACAATAAATATATGCACTGTGCATTTCTTACATCAATTTAAACCTATCCGTAGTTTATGTTTTGATTATATATTTTTTACTTGTAGAACACCCTTCTACAAGCACATTTATTTAGCCTTTTCAGTATAGTGTTATATTAACTTTCGGAGAAATGTTGCTTGGGTTTTTCCAAATATGTCGCAGAAGGTGATTCGTGGCTGACTTTGGTATCTCAATTCAAGCATTTGAAGCCACGCCCCTGCTAGACTTCTGATTGGGCAAAGACAACTCTGGCCTGTTCTTGTGTTCGCTTTACCCATCTGAAATGGTTGCATCGATGGCACCTCGTTGACCAGAAGCAGGAGGCTTTCATGCCACTACCTCTGCTGGACATGACACGTCACCAAAATTCGGCCAGAGGGGAGGAGAGCGAAGGGAAACAGGAATGCTGAATTCATCGACAGAACACTGATGCCTGGGGCTTTCTTTAACAAACTATGTTGTTGATATTTTTCCCGATGTATCATGCTACTGCCTCGCTGATGACTGTATGATGATGTACGAATAAGGTATTGCCCGCCTGCACCACATTGCCAACCTTTGTATTGACTTATGTTGAAAACCTCAAAAATAAAGTTTCAGGGGCATTGGCATAGCCAATAGGTCTCGCCTTTGGGACCTTATAAGTGTTTAGCCATGCAACACTTGTTGTTGCACCAAGGATATTGTGCAAGATAACTAAACACTTATAAGGTCCCAAAGGCGAGACCTATTGGGTATGCCAATGCTTGTTTGTTCTTTGATGCTCAGTACTTTTGTTGTTTGGGCCTGTTTTGTGCCTTGTCTTTTGTACTTGCTCAGCCTCTGTGCCCCCTTTGCCTTTGTGCTTTTGTACTCGTTTTTCCTCTGTACCCATTTGTCTTCTGTGCCCTGTTCTCCTGATCTCTTGTCTTCTGTGCACATTTTCTGTGCCTTCGTGCTTTCGTGCACATTCTGCCCAACGTGCTCTGCCCAGTTTTTGTAAATTTCTGTGGACTTCTCCCTCTCCTGCACTTAGTGGCGTAACGAACGTTGAGCCCCCCCCCCTGCAAAGTAGATGGATAGCCCCCCCGCTCACCCAGGAGCTCTCAGGCCAGGGTACAGTGCTGAGGGCCCCCCTAGTGCTTGTAGGCCCGCACTGCAGGGGCCTTTATTACGCCACTTGGATTCACCACTAGCCCCATATCTAGCCAAGACCTTGAAGTGGTAATGCAGGGCATATAAAAAGCAAAAATGCTCTTATCCACCCTTAGTTATCCTAACATTACTCACAGCATGGATCTGGCAACACTATCAAAAGCACAGGAAAGATCCATAAAGGCTTGGTACAAGGAACTATGTTTAGCATCAGTGCTCCACCCTCAGCTGCAACTATACTTACTAACTAGGAGATTTAAGTTTAGGCAGTGTGCCATTGCACCTAAGCCAGCCCTAAAGCCATACTTCACCCTTTAGATAACATGGTTGTCTGACATCCATCCATGTTGTTGACCTATCTAGAAACATCTTGCCCACAATTTAGAGTCTAAAAGTGGAATTCGGTGGTTACAACTGGGGCTCGCACAGTTCTCTTCTTTAAACACGGGACAATAAAGTGCCAGGATCGAGGGAGACTAGACTTGCAAGCAATGTGTATATAATTAGAAAGTATCAGCACCCACGTTTCCAAATTAACTTAATTGAAGTCCATGGAATCTCATTCATAACCGGGGCTGTTATTAACTACCTCTATCACCTACTCCAAAGGAAAAACATTATCAATAGGGAGGAAGTTGTGCTGGGGTGTTCAGTGTCCTCGGTCAAACAGTTTGACAGGTTATAAATCTTACAAAAGTGCTTCACTCTTAGATCCTACCTACAGCTTACTGCAATTAACTACATTTCAAATGTCTAACTGCACTTCTACTTTGCTTTTCCTCAAAGCCTGTTAAAAAATGCGTCGTAACGAAATTGCAAGTCTCCACACTGCAATGTCCTCCTGCAGCTGGGGGACCCCCGCACCGCAGGGGCTGCAGGGGCCTGTGTTACGCCCCTGCCTGCACTCTTACCGCCTCTCACCTACCCCCTCCTTACCTGCTTCCCTCGCATGCCTTCTCCTGTGTGCCTTCTTCCTTGGGACTGGAAACAGGTTTACCTTCTCTTAGCTGGATTCTACCTTAAGTCCTCGCATTTTGTACTGTACACAATTCTGATCTGATTCCTCTCACCATGCTCTTTCTCTCTTACTGTGCTGCAGAAACAATAATGTACCCAATTCGAGAATGTGCTCCTCAAAAGCAGAACATAGAGTAGTGTTAGGCCTGGCTTCCCTTGACTTTTGATCCTCTGACCTCGTGTTTTGCTGACATTATTAATTGCTGGCTTTAGGACTCTGGGCACTTTATCACAGTTGACCAGTGCTAAAGTGCACGTGCTCTTTCCCTAAAACATGGTAACATTTATCTTATACACTATTTGTATATTTAATTTACTTATAATAGCCTGGTAAAGTGCACAATATGTGCCCAGGGCCTGTAAATTAAATGCTACTAGTAGGCCTGCAGCACTTACTGTGCCACCCACTTCAGTAGCCCTTTAAACATGTCTCAGACCTGCCATTGCAGAGCCTGTGTGTGCAGTTTTAAACTGCCATGTCGTGCTGCCAATTTAAGCCTCTTGCAAGGCCCAAACCGTCCTTTTAACACATATAAGTCACCCAAACGTTAGGCCCTAGACAGACCCAAATGCAGGGTGCAGTGTATTAAAAAAGGTGGACATGCACTTTTAAGTTTTACATGTCGTGGTAGTGAAAAACTACTCAGCGTGTTTTTTTACGACTGCAAGACCTATCTCTTCCATAGGGTAACATTGGAATGACCTTATTACATTTTATAAGTGTAATTCCCAATTGAGAAAAGATAGATATTTCGACTTTGGTGTCTCTGGATTCACAATTTTAAAATCACTTATGGTAAAGTTGGAGTTCAAGCTTCAAGTCTGAAAGTGCCACTTTTAGAAAACTGGTATTTTTTTTGGTAAACAGTCAAAATATCGACTACAAAATATTGAATGGACATAATATCGAGTTTAAAATATAGAATGGACAAAATATCGAATGGACAGAATATAGAAATCAAAAATATTGTTTTTAAGGTAAGTAATGTAATATCGAATGTTAAAAATATAGACAGGTAAAATATCGAAGTATATAATATAGGTTATTAAAATTATCCAATTTTTAATAATATCGAATTTTTTATAGTGTTTTTTATGTTATTATATGTGTGAAAAGTGTGTATTTATGTTATAATTTATTTTAATGAATTATTTTTGTTTTTTTAATTTTTTGGTAATTTAATTCTGTAGCGGGTTGTGGGTTTATAGGGGAATAGGGTGGGAAGTAATTTAATTATAATTAATTAAATATGTAAATGTATTTAATGGTATTCATTTTTAATTAATTGTTAATTAATTTATATTTGGTAATTAATTAAATTGTAATTGGCAAATAATTTTAATGAATTGATTAATTGTTAATTATGTTAATTTCACTATTTTATTTTCTGTAGCGGGTTGTGGGTGTATAGGGGAATAGGGTGGGAAGTAATTTAATTATAATTAAATAAATATGTAAATGTATTTATTGGTATTCATTTTTAATTAATTTATATTTGGTAATTAATTAAATTTTAATTGGCAATTATTTTTTATTAATTGATTAATTGCTAATTATGTTAATTTTACTAATTTATTTTCTGTAGTGGGTTGTGGGTTTATAGGGGAATTGGGTGGGTAGTAATTTATATATAATTAATTAAATACGTAAAATTATTTATTGGTATTTATTTCGAATTAATTGTTAATTAATTTTTTATGGGTAATTAATTAAATTTGAATTGCCAATTAATTTAATTTAATTGATTAATTGCTAATTATGTTAATTTTACTAATTTATTTTCTGTAGTGGGTTGTGGGTTTATAGGGGAATAGGGTGGGACGTAATTTATTTATAATTAATTAAATGAATACATTTATTTAATTGTATTTAATTTGAATTAATTGTTAATTAATTTTTAAATGTTAAATTATTAATTTTTAATTTGTAATTAATTTGTATTAATAGGTAAATAATTGTATTAATTAATTTTAATTTGTACTTTTAATTGATTTATTATTTTATTATATTAAATTGGTAATTACTTTTAATTAATTTTTATAGATATTAATGTATATTTATTGAAATAATATATGAAGTATTTAATTTCCCTACTGTTGCACTCTCTGAAGTGGGAATAGTAATTTTTACCCCTACGCTATCCAACGCTTTCCCTACTGTTGCACTCTTTGGAGTGGGAATAGTAATTTTAACCCCTACGCTATCCAACGCTTTCCCTACTATTGCACTCACTGGAGTGGGAATAGTAATTTTTACCCCTACGCTATCCAACGCTTTCCCTACTGTTGCACTCTTTGGAGTTGGAATAGTAATTTTTACCCCTACGCTATCCAACGCTTTCCCTACTGTTGCACCCACTGGAGTGGGAATAGTAATTTTTACCCCTACGCTATCCAACGCTTTCCCTACTATTGCACTCACTGGAGTGGGAATAGTAATTTTTACCCCTACGCTATCCAACGCTTTCCCTACTGTTCCACTCTTTGGAGTGGGAATAGTAATTTTAACCCCTACGCTATCTAACGCTTTCCCTACTGTTGCACTATTTGGAGTGGGAATAGTAATTTTTACCTCTACGCTATCCAACGCTTTCCCTACTGTTGCACTGTTTGGAGTTAGAATAGTACTTTTTACCTCTACGCTATCCAACGCTTTCCCTACTGTTGCACTCACTGGAGTGGGAATAGTAATTTTTACCCCTACGCTATCCAACGCTTTCCCTACTGTTGCACTCTCTGGAGTGGGAATAGTATTTTTTACACTTCTGCTATTGTACGGTAATAATATTGGATATTATTTAATTATATTATGTTACTATATATATATGTTTTAACAAATATGATTGTAAAAAATGTTTTTTATAACTTTCATTAATTATTTATTTGTTATAAGTTAATTTAAGTATTTTTAAGTATATTTTAGTAATTAAATTTTATTATTAATTTAATGTAACACTGTTTTTAATAAAGTCGATATTTTTATAAACTATATTTTTGTAAACGATATTTTTAACTCAATATTTTTGTACTTACCTGTTTGTAGATACAAACTCGATATTCTTTCTGTCGATATTTTGTCATCGATATTTTTGCTACTCGATATTCTGTCCCTCGATATTATGTCAGTGATCCATTTTTTTTACCTTAACCATTATGTGCTCTGCCTGTCTGTGAATACACATCTGGGGTTAGTGACAGCTGGGCTTTGTGCATTCTCTCTAGACAGCCACGCACAAATGGAGCCTAGGTGTGCCTGATGGGCCATCCACATGTTGATGGGCAATTAGGATTCTGATGGGTCTTCCTGAAAAGGATGGAAGTGGTTTAAGCTTACTAGTCTATCTCTATGCCCCTCTCACTTAATTCCTGACTATACCCACTAATGCATGTCATAGAGGTTTAGTTGTATCTTTTACACATTTTGCTTCATCGTGCATGCACATCCCCTCAAGACATTAAAATGCTCCTAGCCTTTCTGTTTTTAGATCTGTACAGCTGTCTCTATGACCTATTGTTACCAATTCTTAACAATGTAAGTTGAGTCTGCTTTAGTGAAGCCCTGAGGAGCATGTCTCTCTCCCCTCATCCTGTTGGTGGTTTGGTGTATAATTGCACCTGCTATGGGATGCTTGGACTGCAATGCTTGAGGCATCTCAAAAGTTCACTGAATCATAGCAGGTTCAACTCTTTACCTTACATATACGTTGTATTCAGAAGGCAATCGTTTCTTATTGTGTGTTCTCACTGCAGGCTTGTTTTAGTCAGGACTAGCTGTTGCATACTCGAGCTATTTCTGTTTACTTGTAAACAAACACTGACAAAGTGAATAGTTCTGGTTATAGGCCAACATAGGCACACAGAAATGCTGTTTGCCTACGGTCACATATTAAAGCCGGACCTATTGGCTTTGTTAAGGCTTGTTCAATCTTGGGAGACATGTTTCTGTGCTTTCAGCATAAAACTAGTTTTCTTTTTCTTTCGTGGCAGGTTAGGATGGTGATTTGACTTCTTTGAAATACAGAAATATGAAAATAGACTGTCAACGTAATGGCTAAGGTCACCACTACCAAAATTGTCTCCACCCCCCCCCCCCCACCCTCCACCCATTCATTTAAAATACAAAAATATTTCCCACTATCTTTCACACTGTGTAAGTCAATTTATCAGCCTTTATGAATCACCTTCATCCAGTACCAAAGCACAAGCGTAAGTCGCACATTCTCCAAAGTTCTATTTGGAGATTTGCCCTTTTGAAGGACTGCGCCCCATTGTAGACCAACAGTGTCTGAATGCAGTCTACAAGCAGAGTTAGTGTGAGACACATCAATAGCGTGAGGAGACCCGTATGCAGTGTTTTATACAGAGATATTGTCTCCAGGAGATTCCAATAACTTTAGCTCCAAATGTTACAGAAATGAATCTGTAATACATACAATGGATGAATGTGACTGATCACAGTTTTATAGGGAGTAGAAAGATTTGTTTAAAATATTATTGACTTCACATACGTGCACCTGCCACAGGACTCCAAAAATGAAGATGTTCACAAATATGAAAAGTGCATTTCAGGCTGTTAAATGTCCCTACTGTGCCAACATTGCTTTCATGTACCATGTAGCGCTTGTGGTATGAGTCTAAAAATGTCTGAACCTCTTCAATACATGGTGAGAGGCACTATGGAGCATATTTACAATAAAGTGGCGAAGCGTGTGGTTAAGCCAAGAAGGCTAACGACTCTCTTTGCCACTTTAGAAATGCAGGGCTTCACCATATTTACTAAAATATGGTTCAGCCCTGCGTTTCTCCCTGTGCTGGTGCTATCTTTAGCTGCCTAGTGCCAATGCAGGCACCCTTGCACCATAGTGCAAGGGTGCCTGTGTTGAGGGGAATATTGTTTATGTGCAGAAAGGTCCACCTTCCTGCACATAAACAATCCTTAAATGCCGTTTTGTATCTTCTATGTCGAAGTTGCACAATTACATTCTTTTTTGATGATTACTTATGTGGAGGAAGGGGAACCTTCCTGCAGATAAACAATCATAGGCAGTTTGCTGTTTTTATGTGTGCTGCACAAGGCAGCACACATGGAAACAGCAAAAACTAGGAGAAATAAACCATTACTCCTTTTTTCGCCTGTTCAGATCAGGTTTTCCCTGGTCTTAATTTTGGTGCTGCCTCCTATTTATGTTGCCCTTGTGAATAGGGGGCAGAGTCAAAATCAATGGGTGTTGCAGTGGAGCGCCCACCGCAATACCCATTACCCTATCTTTTCATGCTAAATAGGGTGAAAGGGGGCCTTATTCACAAGGCAGGGTTAAGCCACGTTAAGTGGCTCAACACTGCCTTGTAAATAAGGCAAGGCCTCTATCCCCATCATAATGTCACATAAACTGACGTTGTGGTGGTGATAGGGGCTTGTAAATATGCCCCTAAGATTCCCTACACCAAGTTGTCTTGCTAAGTGGATCCTCCTGTTCAATTTTTAAACTACTCTCTAACAATGGGGTCAGTGGGTGGGTGGCAGTAAAACAGCCCATGAGATACTTTGAGCTCCAAATGCAGCCCTGGAACTAATTTGTATGTAAGGAATCTTTTGCACCTTCACATATCAACTGTGGATGGCCAGAAACCTTCTACCCAAATCTCCTGTAATCTGGGATTTATTCAGCCCTTGGCTTCATTTGAAATCCTGAAGATTTGCTTACATCACACCCCTCTTATACTCTTTCACCCAGTGTCTGTTACCACAGCACATTCCCCGTGGTACAAAACATTAGCTATGTTGCATAACACAGGATTTCCATTTTTTAAATATAATTCTGTTGTTCCAGTTGACATTTTGGTTGACCAGTTGTTCCATTTTCAGCAAAATTGTCCCTCGCCAAGTACTCAGCTGATACTGGACTCTAGATGTACCACGTTTTCTTGTTCACACAAAGCAAAGGAAGGCTGTCACAATTGGCTCTGGTCACTAGTGGCTTAGGGGGAGACCTTGCCCGGCCTGGCAGTTGTCTCTCTGTTGTTTTTTATTTGTCCAGACTGAGTACATAAGCTGTGAGTGTGAGCCGGTGAAATTTCAGTGAAGCACAGAAGATGTCTTGCCCAGCTCAGTTTGCCTTTAGAGATGCTGACAAGGAGGAATGTGAATCCTGTTGAGAAGTAACTCCAGCCAGCAGGACACAGGTCAGAAAGACTTTGATGGAGAAAAAGGTCCAGAATTCCAGACTTTAGAGCAAGTGAGCCCTGGGAACACTCATAAGCCAAGCCCTCATTCTGTGCAGGCTAATATAAAAATTACAAATTTGTGATTTCAGGAATCTTTGGAATCCATTTTCCACGATGGGGCGTGTTGGATGTTTGATGTATTTTTATATATACCTTTTGTAGTTGAAATGCATGAGCAAAGACAGAATTTCAGACTAAATAGTGTGCTGTTTTCCTTCACCAATAAGTGGAAGACTAACCATTCTCTGTCACCTTTGCCTATTCAGGCCTGAAATTGATGTGCGTGGTACATCTAAGTGTATTTTCCATGTCATGCAATTCATGCCTGGCAGTGCGGGAGACAATGAAGTTGCCTTTGCATTCTAGTCCAGTTGCAGGAGCAAATATTGAACCACGAACTTCTGAATTCAGGCATCAAGATGTAATAAGGTATACAGTCAATGCATGGCTTGGCATATCAAATACAACTTACTTTACCATGCTGTTGAACAGTGTGTTATAAGTTAGGTGAAACTAGTAGAATATGGATGTGTAATGAAATATGACTCGGGCATATTTAATATTTTACTAATTTGCATAATTCTCAATAAGCTGTGTACAATATTTATAATGATTCTAATGCAGGTTAATTGTAAACTAACAATGTGTATATAGCAAATAACCTCCTAGTAAAATGCCAACCACTGTGTGTTCGCGCTCATTTGATTTGGTGGTACAGAGCTCTATTTATACTATTAGGGAAGAAAGATTCTATAACAGGTCTGAATGACTCCTCACACTCCCTTCCACTCAAGCCTAACTCAGCTGGGGCATAGTGAGTGACACTTGTGTATTTCTATAAAAAGGTTGTATTTACCTTTTAGGGCTTAAGCGATCTATCGTGTGAGATCACAGTACATTAGGGTTAACATCACAACGATGTGATAAAAATCGTTATCATGTGTGAATGAAAACTGTGTTAGGATCATGTCCTAAAAATATTGTATTCATGTTTATTTCCTCCGTTAAGGCTGATTCAAAGTTCTCACATATTGGAAGGTTAAAGCAAGTATGATTGGCCCAAGGTCAAAGGTTTTGAAAGTGGTAGAGCCAGGAGTTCAATGTAGTACTGCTTGTTCCAAGGGCAGTAACTGTTCCACTGCAGCACACTATGATCAATAATTCTTGAGCTTCTTCTCTTTTGGAGTAACATCCAATGTTTGGTGGGTGTGAGTTCATTTTTCATCTCACACGTACTTGCAGATTTCAGGTTGGCAGAAGCAAAGCATTTACCCCGAAAACTCACAATTCCTACACTCGATTCAGGGCACTGATCATAGGTGACCCTGTTTAAAGTGTGACATTTCACACGATAAAAACACCGTCCGTGTCAGTGGCTCGGCTTTTGCTAGGTGGCAAGGAAATCAATAAAGAGCATTGAACGTGCATGGAAGAAACTCCCTGCACATCAGGGCCGTTGTTTATTTATTTTTTATTTTTTTAAACAATCTCTTGTTTAGGACTCACACTGAATAGGCATAATATAAAGTCAAAGCTATATCAATACATAAGGCAATGTTAAAAAGAGGGCCCTATGAAATGAAAACTGCACTCCACGACTCATGATCCATTCCAGCAAACGCCTTCTGATGTCTCTATGCACATGAATTGTCTCCAAGCACCATGTGTGCGCTGAAGTGATAATGGAAGGTTGGCCACCCTATATACATTATGTACATTACATTTTTCACAAAAAAAGTTAAGCATTCTACAGCAGTGCCTTTAAACTGTGGAACTCACATTATCTAGCCACCAATATAGAAAACATGAAATACCCCTGCCATAAATTATAAGAATTTTGCAAGCCACTGATGCGTTCTGTGATCCCATAGAGTTAGCACACCAAAGGTTGAGTTCACATACAAGATTATGGAACTCTAAGGTCATTAATAATAGCCTTTTAACATAGAGCAGAGGGTATTTTATCTCCTTAATGAGGCTAGCTCACACCACCAACCTTCCCATAGTTTGGTTGGAAACATGAACGCTGGATAGCTACCTTGACCCTTTCAAACCACCCTGGACAACATAAATAGCGATAACCATGCACAGTGCTAGAGGGCAGCGATTTGCTCCAATGCCACAATTGTTTTCACATGTATGTATCCTGTCAAGAAAAACAATAAAAATATTTAATTAAAAAAAAAGAAAACGTGAAAAAAAGAGAACGCCCCCCCAGGTTATCTGTTGCAAAAGTAACATCCCACAAGGAGCTAGTCGTTTGGTGCAAAACCATATTGGAACCAGTCTAATGTAAATCATATTAGAGGGGGGTTGTAGTGCAGGTTGAGGAATAGCATGCAGACAGATTATTTCTTTCCTGTAATGAACTATGGAAAAGTAAACATTGTGTCTTAATTCTTTTCTTTCTGCTGATTACTGTTCGTTAGATAAACAGGTTACATAAAGGAAATGCCAGTTGTTGTATTTGTTGTTTAAACTGCAGCTGCAATGATGGTCTTTCACCTTGGCAGCTGGTTCTGGCAGCAGGTATTATGACATTAAAACTCAACTGTAATACATGATTATAACTGAGCATCTATGTCATTTGTGACTACAGACCTCACAACTCGACTGAAATAAGAACATGTTTTAAATATTGGGATTGCAGGCTTCCTTGTATGACATTACTAAAAAAGTGTTCTCAGTAGATTTATGTACCTGGCTCATTTTATAGAATGGTGTTTTCTCCTCCTCGACAGGTTGGTGATGGTAGGCGATGGATACAGCTGTTCAAAACTTAATAAAAATCAGAAAACCTAAAAAAATGCTGATTTTAATGAGGGTCACTTAAATATATATAGATGTTATACCATATTGTTTTGTACGTACTCTGTGTGAAGTTTAATGCTGCTCCACAGAAAATGATAAAAATATAGCAGCTTCGGGCAAATTACTGGTGAGGTAATATCGAATAGCAAGCTCTTTCACGCCATTTCATGGGAAACAGCTCAAAATGTGTCGGTCTGGATACATGTCATATCTGTAAAGGTTCACACTCCTTTCTCTGACTGCGATGAACAATTAAATACAAATTATCTGAGTCTTTCACTTACACACGTCATCTTGTACCCTTCCTCAAGAAGTTCTCTCTAGAATTCTTGAATACGTGCTTTCTAGTGTTACCATATATGTGCCGCCTTAAACATTATAATTCCCACAAAGAAGGAAAAAATCCCTTAGAGTGCCACTGGTACTCCTACATATATAGGTCGGTAGTGGCGTACAGATATTACTAACTTGGTTCAAGGTTGTTGTTCCCCAGCCTTTCGGTTCCTCAGTCAAATTCAAAAGGCATATGATGTGCACGTCTTCGTGGCATTTAACTTAAATACTGCCCTTCGCTTCTCGAGATGGGGTATTTAAGCATCCTCCGGCAAGCCTTGGGAGTCGTCCCAGAAGTCAAGCAAGTCCTCTGAGAGTCTGGTTTCCACCCTGAGGTCTCCAGGTGTAGCTAAATCCCAAGGGAACACAAGACATCTCTGCAAGAGGCATTCATTGGGTGATGGCAGAGATGCCGTCATGCCGAATCCTGAACTTGGGGACATGGATGAAATATCAGAACAGAGAGAGCTAGATTCACAAAGCCAGCGTCATGTTCAAGTTTAACACACGCATACATACCGATGGCTTGATTTAAGAATTTAGATTCACATTTTGTGTTGAGAAAACGTGAGCGAGAATACACCTGTTTTCAAGGTAGGAACGTGCAAGGAACGCCTTTAAAACTGATGAATGTGTGGGGAAAGGCGTTTCTGAATGAGAACAATATTTTTTTCTGTCTAGAAAAAAAATAGCGCTTATACACTTGCCCAAAGATTCTCTGACGTGAACATCGAGATGTTTTTTTCATGAGAAAATGAAATTCACAAAAAAATGTAGCAGTACACCTGTGAAAATTACAACACTCGCAGTTTCCAGGAATAATCCTGGAAGGCGTTGCACATGCCACAACAGTATGACATTCAATACAAACACGGCGGTACGTTTAGACTAATATTTTATCTGAGGCTAATGAGAGGTGTAACTGTGCCGACGGCTGAAGGAAGAGTCGAGCTGTCACGGTTCCGTCAGATTGCATGAGACAGCGACTTCAGGTGTTTAGTCCTAAAATCATGAAAGATAACAGATAGATTGTTCTTGGAGGTTAAAGCAGCAGTGGTAAATGTTTAATTAGAAAGTCTATAATTCAACAAATCAGTGTGCGATGAGTGAGCCCGACTGCCTCGATTTTGCCTACAAAATACTTATGGTTGTAAGAAACGTTTCTCTCTCTCTCTCTCTCTCTCTCTCACCGGCTGGAAGTAACTGAGATTCCCTCATTGGGAGGGAAATGGGGTCAAGCCACACCAACAACGTTTTTGTGTGTGTAAAAGGCCGCTTTATTGAAACAGGTGCATATCACAATTTTATTAACACCGGCACTTTGCCTTACAAAACTAAAACCTCTCTATACATCAATTACCTGACCCCTTGTCTACCCCCACCCCTACGATCCCCACATTATAAACCCCCACCCTGCAACAATACAACAAATAACTTTCAATAATGATAATATTACACAATCTTACATTGCCGCATTTATAAATCCTAACCTTCCATGATCTAAAATCCTACCTGCCTTTATGCAACTGTAACTAACAAACCTCTAATGTAAACTTCCTGTCTGTTTAACCTTTCCCTGCTCCTGTTCACAAACCCCCCAAACTTAACAAGAAACTACAAAACTCCAGCCAAACTTGGCCAACTTTCAAACAACCTCGCCACCCAGGAAAAGGCGGGAGAGTAGGTGGAAACGTCGCCTCCCCATTTTCCTGCCCCCCGACTCCTAGCCCTGACTCCTTGCCCCCCTGAACCCCTGCCTAAACCCCTATCATCCCTATGTATTAAGAAAAATGTCCGGTTCAGCCTCTATGCACGCCCAGCATCCTGGCCAGGACTTCCCTCAAGTCAAACGAATACAAGTCCATGCCTAGCCTGGACAAATGGACCCAGTCCCCCCTAAAAAACTCTGGCTCCCTGATGTCATTATGTCGAATCCTAACATTTGCCGTCCAACCCCAGGCGGGTCAAGGTCTTCCTCAACATAGCCAGGAGCTGAGACCCCTTTGCCGCCCGCCCATCCGAATGCCTGAACACCAACCCCAAAGTGTCTGTGGCCCAAGACCTCCATCTCACCCCCCACTTATACGGGCAGGCCAAGCCAGAGTCGGCTGCCTGTAACTCTTTACAGGCAGCCGACTCTGGCTTGGCCTGCCCTGGGGCGGGCGGCAAAGGCAAACCCATCGACACCCGCCCCTCCCTCTGATCCGTCTTCGATTTCCTCAGACACAAGCAGACCCTGTTCTCCCGGAAGGAAACCTCGGTCAATAACAAACTCCCCCCCCCCATTTGGAACCTAACAATTCAGAAACCTGGAAAGCCCCGACGAACATCCACGACATCAATGTGGAAAATAGGCAAAGCTCCGAGTCGTCCCTGCATACCCCGGCAACGTCTGCAACACTCTCTCCCCAGAGCTCCCATGACAGGGTGTTACTGACCCGAGCCACCCGACCACACTCACAGGCCCACCCTTCCAACATGCATGAACCGATTTCCCCCGAAGATGATGAGTAACCCCACAGGAGCTTACCCATGAAAGCGATTCCTGCCAACTTACCTGCTATTGTCACCCTTGTGAGCCCTTTTTCAATCAAAGACAGGATAAACTGTATTACATCTCCCTGATGACCCGCCTTTGTCTCCCGCCGCCTAGACCCTGAGCCTAAAAAGTCCTCCCATGCCAACGCATAGGTCACCTTCGTCGACGGCGCCAGTGAACCTGGAACCAGCTGCAACATCCTGTGTTGCCTACGTATCAAAAATGCGGCGCATGCTGGTCGGGGTCTTGTCCGTGTCCTTGGCTAGCCCACGGAATCTCCCCCACTAGGAACGAGACAAAGCATCAGCTATTTCATTGTCCACCCCTGGCACATGCACTGCACGAAAAGCAATGTCATGCCGCCAACAGCCTTCACAAACACTCAGCAATTTCAACACTTGTGCATCCCTTGCAGACTGACGATTCACAATTTCTACCACTGCCATGTTGTCTATCCTGAGCATCATCCTTCTGTGAGCCAGCAATTCCCCCCACAGTGATATCGCTACCACCACCTGGAAAAACTCCAGGAAAGCTATGCTTCGCCCCTCCCGCCCATTCAGGGGGCCACCGTTCCGCACACCATTTTCCCTGCCAATAGAGTCCAAATCCTTCACTCCCTGGTGCGTCTGAAAAGATCTGCACATCCCAGACCATGTCGTCGTCCCGCATGATTGGTACGCTATGGAAGTTCTGTAGAAAGAACTGCCACATCCTCAGGTCCTCCATCACCCCTGCTGACAGTCTCACATGATGATTTGGCGGTTTCCGACCCGCCAGGGCCCTGCCCAATCGCTTACAGAAAGTCCGCCCTAATCTCACCATCCTGCATGCAAAGTTCAGGTGGTTCAACAGCACCAGTATATCCATAACCGTGACTTTGTGTTGTGGCAACATAGCTGCCAGCAGCCCCAATATTTGCTGCTTTTTGTCTGCTGGTAGGCGTGCCTCCATCGCCACCGTGTCCAATTCAATTCCTAGAAATGACAGTGCCGCACAGGGCCCCACCGTCTTTTCTGGTGCCAGCGGCATGCCCAACTCCCCCATGATCTCCTGGAACCTGTCCAGTGCATCCTGGCAGTCCGCGGAGCCTGGGGTGCCCACAAAGAAAATGTCATCCAGGTAGTGCGTAACTCCTTGGTGATCCGTCCGTTCCGTGAACAACCATTGTAGGAACGCACTGAAACATTCAAAAAGTGCTCAGGACATGGAGCAGCCCATCGGCAGTTCTTTGTCCACGTACCAGCGGCCATTGAACTGGATCCACAGTAGGTCCCAATCGTCTGGGTGGACTGGAAGCAGCCAGAAAGCCGACTTAATGCCGCACTTTGCCATCATTGCCGTTGCGCCCGCCGTCACTACAAGTGACATGGCTGCGTCAAATGATGAGCATGACATGGTGGTCTCTCGTTCATCAATAAAATCATTCACTGAGCCACCTTTGGGCCACGACAGATGCTGTATGAGGCGAAACTTCCCCTTCTCCTTTTTTGGCACCACGCCAATGGGTGACACTATCAAATTGTCCAGAGGCCAATCCTCAAAGGGTCTGACCATGCTGCCCTCACTCACTTTTTTGTTCAATTTTTCCTGCACCACCTCGGGGTGCTCATTTGCCAACTTCAAATTGTCAGCCCAACGTCTCGTCCTCGGTCCGTCTTACCCAAGCCTAATACCCTCTAGAAATCCCACCTGCAGACGTTCTGCAGCCTCTGCATCTGGATACCCGTGCAGGGCCGCGACTAACTGGTCCCCCTTAACCGGAGTACGAGCCCTTCGGCCCAGGCCTCTTGGCCCCTCTCCCGCCCGGGGGCTGTTGTTGGTTCCTGGACCTAAACCCCCCTGTCTGTCCTCGCTGGTTCCCTTGCTGTGGACTTTGACTCCCCCAGCATTTAAACAGGGCATGCCCACTCTTTCCACAGCCCGAGCATTCATGCCTGTATCTGCAATATTTCCGTGTGCACAATCCCTTATTATATTCCCAACAGGTCCCTTTGGATCCTCACTGTCCCTTCCCCACGCCCCCACCCCTCCTCGGGTGGGGAAGCCCTGAAAGGGCTGGTACACTATGGGTAACCCCCTGGCCGTAAAGAAGGTCTTCCCTGACCCTGCTAACTCCATCGTATGCTGCCACTGGTCCAAGTCCAGCTCGCCCCATTTCGCTTCAGGGTCCCACGTCATGCGGGCCCGAAACTCCTCATCATATTAGGCCCAGGCATATCCCCCCAGTAATCTTGGCCTTTCTGATAACTTCCATGTATTTAAACATGGCCACTGATCTTGAGAGGAATTTCTCGCAATACACGCTGGCATAAATAAGGAAAGCTGCCGTTCAGTTCTCTATTGTAAGCTGCACCTTCAGCCTTTTCTGTAACTCAAACTCCACCTCTTTCAACCCTTCTTTTGCTCTAACTTCCCTGTGCAGGAGCTTTAGTATCTCCACATACTCTCCCTTCTATATGCACTCCTTATTAGCTAACATCAAATGAGCCCCCAAGGCTTCGTGACACTCATATACGGTAACCGTTTCATCTTCAACTCCTTACTTTCCAATTTGACCCCTGACTTCCCAGTCATGTCACATCCTGCTATGTCTCCCCTGGAACCCTTATTCTCTGTGTCCACAGGCCCCTTACACGGGCCATCTCCCGTAGCCATGGGCCTCTTACCTGGGCCATCCTTCCCTCCGGACGCCTTACCTACGTCCCCCATTGCCCCTTCAAATGCTTCATCAGTTCCTACCCTAACGTCAGTCACGTACGTACCTTTACACAACCTGCCACCCATGTCCCCCACCGATGCCATAAAAGCGGCCTCACCGGCTGCCCGTTTACCTGGAGCCAAAGAAGCCACTCGTGGTTCTCCTGTCATCCCCTCCGGGGGGCTGGCCAGTCCTCCCAGCGTGATGTCTGACCCATGGGCTCTGCCTGGCACCATGACACCTGCAAGATACTATACACAACATTACTCGGCCCCCCTCACCCTCTCCTTCTCTCAACTCTCCTTCCTCCATACTGTTGTCATCATACGCTAAATCATCATCTTTAGAACAACGAGCCCTCCCGGCCGGCGGCACCGACTGCACCCTCTTAACAACATTAAAATCAACTTTCATGTCACACCTCCTCCGATGGTGGTACCCAGGCGGTGGCCCTGTGGGTGTAGGGGCCAGCGAGCCCGCTGTGGGCCTACTTCTGCCGGCCTCGACGGGATCCCCTGCCGGTATCGGGCACGCCGCCCAAGGCTCAACCCTCCCTTCTCCTTGACGCCAGTGGGCCATTCCCAAGAAGACATAGTTGTGATATATAACCCCTGAAGAAGGGTTTATTTAAAACCTGAAATGCATTGGGCTTTTATTTTGAAAGAAGTGTTAACTATGAAGCAATTTGCATAGCATGTGATTATGGTAGCAACATGAAGGCATCGAAAGTAAAAAGTCAATTACTGTTTTTGTTTATCTAATCTAAATTACATAAAAGATGTTGGTATACATTTTGTTGATGTTTTTGAATATTTGCATGTATAATGCTCAGATTGAATTATAGTGCAAAGATATGTTTTAAGAAATGAAACCTTAGAGATATTTGGCAGAGCGCCTTGCATACCTGGGCGTCCCCAGGCCTCGACAGTGCAGTTTCAAATAGGGGGTTTGGGCAACACCCCAAGCAGGGCAGGTCCCTAAACAGTTGAGTCAATAACATTTTGAAACATAAAACATTTCAGTTGATTTAGGTGTGCAGGTCTACACACTTACAAAGCCTTTCCCAGCCCTGCCAAGTCTGGTGCCCCGCGACGCTCCTCCTCCTGAAAAACAAACGTACGGTCTGGTGTGCTGGGCCCCACTAACTTCCCCCACCTATACCACTCTGCCTCACCCCTAACCCCAAAGTACTAGCTGCCCACGCCCCACCTACCACGCTAAGATCGACTCCAACCCCCGTCCTCCTCATCCCCCTCCTCCTCGCTCCACCCCAGCCCTCCTGTCCCGGCCCCCCCCTCGTCCGAGGAACCCCTCCTCACCCCAACCTCCCCTGCCTGCCTCCCCCTCACCCTCTCCCCTCACCGTAATTCCCCCTCCCCCAAAACGCTGGGAGGTTAAAGCCTCCCCCCCAGGCCCCTGCCCACCCACCCTCTCCTTGGGCATCCTTGACCCCCTCCGTCCATGACTCAAAGACGTCCAAACCCTCCCAGTCCCTCTCGCTGCCATCTGAGTCCAGCAGCAGCGGGGATATGCCCCCCACACCTGCATGTCAGCCTCCATTCCCCCTGCTCTGTCAAGCTCCTGTGCCCTACCTCCCTCTTGGGCCCTCTCTTGGTGCCCCCTCCTCTTGCCCTAGACCCCCTGCCCTCCCCTCTCATGCTCCCCCACACCACATCTTGGCAACCTGCTAGGGCCTCGGGGCAGCAGCCCCCCGGGCCGCACTACTGCTAAACCCCAGGCCACCGCCCACCTCACCGAAACTAGCCTGCCACGTGCAGTCTGCCCCGCTAGACCTTAGCAGGGGCTGCTCTCTTCTCACGCGGGTGGCCCCTGTCAGCGTGCGCAGGGGCCAGGGAGGGGCTCTCCTCTCTCCCCTTCTGCACCTTCTGCCCAACTCCTGGAGGCCTAGCCGCGAGGGCCCAGGCCTCCGTGTGCTCCTCCCCATGCCCGGCACCCTCCCTCCTCCGCCCACTCCCATCCTACCGGAGCGGCTGGGCTTCAGTTGCGGTCCCAGCGGCGAGACGCAAGGAGCACTCACCCGAGCCTTCTTGTCGCCTTCCCCCGCGCCTTCCCCTCCCCCGGGTCCCGACTGTCGCACCTCCAGGGCCGCACTCCAGGCATACGGGCGGCCTTGATCGCTCACTTGCTTCTTGGAGGTTTTGCGGGGCGGCAAGCAGGCCACTACGGCGGCTGCCACACCCGCCGATGCATGCTTCACTGGGCGCGAGCTGCCCGAAGGGCCCGCCACCAACAAATCCATTTAGCTAGCCTCACTGAGAAGGTGAATGGCCTCGAGCAAAACAAAGAAATGTCTGGGGGTCAGACAATGCTACAGTCCTACTGTGTGAACATCAGACAAAGTGCAGTGAGATGGACCGATATGTGCAAATAAATGTGATTGTGTGTCATACTGCACTTAAGTATCCAAGATTTGGAAAAAGTGCCCATCAGCTCCCGTCCGGTGCCGCCCAATACATCATTTGGGCTCTCCTTACCCAGGAGAAAGTGCAGTTAGTCTATGAATGTAAGTTTGGAGAATAAAACAACTTCCACAGAATATAAAGTTGTGCTGGTAATTAAACCGGAGAGTTATTTTAAATGGGTAGCTGAATTACAGTGCCAAGGAAAAGAGATAAATGTGTGGAAAAGTGCAAACTAAAATTATGTCGTAATTGAGTGGATTACAAAGTTTATTAGGTGTCCTCAATGCTCCTAAGATTAAAATGTGAGTAAACGAGCAGATTTAACATAATATCTGCAAGTCAGTAGGGTCAAAATGTTTCAGCAATTGTGACTCTGAATATGTCACTGCTTTCTTCAGGACCTTAATGTAAATGGCTACTGCACAAAAAGAATATGTTTAGAAAAATATCACCTGTATATCTTTCATTGCTCAGTCCTCTCCTCCGTAACTACTAAAAAAGAAAACAGAGAACAATGCACCATAACAAATGAAGACACAGTAGAACTGACGCACAGACAAAAACACCTTTGTTTTGCCATACGAAGTAAAATACTTCGTTGATTCATTAGAGATGGTCTGGAAGTCACCTTTATCTCAAATCTACAGAGATTTATTAGCTTTTTTTTAAGCTTTTTTTGGCCATCTTACCTATTCGGTAGGAGGAATAGCATCACCCCACCTGGCTGTCGCTCAGGCACGAGGAGCACCGCTCTAGTAACACAAAACAAAATATACCACTTAAACTCACAACAGGCAGTCACACTTCTTCCTCAATATCAATTTTGTCTCAATCTGGTAGTTATGTTATCGAGTAACACTGTTTATATCCATTTGTAACTCGAGTTTCCTCCATCCCCTCTAATATCTAATGGAGCGAGTTTTTAAGTAACTGGCCCAACATGCATTATCGAGACGCGCCAGATATCCTGCTAAATACACGAAGATCCATAAGCTGATCTCTCGTGCATATCAACGCTGTTTAATGTTGTTCAGCGCCTCACGTTAATTATATAAGGTTTTACGCTTGGCATTATACACATACAACAATTGGATCTGTAATCCAGTGCTCGTGCCAGTTTATTTACACACAACTGATCGTATAACCAGCTAGATCTCCATTCTGCTCGCCACTATTAGAGCTACATTATGTCTGTCACTCAAGTTGTTTGTATGTACTCGAGTTGTGCCCTTCTGAAAACACTCGTTTTGATCTCCATCCGGAGACCGTGTATATTGCGCATCAACCGGTCAATAATTGCCGCACAGCTCTTACCTTTCCGTCGGTACACCGCGCGTTCATCCGAACGATCTGGGGGGGCGCCGGTGTATCGCGGAACCGCCATTCTTGACTGTCTGGTCTCACGTGACCTTTCCCATCACTTGATTCAGGAAACTATAAAACTCCGATTACATCTCGGGAATTGTAGTTTTTCATTACGTGACTCCAGAGGCCACAGAACTCTGATTGCATCTCGGGAGTTGTAGTTAAGCCATTAGTGTATGTTACTATTATTTAGGTATGTCGCTGACAGGTACCCTCTTTAGCAGTGTCAAAAGCTGTAATCACAGGATTTAGTTAGCAACTATCCTCAATTAAACGTCCAGTTTATTATATAACAACCCGTGTATCTTGCAATAGGGACATTGGCGATTTCGGTGATAAGGGCGACATACAGTCTGCCATACGATGCCTCATGGTTTTTGGATTTCGCAGTTTAGTCAAAAGACTAACTTTCATATAAAGCATCGGGCAACAATGGATAGCATACATACAGAAAATGGCATCGAAATAGGATGTATTCAGAAACAATAGGAAGGGGGATGTCTACAGCGACATCCATGGGATTTCTTCGTTTAAACCCATTTTATCACTATTTAATCGATAGACCCACTTCTGCTCCCTTTTGAAAAGATAATTGGAAATATCAACGACATGTGTTGGTATCGTTGTTTGTTCCAGTACTGTCCATTGAAAATCGTTAGGGCCATTGCCTTTGTCTAAAAAATGTGCCGTTAGTCTCGTTGCTTGGCGTCGGCAACGTATGGTACTCTTATGCTCTGATATTCTCACTTTTATCCGCCTCGTTGTCATTCCGACGTAGCGCTTTTGGCACGGGCAAGTAATTAGATATATTAGATTCTCGCTGTTGCAATTGGTGAACCTGCGTTGCTCCCAGGCTCTACTTGTACCAATATCAACAGAGACAGATTTGGAGGTCTGGGGACAGGCAGCACACGTACCACACGGGTGATGACCCACTACTGCGGGTAAATCCCAAAGTGTTCCAATCGCTCGAGGAGTCTTGGGTATAGGTCTTGTGTGGACCAATTTGTCTTTCAAATTAGGGCCTCTTTTGAACGCAAAGAGTGGACGTGATAATTGGTCACCACATGTATTGAGTATGGACCAATGCTTATATACGATTTTCTGAAGTTCGTTAGATCTTGTGTTAAACGTGTTGACAAAAGTCAATCGGTCCATTTTCTTTTTCTCCTGTCGTTCTTCTAGCAAGGCCTCTCGATTGTTATTAGAGGCCCGCTTTTTCGATTGTCGAATGATCTTCTTAGGGTAACCTCTTTCTAACAATTGTTCTTCCAAATTAGAAGCATGTGTTGCAAAAGTTGACTTATCAGAACAGTTTCTTTGTACTCTAAGAAATTGACCGAATGGTAGATTATTTCTCAATGTTCTCGGGTGACAGCTATCATAGCTGAGAAGAGAATTACGGGCCATCGGTTTTCTGTAAAGTTCCGAATGTAACCCATCTGTTTTTACAGTAATCAGGAGATCCAAAAATGGCAATTCAGATTTGCTGTGTTCGACTGTGAATCGCAAATAGGGATTTTGAACGTTCAGCCATTGGTGGAAGAGCAAAAGATCATCAGATGTTCCATTCCAAATTACTAAAATGTCATCAATGTAGCGCTTCCATAAGCGAAGTGATTGATGAAATGGATTGTTGGGTGTTAAAACAATATCCTGTTCAAAACTATGGACATATAGATTTGCCAGGCTTGGCGCGAAAACGCTGCCCATGCTGGTCCCAGCAATTTGGAGGTATAACTAATCTTCAAATTTGAAATAATTCTCTTTTGTGGCTATCTCAGCCAAAGTCATTATGAAAGATACAGGAGTGATGGTAGGTGGATCATTTTCTTCAAGTAATTTTCTCACCACTTCCAAAGTCTCTGTTTGTGGAATAGAGGTGTATAATGATTCCACGTCAAAGGAGACTAAGATGTCTGTGGAGCGATCAAAATCAATTCCAGGTAAAAGTTTTAAGACATCTTTCGTATCCTTTAAATATGTAGGCATTTTCTTCACCATAGGATTTAGAAAGTGGTCTACGAAGGTTGATAACGGTTCAAGCACCGAACCGATACCTGAAATTATCGGTCGTCCTGGTGGTGGACGCTGTGGCTTATGTACTTTTGGTAAGGTGTAAAAGTACGGCACCATTGGACTGTTATTCCTTAAGTAAGCAGCTTCATTGGAAGTGATCCAACCCTCAGTGGCACCCTCCTCTACTAGATGGCCAATGGTGTTTCTTAACCGTTCTGTTGGATCAATGGTTAGTTGAAGATAGGACCTGGTATCTCTTAGTTGTCGTAAACACTCATCCCTATAGGTGGTGCTATCCTGTAAAACAATTGCACCGCCTTTGTCGGCTGGCTTAATCGTGATATTTTCATTAGATGTCAATGAAAGCAAAGCGTGTTGTTCTGTCTTAGGCAGATTTATAAAAGAATTCTTCTTTGACTGGAAAAGTAGATTTAAGTCATTCTCAATGGCTTTCTCAAAGGCAATAACTTTAGGTGGAATGCCCGCAATTGGAGGAATGAACGTGGAAGGTTTTTTCAAACCGGTATTGGTGTCACTCAGTTCGGTTGGTTCCTCATTCTTTTTCGCAAAAAAGAAATGTAACCTTATTTTTCTGAAGAATTTTGCCATTTCTTGTCTTGCTAGAAAGGGGTCACCTTGTTGTGTTTTGACAAAACCAAGTCCTCTATTAAGAAGAGCCTCTTCAGTCTCCGACAGTGTGTGGGAACTTAGGTTTATTACGAGGCAATCTCGTGGCTTGTCCCTGCACCTTCTTTCGGTATCTGCTTGCCATTCCTCAAGTCCATTGTCGCTGGTTGTGGCGGGTTTGCCCATTGAACTCGTCGGTTGGATCCAGTTCTTTTGCGGCCTGTCGATCCTCTCTGGCCGTGTCCTAAAAAAGGCTGCATGTTGGGATCATATTGAAACTGGGGAGGGCCATACTGTCCCATTGGTGGTTGGAACGGTGGACCTCCAAACATCCAGGGATTCGGCTGGAACCAAGGTGGAACTTGGTTTTGGTAGTGGTTTCTGCCAAATCTTTTATTGCCTCTTCCCCTGCTTCTATTGGGCTGTGCCCCTGTTCCTGAGTTGTCTGAATCACTAGACGCATCCTCTGAGCTGGATGTAGCATAGGTTGAACCACCTTTTCGTTCATTCCTATTGAATGGAGTGGGTACATAAGAGTCACTGGTGTACGGGTATATTTTATCAGTGGAGAACCTCGCCAGATCTTTTTTGCATTTTTCCAATTTCGCAAAAAGAATGGAATCTTTAAATTCTTTGTTTTGTTTATTACTGTCATCTTGATTAGTCTTAAAAATGGTACCTTTGATCGTGATTCTGATTTGACCCTCTAAGACCTGAATCTCAATGAGTATTTTATCAGCTGCCTTTTTTGCAGTTTTTATAATCAGGACTAGCCAGTCCCGTGTGCATTCCCATGCTACCATGGACCAATCCCTTAGGAACTCTTTGTCCTCTAGGAAGAGCCTGGGGGCATTAGTGAATGGCCTCGAGCACCCTGTAATCCTCGCTGGACATGACGCTAGTAAAACAGCAATAAACTCTGCTCCTAGCACCGTAAACTAAGCTCTCAACCTACACCATGCCTTCCTTACAAAAACCTGACACTAACGCGCTGTCATATTGGCTAGCAAGCCATAATCTACACAAAATAGCCTATAAACCCTGAAGGCTCAAGCAAGGAGCATTGCATATATTGTTATAACCCCAAGAGCGCACTCCAGCCCAGGCCCCAATACTGTTAAAAATTGCCCTCACATACTGGAAACTGTCCCTTAAATACACAGGCAAGACAATTCAAATGCTTCAAATACACCACTGCTGGGTGTCCCCACTCCAACGGGCGCATTGACACAACGCCGATTAGGTATATGGGATCAGGCAGGAGTGTCAACAATGGGGACTCTTCTCGGGGAGGGTATGCTGCTAAACCATATAGACTTTGTACTCGCACACAACCTCCCAAACTCCCTATTTCTTACAAATGCAAGACTAATACGATATGTTGAACTACACTTGGCCCCTGACTGTAATGAACCAACCACGTATGAATTCATATATATATTTTTTTAATGCAGATTTATATACCGTGAACTCGACCCAAAGGTATTGGAGCACTTTACATGAGCACCGGTTGCGTTACACAAGGACACATTCGGATGTATGACATTACAACGCATGCTTTTACATCGCATGCTTTTACAACGCGGTTTTTACAACGCATACCATTACAACGCATAGTGCTTTTAGGCGCTGGGTAGTGAATTGTTTAATTTACTATTCCAACTCCAGTCCCCGTGGATAGTAGGGAAGGTGTTGGATAGTACATTAAACCTATTCCCTATCCTAGAGCGCCCCCCCAGCGCAATGCGTTGTAATGGTTTGCATTGTAAATGTTGCGTTGTAAAGGCACTGCGTGGTAAAAGTTGCGTTGTAAAGGTTGTTTACCACACATTCAGGCACAGGGAGTTTAAGGGATTTGCCCAGAATCACAGGATTAGGACGCAACCCCGAGGCTCGATCCTTGGTTTCCAGCACCAAAGGTGGCAGTCTGGCCGACAGACCTCATCCTCTTCCTATCCTGTATGCGGTGATTAGCCACTAGACAAGCCTAGATGATGGGCATCAAGGCTTAAAGAGGCACACATAATCAGCAAGACACATATACACGCCCTGTACTCGCTATATCCTCCCCTGGACACCAGGGAGTTCCAGCCCAGACACCCAAGCAGGATATGCTGAGTCAGTGACTCATTAAAATATGGCTCCATCAGTGTGTCATGAGCATCACCACTAACAGCACTCATATCTCACCTGAGAAATAGGTGACCACCAGTGGAGGGGGGAGGCAGGAGGGAGTTAAATAGTTCCTTTTTTCCAAAAGTAATTTACAGTTGTACAAATATGTATCAAGCATCATGAGTGCTGAAACATTTATTATAAACACAGCAGTCAGTGTTTTTGAAACTAAAACCGTATACAAATCAAATTTCAAAAACTTTATTCGACAGTAAGTCATAAAAGCACGCACAAGACATCTATCACAAAACACAATACATAGTACATAACAATACATAGAATAAAAAAATATTAAACTCCATTGATTACTGTTGATTAAAAAACGGGTTAACATTTTTTATAAGATCCAATAAAAATTAGTTCATAAGATAAGAACATCCTTAATGACATCTTACATTGTGCTAACTAGCAGCAGGTGGCAGAAAAGTTTGTGTGCGTATGGTCCAGGCCCACCTTAAAAATTTGGCTACAGCAACAGCTAAGCAGGGTGAACAGTCTGACTGTAATATCTTAGGGCTTCTACGTGCCTCTGGGTGCCCAGATTTAAGCAAATAGGTCTCAGCCATTTGCGTCGTGGGGCAGCATAAAGGGGGCATACAAAAAATAAATGGGCAATGATCTCAGCCATGTCTAGACAGTTATAACATTTGTCATCTGGAGATGGTGCCCACTTATAAGTAAAAGCGTTGACTGATAAGATTCCTACCCTAAATTGAAAATACAATTTACGGTCTAAGGCGCGCTCAATGATATCCCAATATGCTTCACAGAAAGGCCGTAGTTAGTTTGTGATCTAAAAAATGGCCAGTTAGGTTGATGTTCATGCTAGCTCTATGGGATGATGTCAAGACCATTTCCCAGTATTTTTCTTTCAGTTGTTTTTTAGAGGGGAAGGTTGATGTGTCCGGTTCATCCCATAACAGGCTTAGATCTAACTTTATTAAAAGAGACCTAAGCTCTTTAAGCCACTGAATTTTGTGGAAGGGATCTTCCGAGATCACGTCCTTCAGAGCCTGGACATAGTGTGTGAGTTCGGGGGTGGTCCAGATTCGCCTCCAATACAATAGTGGGCGTAACCTCGCTATGTCTACAACATTTTTCCTGCCTAGATCAGATAAAAGCGGAACAGATGGTGTGCTTTGGGGAACACCAACTAAACTACGTAAAAATGTATTCTCCGCTTTTGCTAGATTACTCAAGTTGGTAAATCCCCAGAGCTCTAATCCATACAGGGTAGCACTTATCACTTTCATGTTGTATATCTCCAAAGCAGGTGTAATTGGCGTTCTTAGAGAGGATTTGTGTTTGGAGGATAGGGCACCTGCAAAATGATGGAATTTTAAAATGGCCATATCCGTGTGACGTTTCCAACCCATGTTACTCTGAAGTAAAATACCTAGGTAGGTAAAAGCCTCCACCTGCTCTAAGGGTATGTCGTTCAGGAGGATTCTACCTTTAAAGGGTTTGTGCTGATTCAGGGACATGAACTTGGTTTTTGTAGTGTTGATCTCAAGTCCACGCAGTTGGCAAAATTTCCCAAAGGCGTTAACTGCCTTCTGCAGCCCACTCGGAGTCCGTGAGACAATCAGAGTATCGTCTGCGAACATGAGGACAGGTACACGAACCCCAGCTATGGCAGAGGCATCGGTAGGGGAACTGCGAAGATGGTCAACAATTCCATTTATATATAAGGAAAACAGGGTGGGGGCCAAGACACAACCCTGCCGAACACCACGCTCGACAGGGAATGAATCGGTAACCTCACCCTGTGCCCCCCATCTGATTCTAGCAAAATTGCTCTCATGTAAGTGGACGAGGAAAGTCAGTAGCTCAAGGGCCATCCCCAGTTCAGAAAGAACTTTCCAGAGTTTGCAGCGGGGGACTAAATCGAAAGCCGATTTCAAGTCAACAAAGACTGCATAAAGTGACCCTTTAGTCAAGACCACGTTCCTCCAGTAGAGTGTATTTAAATAGAAGACTTGGTCTATGGAACTAGTGCAGAGACGGAAGCCGGCTTGAAATGGGGATAAAATGTTGTATTCCTCTACCCATGTCTGTACTTTGTTTTGTATCAATCGGCCAATAGGTTTTTGTGCTGAGTCTATAAGACTAATAGGCCTGTAGTTTTTAAAAACAGGGATTATTTCAGCTCCCTTCCACGAAGATGGAATGGGAGCCCCCCTGGCCACTGAGTTCGCTAACAGCGCGAAATACTGACACCAGGACGGTCTGTCACTTAAAAAAACGTCGGCAGGGATGCCATCCATGCCTGGAGCTCTGCCACCAGTCACAAAATCTAATGCTATACCAAAATCTTTGATGGTAAAAAGCTGACTTTGATAAAAGATAGCAGGAGGTAGAGGGCACTCCTCCTCTTCAAGGCTTCGAGCGTATTGGGGCTTAAAACATTCTAACCACTGGGACTGAGCAACATTATTTTGAGGAGGTTCTGCTAAGCCTCTCCTGTCCCATTTGATAATGTTCCAAAATTGCTTGGAATCTTTAGATTCACAAGCATATTTCAAGTCCCGCCACCTATCCTCATCCCACTGTTTTTTAACCACCCTCTGGGCGTATCTATATGAATCCCTTGCCTCTCTCACTCTAGGGTGATTCTTTGTCCTTAATTCCACGCTCAGTTTTTGACGAGCTGATTTACATGCCTCATTATACCACCTGGCCTTAGGCAACTTTGTGGCTCTATTTTCCAGGTTTAGAACCTTCATAAAAAAGAGTTTAAGCCTAGAAAAAAGTTGGGCATGTGCCTCTAGCATGATTTGGTTAAAATCCGGGCTACTACTTTGGGGATTAAGTTGGGCCAGTTCACTCACAACCTCAGCTTTGAGCTCCTCCATTTTTACAGGGTCCTCAATAAATGTATCCCATTTGACATGGCGCTTATTGTGTGAAGCAACAATGTCAAGTGTAGTTATCCCTCCCCTTGCAGGCTCGTCTCTATCCCCCTTTTGGGCTTGGAATATCGAACAGAGGTGGTTGTGATCGCTTTCCAGCCGGGATTTGATGACCATATCTACTAGACAATGCCATAGTCTTATGTCCACTAGCAGATAATCTATGCGACTGCTGTTCCTTCCATTATCAAATGTATCCACTCCCTGCAGGCCTGAGGGGGTTCTTCCGTTTGCTGCTCTAAGGCCTCTTTCTAAGCATATAGCTTTTAATTGAATAGCTGCAGCTGTCCATCTTTTTTATGGGAGGGAGTTCAAGTTTTGGAATTCCCCATCTATGATCCTGGTCTGTCGAGAGATCCTGATCCTCTTGACCAAGCGGTTCATAGGTGGTATTAAAGTCTCCACCCACTATCGGAACAATCTGCTCTGGGAGGGCCTCAAGCTGGGTGTCAAGAGCGGCTATTACCTCGGAAGTGTGCCCCCCATTGACCCCCTGGCATAGACACCCTACGACCATGGGTCCATTCAAGTCTGACCACCATGATATCATTCACTGTGGACTCAATTTGTTGCACCTTGCATCGTAGGCTCTGAAGAACCCAAATCACCAGGCCGCCTGCAGGCCGGCCTTTTGATTTTTTTATTGCGGGTACATAAAAATTAAGAAATCCCACGCGGAAGACTGGTGTAACTGACCAAGACTCCTGAAAAAGGTTAATGTTATGCTGATCTATAAAACTACACCATTCCGGAGACAATACCTTATTACCAATTCCCGCAAGATACCATGAAAGCAGGGACAAGCCTTTCTTTTTTTTGCAGGGTTATACTCGTGTTTAAGGGACTCTCTATTACTCCTAGAATGTCCCCTCCCTCTCTGGTGTTTGCTCAACAATAATAGGCTTTGGGATTGTGAGTCTGGTGGAATTCTATTCGTTGTACAAGGTGCACCCTCTCTGGTGGAATTCAAACATACCACTAAAGGGGAGTTAGTATTATGGGTAGTCCCAGCATTAGCCAGCAAACTTACTAAAGGACATGCAGGTGGCATGGGATCTTGACAGACCCCCGCACTACCGATGGTCATTTACTCGGCCACTCAATGATGTATTTCTCAGGAAATCAATAGAGACACCCTGTAGTCAATCGCATTCCCCCATATCGGTCAGAGCCCCAAAACGACTCCTCAGACTAAGTCCGTCCAACAGGGATGGGGTCACTCTCCCGAGTGGCAGGTATCTGTGCAAGCATTTTGGCCTAGGCCTGCTGGTGCTCCTTGCACACCAAAATATATCATTAAAAAATTCTAGGGTTAGTGGTATTATTTCTGAACCCCTTTGTTGGGGGAGGGTGTACGTTTGCCAATACACTAGTCAACACTTGGGGACTGGAAAAGTTCATAGCTATACAATCACCCTCAAATCTTTTCTTGTGGTTGCCCAACCATGACACCCTTCTAGCCATTATAATTTCCCTGGCTAGTTGCTGGCTCCCCCTTTCGGATATCCTCATGTTATTGGTCAGTCAATGCTGTTCTTTGTCAATTAAAGTGGATGCTGTTTCCACTTGGCTGGGACCCAGAGGAGGAGCATTGGCCAAGACAAGTACAAATGGGCGGGCCTCAGGAATAAACTGGAATGCCTCTCTCTCTAGTAAGGGTTTATGTATGTCGATGGGGACAGTCGGGCATGTAGCAAGAGTAGCAAGAGGGGCCCCTTTCTCAAGATTTACAGGCCCACTAAGATATATTGAGGCAGCTGTTTCAAGGACATAATCCTTGGTGGTTAATCCCTCAGTAACAAGTGGGAGATCAGATATGGCCTGGGTTAACGGCGTCAGGGGAACCTGCCCCTTTCAGATGGCTAATTGCCCAACAGGCACCTGAGGAGCTGGTGCTGATCTTGCATGAGAGGCATTGGGCTGAGATATCGAACCACTATTCTGCTCCAAAGCAATCACCCTGTCTTCGATAGAAGTTAACCTGGACATGATGGGAACCAGAGTAAAATCTAGTTTCTCTTTAAGAATTACCCAGAGTGTGTGGGATAAATCCTCCAATGATGGCTGAACGTTTGGGGGTGGCTGTTTGGTTGATTTGGACTTTGCTTTTGGAAGCCTTACCCCCTTCTGATGTTTAGCCTTACTAGGAGGTGCCAGCCCGCCAGCCCTGGTGCAACGTCTCGTGGTTGGGGCAGGCGGAGGGGAAAGACTAGATGAGCCATCTTCAGTACAACTTAGGGGGGAAACATTTTGGGACTGGATATAACAACTCTTAGGCATACAGGGTGGATCAACCAAGTCTATCAAGTCCCGTGGGGATGGAGTCAATGGCTGGGAGGCAGTGCCCTCTGGGATGTCGTGAACCATGGCGGTAACAATACGGCCTGGGTCCAGGGAAAGCCTCCTTTCGGTTCTTTCCATTTCCTCATTGAGCATGCTGGATACTTTCACCAAATAGGAGTCCAGAGTCGCCCCTCTCCCTCCATTGGGTTTGTGACCCTCGGTTCTCTTTTTTCTCATGGTTGCTAGACAAGTTAATTGATATGAAACAGTACCTTTCCTTGCAGTGGATGTTGGAGGGGGGCCCAGCATGCCCCCCTCCGGCCCCCGACGGCCACAGACAGTCATGCCCTTGTCCCGGGCTTAACCCGGTGAGACCCGCGCGCGATCCCGCGACGCGGGGGCTCTCCTGTAATTTATGCGCTTCCCGGCGCGGTAAGGGCAGTGGCGGCTTCCGCCGCAAAGGCTCCCAGGGCTTGTAGTCCCCCCTCTTCTCTCCAGCCACGCAGCGTTGGTGTGGAGCTGTGGCGGCAGGAGGGGGACCAAGGAAACCAGCAGTGGGACTGGAATGCACGAACAACAATGCCCCCAGCAGTGGGTCCGAAACGTGCAGCAAAACAAATGCCCCCACAAGTAAGGTATTACAGAGCGCCCGCTTCACCGGGGCTGTCCTGTAATTTATGCACCTCCCGGCGCGGTAAGGGCGGTGGCGGCTTCCGCCGCAAAGGCTCTTGGGGCTTGTAGTCCCCCCTCTCCTCTCTAGCCGCGCAGCGTTGGTGCAGAGGTGCAGCGGTGGGAGGGGGACCAAGGAAACCAGCAGCAGGACTGAAATGCGCGAAAAACAATGCCCCCAGCAGTGGGTCCGGAACGTGCAGCAAAACAAATGCCCCCACAAGTAAGGTATTACAGAGCACCCGCTCCACCGGGGCTCTCCTGTAATTTATGCGCCTCCCGGCGCGGTAAGGGCGGTGGCGGCTTCTGCCGCTAAGGCTCCCGGGGCTTGTAGTCCCCCCTCTCCTCTCTAGCCGCGCAGCATTGGTGTAGAGCTGCAGCAGCGGGAGCGGGACCAAGGAAACCAGCAGCTGGACTGGAATGCGCGAACAACAATGCCCCCAGCAGTGGGTCCGGAACGTGCAGCAAAACAAATGCCCCCACAAGTAAGGTATTGCAGAGCACCCGTATACGAAAAATAAGTATATCGGACCTTGCTGTCCAAACTGTAATATGCAAATGTAATAATATCTCATGCTGCATGTGATTGGGAAACAGTAAACAAGAAAAGAGTGTTGGGTGGTTCACACAGACCACAGTTAGGAGCAACTCGGAAAGGGAGGGGAGTTTTGACGGCCAAGTTCAGGACGTTTCAGGAAGGCCCTCACTCACCACCTAGTGATGGCATGCTTCATCATTGGGCCCCACCAAAGAGACAGAGTGTCTCTTTGGTGTGCTGCGACGCCAGATTTACTGCGGAGCAGGATAGTGAGATTCGGGCGTGTTGTGTAAAGTAAATTAAACTAGTGAGTGGTGAGGATTTTAAAATAGTCAGTAGTGTATCAAAAACAGCTTTATTTATTGATCACTAGGGACAAATTATTAAAATTATGTGTTTGGAAAAGAGTCCACAGTTAATTGAGTGGCGGTTTCCTTATAAATCAGTCGACATGTTTCAGCCATGAAACGGTGTAATGTTACCAGGCATTCTTCAGGACTTATTGGTGTATTAAACCCTGGCGGTATGGACACGCTAAGGCCCACCCTTACCTAGGGACATGAAAGTGAAAATAATTTAAAAAAAGGTGAAAAAGTGCAAAAAATTAGGAAGAAAGAATTACTTCCTAATAGCTCCTGGTTTAGGAGGCTTCCAACTTTATGGTTTCTGCACTTTAATGGTGTCGATAATGTACACCATGGGTCACAGGAGGGGGGTGGGAACGTATTTGGCACACCGCCCTCGACGCTCGGCACCCTCAGTGTACCTGCATCACCCTCAACTGGACCCCGAAGATGTGATTGAGAAACACCAATAAAGTTTGTGCAAAAAATGACATCTACAAACAAGTAAGAATTATCAGGATTGCCCAAACCAGTAGTTCCTGAGTGCAAAATAAGGGGGATTTTACAGGGCCACTCGTACAGAGGGTTGCGGCCACATGCATCATTGTAGGATTTTGCATTTCCTAAATTGCGAAACTTAAGGAATCGCAATTTAGGAATTGCAAAATCCTATGCATCAAGAAATCCTAAAAGTTTTTAGGATTTCTTAATTTTCGGTATTTGCGATTCCTTAATTGCGAATCGCAATTAAGGAATGGCATTACATTGATTCCTATGGGCCTAGAGGCCCATAGGAATCAATGCCTTTTTGCACTTTTTTATTTTGCGAATCCCATTTTTTTGATGCATTGCAAGGGTGCACCCCTGAAATGTATTTTAAAGTGCATGTTTCACACACACATGTCCTAAGGACATGTGTGTCTGTAACATGAAAGTTTAAAAAATGCATTTTTGAGCATTTTCATAACTTTTCGCAAATTACCACGAGGTTCAACCTCGTGGTAATTTGCACCCCCTAATTGCTAATTCGCAATTTGAAAAACAATCATGCATTGCTTTTAAGGAATCGCAAATTTGCGATTCCTTAAAAGCAATCGCATTTTTGGAAATCACTAAAAATAGCGAATTTCACTAAAATGTATGATGCATCCCAATAACTTATTTAGGAATCGCAAACGGCCGAATTTACCGATTCGCACCTTTTGCACTTCCTAAATAGGTTGACGCATGTGGCCGAAAGTGTGCAAATTGCAGCAAATTCACTGGTCTGGAATCCTCACAAAGAGAATTTTTTAAACAAGGTCAACAGTATTCCTTTGCTGTACAGCAGTGCTTAATTTGAGCCAGTGGTTTCTGGCGCTCGGCACCGGCATTTAATTGTCAACACTGGGGCCTGTGACAGTCTGCCACAAGATGGTGCTGTATGGCTAATTTCGAGATGACCACAGCAACAGTTAATATTTAATTCAATATAGATTAAACATGACTACTATGTGCCGTCTAAACCATTCTAGTAGCTGTGGAGGCCTGAAATTGTCTGAATTATCACACTTGCAGGAGTGTGATGGTTAGTAATTGTGTTGTTGCTATCAGTGTCCATCAACTGTGTTTTTTGCAATTTTCACCCCGAGTGTGCTGGGGATGCTCAGACGTGAGTCCCAGGCTCTCCACACCACTGGAGTCAAGCTATCCAGGCTGATGAAGGCTGATAGCCAGAAACCGGTCCTTGGATGCTTGATTCCGGTCTGGGAAAGACATGGCTTGGTAGTTCGGACTGGACTGTTCCCATGAGGCACAGGGTCAGAGCTGATTTGCATATAGCCAGTGTCTAACCCAGGGTGGTGTGGAGTGCAAAAAAACGATGGATTTAGGCCCAGATCCTTGTACTGGGGTGAATGTATGACATTGTTCTACATTCTGTCCATCAACTGTGTTTTTTGCAATTTTCACCCCGAGTGTGCTGGGGATGCTCAGACGTGAGTCCCAGGCTCTCCACACCACTGGAGTAAAGCTATCCAGGCTGATGAAGGCTGATAGCCAGAAACCGGTCCTTGGATGCTTGATTCCGGTCTGGGAAAGACATGGCTTGGTAGTTCGGACTGGACTGTTCCCATGAGGCACAGGGTCAGAGCTGATTTGCATATAGCCAGTGTCTAACTCAGGGTGGTGTGGAGTGCAAAAAAACGATGGATTTAGGCCCAGATCCTTGTACTGGGGTGAATGTATGACATTGTTCTACATTCTGTCCATCAACTGTGTTTTTTGCAATTTTCACCCCGAGTGTGCTGGGGATGCTCAGACATGAGTCCCAGGCTCTCCACACCACTGGAGTCAAGCTATCCAGGCTGATGGAGGCTGATAGCCAGAAACCGGTCCTTGGATGCTTGATTCCGGTCTGGGAAAGACATGGCTTGGTACTTCGGACTGGACTGTTCCCATGAGGCACAGGGTCAGAGCTGATTTGCATATAGCCAGTGTCTAACCCAGGGTGGTGTGGAGTGCAAAAAAACGATGGATTTAGGCCCAGATCCTTGTACTGGGGTGAATGTATGACATTGTTCTACATTCTGTCCATCAACTGTGTTTTTTGCAATTTTCACCCCGAGTGTGCTGGGGATGCTCAGACGTGAGTCCCAGGCTCTCCACACCACTGGAGTCAAGCTATCCAGGCTTATGAAGGCTGATAGCCAGAAACCGGTCCTTGGATGCTTGATTCCGGTCTGGGAAAGACATGGCTTGGTAGTTCGGACTGGACTGTTCCCATGAGGCACAGGGTCAGAGCTGATTTGCATATAGCCAGTGTCTAACCCAGGGTGGTGTGGAGTGCAAAAAAACGATGGATTTAGGCCCAGATCCTTGTACTGGGGTGAATGTATGACATTGTTCTACATTCTGTCCATCAACTGTGTTTTTTGCAATTTTCACCCCGAGTGTGCTGGGGATGCTCAGACGTGAGTCCCAGGCTCTCCACACCACTGGAGTCAAGCTATCCAGGCTGATGAAGGCTGATAGCCAGAAACCGGTCCTTGGATGCTTGATTCCGGTCTGGGAAAGACATGGCTTGGTAGTTCGGACTGGACTGTTCCCATGAGGCACAGGGTCAGAGCTGATTTGCATATAGCCAGTGTCTAACCCAGGGTGGTGTGGAGTGCAAAAAAACGATGGATTTAGGCCCAGATCCTTGTACTGGGGTGAATGTATGACATTGTTCTACATTCTGTCCATCAACTGTGTTTGTTGCTATCAGTGGCAGCATGACAGGGGCAATGTGTGGTGCAAGCTGCAGTGGCCTCCGGAGGAGAGCCCTGGGACTTATTTTTTTGTTTACAAATTAAGCACTGCTGTACATGTATGTAACTCGTGAATCATTCCCATTTTTAGGTCGAGCATGAGCCAGCGCGCAAGCGCTGCTCTGCAAAGAGCTGTGGTAGTTGAGTATGGAGAGAACCTTCACCCACAACCCGCCCTCATTTTTCATTGGGTTGTGTGTTTGTCCTTTGTAAATGCTGTCTTCTGATTCACTTTGAGGCTTGGTAATCCCTCCTTAGTACGGCCATTTCATCATTTGTATTCTCCCATGGCTATTGGCCCCTTTACTTGGTTGGCACACTGGGTGGGCGGGTACAATTTCCTTTTGGAGCCGGGAGCTCGACAATGTAAATGTATGTTTTTCCCCCCTCCCCTCATTGTCCGTGCCTTCTCCTCTCCTCCTCTCTCTCCCGTTGTCCGTGCCCATATGTAATTGGTCAGATTTTTTGTTTGTTTGGTTTAGGGCACATGGCGCCCTGGCTACGTCACTCAGCTGGAGTGAACTAGGCAGGACCCAGGGTGCAAGAGAAGGACGTGAAGCAACAAGGAAAGAAGCCGGAGAGATGTTCCTGGTTTAGTGCTTTTGTGCTGCTGATAACCGCAGGCAGGATCCATTAAAGTGCCTCTAAGCCAACGTTTGCACTGCACACTCATCTCCTCCCTCGCAGGATTGGTCTCAGAGCCCAGGCACGTACTTCAGCTTCCACAGCAGACAGTGTGTGGGCTCAGGGGCACTCTTGCCCTCAGTGTCCCCGGCATCTGCATGTCTATGTGTAGGACTTTAGGCAGTTCCAGTGTCTGTGGTGGGCGGAAGCACCGGAACAGTGAAGAAGCACAGCACCGGAGGCTGTGAGGGACCAAAGTCAAATGGTCAAGTTTTTCGAGAAAAAAAATCCAGTCTCAAAATGAAGTTCGAGATATGGATAGCCCTGTGGAGCATATTTTCTTTAATGCACTTTAAAGGTCAGTTACACTTTTCCAAGCCCTATATTCAGGAAGCGAGTTAGCTGTGCATGCATGGTGCTGCAAAATGCATTAATCCAGCATGTCACAGGTTAGAATCCCAATAGGGATGACTCGGCCTTCCAACCTGCTGAAGTTGATAAAACGTTTACTGGAAAGATTGGTAATGCTGGTAAGTATTAGATGAATGCAAGAGCATTATTTCAGTTCCTGTTATACTCTATTAACCGCTTCGATGCTCATGACGGAGCGGTTCAGTCATGAGCGCCGGGTGGGCTGTGCTAATGACGGAACCGCTCCGTCACGGCCCCGCCCGCTCAATAGAACCTTCAGCACAGCGCGAAAATTCGCGCCGCCCTGAAGGGGTTAAAAAGGCCAATCTACTTTGCTTCTATTTGAAATCAATTTCAAATGTTGTAGAGTGAATGCCCTGGTTGTACATGGAGGCAAAATATTAACTTTGCATTTAAGTATGTGTAGAGCATGTGTTTGAGTTACAAAACACTTTACACACACTTCAAGAAGTGTGAGGTGTAGGATGGCCATCCCCCGATGAGCTCCACATCACATTAGCCCTTAATTGCCAATTTTCGGATGATTAAAATCCATAATCTTCTTTTAAATACTGGCACCAGTGTTCTGAAGGTTATACTGACCGCTGTAATGATTTTCCAGCTTTGCAGAGCATTTGAGGCTGTTCCTCTTCCATCCTGGTTCTGCATCGACCTCTTCACCAAGGTACTGCCCAGAATTCCAGTCATGGGGGCGGAGTATTATTTAGGAAAGGACCTGGCTTCAGCCTAGCCACTTCCACAATCAGTTTTAGCTGCTGCACTAGCCTCTATTGAAGGATTTTCTCTTCACTATTAACTCTTTTCCACATACTGATTATATTTGCCTGCTCCATTTTTTATTTTAAGAGAGATGGAGAACAAAAATTTACAAATTCCACATAATAATAGGAAACAAAATATTTCTTCTCCTCCTGTTTAATCTAAAGTGGTGGAATCTAGTGAACCTTCCTTGACTTTAATACTTGATGAGATTCAGGCAATTCGTTCTAGCACTGATACTATTGCTTCAGAGATTAAAAACTTGAGCAAAGAAATGGCTAGTATGTCAATGAAGGTTTCTACCAATGCAATCAAGAGTCAAGACAATAAAGGCAAAACTGGTACCTTTTCACTGCTTGTGGCAATGATATCTCCTATGTCTGCTCTTCTTCTGGATTTGGAAAATCTTAACAGACAGTATAATCTGCGCATTTTTAATTTACCAGAAGACGTAGAAGGTTCTGATTGTAGATTATATTTGGAGAATTTGATACCTGGCCTTTTGCGCATAAAATGTTCTGAAAAATATCAAATAGATAAAGCTCATAGGATTCCTTCTCATCGTAATCCACATCACACAAAGCAGAGACAAATGATTTTCAAGGTTTTGTGTCCCCATCAATTTAGTCTTGATAAGGAAAGCAGCACATGAATTCCTTCTTTAACCCGTTGGCTGCGCCGCCGATTTTGCGGAAGTGCGGCACTTCCGCAAAATGGGCGGAGCCGCGTCGGCCATTGGCCAACGGCAGCACCAGCGAAGTAGTGCTGCCATCGGCCAATGGCCGACGGCAGCATGGAAGGGGTTAATGGTCAATGGTAATAACATTTTTATTCACCAAGACTTTGCTAAAGATACTGTTAAGACTCGCAAGGAATTCACTGACATTCATCTACGGTTAAGAAGTCTTGGATTTAAGTATGGTCTTTTAGATCCTTCTTCAATGCTAATTTGGAAAGATATGATTTCTAAATCCTTCCAGTGACCTGAAGATTTACGAATATTTCTGGATCAACACTCACAGCACTCTATGGATACACATGAACCTGCTACTTGAACATTAGTACAGTATTTTTTTCTGGCTAATTTAACTGTTTATTTCCCCACAGGGCTCCTATGGTTTGGTCATGTTTGCAAAGCATGTGTGCATTTCAAATTTGTAATTAATGTTTAATTGTTGTCATTTTTTCTATGTTTGTTTGTCTCTTCTTTTTCCCTTTTTTTCCTATTACCCTTTTCTGGAGCTACTTTTTTTCTTCTTTTACTTAAACTGTTTCTCTTCTTTATAGGGCCCGATTCCGATCTCGCTCAGAAGGGCTTTGAGCGTGATCCGTCTGGAAAAAGTCGGAGCCGTATGCGTGATTTCCGAACGACACATACAGCTGTACAAGCAAGCAAGTACGATGCGATAATTGTGTAATCACCAACCGAATCGTATCCAGAACCGAACTGCTCCCTACGTCTTTTCCATAGCCAAACAGTACAGTGCAATGGAGCTGATTTCTGACCGAGCAAGTACGATGGACGATTCGGTCTGCCGGATCGAGTGGAAGCCTCCGACACATAAAACCTCAGGGAAGCAGACTTTCACCGGAAGCCTTACAAGTTGGTCACAGGGCAGACCCAAGGGTCCCCCTAGACATGCATGTATGGTGGGGGTGTCATCGACGCGTCCCCAAAACAAGGGGCACCCGTTTTCTGCAATGTACCTTTTACGTCAATGGCAGCCTATGAACGCGACATACAACAGGCTTCCATTGACTTCAATGGGGCTCCGAGCGACCCGAGTCCGTCAGCGCATACTCGCATCGTACTCGGGCGCTCGGAGCCCTGGAGCACGAGCAGGTCGGAAAGCCCTCTGGACCCGAGCCGTACGGAGGGTTTTCCAACCAGGATCAGAATCGGGCCCTTAATTGTATCTTTCCTACTTTACTATTGCTAATGTTCATAACATTAAAATAGTCTCCTTGAATGTCAAAAGTTTATGACATCTTGTAAAACGTACAACAATTTTAGATTATCTAGGTAGCTGTAGGGCGGATATTTGCTTCATACAAGATACACATATTGAAGACAAGGTTTGGGATTTTATGAAAAAAGTGGGTTGATTCTATTATATCTTCTCCTGCTATGGGTAAAAAAAATGGTGTGGCTATTCTTTTTGCAAAAATGTTACATTGTCAAATTTTAAGCAAATCTTCAGATTCAGAAGGTAGATACATCATAGCGAAAGTTAAAATTCATGGTAAAGTTATGTTTTTACTTAATGTGTATGGTCCAACTGTTGATGATCTTAAATTCCGGTCAATTTTACCCACTGAAGTTCTCAAGTTGGGCCACTTATAGTTGGAGAGGATTTCAATCTCATATTTGATCCTTTATTAGATAGCTCTTCAGTTCTCTCACTGAATTTCGACCACCTAAAGCATTTTTTACTTTTAAATCCTTTTTTAAAACTACAAAATTGGTGGATGTCTTCCAATTACATGTTCCTACTGGAAAAACTTTTACTTTTTTCTCTAACCCTCATAACTCTTACTCACGACTAGATTATTTATTAGTTTCTCGACACTTAATTAATTCAGTTGTTACTCCTAATATTTGCAATATTGATATTTCGGATCATGCCTTGATTTCCATGGTACTACAACTTAACTCAAATTTTAAAACTCAATCCAGATGGCACATAAATACTAGCATTGTCCTCAATGAACAAAATAAACCGAGAATTTTAACTGCACTTCAAGAGTACTTCCAGCTCAACCCAGAAGGCTTTGGTGTGGGGAATTGATAGGATGCTTTCAAGGCCTATATCAGGGGAGCCTCCATTTCTCATATGGCACATGAAAACTAAATTTTCAATGAAAAAAATAAGGAATTAGACATACAAATTTGAATATTTGAGAGACTTTTTATCACTTCCAATGACTACCAATATAGAATGAAATTATAAAAAAAACTTCTATATGAGTTCAATTCAATCTTAAGCAAAAGAGCGGATGTACACCTCTCTAACTCTAAAGCCAAATTCTGTTTTATTGCTAATGGATCTGGCTTTTGGCCAACTAATTACATATTAAAAAAGATAAAACTCAAATAAATTAAATTCTTGGCCCCAATAGGAAAATTGCATTATCACAAAAAGATATTGTTATTGAATTACTAAATTATTCTGCTGCCCTATATAATAAACCTAAATTCGATGATCCCTCTTTAATTGATTCTTTTTTATATAAATGTGATTTACCTAAAGTTCCCAGTTTACAAAAAAATTAATGAGAATGACCTATTACTGAAGAAGAAATTCAACTAGCCATTAAGTCTCTTAAAACAATATAAATCCCTAGGCCCTGATGGCTTTCCAGTAGAATTGTATAAGGAAGTTGAACTGCAACTTATTCCTCATATGTTTAAAATTTTACCTTTTTTACGTCTACGGGATCAACTTCAGGTTCTTTTACTGAGGCTTTGATTGTTGTGTTACATAAACCTAACAGAGACCCTACACTTGTATCAAATTATCACCCTATTTCCTTAATAAATCAGGATTGTACCAGACTAACCTCTATTTCAGATTCTCTTATCCATCCTGATCAGTCTGGGTTAATGAAAAATAGATATTCTGTTAATAACACAAGAACTGTATTACATGCTATCGAACAGGAGTCCACATTATCCTTACCGTCTGGAGTACATGCAGTGTATGCTGGAAAAGCTTTTGACAAAGTTCATTGGCAATTTTTATTATATACTTTAGCAGCATTTAATTTTGGTGATTTGTTTATCCATATGATATCTGCTCTTGTCTCTACTTCAACTGCTCATTTATTTATTAATATTCAAATATCGGATACATTTTTTCTTTTTAGAGGTACCAGACAAGGTTGTCCACTCTCCCCATTACTATTTCTTCTTGTTATTGAACCTCTGCTTGTCTCCATTGGGAAATGTAATGATATCGCTGGTATTAATATTAATGAGGTTTGTATTAAAACATTAGCATATGCAGATGATTTACTTTCATTTATTAGCAATACTCAATCCACTTCCTCCTTTATTAAAGATAATTTAATGATGTTCCTTAATTTCTGGTTACACGTTAAACACCAATAAAACAGAATTTTTCCCTTTAAGTATTCAAAGTACCCCAGATATATTACACATAAAAGAAATATTTTGGCAAAGAGATAAGATCAAATACCTTGGCATTTTGTTCTCTTCGTCTATAAAAACAACAATATCATTAAGTTGTATATCTATTTTAAGTTACATTAAGGATAAAATATCTAAATCGTCTTCGCTTCATCTTTCATGGTGGGGGGGAATGGAATCAATAAAATGACAATCGAACCATTTTTTTTTATTTCCTAACTATTATTCCTAGTCAATTTCCTGTGAAGTTTTATAAAGTTGTTGATCAACACCTTTCTAAGTTTCTTTGGAACAATAAAGCACCTCGTATTGGCTATAAAAAACTAAAATTGGCTAAATGTAATGGAAGATTTTGTTTACCAGATTTTCTTAATTATCATAAAGCATTTATCTTAAAACAAAGCTCTCTTTGGTTTAATCATTCCCACCTGATTAATCCTCCTACATGGATTCTTATAGAAATGAGTCTGGTAACTCTGTTTCCATTGCCTACCTTGTTAACCCTGTCTAACAAGTCATTATAAAACCATTATTTTGAAATACACAAAACTAATATTGAATGATTTTGACTCACTTTTCCAATCAACCATGTCTAACACTGTAGATATGTCATTATGGTATAATCCACGCCTAATACTTTCTCAAACTGTTCGATTTTGGCATTTATGGATTTATGGATACCTCAAAGATATCTACAATAACAATACTTTTATATTGTTTAATATATTACAGGCAAATTTTCACTTACCATCTACTGATTTCCTCAAACATTAACTTTTATGTAACTCTATATTAGATTAATTCCCTCATAATATTCCTTCAAAAACTAAGTCAGATTTATCAATTTATAATCAAACTGTATCCTCTCGTCTCATGATGTTTCATTAATGTATAAGAAGATTAATGCATTTCAAGGTAACAAAATTGATACGATTTCAACATTTTGGAATAATGAATTTTCAACCTCTTACTCATATGATACATGGAAAAAAATATGGCTGAACAATATTTCAGGCTAAACTTCTTCCGAGTTAAAATTGTTGGCATTGTAACTTACATATGGGTTAGTTAAAACGTATGCTTTTTGATTGTACATCTGTTTTTAAATTTTGGAATGAAGTTTGGGATGTTATACAAAAAATACTCAATATCTCCGAGGAACTCTCATTTAAATTGTTAATTTGCAAATCTGTTGCTTTTTCAAAACTATTGTCTGACTTAGAATGTAAACTTTTTAATTTTCTGTTATCAGCTGCTCTAAAGTAAAGTCTATTACAGCATGTTGGAAAGACGTCTCATTATTATCTGTTTATGCTTCGTGGTCATGGGTTATTTTTACTAGAAGAGGAGCCCATTTATCTTTGACTGGTATTACTCACAACCAGTAGGGTGGGGGGTAGTAAACTATGGATTATGGACGATTACAGGTAAGTAAACATATAAATAAATAAAACATAATATGTTTACTTACCTGCATTTGGCCGTATTCCGTAGTTTACTACCCCCCACCCTGCCCCTTCCCCACCCCACGTAACCCCCCCCCCCGCCCCCTGGCAGCACTCCCATCACCGACCACTACTGCTTACAACTGTAACTCTTATAATTCATTTTGGAAACCGATTGATCATTATTTATCTTCTTAGATATACTGTTTATTTATTTACTTATATTATAAATTACTCTTGTTTCTAACTGATAGTAGCTCTACTTAAAGTTTTTTTTGTAACATATTTATGCTTGTTCCTCTCCCTTCCTTTTTATTTTTATTACTATTAAATGTATATTACATTGCACCTGTTTTATATTTAACTATTGTTCTTCACAGTTATGTAGCCCACTTGGGTACTTTATATAGTACTCTTTTTTTGTATTGTCACTGTTTATTATAAAATGTAATAAACTATTTTGAACACAAAAAAGAAGTGTGAGGTGCATGTATGTGAGATGTGTGCGTGCATAATGATAAAGACACCATGCACATTTTAAAGTAAGATCACTAGACAAGCAATTACGGAAATTCATATGAAATATTATGTTCACACATACAGTGGTAAATTTGTGTGCATTATCATACATTGTGCAGTGTATATCATTTAAAATTTGAATTATTCAGATTAGGTGGCACAGAAAGTATTTGAAGAGCTCACCAACATTTCCCATTTGCCTAAATTAAAAGTGGTGGCAAATACTAGAAAAATAGCTTCCATGACAAAAAAAATAAAAACAAGCACCATATTTTTCTTAGCTGTAGACGTTTACTGTATGCCGCACATAAAGATCGCACACTTCGATTTCGCAAAACGACCGTAAGTCACCAGTGTTCATGACATTATAACAATGATATATAATTTGCATTGTGCTTCATAAAACACTTTTGTAATTTCTAAGCACAATAAATAACAGATGCTACTATGACCCAATTTAATGGTTTAATGGATTTGAGGCCTGGGGTGTTTATATTCAAGTACATTTTCCCAGTCACCAATGCCTGGATTAATCCACTTTGATGGCCTGGGAACACAGCAAGTGTTCTCTTCCTGGCACCCAGTGGTACTGTAGAGCTTCTAGACCACCTTGAGAGGATGCGTCGCAGACTGGGTGAGTGTGGGAATGCATTTAAGCCTCAGATCATTTCTTTTTTAGGAGGAAGAGTTGCTCTAGGACACATATTTTAAAATTGCATCATTCTTGCAAATAAGGGCGATTCCGAGGGTTGAAGAGTCAGTATTAAATGATAAAAGTCTATGTATTTAATATAGTGGGTTATACAGCTGTACCCATAACAAGGTTCAGTCTCAAAGCTTATTTGGATGGATTCCGATTTTGAATGTAAGAGAAAAGGCACTTTTATTTGTATGCATTAGTTCACCAGGATAGAACAAAGGTAGTACGTAGGAATACATTTAATGAAAGAGTACCATCACTTCCCAGTAAGAAACATGCGCTCTGTGGCAGTGAGTACCTGCATTTTTATTTTTACATTTCAAGCACTGCTTTGCACAAAGCACTGTGCTTCAGTCAAACAGAATTCAAAGACTTTAAAATTAGGACGAGTAACACTATTCTGGCTGCTAACAATGGTTATCAGAAATAAAAGTCATTCTCCTAACAGTGGCAGCTGTAAACCTTATTTAGCCCCGGATTGTGCTTAGGTTAAGCCCAACTCCTGTGACTTCTAGGTCTTTCGAAATTCTGTTTCTTTGCTAGCCATCACTTGTGTATATACCATTGCTGCAAAAACATGTATTTTGGCTTCTTTTCATTGTTTCTAAGATGCCAACTTCTTGCAAGGACTGATCCATCTCTTTCCTTTATGGATATTTCAAAGTATCAAATGCATTTCCTGTTTATATCCCAGAACTATACTCTGAACCACTGATATTAGGTGATTCTGCAGCCACTGTGTTTTCCGTATAATTATGAATGTGCCACAGCTGCCACCAAATTCACCATCTGCTAGATAATTTGCAGGTTTCAATAAAAATAGTTCTGCTGAAATGGATCAAAATTTAAAAAAAAACAGTAAAAGGTGGTGCTGCGCTGTGCCAGACTCCTTGCAAAGGTTAACTGGTCAGCTTTCAGTTGCTAATTTCTTGTTCTGGTGTTAAACTGGCATCAGTAGCGTGACTCTATTACCCATACAGCATTAATGTGTATTAAAACGAAAACAGAGCTAAATGATGCTGCCATTGAATGTGCTGCATCTTACTGCATAATTTGCCTTTTTTGTGCCACACAATTTAATCTAGCCTGCTGCATAATTTGGTGCTCGAATGCCGCATAAATTCAGTGCCTTGGCCACATCCAAAATTTGTAAGGATTAGGCCAAAGACTGGAAACAGATGTTCCATCTCCTCAATTTACATCTACATATTACACCTGTTACATAGCCTAATATGGAATGTGTATTCACTTATTCTATCTGCTTCCTGGTTAAATAATAAAAAGAAATCCTTAATGGTGTTTGCCAGGAAGTAGAAACCACTAACTTCAATAAAAACAACAACCTTCTTAAACATCTATTCTGCTTCAATGCATGCTTTCCATAAAACAGATTATGGACTGACCTTTCACTATCTATCTATTGTGCACTCACAAAAAACTAAAAATCTACACTTTTTTAGATCTGCAAAATTTCAGAAATGGCACAAAAAATGCACCATTCTACAATATTACCCATCAAGCCCGCATTTTACATTCCCTAAAGCACAATTCAATTGGATTCTTAGATAATTGATGACCATAAACTCATTGAAATGTCACTAGAGAGAAACCCATTTGATAGCAAATTAGGCTCTTGTTCCAACGTGAAATTGAAAAATGTCTATGAATCTCGAATAAAAGGCTCAAACCAACTTGAGGAAACCCAGTCTGAATATTTTCTTCTTAGCCCGCTCCTCTTGAACACTCTCCCACCTCACTTCTTCCCTCCAACAGAAAAATCTGGATCAAGCTGGTGGATAGGTCCAGCGAATAGTTTTTGCAGTAACAGCTACTCTAAGCCCCCACCACCACCCCTCACACACACCCAGTAATCTCAGCCAGCAGTTCAAGCATTGAATGGAACCGGGAGGGGTTATGGAATGCCTCCCAGGTCCATTTGAAAAGTACTGATGTCACCTGCATAATGAAGTGGCCCAAAATGAGCACTGGATCTCCTCTTTTGGGAATTTGTTGGAGCTCAGAAGGGTACAGGCACTGGTAATCTCCTTCCCACCATTCACACAACAGAGTCAAGTTTGTTCCCCATGGTGAAGCAGGGGAATTGGAAAACATTACCGGGGAGCAGGGAAGCAAAGCCGAATTCATAGATGTCATAACTGTGTCCTGGTGACAACTTTCATGATAGATAGATACGTCAAATGGGGCAGGGAAGGGGCTATAGCTGTAACAGTGATTCAAATAACATGATAGCCAATCAAAACAAGAAGGATTTGTGTGAAAAGGGTTTAGTCATATTGGAACAGGCAACCTGGTGTATAAAAGAGTCAACAAAGGGATACAACTGTCTGAAGACTGGGAGTGAACCCCTGAGCAGGCACAGATTAAAACATTTGAAAACCATACCTACACCCAGTGTATAATAGGCTATATGTACAAACTCTAGACATTAAGTCCATTAGATTATGGGCTTTTCAAACTTCTTTTCTAAGGAGCTTCCTACTGAAGTTGATACGTTCTCTAGGTGGACTCCCCTAGAGTTACAGCGTTTGTCTTTCTGTTCTCCAGGCACCAATGTGCCAATCCGAATCAGAAACCCAGTTGGATTGGAACCCATACACAATCCACTGAGCAATGTTGAGCAGGAAGTGTTTGCGGGTAAAAAACAGGTATGGGAACACATGGAAAGAAATATTGCCTTTCAGCTGGACATGGTATAGTCCAAAGGGCTGTTTTTAATAGGGACTTCAGTGGTCATATCAATGAAAATAAAAGTTTGAAAAAAATATTATTCTATAAAGGGGCTCGTGGAAGACAATTTCTATGTACTGGAATCTAGAGAACGCTAAAGTGATTCTGGTATTTTACTGACCACTGCTGGTCGTTTTCTGTCAAGAAATTTAAATGGAGGCAGTTGAAAGAAAAATCAAAAAAGAAAGTCCCTCAGCAGAAAGGAATTGTGGTATTGTACTCACCTCTACGGCCGTTTTCTATCAAGACAGTTAAATAGAGGCAGTTGAAAACGCAGAAAGCAATTCTGGTATTTTACTCACTTCTAATGGTTGTTTTCTTTGAAGACAGTTAAATAGAGGCAGTGGAATAGAAAAAAAGCCCCTAAGCTGAGGCAGACAAATCCTAGGGCTGATCTCCAGAGCCCACAAAGTACATACACATATAAGTATATACTAAAGTATATACAAGAGGTCTCGAATGCTCAACCTAATCAGTCCCATAAGATAAATTCAGGGACAACCATGAAACTCCCAATCCTCCTTCTTAGATGAGCAAGACACTCGAAGCAGCACTAAGAACTGAGATGTGTACTTCGAAAAAGGTTAATGTTTAAAATCCTAGCCTAGTGCATAAAATGGAAATGGTAGCCACATAGAATATAAACAATAAGGCAACAAAACATGTTATGGGTCATGAGAATAACAGGAAGAATTCTAACGTTATTAAAATCTATAGTCCCAAAACCCTAATGCTGCTACGTCTTGCTGCTGTGCTACCTTTAGCCAAATCAGTAAATAATAAGCCTACTTCTGTGTATCATTGATGGTGGATGCAGCAAACCTGTTTTTAAAACAGCAAGGCGCTTTTATATCATTCTGAAATTGCTAATACAGCTGTTTCCTATCACCTTTATTCGTCTCTGGAACACAAACAGCAACCTATGAAAGCCACTGTGTTAGTTGTCACAATTAGTTGCTGCAAAATCCCTGGAGAAGTTTCTCTCTATCCTTTAGTGTGATACCTGGGTTTTTACAGGATCTGAACAATCGACGGGTCAAAAAAAACGTATCTTTTTTATACATTTACTTCATATAATGAAAATAATGATAAAGCTTGCAGACATCTATGAGATGAATAACAAAGAGGACAAATAGTCATGGATGTAAATGTGTCAGCTCGATTATCACCGTTATCTGATATATCATAGTTATAACAATCCTAGAGAGCAGGTGCATATATGGTGTAAGCATTTCTGCACATGTCTAACTATTCGCATATTCTAATAAGGAAGTAGAAGTCTTTAAACTTTAGAAGGTTTTAAATGAATAATATAAAAGATTGTGAACCCAAAGTGTTTACAACAAAGTCATACTCTTTTTAAATGTCCATTCATAGCTGATTTTCAAGTCTATCGAGCATCTGGAAATTAAACGGCCTTCTGCTAGGGTTCATTTCTTGAAAATGTGGTGCTACTGCGGATTCGTGGTTTCGAGTCTGGGTGTTGCTCTTGTTCTCATTGAGTTTTGGTTTTATTTTTAGCAAATTTTTTCGTATCATTTAATCCATAGTAGGATTACCCTTCTAACAGTAATAAATCCTTCATTTTTCTCACTATGTCCAGTTTTCTCCCAGGTAGCATGGTACATGTAAGTGATAACTAATGGATTGACACTAGTATTTAAAAGTAAAATTAAGAAATTGTTTGTTCCTATTTTTTTTATCGCAAGTGCTAGCTTTTCTGAGATTTTTTTGCATCATTAGTCACTACTTTCTTATATTTGATCCAATTGTAGGGCAGCAAAACATGACTGAAATTTTGATTCCAACCGTATTTTTTAGGGTAATTACACATTTCATGTTTTTCTGTGATTAATAGTTCCAGTCATAGGTTCACTTCCACGAACAAAACAGTAGAGGCATCATGCTTTATAACCAAAGAAATGTTCTGTATTTGTTATCATTGTTTAAGGATCTTAGGTAGGTAGAGATAAATGATCAATGGCCGAGTCAACACAAGGACTGAGGGCAATATTATCAAGAAATGGCGATACATTATCGCCGCTTTTATCGGCAGGAAACTACCGCTAATGCGGCGATAATGGACTTGATAATATGCCCTTGTGAATTCCCAAAGAAGCCCAGGTTCTGGTGTTGACCTGGGCTTCTATGGGAATTCCCAAGGGCATATTATCAAGTCCATTATCGCCGCTTTAGCGGCAGTTTCCTGCCGATAAAAGCGGCGATAATGTATCGCCCTTTCTTGATAATATAGCCCTGAGTCTGTAAATGTGGGTGCTTTGTAGCCATTTCTGCACTGACCATTTTGTAATTGCTTGGGATTGACAGCAAATCTAGATTACAGGGTTAGAAGAGTGGAGAATCTGTCATCTGAGTTAGGTGGCAGTGGAGCAGGACATTGACTTTCACCAATATTTTGGAAGAGGTCAAATCAGCTCAGTGTATTACTAAACTAGATATTAGAGGAGCCTATAACTTGGTAAGAAGTCACGAAGGCAATGAGCGGAAGATGATGTTAAAGGCCATATATTAACATAATAAATCTATAGTTATGAAGTTCAGAATAAGTAATGCATCGGCTGCCTCACAGCATCTAATAAATTACATGTTCTGTAATATTCTACATATATATATATATATATTTAGATGGTATACTCACCTTCTCTAAGACTCTAATTGTAAATCGTTATCATGTGCAGAAAGTACTCTCTCGCATACGAAAAATTCTCTCCATGTCAAGGTGGAAAATGCAGATTTAAGATCAATCAAGTCGTCTTTATAGAATATTTTATTTCCTCTCAAGTAATCAATATGGACACTGATAATATGAAACCTCTCTGCAATGGTTCTCTCCTAAAAGTGTTAAAACATTCAACATTTCATTGATTTCACCAGGTTTTTCGGGCAATTGTTACTGTCCTTTGCCATCTGCCTACTCCACAGTTAACAAAGAAAGGAGAGCCTTTTCATTGCTATCCACAAAAAGGGCAAGCCTTTACAACTTACAAGACACCATTCACAAAAGACCCTATTTTCAGGCACCCAATCTGCTTTTAAGCCTTCAAATAGATGCTTCAGCAACTGCAATAGGGGTAATTCTCTCACTATGAGATGCCAACACACAAGCTGTACATGCTGTGGCTCTAAACCCAAACTTTAAAATCGACAGAGCAGCATTATAATATGTCATGCGGGAATTGCTGGCAAGACAAGACTTATTAACTCACTTGCTTGTAAACTCAATGGTGATGCTCATGAAACAACTGTCTGACCAGATCATATGGACCAATGTATGAAAAAACCAAAGTGCTCTGAGATTGCTTTTTTTTGCAAACATATTTTATTGAGCTTTGTAATTTCACGCAGTGCCTGTACATGGGTAGTCCATATATATGGCACAGGACCACCTCCACCAGCATGAATGAATCTTTTCCAACCAGCTATATCCTTGACTCTGACCATCACATAAATCAGAAATCTAGTACAAAGTCAAGGGGAAAGGCTAAGACTGGAATCTCTGGGAATAGAACATGTAATAACAAAAGTAAGAGGAAGAGCAGCTCTGAATATCTGCCTTGGATAACAGAACATCTAATGATAAACAGTAAAGTAATGCATTTTGCATATCAATCATAAAAACAATTTGCAAAACACTCAAAAGCAATGAAATCTAGCTCACTCACAAAATGTTGTACTTTTCCCTGAAAATAAGTACCTTTTGCTCAAAGACTTGACTCTGCTACTTCTTCTAGGATCTATTTGTTTGGACCTCTGAGAATCAAACCCATAATAACACAGAGAGAGAAAAACCATGTTTTATACCTGGCACCATTGGCGTGGGTCGCACTCCCATTTTTTGCTGTTGCCTCACATGTTTTTGCTGCTTATAGATGCTTTGGGCACTGTGCCCCTGCTATTCAGTGCCACACTGCAAGTGCTCCCTAAGGTAAATTGATGTGTGGATTAGTGACTCCATGATTGGCTGGTTTGGTTTACTTGTCAGACCCTAGTACAGTGCACTGAGTGTGCCCACTGCTTGTAAATCAAATGTTGCTGGTGGGCTTGCAGCACTGGTTGCGCCACCCACAGAAGCAGCCTGTAAAGTGTGTCCCAGGTCTGCCATTGCAGAGCCTGTGTGCAGTCTGGTACTGCCATGTTGACTGGCAAGTGCACCCACTTGCCAGCCCCTAAACCTTCCCTCTTCTGCACATCAGTCACCCCTATGGTAGGTCCAAGGGCAGGGTGCATTGTACGTAAAAGGCAGGACATGCCCTGATAGTGAATTACAGCCATTTTCGTGTTTCATTATTGCAAGGCCTCCTGTTCCCTGTAGGCTAGAATGGGAAGTTTGATTCTAACATCTTATAATCCTAACTGACTCAGGGAACTAGGTAGAAATTCGAGTTTAGTATGCCTGAACTCAATCACGCAATGATAAAATGCATCTTTTAGTGAAGTTGGTTTTAACATTCTGTGTTTGAAAATACCACTTTTAGAAAGTAGGTATTGTCTTGCCTAACTATCGAAGCTTGCCTCTGGTAGGTTGTGTATTCCTTGTCTGGAGTTTGAGTGACAGGGGCTGGGGGATTCCAGGAGACAGGGGGAGTCAGCACAGGGTTGAATAGACCCATCTGCATGTAGAGTGGTGGGAGGGGAACACATGGGACCTGAATAGGTCTGTGCCTGCATTCCACAATGCTAGCTCCACCTTCTGTGGTGCGTCTTATGTCCCTGGCCTACACTGTCAAGGAAGAGAAGGAGTCCTGTAAACACAGTGTTCCAGGACTGCATAGAACTGGTTTGGACTAGGCACAGACACTCTCTGCCTTTAGAGACAAATTATTTTGATGTATAAAAGAGGGGACCTCGATCCCAGAACTTTTGATCACTTCTGGGAAACAAGAAGTACCTTTGCTGAGGAGAGCAATCAACGAGAAACTGAAGGAGGAGACTATCCCTAAGCTGAGTGCTGTTTGGGGGATTGGTCTGCAGTGGTTGCCTGACTGCCAAAGAAAGGAGAAAGGACTATGTCCAACTTTCATCATCTTGTAGCAGATCTCCAAGGGCTTGGAAATAGAGCGTGCCTCCTGCTGAAGTCTCAGGGATAACAGACTTCAACAACCAGCTCCCCTCCATTCTCTTGCTGGGAATTTGAAGTGCCTACTGTTGTGCTGGGCCTTCTGAGAGACTGCGGAGTCAATTCCGATTCGGGAAAAACTGCTCCAAATAGCCGTTCGGAGCGTTTTTCCCATACAAATCGTTCCCTGCAACGTCCCCCGTACGTACGACGAAGTACGATTCGTACCAGGAGCTGGACTCCGTACGAATCGTACAGAGACCGTACGAATCAAATCCCCATATGATTCTCCCTCAGAACCCGCTGTACGCGGCATCCGTATGGTTCGCGACTGGTTTTTCCGACCCAGCAAGTACGATTTGTGTCGGGTATGCACCGTATGACCCTTTTTCTACGGGATCTGAAAACAGCCGTAAAAGCAGAGTTCGCCTCGAAACAGGTACGGAATGCCGCCCCCCCCCGGTACGGTGCATACCCCCCCATGATCGCAGGGGTACGCACCGTACCCCTGCGATCATGGGGTGTACGGACCGTACCCCATGTTCACAAGGTGTACGGTGCAGGGGTACAGTGCGTACACCCCATGATCGCAGGGGTACACACCGTACCCCGCGATCATGGGGTGTACGGACCGTACGGACCGTACGGTGTGTATGTGATTGTGTGTTTTTCCGTACAAATCGCCCTTACCTGACGTGGACCGTACGAATCGCATCCTCATACCCCGTTCCGGATCGTACTCGTCGGGTACCTGCCTCTGCCAACAAGAGACCCCCACATCTAACAGCATGTATAAGTCACATATGGAAAGCGGAATCTAAAGCTCCCCAAACTTAATTAAATCTGGTGCCCTCACAAGTCTGGCTTTAACACAAATTCATGTAGATTTTGACCAAAGTATTCTCTGGAACATCTCCATAACTCGAGCTGAAAAGGTAATACCTGTGTTTATACTTACTTGAAGACTAAGGGGCAGATTTATAATAACTGGCGCATCCCCAGGGATGCGCCAGTTAATGTGCGCCGCAGCTCCGCCACCCATGGTGCGCCGCATTTACATTGCGGCGCACCATGGGGCAAAAACAGCACAGATGCGTGACGCATCTGTGCCGACGCAGCTCCAGCAATGCTCTGGGGGGCCCTATTTGTCCAATGCTGCGTCAAGCCTTACGCCTGCTTCAAGCAGGCGCAGGGTTTTGATGCAGCATTGGCATAAAAGTGCCTGCGTGAAATCTTGTAGATTTCACGCAGGCACTTTTGCGAGGCGCACCTGCCCCGGAACACCCACCCTGCGCTGGAACGCCCATAGGTGGCGCAGGGCTTTACAACGTGGCGCATCTGCCTAGATGCGTCATGTTGTAAATGGGTCGCAGGGATACGCCACGTTTACGCTGCTGTTGCGTGACGCAACGGTGGCGTAAACGTGGCGCAAGTCCGACATAAATCTGCCCCTAAACATCTTTCACAAGGTGGAAAGATACCCATTTCCAACTAACTTAGTGCTGGACATTGATCATTAAACAAATAAGAATTCTCACACACTTTCATGTGGGAAAGGGTTAGGTCAGAATATCTGGGAACAGAATCTACAATGGGCCAGAAAGAACAGGTCTTAAACTCTTGGGGGCTCTTCTCTAACCCATTCGCAATGAACGACCTTTGGGGAACAGAACCTACAACAACAAAAGTAAAGAGAGTTAGTTAACTTTTTACCAATATATAGAATAGATATTACAGATTGTATAGGTATAGTTTGTGTTTCTGCAACACTTCTCTAATTCTAGCAAATTATTCCTTACTCCTGATTTACTGGAAGAGAACCTGTAATAAAATCAATAGGAAAAATGAGACATGCACCACTTAAGTGTACCAAATTCACAGATATATACAATAATGTCCGCTCACAATGATAGGTCTTTTACCTAAAAGTATGCAGATTTTGCCTTACATATTTGCTGGATAACTTCCATTGGGCTAAAATGGATTTGAAATTTCTGAGCATCCTTTTCTTTCCCTGGTCAATAGAGGAGACATTGTGGAAAGTAGAACCTGTAAGGACACAAATAATACATATTTGATTAGGAGCAACACAAATTTACTATAAAAAATCCTAAAGTTAGAAATCTAGATCTATTACAATGTGTAGTCATTTACTTGGATGTACAAATGCTTGTCCAAAGATTTTACTGCTGGCCTCTCTCTGTAAGGCGAGATTGTCTCAGCACCAAGGGCTCTGACATTCATATCAATAATGCCCTTGTCCAGCTTTACCATGGAGGACTCCAGAAAACAGTACTGATACAATATAGAAAGTACAAAAATATTATCTAAATGTCGCAAAACCTATATCACCCTTACAAAACCTCCAAGAAATAATGTAGCTCAATCACACCTGATCTTTTCCCGAAAGTATGCCTCTTTCCTCCTACGTATTTCACAGAATTGTCCCTGAAGGGATGAAGTACATTTACATATTCTGTGCATCATTGTCCACTCCTGATTCAAGGTATGCAGACATAATATCGAGTTTTAAATATCAATATGCCATTATATCGATGTTTGAATTTCGATGCGACAGAATATCGACCTGCAAGAATATCGTCAACAAGAATTTCAACATGCAGGTAATATCAAAGTTAGTAATATCTTAATAAAATATTGTTGTTTGTAATATCGAATTTTTTTAGGGTGTTTTGTATGTTAGTATATATGTTAAAAGTATAGCTTTTTGTTCTAATGTATGTTTGAATTTTTTACAAGTAATTAACTTTATGTTAATTCATTTTTGTGTATTTTAGTTCTGTAGCGGGTTGTGGGTTTATAGGGGAATAGGGTGGGAAGTAATTTAATTATAATATATATAATTAATAAATGTATTAATTAATATATTTGTATTTAATAATTTATATTATTAATTGTGTTAAGTTGTTATTAATAATGTTTTAATTGGTTATTAATAAGTAATTGGTAAATATGTTAATTGTGTAATTTTTTTAGGTGCTGTGGTTTTATAGGGAAGAAGGGTGGGCAGTAATTTAATAATGATTAATTAATTCATAAATGTATTAATTAATATTTGTGTAGTTAATATTTTGTATTGTTAATTGTGTTAAGAAATTGTATTTATTATTTATTAATTGGATATTAATTTGTAATAATTAATTGTTGAATATGTTAATTGTTTAATTTTTTTAGGAGTTGGTTGTGGGTTGATAGGGGAGTAGGGTGGGAAGTAATTTACTTTTAATGAAAATGTTATTATTTTCGAATATAATATTTATTTTAAGTTATTTTATAGTGTTAATTGTGTGATATCATTTATTTTTGATGGTTTTTTATTTGCTTGTTAATTGTTATTAATTAATTATTTAATTGTTTAGTTTTGTTAATTGTGTATTATTTTACAATATTGGTGGTGTTGTTTATAGGGGAATTTGGTGGGAGGTAAATTATATTTGACCAATTATGTATTTCTTAATTAATGTTAATTATTTTGCAGGAGTGGGAACACTAAATTATTCCCCTCCGCTATCCAACACTTTCCCTACTGTTGCATTTGGTGGGGTGGGAATAGTATATTATTCCCTCCCGCTATCCAACACTTTCCCTACTGTTGCACTCACTGGAATGGAAATAGTCATTTTTACCCACCCGCTATCTAACACTTTCCCTACTGTTGCACTCACTGGAGTAGGAAAAGTAAATTTTACCCCTCTACTATCCAACACTTTCCCTACTGTTACATTTGTTGGAGTGGGAATATTAGTTTATACCTCTCCGCTATCCGACACTTTCCCTACTGTTGCACTCACTGGAGTGGGAATAGTCATTTTTAACAACCTGCTATCCAACACTTTCCCTACTGTTGCATGTGCTGGAGTGGGAATAGTAATTTTTACCCACCCACTATCCAACACTTTCCCTACTCTTGCACTCACTGGATTGGGAATAGTGAATTTTACCCCTACACTATCCAACACTTTCCCTACTGTTATACTTGTTGGATTGGGAATATTCATTTACACCTCTCCACTATCCAACACTTTCCCTATTGTTGCACTCACTGGAGTGGGAATAGTAATTTTGACCCACCCGCTATCCAACACTTTCCCTACTGTTGCATTTGCTGGAGTAGGAATAGTAATTTTTACCCACCCGCTATCCAACACTTTGCCTACTGTTGCACTCACTGGAGTGGGAATAGTCAATTTACACCTACACTATCCAACACTTTCCCTACTGTTACACTTGTTGGAGTGGAAATATTAATTTATACCTCTCCGCTATCCAACACTTTCCCTACTGTTGAACTCACTGGAGTGGGAATAGTAATTTCTACCCACCCGCTGTCCAACACTTTCCCTACTGTTGCATTTGCTGGAGTGGGAATAGTAATTTTTAGCCACCCGCTATCCAACACTTTGCCTACTGTTGCACTCACTGGAGTGGGAATAGTCAATTTACACCTACACTATCCAACACTTTCCATACTGTTACACTTGTTGGAGTGGAAATATTAATTTATACCTCTCGGCTATCCAACACTTTCCCTACTGTTGAACTCACTGGAGTGGGAATAGTAATTTCTACCCACCCGCTGTCCAACACTTTCCCTACTGTTGCATTTGCTGGAGTGTGAATAGTAATTTTTACCTACCCACTATCCAACACTTTCCCTACTGTTACACTCACTGGAGTGGGAATAGTAAATGTTATCCCTACACTATCCAACACTTTCCTTAATATTGCAATTACTGGAGTAGGAATCGTAATTTTAACCCCTCCACTATCCAACACTTTCCCTACTATTACACTCCATGAAGTGGAAATAGTAAAATATATCCCCTCCGCTATCCAACACTTTCCCCACTGTTGCATTCTCTGGAGTGGGAGTAGTAATTTTTCCCCTACACTATTCAACTTTCCCCCTACTGTTATAGTTAATGTAGTGTAAAATATTGTTTTACAAAAAAATATTAATATTAATAATTTAATTGATTTTATATATATATATATATTTATATATATATATATATATATATATATATATATATATCAAGGCTCACGGTCCGTCTGCTCTCCTTCACTCGCGGCCGGGTGCTTTCAATGGCGGTAGACGGTACCACGCCAGTCACAGACAAAGCTCAGATGCAAGAAGCATGCAGCACTCACGGGAGACTGTTCCAATGTAGTTTATTGGACAAACACACTAAGACGCGTTTCGGCCACCGCCTTTCTCAATTAGAGGCCGGCGCCACCCTTAGGCAAGATTTAAATACAGCCAATCACCAAAATAAAGAAAGGACATGTATAGTGCATTCTGACCACCATTTCTGAGTGGTGTAAATTCAGTTAAATCACTGACAAAATTGCGCCCTGGATGGGCATTGAACACACAAATAATAATTATTCTGCAAATTCAGCCCTGAATGGGCATTCCACAAAAATATATATATATATATATACATACAAGCAAATCACAGATTTAAGCATTAAAATATCATCAAAAGTGCAGAAAAATCATGGTGAGACTCATAGATGGACAGCTAACTCCTCCCCAGCATTCAGGCCACCTGGTTTCTTGGTCTGGTTCTCAATGATATGACGAGACTCTAGCCTGCGTAGCTGAAGCAGCCTATTTCCTCCCCTAATGTCTGCCGGTACTTGGTCCAGGCAGTAAAAGCTAAGGAGTTCTCGGTTGCTTTGGTGGGACACTTCAAAGTGTCTCGCCACTGGATAAGTGGGATCTTTATTCTGTATGGCCCTCAAGTGCCATAAAAACGGATGAAAACATGGCTCTTCCCCTAACTCCCCCTCCACTGCCACCCCCCATTTCAACTCCCCTGCTTTCAACTCTAGGAGTATGCTTCCTCAGCGCCAGGATACCTGCCAGGTGACAGCTGCGCTCTACAAATGTTTTAAATAAATAAATAAATAAGTGTTCTAAGATCCTGATTTTCGTTGGGTGAGTAGTACTCCCAATGTAGCGCAGGCCACACGGACATACAAGACAATACACCGTGTGGCTTGTGTTACAGTTCATTAAACTAGTGATCTTTTTGGGCTCCTTCATCCCTGGTATTCGGTAACTAGTCACCTTTCTGCTGTTTTTACATGCCTTGCATTTAAGGCAAGGATAAAATCCTGTCACTTTCCCAAATGGTGGAGGTTTTTCTTCTTTCTTACAGTGGCTTTGTACAATGTTAGATCCCAATGACCTTTCTTTCTTGAACGTTATTAGTGGGGACTTTGGTAAGTCCTTACCAATGACCGGATCAGATTTAAGTATGTGCCAATTCTTCACACATTTTTTCCTTATGTCCTGGGCATCTGTAGAGTAGTTCATGATCATCCTCATACTGTTCTCATTACTGTCCAGTCTCTTGGGTAACATTGAACTATCCTTTGAGATTAAATCAGATCTCAATTTTTTATCAACTTTCAATTTAGCCTTCTGTAGTACCTCCCTAGTGTATCCTCTCATTCTGAACCTCAACAAACTTTCACTGGCCGCCTTCTCAAAATCATCTTGTCGTGTACAATTCCTCTTAATTCTCAAAAGTTCACCATAGGGTATACTTGATATAGTTTTCCCCGAATGGCAACTAGTTGCGTGGAGCACAGAATTGCCAGCTGTCTGTTTTCTATGCAATGCTGTACAGATTTTCCCCTCAGCTATGAACACTTTAAGGTCCAAAAAATTCACGGTTTCTGTGCTGATCTCCCCACTGAATCTGAGATTAAGGTTATTCTCATTTAGTACCTTGACATACTCCTTGGCACATTCAACAGAACCTTTAAAGACGATAAACAAATCGTCAATGTATCTGTACCAGGATACTACCCTCTCTGTCCATGCGGCATTATTGGCAGCCCAGGCCACCTGCTACTCCCACCAGCCGACGAAAAGATTTGCGTAGCTGGGGGCGAAGCAGGTGCCCATCACGGTACCACAGATCTGTTTGTAGAGTTGATCCTGGAACAGAAAAATGTTATTACTTAAGCAGAATGATATAAATTCAAGTAACATTTGGTTATGTGCCGTAAGGTTTATGGGCCGTGTCACCAAGTACCAATTCACAGCCTCTGCGCCTTGGAGATGATTAATACTGGTGTAGAGGCTCGAGATATCAAGTGTCATCATTACCAAATCACTAGTCCAGTTTACATTATCAATTTTGCGGAGAAAGTCAGTTGTGTCCTTCAAATATGATCTTAACATTGTCAGGAAATCGTAAAGAAAGTAGTCCACGAACCTCGACAAATGCTCCGTCAGGCTCCCCACAGACGAAACAATCGGACGTCCTGGTGGACATGTTGGATGCTTATGCAGCTTGGGCAAATGGTAGAAAGTTGGTACCTTCGGTTGCTGATCCAGGGTTGATCCCCACATCCATCCCCCATGTGTCCCATTCAGGTGTGTTGAATGGGACACATGGGGGACGGATGTGGCGATCAACCCTGGAACTAATTTCAAACCTAAATCGGTTTTTCTTCCATTAAACCAATGTGATGCGATTGATGTATTTGAAAGAGGGGTCTTGAAAGATCTAACGAAAATGCGCAATCACAAGCTGTCATGGACAAAGAAAAACTTAACTGTTGAACAAATGACAGCCATTGACAGCTTAAAATGTGATACCAATATTGTCATTAGACAAAGTGACATGGGTGGGAATGTTGTGGTATTAGATAAGACTCAATATCTGAAGGAGGGTCTACGACAACTTAATGATGAGAGCTGCTATTGTAAAATTGACTATGATGAGCTATTGAAATCTAATATAGCATTTAGAGATCTGCTGTTGGAGTGGAGTGATAAGGGATTGCTGGAGCGTGAAGAGTTTCAATATCTGTATTGTGCGCATCCCAGAGTTCCTATTTTATATCTACTCCCCAAATTGCATAAGGACCCCATAGAACAACCAGGGCGTCCTATCGTATCTTCGATTGGATCTCTATTGGAACACACTTCTAAATACATAGATCACTATCTAAGACCCTACGTGATCGCTTTTCCATCATATATCAAAGATACCACACAGTTTCTCACTGTCGTTAATGGAATACATTGGGAGGAACAGTACATCCTGGTTACACTAGATGTAACCAGCCTCTATACCAGCATTCAGCATGAGCAGGGCTTGGAGGCAGTGAAACACTTTCTCAAAACACGCTCTGTTTCCTATTTACAACATTCTGAAATGATCATATCTATGATCAATTTCTGTCTCAAAAATAACTTATTTTTCTTTGACGACATCTTGTATCGACAGTCACAGGGACAGCCATCGGGACCTGCTTGGCCCCCAGCTATGCGAATTTATTCATGGGCTGGTGGGAGGAGCAGGTCGTCAGGGAAATGGCAGAATTTGACAACGTTGCCCTGTGGCTTCGATACATAGATGACATTTTTTTCATTTGGTGTGGGGATGAGGCATCTGTAAAACTATTCATTGATAAACTCAATCTCAACCACCTCAATCTGAAACTTACGGAATATATCAGTAACCAAGGATTAAGTTCCTAGATGTGATTGTGGAAGTTGCTAATAACCAGCTTAACACCAGATTATTTCGTAAACAGACTGCGGGAAACAGCATTTTTAACGCTACCAGCTGCCATCCCCGCAATTTGGTGTATAGCATACCTTATGGCGAACTACTTCACGCTAAGCGTAATTGCAGCACACAAGAAGCATACAATGAGGAGGAAAAGATCATGTGTCAAAGATTTCGTAGTAGGGGTTATAGTCAAAATATGATCAACACAGCTAAAACACGGGTTGATCTGAAAAACAGAGAGGAACTATTAAACCCCAGAATTGAGACTAAGGAACCGGAGAAAGTTAGATTCATAACCACCTTCTCGGGACAAGCATATGAGGTGCAAAAAATCTTTAAAAAACATTGGCACGTCCTACAGACGGATACCCATCTCAAAAAATATCTCCAGTGATAATCCCCAAATTACATTCCGTAAAGGAAGATCACTCAGAGATGAGCTAAGCCATAACTATGTCACCTCATTAGCAGTCTCGAAAGATCGGGGGAGTGTGGGCTTCAAATGCTGCCGGAGATGCAAAGCTTGCAAACACAGTCAGGACTGTAAGACGCTTATTGTCCCGAACACAAATAGGGAGTTTACTATACGTAAACATCTTACGTGTAACACACCCTACAGTGTGTATGTATTATTTTGTCCTTGCAATAAATGGTACGTGGGCAGCACAAAACATGAAGCCAAGAAAAGAGTGCTGGAACACCTACGTGCCATACACAACAACAACAGACAATATCCCATAGCAAGGCATTTTTTCGCAAAACACATGCAAGATGAGAAACTTATTCGGTTGGTGGTGATTGACAATGTTGACCTGGGGGTAAGAGGAGGCAATCGTGAATTGTCCCTCAGAAAATTAGAATCCAAGTACATTGTGGATTTTGAATGTTCGACACCTAAAGGATTTAATGTTAGTGAAGAATTATCAATACATTTATATGAATGAATTATACTATGGTAGTATATATTGTATATTTTGTCTGCAGTCTACTTGATTTTAAATAGTATTATTTTTCATTATTTTTAGATTTCACATATCACGGGGTAACGGACGAATGTGGATCAGATTGCAGAACTATTTGTACAACCTGTTATTGACTTTTTTATGACACATTTGCCCACTTGGGCGAGATATGGGCCATGGCCTGATGGGAGCATGGCAAAACTATCATACATTTGGGCTATGATGATTTTCTGGTGATTCATCAAATTCATTACTTCATGGGCTATGACAACTCATATTGGCCCACTTGGGCAGGATGTTAGTTTTGGTTGAAAAATGTGCCCACAAGGGCTGTACTGCCTACATGTTCGCTTTGCCAATACACATTTACTGCTGGATCGGCTGTCTATTTACAATACGAACGTTTCCCTTTACGCTATAATGCGTAAGCTCAACAAATGCTGCTCAATGTTTGAAATAACAATGTATTTCTTTGATGCGCTATATCAACGTGTCACTGTAATTTATTTGTTGTCTTGGTAACAGCGACTCTCTACCAATAGCGTTAGAGCATGTTAAGGAGCCAATGAAAATGAAGCTTTCTAGAATATGAAATGCCCAATAATGTAACAATAGATCGGATTCTTTACTACGCATTGAACATAGATTCACAACAGGGCTGTACAATAGAATTATGTGCGCTAGGTTTTTGCACAAGTTTATACATTTTAAAACATAAATCATAAAATGTATTTGTTATGCCGTAATGGGGATTAACATCATGATTATTTCTGTAAATGGGAGATGATGTTGTCAATGATATTTGGAGGCAGAGGATAGTACGTATATGCCATGACTTAATAGAATGTCTTGATCTTAAACCTGTTACAAGATGTCTTCCGCTTCTCCGTGATGTAATATTGTGCACTAGGGTGTTGTGTGTTTAAAAATGGCCGACAGCACCACAAGACGAGCGTGACCAAGCCGTATTGGCGATACGCGTCGTGGATTTTTCATCTGCCAAATAAATTCTTAAACTGGAGCTCTGGGTGTCCTGATTTTCTTCAAGATCTTGGAGATTTGTGGAGTGAATATACAAGCCTGCTGGTAGCTACAAGAGGACCGCCCGAGACAGCCTGATTCCTTTACCAGTGTTAGTGGAGTGTATATATATATATATATATATATATATATATATATATATATATATATATATATATATATATATATATATATATATATATATATATATATATATATATATATATATTCATATATATACATATATATATATATATATTCACTGAAAAAACCATAGGTTATAGACCATATATAGTTAGGAATTAGCATTTACAAAACCTTGAAAATTCACTGAAAAAACCATAGGTTATAGACCATATATAGTTAGGAATTAGCATTTAGAAAACCTTATTTTACTCACACAAAACCATTGAAATTCCATATATAGTTAGTTGCACTAACTATATATCGCGCACCCGCAATCCACTGCTGATGATGTCACATATTACATCATTCATGACATGGTCAGTGACATCACTGATGACATCACTGATGACATCTCAAATGACATCGTGACGCCTCCCGTCCGCATGACGTTTCGCGTTGTCCCGTGATACGTCATATGACGTGCTACGTTAGCGAACTGGTACGCTTACCGAGGCGCAAAGCGCAGGTTTCTGGAAGCAAACCGGGAGGCGGTGCAAAGCGCGTAACGTAAACACAGCAGGTCATGTGACTTGGTAATAACACTTTTCATTGGTTCATTTCACTTTTGGTTTCCTAATGATGTAAGACTAGGTCATATAATCTAAAATGAACACTTTTCATTGGTTGAGAACTATTGTTTTTCCCAAATGATGAAAATCCCTCCTTCTTTCCTCACTCTGACTTTCATCATTGTGAGAGAAAGACCCTTTGTTACCAGTGAGCAATGGCTTCTTTAGTAGCTTCAGCTGGTGCTTCCCCACCACCTCCACCACATCCAAGGAAGAGTGGACCACCTGCTGAAGTTATAATTCAGCAAGAAGAGGAAGAAGAGGAACAGGAGGAAGAGCACGAAGAGAGGCAGTTTTTGCCTGAGGAGCCCAGGACGTCTCACCGGAAAGAAAACTTCATTTGTCAATTTTTTTAAATTCCCAAAGGTCAGAAAAAAGTAAATGCAAGATACGTAACTTGCCTTATATGTCAAGATAGACTGTCCAGAGGGACCGACAAAAAATACAGTTTCGGAAACTACACAATGCATCGCCATATGACTAGGTGGCATCCTAACAACTACAGTGGTGCACAGTTTCGTAACGACCTAGATAATCTCCCTATTATGGCCAGAAGATCTGCTGTACCGGAAGTAACGGGACCAGAGGGCAGGGAGATGGTGCCAAATATACAAATGAGATTTGGTGAAGTAAAACAAGTCTGCGTACATTGCAGTGGATTCATTTGCTACAGAGAAAGTAGCATCACTCTGATCAACAGAGCTATTGACAATCATATGCAAGTTTGTACGAAACGCCCCAAATAATAAATTCTTTTTTTTTTTTGTTGCTCCTGTTGAGCCCTTTACAATGAATCGTTTTCGTTGCCCCCTCCGAAAAAAAAACCCAAAAAATATAAAACTGTTCAGAAAAATTCAAAAAAAATGTTCAGAAAAATAATAAAAACAATATAAAACAACAAAAACAATAAAAAAAAGTTCTTTTCAGAACTACCTCCCCGTTATTAAAAAATTGGTACAATATTTGGAACTGTGCCAACCTCTATTTCTCCTAGTTCGCTTCCCAGTTCGCTCGCCGGTACGCGAACCGGAAGCGGTTTTTTAAAAAGATCAGTAAGTATAAGGGAAGGAAACAGACAGTTATGTTAAAAGAAAGACAGCTATAGGGGAGTAAACTAGAGATACTATTACCCGTAATCCACTGCTGATGATGTCACATATTACATCATTCATGACATGCTCAGTGACATCATCAGCAGAGGATTGCGGGTAACAGTATCCCTAGTTTATTCCCTATAGCTGTCTTTCTTTTAACATAACTGTCTGTTTCCTTCCCTTATACTTACTGTTCTTTTAAAAAAAAAATTTTAGATCAGTCAGAAACAGTGAAAGTAATGAAATATAAAATACTACGTAGAATATGAGCACTGTATGCAACAACTTTGACACTTACAGAAGCCTCACCTTCTCCATGCCTCCTACACAGTTCTACATGTACATCATAAATGCAAACAGAACAGAATTAATTATACATGTTAAATGGTTTATTTTTGCTGTTCTCAGAATGTATCAAATTTCACTAAAACAGTGACTTGAAGGTATTCATCATATAACAGCGGGGAAAAAAAAACACAATCAAAATGATTGTGTTTAAAAAACCCATACAACATAACAAATCAGAATTCAGAACTCCTTAAAGTTAACTTACTTTCCATGACGGCCAAGGATGTCCTATGAACAGCTTACACTCTGTTGTGCTGTTATTACTTTCAACCCGCCACTTTCTGAAAGAAAACCTCCATCGTTTTCAAAAACATGTTACATACAATAAATGACTTCTCGCTCTCTACCACACGTTTCCACAAGGCCAAATCGTGTCTGAGCCATTTATAACTCTTAGAATTCTTTTAAGCCAATCCCGTCATGTTGTATTTCCGCAACTTTCACAATTAAAATGTTGAAGATCATTTTCACAATCCTGGACTAGTAATATCTTCCCCTTCTTGCTCAATCATGTTCTACATTTCCTATCACACTGATACTGCTTACTATGAAGCAGACTTACACTACCTTTATGACTAGTACAATTATTTAATTCTCTACATCACTTTTAATCACAAAGCAATGTAAAACAGTAGACAGCATTGCAGACTTACATTCCCTCTACTCCATGTTTTGATTGGCTGCTTCAATTAGCTTATAAAAAAGTTTTTCTGAACTCATTCAAAGTGCACGTATTTCTCCATGACGTCCAGTGTTATGGTAAGAAGTTATGTCTCTGTACTACACTTATCCTCAAGGCCAAATCGTGTAGGAGCCATTAGAGCTTCTTGAAATTCCTCAGAGCACATCCCGAGATTCTTTCCCTAAAATTTTGGTTTTAAAAACACCAGGTAAGAGTTTTTAAGGTCATACGGCAATTTTTTTTTGAAAATTAAAACAGAATCATTGCAGAATGACCAGCCATTTCTACACTTTAAATAAGCTGTGTAATGTCCTGATGTTATTGAAGGACCATCATGATATATAATTGCTACAGTTACAAAAGTCCTTCCTGATATTGACAACTGTGAAGCCACAAATTTTTTAATTAAAGTTGTCAATTTTGTTCCATCAGGCCTACATCGTTGGAACATTAAAATGACATACTGGCCATATGTTCGTATAAATAATGTGGACATCATTTCAGATTTACATTGGCTACACTCCATGTTGTGATCAGCTGCTTTTACTAGCTTATTAAAAGAGACTGATTTACTGTCTGGCAAAGTTAAATATATAAATCTTTCTGAGTCTACACTAGTAGTACTTGATACCCTACAGTTCTCGCAGTCATGCTGCCATTGATAAGAAAGCCCAAACAGGTGATCTACATCTACACCTTCATCATGCAATACATCAAGCATATACATTAAAAACTCCTGACAATCTTGCTGACTATTTTGAGAGAATTGTGTTTGGCCTGAACATCTGTCTAACAGATTTCGAAATTCAGACACACTTTCTATGTTTGTTCTATCAGTGCTACATTTCTCTAACACAGAATTTAACAAACTGCAAAATCTTTGATCAGAATTGACCACAATCTCTTCTTTTACATTTTCTAGAGAAAACAAAACATTAACCACTACATTAGCATAGCAGTTGACACCAGAACTGTTTTCAAATTGAAAACCAACAACATCTTCAACAGAATCCTTTTTGTTTCTGCTTATAATTTCAGGTTCATCGACTTTTCGTCTTTTTGCTACAACCTCCCCAGTATTGGTCACATTTCTTCGTTTCCGGCCTACCACACGTTTCTCAAACAAAGGATACTGAGGCAAATGTGGCGCATACTCTCTTCTTAACCTATGGTATTCCTTAACACAATCTAGATCCGCACAAATGTTTGTGACATCACACTCAATCAAGTACAATCCCGATAAAGTTCTAACTCGTGACAATGCCACATATGCCATACCCTCCTTGAACACAGAACTGCCAATATTCACCAATGCACAGTCTACACTTAAACCTTGCGATTTATGGATTGTCACCGCATATGCCAAGCAAACAGGAAACTGCTTACGACGAACATATAAGTCTTTTACAAGCAAAAATCTAGCAGAACAACGACCAATTAGCTGTACTTCCTCAATGCCATCAAATTTAATTTTTAAAAATTCAATTCCATCTCTATTTCTGTATTTCACAAAATCAACAACATTACCCATTGATCCATTTACCAGACCTCTTTCAACATGTAAATTCCTTCTTAAAATTATACGGCAGTTCAAGCACACATTCAGAGTCTTTTCAAAACCTGCAGTTTTAGATATACTCTTCTCTAATGAATCCAATTTTGTTTTCAGATTCTCAGACAAAATAATTGTTGATCCCATATGCTCTACTCTGTCAATAGCTTCCAGTTTCACAATCTCTTGCTTTTCTAAATGCAACATTTTGTTGTTGAATTTGGCACATTCTGCAAGAGTTGGCATCAAACATATTCCAGATTTTTTCTCAGTAATTTTCTGAAAAATATTCTCAGGCACAACATCTTCGTCTGGATATAAATTTGTCAGTAATCGTGCATGTAAAGCTTCTTTCCCATGCTCGGTCACTTTTCCAATTCTAACATCTTGTAGAATAGTCTTGTAAACTTCATCCTTTGCCTGACGCATATTTTCATGCAGTTCAGCATAATTGAAGTTTAACCATATATTGACGTTGCCAATGCTCCCTAAGCACTTCCTGGTATCTTCATGCGTGAGCATTTTGAACACAGGTTGCCCTTTCACTGGTGTCAGCTGCAGAAGATCTCCTAAAACAATGATGTGTTTGCCACCAAATAACACATCATACTCTGTTTTGAGAACTTCTTGCATTCTCAAATGCACAAAGGCAAGCATGACATTGGAAACCATGCTTACTTCGTCAATGATAAGAAGTTTCATTTTCCTCAAGACTCTTGAAACTTCAAAACAAGCATCTCCAGATAGCTTGTGATATTCTAATTTGTTGTCATGCTCCACTGGCAGCATCAGTAAACGATGTAAAGTAATCCCTTTAATGTTATGTGCTGCCAGTCCAGTTGGAGCGGTGACAACACAAGACAGCGATGACTCTGTCCTTTCCTGCAAATAACATGAAATTGCTTTAATAAGGAAACTTTTTCCAGTTCCCGCTTCTCCACTCACGTACAGTCGGACAGGCTTCAACGACGTACATGAGCACTCTTTCTTGTCACGACTTAATCCATGATCAATTTGCATGGTAAGTTCGTCATATATTTTCCTCTGCTCAACGTTGAGTTGTCTTTCCAACTCTTCTAAGTTAACCGCATCCTCCTGAGCATGTGCCATGGCTCTTTCCACTTCATTCATAGCAGTGGCAGCTTCATTTTCGATAAGAGGTCCTCCTAGTGGATCCTGACTCAATGAAGCAGAACTCTGACTGTCCTGAGAACTGTCTCTGGCAATCTCGGCTGCAATCGTTGCTTCCTGCTCAATTTCCACATTCAACATTTCTACATATTTGGGAAAAGCGGGACATTCTATGGTCTCCTTGGCAGCATTGAAAGAGTCTTCGTAACAAAGGAAATCTCCAAGCAGTTCCTCTTCTGCACGCCAAGGCTTAAAAAGTTGCAAAAGTGCTAAATAGAAAAACTCCTTTTTTTCAGGAGATTCGCCACTCAATTTTCGATGGTTTATCAAGTGGCATTTTCTTTGCTTGACCAGACATCCCTCACTTCCTATTACAGCATACACTCCTTTCTCAGTATCTTCTTTGATGTTCCTCTTGAATATGTAATTTTGCAGAACCTCATACAGACAAACATTCTCGAGGTGACTGCTTCGATTTGGATAATATGTATCCAACATGTTGGTCTTCAAAATGTCGGTACTGTTTGGCTCCTTTTCCGCCAAATACTCAATTTCCCGCACAGGTTTGAGAACTCGATTACGCGTTGCAGCAAGACCAACACTCGCCCAAACGATACTCCTGGACTTGGCATAGAGACTTGCTGAAGACAACCGGTCAGAACATTCGTAAGCTCCGATTTCTCGATGCGACAACATCTTCAGACTGAAACTGTACAACTTCTTGCTGAGGCTCTTTTCATGGGAAATGTCCTCCCACATATCCTTCAATTCTGTCTTCTCTTTTTTGGTGATGTAAGATGTCACATACCGAGCCACAGCCATACAGTTATCAGCCACAAACTGTATATCCATGTTAGCATTCCACATGGACAAAATCACCGGGTTGTAGTCGTTGATGTACTTAGACTCTTCGTTCCTCTTCAAATTGTATGTGTTTTTAGGTGATTTCTTCATCACATTATGTCGCAGCGAAGACATCAAACTGTTCACTCTTCCTTTAGAAATCACCGGTCGTGGAAAGCCGAAACGACATTTGGTGTAGAACTTGTCTTTGTTCCGGAATTTACGACGACAGTACTTTCCACATCGATGGCTTTGGAAACGTAGAACTTTTTCTCTTAGGCTTTTTTTCTCCTTTACGTTTGGAACAGCACACGTAGAATACTGTTCTATGAAACTCATCACTGAGTCTTCTGCATCCGTTCCAAATTTAGGTGCATCCTTGATCCACAGCAACATATGTATATGAGGAGCACCTCTTGCTTGGTACTCCTTCCTCCAGAAGAAATCCAACACCTCTCCAAGAGGTGGATTCTTCTTATTCATGATGAAAGACATCATACCTTCAAATCTATGATTGAAGTACCTACATACATTGACTGGATCCAAAGAGCACAGTTCTCCGGGTGTCTTGAATTCAATGTTTTCTACGTTAGCATTTGCCTCTCGTAGAAATTCAAGTAAGTCTTCCCAGCCATACTCAGCACAGCTCAAAGTGAGGAACCATGTGGGAGTTCCTAAGTTTCTCAGCATACATTTTAAATCACCATGACGACGGTACCAGTACTCATTAGTATCACGCTGACACGCCATGAGATTAATCAGGTGAGAATCCAAAATACTGTCTTGGACATTGACTTTATCCATAAAGTCACTTGCCGAGATGTTTTGCATGTGTATACCACTTTTCAAGATGTGGTTCACTGCATATGACAGTCCAGACAGATCGCTTTCAAACAGGAGATGAAACAAATAAGGAATGCATTGTCGAAACCTAGGATCTACTGCATACAATCGCAAAGTCCGGTATTCAGAAGCAGGAATTTGATGAGGTCGCTCATCATATCTTCCTCCCTGACCTGTTGGAAAAAGCTGTGGGAAACACCGAGCTTCCAAACTTTCCTCCCAAACACTAATGGGACTCCCTTTCGCTTGTTTCATTTGAAACAACTCAATAGCATTCCCCATGACTTCCTTGGAATGCAAAGGATGAACACTATAATGTTCATATATTTCTTCACTAGTACAGGGTTCTACTTTCTCAATTTGACCAGCACACAAATCGCTATCCTCTTCCTCACTTACTTCCTCTTCTGCAACATATACATTTTTATAGTATTTATTATATTTTTTCAAATACAATGTTGCCCTTTTGACTTTCCTAACATCTACTAAATCTTGCCATATTTTCTTATTCTTTGTCGGAACCCCATTAACTAAGATAACAAGAGGTTCCTCTTCCACTTTTTCTACTCCAATTGTGTTAATGTTTTTCTTCAAATCTAGAGGCAAATAAACAACTCTTCCCTTTAATCCTCTCTGTAAATCTGATGGAGGCAATTTCCCTGTCTTTGGCTCCATTCTTACAATAGCCTGAAAGGGATGGATACTTTGAATCAAAATAGATTCATAAGTATTTAAATCCTTCAATTCAGAAGGAATCTCAACCAATTCCAGATTATTATGAACTGCTCTAGCAGGCATCTGGTTTTGATTTAATTTGTTACAACAATAAGTACACACACGTTGATCCAATCCCAAATCAAAACAATTTTCTACCGTCAAGTATATTGTAAAATCCTTCCATTCACTATTATTTTCCCTTTCACTTTTTCCATATAAATCCACTAACTTAGTCTGATTCTTATAATAAGTGAGTCGACAACACACACAAGTGAAATTTGGCCTCTCACTTGATTTCACCTCAAACGTCGCAATTTCCCTCTGGAAATTATCTGTACTGGAAACCTGTACACTATCTTCCACATTACTCTCTTCTTCTTGGTCAATTTCAACATTCTCCTCTTTACTTCCAAAGTAACAAAACTCAATTTCTTCACATATATTCTTCACATCTATTTCAGAACCATGCAAAAGAGCAGCGCATAATTGTTTAAGCATAATTGCTGGACTCTTAGCATAATACAACATTCTAACTAATTTCCTCACTTTATTATGATGCACTGCTAGCATCCTGAAATGATGAAAAACACTCTGGCATACTCTCCTGGAAAGACAAGCCAGTGAATGACCATGCAAACCTATCACTTCTCTCACTCTGCAAGGATCTAATTCTTGCAACAACTTCATTTTCTGCTTCAAACTTTTCTTATTAAATGACCGTATAAAATCACAAAGCAAATTGATGGAATCCTGTCGTACACTGCAAATACTACTACACTTCCAGGTGTACACAGGACCCTTAGGACGTCTCCCTAAAACCTCATTACCTAACACCTCTTCTATCTCTGTTGTCACAAGTTTTTCTTTTTCAACTGGACAACCATCTTTCACTTCATAAGCTCGACCACTGGTGTCAACTGCATGCACCAAATCATTATCCTGGAAATAACTCTCCTCATTAAAAAATGCCTCAGAGCTTGAACTATGCATCCATTCTCCAGAAAAAACTTCACAAAAATTACTACGATTAACTATTCTCTTCCATCTACTATTTCTTTTGAAATCATAAATTGCCTTGTTTAGCTTCCTAATTCTATTGATTGTCAAAATAAATAACTTACGTTTAATTTCAAATGCCTGATCAATAACTTTCTCAACTATTTTTTTTCTCTTATAAAAAACCACTTTCTGTTGACCTTTCTTAATATTTTTTAACAAATTGCCAATTATCCTGTTGCGGAACATTCGTTCACGAATGTCCCTAAACTGTTGTTTCCTTCTACTTTCATGCATAGAGTTATCTCTTACTCTAGCAGTAACATTTTTCATTGGCCTTTCCTTACCGTTTGAATTGCTTCTCCTTTTCTGGACTGAAACATTTTCTGTAGTAATATTTTTTTTACTACAGATATTTCTTATGAATGTTTTTGTACTCTTACCCGGTGCTTTCTTGGTGACTTGACAAATCTTTTTGTTAGAGGACTGCTGCTTTTTTTCATTCACCTGCTGTCTTTGACGTTTTGCAGCCTTTCTCACTCTTTCTTTGGTTGGCATGCTGAAATCTTGAAATGATCTGCAGTTGAATCTGTGGTAAAATATAATAAAAAATGTTATTAACCACTATTACCCAACAGTAAATTAATAACAGTCATCAAAAACCTAACACATTACTTAACATTTTTACATAGAACATTTTTTTGTACATGGCAAATTTAGAATACAGAAATAGCAGAAAAGAAATGGAATTTATATTCATTTTACCTGTGCTGTTTTATATATGAATCTGATCTAATTTTATGACCATATTTTAATATTTTATTGAAGACACTACACATAACCTGTTTTTGAAGGTGTCTTTATTTTTAAATTAAACGGTTTAAATATTTACTTTTTATTTATTATAAATTTATAAAATAAATGTTTATAGTTCCATAGGCTCAAGCACGTCAGCTTCCCATCCTATGTCATACAATTCTGACAAATCTGCATCCTCATCACGTTCTTCTTCATCCTCAGGATTGAAATCATCCAAGGGATCAACATCCACTGATGTTTCAATTACGAGTTCAATGATGAGGTCGAAATCAACTGATTGCTGATTGTCGCTCATGTTGATGTTGTCTTTATCTTTAAAGAAAGATAACAACAATGAGATGTTGCAGAGTAAGAGACAAATCTCAGAGATTATAATAGTAAAATTGTTTAACAAGAGTAACATTTTGCAGCTATTATTTAACCATGTCCAACGATGCTGAGGAGGCAGCCGCGGGCCGTGGAGGGAGTTACGGTGGAGCAGGGAGGCGGGTAGGGGGAGGGGCAGGGTGGAGGGACCTAAAAACTGGCATATGAATAATTGCAGGTAAGTACACAATTTAATTATTCAAACGAATTTCGTAGCGCGCACAGCATCGCAAAATAATTAAATTATGTACTTACCTGCAATTATCCATATGCCAGTTTTTAGGTCCCTCCATCCTGCCCCTCCCCCTCCCCGCCTCCCTGCCCCACCGTAACTCCCTCCACGGCCCGCGGCTGTGAGGAGGTGAAGCCTATCTCCAATTTTTCACTGAACAGGACTCATCTCTTCTTAACCTTGGATAAACCTCACCGACTCTGTGTCCCCTGCACATAATTAAATGTAAAGGGGCAGATTTATATTAACTAGCACATCCCCAGGGATGCACCAGTTAACGTGCACCGCTGCTCTGCCACCCACGGTGTGCCGCATTTACAATCAGATAGGACAAAGCTGCATCAAAACCCTGCGCCTGCTTGAAGCAGGCATAGATCTTGACGCAGGTAGGCTGAAAGCTAAAGCAACAACTAAGTGTCGTGTGCAGAAGTTGCAAAAAAGGAAAAATGGCGTTTAAACCAGTAATGAGCCCATGCTAACTTAACACAGTGTAAAGATATCCGGGATCTACATCAGTTTGGGGTTCACGAACCTGGCAGGTACAAGGCACTGAGGCTTTGCACCGTGCATGTCTCATCCCAAATCATATGTTGTTTGTGAATGAAACAATTTCCCAGACCAAATGCTTTGGATTGGCTACTTCTAAAAAATTAAACACCCCTACTATCCTGGAGTTAGAGGAATATGATGGTTGGAGTAATTTTACTCGGTTGTCCATTAAAGATTTACAGGCCCTACTCCGTAATTCTTCCTTTAACATTTCCAGTATAAATCCAAAAGGTTGGCTGCTTTGGCAACGTGCCTTATCCACGGTTTAATAACGCTGCCTTTTGCTTTATATAAGTTTTCAAATTGTATGAAATATATACCAATAGGTCGTTATGAACCTTTAGGTTTTCTTCATGAGGTCTGGTCGCTTCCATACACATACAGATGTTTCAAAGATGGTCAAGAAGTTTATCTGAATGGAGAGGAATGCACTGAGACGCCAGATCATTCACTAATGTGTAGGCACATACAGTTACACGGTTCATGCAACAAACACCGACCAAATATGGCTTGCGTGTTGCAAGGCACGCCAGTTCCTGCTATCATCCCCACGTTCAAGTTGTTGGAAAATGGTAGTTATTTGATGCTCAATAATGAAGATTGTTCTGGGTTAATTAAAAGTATTCCTTTTATCGTAACAGTAAGTGAACGGGTTATTTGCTGCAGAAATGTTCTATTTCCTCCCACACATGAACATAGGGAGTTTTCAATCTGGCCACAAATACCAACCTTGGGAGCAGATTTCAATGGCATGGCAAGAATAAGAGCTCTTTTGTCTCAGAGAGAGGTGGCCTTGAGTTCGGCCCGTGAAACTTTCGTGCTTCACATAGCGAACACCCGTACAGAGGTGCAGACCCTTTTAAATACTGATTCGCCTTTCCATTTCAGCAAGATGGTTCGGACTATCTTTAACGCGTCCTCCACAAAGGGCCTGGCGCACTTTTTTAAAGTTGTTACCAGTGGTCTCGTGACTTCATTTGAGAAAATCTTTGGAGTCATCCCTGCTTTCTTTCATTCTATTTTTTCCACTGTGCTTGGTGGATTCCCATTTTTACTTGCATTAGCAGCGGACGCTCTTGTGCTTTTTTACATTTTTAAATATGGATGTCCCTCCTGTGCAAGCTCCCGCCCTGCAGCTGCTGATGCTGTTCCGCAATCGCATGCTTGAATATAATGGCACAATGCCGTTGGCGATATTAAGCACGGCATATGGATTATCTTTTCGATTCTCCTACTTCACCTGTGTCCAGCCTGTATTTCACTGCCTGACCTGTGATTTCGATTGGGCCATTGATTTGTGTCTCTGCGGACCGGTTTCTCCTGACGTCGACTTTAATCAGCTGATGAGTCCTATCATTACTCACGAGTTGGTTTGTCCTGGCGAAAGGATTATGGCTGTGGCATTGATGCATGGACTAATTGGTCCCTGGAATTTACTGGCGGCAACACAGTCTTTCTTGGAACAGAGCTTTCTTGAAAACCCACCGAGCTGTCCTCTGATGGTGATAGAGGATCCGGTGCTGGGAGAGCACGTATGTTCTTTTCCGCTTTTAAATTGGATGGCTGAACTCTTTTCGGATGAAGACGGTGACTTCCTATTGGAGGCTGTTGCAGCTTATTTTGCATACACAGTTATGTCATATACCTTTTTCATGTTTGATATGCTGAGTACTAGCATTTCATTGACAATTCATTGACTTATTTGTCAAGTTTTTATTATTTAGCTTGCCTATTGGCTTAAGCCTCGATAAAGTAGTTGGCTGTTTTATTTTTCTTTAGCATTAAATTTTCCTAGTTTTTAATGTTTTACCTTGCGGACCGTCCACATATAAAGTTGCAATCTGCTCTCATGAGATGGCACTTCTATTATCTTATTCAGTTCGTTTCCGGATCATGGGGAGGTGTCATCTAGATCCTGGATATCTTTACACCGTGTTAAGTTAGCATGGGCTCATTACCGGTTTAAACGCCATTTTTCCTTTTTTGCAACTTCTGCACACGACACTTAGTTTTTGCTTTAGCTTTCAACCTAGTAGTTCATCGTGGTTTACATGAGAATAATATGTTATTGCTCTACTATCTGCTTTGCTTGTTAAACTATATCTGTACAGCGAGTGCTGAAGTTTCAAGAACAACACGATACAGAATTGTTATGAGGTCTGATCTCCACGACTTCATACTCATAACATAAGTGCAGCTTCTGCCAATTCTGGGCATGAGGCGGGTTTTATATTGCTTTGCCGAACACACATACACAACACTTGATGCGGTTGACATGAAGAGAGAGCTGGTGTATGCTGATGTGATTCCTTCAAATCTAAGACACTAAAGTATGGGCACGCCCTAAACCAACACAAAGAGACCTTCTTAGCAAATAATATAATATGTGTATTAGGGAGGGTGAGATATAAGCAGCCGCGGGCCGTGGAGGGAGTTACGGTGGGGCAGGGAGGCGGGGAGGGGGAGGGGCAGGGTGGAGCCCTCTCCACCCTGCCCCTCCCCCTCCCCGCCTCCCTGCCCCACCATAACTCCCTCCACGGCCCGCGGCTGCTTATAAGTGTTGCTAACTCTTATTCATTTACAGCATGTTAACATACTGTCACCATTCGCTTTTTATGTACTAGTAACTATGCTGGTAATTTTGCTACTGATAATATGTGTACTTGTATTATCTAAGATACTACGCCTGAGAAGACGGCATTAGTAAATAAACATTTTCAAATACACATGTGTTCTTCTTAACTCCATGTTCTGGTTTCTAAGAAATATATAACGACCGAGTGTTCATGAGTTCCACGTATCCTGAGGTACTATAAGTTCATATTCTGGATTGTCTAAACATTGAGAGTTTGTTATATCCAATGTGACACTGTACCTAGCTTGCTAAGGGGTTTTTGATTACTAAGGTGAGTTTTGGGGCACCCTAATTCGCCGAGGTTCCAATCCTCTGTGCACAGTTCTGTGTGAGAACAGAAACCCTGCGACAGGGGCACCCCTGAGCCTTGCTGGAGCTTCATCACACTTGCGATACAACTCCAGCAATGCGCCACCTTTACGGCACAGATACGTCACGCATCTGTGCTGTTTTTGCCCCATGATGCGCCGCATTGTAAATGCAGCACACCATAGGTGGCGGAACAGCGGCACAGGATGAGTAACACATCCCTGGTGATGCGCCAGTCATCATAAATCTATCCCTATGCTTCTTATCTTGTTAGAGATGAACCGCCATATGTATCATCAAAGTTTCCTAAATAGCGAACTTTAAGGAATAAATAGCGATTCTTTACCATTCCTAGTTTGCGATGAGCTATTTGCTAATTACAAATTACCCATTCATTTCCATGGAGCAGGAGGCCCATACGAATGAAGGTGCAATTTGCGATTAGCAATTACCTCATCGCAAATTACGAATTTTTCTGAGGGTGCAGGGGTGTCTCAAGAACACCCTGCTGCACCCCTGAAAAAGAAATTTGGGGGCATATGGCGCACATAAATTTTGAAAACATTCCTTTACCTCAAAAACGATTTTCAAATCATAATTTGAAAACACTCCACATGGGGAAATGACTTAAAATGTCCTTAAGACACATGAAAGCGTTTTTTGATTGCCTTTGCAGCATGTTTCGGTCACCTTTAACATGCCTATGTAACGCAAACATTCAAAATCTAAATTTGCCATGCACAGGTGGGAGCATATTTACAAGCAATTTGCTCCAGAGGGAAACGTCTTACATTAAAATGGGAAAAATAACATCAGAGACACTCAATTGCCTTATAAAGAAGCATACACCATTATGTCCTTGTCATAAGTATTAAAACCATTCCTTTTCCTCAAAAACGATTTACAAATCATAATTTGAAAACACTCCACAGCTCCTATGCACATAAAAACCCTGTCAGTACTAATACTTCACATTTTCTTCAATTACAATTTCTCAAAGAAACAAAATCTATTTGTAAAACACTTGAGACAAAGCAACATTTGAAAAACACAACTTTCTTCATAATTTTCTCCTTAAAGCACACTATTTTCTATCTAAATTAAAGAAATCTTTTCTCACCTTAGCAAATACTTTGAGTTTCAAAACAGTCTCAGAAACACACCAATTTGTCTTCAGCAGAGCCAAAGGTATGCACTCCAGAGTCTGCAGCTATCAAAAGCACAGAAATGCTGTAATTCTTCACACATATCTCTCATGTCACCCAATCAAAACTCTTCCCTCACTTTTTTTCAAATCAAAACCCTTCCCCCCTCTGCCCTCTCTGCTTTTTTGCATAGCAACCACCTCTTGCAAGACCTCTGGTGTTTGCAAGTTCACACAACAATGTTGCAATTGAACTCTGAACTCTCAGTGCACCTGCATATCCAGTGCATTCTTCCATTTAATGATTTTTTCTTCGCCACTCAAAATACATCTTTCAACGAACTCATCCATGCACCCTAACTTTCTGTTTTCAGCAATCAAAATCCACCAATCACTGTTACTGCTTCATTAACACAGAAACTCCACAGTTTTTTTCATTTTAAACTCTTATTTTTTCAACTGCCATTTCATTGCCACACTTCATCTGACTGCAGCAGAACCTTCTCTCGCCATGTTTTCTGTCTGGATTGTTGGACATAGTTACATCTATTGGGCTCAGAGGTACGCTGAAAACAGGAATTTACCTAACCTCAATTTACAAGATGTGGAAATTAAGTGGTTTGGCCACAGAGGATTAAAATGTCACCAATTGATACCATTGGTGAAAACCTTTATGCATTTGCCAAAACCTGACCTGTTAATTGTGCACTGTGGAGGTAATGACTTGGGCACTTTGACTGGGGTAGGTCTGGAAATGCTTTTAAAGGACACCTTTGAGCAATTGATGGCACTTTTTCCTCAGACTGACTTGGTATATTCAAATATATGCCAAAGACAGAAATGGAGGTGGTCGAACCAATTTTGTCCACAAATTGAGAAGTCGAGGAAGCATGTAAACAAATCTGTTTCAGCTTACATGAGAGACCATGGAATGGGCTCCTTGTACAACAATAACTTGCGTTACTACATGCAAGATATCTACAGAGGAGATGGAGTTCACTTCTCAGATGAGGGCAACAGAATTTTCATTCTGAATTTAAGACTGTGCATTGGTACCTACTTATAAGTACCTAAATGTACCATAAACCCAAAAGCTCTTCTCAGAGCTACCCTACATCTGATCACTCACAATTATTATTTTACTCTAACTTTTTTCACTAATTTTCAAGAAAGTACGCTCCCCAGAACGCTTCCCGGTTCGCGAACCGGGCGCTCCCCACGCAAAAGAACTAAAAAAACGATATTTTTTTTTTTTGCCCTGCGAGGCCCTTTTAAAGCCTCCACATCAAACCTAGGGGGTCAGGGAGGATCTACTATGCCCCCTTATGGTCATTTGCCCCTTCGCTTTGGCCTCCTCTTGTCTCTCGATCCTACCGAGAGACAAGATGGCGGCCGCTACGGACTGTTTGGAATGTTTACAGACGCCGGAGAACCAATCAGCTTCGCTTCACAAAGCTCCGTAACGCGAAAAGTCCGCGAACCGGAGCGCTGTTACAGATATATATCTTTTTTTGAACGTTAATTTCTCAAAATCCACTGGAGCACATATATTGAGACCTAGCAAAGGCACATCGGGCTACCAGTACCTACAATTTCCCCAAGTTTCGTGCAAATCCATTCAGCCGTTCGATTATTATTATTTTTATTTTTTTTTTGCCCCGCGGGGCCCTATTAAAACCTCCACATCAAACCTAGGGGGTCAGGGAGGATCTACTATGCCCCCTTATGGTCATTTGCCCCTTCGCTTTGGCCTCCTCTTGTCTCTCGATCCTACCGAGAGACAAGATGGCGGCCGCTACGGACTGTTTGGAATGTTTACAGACGCCGGAGAACCAATCAGCTTCGCTTCACAAAGCTCCGTAACGCGAAAAGTCCGCGAACCGGAGCGCTGCCCGGTCCGCTGTTACAGATATATATCTTTTTTTGAACGTTACTTTCTCAAAATCCACTGGAGCACATATATTGAGACCTACAAAAGGCACATCGGGCTACCAGTCCCTACAATTTTGCCAAGTTTCGTGCAAATCCATTCAGCCGTTCGGGCTAAAAGTGAGGCCAACCGCCCTATGGAAAACTCAATGTTAAAAAAACACGTTTTGGGACCCCCCTTTTTTCTCGGCCCCCCCTTGACGAACCCCCCCCCAAATTTTCAAGGGCTGCTCAGAAACAAAATGTGCCATTTTCCTGAAAATTTCAGCCAATTCCGTCAACAAACGCCAAAGTTATTAGACATAGAATTTTCAAAAATCCCATAGAGAAAAAATCCTAACTATATATACCTACTGGCGACCGCCAGTAGGTAATAAATATATATATATATATATATATATATGTATATACAAGAACACCACCCATCCCTGGGAGACCTATCATTTCTGCTCAAAGAAGTCTCCTAGAGCCCATGTCCAAGTATGTGAATTTCTTTTTGCAGGAACCATGTTACACAGTTACCATCATTCATTAAAGATACTGGGCACTTCCTCAAGTTCTTGGTCAAACTCTTCTATTTGGAGTGATTTGTCTTCATGGTCTGGTCTTCTCTGTCATACTCTTCAGGTAGTGTCCTTTGTAAATGTGCCCATTTAGCAGCAAAATCCTGAAGGTCTTCCTGCAAAGTCTGCACAGTTCTATGAGCTCTCTATGGAGCTATCAATGTTTTGCAGCAAGGAGCAAAGTCTCACAAGAGTATTGCTGGGAGACGCTGATTGAAGTTCTTTGGGTCCAGGCATGCTATATCTGCTGCCACAAATTTAAGTGTGTCTTGAAACGAGTGGTCAGACATTGAATACCCATGTCCATTACTGTATTATACACCCCAATACGAAATTGATTTTTGGCTAGTGTTATAGGCACATCCTTTTTACTCATTCCAGGCATCTTTTTCAAGAACACTCTCCCTTTAGGAAGTGCCAGTTCTACGTCTTGGTCACAGTTCCTTTCTTCTAAACCTTTGCTGGCCCACTCTGCAAATTTTGTGGCAGCCGAGTCATCAAAATTGCATAAATCTGTGGCAAGGAGATTTATAGTGTCATTCTCTGTGCTTGCAGGATGTCGATTCCACTTGTTTGGAGATACTTAGACAGTTGTGTGGTTGAAGCAAAAATGCGGAGCTATAATTGGGCTTTTGGGACTGTTTGAAATTTGCATAGCACCTTAGCAAATTGTAAGGCTTGGCACCGTACCTTTGGAATAAATCTAAAATTGTCAGTTTTAATATTATGAAGGACTTTGACCAAATTAACAAACATAGAATTGGCAGGGTTATTGAAAGAGGCAAAAACTTTCTTGAGAGCAGCATCTTTTACCCACCACCTTTTTTCTCCAATGAGCTGAACTGTCCGACCATCCTTCGCCAGCTCATGCCACACATCCATCCTTTTATCTGTCTCCCGGAGAAAGAATGCACAAGATGTAGCAGTCCAAACAGAGAAGTGGACTCTGTAGATGCTTGGGTCACATCAATCAGTACACGGTTTAACTCAAGTGCATAACACCAGACATATGGGATTCAGAGATTATTTGCTTAGCCAAGTACTGAGTCCATTGTACTGGCCTTCATATTAGAAGCACTATCAGTCAAATTTCCAATGCACTTAGCTATGTCAAGACCATTTTGTTGATTTGCAGTTTGTACGAACTTCTAAGAATTCTTTTCCAGTTGACATAGTGCAATTTCTGACTGCTATTAGGTGTTCAAATACAGTGTCTGTGACATATCGGATGATAATTGAACACTGGTCAGTAATACTTATATCTTGAGTTGAGTCTATCTGTATTGAGTACATACCTGCATCATTTATTTCTTTGATAATGTGCCTTTTTATCAGTTTGGAAATTGTTTCTATTACATAGGCAATAGTGGTCTTTAACATGAATGTCTCAGATGGACCATGGCCACCTTTCTGTTTTTCTTTGTAAGTGAGAGACACAATGTGTTGTTTAAGAGACTGGTCAAATCATTATCCAACTCAAAAACAGACTCTGATTCCCCCTCATAGCTGAGCCCTCTTTTACAAATTACTTTAATAGCTTCAAGCACACGCTCCAATATTTCTCTCCTCTTTCTGACTTGTACTGCACAAGGAGAGTGGTTATGTCAGCTCCAGAGATGGTCATCATATACCAATCAGTGCATCTTTTGTGGAATTGGGATACCTCATACTCTGTAATGTGCATTAATAAGTGCCTAAAGTACTGAAAGGCAAGATGGCGCCCGCTGCTGCGGTTGTGTAGGCTGAGCGTTCTCACCTAATCAGGACTCTTTTACCCGTTGTTATAATGTTGCAGTTGTGATCACTGGAGTAATCACTGGAGTGATACTGTTGCTTAAGAATTCCTCGATGGGTAATATAACCTCAGTTCCTACCTTTTGTTCCCGTGGCTGTCTGGTGTAGTGGAGCTCACGGACGCGGGCTGCTTAGGATTTGCTTACCGCTTGCGTGGCTGTGTGTGGGCGGCGTCTGAATTCCAACTCTCCGACCTTCCGTAGCCCATGGTGTGTTCGAAGTAATTCGCCGAGAGTACAGCTAGCATTCCCGGGATTGCCAAACGCATGGTCGAGGTCATAATGCCCCCAAAGGGAGGGCGAGGGAGACCTCGCGTTCAGGACACTAATCAGGATGCAGGAAACTCAGCAAATCCGGAAAATTTGCGGGGATCGAACATAGTTGTTGCCGAGGTGAGAGCTGCTGTTGCCCCGACCCCTATTGACAAACCGGTTACAAACTGATTCTGCCTCAGGGGCAAGGAGGCTACTGAGAAAAAGAAAATACCGGCAATATTTACTGCCAATAAAGAAAATCGACGGGGGAAACAACCTGCCCCCCCCTACAAATGGAGACTTGGATAGTGGTTGTCAGGTTAACACCTTCGACGCTGATGACGAGCTCAGCTCGTCATGAGGTACACCTCTGCTACGCTCATCACGAGCTGAGCTCGTCATGAACGCATAGGTTTCCGTTTGCGGTTAGTGCACAGCGGAAATATGCGCCGCGTCGAAGGTGTTAATAGACATGTTCCTGTTTCCAATGAGGGCGGTGAAGTAAGGGCGAAGAGTGAAGCTCCAGGCCCTAATGTAGGAACTGTGGCAGAAACTGATGTTGATTTTCACTCCACTGGTGTAGCTGGTGTAGCTGACTCAGTGCTTCCTGGAGGCATCGCTGTAGAGGAAGAATATAATGGGGTGCAACCACTCTGGGCAACGCAGATGAGGGGGGTCCGGAGGGCATTCAAGCTTGTGATGGTAGGGGCCAGATGCAGCTGCACGATGTTGAGTTGGGGGACTTTTATTCACTTTCTGATCAATCCATGTCATCCAGCGAGTACCTCGCTCGTCAGTATGCTGTACAGATGAGCGTTAATGACAGTGACCACAGTAGCCAATTTTTGGAGGATTCGGGGATGGTAGTCAAGGGAGGTCTCACACTGTGCGAAAAAAGTTAGAGCTGACTCTGGTTGACGGTGGTACTATAGCAGAATCTTCTGGACAAGCACAAACTCATAATCTTGCCGAAGAAGATATTTTCCTTTCACTAATTTATCAGTCTATTATGTCCCACCGTGCTGAAACACGAGAAGAGAGCCAAAGAGTCCAAAATATTTGTAGAAAGTTGCAAAATTCAGTCCGAAGGATGTCGAAATCTCATGCGGACTTTGTTTCTCGTTTCAATGAGGCTGAAACACGAATTTCCAACCTGGAGGACGAAGTGGCTCAACAAAAAACTGTAACAGCTGCTATACAATCGGTTAGGGATGATACAGTTTGGAAGCTGGTGGATATAGATAATCGCGCACAAAGGAATCATCTGTGGGTCCTTCAGATTCCTGAAGGAAAAGAAGGAAAGAATCCCCGGGGTTATATTGTAAAACTATTTAAAAGGGCTTTTCCGGAATTATCTAAATGGGATTGGGGCCGCGAAGTCGAAAGAGCCCATCTTTTCCCTTTTAATAGACGTGTGCGCACTAGTACTGAGCATTTAAATAGAAAACCGAGAGCCCTTTAAATTTCATTTAATAGTATTTTGGCGTGAGAAGATGTGTTTCATTTAGCACGCCCTTACAAGAAAAGATCAGGGGGAGATTTTGAGTTCTTTGTGCAACCTGATTTTTGCCGATCTACGGTTGAGCTCCGGTAGCAAGTGCGGGAATTTATTACTCAATTACCTGTTAAATCCGGCAAAGTTAAAAGTGATCTTTAAAGATCGTACGCAATGTTTTTCTAGTGCAGGCCCCGCTAAGGAGTTTTTGAATTCTATTTAACATATTCTGGTGCTATGTACATTTTCAATTTAGTAACATAATATCTTGTCCTGTGACAGAGTTAGTGCCAGCATGCTGTTCTTTTTTTTTTTGGGCTTGATCTGATATACTTGAGTATGGGTAGAGTCGTGAGCTAAGGCAAGGGGGTGTAGGCTTGCCTGCATCTACAGGACCATAAGTCCTAAGGCGTTGTTACAGGAGGGGGGTGGGGGGATCACATGTGGTGGGGTAGGGTTCTGGGGTAGGGCACTTAGGGGGAGTAAAAAGGATAAAAATTTCACAGTAACTCGAAGAGAAAATAAAGACAGTATTTTGTTTGTTCATGATTATCGGCAAATGTGTGTTGTTACTTGATTTAATATGATGTTGCACATAAAAATGTTAATTGATTATTATTATGGCGGCTAAGGGGGTATAAATATGTTCATGGAATGTCTCTGGTCTTAATAATTGGAGCAAGAGAAATAGAGTTATTGCTGAGCTACATAGTATTCAGCCAGCAGTGGTATGTCTCCAAGAGACGCATATACCTTCGACACATCGGTCGATTTTAGAAACTTTGGGGTATTCATTGGTAGAGGCGTCACAACAATCTTCTATGATCAGAGGAGTGGCGATATTAGTTAAAGACAATATGGTTATAATGGGTCACCGCTCAGCAGACAACGTAGGTAGATGGGTTATTGCAGAGTGCAGGATAGGAGCTATTAAATATACAGTTTGTGTAGTTTATGGCTCTAATTTAGATGACGTCTCTATTCTGAAAGAATTAAATATAAAATTAGCTACATGGAGGGCTCCTCTGATACTATGTGGGGATATAAATGTCAATTTATCAATTTTAGATCTGCAGAAAGGTCCTCTGGGGTACACTAGGCGGAAGCCACGAGTGTTTAAAGCTTTGTATAATCTCATAAGTGATCATGGTTTGATGGATGTGTGGAGCAAGTATAATCCGAAAGATCCTGGGTTTACCTATTACTCTTATCCTCATAAAAAGTTTGCTTGCTTAGATTACTTCTTTTTATCCGCCCAGGCAATGAATGGGGCTGTTATGCAAATTATGCCAAGGATTACGTCTGATCACTCTCCAATTACACTTACACTTATTATTATAGTGCACTGTTCGCCTTTGAAGACATTTTCTTTTGATCAGAAACTTTGTTTAAATGAACAGTTCAAAGAACATACGTCCAGGTGGATTAGTGAGTCTTTTTCTGTTAATAGATATTCTGCTCATTATGCAATAGTATGGGATTCATTTAAGGCATGCTTCAGTGGCGAAGTATTAAGCTTAATTTTTTATCAAAATTGGAAGAGAAACTTGGAAATGCAGGAGTTGTATTTGTCACTTAGAAATGCTGAGGCTTGACTAATTCAGGGAGTTATTTCTAGGGCGGATAATATTCAAGAGCTAGAAGAGGCCACTGAGCAAGCAAGGGTGAAAATTCAAGGCATCTGGAATATGGAAAATGCTCGAAAATATTTGGCTAACAAAAAGCAAATTCATGAGTTTGGGGAAACTGTTGGTCGCTGTCTGGCATGGCGGCTACGTATGAAGGAATCTGCGGTCCGTATTAAAGCTTTGAAAGATAAGGATGGATTGGTTTATTATCTATATTACACCAGTTCTATTCAGAGTTATATACCCGACAGACTATGTATGACAGGCAGAATTTTTAATTTCTGGATGGGGATATAGCACATATAGATCCTAGCCAGACAGCAATGCTGGATGGTCCTATTACAATGGAAGAACTAGAAGCTGCGGTCAATGGACTTGCTTCAGGAAAGGACGCTGGACCCGACAGATTGCCTGCAAAGATTTACAAGCTTTTTATTAGTCTAATGAAAACTGATATGTTGAATACATTTAGGGCTGCTCAAGGGGGGTTCGCCCCTAAGTCTTGGGCAGAAGCCGCAATAGTAGTTTTTAATAAAAAGGGAAAGACCCTGAATTAGTGGGGTCGTATAGACCTATATCATTAATGAATTGTGACAGTAAAATTTATTCAAAGATATCGGCTACCCGTCTGTCTAAAATTATCAGTTCTTTAGTATCACGGACCCAACATGACTTTATTCCCGAGCGTAGCACAGTCACGCATGTCAATAAGGTAGTGACTCTGTTCGATGCTGCCCAGACAGAAAAGCAGGATTTGGGGTTAATTCTATTGGACGCAGAAAATGCGTTCGACCTTGTGGGGTGGGCTTACCTGTGGGAATTGATGTTTCATCTGGGCTTTGGGAAGCGGTTTGGCACCGCCCTCCAGGTTTTGCACACTTTACCGGTTGCTAAGATTGCCTCAATGGGATTTTGTTGATACCGTTAGGTCTCTAATGTCTTTTGAAGACCTGTCTAGACAGTACAATCTGTCAAAGTCACAATTTTTCAGGAACTTGCAAATTCGCGATTTTATCGATCGGAAAAAAATTATATTGGCTCCTGATATAGTAGTTGTGGCCATCCAGCGACAAGTTAAAATTGGGGAGGTTTATCAGTTATTATTGTCATATAGAAAGGATGATTTAAATAAACATAATGGTAAATGGTCCACAATTTTGGGAGCAGAAAATATTTCTTTAAAAGAGGTCATTATAAGATCTAGGGAAGCTTTTCTTTCCGCTAATTTGCGAGTGCAATGTTATAAAACATTTTTAAATCTGTATTACACATACCGGCACGTATGTCCGAATGGAGGACAGGACAAGATGGTAAATGCTATCGTGTGGGGGGGAGAATGTGGATATGTTGCATATTTTTTTTTAGCTGTAGCCATTTGACGAATTTCATTGTTAGTATTGAGGACTTTTTAAGTAGAATTATAGGGATGCCAATTATTATAACTTCTGCTATAATGCTTTTGGGTTCAGGGCATCAACTAGGGAAGGGTACACCTTTGTATTGCGGCAGACTGGCTTCAAGTTGACCCTCTCTCTTTTGAACGATGGAGGGCAAAGATGTACAATTTATTTAATTTAGTGTTTAGTTTGTATGCAGTTAAAGGGGTGAAGAAACGTAAAATTGGGTTAGGTATTTGGGGATTATTCTCTGAGCATATGCATGTATGAAGTAATCCAAATGTATGTTTCAATTGTCTTGTCGAGCTACTGTGGAACAATAAAAAAAGAATAATAATTTTTAAAAAACAAGTGCCTAAAGTTTTTCAGCCCTCAAATAAAAGGACCACTTCACATTTGCTAAATGCCAAGCAACCTGTGCAAAAGAAAGCTTCTTGGATTTCCGAAAAGCTTAACCAGTGTCACGTACTTCCATCTTTCTCATGAAGGCCATCTGCTCACTAAACGGTAGACTTTTGGAAAGTTGAATTGGGTGATAGGGAAAGAATGCAGAAAGCTGGTCATGCTTTGACCATTGAAGGTAAAGGTCAACTATCTGTGCATGGTCCATTCCTTGTGTCTCTGTCATATCTTGAATCCCAGCTTCCGTCAAATTCAATAAGATGGATGCAGATCTCCCTGACACAGTGGATTAAGTTGCTTCATCTATTGGGGTGGACTTTGCACTGGATTCTGTTGCTTCCTCCACATTTGTTCCACGTGTTGCAGAAGTATTGATTTGTAAAGTCCTTTTCACTCCTGACAACTTTAGTTGCATCAATAGACAGGACTCCTGCTTCCTCTGACCTTACAGCTGCCATTCTTTCAGAATCATGTTGTTCTATCATTTGCTTGCAAGTGGAGTCTTCTGTCAAAGTAATTGGCAAAACATTTGCACCTGAAGATAGAGGACCCACTGTTACAGTACAGGCATTGTGATACAGCTTTTTGTTCTGCGTTGTAAGCATGTCAAAAATGTTCTTGTTATCTCTCATTTCTTCTTCAAGTCATCTTTTCTACTTCTCTCGTAATTTTTCAGCACCCCTTTTTCTTGTCTCCTGTTTCATTTCTTTCCTTTGACAACATAAAACATCCTGTTGTTTGTGTCATTCATTTAGGCTTAGTGAGAACTAACAGAAAAACTGAAAACTACTAACAAATGCATCTTATTGGACTTTTACTGCTGTGTGGTTATTTGCTAATCATAATTTGCCATTTTATTGTTACAGCTTGACATTTTTTTGTAAGAACACAGTGCAAAGAAAGCACTTTAGGCCAGTGATACTAAAAGAACTGACATTCTAGCCAATTGAGAGTCAAAGTACGGCGCAGAGGCCACATGTGGCCCTCCTCACCTTACCTTGCTGACCCCTGGTCAAGAGCAGCACTGGGCTGCGGTTTCCTCGACTCAGTACTAACATAAAAAGATGCTAATTAAACAGGCAAGCATTTATTTAAAGGCAAATGGAAGCTAAAGAAAGGAAGTAACTAGGGTATCCTGCACCACTCAACTTTAGATACACCTTCATTTTTAAAGGCATCTTGCAGCAAAAGATTAAAAGTATCATAAAGTCTGTTCAAAATTCAAGTAGTGTACTTCATTAACATGCAGAACCGTTTCACCTTAGTACACCAAATTATAGCATTGCATTGAGAAGTTTTTTGGGTTTTTAGGAGTGATAGTTTTAAAATATGAATTCAGAAACATTCATTCTTCCCCCATTTTGACAACAGTGCCAGTAGTGTACTAAGAGGCAAGTCAGCTGTTATGCATACTCTTTGACTGACCTGGGTGTCTATTGTCAATGAACACCATTATAGTTTTTTAAATCAAACACGGGAAAAGGTTTTGTACAGTACCCATCCTGAAGTATTTTGAGTTCTTCATATGTGATAATGAAGAAACAGGTCGTAAAGTGAAATAAAACAATTGTCTAGGATCACACGATCTGATTGAATTACGAAGGCGGAATTAATCCCAAGTTTCTGGTTTCACATTGTGTAATTCAGACACTAGATGTATATGCTCACCTTACACACAACTGCTACCCTGCTGGTATCACGTGGCCCTTGGTCACAACACAGATCAAACTTTGAGCACCCATGTTTAAGCCTATATCATAACCTAATACAATCTGGAATAATGCTCCAAAAACATTCCTTGGGCAAATTGTGTACATTAAATTGCAACAACATTTTACATGGAATTCTGTGTGTAACCAGCCCATTTCTCACAATTTTAGTGGTAAGGTTAGACTGATTTCGTTGATGGTTACTGTGCTAGCACATAATATCACAGTAAACCACATAGGTATTATGTTTGAAATTGTTGCTTCAGTTATGTTTACTAATGCCATTCTTACAGTAACCATTAAAACCAATTCGCTGTTCTGAGGATTTTCACCATTCTATTGGATGAAATCTAATAATTTCCTCCTTATTTCTTTACCCCGCCTTGTCCCACCTCCGCTCTTTCTCTGTGTGCGCTACTCTGGTTAGACAGTATTCCCAAGTTATGCTGAGTAGTATCAACTGAGCTATGGGAGAAAAGAGGAGGTGAACAGAGAGGTAAAGAGACAGTATAATGAGAGGGGTGAAGTAGAACTGGAAATGAGGTAGTGATAGGTGTGATGGGGAGAAACATAAGGTAATGCCAGAAAGATCAGATAGCCAGAAGCATAGCTATAGAAAAAGGAAGAGGTAAGTAGATAGTAGATAATGAGTGTAAGAGATATAGGTAGTATTTTATGGTCATAGAAAAACTCATGCATACCTGAAAAGTGAACTTTCTTCACTTTTCCAAAGAGAATATGTATCAAATGCCACTAAGAATTCAAAAGAAGCAATAAACACCCACTGTTCTCAGAATCATGGTTCAAGTGACCTGCAGACAACTAGTGATATTGGTTTAAATATTCCATGTGTAAGACACATGCTGTTGCACCAACTTTGAAGCTCGTTCCGGGGGCCACATGCATAATAACAAAACACAACCACCAGAAAAAGTTGTGCAAAAGCAAATGACCCTCCTCTCTCAGGCAGAATAGAGCCACATGTTTGGGCATAACAGGGTCTAAGCACTTAAACAGACCTGAGGCAATTATCTTTTAGAAAATCCCCTCTATGGGTGGCAATATCCATGACAATTATAGAAAATCAGCAACAACTACATATACCTCAACATGCCATAGAAAAGGCAATCCTGCTGCTCGGAGGAAGAAGTTTCAAGTTTGCAAATTTTGCTAAGGCCTCAAGCAGGGCCGAGCTTAGAATGAGGCTCAAATAGTTCTCTTTTGAGAAAGCACAATACACAAAGGGCCCCATTAGTATCAGGAAACAGGACTGCCCGTTGAGGGTGCGGTGGACCCGCACTCCCGATTAGGATGTGCCCGCCACACTGGCGGGCGCATGGCGCATCTGCAACATTGCAGTGGGCGGTGCAGAGAACACCTCCCGCCACAATACCACAAAGGCAGATTGTGCGCTTCAATGCACAAAGTGACAGGCACTGCGCGGTGCCTGCCATGTTGGTCATTGAAAGGCCGGGGGTCATGGTACCCCCCATGTGCACCCCCACCCCTCTGGAGTCCCTGGGGGCCCTCAATGGGCCCCGGCAAGCAGACTCTGCATGCTTTTCCACGGAAAGGCATGTTCATGGCCACATTGTAATATGGCTGGCGGTGTTTTTCAGACACCGCCACCATATTGAACCCTTTTCCACCCGGTCGACTTGTCGACCGGGCGGAAAAGTGGCGGACGGTCTTACCGTCCTCATCCATTGTAATATGACGGGGGTCTTTGCTGCAAGGATGGCGGGCGGACCACCCCCGCCGGGCCAGCGGTGCGTACCGCCGGCCCGGCGGGGGCGATCCACCCGCTATCCTAATGGGGCCCAAAGTCTTAAACATATCCTGAAATCAACAGACACACATGTTAGCACATTCCAGCCTAGAACCTAAAACAGAGTGCTGTCAGAATGACCTACAAACTGCAGTCAAAAACTAACCAGAAGTTACTAATTAATATTCCTGGCATATAGAGAAATAAGTCTTGTGTCTGCATTTTGGATGGCGCCTTTAAAATAGAGCTAAAAGGTTGGATGGCGCACAAATCAATCAGTAAATTTTGCGACAAATAGGTAAACAAATCCATAAAAATGGTTCCTCCTGGTGGTGGGCGCTGTAGAGTCCAACTTTATGTTGTATGGTGCAAGATGCTGGCATGCTGCTTTTATGTCCCTCACCTGGCTGACGTGGGCATGGTAATCAGGAGGCTGGATGGAAATCTATGAATTCTCATCCCCATTTCAATCCAGAAACAGCATCTTACTGGCTAACTGAGAAAGGGGGTGTGGTCAGAACAGTGGGACAGAAACCTGTAGGCCTGCTGTTTTCCCACTCATGAAGGCAGTGAATGAGGGTGTGTGTCCATATGAAGGTGAGGCAGGAAAGTAGTGTCCCTTTCTGCTGGGTAGTTAAAGGAAGCCACAAACATCACCCAACAAGATGCCCCATTGCAGGCTGAGGAGGGAGTCACTGGAAAATATTAATACAATGAAATGTTATTTTAGTGCAAGCTTAGACTCTCCCAGAATAAAAAAATTGAACATAAAAGTAGAATGGTGCACCCGACAAGAGGTACGGAATGATGTCAGAGCGCAGCCTCCACAACATAGGAAAACCAGGCGATGAGGTTCTAAAGGGAATTAAATGAACATTTTGCATCAGAAAAGCTGTGTTAAAAAATACGTACTTATAAAGAGTCCTCTTTAATTATTATATTGTCTTTGCAGAATCATAAAGCATGAACAAATGGTTATTTTTTAATGTTGTTTTCCTTTTGACAGTTTTATATAGTGTGAATTTAGCCCGAGGCGAAGGCTATTTGAGTGCTATTCTTAAGCGCCAGTTACAGTGCACAAGATCAGATTTTTACTTAAGGGCATGGGAGATGACGTGATCTGCCCAGAATCACAGGATGTTGAGCAGACACTGGGACTCAAACCTGATTCCCCATCTCTGCAACTCTGGCCTTCAGGCCACATATGCCTATACACATGCAAGGCATAAAAGGGGGAGGATATTGTTCTTGGAAAGGACACTGGGGCCAAGATGAAAATGACCTACAAGGTGAGCAACTGAAAACAGTGAGGCCCCTTCTATTACAAAAATACTCCCCAGCTCTCAATTGCAGGAGCAACCAAACAGCAAGGCCACCTTCTATTACTCGCTGCTGGGCCATCAATGGGAGTGTGGGGGAGGTTGAGGTGAAGATGGTAAGAGTTCACAACATCACCTGCCCCCCACAGCGAGGGCCCAGCAGAAACCCATTCTTCTCCGCCCACCATGCCCTGAATGAAAGGGTTTTGGGCAAGATGTCAAATACAAACAATGTTTCTGGGCTGTGTGGGCCTCGGGGGTAGGGGGTGTGTGGTAAATAAATAAATAATACCTCTATTTTTGAATGGATAAATGAATAACAGATAGCTCAATAAATAAGAGTCAAGATTCGAGGTAGTAGGAGTTTGCAGGTTTAATACAGCATAAAGGACAGGAAGAGGACAACCTGCACAGGAATAGGATGACAGGGCCCGGCAGGGGGGCCAGATTGGACTAGCGTGGCCCGGCAGCTGCCGGGGCTGGATCTGGGATGAGCGCGCTAACTTTAATAACAGTACACAAGCATATATACTAAAACAGTTGCATTACAGCGAATACAATAGGCGGAGCAGTGGGTGTGGTCAATAGCAGTCGCGAAAGATAAGAGTGAAAGTGGGTGTAACAAGAGGCCTGTACATAGACATGTGATGTAAACGTAACAGAATATGTCATAAATGGGGCGGAAACATGGAGGGGGCTACCTAAGGAGCCGGGACCTCTGACCTAATGGTGCGTGCAAACTGACAATGACGTGTTACTAGGAGAAGCTGGGGGCTATGAACTCTGTGCTAGGAGCAGAGACTGAAGTCTGGAGAGTCAGGGCGACATGTACCTAAACCCTATCTAGTATCTGATGTTTAGAGAACATGTTGATATAAACTAAGAGTCAGGAGGGGAGAGGCTAACAGACTCTAAGACTGGAGCATGCATTATTCTACATGTAGTGCGTGATGAAGAATATTAAATGACCATTAATACAGTATTTCTCTTACATGGAGACGTAAAGGCTAGACAATGACGGAAACTATTGATGCGATTCAGTAGCTTAGGAATGCAGAGAAGGAGGGCTGGACTGATAACTAGAATCATAACATACTCTTGGCAGACTCAGAGGCAGAGCCAGGCCGAGCCGGGCACTGCGAGGCAGGAAGTAAGTGAAGGGTCGAGGATACAGGTGGGGGCTGTATCGCTCCTCAGCGAGGGTTCAGGAGACAGAAGCTGAATCTGGTGTCCGGGCCCATTTGAGGCCTAGAAAACGGGGACTTTACAATGAAATAACGTGCACACTGAGAAACGTGGCAACGTAACTTTACATAGGCCTAATATTCGTAGTATTCACGAGAACTGGAAACTGGCATACTAGAGATGGACACAACTATAATTGCGTCTTAAATCGAACAGGGGGAATACATATGCATATTAATCATGCACACATAACATAAGATGGGGGACACGTAGGGACACAGAACATGGCAAAATTTACTTTTCCACATTCCCTCCTTGTCACTACGTTTCCATCAGGAAACATCAATATTCATGATACCATCTATCATTTCATACAGTATCATTTGCTCGTCTCGAATTTTCTTGGAACTGGATTTAGAACGGGACTTAGGACTAGGAATACAAGAGGTAGCACAAATGCCGCAAATCGCAGGGCCACATTGTATACAGAGGCAGCAACTGAATATGATCGCTACTGCAATACCCAGAAATGACAATACTTTCCATCCCCAGGCGGAAATTATATTCCAGAACCAACCGGACCATGTCCAGGTGCCTGGATCTTGGTGTAACATATGGGCAATTTTATGGAGTCTGGTTATGGCTGAATAAACAGACGGCGCGTTATTAGGAATGAAAATGCAGCAACTAGATCCGATGACTCTACATGCCCCGCCCCTATCGGCCAGTATGACGTCAAGGACGAGACGATTCTGGAGCACGACAATTCTCATAAAGGATTGCTCTTCGGTTAAGTTACCTAGAGCAGAAGTAGTCTCAATCACTACTGCTTCAAGTGTTCTGGTTAATCTACGTATCAGTTTACTATTTACAACAGTGCCTAAGTAGGGGAAGACACCTTTATTGATATCTATGTATTGTTCTAGAGCAGTTTCAGTATAATCGACAATCGGGAGGTCTCTTTTGTGTCTAGTATGTACTAGGTGGGAATTCCTATGGTAGTCAGGTGGGGCTAGAAAAACTGGTGGCAGTAGGAAGGCAATGTAACAGGTTCCCTCCCAATCGAGGGGCAAACGAACATATGCGGTCTGACCACAAACAAAATAAGAATGACGTGAAGCTTTGAAAATAGATTTCCTACTGTCACTATACTTGACAATAGTAGTACAATCACTATGGCCTACATGTACGGAACCATTATTTCGGACACATAATTCGCCTTTAACTGGTAATACTGATATAGTAGGTAGGTCTGGAGTAGAATCAGACTGAACATTCAGGACCATGAAATTCGAAGAATAATTACCTAAATTATAAACTTCATTTTCTAGATCTAACCCTGTTCTGTGGGGAAGACCTTGCTTGTCTGGAAAACATGTACTGTTAAGAAAAGACATATCTGTTGAGGATGACGTTAACGTGGACCATGCTCCACACGAACCATTATGTGAAAATGGATAAGGAAAGAGTGGCAGAACTCCCTTCGGTGTCTGGAAAGGGGGGAGTCGACCACACACCCAACAATTAGTGGCATTGCTGGTCTGGTGTGAATAATGTAACATGCGGATAAAAGAATTATTTCGCATAGCGAGACGATAAGAGAGTTCATGAGGAGGCAGATCACTAAACGTGTGTTCTACTGTAGCATTAGCAGACTTATTTACATGAGAAACTGGAAAATACAAATAAAATGCATAACATGTGCAGGTAATCATAAGGCTGAAAAACAATATGAAACTTAGAAAAACGATACATCGGATTGAGTTTTGACTAACTCTCTCACTATGGGGGTCTATTTTATACATGTCAGAAACCGGTCTAACCGTTTCACCTAGGGGAGGACTTAGACAATCAAACTGGCTGACTTATTTTACTAGACCTTAATTTGAGCTTATACTCCTGTTGCGGAGTTTTCTCTAACGGGGAGGGTTCAATATCATTGTCTTTTGCGGGACAGTCCTTAAGAATAGTACTTTGGCAGTCTTTAAGATCCTCGGAAATGTTCTTTGAAACAGGCTTTAGTCCAAAAAATCTTTTCACATGTGACAAGTGGACCCAGCCCTTCCTGCCTTCCAGCTTGACGGCAGTACGGGTGGCCAGGAGGACCTGTCGGGGTTCCTTCCAGCGAGGCTCCAGCGGACTTGAACGATCAAAATTCCGGACAAGAACCATGCATCCGGGAACTATGTCATGCGGTGCCACCTCGGTATTGTCTGGAAATGCGGCGGCAACCTGTGAACGACAAGAGTTGAGGGCAGACATCAAGGAAGCTAGGTAATCTGTCAGCATATTACTTGAAACATCTGTAATACTTCGAGGTCTAGGTGTACCCCACATGTTAGGGGGGCGGCCGAATACGACCTCATACGGGGACAGACCTGATCTGGAATGTGCGACCATGCGCATATAAAATAAAGCGACTGGCAGAGCTACTAGCCAGTCCACACCTTTCTCTTTACAAATCTTGGCAATACGGATTTTCAGGGTCTGATTATGTCTCTCTATTAGACCAGCTGCTTCAGGATGGCGTACACAATGGAACTTCCACTGGTACCCTAACAACAGGGAAATGTGTTTCATAAGCTCGGATGAGAATGGCTGGCCGTTATCAGAATATACGACTCTAGGGAGTCCATAACGGGGGAAGAATTCACGAACCAACTGCTTGGCAGTGGTCGCGGCTGTGTAATCTGGGACTGGATATGCTTCTGTCCACCTGGACAAAGCGCATACAACTACAAGGACATACTTGAAACCTCGACATCGCTCCATCTGAATATAATCCATCTGGAGGACTTCAAAAGGGTGGTCAGGGGGCTGGAATCCACCTTGTTCCACCGGGACACTTTTACCTGGATTAAACTGACAACATATCATACAGGTACGGACTTTCTGTTTGGCTGCAGCCCGTAAATGCTTGTTGAACCAAATGTTCTGGATACTGTCTAACATAGCTTTTTCTCCTAAATGTGCTGGACTATGTGCGGTATTGATAATGACTTGAACCATAGAGTCGGGGAGAAACCATGTGGCTTTACCCTTCGTTACCCATCCCTGATCTGTCTGGACCCCTCCTTGTTCGGACCATTTCTTGATTTCATCGGGAGTAGCATGTAACTGAATATCTATGACATCTTGAGTGGGGTCCTTAACTGTCATACATGTAGTCTGATCTGGAGTATGTGTCTGTGTCGGATTAACGGACATGTCTGGAGTCTGTGCTGTAAGCTTGGCTGTGCGATCTGCTAGATCATTACCTTGAGAAATAGTATCAGTAACTTTCGTATGTGCTTTGCACTTCATGATAGCAATAGATGTAGGTAAATGTATGGCATCTAACAGAGCTTGAATAAGGAGACCATGCTGAATCTTGGTTCCATGAGAAGTCATGAAACCTCTCTCCTGCCAGAGCACTCCAAAGTCGTGTACGACTCCAAATCCGTAACGTGAATCTGTGTAAACATTAACTTTCAGGTTCTTGGCGTGTATGCAGGCTTGGGTCAGAGCAACTAGCTCTGCTGCTTGAGCAGACAGGGTGTCAATACGGTGTGTTTCTATAACTTCAGTGTCAGTAGTCACTGCATACGCGGCTACTAGTTCTCCTGTACTTGTTCTCATACATGAACCATCCACATAAAGTGTCAGGTCGGGATCTGGTAATGGAATATCTGTCAGATCTTGTCTTGGCTTTGTCATAATGTTAACTACTTCCACACAGTCGTGTGTGGCAGGATTTGAATTAACTGATGGTAACAGTGTAGCAGGATTTAAAACGTTGCAGCGTCTGATTTCTATGTGTGGCTGGAACAGTGTCAATTCATAACCTGTTAAACGTGCAATTGTCAAGTGCTGAGTCTGTGTTCGGTTTAAAAGAACTTCCACAGAGTGTGGAACTTGTACTGTCAAGGAGTGTCCTAACACTATGGAATCACTTTGTCTGATAGCTAGTGCTGTGGCTGCAACTGACTTGAGGCACGCAGGCAGAGCCTGGGCTACAGGATCTAGTGTGCTCGAAAAATAAGCACATGGCTTGTATTGTCCTGCTTGATCTTGTGTGAGAACAGATAATGCTGTACCTTCACGTTCAGTGACGAAAAGTGTAAAAGGCTTACTGTAGTTCGGTGTAGCTAGAACAGGAGCTTGGCATAAAGCTTTCTTTAACTCATTGAAACTAAGTGTATGTCCAGATGTCCAAGGGAGGACAGTCCATACGGCTGCCTCCTGTGTCGTTAACTATATCAGTGGCTTGGCTAGGAATGCATACTGAGGAATCCATTGTCTGCAGTAAGAAGTAAGGCCGATAAAAGCACGTACCTCCTTCTGGGTCTTGGGCTGAGGAAGACTCGCTATTAACTGGATACGGCCAGGTGTCAACTGCCTACCCCTCTTGGACAGTAAGTGGCCTAAATAGATCACTTGCTGGACACAGAATTGAAGCTTCGAAGGGGACACCTTGTGCCCCATCTCGGCAAGGAAATACAAGACTGTAAGGGATGCTCGCTCGCAAGCACGTTCAGAACGGGCTGTGATTAGTAGATCATCGACATACTGGAGCAGGGCAGTGTCAGTTGGCATGTGAATGTTGTCTAGTTGTCTCTTAAGTGCTTGACTGTAAATACTAGGACTTTCTGTGAAACCTTGAGGAGCTCGTGTGAACATATAGCTCCTTCCATTTAAACAAAATCCGAAAAGAAACTGGCTGTCTGGATGAATGGGGACACTGAAAAACGCGTTCTTGAGGTCTATGACTGTGAAAAATGAGGCTTCGGAATCAATGGCTGTCAATAGGGAAGAGATATCTGGGACAACTGGGTACTGGGGAATAATACATTTATTAAGTTCTCGAAGGTCAATCACTAATCGATATACTGGGGGTGCATTTGGATCAGTACGTTTCATGACTGGAATGATCGGAGAATTACATACATTGGAGTCGGTTTCTACAACTACTCCTTGAGCGATGAGCTCGTCAATAATTTTGGATAAGGCTGCTACAGCCTCAGGTGGCAGTCTGTACTGTCTGATTCGTGGTAACACTACACCTGGCTTGAGAGTCACACGATGGGGTGTGATTTGCATATAACCAACATCAGTTGGACCTTGCGCCCATAGATGCTGCGGGACATTAGACAATCTCGGATCAAAATCTCGTAATACATAGTGACCCTTGAAGTCACGTAGAAACAGTCGTATTCCCTCGGGGGAACAGCAAATAACTGCACCTAATTCTTTCAGTGTTTTAATACCTAACAGATTTTCTGGACATGACTTCGTAAGTAACAGATCAGTAGTGCGGGACAATGGACCTACTTCTAGAGTAACTGGCTTAGATATCTCGTTTACAATAGGCTTTCCTGAAAATCCAAGGGAAACATTTCTAGAGCCTGAGAGCGGAGCCCCTGGAACTTCGGCGTGGCTGATGGTGGTCCTACTTGCCCCTGTATCAATCAGAAACTTTCTGTCTTTCCCTAATACTTGACTATGAACATAGGGACCCTCTTGATCTACAGGTATCTCGATGAGAGGCAAGCCTACCTCCCTCTCTAGGCTGTTTCATGAATATGGCTGATACTCGGGATACTCGGACTGTGCATACTGGTACATCTGTTGTGTAACATGCTGTGTTGCAGCAATAGGCTGCGGTGCTGTAACTATCTGCTGTGCATTCTGTGGCTGAGAAGTCTGTGAAACTTGTTCTTGTCTAGGCGGACGTGGTCTTTCTTTAGTCTTACCAGTAGCTATATTGTGTTTCAGAACTGCACACTCGTTTATAAAATGACCTGGCTGTTTACAATAATTGCATGTCCCTTTAACGGGAACTGCAGGATGACTTGCTTGATTCGTACCCCTCTTCTGACTGTCTTGAGGAACAGATTGTGCAACTAGTACTTTCATTTTCGTGTCTTTCATACGTTTTCTTTCATGATCTTGCTCTTCTCTGATTCTATTCTGGTGGTACTGGAGCATCTGTAACATCTGGGACGGGGTACTAGCTTGCCACGTACTTTCGACTTTCAAAACTCGATTCTTAACTTGTGGACTTGAATTCTCGACTAATTTAGTAACAAAAAGATGAGGGTATGACTCGCTACTCGTTTTCAATCCACTGTTTATAATAAAACACTTTTCAAATCTAGAATAAAAATCACTAGTGTCTTCGTCTTGTTTCTGTTTACAGGCTGAGATTGCATCCCAGTCTTCCTTTTTAGTGGCTAATAATCTAGGCAAAACTTGTATTAACAGTTCTGGTAATTCTTTACATTTCTCTCCTAGACCGGTACCTGGTACTCGTATCTTATCTTCAGCTTCGAGAACTGCCCAATCGATCTTTTTCTCTCCCACCTCCCATTCTTTTTCCTTGAGTTTCTCGTATACCCCTGCGGGCAACAGGACCTTTAACATTTTAATTATATCTGGATACGTGTATTCTCCCATACGGAGCATGTCTTTTAATTCTCGGTGGAACCCTGCTGGATCTTTATCGTGACAAGGAATTAATTTCTTCATCTCTAAGAGTTCCATCTTTGTAATCGGGGTGTAAACAAACACTCGTTGCATTTCACCATCTGTTGTCCTGACTGGGTGTACTTCTCGTAACGGGTTCTGTCTATCTATGTAAAACGGTTTACTTTCTGGAGGTGAGACATGAACAAAATGCGGGTTCAGGAACGTTCTATATTTGTGGCGCTGTTCTAGAATAACACTAATTAAATCGGTACCTAAACCTTTCCATCTATACTGGAGTAACTCGTTCAGGACATCGTGTAACGGACCTGGATCAGAGTGTCGACCCTCATACAGAGTAATGAGGTGCTGGATCATATACATACCCACCAGTCGCTGCTCGGCTGGGGGCAGTTTCAGAAACATTTGTGCCACTATTTCATCTGGAAAAGTGGTAGAATCAGTAGTCCATCGGACTGCTGATCGGGCTATTTCTTGTTCATGCATAGTACTTAATTCACTATAACCGATTCGTAATTTCAGAATATGATCGGTAGCTTGAAATACTTGTTCTAGAGAACCTTGTTCTGGTGCTGGATGATGAAAAACTGTCTTGTGTTTTAGGCATAGATGGCGATCTGGAAATCTAGATTTTCCTACATACGCTATTCTAGTGGGATTCTCGTCGTCTACCTCTTCGGTAGAGTCATTTTCTTTCTCGCTTACTTGTGCTGCTTTACGTTATTCGTGTAACTTTATTATTTCCTTACGAATTTTCTTGTACATACTCTCTATACTACTGATAGTCTTGTGCTTACCCTCGGCTATATTATCACTCCACCTTGTCAGGATTCTCATTTCGGCCGGATCTTTAGTCGGGTAGTCTTGTTCTCTTATTAAACAATTAATCAGAAATTTTAATATCATGAGCTGGATCTCAGCTTTCCTTTGAGACATGGCTTCGCCAATACTTTCTGGATCATTCCCTGTACGGATGAAACGATATATTCTGTCTAGATCTTCTTTCATATCTGGTAGGGTGTCCAAATACCCGGTCACCCGTCTTACACGGATGGAATATATTACTGTACTATCATCACCTGCAACCGGATCATAGCGGCATTCAGTAAGAGCTCGTCGGATATCTGCAAAGGACTTAAATTTGGGCGTACGTTGTAACGCACATTCATGTAACTCGGCCAACGTTCTACGTTGGTGTGGTGGCGGGGTACCAGGAGGACCTCCTCCTGCGGCCCCTAAACTGGAATCGTCGACTGATACTCGTCGTACCGGTGCGGTGGGAAATTGTAATGTAGGCTGGACCGGGGGTACCGTAGCGGGTACTGCAAAGGGTGCCCCGGTGTCTGGGGGAGCAGGAATTGCCTGATTTACAGGGACTGGCGGAACAGGATTTGCATATTCCGGGACTGTGTCGTCCAAATAGGACGAGATGAAAATATCAGCTGCGGTCGGTTTGTGACGTAGCTTAGTCGGAACTAATGGTGGCGGAAAATTACTGGATGCCTCCGGGGTCGCTTTTGGCAAGCCCTCGGCAAGAAGAGGATACATACCCTTAATAAGGGCATGCCTCTGTCTGTCTGACTGTTCGGTTTTGACTCGTTCACCTATCTCGATTAATTCCCTTTCTTGGGCTCGTTCTAAAGATTCTCTACTTAATTCAGACTTTCTGATTTCTTTTTCGGTTCTCTTATGAGATTCTTTGCGCCATAACTCGATGGCATCTTTCTGTGACTGTCTGGCTTTCTTTTTCCATAATGCTTCTTCTACTCGCATGATGCACTCGGCATCCCATGTGCCTGATACAGGCCATCTATACTTTTCCTCTAACTGTTTGGTATACTCTACCCATAAATCTAGATATAATATGGCACTTATGCCATGCTTTTGATACATAAAATGACCTGGACTGTCCCTAGGCGGGACAGGAACTGCTGCTTCTAGCAGACCTTTTCTGGTTTTTAACTGACGTAGTTTAGAAAATAAGGGCATGACTGAACTGTAACCTAGACACAATACGCAATTACAATACACAATGAACACGATAAATACTCCACATTCATACCACGACATTACAATACATGAAAAACATTTAAAATAACAGTTCGAACAGAATACTACCTGGAATACTGAAAACAGAATACATGAATTTTCTCGAGAAACAGAACTGACTAGAACAGAAACTAGATGCACTGCTAAAACAGTACGAAACTCACCGGTCTCATAAAGAGACACGTTAGGACCCGCATCCACCAAAGTGGACACTTCGTTTTGGGTCTGTGTACCACCAACCCACGGACCAGAGTCAATTAGATTGACCCTGTCTAGATACTACCCCAGCAATGGTACTCACCGGGCAGCAAGAACGGAAGGCCTCGGACTGGACTGGACTGCTTCGACGCCGGACGGACGAACTTCGGACTTCTGTTACGGGTGGGCCTCCGGATACCTCGGACCTTGGACTCTCGGCTTGGGCTCCGGTCGGGACTCGCCGCGTTCCTCCACCGCCTCGTCTGGATGCTGGACCGCCACCTCCGTCTCCTCCGTGGGCCTGAGGGATACTTGAAGCAGAAATATCTGCCGGTGCGCAGAAGAGTTCCGTCACGGCTGCAGAGGGTCAGGGGGCCGGCGTGGCTTCACCGGCGCGTGGGGAAAGGGCAAGTCCCTATTCGGGCGCCATTATGTGGTAAATAAATAAATAATACCTCTATTTTTGAATGGATAAATGAATAACAGATAGCTCAATAAATAAGAGTCAAGATTCGAGGTAGTAGGAGTTTGCAGGTTTAATACAGCATAAAGGACAGGAACAGGACAACCTGCACAGGAATAGGATGACAGGGCCCGGCAGGGGGGCCGGATTGGACTAGCGTGGCCCGGCAGCTGCCGGGGCTGGATCTGGGATGAGCGCGCTAACTTTAATAACAGTACACAAGCATATATACTAAAACAGTTGCATTACAGCGAATACAATAGGCGGAGCAGTGGGTGTGGTCAATAGCAGTCGCGAAAGATAAGAGTGAAAGTGGGTGTAACAAGAGGCGTGTACATAGACATGTGATGTAAACGTAACAGAATATGTCATAAATGGGGCGGAAACATGGAGGGGGCTACCTAAGGAGCCGGGACCTCTGACCTAATGGTGCGTGCAAACTGACAATGACGTGTTACTAGGAGAAGCTGGGGGCTATGAACTCTGTGCTAGGAGCAGAGACTGAAGTCTGGAGAGTCAGGGCGACATGTACCTAAACCCTATCTAGTATCTGATGTTTAGAGAACATGTTGATATAAACTAAGAGTCAGGAGGGGAGAGGCTAACAGACTCTAAGACTGGAGCATGCATTATTCTACATGTAGTGCGTGATGAAGAATATTAAATGACCATTAATACAGTATTTCTCTTACATGGAGACGTAAAGGCTAGACAATGACGGAAACTATTGATGCGATTCAGTAGCTTAGGAATGCAGAGAAGGAGGGCTGGACTGATAACTAGAATCATAACATACTCTTGGCAGACTCAGAGGCAGAGCCAGGCCGAGCCGGGCACTGCGATGCAGGAAGTAAGTGAAGGGTCGAGGATACAGGTGGGGGCTGTATCGCTCCTCAGCGAGGGTTCAGGAGACAGAAGCTGAATCTGGTGTCCGGGCCCATTTGAGGCCTAGAAAACGGGGACTTTACAATGAAATTTCGTGCACACTGAGAAACGTGGCAACGTAACTTTACATAGGCCTAATATTCGTAGTATTCACGAGAACTGGAAACTGGCATACTAGAGATGGACACAACTATAATTGCGTCTTAAATCGAACAGGGGGAATACATATGCATATTAATCATGCACACATAACATAAGATGGGGGACACGTAGGGACACAGAACATGGCAAAATTTACTTTTCCACAGGTGAAGTGAGAATGGCTCAATGGCCAGAGCAACACATGGCCCTAAGAGAGCCTGACTCTGGCAAACAATCACCCGCTCCCCAGCCCACCATCAGGGTGACTGCCTGCAGGGCACGGGGTCAAGGAGAGGCCACAGCTGATAATTGCTGAAAGGCCATTTCACATGGCCCCGCAGTGAGCCTGCTTTACTCTGCTTGACCAGTGCCCTTTGTGGACTAGGAAAAAAAATTGCCCACAGAGGGCATGGGACAATAGCTCTTCGGCCAATGCCTGAGTGCCCAGAGTACCAATCCGTCCCTGTCCGCCTCTTATTCCTCCCATCCGGGGAGGTCTGCCTACCATCCCTTGATCTGTGTTCCAGAGGGAGTTTTCCAGTGCATAGTTCCCCATTCCAGGATAGAAAGGTGACGTCCTCCCATCCAAACATCATGAAGTAATCCAGTATATCAGCAGGCAACAGTGCCTACTCATGGAAGAGGCTGTCATCCTGGCCAAATGGGCGCTCCCAGTGGTGTCATCCACCCTCTGTCCATGGCAACATGTGTTAACTTGTCCAGCTCACACTCCCAGCCTCTGAGAGAGGTCTGGAGTGCAGATATTGTGTTAGCCCCACAAGAGCCCCTTTCCAATATTGAGGCCCCTTATTAAGTTCAGCCATAGCGTCGGATGTTTTCAGTAAAGGTAATTTGCCACCCTAGGGTGATGTTGGGCAGGCTAGTGCTTCGGTGCGATCCCACTGTAGAGTCTGTTTCTGGGTCTGAGTCAGTGTTCTCTGGTGGGTTCCAGCGTGGCGTTAGGGCCCTCTTGGAGTCAGAGGTTTTAAGTTTTGCTGTATTCTCCACTTCCTTCTGGCAGTCTAGATGGGCCTGGGCCTCTGGCAGGCATCCCCCTACAGTCGTCAGGGGTAGGGGTGGGGGGTGGGAGCGGGACTCCTTACTCCACCAGTGAGGCTGCCGCCATTCAATCCCACATTTAACGTGGGTCAGAAAATAACCTATTCCAAAAATGCCGAGTCCTCAGTGGCCACCCAGAGCTTAGCATGGTGAAGCATCCCATACTTGAGTTCAAAAGCATGGAACTGCATTTTTAGCCTCCAGAAAAGACGCCTTCGGCTTTTGTACAGCCAATGTGAGGTCGAGAAATATCATCATTTTACTGTTTTCGATATGTAGGAGCCCTATGTCTTCGGCTCTCCTCCAGGTATGGTCCAGTTCCCTGAAATTTATAAGTCCTGCCACTACTGGGCATGGAGATACCCCGGGCAGGAGAGAGGATGAATCAGGTCTATGTGGTCTCATTTCAGTGCAAAGAAGGAAGAGCACCCTCAGGGGTTACCTTGTCTTTAAGCAAGGCCTCCAGGAATGTTCTCACCCTCTACTTTCTCTAACATCCCCACGTTTCTAATGTTATTTCAGTAGCATCTGCCCAAAGCATCCTCTACTCTGCACTCTAGTGCCCTGAGTCGGTTCATCGCACCCGCCTATGCGATTTCAGTTCTCCAGTCAGTGGATGTATGTCACGCAAATCAATCAATCAATCAAACAATTATTTGTAAAGCGCACTACTCACCTGTGTGGGTCTCAAGGTGCTGGGCGGATGAGGCTGCTACTGCTCGAACAGCCAGGTCTTGAGAAGTTTCCTGAAGGTCAGGAGGTCCTGGGTCTGCCTCAGGTGGATGGGGAGGATGTTCCATGTCTTAGCCGCGAGGTGGGAGAATGATCTGACACCAGTGGTCATGCTGTGGATGCGTAGAACGGTGGCAAGGGCGAGGTCAGCGGAGTGAAGCTGGTAGTTCGGGGTGTAGAATGTGAGTCATTTGTTGAGGTATGCTGGTCCAGCGTTGTGGAGTGCTTTGTGAGCGTGGGTTAGGAGCTTGAAGGTGATCCTCTTGTCAACAGGGAGCAAGTGCTGGTCTCTAAGGTGGGCTGTGATGTGGCTGTGGTGGGGGATGTCGAGGATGAGGCTTGCGGAGGTGTTCTGTATACTTTGTAGTCTTTTGTGGAGGTTGGCCGTGGCTCCCGCGAAGAGGACATTGCCATAGTACAGTCTGCTCCTGACAAGGGCCTGGGTGACTGTCCTCTTGGTTCCGGTGGGGATTCATCTGTAGATCTTGCACAGCATGTGGAGGGTGTAGCAGCAGGAGGAGGAGATGGCGTTGACTTGCTGGGTCATTGATAGCGATGAGTCTAGGATGAACCCCAGGTTGCGTGCGTGGTTGGTGGGTGCCGATGCATCTCCCAGTGCGGCCGTCCACCAGGAGTCGTCCCAGGCGGAGGTGTGGAGCCAAGGATGACGACCTTTGTCTTGTTTGAGTTCAGTTTCAGGCGGCTGTTCTTCATCCATTCGGCGACAGCCTTGATTCTTTCTTGGAGGTTGGTTTTGGCGTTGGTGGGGTTCTTGGTGAGGGAGAGGATCAGCTGGATATCGTCGGCATATGAGACGATGCTGAGGTCATGCGATCGGACGATGTTGGTGAGCGGTGCCATGTAGACCTTGAAAAGGGTCGGGCTGAGGGATGATCCTTGGATTGTGCCGCAGATGATCTTGGTGGCTCCTGAATGGAATGGAGGGAGGTGGACACTCTGGGTTCTGCCGGTGAGGAAGGAGGTGATCCAGTCCAGGGCTTTGTCGGGGACCCCTGCGTCGTGGAGGCGTGTGCGTAGAGTGCGGTGGCAGATGGTGTCGAAGGCAGTCGAAAGGTCCAGGAGGATGAGGGCTGCGGTTTCGCCATTGTCCAACAGGGTCCTAATGTTTTTGGTGGCGATGAGGGCGGTTTCGGTGCTGTGGTTGCTGCAGAATCCGGATTGGGACAAGTCCAGAGTGGTGTTCTCCTCGAGGAAGCGGGTCAGTTGCCTGTTGACAGTCTTCTCGATGAGTTTTGATGGGAACGAGAGAAGGGAGATGGGCCGGAAGTTCTTGAGGTCCTTAGGGTCCGCCTTGGGTTTCTTGAGTTAGGTGTTGATCTCTGCATGCTTACAGCTCTCCGGGAAGGTGGTGGTCTCTAAGGAGTTGTAAAATATATTCCAGAGATTGGGTGCGATGATGGATCTAGCTTTGCTGAAGATGTGGTAGGGGCAGGGGTCAGATGGTGAGCCAGAGTGGATGGTGTTCATGATTTTGATGGTGTTGTCGTCATTGGTATGGTTCCAGGAGAGCAGGAGGTTGGTGTGGCTGGGGGCGGTGAGTCTGAGGTGTCGGCAGCTGTCAGGGGGGGTCAGGTTGTTATAGCTGTCATGGATGTCTGTGATCTTGCGGTAAAAGAAGATGGCTAGAGAGTCACAGAGGTCTTGCTACGGCAGGATATCGTTAGAGTTGGACCTGGGGTTGGAGTGTTCCTTCACGATGTTGAAGAGCTTTTTGCTGTTGTGTGCGTTGTTGTCGATGGGTTCCTTGAAGGAGGTCCTTTTGGCGGTTCGGATGAGTTGGTGGTGCCTGTGGATGGCGTTCTTGAGGGCTGCATGGTTGTCCGGTGTCTGTTCATGACACCACTTCTTCTCGAATCTTCAGCAAGTCTGCGTGGATGTCTGGAGGTCGATGGTGAACCAGATGTTTTTTCTGTTGGTGCGTCTGTTTGAGGGTTTCTTGATTGGGGCAAGAGTGTTGGCGCAGTTGTCGATCCATTGCCTGAGGTTGCGGGCGGCAGTGTCGGTGGTGCCAGTTGGTGGGTCTCAGACGAGAGTGGCAATTAGCTGGTCTTCTGTGACATTGTTCCAGCTGTGGTGGGGATTTATTGCGGGTGGTGGTGCATGGTGGGGTTCTCGAAGGTGAAGTGGATGCAGCGGTGGTTGGTCCAGTGCAGTTCGGTAGTATGGCTGAAGGTGATGTTGTTGCTGGCGGAAAAGATGGGGTCCAGCGTGTGTCCAGCGGAGTGGGTGAGAGTTGTGACGAGCTGTTCGAGTCTGAGTTGCTGTTGTTGGCATTCTCGGGGTGGAAGTTCAGGTCTCCAAGGAGGATGTGGTTTGTGGATGCAAGGCCGTGAGTGCTGAAGAAGACGTGATGGAGTCACAAAACTGTGGCCCGGGGGGTTGGTAGATGAGGGTTCCTCTGAGGGTTGTGTTGGGATCGATGTGGATCTGGAAGTGCAGGTGTTCGGCAGCGCCGAGGGTGTCTTCGTTGCTGGTTGAGATTCTGAGGATATTCCTGTGGACGATGGCGATTCTTCCTCCTGGTCTGTTGGTGCGGTCCCTGCGGGTGATCTTGTAGCCATCCGGGATGGCCATGGCAATGTCGGGCGCCAAGGAGGGATTCATCCAGGTCTCCATCAGGAAGGCGACATCCGGGGAGGATGAATCGAGTAGCTCCCAGAGTTTGATGGCGTGCTTGTGGACGGAGCGGGTGTTGAGTAGTATGCATCTGAGATGGTGGGTCCTGTCCCGGTCCTGTCCCGGTGGGCATGGGTCATGCAATGTCCCAGCACCAGCGGGCACACCTCCTCTGCTATTTCAGCCTGCAGGTTATCCAGCTGGCCTTCAAGAGCCTTCTGGGGAACCAGGAAGTATTTAAAGGTGAGTGTGCTACGTGGTACGTAGGTACATCCCCGTGAAGTGGGCACACTTGAAAAGTTCAGATAAACTGACTCCAGTATAGTTCAATGAAAATGAAAGTTAATAAAGAGTCAATACGTAAGTTTTCATCATATAGTCTTTTTTAGTGATTTCACGAAATTTTGTATGAGAGCGTTACATCACGCTGAACAGGTAAATACAATCCAAAGATATTTTCAAGACATGCTCCAATGCATTTCGGACTAACAAAAGTCCTTTATCAAGGAGCGCTGTGGAAGGATACAAAAAATGCAACTTAGATCAACAATAAATGAATGCCAATACAGAAGTATTGTGCGAGAAAAGGTCTCAGCTTGCGGTGACAAAACCCGGTGTGTGCTTGAACATGCATTCACATGTGAATGAGCGTATAAAACAGTCCAATAGTGTGCATTAAAGAAGGTAATCAAGACGGGGTCATGCATTTGTTAAATATGCGGGAGTGCGTGTGAAACTGCCATCTGTGAGCATGCTTTCATTAAAACTGAAAGAAAAAAGGTTGTGAAGGAAATTCGTGTGCGGTGATCAAAGTATCAAAAGGTAGGGGTTGAAATGAATCTTACGCTTGTGAAAACAGCTGGGCGCTCATATCCGAGCTGCAAGAAGGCGAAATGTGATCGTTAATGAGTCTTATCGAAACCTAGCGAGGTTAGGAAGGTGGGGGCGCGCTATGGTGATTACTTACTGTGAAAAGGTTCAAGCTGTGAACTGCATCTCTCGAGCTTCGCGGAGTTACTGCGGAGTTCGACGGGGGAGAGTGTGTGAAGGTTAAAATAGATGAGGGACACCAAGTGAAAAAAGATGAGGGCGGCCATCTTGTAGTGGGTAAAGGTAAACGGGGTGAAGTGCATGAGCAGAACGGGTAACATAGCATTAAACAGTGACATTGTAAACCATTATAAATAACAACTAAGTTCGGTCCGATCATTAAGACCGAATGGTTTCAGCGACTGGAGACGGTATATCCATGAGGTCTCTCGTTGTAGAAGAACTTTGTTATTGTCTCTGCCCTCCACGTGGGCAACCATTTCAAGTACCAAATACTTCAATTGTGCCACGCTGTGGTGTGCTTCATTAAAGTGGACGGCCACAGTCGATTTAGTGTTCTTGGTCCTGATGTTTGACTTATGTTCATTAAGTCTGGTCTTGATTTTTCTACTGGTTTTTCCCACATAGGTTTTCCCACATGGGCATTTTAGTAAATAGATCAGATTAGCTGAATCACATGTGGCATCTACATTGAGGTTGATGCTGTGTCCTCTCATGGGGTGATTTAAAGTGTTACCTCCCATCACATTATTGCAATTGCTGCAATGATGGCATGGACGTGTACCAGTGTGCTTGCTTGATATGACCGTTGGTTTGGATAAGATTTCTTTGATGTTTGGAGGTCTACTGTAAGCGAAGATGGGTGGTTCTTTGAATAAGTCACCAAAGTCTGGTTCTGACGAGAGAATTCGCCAATGTTTCAATATGGTCTTCTTGTAGATTTTACTCGAGGTCGAATACCTGGAGACTAGTGCCATTCTAGAAGTTGGATCCTTCTTTTTGCTTTTTAAGGCTTCTGGGCGAGAGATCATCTTGACTTTATCCCGGGCTTCATCAATGATTTTTTGTGGGTACCCCCTAGTGGAGAACCTGTCGGCCATAGTTTGTAATTGGGAATCTCTCCTTTCATCGTTGGATACTATCCGAGTTACTCTCAACATCTGGCTGAACGGTAAATGTCTCTTCAATGAGTCTTGGTGGAAGCTACTATACAACAAGGTGTTGTTGCGGTCAGTGGGTTTTCTATACAAGTCGGTTTCAATGCCTTCAGGGGTGATTCTTACTAGTACGTCCAAAAACGTGATTTCTTTGTCAGAAATGCTCCAAGTGAGTTCGATCCGGTCATCTTTCGAATTCAAGGTCGTTAATGCTGATTCCAAGTGTTCTCGAGAGTCTTTCCAGATGAAAAATAAATCATCTATATACCGTGCATATAGTTTGAGGTTGTCGTTCCAGTCGGTGTTGGTCAGAATATGGTTTAGTTCGAAGTTGCCCATGTAAATATTAGCGTACGTGGGCGCTGCGCAATTGCCCATTGCCATCCCGGACATTTGCAAATACCAATGTTGTTCGAAGGAAAAATAACTGTGATACAGAGTGAAAATCATAAGTTCTAAAATAAAGGACTTCATAGGGTCTGCAATTTCAGATCTCAATAATGCTAGCTCAATTGCCTCAATTCCACCGGCGTGGGGAATGGAGGTGTATAGACTTTTGATGTCGGCAGTGCATAGTAGAATGTGTTCATCCTCATTGATTTGAATGGAGTTTAACTTGTTGATGAAGTCATTGGTGTCTCTGGTGTAGCTCTTTAGATTTGTGACCATGGGCTGTAAGTAGCAGTCAATGAATTTGCCGATAGGCTCATGAATTGATCCTCGTGTAGAAACGATTGGGCGGAATGGTGGATCCATCAAATCCTTGTGGATTTTGGGGAGCATGGTTAAACTGGGACTCCTTGGATGGTTCACAGTTAGATATCGCTTAGTTCTGTCATCAATGATGTCTTGTTCCTTGGCTTTATCAATGATATCAAGTAGCACGGTTTTGTATTCGTTGGTGGGGTTGCCATCCAAGGGCAAGTAAGTGTTGATGTCAAGAACGTGTTCTCTGGCTCTACGGTTGTAGAGATCCGTGTTGAGGATAACTAAAGCGCCTCCCTTGTCCGCTTTCAAGCATTTGATTTTGGGATTCTTAGCAATGTTCTTCAGTGTGTCTTGATCCTTGTTGGTGATGTTCCTACGTGTGATCTTTCTAAAATTCATTTTGGCGATGTCTTGTCGAACCAGAGTTTCGAAGGTATCAATGCTTTTGTGGCTGCTTGGGGGCATATAGTTGCTTGGTGGTCGCAAGCCTAAAAGTAGATCCGGTTTCATTTCTTTAGATGGTTCCAAGACTTTCTCAAAAAAGTGCTTCAATCGCAGCTTCCTAGTGAGCTTAAAGGTGCTGACTTCTAATTCAAGGAGATTAGTGTTGCTGGTGGGAATAAATGACATGCCTTTTTGTAGAACTTTAGTTTCACTCATGGTAAGATTGGTGTCTGAGATGTTTATTACTAACGATGCTTCCTCGTTTTGGGTTTGGCCTGTTGTTGTGGTGGCGTCTTCTCGTTGTTTTTTGTTTTTCCTTTTTCCCCGTCTGGGTCGTCGGTTCTGTCTGGGCGTGACTCTAAAAAAGGCACGACAGTGGTTGTATCTGTTTGAGAGGTAGATGAGGTAGAACCTTGTGCAGACTGATCTCTAGGGGTTGTCCGTTGAGTAGGTTGTTGTCTTGGGGGTTGGTTAGTGTGGTCGCTGTCAGAAGATGAGGTATCAGTATTTTGGGAGTATGGATTGTTTCTCCGGCGTTGGGCGTAAACTTCCGCCCAGGTGTATACTTCCCCAAGTTTGTAGTCTAAAGTGTCGCGTCGAAATTTGCGCAATTTCCGTTCATTAATCTCCCTGGTATGACGGTCGATTTGTCTGTTGATATCTTCCAAGGTGGTCCCTAATTCTTCCGGGGTGAAGAGGTCTTTTAGTTCATTTTCTGTGGATGTTATTTCGAGGGTGAGCTCGTCGAGAATGCCCGACAGTTCTTCGATAATCAATAGTATCAAGTCCAGACTGCATTTATTTAGTATTGCATACCATTTTTCCCAAAAAACTTTTGAGTTCTTGCATAAGGAAGGCTTAAGAGCAATCCGGAGGCCTCGGGGAATGCGGAGCGCTTTATGATACTTGATAAGTGTACTAGCGTGAAGTTTCTGATTCACACGGCGTTTGGAAAGGTAGAGAAGTTGTTTAATGCATTGTTCCTTCGTTCTGCTTGAAGGTGTTGGGGTTAAATCATCGTTGATCAGTGCATAGATCCTTTCCGTTGCATCAGGATCAAATGCCAAGGAAGTATGCCATTTAGGGGGAGTACTCTGCTGCCAACTCTCTGGGAGTCTTCATGATTATTGGGCCATATGGTGCCATCTTACCCCAGAGATGTGAAGGGATCAAGGAGTTTTCAGGCTTATAGCTTCTGTTGCAGTGTCTCAGGGTCACTGAACTGCTGTGAGAGTGGGGAGGGGTCCCATGGAGACAAAGGTAGTCAAGATTGTGCTAGGTGCGGAGGACTTTACGGAAGCTCAAGGGTTCAGCTTCTTACTCTATCTGCGCTAGGTCATGCCCCCATAATGACGTAAGATTGATGTTGCGCCTCTCTTGTTTTCACTTTCAGACTCATTTTCACCAAACCCATAGACATGGTAAAGCAGATGTCTTGTCCATAGAAGATGAAAACAAACCTTATACATACCAGCATCCATGATCGTATCTATGAGTCTCCTTATTTACCGAGTGGAGAATACTTATCTGAAATAAGTCATGAAGGTCCAAAAAACAAGGATAAAGAAACTAGTATTTGAGTGTGAGCTTACCTTAAGATAAGTCATTCAAGGTCTTCTTTGAAAAGGTAAGCGGTTTTACATCGCAACTACAGACTGACAAGCCAAGGTTTTGCAGTATTGTCATGCCTCAACAGTAGCAGGACATTCCAATATCAGGAGGATAGTAAACTTAGTTTCTAGAATTTTGTGGTGACCCCATATGCCACAATAATTAATAGCTGATGTCCAATCCTGTGATAAATCACTGTGCACAAAGCCAATGACGTGGTATAACCAGTATCTACACCTGCATAACAGTGGTCTGTTATTTCAATGATTTTTATAGTGGGCCTGCCTGTATCACAATCCTGTTTTGTAATCTAGTGGTGGTAAATTAATTGATTAAGTTGGACCATTACATGGAAGTGCTTCACTAACTTAAACCCAAGAAACAAACTAATGTCTTCTTGAAAGTCATCGTCAGATTACATGGATTGCTTTAAGGAATCTTCACTGAGATTTTGTCCACCATACTCCCTCTTCTGAAAAGAGTACAGTAGTTGCCATAGTCAGATAAGCAACTTAAGTGGGTCAAGGAAGCATGAGAACAATATTCATGCTGCTTCCTCACACCCCACCCGGAAGACTGGGATCCCTGGCTGCCCATTGCAGAGTTGTATTAACTCTCTAACTGTGCTTAGATAGGTCTCTCTGTTGCTTTCCATTTTTTGTTCTTATAGCTTCAATCACTGGTTAATTTGAGCCAGTGGTTGCCGGTTGGGGCACTGGAATTCATTTTTGGGGACTGGCACCTACTTTTCTTCATCAGACATTTTCTGTGAACACCGGAATGGGAAAGAGGGAAGGAAAATAAAGACATAAAAAACATTGTGCTGTGAGAAAGCAGGGCGCAAGAGTGAGATAAAGAGTTAGGGAGTGTCTGCAGGAAATTAAGTATGGCTGAGGTGGGTTCAGTGCTAGCAACCTTGCTATTAGACATGCTGACAATTAATAGCACTGGCTGCGGGCTTCTGAGTAGCGATTTGGCACCGGCACTCATTCTTTTAAATATTAAGCACTGACTTCCACCCTCGGGAGATACTGATCTTTTTCCCCCACCCAGAAAAGTACATGTGCCAATGACTTCATATGTTCACTACAGCTGATACATAAGCAGGTTGTTTAACACATGATGCCAGCAAAGTCAGCATACAAACGTTTTGCAGATCCACCAGATACCAGCTCTATCTTACAAGGTGGACAACTCAGTCTGTCTGGTTCTTAAATTATTTTCTTTCCATCCATGGGGAATTGAATGAAATAATAGGTTTCGAAGTGGATGAGAGAATTACTGCGGAAGCCACAGATGTAGATTATCTTCAATGTAAAAACACACATCTTCCTGAATGAATGTAGATCAGATTTGTGCGCACAGAGCGACTACACTGTCAGAAAATGTATTAATTTGAATGCTTGTAAGAACACCGGCTTTTTTTACAGGTGGGCAGTAAACTCTGCTCCACCTGTGGAGTATACAGAGTTTTTGTCACTCCACCCTCCACTTGAAGACCGGAGTTTAGCAAAAACTCCACCTATGCCACATAGCAGAGTTTACCGGCACCCACCACTACCTGGAACCCGGCCAGTTCGTGCTTGTGTTCCGTTCTTATTATCGTTAAGAGGCAGGCATGCCTTGTTTTTTGGGTGTGCCTGAATAGTCGAGCAGTTGTAGTGGGCCCAGGCTATTGACTGTAATTCAGGGCCTAACACCGGATGGGGAGGGGGACACTTTGCTTTCTTGGATTATGGCCCTGGACATCTATGCTGTACCACTGCTTGTTTTACTGGGCAGTGGGTGTGATGCTGAATGTTACTCCTTCGGAGTCTGTTATCTTTACTCTTGCCAGGTCTTCCTACATTTTACTCACATGTGGTGAGCTCTAGTTTTTGGTACTAGCCTTTTTTTGGGTGCACACTTTGCCGTAGTAGACTGAACCGATTACCTACGCCTGCAGCCCTTACCTTAATTAAGACGGTCGGTATAGAGATCGCGCCTGTGCAGTGCACTGGCTCTACCCAGAATGGTGGGCTCTTGGGCTGGAGCCAGGCGGTGCGGACAGACGGACTCCACCAGTCCACTGCATGGCGAGGGCAGGAGGAGCCTCTGGCACACCCATGTGGCCTGTTTACAAACGTCTCTTTCGTACAACACTCTTCAATAAGGTTTTATTGGCATGAATATTGGTGTTCCAAACCTCTCTACACTTGACCGCGTTCAGCTGATTGAGTGGGCCAGTAAATCCGAGCAACTTAGTGCTAGGGGTGGGCGAGTGGAGCAACTCCCCCTGCTTGCGGAACTCTGGGGAATTCTACGGAGACTTTATGCAACTTCGAGGAATGCCACATAGTGCAAATCCGCGAGCTCCACCCACCCCTACCCTTTTTGTCCTGTCACCCCAGATTTTTCACCTTTTGCCGAGCCCTATTTTATTGCTGGCTTTTAGACTCAGCATGCTGCCATAGTAGTTGTACGACATTACCACGCATTACTTCACCACACACATCTTTACATGATTGATTTTACAACTCACATTTACCACGCATTTATATTCACTCACATTTGAAACAACTTCACCATGCATTGCACTACCACACATACTTTTACCTTGCTTACTGTTCCTGAAAAATCCTGTCACGGTCTGACACTGCCACCTGCTGTTCAAAAATGATACTTTAAAACTAAATATATTTCATGAATTGCCTTTATCGTTTACAGGTTTGGTACTATTTGAACATTTTATAATTTTGGGAGAGACCCCCTCAAACCCCTTTTTAGGTTTCGCCTGGCGTTCACTGCGCAAGCAGTGTCGCGCAGGCGAAATCTTTTGATCTTCAGTAAGGGGCTTTAACCCGCCTCTCTGTTCCATTGGCTAGCTCCATAAATGGATGCTAGCCATTGGAAGAGAGATGTGTCAATCTTAGCGGGAGCAGATTCGTGGGCGTTTCTGTGGTTTTTTTAAGTCCCGCCCCTTTTCTCTCCATCATTTGGAGGTGGGCGTTTACTTTTTTTTTTTTTGCCGGCGCTTTTGGTTTCCATTTCCCCCGACCGCCACCGGAAGAAGTCCTCGGGTGAGTGCTTGCTGTCCTGACCACCCCCCCACCGCGTTCGTTGTACTTGCTGCCCCTTGCCCTGCCTTCTCGTTCGGTGTGCTGCCCGCCGCCCCCCACCCCAGGATCGCCAGCAACTCGTCCTCCCCAGTCTCGCTCTGTGTCCCGGGATCAGCAGCCCTCCTCCCCTCCCTGTCCCGGGGTTGGTGGCTCTCCTCCCCCAGTCTGGATCGGCCGCCCTCCATCCCCCTTCAGTCTCTCCCTGTCCCGAGAGTCATCTCTTAAGTGATCCGACATAGGATAATCTTGTGGATATCATTAAAAACTCAATGGGCATGCATGAGCCAATGCTAATTAATCACAAGGGATAGTACTGTGTTATCTTGTGAACAACATTCCGTAATGTTCACCTCATTTGTATCGTTACAGAAGAGAACCCTCGTTCGGTGTGCTGCCCCCCCCCCCCCGGGATCGGCAGCAACTCGTCCTCCTCAGTCTCGCTCTGTGTCCCAGGATCGGCAGCCCGCCTCCCCTCCCTGTCCCGGGGTCGGTGGCTCCCCTCCCCCAGTCTGGATCGGCCGCCCTCCCTGTCCCGAGATCGCCTCCTCCCTCCCTCCCCCTCTGACAGTGCAGCTCTGCTCAGCACTCTGCAAAGGACGGCATGCAGTGCAGCCGCACCGGGACCCGCCTGCAGCCTATAGGTGGCCGAGAAGCACCTTTACCTTTTAAAGTCACGTTATCAGCATTTGGAGAATACACTGTCAATGTGTGGCACCGCAGCACTTCCGGATTACGGATTCTATACAATACATACGGATTTGTTATTTTTTTATCTGCATGCTGTGTGTGGCCAGTGTAGATTGGTTTGTTCAAGGTTTTGTTTAATCTTGGTCTGTATTAGTGACACATATAAAGTTTCCGACCTGGATGTAAACATACTGTATTTGAATGCTTGTGACAAAATGGCTTTGCCGTTTACTTGGTGGGGGTGACGTGGCTGCCTTCAGCACTATGGACAGGTGCAGCACCGAGACTGGGACTGCACAGCGCTTGGTGCACGCGCACATTCAAGGCCACTTCCAATGGGTGGGCACCTGTGTACTTGTCGCTCTGCTTACTACCCCTGACAAGGTGTGGTTGGTTGGATGGAGTCAGTGGATGAATGGAGTTGAGTGGTGGCTAGGTGGATGGACGTAGTGGGTGGATGAGGTGTGTGTGTGTGTGTGTGTGTGTGTGTGTGTCTGTAGCTGTGTGTGTGTCTGTGTACGTGGCTCTGTGTATGTGTGTGTGTGGCTCTGTGTGTGTGTGTGTGGCTCTGCGTGTGACTGTAGGTATGTATGTGTGTGGGTCTCTGTGTGGGTCTGTGTGTAGCATTTGCAAGAGATTAAGCTATTGGCATTGTAAATGACAGTGCCATTTATTTATCTGTTTTCAAAACCAACACATAAATAAAAATGTTGTCATTTACAATGCCAATAGCTCTAACTTTTTCAAAGGCGAGACCGTTGCATTGTAAATGCTTGTTTAAATTACCCTCAAATGATTGGCTTTGTCTTGCGTTTTAAAGTCTTGTGTGGCAGTGGTCTTTACGATGTATAAAATGTGTGTAAAATGTGGTACGAAGTAAAAATTTAGGAGTAAATGCTGTTTCCTGTCCCAACTGCCCAGTGTCCAGGAAATGTGCCTTGACTCCTAAAGCATTAAGAAATTGGCTAATCCCTGATTGTTGCATTTCAATTTCTATACGGCTGTAGTATGTGGTGCAAAAATACACCTATGGCATGAAGTTAACAGTCACTAGTGTACTGCAGCACTTATTGCGCCATCCACTAGTGTAACAATTGAAAATGGTAAACCTGCAGTGTGACCTGTTAAAATTACCCTTTTCATAAACCTGTATTTTAAAGTGGGACATGTAGCAAATGAATGTTACCATCCCTCATGGTGACATGCCTAACTATCCTATATCGAAAACCAGAGTACAGATTAGTATAATAATACTGTATCTCGAGAATGGGACTAGCTAAAACAATAATTAAACCATTATTTTTAATTGTTATTAAAAATGCAATTCAATGAGGAAAACGGATTTATAATAAATATTGAGGAAAAATAACTTTTAGTAAGTTTATGAAATTAATGCAAAATATTTTGTGATGATTTGGCCCTTGGTGGTGTTTACTGTTTGTACATACTTTCGACCTTTATGCACAAAATCTAAGAAAACCTATGAAAAGGTAATTGTAAGATTTAGGACAGTAAAAATTGTTTTGCTAAAATGTAAAGGTGCAACAAATCTTCTCAATTTATTAAGCAAAGTTCATGTTTGACCAGTTTTAGGAAAAAAAAAATTCCACTATGGAAAACTCACAAAATACTGTGCATGCATATTCAGTTTAAGCAAAAAGAAGAGTTTCACTATGGTAAAATCATATGAATAGTTCGACACAAGAAAAGCTTAAACCAGAAGTATCAGCAGAATTTTTTTAACATGTTCTGCTATTCTGGAAATGAATTCACTAAAACACTACTTTACTATAACCAGCTATTTGTCTCCCTATACCTGTTTGGGGAGGGGGGGGCAGCAGTTACTTTCCAAGAAGGTTTATGTCAGGGTCTCCTCACCACTGCCCTCTAGACCAAAATGTTGTACCCACCATTCACTTTCCCCGTCAAAAATGGCACTCACATCCAAGACTGTCCTCTATGCTCATGATGAAGAGAGGGAAGGGGACAGAAGTGTGACAGAAGGCACACAAGAGGGGTGTGGCCTGCGCCCGTCACGCAGTGTGTCTGAATGATGAACTCCGGGACCGGGCCCAAACACAGCATCCTGAGATTTCAGGGCCACTTCACAATACCTGACATAGGAGGTGGAATACATTAGGCAGCGCCCACAATGTAAAAGCAACTCTGTTCTCCTATTGCAGACAGCATTCCTCCCCAGAGTTTGAGCAAGAGGAGGTGGCGGCCATTTTGAGGCCTGCGAGTGCATCCCAATATTGAAATGCAAGGCCAATCTTGCCTAATTTTTCAGCTAAGCTTATCGGCACGAGACTGGCCGGCGGAGAGACTCTACAGGCGATGCAAGTGCAGAGGAGGGGAGTGAAGAGCAAGGATTATTCTTTAAATTTGCCATTGAAAGATGAGTTGAGTATGCAGCTCAAGCACTTTATTATGGCAGCACTTTAGCACCCCTCCTATGAAGATACAATTGGGACTAGAGTATTAAGACTTAGCCACATCTTGGAGTGGGTATCCCGCCTACTCAGAATCCACACAAGGTGGCATATTTACGTTGCCTGGCGCATCTCTGCAAATCAGCAGAAATGCGCCAGGAAAGATACGACACACAAGTTTATCCTTGCGCCACCCATGATGCGCCGCATTGTAAATAGCGAGGGGAGGAAGAGTGCAAAGCTTTGTGGGTGATGCACTCCGTTTTGTAGATAGCTCTTGCCTCAATGGGAAGCCATCGGAGAGAAGACAGGATAGGGGTGATGTGGTCACTTCGTTTGAACCCTGAAATGAAGCGAGCTGCTGAATGGAGGACGGATTTGAGGGGAGAGAGGTGAGATTTGGGAAGGCCAGTCAGAAGAGAATTACAATAGTCCAATCTAGAGAGAACTAGCGATTGAGCCAAGGTTTTTAGGTCATTCTCCGGGAAGAACCGACGAATCCCCCAAAGAAGGCGCAGCTGATAACGTGCGCTCTTGGGCATGGAATTGATGTGTGAGATTAGGTTGAGTCTTTTGTCCTGTATGACACCTAAGGATTTAGCACAGTCCACAATGATTAAAGTTATTGAGGTCATTTACATCTGCAGAGGGTTTTTTTAGAAGCGGGTAACCTGTCCTGTTTTGAGGACAACTGGAAGGGATCCTTGACTGAGGAAGAGATTGACTAGCCTGGTCCAGTAGGAAAGGGTGTTAGTATAGAAATCAATGGCGATCCGAGATGGTGGCAAAGTTCTGCCAGGTGACTAAGGCTTTTCGCCACCAGAGATTTTACCTTTTGATCGAAGAATATAGCAAACTCAGTTGCTTTCTTTGAAGCATCCTCAGGCTTGATGGTTTGGGGAGAAAAATGTGGGTTTTTGATGAGGTCGAAAAGTTTTTGTGGTCTGTTTTTAGCTGAATCAAGGAGGGATCTGAAATTAGATGTTTTTTCCTGGAAGATGTGCTTGTGGTATTTGGATCTTGCTGAGCGTAAAAAAGAGAGTTTGGGGGTGGATGGAGAATGTCTCCAGTGCTTCTCCAAGATTCTGAGGTTTTTCCTTTCGGCATAGAGAGCTTTGTTGAACCAACGAGCTGATGGGGTGGGTCTTTTCCTTTTGCTTTGGACTGGAGCAACCATGTCGATCTCGACTGCAAGGATTGAGAGGCAAAGGGGAGTGTGATCGTTGACATCCATATTGGGGTCTAGACTAGGAAGTGAACGCATAGCAGAATCACATAGAATCTCAAGATCAATGTTTTTTGTGTTGCGGAACGATCGTAGAGGCACTTTGGGTCTCCTGTAGAGTCCGAGAGTTAAAGTGTGAGAGAGGTGAAAAAAGAAGGGAATGAGGAAATGGTCAGACCAGTCAACACGGATGGGTGAAGCAGAGGTAATCTGGTCTGATTTGGATATCACAAGGTCCAGAATTGAGCCCTTGGCGTGTGTAATTTCCGGCCAGTGTTAGGCAAGATCGTTAGCTGAGAGAAAGGTTGCAAGCTTGTTGGCAGTCGAGTCTTCCACGGAGCCCAGTGGAGATTGAAATCGCCTAGGAAGATCTGCTTGTCGCTTTGTGAATATTGGTCACTAATGAAGTCGATGAATTCCTTTATGAAGGAAGAGCAATTACCAGGTGGGTGGTAGATGATATGGAACCTGAAGGGTGAGCCATGCTGAACTTGGAGTTCTAGGGAAAGGCATTCAAAGGTGCGAAAGACGGTGGTGGGATAGGTTTTGATTTGGAGGGCGTTTCTGTAGATAATCGCAACACCTCCCCCGATCTTGCCTGTTCTGTCGTTTCTGAAGATAGAGTAGTCAGTAGGTAACAGAAGATCAAAAGAAGTGTGAGAGGAGTCATTAAACCAGGTCTCAGTGAGAAAGAGCATGTTGAGATTGTGGTGAGTGCTTGTGTCAGAGATTTCCAGTTGATGTTTGGTTGCAGATCTGCAGTTATGGAGCATACAATGTAGCTCTGACGCAACTGTTTTGATGATGTGAGTGTCTGGACTTATCAGGGGCATAGGGATTAGATTCTTGAATGAGGGAGCACCTTGAGGGGGAGGCCGGTAAGTTCTGAAGGAAGAGATGGTCTGAATGGCAAATTGAGAAGAGTTGTTAGGAGAGGCGAGTGGAGGTGAATTGACATTGATGGTCTTGTAGGTAACCAATAAGTTGGTGATGTCTTTTGGGGGAAAGATTGTGGTTTGTTCTATTGGGGCGTGGGAGCAAGGAACTCCTCGGGAGGTTATTAGGAGGGGGGGATATCTTAGCACATAAGAGTGAAATGGAAGCTTCAAGCTGGGAAATGGAAGAGATGAGAGAATCAAGTTTATTTTTCAGAGAGAGGTGTGCTGAGCAGGGAGTGAAGGGGGGCTCAATGATTAAGGGAGAGAGTGGCCTAGGCGAAGGAGGACAGGAGGAGGTGGGGGACCGGGGAGAGTGTTGGGGTGCGAGGATCGAGGGTGGGGGAGGAAGTGAAGTAGGCGAAGGAGGACAGTGAGCTGTGGGGGACTGGGGAGAAAGATGTGATGCAACGGTCTGAGGGAGGGAAAGAAGGTGGTAGAAAGGAGTGAATGGAGATACTGTGATATTTTTACTGGTGTTGAGCAGAGGTGAAGAATAGAGTTCATACATAGGAGGAGAAAGTTGAGAAGTAGACATGGATGGCTGGAGGAGGAGGGGGGAAGTAGTGGGGTTATGGGAAGGCCATGGATACGGTGAGATGAGAGAAGGGGCTGAACAGATAGAAGAGGGAGAGAGGTCAAAGGGAGGCCATAGGAGTGGGGGAGAAGAGAGAGGGTGCAGGCCAGGTGCCATGGGTAATGAAAGGTGAATGTAGGGGTAAAGGCACCAGGCAGAGGGAGGGGGTCGAGCAAAATGAAAGTTGTGGGAGGAGAGAGGGACTGTGCAGTCAGAGGGGGGAAGAGGGAGGAATTACCAAGAGGGGAAACAGGGTTGTGAAGCACAGGGGGGAATGTAAGATGTGGAGAGATAGGTGGAGTGAGATCAGTTATAGGGAAGATGATGGGATTACCAAAAAGGGAGGCCGGGTGTGAGGCAAAGGAGGGAGGAGAGGAGGTTGAAGAGAGATGGGAGAAGTAAGAACAGAATTGAGGGTGCGAGAAAAGGGGAAGAGTGGAAAGGGGTGAGGAGAAGAGGGGAGGGAGGGGGGGTAAGGCGAGTTGATTGGTAGTTCAGATTGTAAAAAGGGTGGATTAAAAAGGGGGGAAATGGGAAGGAATAATGGAGTAAGGGGGTGGGAGAAGGCAGTGGAATGATGAGGAGATGCAGGATGTAGAGGTGAAGTGGGGGGAAAAGCAGATGAGGTAAGGGGGAGGTCCCGTTGGGAAGGTGGCAGAATGGGAGGGAGGGAACGAGAGAAGAGGGGGATAAAGGGACGACCTGTGACTCCCTGAAGAGCGGTCTGAAGGAATGTGTGGGGTCAAGGGGGGAGAAAGGGAGAAAGTAAACGAGCTAGAAGAAGAAGAGGAGGAATCTAGAGAGATAGTAGTCGCAGGAGTGGGACGAAGGGGGTGGAAGATGTGGTCAAAGAGAGAGAGAGACAGGAGTCAGAAGCTTGGATCATGACAGTGCCATTGTCTTAAAGAGTAATGGTGAGATAGCCATTAAAGCGAGTGGAGGGAGAAATTTTTAACCGCTTCCCATGCGGAAAAGAAGTGGAGGAGGAGATGTTGAAGGAATTGGAGAAGCAGGAGGACCAGGAAGGGATGTCATTAGTGAACAAGATGAAGTCATTTTTAATCTTCCCTAGGCGCCCAATATGGAATGGGTCAACAAAGAGGGAATCTGGAAATTGTTCAATGATGTTATGCTTGAACTGTTTAGCTTGTGCTTTGGACATATGAGGGGGATACATTACTTTGAAGCAATTGATTCCAGACTTAATTCGACTGGAAGCCATGAAAAGGAGATGAGGTGAAGACGTGGTGTGGTGGACAGACAAAGGGGCCACTGGGATAGTGATGGCGCAGAGGTGAAATAAGGAGAGTGAGTAAACTGCGGAAATCAATGAGAATGAAAGCAAAAGGAGTGAGGTCAAATCAGGACCAAAGGTAGATACCTGACAAGGGTAGAAACAGGTAGAAAGGTTGAGGGGAGAAGCAGCATTGAATCATGTGCCGGCGTGCCACCATCTTCTCTGAGGTCAGTCTTGAGCTGGTCCATTGACGCGCAGAGACGCGCGGAGAACTATCCTAATTTCTTGGCAAAGTTTGGGTTTGAAGTCTCGAAGTGAGGCTACTAAATCTGTTCTGGTGAGGGCCATCGTCGGAGCTGGGTCCCTTTTGGTGTTTTTATCTTGGAGGGTAAAATATCGAGAAACCTTGATCTAAGCCTTCTTTGGTGGCATAAGGGCAGTGCTCTGTCTTCAGGCCAGTTGTGAGCTGCCCCCTTGTGTGGTGTCGCCTCGGCGTTGGGCGAGCGTTTGGTAAGGATCATGATCAGATCATTGAACTATTCCAAGATCTCCCTCTCTCAAGCCACCTTGAAAAAGCACCTGATGTTGGCATCTGTGATGAGGGAGCTTCATTGGAGGCACATGCTGTACAGATGGGCTTTCCCCTTCACTTTGTGGTTTCAGATTCCTGGCCATACACCAGATGCATACTGGAGGATGTACAGGAGATCCCTGGACCACAGAGAGAAAATCCATGATTGCCAACAAGAGATGAGAACAGCCTAACATGGAAAACTAGAAATACCAAAAGATCAACAAGGAAGAATTAGGTCAATCAATCTTGCAAGCCTAGAGAAAAACGGGAGAAAGCAAGAGCATCACTCCGGACAATGGATAAAAGATAAACTCAGGGCTTTGGCATAGACCTTCGCAATACAACTGTCATTTCTTACAAGCTATGGACGCAATAGATACAGAAAGCAGTGCTAAACTACACCCTAGTTGAGATTAGCAAAGCCCTTAGTGCTCAGATCTAGAATAGGTGACTTACATAAGCAGGAGACAAAGAGGCCAAAAGATGACCTAACCATGAGCTGTTGGGTCAGAGATGAATTGTTTTGAAGACGCAACCAGTAATCATGTTCTGTTAACTATTTGAAGTACCAGCAATGCTTGTGTAACAGTGATAAAACTGCTGTGGCTGGAGGCTGAGGAGCCAGTTGAAGATTAGCAGGTTCCAATATAGCCCCCCATCATCACATAGGAAGATTCAGATACTTCCCCTTCTATCGATATGGTTTAATGGGGGAGGCGAGGAGGAAAGGGTTAGAGGAAATTGAGGGGTGGGGAAACCTCGGTGGTCGACTATCGGCTTATTGTTGTTCACAGGAAATGCCCAATGATTGTCTCTCAGCCACACTTGGCCCTCTTCTGGTGAGGCTTCAAGCTCATCACTTGAATTAGTAGAAGATGCCCAAAGTCCTAACATGTATTGTGAAGTGATTGAACTCCCCAGTTAAACACCATTAGATCTGAAGAGAAATAACAAAGATCTTCTGGATATCGTTTGTCTCCAGGAGATACATCTGAAACTTTCTCATACCCATACTATGAGACATAGTTTTTGCTCTATTCATTACCACACTAATAAAAAGGGAGGGTTATGGTGTGATACACAAAGATTTTCAATATCAGGAGGTCAACGCACACCGTGACAATGTTGAATGTTGATGAATTTTTATAGAGGGCAAACACCAAGGCTCTGACTCGAACATTCTCGCCATCTATGTACCCAATCGGGGCAGGAACAGAATGTTATCTTATCACTTGAATCAGCAACAGGATATCAAAACCTAGAGGTGGACATAACTTGAGTAATTTGCTGTAGCATAATTACAGGAAATTACAGCAAAATTATACATAATGCAGAATTCCACAAGGAGCATAGCAGAATTTAGAATTATTTTTGTAGCGCCAAATGCACAATTGCGTCCAAAATGGAACAGAGGATTCATTTTACGCTAGAAAATAGTGCTGCATGTAACAGAACATGAACAACATCAGCCAACAGCTGCTTGCACTCACTGTGGAGCAGATTTACAGGAAGGTGCTGCAGCGCGGCACCGCAAGTCCTTATGCTGCGCCACGCTGCGGCACTTTCAGCGCACAGGAATGCGACATATTTACAATTATATGTTGCATTTCTGTTCTCTCCCCTGCTCTTGTGCGCAAACAGCTGCCATGCGTGGGTGCAGGCACCATGATGCAAGGATGACTGCATCAAGAGGAGATTCTTTTTGTGCAGGAAGGGTCACCTTCCTGCAGGAAAACAATCACTAGAGGCGTTTTCCTCTATCAATGCATGCTGTAGAATGCAGCACGCATTGAAAGAGGAAAAAACGAGGAGAAATGAAAACATTTCTCCTCATTACGCCTCCCTGCCGCATACTTACTAATCCTCGTAAATCTGACATTGTTCTGCATTCTGTCCATCAATTTGTTCTTTTTTTCATTTTTCACCCGAGTGGGATGGGTATGCCAGATGTGGGTCCCGTGCTCTCCATGCCACAGGAATCAAGCTATCCTGGCTGATGAGGGGTGAAACCTCAAACCGGTCCTAGGATGCTTGTTTCCAGTCCAGGGAGGCACTGGCCTGGCAGTTCAGGCTGGATTGTTCCCATTGGGTGCAGGGTCAAGAATGATTTGCATATTACTGGGTTCAAACTGGAATGGCATTGGGAGCAAAAAAACGATGATCTCTGTACTGGGGTGAATGTATGACATTGTTCTGCATTCTGTCCATCAATTGTTATTTTTGCATTTGTCACCCCGAGTTGGACGGGTATGCCCAGACGTGGGTCCCGTGCTCTCCATGCCACTGGAGTCAAGCTATCCAGGCTGATGAGGGCTGAAAGCCCGAAACCGGTTCTAGGATGCTTGTTTCCAATCCAGGGAGGACTTGGCCTGACAGTACGGGCTGGACGGTTCCCATTGGGCGCAAGGTCAAGCCTGATTTACATATGGCTGGGTTCAAACTAAATGGCATGGGGAGCACAATAATGATGGATTGAGGCCCAGATCTCTGTATTGGGGTGAATGTATAACATTATTCTGCATTCTGTCCATCAATTGTTCTTTTTGCATTTGTCACCCTGAGTGGCACAGGGATGTCCAGAATTGGGTCCCTTGCTCTCCATGCCACTGGAGTCAAGCTATCCTGGCTGATGAGGGGTGAAAGATGAAACTGGTCCTATGATGCTTGTTTCCAGTCCAGGGAGGCCCTGGCCTGGCAGTTCAGGCTGGACTGTTCCCATTGGGCGCAGGGTCAAGACTGATTTGCATATGGCTGCGTTCAAACTGGAATGGCATGGGGATAAAAAAAACTATTGATATAGGCCCAGATCTCTGTACTGGGATGAATGTATGACATTGTTCTGCATTCTGTCCATCAGTTGTTCTTTTTGCAGGTGAGTTTAGTGTCATAGCTCTTCATTTGCATTATGTGCCGGTTATCTTAACAAATTAGCTACATATTGTGGTCCTCTACCCATAATGTTAGTTCTCTCAATGCAATTATAGATAAAATGTGTTTATCTAATTAAAAATGTCTACTAATGCTGTGCATATAATGAAGCTTGTTATGATATTCTGTTTCCCTAGTGAACTCAAACATACAAATATTTAGGAAAATTACTGCACTGCAACCTTTTTACACACATTTGCCTGAACCTAGCCTTACTCAGCATCTGTCTGTCCCTATTTTATTAAATTATCTGTAGGAGAAATGGCAGTACACCTCGCCATAGTGAACAATGTTCCTTCTTGATGGTCTAAGAATATAACATTATAGGTTTGCTAAATATTTACTGCATTAAAATGTCCTGCCACAAAATGTTAGATAAAACCTTCAGTTTCTGTGCTGGTCCCTCATTAAAAAAATCATACACTCTCTTTAAGGAGACTTGCTTTTCTAACTGCTGAATACCCACTAGGGTGATCAGTGCACTATACAAATCAATATAACATGACATAACTGCTGAGCTTTACTTGAGCCCTGTGAAGTTTGTGATGATTTACTTTCTTAGATCCAGCCTCAGCTTCACCAAACATTTGGCAGGAGTTCCATTTTAATATATTCCTTCCAGGCTTCATCCTTTAGATGGCCAGTTGGAGTGATTTTTTACTGGATAGTGCCTAAACTGTTGCATTTTTACCAGAGTCCATTGAAAGGCCAGATTAGCTGAACCAGACAAACGGTAACTTTTAGGCAGTATCAACAGCTTCTTCCAGCTACTCTATAGAAACATTCACAGTTCTTAAAGACAACAGTAGAAGAGGATTCACTATGATCCGAAACATTGATCAGTTCACTCATTACATAATAAAAAAACAAACAGCATTTATTAAACCAAACCTATAAAATATTCTGAGAGATTTAATAGGTGGCGATAGCTGTGTCAGCGCAAGCTACCTCCCCGCATGAACCTGTCAGGCACTCACCTGGTCCTAACCACGGAGACAACACTGGAGCCGGTGCTGGACCTCCTATCCCTCTCAAAGCCACACATGATCAAGAGACCAAACTCCTTAGATCATGCAAAGTCTCCCAGAGAGAGTTTGGAACAAAATGAGAAAAGAGAGACTTGGATATGCTCAGCGGCTGTGTGAGACTGCGCAACAGGATCTGTCATTTAATAGACCTTCTACGTTTGCAAGGTAGATGTGCACTGTCCAGACCCTTGGGTTTTGCATTGATGCAATGTACTGGAAATAACAAGAGGAGGCAGTTACCATCAGTACACTAACAGGCCTCTACATACAATGAACATAAATTAACTTCAGTCACATACACTTACATGTTTCATCAGCAGCACGGTATGAGAGCAGAATAACTAAAATCACAGACTGGAGTGTGTCACTCCTAGGGATAAACTCAGAACACAGATTGGAGTTACTTGCGCTCCCAGGGACAAACTTAGAACAAAAATTGCAGTTACTTGCACTCCCAAGGATACACTTGGAACAAAGGTTGGAGTTACTTGCTCTCCCAAAGATACACTCAGCACAAAGGTTGGAGTTAATTAAGGTACAATGCTCAGGGATCATCATAATTTATGCATTTATTTATTTTAATATGTTTGCATGTGCAGAGAGGAACTTTATTAGTTGACAGTTCAGTGCGGTATCTGTTGGGTCCAAGCCTGCTATAATTGCGAATCTGCATGTCCTTATACATCTGGTGTTCATAGCATGTTTTAAGAAGGTGGTTCATGCTTGTGATAGTTTAGGACAAATGCAGACTAGGTGAACGAAGTCCTCTTTGCTACTCCCGAATAGTCTGAATTCTTTCAGCCCTATGTGTGCCCATGTTGGCTGATCTACGATGGACAGCAGTTTGTCTAGGCGGAGGGCCATTAGTTGTAACTTCCGATAGGCCGAACATGTGATATTTAAGTACCATGCTGAGGTAAGTGTCTTATAATTGGTAATTACCATCCAGGCGTGTTTTCTCTTACTGAGGATGTTTTTGTCAAGTAGCAAAGAGTGAAATTATACTGACTTATTTATAGCTTTCCCAGAGCTCACTTGTACCAGTTTCTGATAAGTCTTTTTTTAGGTAACGGTTGTATGGGGACTTTTCATCTTTCTCTAATTCCTCCCACAACGCCTTACTTAGTTCCTACTCTGCTGCATTTTCCAGTTTAAAAATTGACATAACACTGTTTGTGGTTGCATGCATCTACAGCATGTAAATCAGACACATTTTGGATACGTCTCTTAACTTTGTTTGCCCATTCATCATTGCGTTTGTTGCATTTTTGTAAAACTGATGATTTGAATTCAACTGTTTGTGCATTAAACCACGCATATTTGTTCCTCTCTCTGAAGTATAAACTTAACTCAGTACCACAGATATTTTTTTTTTCTAAAATCAAACAGGGTTTCACACGACCGTAGAACACGAGAAGTTGTGGGATCTGATTCTTTCTCCTGGAACGGATTTTTCATGTTAACAAAACGCACTCTACATTTCTTGTGAACTTTCTGCCCAACACAAACGTGAAACTTATATATGTTTCTCTCCATGCATGTTTTTGGAATTCCAGTTACTCCTCTTTCAGTGAGTACAGATACATCATCATCTTCTTGAAACACCACATCACAAATGAAATACTTTTCTATGTCCATTTACACCCTATCTCACAGCAACTCTCAAGAACCTGTAACACATAAATGAAACATTTTTGATTAACAAAGTTACAAAACAAAACACAAACAATAGCAAACTTTTTATTTCAAAAGTTAATTGTAATATTTACGTTCCTTCTCACTATGTCATATGTCACCGAAAAAATTATACAAACTTTGTCTATCTGACATATTACGCGATCATTTGATATTATGATAATCAGAAACAATTTTTGATGTTATTTTTAACTTTCCCGTCCCTAAAAACATATAAAATGATACCACACATGGGCATATAAACAGTTATACACTATATCTCAAATAATGGGCAGCCATTTTGAAAAACCCGCCATATTGGATTAACGCGTCATAATAGAGTAGTAGACTTTTCACCATAGTTTTCTATGGAAAATTTTCAATAAGAATCCACTCACAGAAATTGTATTGCACTTAATTCTAGGTTAGCCCATTTTTTGAACTAATTTGACTAGACTAATTTGATCATGTTAAGTTTTGGTGCCAGGTCTGCCACGAAGTGGTTAAAAAGATGCGGGGCCAGAACACATCCTTGTTTCAGCCCTTTGGTGGTTATAACCTTTCTTGATAGCCTTGAGCCAGCTCCTAGCTTTACTCTCATCCATGTGTTAGATTATAGAAGCAGTATTCCTCTGAGTATTTTTTCCGGGATGTGCCACGTACTCTGTTTTCCCAATATCGTTGTGTGTTTCTGCAGAGGTCAGTTAGGTTTCATTTTGTTCAGCGTACCTACAATCCAACTCCAGTGGTCCGCAGCGGGTTCCAAGATTGCTTTTTCCTAGGGCTGGCCCACATTGCAGCTTGTTGCTGGTGGACTGTTCCCCCTTGCATTCTGTAAGACTGAATAAACCTGTTCCTTTTTTACATGCTGTGCCCTACTTTTTGCTTCTCTGCGGATTTTTCCCTTAGTGGGCCTGAGTAGCGTGGTTTGGCCGGTTTAATGCCCTAGGTGTCAAATTATTGTGTAAAGGACATGATTAGTTGGGCAACTTCCTCCATAGTAAGTGTTTGCTCATTAGAGTTACAGTGTCCTGCCTGGCAGAATTCCACAGAGAGTAAATGATCCGACTTTAAATGCTTTACCCAAGGGATACATGCTATCAATTTGAGTATGTTACCCCTGTTTAGGGTGTCGTACCGCCCCAGGGACTCATAATCTGTTGTTAATAGTATTTGTTGAGATTGTTGTCCGCACTGCCCTGTGGAACTTGTAGTGCTGACTTCTTAATCTGTTCCCTCTGATAGAGCGCGCAGGGACCTACTAGCTCAATTTTACCATACTCACCTGGACCCATATAACATTCACACTTTGAACTAGCCAATCCTACCTAACTAATTACTAATTTAATCACCCTATCAGTACTTTGAGTCCTTTTAGGACGTATACCAGTAAACCATGACTGACCAATCCTTGTCACCTTGGCTATAAGTCCTAGGGATCATAAAGGGAGTTAGTTTAAATAGGCAGTATTAAAACACATTTACCTTTCCGGTAATAACCACAGACTTGGGGAAAAGTTTTAAAAGATTTATCTATGAAAGATTTTCTGAGACAAATTGAAAAAGCCACAATCTCGTGACAATGAATTTTACAAGCAAGAATATAACCAGTAGGACATAAAGTTTGTAAGAAATCACAGTAACACCTTTAGACAGTGGTACCTGGGAAGGGTGAGAAAGGGAAATAGCACAAGGACATACCACATGGATTATATTTACCTGGAATAGTGCAATGACCAAACCTGGCCACGGGCTGGGGCAAATATGGACCAGGCTCCCGACTAATCCGGTGCCCACGGGACAAGACAGGTGCAGATCAGGACAGGTGACCTCCTCTAAGTGCAACGCCAGCGTCACACCCCTCTCTCTCGGGAAAGCCAATTAATACCCTGATTGGGTCATCGATTCTTCTGACAGAGTGCTCCGCCAGGACCTCTGCTCTCGATCACCTATTGAGTACGTTGGGTCAGTGACAGGTCAGCTATTCGGACAAGTCGGACAATTTCTCTATCTAAACCTACTTTAGTTATACCATTTCGAGGGCATGGTACCACCCCGAAATGTTGCAAATCTATGTGTTCCCCTTCAGTGATTGGTCAGAAAGACGAGGAGAGGTTATCACACCATACTAAGATGAGATCATCTCAATTGATTGGTATTGATTAAGTCTCCACCCACAATTTATTTTTCCCATGACTTTATTCCACCTAACAATATTTGCATACAAATTATCTGGCTAGACAAAAACTTAACGCTCGACCACCAAACCAAACAAGTGGCAGGCACCTGTTTTGGGATATTACGGGTCCTTAGGAAAACGCTGGACCTTATGCCCATACCAGTACGCCAGACCCTAGTCCATAGCCTTATAACATCCAGGCTAGACTATGGAAACGTACTGTATCTAGGGGCCAACGAAAAAAGCCTCTCAAGACTTCAACGAATACAAAACGCAGCGGCCCGCTTGATCCTACAACTACCCAGAAGAGCATCATCAAAAAAAGCTCTGAAAACCCTCCACTGGCTCCCGATCAGGGAACGGGTGATTTTTAAAGCCCTTTGTGTAGGACATCGCATCCTACATGGCAGAGGTCCAAGATATCTACATGGCCTTCTGAAATGGTACGAACCCACCCGCCAGCTGAGATCATGCGGCACAGGGCAAGTACAAGTCCCGAAGGTCCAAACAGCCAAAATGGGCGGAAAATCTTTCAGAGTCAAGACTGCCAAAACATGGAACCAGCTGCCAGTAAAACTGCGTACAGAACCATCGGAGCCACAATTCAGAAAAGACCTGAAAACAATCCTCTTCCCCAAAGACTAAAACCGGAAAGAAGCGTGAACGACTGGTAACAACTATTAGCATTTACAGCGCGGTGACACACTTGCTAGTGTAACCATGCGCTTTACAAAATACTAATAAATAAATAAATAAATATACATTGTATTTATTTGAGTCTTCTTGCTTCCTCTTTAGAGGTAAGTAGAGCCGGTTCCCAGAAACATCGTGGGTAAGAAGGGTGTTGGCAGCCATTCAATGCCAATGCTTCAGCAATTTCAGAATTTGAGTGCACAAGCGCAGCTTTGTCCAAGATGGAGAATGTGTCAGTATTCAGGCCCAATATGAACTAACAGTAAAATCAAAGAGAAACATATTAGAATACAAAAATAAATGAATGCACTGTATACCACTTATCTCTATTCTAATCCCTTTACTTTATTTTAAGTTTTGCATTAATAGTTAAGCAGAACTAACAAGCTTAGTACAAGCTGCAGCATAAGCGTTAGCATGTGAGGTTTGAAGCGGCCATTTCTGGCACCAGTGCGCAGAAGCGAGAAATTCCCTCCAAAGCAGAAATACGTCACACCACGTAGATGTGGCAGACGCATGCGTAGCACAGTTCCCACGTTTTCGTTGGCCATTTTAAGACACTTGGGTTACTGTTAGTAAAAGCACATAGGCGAGCTTCCCCTAGATACTAAATATATTGTGTAATGTAAATATTAATAGACAAAACATGTTGGTTAATATATTATAAGTTATTTTGAGAGGGCTCAGTCCAAGCAAGTTTCTGTATATGTGAAACCTTGCTCCATCACCTCCACTGCAGATGTTTTATTCTCTGGTTGACATCATTGGGTTTATTGCTATTTTCGATGTTGTGTATTGTAATTATTAGTGGTGGCCTGCTAGTCGGGTTGTTCTCCTTCCCAGTTAAGGCAAGGTCATTTCTCTGGGGGACCTGTTCCTTTCCGGGAGTAGCTAACTTTGGCTGGTCCACATATGTACTTTCTACCGGGGCTGCTTCCACCTTGTTGTTAACCCTAATTCCATAGCTTCCATGTTGTGGGACGGTCTTTTTTGCCGAACTAGGAGATGATCTCTTAATGTTCCCAAATGAAGAGGACTTACTGGCCTTACCTCGTGGAGTAGTTTCCACAAGGTCATTGAGTCCTTGTTTGTTATTTGTATTTTCCACCTGTCAATTCCCAGTTCGTCCCAACTGGCTCCAGGTACTTTCCCTGGTTCCTTACCTTGTTGCGGGTTTAATCCTTCTTTTCCAAGTGCCGTTCCTTTTGTCCCTTCTTTCTGCTTCGCCTTTTTGGCACAGAATTTGGGCATATGCAGTGTGGATTTTGTTACTTGCCCTTCTTTTTTCTCATACTCCCTGTTCCCAGCCGGCTGTAAACCGTTGGGGTGTTCACTTTTTTGGTGTTTTCTCGGGTTCCAACTTGTTGGACTTGATTCATCATCGCTTTCTGTTTGGGTACTGCTCTGTGGGCTTGTTGTTGGCTTTTTCCATGTTACAAGTACTGTACACTTCCCGGTCCTTGCTGTTTTTTCCTTTTCACTGTTGACGGGCTCCACTGTTCTATTAGCATTGGAGTTTCTTTGTTTCTTGGGATCTTGTTCTTCCCTTACCGATGTTGATAGAGAACACGCTTTTGGAGCCTCAGTTGATGTGTCCGTTATTCCCTCTGAGGGCCTTGTTGTGTTTAATGTCTGGTCTATTTCTTTAGTTATACTTAATATTGGAAAGAATTTGGTTTCTAGCTCTGTTTTGTCAGCTAGTAATGTATTTCTTGCTTTGCTTTCCCGTTTCTTTTGTCTTCTTGTTCTTTTGATTGGTTTAGGTGAAATAGGTGAGTGTGACAAGGTGCCTGCTTTTTTTCAGCCGACGTTTTTTGTTTTTCCTTGTCCACTTCTTTCTGGTACACCTGTTTAAAGAAAGCTGGCTGTGGTTTACTTTTAGCCTCTTTGGACTTAGAGCATGTTGTACTTTGCTGTCTGAGTGCTAGTATTTGTTCTAGGAGGGACGGGAGGAGGCTCAACCTGTCAATGATAGGACCACAGATGTATGGACCTGGATCTAGCATGTATTTTGATTGTGCCGCTGTTATTAGTTTGTTAAGTTTGTCCAGTTTAGTATCTATCCCTGCTATGTGGAGTGCTATGATGTTCATTAAGTCTTTTTGGGTGTCAAGTTTGTCTGATTGCCAATTCAGTGCTTTTGCTGATGATTGTAGTGTTTCTATTACGGACTTAAGAAGCTCTGGGTGAATTGTAGAGGTACTCAGTACTTTCTTTTGCTGCAATAGTTGATTAACACGTGTGTGCTTTTCTGGTTTAGGCAGGCGATTGCTGGATTCTATTTGGTCCGTGTTCTGGACAGGGATTGTTGCTGTTCCGTCGTTGTCCCAATTTTTTCCCAAGTCGGTCTGCTTCCCTGCATTTTGCTTTAAGGTTTTGTTGTCCTCGGGTGATTCTATTTTTGTTGAGTCTTGTGAGGTCTCCTTGCTCAATATGGGGTTTAGGAGCTGGAACCATGAGTTTTCTAGACCTTCCAGATCATTAACTTTGTCTGCAATTGTCCTGTGAATCTGGGCCTCAATTCTCAATGCATATTTGTAGTCAGGTGACTTTATAGGTGTGAGGGAGGTTGTAGGTTTGGAGGTAGGGCATGAGGCAATTTTCAGAGTTGCACACGATTCTGGTCCTTGCAATTTTCTTTCCACCGTCTTCACTCCAATTGGTGTTGGAGAGTTAACATTCAAATGTTATTATCACGAGTTTAGATTCGATTTGATTTTCCCAAGGGAGCCATCTAAGTGAGATCCCACTCCTATGATAATACTATAATGGTGTACTCTGGATGTGCATCAAATAATTCCTTTACCAATAAAGTAAGTCACAAAATTGTTGAAATATTTAGGTGGCCATCAAACCACGTTTGCAAGATATCCTATTTGTATACCTCTGTTACGAACAGGGTCATTTAGAAAAGGCGCTGTAACTACTGAGGTTTTGAAGTTGGAAGTTCAGCGAACTATACCAACAGAAACCCGACCTGAAGGCCTGTGCATCACTGGACCACTTTGATCATAGTGGTGGTTGCCGCGCCCTATTTAGACAGAATAACTGTCGCTGTGCCTGGATTGAAAGTTTCACAGTGGCATGATTTGCAGGGAGGAAGTGCTTATGCATTAGGGACATTGAATCAGATGTACAAAGCTATTGCAAATGGCCCAATTTGCAGAATAAGGTCATTTGCGAAAAAAAGCTTTTTACAATGTACAATAGGCAAATACTGAATCAGAATGGTATTTATTAATTTTTGCAACCAAATTCTGGTCGCAAAATAGTCATACTGTACCACCAGTTAAAACTGGTAGTAACCCATTTGCAAAGGTGAAGGGGTCCTTTGAGGATCCTTTCTCCTTTAAGAATGTTAAAAAAATATTTTTAAGAGCAGGCATTGGTCCCACAGACCATTTTCAACTCTTAAACAAGCATTTGCAATGCACTAGGTCTCTTATTTGGGAGAGTTTAAGCTATTAGCGTTGTAAATTACAATGCTTTTTTTATCAGTTTTGAAAAGCAACAGATAAATAAAAAGAAGTTTTGGAAAGAAGTGAATGTAATTGTCCCGGCTGCTTAAAAAGTGAAAGCACGCATGGCAAGCTGAATGTAACGAAAGCACGTTGTGCCTGCAGTAATAGAAACTTAATAAAGAAAATACTGCTTACAAGACTAAAAAACACATATGGGGAACAACTGAAGTAAAAGGGCCAGTCGCCATGGGAGGTTACAAATGAAGACAAGGCTATACTGAGGAGTGAGTAACAACCCTATTTACAAGTCAGAAGCCAGCATTCATGAAGAACAATGACACAAGCCAATGACAAATATGGGGGGAGAGTGGGCGGTACTTTGATTCAATACTCCACTACAAGACACGCAGAGCAGTGCATGCAAGCTGATTCTAGGCTCGACCTAAAAATGAAACTGCAAAGTTTCATTTTCTTTGTTTTACACGCATCACATTTTCCCTCAAGGAAAATGGCTGCATTAAAAAAAAAGATTGCTTTGTTAAAAAGCTATCCCATGGTGACAGCAGTCCACCATCCCAGTGATGGCTATGATCTTTAATGGGAGGCAAATTGTGCCCTACCTCATTAATATGCATGAGGTAGGTCTAATTGCAACCTACTAAAATCACTAATGAAACTCAGAAGAGTTTCATACATTAGGAATACCGATTTCCTAGTTATGATTTGGAGGGAATCGCAAATAGAAAATCAGTATTCCTAATGTTTGCCCATCTGGCCCATTGTTGTAATACTTAGCAAGAACAAACTCCCACTATGAATCTCTTTTTTGCAGAACAAAATAATTTGCTGAGCAGTTGTGTCAAACATGGCGCTCACTCAGCAAAGGGTCAGTGTTTTCAATGGAGCTGTTGCAGTGGTGACTCCAGTGAAGATACAGAGAGCTTGGCATTTGGATCACTACATTTAGCAGGCTTCCTCCACCAGGGGTGTCGAGGCACAGCCTCTGCTGAACTGGTTGACAGCATGGCCCAAAATCTTCAGTGATTTGATTGCTCAGAGATTATGGCACCAAAGGGATTGAAAAAGTTGGACACCCTCTTATAGCTTGAGCAGTTACATTGGGGCTGGAGAATATATAAAATAGTGAGCAGATTTCAGACAAATTTTGATAAGTGCTTTGGAGAGTTTAATGATTCATTGGGTGCTATAATTTTATCTGCTGTGTGATTTTAAAGGTTTTTTGTTAATGTGGTATTTTAATGTGTAATGAAGCAAAATACGTGCTGCTGATGAAAGCATAATACATTGAACGTACTCAATGGCAATGGGGTATATTTCGGGGCATAGTCACCAGGAGCTATCACCGATTTAACGGCACTTTATCGCAGGCAAAGTCGTGATAAATATACCCCACCATTCACAAGCTGGTGCTAACATCCCACAGCACCAGTTTTCCCATGAAAGCATCCGCAAAAAACATTGCTACAGAGAACCCCTGCAACTATCGCTAATAAGATGCAGAGTAGGCGTTCCTGTGCAAAAAGAAGCGACAACACCACACCTCAACATTCACAATGAACAGACAGATCGGCGATAGGAACACAAAACCCGCGATAAGGCATGTTAGCTGCAGGAAATTTACACCTGCCCTGACCTGGTGTAAGTTCGGACGTCAGCCTGCAACACAATAGGGAGCCCAGCCCAGGGCGTCATCGGAAGGGCAACAGATGTCATGGAGCAAATGAACATGCAGCACGGACACCCAAGAGGGCCACAACATCCACCCGGCATACACCCCCGGACCACCACAGAGGCAGCGCAGACAAAGACAGCAGCCCCCCAGGAAACACACCTGCCTCACAGGCCCAACATCTGACAATGTCACTGTCCACTAGAGGCTGAAAGGAACAACCATCCTACGCATCCTGGCTGTCATTGCCCAACAGGTCAACTGCACCAACACAGCAGACAACGAACATCCCACCCCACACCAAGCTGCTGGCTGTGCACCACCTTGGCCCCTGGCACACTCCAAACAACATTCGCCAGAGTCGGCGGAGTCTCACAGCCAGCCACATTCAAGACACCCACACCGGTCCTGGACATCACCATCGCCCTGGCACCCCATTCCCCGTACGGCCAACATAATATGCAGGAACCGCTGGAGACCAAGCAAGGACCATACGCCATGTTGGGGGCAATCCACTGCACACATGTCCCACCTGAGCCCCCAGGTGACACAGCACACAATCAGCACAATAGGAAGCACACATCACACATCAATGTGCAGGCAACATCCGAACATCGTGGGACCTTCAACAATGTCCCCTTCAAATACACAGCCAATGTGCATGATCCCTTCACCCTCCGACAGTCCAGCAGCCACCAGCCATCCCAGGATGGCACCAAGGGAAATGTACAGCCCCTTGGCAACTTCCCAATTAACACCCCACTCACCTCAACTCCACAACTATGCAATCCACAACTCTGACAATGCACACGTCACAAGTCCACAACCAACATGCACAACAACATGCCCACCCATCAGACACAATAGAACAACTCACAATGGTAACCTGGGCAAGCCGTGAACATGATCAATCTATGGCATGGCACGTCAGCCACACGATAGACGAATGTGGGGAGAGAAGGCAACCAGGTATTTGTGAAGGATGCAGTAGAACCATGATTGGGAAAGTACACAATGCCAAGAGTGGCAGTGAAATGCTGAACAAACTGCAGTATGCAGTACACACCCATAGTCACGGTGACATACACCTCTGGTGAATGGAGTGTAGTGGACAGTGGATGCAACCATGTCACCCCAGATAGTGGGGGTCCTTGTGGAATTGTTGCCTGTTACGCCTTACCCGTAAGCATGAGCAGATTGGGATGGGCCGGCGTACGCCGGGCCTGCATACTGATGTGGATAAAAATCATGTAACCCTGAGCATTGTCCTCTTCCAGAAAGCCCAACATATCTGCCAGGGCCGGCCATGAGGCCGACACCGTCCATGTTAGTGGAGTTGCCTGAGACCCAGTGAGCCTGCATACCCCGGCCCACTGGACCACAAACCCATCAGGCCCGACCCTACGAAGCCAGGCCACACTAATCAGCATCTGACACCTGCGTGTGTCATGGAGGGCCCACCACTTGCCTGTGTAAGCTCCAAGCCTGAGCCCTGCGACCCGGCCAGCCTTTCAGACCACCGCTGTCCCCCCGACGCTGGCCCACATTACTTATTTCTCGTTTACATATTCTACCGGCTACCTCTGTGGCCCAGTAGGTCCCATATTTAAGACTGTGTCCTGGCTCCTGAATGGCAGTGAGCCCAAATCCGGGACAGCGGCCGCAGCACCAGACCCACTTCGATCAGTGAGACATAGTGCCATATGCGCCACATGCTGCCATAAACCCTGTCCAACGCCATCTGGTGAGCCGTGCTGCCACAAACCCTGTTCAACGCCATCTGGCGAGCCGTGCTGCCACAAAACCCTGCCCAACACCAGCCGGCAAGGTGTGCTGCCATAAACCCTGTCCAACGCCAGGCAGCGACACATGGATGAGGGACCAGTAGGTCTCACATCCAGCACCTAGCCACGAAATACGAATGGCTGAGTCCACACCAGTGGTCGCACGGAGAGGAGTAAGAGGAAGATGCATCTAAGTCCAGACGAAAGCAGGGTCACAGTCACAAAGGTGACCGAACACGTGTTGCCACTGAACCTGAACTACGCAGGCCAGTGGGGCCACCAACCTATGCAGCAGTGACGGCTGGTGACATACAAAAGTGGCAAGGTGTAAACATTCAGGATGAGTGACCAGTGGTGAGAGAGCTTAGCGAGCGAGCCCGACCGTCCCAGGGTCGTTTGAGAACATTTTGAAAAAAAGAGTGGATAAATGGAGCAAATTTGAGAAAGCAAGAATGTGAATACCGCTATTGTGAAAGTGAAGTTATGACATCAATAAAGAGATTTCATATAATGATGTAGGTAGCTGCTTATTCAGTATAAGCAGAGAACTTCATACCAGATTTTGAAATAGCAAATGCTGAGTTCAAAACCATCGGCTTAAGCAAAGGCAACATTTATTATTAGGTTATTGAGTATTGCAAGTGCACAGTTACCTTACCTAGAGTATTTTAGAACGTTAATCTGACAGTGAGTAATGACTGTACTAAATATCCACAACATCAGTAAAAACAATTCAAGCCCCAAAAGTGCGAAGGTGCAAACAACAAAACGAACACACAAGCTATGTTTTGGTCAAAACAAACCAGTCCCCACTGACCATACTACCACTAAAAAAGAAAATTATTGGTGCTATCCCATGAAATCTGTTACTAAGGCCTGTGAATTGGTTTATGACCATAAAATTGCTTGAATGTTATTGCTTGCATTCCAGAGTGCGCCTGCTTGTAGACTGCAGGCCATTTGGCAGGCCATAAAGATGCTGACAGCAAAAACACAAGGTTTAGGAGGAAGGGCTGTACACCGTGACTAATACACTAGCCAGTAATATGAGAACAAGAGTGGAAGATACATTCAAATACAAATTGAGTGACAAAAACAATGCTGGAGTAGAAAGGGTGTTCAAAAGACAAAATGGCGAAACGACAGAATAAAAACAAAGGGATCAAACAGGAGCACACCAGAGATTGGATGGGCCCTCCTATAGGACCACAGTACAGTCAGTGGATAGGGTCATTCAGAATGACCTGAAACTGAAATGATGTTTTACAGAAAAAAGTTGATGGAAGATACTGTTTTCTCATTTCTACATATTGCTGCACCTGGACGGTGCAAGTAGCACTGGTGAAGATGTATTCAGGAAATAAAACTACTAGAACAAACAGCAAAGTTCCTAGTTTGTTGCTAACCAGGGTGCCAAATACATAATCATTTTAAAGAATCACCCATCTCTCTTATGGTGGGCTTTTACACAACAGGACCCTAGTCGCTACTCACCTCCACTATTAACGCTGTCCACCCTCTCTATTTCCTTGCCTTTTCACCTCAGCTCACAGTTATCCAATACAGAGATTACGCTGAGTCTGATAGTACACCTCTGAGACACAATTCCAATAGCTCGCAATAAGATCTACTCGCTACCCAGGACTAGCATCACTACACATGGCAAGCACTCCTAGTTAATACCTAGTCCAGTAACTAGAGCAGGCCCGAGGACAAATATCGGTGCCCAGTACCCAAGAATGTTACATCAGATTCAACCACATGAAGCAGCAGTTCAAAAGGCGCCCAAAAATGAAAATGTTCTGCCTCGCAACACTGCACAATAAATTAACACCAACAAGCATAACAACTGGATGTGCGCACTTACTTCTCTTCCAGCAGCTCCTTTTTAGGTCGAGGACCGAAGGCTGGCTTGCCTGCCGGAAGTCGGAGATTTAATGATGTTCAGTAGGGCAGTTTAACCCGCCTCTCTGCTCTGTCTCTCCTCCATTGGCAGGCTTCCAAAACGGAGGCCAGCCATTGGAGGAGAGAGGCGTCCCTCGAAAGAAGCTCCGTCTCTTTCGGATTCGGGGGCGTGTTCGTGCTGTTCTTTCCACTTTTTAGCCACGCCCCTTTTTAGAACGCTGAACACGCCCCAGAATCTGAAAATGTTTGGAAGCTTGCGTCCGCCATTTTTTGGTCTCGTCTGCCCGTGAGGATCCTCTTGCTCTTGTATGTTGAGGACATGAGGTAACTATCTTACAGGTAAGCCATTTTGTGTTTTTTTGTACTAATGTGTCTTTTTTGTTGACTTTGTAGGTGTGCCCCGTGTCCTGGCGTCTCCTTCTACCGTCGTGCATGGACCGCTTTGCCTGTCGTGCATGGACCGCTTTGCCCGGTAAGTATTCTGCTGTTTGCACCTTAGACGTAAGCTTTTTTGTTTGATTTTCTTCTAATGTGTTTTTTTTTTCATTTTGAAGGTCTGCCCGCGTCTCCGTCTACCGTTGTGCATGGACCGCTTTGCCCGTGGTGCATGGACCGGGGCGGACATCACCCGGGAGCAGCTCTGGAAGAAACTGGGCAATACGGGCCGCAGAGCCGCCACATCCAGGGAAAGCAGCAGCGGAGACGGTGACAGCATCAAGAGACCTGGGGATCTCCACTGACAAGTACCAAACTGTGCGGCCGCGGGAGGTAAGGAGGGTCCAGCTCTTTGAACAGCCTCTAGCAGAGGCCATTCCGACACATGCATGCCCTCACGGGGGACACATCCGTCTATTGGCAGACTCGGGTATGGAGCTGTCACAGTCAGTTTATGACTTCTCTCACACACTGGTACCTACTGCAGCCCGCACCTGTCCATCCCCGCTGAAAGCGGCATCCGTCTACCGTTAACTCATGAGAATCTGTGCATCTTTCATGCATGCGGAATAGCTGTCTATGACGAGCACCTACGTCACTCTGACCCCTCTAGGAGGCATCTGTTATTACCACGGTATTAAAGAACACCTGTCTACCCTCCTGCTCTGTCAGGTGATACCTTTTTACAAGCATAGCAGAAAGGATTCGTACAGAGGAGCTTCCTTAACTATAGTTTAAATGCCCCGAGCAGGGATTTGATCAGTGGTCAAAGTGGGGAATAAAAAGTAGGGGAACTGTGGGTGGAGAATCAGAGGGCGGGAATAAGCGAAGATTGGATCATTGGGCGGAGTCAGGGGTGTGGCTAGAAATCGCAAAACATACCAATTTTTTGTACGTTTAGCCTTTTTTACTGACCAGTTACAGCTTATAACGTTATTTAATTCAAACAATGGATAAACATGTTTATTTGAGGTTTAATTCAGGAAAAAGCAAATACTCATAGGGAATACAGGTTTATGTAAAATGTGCGAAATATAAGCAGGAACAATGGCATGGGCGCAAATTCAGGATGGTGAGTGTAAAAATTCAGGATAAGGGGTCAAAATTCAGCACACAAATTCGGGACAACAGGTATGCTTTGCAGACACATCAGTGAATGTCATGCAATAGTATCTAAATAAATAGGCAAGGAACATAAGTACAAGTCACTTCTACCCCATCACCGCTCCTTCCCTGTCATTTCCCCTGCCCGGTCTCCGATCCTGCCCGGTCACCGCTCCTGTCCAGTCAGCACTCTGCCCCATCACTTCTCCTGTCCCATCACTTCTCCTGCCCCTATCCATTCACTGCCCCTATCCATTCACTGCCCCTATCCATTCACTGCCCCTATCCATTCACTGATGCCCCTATCCATTCACTGCCCTTATCCGTTCACTGCCCCTATCCGTTCACTGCCCCTATCCGTTCACTGCCCCTATCCGTTCACTGCCCCTATCTATTCACTGCCCCTATCCGTTCACTGCCCCTATCTGTTCACTGCCCCTATCTGTTCACTGCCCCTATCCATTCACTGCCCCTATCCGTTCACTGCCCCTATCTATTCACTGCCCCTATCCGTTCACTGCCCCTATCTGTTCACTGCCCCTTTCTATTCACTGCCCCTATCCGTTCACTGCCCCTATCCATTCACTGCCCCTATCCGTTCACTGCCCCTATCCGTTCACTGCCCCTATCTATTCACTGCCCCTATCCGGTCACTGCCCCTATCTGTTCACTGCCCCTATCCATTCACTGCCCCTATCCATTCACTGCCCTATCCATTCACTGCCCTATGTAAATGTAAATGTTTTTGAACTTGTAAAGCGCACTGCTACCCGTCCATAGGTTTCCTGGCGCTGTATAACTCTGGGGAACCCGTCCTGGCTTTCCCTGTGGGATGATCCCTTGCTGGGAGTCCCCAAGGTGGAGCCAGGCATCCCCGGAATTGGTGGGGCCGTTGTGGAGATTAGGCAAGCTAATGCCCAGAGTTGCCGAGTGGAACCCCTGATTAGAGTAAGCACCAAAGCGAGAATTATCGAGTCCGCTGACCAAGGTCCACGACCCTGCCGCGACGGGAATTGAACCCTGGTCCCGGGCCGACTTCTGCTCTCGGGCCTGCTGCCTCTAACCAGTGAGCCACACTACTCCATTCTATTCACTGCTGCCCCTATCCGTTCACTGCTGCCCCTACCCATTCACTGCTCTATCCATTCAGTGCCCCTATCCGTTCACTGCCCCTATCCATTCACTGCCCCTATCCGTTCACTGCTGCCCCTATCCATTCACTGCCCTATCCATTCAATGCCCCTATCCGTTCACTGCCCCTATCCATTCACTGCCCTATCCATTCACTTCCCCTATCCATTCACTGCTCCTGTCTCTTCACCGCTCCTGCCTGGTTACCACTCCTGCACATGCCTAATCACCGCTCCTGCCCCGTCACTTCTCCTGCCCCATCACTTTTCCTGCCCTGTCACCTCTCCTGCTCCGTCACCTCGCCTGCCCCGTCACCTCTTCTTCCCTGTTGCCTCTCATTCGCGGTCACCTCTCCCGCACCATCACCTCTACTAACGGGACAGCAAGTAAACAACCTTCATGTATGTAAGTAACTTGGTCAGCGCGCAAATGATTCCCTTAGCACGGGTCTTTACAGGCAGGGGTTTCCACGAAAATTCATGCCTTTAGAGCACATTCACTCAAGAGAACATTCACGCAAAATCACAATCGCTTCAAACCACCACAACTTGCTGTAGAAAACTGGAAACCTCCGAGATACTCGGTCAAAACGAACTCTTTGTCGCCTTTTCTGGTTCAGAGCAATACATGTCCAGTTCATTGCAGACTAGAACATTCCCCAACACCCCAAACAATTTTGTCCTGCAAAATACGGGTATATCCACAAATGCCGCGTTCAGAGCTGTCTGTTAAAAATGACAGGCCCTGAATAAGCAAAAGTACACAAAGCATCCAAGTCGATAAGCAAGGATCACGACAAAACACCAAGAGACTAACATCACATTACAGAACAGGCCTGGAATGTTAAATTAGCCTGTGCAGGAAAACCCCGAATTATTGTCCGGAAAAAACTATAGAGTATGCTGAAGCCACGGTGTGGCTGTGGATCTACAGTTTCTGGCCCTGGTTGCTTCATGACATTCGCAGGAATGGACATCTTCAAGGAGGTGGACAAAGGAGTATCAAGTTTAAACTAGATCAGTTGGCACGGACATTAAGGCCTAAAAACACAAGTCACAATTTCATGCGTTTGTTTTCCTCACAAACTTCTTACAAAGACATCTTACCACCTTAACCAAAACATTTTCATGCAGGTTTCGCAGAGTTGGTGGCAAGTTCCGGACAGTCCTCTGTCTAGGGAAAGCTCCTCTGAAATCATCAACTCAGCATGATATGCTAAAGGCAGAGGGCGGCGCTTTGTCATTCGAAAGGGTTAATCAGTCTCAATCAGCCTCAATCGGAATGACAATGGGCCGCCCTCGGTCTGTGTGAGCTCAGGGAGGGGCTGCTGCAGCCTCTCGAGTTCAACAGAGATGTGCGAGTAGCCCCTGGACGATGAAAGAATAATCGTTTTGTAAGTTGGACTATTTTTGCCGTCCCGGGACGATTTTTTGAATGACAGAAGTAGGGGAATGGACTGAAAGAATTTTTAAAAGTAGGGGCACGCCGTACCACTGGATTTGATCGACTGCATCGGAAGCCACAATGCACTCTGGTTTGAATAAAAATGACTCAAACTTGATGTATAATTGAATTAAAAGAAATTAGTTGATAATTATATCCATAGCTGGTTTATGTGACACGTTTCCCTGATTGTGCCGTTTTTGTGCCTTCTGTCCCGTTTGTTCTTGACTCTGTTCCCCGGTTTGTGCCATTTTTCGTGCCTTCTGTCCCATGATTGTGCCGTTTTTCGTGCCTTCTGTCCCCATATTGCACTCGTTTTTCTTGTTTTTTTTAATGTTATGCAATATGCAAAATAAAGTGCCAATGTTTGCTATACAGTTAAATGCATAAACAAAATAAAATGTTGCTTGCTTGCCAAGGCCAGACCATTAGACATCACCAATGCAGGTTTTCTTATCCAGTTTCTACATAATTAAATAGGCTAAATTGGCTGCCAAGACATCTTAATGGCTTAAGTTGTATGTAATTGGTTTGGATGGTGATTTTATCAAACATTTCCCATGATGTATGTCGTAATGCATAGCCGTGGGTGGATAGAACTATTTACACTATTAATATGTGAGCTGAACTGCACCTTGACTTATGCCTACTTTTGAGTTTGGCTCTTTACAAGCCGTGTCTGACAGTCTTCTGAAATTCTGTTAAACAACTCCACTGTGTTTGTAAACCCCAATCCGCAAGAGATATGACTGGCTGATGGATGCAGTGGTCAGCGAGTTCCCGCTATATTTTCTTGAACAAGTAGGGTAATATTTGTATGTTGCTGGCGAGTGTGTGCTCCGGGTGGGCAAGGTGTTAACTTAAAGTCGAACCGACAAAAATGGAGTGTAAGAATGTAATAATCTTAGGTGGTGGGGTGTCGACGACTGGAAAGGTCACTTATGCTTCTCCCCTTGCGTTAACCCGAGAACCTTCTGACTCCAGTACATCCCAAAGCTCTTTGAGGCCTAGGCATTAAAAGCAAATCATGACTCACCCAGGCTAACTCATTTAAAGCAGTGGTTTTGATTTTATGGTTTCGCTCTCGTGTTTAGTGGCTCTTGTGATGAATTCTATTGATCTTGCAAGTCGTTTTTGCAAGGGCGGCTTCCCTGTTGTAAATACAGTGTCAGCAGTTTTCTGTGGTTGCACGTGTGCCAAGACTTTTATCAAAGCCCACGCTTCACATTTTAAATAGGTAATTAGAATTCTTCACTGAAAGTTGAGGGTTTACGCTGCTTGCATAACATTTATTTCAATGTAGCTGTACATTAGTCTCGGGAATGAAATGCAGTCTGTTTTGAGTAATGCAGAAACTGGTTTTACTCTGACCAATGTGTTACTGCTGCTGTATTTAAGGTGCTAACCATGATCTGGTTGATTGTGACTGAGATATCATTAGCTCTCCTTGCTAACCATATCTTCCGGATTGTGCTCTTCACTCTTTAGTGCAATCCAGCTGTGCAATCTTTAGTGCAATTCAGCTGTGCAAGAAACACGTGCTGCCTTCCGGTATTCGCTGCACAGATGCGCCCCATCCTGACAGCTTTTGATGCAGCAGAATGTTGTGCCACTAATCTAACAAACGACCTTACAGTTCTGCTGCTTTATCTGTTCTGTTGCCTTCAAATCATTCTGAGAATAGATGGGCCCAGATCTAATAAAAAAAAATCATGCAACACAGCAAGTAAAGTTGCTAAGGTATGGGAACAGGAGAGAGCAGAACGCCCATTCACCGCCCATTGAACGCCCCCTTGCTTCAAAGTAGCACAAGGCAGCACATTGTGCAGCTTTATGTTGCTTTTAGTTTCAATCCACTGCAAATCATGACTTGTGTTGGATTGAAAATACCGCCATTACACTTTGCATTGGGGTTACATTAAAAAAGTAATGCAAACCTGACGCAAAGTGCTTGTAAGTGTGGGCCATCATCTTTATTCTTTTGAGGGGATTATGTGCTTAATTAAACCCTCATCAGATGCAAAAATTGTCCACGCTCCTAATAATGCCCAGAGGATGTTTTAAAGCCATCATTTTGGCCATGTCTGTTTAGAACTTAAATGTCCATGTATTGGATGCCCAAACAATGTGCAACATAAAAGCAATGAAATAAGTTATGACAATTCATGCACCATTCATATTATAGAAACACAAAAGTTTTCTTTGCAGGATCATGGCGTGGGATTTGACTTTCGTCTGATGTTCACAATACTCCAAGTATGCAGTGATTCTGAACCTTCGATAAACACATAAAAAATACACTGGTCCTGTTCCACAGACGTTTTGTAAAATAGTTGTAATTCATTTAACTCGTATGCTTTGCCTAGCCATTTTGGTAGCAAATACTCCTTATTTACAGTCTGCCAAGCCTTTCTGTTTTGAAACACCTCTGTCAGAAATCATGCTGTCACGGGTGCAAACGTCTCCATGCAGGTTGTGCACATATTACTCGTGTGTTGCTTTCCTTTAAAGTTAAAAGATACTTCTGTTTTCTGTGAAATTGTTTACTTACTAATGCATGCATGGCCTAGCCTTGTCACATAACTCTAGTGTGTTCTTCTGCAATGCTTTCCAGATTGCTTTATCAGCTCACATTAGCCTGTGGCATTTAACGTCTAAATGCTCATTGGCTCGTAGCTTAAGGTTATTGAACCTCAAACGTCTGTTGCAGAATATTTATAGAGTCCAAAAACGTTCAAGCTTGTAACGAAGTAAAGATGAGTGCATAAGTAAATGAAAGCAGTGGAAAATGTATATTCTAGGATTGGGCAGTCAGGCAAGGAAAGAGATAACCGGTAAGTGTCTCAGCCAATCAATTTTGATAAACTGGAGACGACTTCATGGATAGGTATGTGTGTGTGGCTCTCAGTGTGTGTGTGTGGCTCTCGGTGTGTGTGGCTCTCGGTGTGTGTGTGTGTGGCTCTCGGTGTGTGTGTGTGTGGCTCTCGGTGTGTGGGGCACTCGGTGTGTGTGGCTCTCGGTGTGTGTGTGTGTGGCTCTCGGTGTGTGTGTGTGTGTGGCTCTCGGTGTGTGTGGCTCTCGGTGTGTGTGTGTGGCTCTCGGTGTGTGTGTGTGTGTGTGTGTTTGGCTCTCGGTGTGTGTGTGTGGCTCTCGGTGTGTGTGTGTGTGGCTCTCGGTGTGTGTGTGGCTCTCGGTGTGTGTGTGTGTGGCTCTCGGTGTGTGTGTGGCTCTCGGTGTGTGTGTGTGTGGCTCTCGGTGTGTGTGGCTCTCGTGTGTGTGGCTCTCGTGTGTGTGGCTCTCGGTGTGTGTGTGTGTGGCTCTCGGTGTGTGTGTGTGGCTCTTGGTGTGTGGCTCTCAGTGTGTGTGTGTGTGTGTGTGTGGCTCTCGGTGTGTGTGGCTCTCGGTGTGTGTGGCTCTCGGTGTGTGTGTGTGTGTGTGGCTCTCGGTGTGTGTGGCTCTCGGTGTGTGTATGTGGCTCTCGGTGTGTGCATGTGGCTCTGGGTGTGTATTGCTCCCCTGCCCCCTGGCTGTGTTTGCTCCTTTGCCCCCTGGCTGTGCTTGCTCCCTTGCCCCCTGCCTGTGCTTGCTCCCCTGCCCCCTGCCTGTGCTTGCTCCCCTGCCCCATGGCTGTGCTTGCTCCCCTGCCCCCTGGTTCTCCTGCCCCCTCGCTGTGCTTGTTCTCCTGCTCCCTCGCTGTGCTTGTTCTCCTGCCCCCTGGCTGTGCTTGCTCCCCTGCCCCCTGGCTGTGCTTGCTCCCCTGCCCTCTGGTTCTCCTGCCCCCTCTCTGTGCTTGTTCTCCTGCCCCCTGGCTGTGCTTGCTCTCCTGCCCCCTTGCTGTGCTTGCTCTCCTTTGTGTGTGTGTGTGTGGCTCTGTGTGTGTGTGGCTCTGTGTGTGTGTGTGTGTGTGTGGCTCTGTGTGTGTGTGGCTCTGTGTGTGTGTGGCTCTGTGTGTGGGGGGGGGGCTCTGTGTGGATAGCTTTTTTTTGTAGGTGGCTCTATGTGTGGGTGGCTCTGTCTGTGTGAGAGTGGCTCTGTGTAGGTGGCTCTATGTAAATGACTCTGTGGGTGGCTCTGTGTGGGTGGCACTATGTATGTGTGGGTGGCTTTGTGTGTGTGGCTCTGTGTGGGTGTAAATGCAATAGGTCATGCATTTGCGAGCTATTAAGCTATTGGCATTGTAAATGACAATGCCATTTATTTAACGATTAAGCTATTGGCAACGTAAATGACAATGCCATTTATTTATGATAAAAAAAAAAAAATGAGCAATGCCAATAGCTCTACCTTTAATAATGCAGAGACCATTGCATTGTAAATGCTTGTTTCATTCTGATCCTCATACTCTTCCCAGATAATTGCTCCGGGCCTCCACTGCAGACTTCACCCTTCTCATTGAAGTGAAAGTGTGAAACTAAGATTTCACAATGAGGGGCTGGGATTTCCAAATAAGAGCTGGAGGAGCCCGAGCCTCAGGAGCTGAAACTTCACGAATAGCTCCTCACGCATCTGGTGAAAATTATTGTTTCATAAAAAAAAAATACCTCTCATTGACAAATAAGGGTTGTGCAGCCAGCTGAAAATTATCAGTCCACACAGTTCTCGTGCATCCAAGCATTCACCACAGTGAATGTGTGTTTAAATTTCATTGAAAGTCTCTATACTGCACATTTCTGAAAGTCACCTGTTTCACCTTCGGCAGTCCTGTTTCCATTCAAACTCATTTTGCTTTTGAGAACTGGCCTCATCAGTCAGCGTGTTTTCTTGCACTGCAGTTGTAAAACCTCTCAGCGCTGACTTTCGCGCCTAACAGCAGTTTTAATCTTGAAATGGAATGTTTGTACTGACTCACATCCCGCAGTGTGGACATTAGGAGCTCTCTCTGGACGCCTGAAGTTCGACTCTTGTGTTCTTGTAGTGGAGGGGGCACACTGCAGTCCTATGAAAAGAACGCTTGGGAAAATTCAGATATGTTTACAAAGGGCCGGACTAGCATTGCCTCATTACAGCCAACAAAACTAATTTCAGGCAGTCTCGCGTGCAAAGCAGACACTGGTCAAGCCTGCTCAGACTCGATTCGTTTTTCTCACCTGCCACACCCTTTCCAACTCGTCACAGGCTGGGGTCCCACCCACGCCCTGTAACGAGTTGGGAAAGGGTGGGGTGCCAGTGCTCTCCATTCTCTGATTGACGTGGAAGCTTAGCTAAACCAGGCTTTGTTTTCAAACGCCCGGGGCTAAGTTTGGCTCCACGCTATCAGGGGGTGGAGACTCGGCCCTGAAGCAAGGTCTATGCCGCGCTGATGACCTCACCGACTTCAGGGCTGAGAGGTTATCAGCCCGACAATACAATTGTCTTCATTTGGGCCCGCCCGGGGAGCAAGAATTGCAGTGACGTCATATGGCACTAGTGAAGTGACAGTGTTCATCTGCTTCACATTGTCCAGCTGGTGTCGGTGGATGGGGAAGACAGTGGAGTGCCCGTCTAACATAAAACATTACAAAAGGGGATTTTTTTTAAATTAAGCTTGTTAAAATTGTTTACTCTAAAACATTAATGAGCAGCATTAATTGTGAACAAAATGGGGGCAGGGCGGAGCCCCAACGCCCGACGGCAGAAACTGCCACTGCTATGCACGCAACACTAGGTGAATTGCCCGTGCTGACCGCTGCCTCCGGCCTACACTGCTCTCGGCCTAGGCTGTGCTCGAGTAGGCCACAGATTTGGAACTGAACATCAAGTATGCAAAGGCAGATTACACATGATTGCACTCAAGGAGAGGCCTAAGAGTATGTCACCTTGCATCTTGGCTGAGAGAGAAGGATCATTGTTACGGAGGTGTTTGTACACTACACACAACTGCACTGGTGTCACTAGCGCTGTGCATCACGGGCCAAAAACACGTGGCTGTTGGTTACTGCTGACTGCTGCCTACGGCCTACACTGCGGTCCAGTAGGCCACAGAGTCATGATTCAGCAATGGCGGAGTCCATGTCAGTGTACCGGCATCATCGCAGTCTGCATCCCCACTCAGCCCCGGTGCCACTAAATCTGTTCCCCGACATTCATGGACACTCTCTGGTCGAACAGTGGTGGCGTCTGAGCCTATGGATTAGGGGGCAGTTTTCACCCCCATGTAGCTGATAAGGAATTGGTGGTGGCAACGGGTAGTTGCATTCCACTCCTCCATTTGTTGCTTACAGATAAAATCAAACCTTTCAGCATCTTGCCCTGGAGGAAACCTTCCACTGTCCCCCGAAACACCTCGGACAATGATGGTTACCCGCTCAGGTCGCATGGCCCATCTGACTGCACCGCAAGTCACCGTCCCGTGGCTGGGTGCCTGTGACGTTGTAGTGAAAGAGCCACTTTTGTAGTCTGGCACACAATGATGACCTCCAACTGTCACCATTTTAATTGATTTTAGTGTGTTAATGTAGGATGGTCCTGCATTTGCCTGCTTCTGTTCTGTTCTGTAATCTTGCTGTCTTTCAGTGGGAGCTGTTACTGAGTGGATCAGTCTTGCCAAGAGCAGAGCATGTGGGATGTGTATTTGAAGGTGTGCAGTTGTGCAGGAATGTGTATTGTATTGTGCATTGGTGAGAATTATGAGTTCTTACTATTGGCTTTGACCATTCTGTTTTCTGACTTTATCTTGCTTAATGGCAGGGCTTGCCTAATGGCTTTGGCATAATCTTTAGCCATCTTGCATTACTGGCCTATGCTTAAGTGACTCCATCTTCTGAGCCTTTTTAGGTGAGAAGTGATGTTTTGCTTTCACTTGTTTTTTGCACTCTGTGTGCTAGTAGAAACCGGTTCTTATCAGAGGAATGTGCAGGCTCCTTCTCGAAGGCATAGCAAAGACCGGATCAACCAATGTGGTGTCCCCGGCACGGAGGGGTACGGAATCTGATGGGAAAAGGAGGGGGGGCTTGCTAGAAGCTTCGACCAATGTTTTCACTTGTATTAAAAGGGGGAGCCTCCACTGGTCTGGTGGAAGTTGGAAGTGGAAGTTTTGGGAGTTTGGATTCCGAGTGATGGCAGACGTGTCTATCTCAGATTGAACCCTGATTGCTGAGGTCTGATCCCCGGCTGTGTGAAGACTTTCCCCGGCCAGAAGTGGGCAGTGTATGCATCAGGTGATGTATTGAGTTTTGTGATTATTGCTATTGTGATGTGAGCCGGTGGCTGTGATCGTTTGAGGTGTTTTCTTTGTGGTAAGGGAGGTGCACTTCCAGAGTGATCCTCTACTCTGTATATAAATCTTTTTGATCTCTTGCAGGACGTCCAGTGTATCTTACCTTATATCAGTTATTGCTTGTTTATTAATCAGTATTATAGTTTGCTCAGTTATTGATTCATGCCTTTAGATTATAAGTTTGCTACATATATTTGAATATAATGCATTTGGTATCTAAGAAAGCCTTTGTTTAGAGAGTATTATGTAATAAAGCCCAAGCCTTATTCTAAAAGTGATAGTCTTTGCATTTTGTTAAATAAAACTCCTTTTCAAAAGGTGTTGTTTATTTTGTGTTGCAGTCTTCTTGTGCCAGGGGTGGCAAGATATGCTTAAAACTGTATATTATTCAAAGGTGTAATGATATATTTGCCTTCCAGGTGGGAGTGCAGTGTTTGGGTGTGGCTTATTGGTGAGACCCTCGACGCCACCCTTTTGGTGCACCAGAACCCTCCCCAAATTTGGTTCAAATATCAAATAACTTTTGAGCTGTGCATCCATCCAACACCAACAGATTATTGGTGAGAAGCCACATTCAAAACAGCCGTCCACAGTGCCTCCGAGGCCACTAACTCTATGCTGGTCAAGTCCGGGACCCCTTCTCCGGAGACATAGGCTGGCCCCTGAGGCATAGGACTTGGGGTCATCAATGCCATGACTCTGTGGCTTTGCGCTGTACGCAGCCTCTGGGCCCAAATGCATCCCACCAGGGCTCACACACCATAGTGAGTCCAGACCGGTCCGAACGACGCATCACTACAGGAGGCACACGCCACCACTACAAGGACCACCTCCAAACGCCATCTGCCAGAGTTGAGGCGGTGGTCCTGACAGACTTCGTGGTTGCTCAGGCCTCTCATGGATGCAATCATAGGCCTGATTCCCTGCTCAGCACTTCAGGAGCCAGTGTCTCAGTGCACCGAAGGCCATTGTCCATAGCTGATTGTGTTTTGTGCTGTGGAGCGGTTGCGCAGGTATGTCACCTCAAACAGTGTGGGGGCCCTGAGATGTTGATGGTGAAGATGATGCAGGTCTGACACACAAACCACATCTGCATCAGGAATGTATCAAAGGGACACAATCCGAGACTGTTTCTGCACATGAGCGCGCTCATCTCTAGTGTCCACAGCCCAGTGTACTGCGACTCACGGACACTTCTGTTTGCATGTTGGCTGTCCGCTGGACTTTATCCGGCCCACCCCATGTTGGTCCGCAGTTAACTCTATTGCATGTGTTTTCTGTTTGCGTTGCACTGGTGTCCAATGTCCAAGTGTGCGCCAACACCAGATATTCTGTGCGGGTTGGCATACACTCACCCCACACACATCCAGCACATCCAGCACAGGCGTCATTTTACATGTGGCCCTGCCAATAAATGGGTCGGGCGCATGTGCCCGTAGTCAGTTCAACATGATATCTACATGTGTTCCTGTGGTCTTGTAGTATGCATGTGGAGCCCAAAAGGAGTTTTGCTTTGTACCTGCCACTTATCCCTGCAACTGTGTCCGTGCTGAGAGGAGAGAAGACCCACGAGGCAGCAGCAGGAGCCGAGGAGCCGAGTCCCCCCCGCCGCCGCCTTTGCCACCAGAGCGGCCGCCGAGCGGGGGGACTTCAACCCCCAGGAGCCTTTGCGGGGGCGCTCCCAGTGACGAAGCGTTAGGCGCCAGGCGGCGCATAAAACAGCAGCGCTCCCGGAGCGCTGTGGGAGCCCAAAAGGAGTTTTGCTTTGTACCTGCCACTTATCCCTGCAACTGTGTCCGTGCTGAGAGGAGAGAAGACCCACGAGGCAGCAGCAGGAGCCGAGGAGCCGAGTCCCCCCCGCCGCCGCCTTTGCCACCAGAGCGGCCGCCGAGCGGGGGGACTTCAACCCCCAGGAGCCTTTGCGGGGGCGCTCCCAGTGACGAAGCGTTAGGCGCCAGGCGGCGCATAAAACAGCAGCGCTCCCGGAGCGCTGTGGGAGCCCAAAAGGAGTTTTGCTTTGTACCTGCCACTTATCCCTGCAACTGTGTCCGTGCTGAGAGGAGAGAAGACCCACGAGGCAGCAGCAGGAGCCGAGGAGCCGAGTCCCCCCCGCCGCCGCCTTTGCCACCAGAGCGGCCGCCGAGCGGGGGGACTTCAACCCCCAGGAGCCTTTGCGGGGGCGCTCCCAGTGACGAAGCGTTAGGCGCCAGGCGGCGCATAAAACAGCAGCGCTCCCGGAGCGCTGTGGGAGCCCAAAAGGAGTTTTGCTTTGTACCTGCCACTTATCCCTGCAACTGTGTCCGTGCTGAGAGGAGAGAAGACCCACGAGGCAGCAGCAGGAGCCGAGGAGCCGAGTCCCCCCCGCCGCCGCCTTTGCCACCAGAGCGGCCGCCGAGCGGGGGGACTTCAACCCCCAGGAGCCTTTGCGGGGGCGCTCCCAGTGACGAAGCGTTAGGCGCCAGGCGGCGCATAAAACACCATTGCCCCCTCCGCGTAGCGGGACGCGAGCGGGTCCAAGCGCGGGGCTAAGCCCGGGCCAAGGGCGGGCCCGTTTTAGCCCGTTCTAGACTGTGAGAGACTGGACTGGGCCATCCCTCTAACTCCCAAACTTCAAATTGACTAGTGGCAAGGTAAACTAATTTAACATCTATTGTGTGACTGGCCTATTGTTAGTTATCCATTGCTGGGGCCTGGTTGTGACCTATTGTCTGCACATCATGTCTAAACAAAAAACGCCTGTCACTCCGGCTAACACCATGCACAACTACCTAGTCCAGGTAGTGACAAAAATCAATAATAACCGGAGGACCTCCCTAGGTACGGGGGATTCGCCACCCTGTGCCCAAATCAATCAATCAGGGGTGTCCCAGCCTGCAACTGATGATCTTATTGTCTCCGACCCTAGTGAAGTCCTAATTGAGCATTTAGAAATTAATGGTTCAATGACCACAATGGACCATCAATCTGACCCCTTTACAGATCTGATCAACTTAGATGACCAAGACAAATCTGTGTTAATTGAGGAGGCAGACATAGAAACCATTACCTCCCCAACACCTGTCCCTGCCCCGAGAGCAAAAAAAGGGATCACTAAGGCGCCACCTAGAAGAGGTGGCTTACGCTCTTCTAAAAATAAACCCGCAACCCCACCTAGACGAGCAAAAAGAAAGAAAGAGGATGGGATACGGGAAGAGGAGTATGAAAATGAAGATGGGGAGGATATTCTTTTAACTAAGCTCATGGGCGCACTAGAGTCTAAACTACTAGGTTTAATGAAACCCCTCATATCTAAGGTTGACCAATTAGTTACTAAGGTCAACAAGCTAGAATCCCTGCTAAGGAAAACCAATGAGGGGGTGGGTGAAATAGCAAATCTAGTTGCTTCAAAAATTGACCAAATGGAGACTGCGGGAAGAATAACAGGGGTGACTGTTGGTTCACAAGCTTCTTCAGACCATGTCCAACACGCTAGCCCCAGGAATGATACTAACTCTGGTATGAATCTTCCTTATGAGTCAGCCCAATTAATGGCCAGCAGTATCCCTGAGACCCTAAACCCAGAATCTGCCCCAGTTGAACTAATTGTTGAAGCCTCGCCCCTTATCCTAGTACTAGCTAACACACCCTTGCTCAAAACTGGTCAGATCGAATCCCCTGACTCGTTAAGAAATAAGGCTCTCCAGTGGTTGAGTAGTAATATGCATATATCCCCCTGGGGTAAGGAAAAATTATCAGACGATCTGCTTACAGCAAGAAGAGTTAGGTGGATAGGTACTAAGCCAAAGAAATTTCAAGGGGATTGTGTGGTCTTGAACTTTAAGGGTCCCGATGTTCTGCCCGATGTCCTACGGAATATTCTTCCTCCACAACGTAGGACAGCTGAAATAGTTCCACTGACACTGGATTTCTTCTACAGCAGAAGGGGTCTAGTAGCAAAGTCGAGTATACTAAGAACTAAATGGACAGTAGTGGGAAATAGCAGGGCTAGAACTAATCCAGCATGTGAGTGGGGGCTAAGCTTGGATAATCATTACTCTGTGTTAACGGATTTGAATGAGTGTGATTGACTCACATATGTCTCCTCTACAACCCTGAATGTGTGGACGGGCAAAGGCTGTGCTAAGATTGCCATGTCAGATGAATCCATACCAGTCCCAGTTGAATCTTGTGCTTCCGATTCGGAAGAACAAACCCGAGCCCAGGTGGATGAGGAAAAATCATCGGAGGAAGTTGAGTCACTATCGAGATTGAATAAAAAGGTAATACTAGGAGCAGATCCTGCAGAAACACTGATCATTCCCGACATTGCCCAGACGTACTCCCAGCAGGCTAAACCAAAGCTACTAATCATTTCATGGAACATAGCCGGAATAGCTAATAAGCTAAATATTCCCGACTGGGGTGATTTTATTAATCAGCAGGACATCATCATGTTCCAAGAAACTTGGTCGATTATCCCAATTTTTAGGCAAGGGTATTTAAACTTCTTTATCCCGGCAATTAGTAACAGAGTGGGACGTCCCTCGGGGGGCCTGTTAATTTGGGTACGCCAAACTCTGAACTGTTCGGTTAAGCAAAGGTCTATTCCCTCTAACGATATTTTGGCACTTGATTTCTCCTGGCAAAATGGTCATCAACTAGCCCTGTTTAATTTGTATTCAAGGGGAGTAGCAAGGGGTAAATCATCTGAGACCCTATCGTGTCTTGAGAACAATATTGAACAGCTACCAGACTCCTCTCACATAATAATAGGCGGGGATTTCAATACCACCTTCGAGCCTTTGGGTGAGGAGGATAAAGTCCTGGCTGAAGATGAGGACTCCAAGTGGGGTATACCCCAACTAGATATCCCTGTAATTAAGACTTGGAGCACGGTAGCAATACAATTGAAAAGTTTTTGTCTCTCACGAGGACTTAGAGCAGTGAACGGCCGGACAGTGTCCGATTGTAGGGGGGAAAACACCTTTGATAATGGTAGATCGGCAAGCAGGATAGATTATATACTTCTAGATGTAAGGCTCTGGGATAAATTAGAGGATATGGAAGTGAAGGCTAAGATTGAAAGCGACCACAATCCATTGTGCCTGACACTACATACCTACAATGAAACATTTGACCATCCTAGAGAGGATAACATGGTCACACAGGACCTAGTATGCTCCAATAACTCCCGTTACCTGAAGTGGAGCATGCTCCTAGAAGATCTCGTTAAAATAGAGACTCTAAAGAAAGTAGTAGTGGGTGAAGTTGCTAAAATTAAGTCCCATTTTGGACAGACTAACTTTATCAACTACATGATGACTGCCCATGACACATTTTTTACCACAATCCAAAGTTTCTTCCGGAAAAAAACCCCCGTAAGCAAAATGAAGAAACTACAAGACACTAGGGGGTGGTTTGATAAGAATTGCAGGGCAGCTCGAGATAATCTCGGGAAGGAATTAAGACTAGGAAGGCCTGAAGCAGTAAGGCTGGCGAGGAATCAGTATAGGCAGGTTCAAAAAGCGGCCAAGAAGCGTTGGGACGAGGATTGTTGGCAAGAACTTAAGGAGATCTGTGCCTCCAAGGATTCAAAGCGCTTTTGGGCCTCAGTGAAATGGGCAAAGGGTGGCATAGCATCCCAGCCTGTTAATAATGTTGCAAAGAACAGCTGGATAGAATACTTTCAACCACAGTATGCCCGTAATTATATGTTTAATAATGTTAACCTTCCTCTACAAGTCTACTACAAAACACCACTATTTGTTGAGGGGGATGTGAGTGTTGTATTAGACTGTATAGCAGGGGGGAAAGCACCAGGCATGGATGGTATTCCGGCTGATATCTTTTTATCTGACCGGAAGTCCTGGTGCACCTACTTTACAATGTTGGCCAATGCAGTGGCTATGGGAGGGGAAGTGCCCGCCTCATGGAAGGGAGCGGAAATAATTCCCATATATAAAAAAGGTGACCGTTCCCTGGCTAAAAACTATAGACCCATTAGTTTAATTGATACAGCTCAAAAGCTAATGGGTCGACTAGTCCAAAATAAACTGCAGCAATGGATCGACGCAAATAACATCTTGTCACCTTATCAAGCTGGGTTTAGGCCTTTAACCAGTAGCGTTGACCAAGTTCTCCATTTTTTAACAATTTATTGGAGAAATGTCACCCTGAAGAAGGGGACATTGTATGCAGTTTTTGTAGATTTAAAAGCCGCTTTTGATTTAGTCCCTAGGGGAAAACTCTGGCAGACCTTGGCGGATGCAGGCATAAAAAAGGAATTGCTCACACTCCTCGTTCGCCTACATGAAAATAATTTCGCAAGGATACGATGGGGCAAACAAGGAGAGGTGACTGATTCCTTCCCGGTTGAACGTGGGGTGCGGCAAGGATGTGTCCTAGCCCCAACCCTCTTCTCCATTTATATAAATGGTATTGTGGAACATCTAGAGAAGATTGCTAGTGACGCCCCTGTAATTGCCGGCTCCCGTGTACCAGTTCTCATGTTTGCGGACGATACATTATTACTTTCCCGCACCCCTAGTGGGTTACAAAAAGTAGTTGACGCCTTTGGTGTATATTGTGATGATAAGGGCCTAGAACTAAATACCACCAAAACGAAATTTATGTGCCTTAATCAACAGTCCTCGTTTAAGGGTGTAATAAAATATAAAGGAACACCCCTAGAAAGAGTGGACTCTTTTTCATACCTAGGTATCACTCTGCAAGAAAACATGAGCTGGAAACACCACATAACGACAACCCTTCTAAAATTTAGACAGCTATCAGGTGCTATTTCGCTAAAACACCGCACTTCTCTGACAAAGCCTTTGAATTGTGTCATGGAAATTTACTCTATGAAGGTCCTGGGGGCTTGTTTATATGGCTCTGAATTATGGGGCTTCTCAAACTTGAGCGATCTGGCCAGAGCGGAAAATAGGTTTCTAAGAGGGGTTACAATGGTCCCCCAAAGTACCCCAATGATCCCGTTAAAATTAGACTTGGGCAGAAAATCAGTTGTGGACATAGCGAGGCTTCGGCCCCTCCTGTATTGGAGGCGAATTATGGTGACCCCAGAGTTAGGCCACTATGCAGCAGCACTGATGGATGTCATCAAATTCGACCGCTTCCATACTATCCCATGGCTAAGGGAGTTGCGGGGCCTACTTACAGAACTGAAATTGGGCCACCTATGGGACAACAATGATCCAACCTGCTTCCCCTCAAAGGAAAAGCTAAAAGACCTTTATTGGGAGATGATATACCTTGCAATATTTAGGGACAGTACAAGTGTAATGTTAACATCTCGCTTTTTAAACTTAAAAATGTACCCATCATACGAATGTTTTTGGGACCTAATAGAAAAACCGTATGATAGAAAACTGTATTTCCAATTTCGCATTGGTACATTACCACTAAATGCATTTAAGAAGCATTGGTCCCAGATATGGGATGAACATTGTCACTATTGCATTGGGGAAATTGAACACATCTCCCATTTTTTGTTTTGTTGCCCACTGTATTTGGCCCCCAGACGTAAGTGGCTAAAACCGGTGTGTCTAAAGTTGGGAACCCGAAACCAAGCCGAAGCCCTTAGGATACTTGAATCTGATTGCACAACATTGTATGTGGTTGGTGTAGCAAAGTATTTGGCATGGTCGTGGCTAATTCGTACCCGATCATTATTGGCTACTGTATCACAATGAAATTATGTATATCCATAAACTGTTCTATTGCAACAAACTGTATGTTTTTAAACCTATGAAATGTGTTTCTCAAATTGTAATAATGTGTTGTAATTTTATGATCTTTTATTACGCTTATTCGACATCAAATGTTTAATGTGGATTTTTAGAAGTATTTTTATAAGTAGTATTTATTGTATAGGGTTAGGTGAATGCTTTTATGACAAAATGTCGAATAAAGCTTATAAATTGATTGAAAAATTGATTGCATGTGGGCCCTAGGCCCTACGACTTTATATTGTGCGGTGGATTTCGGATGCAGACATGTCACCGGAGGCAGCGGTTTGGGGCTTGCACATGTAGCTTTGTCTTCACCCACTCAATTCATGAGGGGAGTGGCCAGTGCCATCATAAGCACAGTCAACATGGGTGTGTGACTGCTAACTGCACGCCCCTGGATGTGGTTCGGTGCTGTGCATCTGCATGTGCATCTGCATGTGTCTCTATGGCAGCGTGGGTCTCCTTAGTGGGGTGTGGGTGGGCCCTGAAGGGTGATAGACCCCTAAGTATGTGTCCTGGTTCGCATTCCATGAGTTTGCCACCCACCCACACCCGTTGGGCCATCTCCTTTTGTAGTGCCGACACATGCTATTGGGGTGCCATGTGTCGGTGGGTAAAGTGTTGTGAGCCAGTTGTGCCTGCCGGTGCTTCCTGCTGTGTGGTCTGTTGCAGGCTATGTGTTCTGATCTGAGTAGCTTGGCTGTCCGGGTCCTGGTAATGGGTTGGTGGGATATCCATGTGCTGTTTTAGGGCGTCGCTGTCGACGGTGTGGTGGCCGTCTCCGGTATCACAGATGCATTGTATTATGTGCTCTTCTGCAGGTGTTGTGTGCCCCTCTGCCATGTGAAGAGACGGTGTGTGTTGCCTTTGTGTTGACATATATATTTTGGTGCATTGTGCTAGTTTGTATGCAGACTGTATGGCAGTGTACATTGTGACTGTTTGAGGGGTGCTGGATTCGTCTGCGGGTAAGTGGACATTTGGACTACATGATGAATATTGAGGTTGTACACGTACATTACAATTTCACTGTTACCGGCTCTGTCAGCTGTAGTGGGCATGTTTCTGTGCATGAACAGAGCCAGTTGTGTCCTCTATTCTGCAGTGTCGGCAATGTGCATAGTTCCACGTTGTTGTCAATGTGGGTGTGCTGTTCGTGCTATGTGTGTGTGATGTAATGTGCGATGGGGATCTGGGACATGATCCTCGGTGTTAGTGGGTGTGCAGTGTGCTACGCCTCGTTGTGCATGTGTGCCATTGTGCCCATCTCCCCCCGTTACCCCAGGCCCTGTTCGCTGCATTCCCTGTTGGTGTTGTGTCTGGTCCTCTCGAGCTGTGCTGCACTCCCTACTCCTTGCAATGTCTCCGCACTGATTACTATGGGCTGGGTTTCCTCCAGCTCCTCCAGTGGCGCTGGACTGCCACCTCCTTTCGCAGTTGCTGCCTTCCTGTTGGCAGCGGGTTGGTGCCTGGTTTAGGTAGTCACGCCATGTTGTCGCCTATTGGCCTCCTGGATTGGCCTCCTCGGCACTCCGTCTGTATTCCAGGTGGTCTGCTTGTGGGTCAGTTGCTGTTAGTGTTCTGTCACCTCCGTGACGCTGGTCTTGTTTTCCTGCCGTCTGCACCCCGTCTTCCTCTCCCTCTTCTCCTTGGCCTTCCCCGACCCCGTTGTTTCTGGCTGGTGGTCTGTGGAGGTTGTGGGGTGCGAGTGGACCTCTGCCCTGGGTCAGGGTGCATCCATGTTGCTGCGTGCTTCGGTTTCTGGTGTATTTTTCCCGGGGTTTTTATGGTGCATTGTCCCATCAGACGCATGTAGTTTGCAGGCCTGTGGCTGGTTTTCTCTGATTTTTGTATCACGATTGGCCTTATTGCATGTTTTTTTGTGTTTGCTTTTTGCATTTTTGCAGCGTGGTGTTGATTTTCGCGCTGATCTTTTATATGTTTTCAGATGGCTATTTTATGCTTCCACATTGTTGTGAATTCCACGTTGACACAGGGTTATTTTCCCGCTATGGGCTGCAATGTTGTAAGTTGCATTACGCTACTCTTGCGGTAGTTATCACACGTTCTTGTGAATATATTCCTTTTGTTTTTTGTTGTGGGATTAAAATGAGTTCATGACTTGCTAAACAGACCTTCCTTTAACATTTTAAATGCCTATTTTGAATGTTGTGTGTACAAAATATATACCCTAGCCAAATAAACTAATTGTTTTTTTTCCTTTCTAGAAGGACTTTAAAAAACAATTGCTTGAAACACATATTGTCGAGTCTATGAAAAGTTTGATCTTATTCCGTGGACACGGCTGAAGTCTGACCATATGCAGGCACAAGGCATGACAAAAACGTGTGTCAATAATTTGCACGATGTTTTCACTGAAAACAATAATTGCGCACACAGAGGATTACATGCGAGGAGAACATTACGGTAGCATTCTACTGTGTTGCTAAATATTGGTGAATTGTATAGATAGACACCAATTGTCTGGTTCCTATAACTCGTGAATTTTGCAGCAAGACATGGGTAATTGGAATCCCACTCATATCTGCTACTTGGCATCCAAAAAGGACAACATGTTATTTATCAGAATTCTCCCTAGGGCTGGCTATCTATGGCCATGGAGTTGGTGAAGGTTCTGAAAATAATAAGAGAAGTGAGACTAGAAAATCAGGATTATGTTATGCTATTTTATGTATCTTGGTGACGAAAGAAGTCATTCTAATGTGTGATTTACGACGTTTTATATATGTCAGATGGATAGATGTAGCCCACTTTCACATGTAAGCTTGTTGAATTTTGAGGTGTCCAGAAGAGAAAACGCTCTGCCTCCCAGCTCTGCCTGCTGAATCCGGGGAATCTCGGCAGAATCTGAGGCTGTGAAAGGTCACTTCAATTATTTTCCCACTAAACCACGTACCCTGATGTTCTGTTTGTCTGAGGATGTCTGCAACAGATCAGCTGAGCTGAGTGTTTGTGAATTTTCATGGGTGTACCAGGGAGTCCACCAGTGAGGTGACTACAGTTGTCACTATAAAATATGGGATGCTCCCAAAGATGGCCAATCCATCAACGAAACCAGAAAGTCATGTAAAGATTGTAAGGAATGACATGAATCTATTTTTCTGTTGATAAATTAATGCCATTAATGAGTGAACACACTGATCAAAGTCTGCGCCTTCGGCTCCCTGAGTGGGTTTGAGTAAGGACAGCTTTGTCCCAGGTGTGAATACATCTTTCCTAACTAAGATCAACCTAAAAGTAAGATACAAGATGGGAGAAGGGAAGGATCCTCCCGGGGCGTCACGACACTGGCAGCCGCAGGGAGTTCTATGAACAGGGCCTCCAATTAACTAAAACAGTCTGATGACAGTGTCCCAGAAGGCCAATCAGCATTTAGTACTGTAACTTCTTTCATTTAATGAGGGGAAAGTGTCATGCCTTGGCTCCCATCCAGAGAACAAGCTGGATAAACTGGGGAATTCATTAACACATTCAGATTTGCACTCATTGCTCCTCGCCAATTAGTTAGGGCAATGTTATTTCAGAATTACACAGCATGTCATAATGTATGTTAATTAACGAAGATGTTACGCGTTTTACAAGTTTACCACAGTTCACCCCTTATTGGTGCATACCTTTGAGTAAAGTTACTCATAGAAGGACGAATAGGTTTAGCAGGTCAAGGCCATGCAATAGGGTTGGTCTGGTCCTGCCCATTCACACACATGCGTCTTTCATGTGCTACTAACTTGAATTGTAATCTTCGAATTTATGGCTCCGGTCTCTAGAAATATGTGAAATGAATGATTGCAAATGTTTGCCATATGTTTTTTTCAATTCAATCTACCCCTTGTGATGTCATCGGTTGACTGTCACCCCTCTGTGGTCTCGATTTCCTCCCTGATTGTTTTTCAGTCTCAAATATTAGCAGTGACCACTTTTTATGTCTATATTGTAAAGTCTCACCATTAGTGGATGCATGATTCAACAGGGTAAACATAGTTTATTAGTTTAGGTCCCTTATGTTACCTCATTTTTAAAGGTTTGACTCCAGATGTCGCAATAACTTAACTTTGGCTGCTAATCTGTGTCACCCTGTTATGATTTATTGACTTGACGTCTGTCCTGGCTGCCACAATGAGTGTTACAACCTTAATGGTCGGGCTAAGTGCCTTTATTGAGTGTAGCTTCCATGTCTGCACTCCTGGTAAAGTAAGATTCGCTTTATGGTTTCTGTTGCAAGCCATGCAGCGGTGGGGGGCTAGGAAGTGGAGCTTATTTAGTGTATGTTACCCAGAGGTGAGTGCTTCATTAATAAATGATTTTTAGATGTTTGGAACCAAGGGCAGGCTACAGAACAGCATCGCCCATGAGTAATGATGCGCTTGACTTTTACCCCCAGTGCGCGCTGCAAGTATGTGTGCGCAACTGATGCCCACTGGAATGATACTCTGCACACCAGCATCTGGCTTCATCCCCATCACTTGTGATTTAACATTTCATTCAAATCCCCGCTTATCGTTAGGGACAGTATGACCACAACCTCACATAATAATTGTTTATTCAGAGACTTGCTGTAACTATCAAACCAGTATGCTCTAATAATTCATGCTAGTGCAACTGTGAAAGGCAAGCAGCATTCCAATGATTTAGAAAAATGTAAGGTAAGGGGCAAATGTACCTATATTTCACGCAGCACAAAAAGGCAACTGGCTACTTTGTGTGTAAGGGAGAGAGCAGAAAAAGGCCTTATCTACTAAAGAGATAAGGAATACCTTCCTGCACAAAAATATTCTTAAGAGGCAATTTCCTCTTTCTATGCATGATGCAGAAGTAGCGAGGAGAAATAAAGATATTTCTCCACTTTACACCCATCAGGTAAGTGCACCATTTTGGCACAAACCCAGGTCTTCAAGTCTTTGTAAATCTGGGTTTGCTCCAAAACACATAGATGGATGCACAGGAAGGCTCATGCACCACCCATGCAATACCTAACAAACACAAAGTAATGGAAGGACGTACTGTGCACTGCCTTGCTTTATGTTTGTATTTACTAAACCATAAAAAGCCATACAAATCAACTTTGTGATTTAAGGCGTGATTAGGATGCTGGTCGGACTTATGTTCAACCGCCATCCTGTTGGGAAAGGGCTGTAAAATAACCCTGCTATCTCCAGTTTGGGACATGCTACTGGAATAATTCAAACACTAGTTTTAACATTTATTAAGAATTTTATTCAATGCTGTTGCACCTGGCCCTCCCTGCAGGGTCACCACCATACTTTATGCCTTTTTCCCTTCCACGTTTTGCAGAATTTGTTTTTGATGGTCATAGGACTTTGTGCACTTAACCATTACTGCCCAGTGTGAAAGTGCTTGTGCTCTCTCCTTAAAACATGGTACAACTGGCTTATACCCAAGTGGCATATTTCATTTACTTATAAACCCCTAGTAAAAGGTTACCTCATGTACCCAAGGCCTGTAAATAAATGTCACTAATGGGTCTGAAGCACTGATTGTGCTACCCACTTCAGTAGCCCTTTAAACCTGTCTCAAGCCTGCCACTGTAGCCTGAATGCAGTTTTAAACTGCCATCTTGACTTGGCATGTAAACCCTTTTGCCAACCCTTAAACTCCCTGTTTATTACATATAAGTCCCCCCCCCAAAAAAGGACCTTGGAAACCCATAGGCCAAGGTGCTATGTAATTAAAAGTTTGTACATGTACATTTAAGTTTCACATGTCATGGTAATGAAAAACTCCTAGATTTGTTTTTCACTACTGTGAGACCTACTTCTCCAATAGAACAATATTGGAGATTACTTATTACATTTAATAGGCTGTAATTTTCAAATGGGAGCTGGTGGCTATGTCAAGGGTGGTGTAGATGAAAATGTAATGATAAACCCTCTTTAATGGTAAAGTCGGATTTTTAATTACAATTTTGAAAATGCCACTTCTAGAAACTGCCATTTTCCTGCCCTTGTCCCTTTTGTGCATGTAGCCTGTCTTGGGAAAAATGACTCAGTGTAGCTGACAGACTTTGTGAATTCGTCTCAGACAGTCACACAATAGAGGCATTAAGTGTGCCTGCATGACCCATCTGCTGACTGGATGGGGAGCTGAGCAAGACCCGCTTACAACTGACTAGCCTGTGATCTGCCTTTATGCATAGGGCCTAACAACCCTGCATTGGGAGCTTGTGGCCAGGGCAGGGAATTTCATGCTCTTCAGCACCACTCTCTAGAAACTTCCCCCACCTTCCAGATCCAGGGTGTAGATCGTAGAAATCTTCACCGCGATTTCAATCCAAGGCTATGACAGCGCTCCCTCCTTGGACACCTCCAGCAGCCTTGCTCCACTGAACTTCACCTTCTCTGACATTTTTCATGAAGACTTTTTTTAAGTCAGAAGGTAATCACTGACTGGGCCCAATCCACTTCTTGCATACGAACCGTGCTCTGTCATGGTCAGCCTTAACTTTCAGCTTTGACACGTCTTGCGCAACGAGATGTCCAGGGCTGGTGCCTAAAACTTTTAGGCTCTAGTTAATAAAAAATAAAAAAATTCATAAGTCAGGTACTACTGATTGGATTTTTGTTGTTTTGGTGACAAATCATATATTACATTTACTCTATTTTTTATTATTAGTTTGGGATTTTTCATGTGTTGTGTTCGCACTTTATTGCTGTTTCTATACTGGATAAATACTTTATACATAGCCTCTAAGTTAAACCTGGCTGATTTTTTATGTCATACTATCCAGGGTTATGCACAGGTTAATTTAGTGACTTTTTGTGATTCACCCTGCAAGAGTTTGTGGCTGTTGCTTGACCAGGGTTCACACTCCTGTCAAACAACCCAATTTCTCATAAAAGCTGAAGATTACATTATAATAAATATTTAGGAAAACTGGCTTTTTAAAAATTACTCTTTTCCTGACTGAGCATCCAGTAAGCTAATTACTATTAGTCTGCTGGGGATGTATGTCATTACAACGCATGCTTTTTCCACGCATGCCTTTACAACGCAGGTTTTACAACGCAAGTTGTTACAACGACTTGTGTTGGGGGGCGCTGGATAGTGCATAGTTTAATTTACTATTCCAACTCCAGTCCCCGTGGATAGTAGGGAAGGTTTTGGATAGTAAATTAAACTATTCCCTATCCTACAGCGCCCTCCAGCGCAAGTCGTTGTAACGACTTGCGTTGTAATTCCTGCGTTGTAAAGGTACTGCGTGGAAAAAGTTTCGTTGTAAAGGATGTTTCCCGTCTGCTGGCTGATGGCCCTGCCAGTGCTTCCCCTTAATGACATTTGAAAAGTGCTCCCAGAGCAGGCACAATGGCTTGGGCCTCTTCACAGGAAGATATGGTTTGAGGTAGCCAGAATCCAGGAACCTCACAAAATTGAAGCCTGCCCATTCATAGCTAAGGGGAAACATCACTTACAACGAAACTTTTACAACGCACTACCATTACAACGCGGTCATTACAACGCAAACTATTACAACGCATTGCGCTGGGGGGCGCTCTAGGATAGGGAATAGGTTAATTTACTATCCAATAACCTTCCCTAGTGTCCACGGGGACTGGAGTTGGAATAGTAAATTAAACTATTCACTATCCAACACCCAAAAGCGCCATGCGTTGTAATGGTATGGAATGTAAAAACCGCGTTGTAAAGGCAGGCATTGTAATAGCCTGCGTTGTAACGTCATACATCCATAGCTAAGTGTAAAGAGAGACCTTGATAAAATAGCCTTGTGTTCCATTGGCCTCTGTAGCCAATTTGCCACAAGTCTAATGGGAGGGGATGTCATGTGTCCTAGTTAGGCCCATGTAGAAACGCTGCCATCTTTTACAATAAATACGTTTCTTAATTTGCCTTTCCTTTTACATACATTTGCATGTGTGACAATGCTGGATTAGTTCATCTAAAATTGCTTCATTTGCAGATTCCACTTTGCAAGACCATTATCACGACTCCTTGAACTCCATGTACAAGGCCTCAACACACATTGTGCAAATGTTGTTCTATTTTTCATCGCCGCGGCGGCACAGCTATCTATAGATCATAACAATGCTGGGCTGCCTAAGGATTTGCAAGGATGCTTTTCAATATAGATAAACAGGCATTTCTGGGTTTAGTAAGAGGAGCGCTTTGCTGTCATTGGTGAGGTCTCTACATGCTGAAGCTTCAACCCAGCAGCTTGCTAATATCTCTGTGACGGGTGTCCAGCTTGTGACCAAGGCAGGGACATACATTCTTTCCCTTCAGGTAGCTGGGAGTGGATCATCCAGCACAGGGATTCTTGGCAGAACACACGCCCTAGGCACTTAAGGTTAGGGGACCCATAGCAGGAGTAAACCGAATTTCTATATTGTTTTATATGCCTGCATATATACATTGTCTTAGCACAATGGTGGAACGTTTTATTCCGTTCAGTCTCCTAGTACTTCTAATAACTTTTATTTGCTTCATTGTAGATAATATATTCTATACAAGAATCATGTTTGTTCAATAAAAATTGAAAATGTCCCACTGTGTCAGTGGCAGCTGGTAGGAAATGGTGGTGGAAGGTTCACTGGGGGTCTAGAAAAAAAAAGAACACTACCTGCTTGTCGCCGGTCTCCAGCGCAGCCTCTTCTTCATCCTCGCTGTTCTCCTGCCAGCACCCAGGTTCCTCTAAGCCAATCACGACGCCACTGTCACCCTGACAGCAGCATCTTGATTGTTCTGAGCACAGTGGTATCGGTGCTTAGATGGGAACTATCAGCCTGTGCATGTTCTCCACCCAGGCTGTGCATTAGAGTCGTGAGGAGAACATGCTAAGTGCGCATGACAGTTTGTCCGGCCCAAGACTGCCGGCAAAACTGCCATGTGCACTAAGGTGCAGCAACCACTGCTCCTCCCTCTGGCTCCATGGGAGCCCAGCCCCACCCAACCCTGCCCAGACCTGGCTGCAAGATACTACAAATAAAATAATAACTTCTGTTATTATCATTTTAGCCTTAGCGGAGGAGCCGCCACTGCACTGTGTATTCCTTGTATATTTCTCGGAGCGTACGAGAGCATGAGTGACGGGACAAGAAGGTACTAGATCTGTTTCCATTATTCCTGGGGGATCGGGGTTCTCATGTTCAGTGGTTGAATTAACCATTTGCTACCTGTCTAGGTTTAGGGGTACTCATGGTTTCACTGTGAGCTAGCTGGTCTATAGGACAACATAGCCTGAGGGGGTGCATAGTCTGGCATCATCCCAATGGTTATGCTGTCCACAAAAGCGCAGTTCCTACCAAAAGGGTGGAAACTACAGAAGAGGGAAGCTGGTCCCACAACCAGTTTGAGACAGCAGAGTCGGAGGAGACTGCTCCTTTCCATAAACACACCTCTGGTTGGCACACACACTCCTTATAGGGGAAGAAGAATTCTATCTTTGACAGAAATAGTGCACTGTGGGATAGTAAGGGAAACAGGGTGTGCTGTAAAAGTGAGAGGGTTTGTCTATTGGAACATTTTGCTCATTAGTTATGGAATGTCCAGGGGACACCCCATCAACTGGCCAGTGAAAGCTACAAAGATGGACCCTCTCTCACAGCCCATCAGAACAATATTTGGACCTGAGGAAGAACAAAAGAGGACTAGACCTTCTGTTTGAGACCTTTGTGGAGACCTGCAGGCCCGCACCTGATTCCACCTGTAGCCAGAACTAAGAATTAGAGCCCAAGGGTCAGTTGGCTAACCACCTTTGTGGCTACAGGGACACAAATAACCACAAGAAGCCTATTTCCTGAAGTGCCCAGCTGACCAGTAGCAACTGAAACTGGCCTGCACCCTTATGGTGACCTCTGCAGGAGTGAGCCCTGACCCCTGAGTGCTGTCCTTAAGTCCTGAAAAGTTGGGACTTAGACAATTGTTAGACAATTGTTGGCGCGAATGAGGATGTAAAATTGTCCTAAAAATGAGTCCTACTTTATGTCTTCTGAAATGTCAATGTGACTAGGCCCCTTTATATTTCATGCAAACGAAAATATTGTACTTGGGCTTGGGGGAATGCTCTATGAAGCAGTGATAAAAACGGACACATTTTGCACCGCAAGCTCATCCTTTAAGACTTGTTCGGAGTTTTCTGTCAGATTCAGCGCGGCCGAAGCTCATATTTTAAATCTAGAGGATGAGCTTGCGGTGCAAAAAGTGGTGCCTGAATCCCTCCGTAGTATGAAAGATGACACCCAATGGAAGTTAGAGGACTTAGAGAACCGTGCACGAAGATCTAATCTGAGAGTACTGCAGATTCCTGAGGGGTGGGAAGAGCAGGACTCTCGCAAGGACTCTCACAAATTTATTGCTGATCTGTTTACAGATGCCTTTCCCGAGCTCACTAGATGAGATTGGAATAGGGAAATTGAGGGGGCGCAACGTTTTCCATTTAATATCGATTTCCTTTAATAGCTTTTTAGCACGGCCGGACAAAAAAAGGGCAGGGAAGGATTTTGAGTTTTTTGTTCAGCCAGATTTTTGCCAAGATGGGGCTGGAGGATGGGGGGTGGAGGGGGCAAATAGGGGAAAATTGTCACAGTATCAGATTGGGTAAATTTGGTGTTGGTAACAGAAGAAATGCTGTATTGGTTAAAATACTAGTAAAAGTTGGTTTATGTAATATATTTTTGATTTCTTTTCTATGGCTTGCAGGGGACTGAAATGTTGTTCTTTAAATGTGTGCGGCCTCAATAATTATAATAAAAGAAAGAGAGTCTTGGCTGAATTGCGACTGATCCAACCGAATCTACTGTGTATTCAAGAAACTCACGCCCCCTTGGGGAAACGATCTGTATTGACAGGCCTAGGGTTTACACTTCTTGCAGCGTCACAACGTCACAACAGACCTCAATGACACGGAGGGTAGCAATAATGGCTAAATCTGCCATTCAAAATACTGGTCATGTTTTGGTGGATAAACTAGGGAGATGGGCAATTGTGGAAGGTGCCCTTGCTGGATCTAAGTTTACAGTTTGTACTGTGTATGGGTCTAACTTGGATGAACCGTTCTTCTTAGGAGAATTAAATATTGAACTTGCCCTGTGGCCAATGCCGTTAGTGCTGTGCGGAGACTTTAATATTAATTTGGTCAATAAAGGACTACAAAAGGGAAGGCAAGGATATACAGGACGCAAACCTAGAGTGTTTCAGGCATTATTTAACCTGTTGAAAGATCATGGGTTGGTAGATGCATGGGACAACCTTCAGACATCAGCACCTGGGTACACGTTTTATTCCTTCCTTCATCAGAAACTGGTCCGCTTGGACTATTTTTGTATATCAACTGGGCTGCTTCCTGGGGCCCAGGTGCAGATATACCCGAATATTACCTCTGATCATGCTCCTATAGCACTGGAAATTTCGGTATTTTCAATCGAATGTGTGCCAAGAACCTTTACATTTGATAGGAAATTGCTCCTTGATAATGGTTTTAAGGAACATATGCAGAAATGGATGAAAGAGTTTTTTGAGAATAATAAGCACTCGGTCCCAGTTCCAGTGCTGTGAGATGCCTTTAAGGCCTGTCTCAGAGGGGAAGTAATGAGCTTTGGTTTACATCATAAAAAAGCGAAAGTGGAACTACAAGAATTATATCTACAGTTGACACTAGCTGAGGAAAAGTTGACACAGGGAATCGCACAGCGTAAGGATGTTGAGGGATTGGAATCTGACACTGCACGGTGCCGGGCTAATATTAATACTCTCTGGAATAAGGAGAATGCCAGGAAATATTTGATCCATAAAAGGGAATGCCACAAGTACGGTGAGGCGGTGGGCCGATGTTTGGCGCTCCGAATGCGAATGAAAGAGTCATCGCAGAGAATTACTAGTCTTATGGACACTTCAGGCTCAATTGTGACTGAACCTCTGGGTATTCTTGCAGTCTTCCATTAGTTTTATACTGATTTGTACACCCAGAAACCATCGGCTAATGTGAATAATATGTTATCAATGGGTGAATCCGTGCAGCTAGATCAGGAAGAGATTTAGAGAATTAGATAATGCTATTACTATGGATGAATTAGAGATGGCTGTTAATGGCTTAGCGGCTGGGAAAGCTGCCGGCCCGGACAAGCTCCCTGGGGAGCTGTATAGGGTATTTTTCCAAGACCTAAAGGAGGAGATGTTAGAGATGGTATGTGCTGCACAAGATGGTCATGCACCCAAGACATGGTATGAAGCCACTATTGTGGTTTTAAAAAAAAAGGGAAACCACTTCAGAACCCGGGGTCTTACCGCCCGATTTCCTTGGTTTATTGTGATGGGAAAATATACGCTAAAATACTGGCGAACCGACTGGCAAAAGTTATATCTCCCTTAGTTTCTCTCCGTCAACACGGCTTTATCCCCTTGCGAGGGACAGTGGCCCATGTGAATAAAGTGGTGACATTGTTTGATATTGCGCAGGCTGAGGGGAGGGATCTCGGATTCATTTTGTTAGATGCTGAGAAAGCATTTGATTGCGTGGCTTGGGACTACTTATGGCAGATCGTGGATCAGACAGGATTGGGGAAAGGGTTTATCAAGGCGCTTCAGGTATCATATAAGTCACCAGTAGCTAGGATATGTGTAGAGGGGGGGAGTGTTGGAACCTGTGAAAATAACTAGAGGAACTCGACAGGGGTGCCCATGCTCCCCCCTATTATTTGCTCTCTACATTAATCCTTTGTTGATATGTTGGATAGTAGTCCCCTATTGAGACCGTTTATCGTTCGGGAATTTCAACACTCTGTTTTTGCTTATGCGGATGATATAGCTGTTGCTACCATTGATCCGGCTATGGCGATTATAGAAGTAGAACGTTTAGCACAAGAATTTGGAAATGTATCTTGTTACAAGCTTAATAAGACAAAAACACATGTCCGGGGACCCAAGATCTGTCAAGGAGGTAACATATTTAGGGATAAAGATCCAGGCATCTATGAAAGAATTAGTGGAAGCTAATTGGTTGGAAATTATGCTTAAGATCAAAGAATCTCTAGCGAGATGGGGGCATCTCCAACTTACATTAGTGGGCAGAGGCAATATTTTAAAAATTATTATCCTACCATCCAAGGTTCTATATTTTTTTAGATCTGTCCCTTTAGAGGTTACTGGGGTACAATTGCATCAACTGCAAACCGTCTGTGCTAAATTTTTGTGTGCTCCAGGTAGACCTAAAAGAGCTACACGGTTTATGACATTACTGAGGGAAAGGGGGGGCTGGTCAATACCCGACTTTACATTTTATTATTATGTATGTTTTTTGCTTAAAATGTGTATATTGCTGAATGGAGAAGAGGCCAGTAACATAGCAGAAGCCCCTTCAATGTTTCATGTGTTACTGGGGGCGGAAGCTAAAAGCTGTTTGTTTAAGGAAATTGATGGTAGCTACTACAGGAGGACACGTTTTACGATCATGGAGGCTGTCTTTAAAGTTTGGAAAGTTATTCATAAAAAGTTTTCTTTAGAAGGGATAACGCTTTATACCCCGACTAGTGCCCAAAGCATTTTTCCCTCTATTTTCTGGGACAATGTGGTTAATAATGGAGAGGTAAGGGCATCTTGCAAATTGGTGATTTTTATGAGAGGGAGGGGGGTTTCTTTCGTTTTCAGATTTTGCCAGACAATGTGGTATACCTAGAACTCAGTTTTTTAAGTTTCTTCAGATCCGGGATTTTCTATGTAGGAAAAACCTGGCACCGATGCAGCACAATCTAATAGAATCAATTAGGCGCAAGGAGAGAATAGAGGCTTTGTATAAAATTCTATTATCTTCTAAGCCCGATGACTTGGAAAAACATAATCTTACATGGGCCAATGTTTTGGGTGAACTTGAGGTGTTATTAGAGAAGGCTATTATAATTGCTAAAGAAACATTTCTGTCGGCGAATCTGAAGACAGTTTTTTAAAACGGCACTCAATTTATATCATACCCCTGCAAAGATGTTGAAATGGGGTGGGAGGCAAGATGGCAAGTGCTTTTGCTGTGGGAGTGATAATGCTGATTGTTTACATGTTTTTTATGCTTGCTATAAGGTATCGTTCGATTTTAATAATATTGAAATGTTTTTGTCACTAATTGATGGGATGACTGTTAAAATCACTGCAGCTATAATGTTATTAGGTACTGGGCCCGAATTAGAACTCGGGAAACCAATGTATAAACACCGTTATTTATTGTTTTTGGCCATGGCTGTTGCCCGATTTAATAATGCTGCATATTGGTTGCAAGCAGAGCCCCCTGTTTTTGAAGCATGGCGAGCTAGAATGTATAATATTTATAATTTAGCTTATTTTTTGCTAAAGGTTCAAGGAAGCTAAAGATGGGTATTCATATTTGGGGGGCTTTTCATGATTATATGGTTAAAGAATGATGATACAATCTGATATTGTAAATCAATAAAAATGTATTAAAAAAACCTGACACATTTTAATTCTATATATATTATGAATCATTGATAGCCAGGCAGCAATTTCAAGTAGGGATGTGCAAAGTTATGAAGACTTTTTTCTCACATACGTCTGATATTTCTTGCAAAAGCAATGAAAACTATGCAAGCATTTTGTGAGTGTAACTTGTGTTGAGCCATTTGCATGGAAAAGCTAAGCAAGGTATGCAATTGCATAGAAAATGAACATGAATTACCAGAGTAAAATGCCCACAAAATATTTCTGAAGGTACCTGAGCAGGATAAGTGTTAGGACATGACACACTTTGGGTGGTATTTCCCTAGATTCTTTGCTCTTTTTCTCATGGGATTTGCTGATTCTCTTTTAGTGGTCTTAGGGCCCGTGGACTTTTTCCTACCGTAAATGCAGTGTCAAAGTTTAGGAAGTGGTGCTTATCTGATGTTTTTAAGCATAGATCAAGCCTGTCATTGCAGGTCTGTGTGTGCGATTTTTCACTTATGCTCAGGTTGGCCTTTTTAAATCACTGGCCTTTTGTAAAGGGACATTTCACAACCACTAGGGCACCCCTGAGGTAAGTCTTAAGGGGTGAAGCAAGTGGTAGTTGAAAGGCAGGGTTGGTACACATGTGAGTTTACTGCCCAGGTAGTGAAAAATACCCATGTGCAGTTTCACTACTTGTGAGGTTTACTCTTCCCATAGGTTAACATAGGGGGATGGAAATTACTTCAAGCTGCAATAGTGGCTTACAGTGGAGCTGCCTCATCATGTTTCCTGTCATTGAATTCCCAATGACAATTCATCTCCTGTGATAAAGAGGGATTTGTCATTAATAGCTTAGAAATGCCATTTCTAGCATGTGCTAAAATCACAACAAATGGCCAGTACTGACGTATGATCACAAGCCATACAAATATTCGCAAGACCACTCTATTCAATAATAGTGACCGCTATTTACCTAACTTTTATTTTTTAGAATTGACACACTCAGAAGGAACGATAAAAAATGAAAATTCAATAATACACATTGTACCACCCAGCGTACATAAAAAACATATACATACATTCAAATTAGACTAATCACATGAAAGATATTTGTACAATTCACATATGCATAACACAACAATCAAAATAAATATTAAACAGTTTTAATTTAACCAAGCCTAAGCTGAGTAGCAACAATAATGTGGGTCAACTCAATCTAGATTTCTTTGATCCTGTAACCAATGGGCACCGCAACCTACCAATGCCCTACTAGTGCCACCAGGAGGAACCATCAAAACCTTGCCTATTTGACCCTGGTTGCATTGTAGTCCAATAATGCTTGTTAGGTGCGCTAATGTCGACATGTTTCGAACCCGCACGTCTCTTTCTGAGTTCTCTTCAGGACTCAGAACTGCAAAAGAAACAAAAAACCACAATGGATACCTGTGCATCACAAGACGCAGTGGTAGTTGTATGTTGTGCAGCTCCATCACATCGATTAAAAAAGATGGCACCTTAATACAAGTTAGCATATCATATGGGGACAATGAATAACAGGGGACAGAATCCAGAGTCATCTTTCCTCCTTATGCATATAGAAAATAGAAAATAGAAACAGAAACAGAGACTGCTATATTTAATCTGGAGACTGATATACTCCAAACTCACACTGATTCCTCGGAACACCTCCGCTGACGTTAATGCAAACCGACCATCGAGGAATTTCTAAGGGACCAGATTCCAATTCAGTATCCATTTTCACATATAAAATAGGAATAACAACTTGTCAATCTCTCTTGTATTTCCATACTGATCATCATCACTCATGACCGGGAACAGCTCCCCTGTGCCGTTGGTTGTAGTTTTCACTGTAAGTTGTCCCATCTTCATTTTGACAATGTTTAATCCTTCTGCTGTAGGACATACCAACAGAGGCCTTTCTCAAATTCCGTTTGACAGACCAACAACCATGTGAGACCTCTTGCTTACCATAGATGGCATAGTTGCCCAGCCAGTTAGGTCTTCTTTATCAACCTCCCTGTGGCTGTGGGTGGTCCAGAACTAAAAGTAATAATTTGACTTTGACCCACACCAAGAGAGAAATGGAAAAAGAGAAAAAAGGAGCAAGAGAGTGTTAGGAAAGCAGAGCCAAAGGGAGAAAGTCATTATGTCAGGTAGTGAAGGGTAGTGGAAATAAGCAGCTAGAGGTGGAACAAGACAAAGCAGCCTTGGTATTCAGCAACCATGGCTTTACGTGGTGCTGGTGGCAGGCCTTTACAAATAATTCTAGTCCTCTACAGTTATTTACAAGTTAAACACGGACTTTAGCGTCAATTACTTGAGGCAGAGGCTAATAGGAAGACAGTGAAGAAACTGGCTGTGTTCACCTCTTCCCTATTTTCACTAAGTTCGTTTACTTCCTCCTGAGCGTGTAGGCTATTCCCTTTGGTCTTTTATCTGTTTCTCATTTTCAATAAGCCTCGTCGTCTATCCCTTTTTGTTGTCTTTATCTGTTTTCTCATTTCCAGTAAGCCTCATTGTCTTTGTAATCTGTCTAAAGCACATTTTAGGCATCATTTTGCTAAATTACATGCGGCCACGGAAGCCTATATGTTGGGCATGTTTATAATATGTGCCCACATTGCCCAGCTCAACTAAAATGTGGAACAAGTCACTCTACATGTTTGTGGTTGACTGGTACCATTAGCAATCTCAGGCTCGAAGTCTGAAACTGTGACTATTTGGAAAATAAGACATTTAACAGTTGTTTGGCTTGTTACACTGAGTTCATAGGGTTATCACTGATCAAAGTCCGCCAAAGTTAGTTCACACAGTTTTACTGGGTTATCAGTGCACAAAGTTGACCAAGGTTTTTGAACTAATCGTAACTCACTGTAAGCACAAATTATCAGGGCAAAATCTTTGTCAATGTTAAACAAAGTCAAGGCCCTGTTCTGTGCTCACAGAATCGAAACGTTCTCGTTATCTGAGCTCTCCAAGGACTCTGGAAGGTACCATTTGGTGAATGCCGGAGGCCACGGACTCAGAGGCGCTGGAAGCAGCAGTTTGGCTGTGTTGCAACACCCCCGAAATAACCATGCAGCATTTGAAAAGTTGAATGAGCAATAAAGGTGCCTTTAAATTCAGTTGTAATCTTGTCACAGAGGTCAAAGGTTACGCCCTGTCTTCTAACACATTGCTGTTTAGTCTTCTAACATGGAGATTGGTGTTTGCTTTTCTTTCTCTGACTGCAAGGTGACAGGGTTTTGTAATATGAACTATAAGACAATATTGCTGACTGTGAAAGGAATGGCTGGGGGATGTTCATTTGTTTTCTAACACAACACAAGTTGAATTGTAGAAATCTTTCAAAATGGACCAGCAGTTAGGAAAGCACAAATGAAGCAATTTCTTTTGTAATTCCGAACGGTGATGGAAACACATATTGTATTGGGATCAAAACAAATCAAGACGCTTTACACGGTGATAGGCAAATGATAAATCTTCAATGAAACCCGATTTTCACACTTTGTTTGTGCACTGCCTAGGTTTATCAGCAAATGTGTCTGTGCAAATTGAGCTGCCATGTCAATGGAAAATGTGCTGTCTGTAATTAACAGCGTACTACTACTTTAGGAATATATTTGCAACAGTGTGCTCCAAAATGCACCACCGGCTACATATCACAGTCTTACCACTCTTCTGCTGATTGGGCGTGGCTCATTTGATACACTTGTGCTGAGTGCCGTAGCTATACATGTATATTGGTAGCAGTGAATTTCTATGAAAAATGTAACAACTTTACATGAATGCAGCTTATAAGAGTAAAAAGAAAAAAATAAACCAACATATGGAATGTTGTTGCTGAAAAATTATATTTTGGGGCATGGTCAACTGCACAGGATAGAGGACTTGATCTAAAGAGGCTCTACTCAGCATCCGCTATCTGCCTGCATTGTACCCAACCCATCAGGCCAGCTCTGCCAGGAGGGCCCTCAATGTGAACGAGAGAGCCCCTTGGTATTGACAGCAATGGATGTGGGTCCCGGACCGCTGGGAGGGCAGCAGCACTGACATCCAAGGCACCCATGCAGGGGCATGGCCTGTGGATCTAGTAGTAGAAGCAGAGGCGGAGGCTGATTGCGGTGTTTGCTGTGCCGGTTCAGATTGATTGGCCCCTGGAGGAGTTCCTGTAACAGGAGCCACTTGTCCGGAGGCGAAGAAGCCCTCAGCATGACCCCCCCACCAGGGTACTATGAAGGATGTCTGGATTGGACTGGATTGGAAGAGGCTGGCTTCGGAGGTTGGCTGTGGGCCTCAGCCCCTAGACCTCTCCACCTCGACCATACGTGAGCAGCTTTGGTGGGCCCACGGAGCCATGGAGGAGAGGACAGACTGGGCGGCGTGGCCTGGGCTCCACAGGCGGCGGAGGATCAGCTAATTGGGTCCTATGAGCACAAGAAGACTAGACACAAGGTAGAAGATCTGCGGGGCGGAGGATCAGCTAATTGGGTCCTATGAGCACAAGAAGACTAGACACAAGATAGAAGATCTGCGGGGCATATTGTCAGGGTGGATTTGGCCCCCATCTTACCCTCTGAACTCTGGCTATGGACATCCTCTTGTACAGAGGGCCCTGGTGAGTGTGCTGCTGCCAGCAACATAAAGAGGGGGGCCCTGATCATTTTCCCCTCATCCATTCCTTCTGTGTTGGGATTGTGTGGTGCTGGACTTTCTGCACTTGGCCTTCCACCGCCTCTGCATGCTTGTGGCAACCTGGTCGCAGGGAGCGCTGGTGATGTTGAGGGCATAGGACGGACTGATAGACGCATGGCAACTCTTCCCTCGTGGTGACTTGGCACCCGTTGATGTGTGCCTCACACTGTACTGGGGGGCCTGCCTGAGTGAGTTGGTGAACTTTCAATCAATCAATCAATCAATACATTTATAAAGCTCGCTACTCACCCGCGAGGGTCTCAAGGCGCTGAAGGGGGGGCGCTACTGCTCGAATAGCCAGGTCTTGAGGTGTTGCCTGAAGGTGAGATGGTCCTGGGTCAGTCGTAGGTGTGCGGGGAGGGAGTTTCATGTCTTGGTTGCCAGGTAGGAGAATGATTTTCCTCCCGTGGTGGATCTGCGAATCCGTGGGACGTGGCGAGGGCGAGGCTGGCGGAGCGGAGCTGGCAGGTAGGCGTGTAGAAGGAGAGGCGGTTGTTGATGTATTCGGGGCCCATGTCGTGGAGTGCTTTGTGTGCGTGGGTGAGGAGCCTGAATGTGATCCTCTTGCTGACGGGGAGCCAGTGCAGGTCTCTCAGGTGGGCAGATATGTGGCTGTGGCGAGGGATGTCGAGGATGAGTCGTGCAGAGGTGTTCTGTATGTGCTGAAGACATTTCTGAAGTTTGGCTGTGGTTCCTGCGTAAAGGGCGTTCCCGTAGTCCAGTCGGCTGGTGACGAGGGCCTGGGTGACCGTCTATCTGGTTTCGGTAGGGATCCACTGGAAGATCTTTCGGAGCAGGCGCAGAGTGTTGAAGCATGAGGATGAGATGGCGCTGACTTGTTTGGTCATCGTGAGGGAGGAGTCCAGGATGAATCCCAGGTTGCGTGCGTGGTCCGTGGGTGTCAATGCGGTGCCCAGCGCTATGGGCCACCAGGAGTTGTCCCAGGCGGATGGGGTTTGTCCGAGGATGAGGACCTCCGTCTTGTCTGAGTTCAGTTTCAGCCGACTGTGTCAGGTACTAACCTGGCGCCTACCGAACTACGTTACCCATGATGCTCCGGCCCTAAACTACAGCTCCCATGCTCCTTTGCGGCGCTGTGGTTATAGCGCGGCTGGAAGTTGGAGCGGGTGTACGTGATTCTTCCTGTTTCCCGCGGATGCGCTGGCGGCTCGCTCGGCTGTGAGCTTCAAAGGCTGTGGAGATTCTGACGGTATTGCCGGCCTGAATTCTGCGTTCTGGTATAGTACCGCGCCTTTTATTAGGCGCACCGGTGTGGTTGCAAGCGAGCCTCTGCTCACTTGGAAGAGGCTGGGCATTTTTTCCGTCTCCATTGCGGGACTTAAGACTGTAGAGGGAGTGAGTGGCTACTCACTTCCAGCTGCTGCTTGGTGCAATTTGGATTTGTCTAGTGGCGGAATGTTGAGGGGGCTCCTTCACATTGCCGTCATGAACTCATGACAATAGGATATTACTAACGTTTGTGGACTACAAGTACCAAAGCGGAGGGCTGCAGTGCAGGAACTGCGCCCGGCCGTGTTTGGGGTTTTTTGACTATACGTGTGTTGTGGATTACAAGTACCAAAGCGGAGGGCTGCAGTGCAGGAACTGCGCCCTGCCGTGTTTGTTTTTTTTTGACTATACGTGTGTTGTGGATTACAAGTACCAAAGCGGACGGCGGTAGTGCTGGAACTACGCCCTGCCGTGTTTGGGGTGATTGATAACAGTAACTGCAATCAGGAACTCACCAGTGTTGTGGATGAAGGAATCCAACTAGCTGGTCTGATGTTACATTGGAGGTTGTTTGGAGCGGGTGGTTACTTCACATGGGGTAGGTCTCCTTCCTGAAAGGTGTATATACGATAGTTGCTGCTTCATACACGTTTTCTAATGCTGGCATTCATGTTATACAGGGAAGGAGAGAAGAAGGAGTGCAGGTTGGCTGGACGCTCAAAAGGGCAGCAAAAGGCAGGTGGCATAACTTCTAATGTTTTAGCGAGAATTGAATGAGAGTAGGTTTTATGAACTGTATTAACCTGTGCACCTTTCTTTTTACAGCTACCCTTTCCCAGCTGCTCCCTTCCTTTCCTTTCCTTTCCCGGGTTTTTTCCCCTTTTGGGGTTTTTCCCTCACCGTATCGCTTGAACTCCCTGTGATTTCATATTCAGGGTGTTCGAGAGATCCGGAGGTGGAGCTTTATTACGACGCATCGATCCTGCGGAGTGCAGAATCTGACAGACTGAGCTTCATCCATTCTGTGATGTCTTTCATTCCTTCCTGGTTTTGGCGGTGGCTGGGTCTTTGGTGAGGGAGAGTATCAGCTGGGTGTCGTCGGCATAGGAGATGATGTTGAGGTTGTGTTTGCGTGCGATGGCGGTGAGGGGGCTCATGTAGATATTGAAGAGGGTTGGGCTGAGCGAGGAGCCTTGGGGTACGCCGCAGATGATCTTGGTGGCCGCGGAGCGGAACGGCGGGAGGCGGACTCTCTGGGTTCTGTTGGAGAGGAACGAGGTGATCCAGTCCAGGGCTTTTCCTTGGATCCCAGTGTTGTGGAGGCGGGTTATTAGGGTGCGGTGGCAGACGGTATCAAAGGCGGCTGAGAGGTCTAGGAGGATGAGGGCGGTTGTCTCCCCGTTGTCCATCAGGGCCCTGATGTCGTCGGTGGCTACGATGAGGGAGCTCTCGGTGCTGTGGTTGGCTCGAAATCTGAACTGGGATGGGTCGAGTGAGTTGTTTGCCTCGAGGAATGCAGTCAGCTGTTTATTGACGGTCTTCTTGATGACTTTTGCCGGGAAGGGAAGAAGAGAGATGGGGCGGAAGTTCTTGAGGTCTTTAGGGTCTGCTGTGGGTTTTTTCAGAAGGGCGTTGATCTCTGCGTGCTTCCAGCTCTCTGGGAAGGTGGCTGACGCGAAGGAGTTGTTTATGATGTTCCGGAGGTGGGGTGCGATGATGGTGTCGGCTTTGAACTTTGAAGAGTTAGCTCTCGAGCACTCTGCCCTGGACCTCACCCGCTACAATTGGGGAAGGAACAGCCTATAGGGTCTGATCCAGCGGGCTATAGAAAATATATCATAAACTACGCTACCCAACTTCATAACCTATAAACAAAATTCTATACTAAATATGGACCCATTTATGAACCTGATATATTTTGGGCCTACTGAATCAGGTGGTCAGAATAAATCTATATACACATTATATACACTTTTATACATTTGCAGAAAAGAATATTGTCATTAGAATAAAACCCAACCATTTAAACGACCACCATAGGCGACGTGATCTAGCTAAAGGTAACCTATACTTCTAAATAACCAAGACCAGCTTGTTTGTTAAAAGTAAGATTTTATTTTCTAAATTATGGTATATATGTTGTAAGTTTTATAAATGAAATTTATTTGTAATATAGCAAGCATGATGGTAAGAAATATGAGAAAAACACAATTTAAGCAATTGAAACAATTTAAAGAAATTATATAAAGTTTAGCATTTCTAAAACCTATTTCCCTAACTGAGCTAAATAGACAGAAATTAAAGTAAAGATCTTTGAGGATTCTTACGTGCTCCACGCAAAGTCCAGCAGCACATCACCCTCATCGGAAAGTCAGAAAGCAGCAGCCAGCCCAACCCTAAGGACATGACTTTTTATACCTTTCTACGCTAACTAAACTAGCAAAGGAAAGTTTTCAGAAATCTACGACGTCCCATTGGTTGAGAGTGACAAGTGACATGTCACCCGATTCTTAAAAAGTTCCACAAAATCATGTCTTACAAAGACCATTGTCTCTTCCACGTGAAGCCAGAAGCTTCCTGCGATTGCAACTTTGTATTAAGTCATCCTCGCAGCTTCCATAGTCTTTCAGTGCAACTTCCGCGGATGCCAAGTTAAGGACTGACAAAAAGTTCATTTTCGACCTTGGCCATGTCCGACAGAATGATGTCAGCTCATCAGTTTTTGCTTTGTGAATGCAGCTTCAATAAACGTTTTAATTCAGAATGGGCGTCTCTTGACTTTCTGCAGAATTATAGATCAGCTCTTTTTCTGCGGCTCAAATAACTAGGCCTCAAAAGCAGGCAACTTATGATTTCTAGTATAAAACAAACACAAGAAAAGTATTAATGTAAGAAATAAAGTATATTCTGTATCCACCCCATGGTTTACTAATTAATTAACCCACCCGATTAATCAAAATGTTACCTAGCTAATGCAAACAAATAAAGCAGCGTTTATATTTACCAGTCTCCGTTTTTCAATGAGACCCATATGCACCTAGAATAGTAGAAATGACATCACACAGACAAGGAAAAGCAAAACAAGCACATGCTTCTTTTAAGTTTGCAGCAGTTAGTAATGACAAAAACGAAAACAATAAATTATTTTATTATTTTGCACAAACAAAAAGATGCAACATTTATGCACGTTTATGAGCACACATGTTAGTCCCCCCACGTGTAAAGTTTAATCTAAGTTGTATTAGCACGACATATCACAAATCATTAATAATTTTATTCATGTTATGGAAATGTGACTTTGCGAGTTTAAACAAAATTTTGTTTTCTATCTCGCTCCATCAACTCCCTCATCTGGTGATTAACAAATCACCACACCAGCACTCAAAATTTTGGTAAATTTAATTTTTAAGAAATCGATTCAAATTCATTTGTATTAATAAACCTAAAAGTCTGTTTCAGCATAATCTTTGCAATTAACATGACGCTCTCTATGTAACTCCTGTAACTCGATCTCCCTTTCCTCTTCTTTTCTGAGTTTATAGATTCTCTTCTTTTCCTTCAAATGTTTCTTTCTTTTATGTAACAAACAACCTACTTTAGTCAAAATAAAAATGAATACTATTATAATCAAAGGTGCCAGAATCTTGCCAAGAATTGAACTTCCGATATTATGAAACCAGTTTTTAATTGCTTGAAACCTTTTTGAAAGTTTCCCTGTAAAATCTTCTTCTTCTAAAGGAATTATTTCTGAATGCATTTGTGTAATATTCTTAATATACATTTCAATATTCTTACTTTCATCAGGAATATATGTACAGCAATGTTGAACATGTAAAATGCCACAGACTCCTCCCTCTTTTGCTAGGAGAATGTCTAAAGCAAGACGATCTTGAATTACCATGGATCTAATAGCAATAACTTCAACATTCACTAATTGAAATCCATCAGCAGTGTCAGTTGATAATCTATCAACTATAGTGGACAATTTTCTTATTCTCCCTGCATTTAAGGTTATACCAACAAAAGGTATTACAGCTTGGAAAATATCTCCCAGAACTTCAGTAAAAGTTTCTCTTTTAGCTCTATTTACATAATTATGAATTTTAAACAATCCTTCTGAATCTCTGTCAACATGAAACACTTTAGGAAAAACAATTCCCACATAACAAGTTCCATACCAATGGTCTGGAAGGTTGTAGTAGGCTTTGTCACCACAAACAAAATAAATTCCAGGAAAGATAGGATCTTTTCCACCTTTAAATCCCCAACCTCCCATAATCTGATAAGTATCTTCACAGTTACTTGCACCTACAAAATAATTATCAAAAAGTGTATTATCTCTTCTAATGCAAAGCTTTCCACTAACAGGTTTGTCTATGTGAATTGCAATATTTTCAAGCATTTTGCCATTTAGTTTCTCATCTTCTTTTTGCCAGAAGGATGACTTAGTCTGCTTGACTAATTCATTTCTCTTATAAATTGCTCTTCTCTCCTCAACCATATTCAAAAATTTCTTTCCTTCAGCACTTAATTTACATGTTAGATTATTCTTATAAGCATACTCATAAGTGAGTTCGTTAGTAACAAGGAAATATTCTCTCAATTGCTTAGCTTTCTTATGCTTATTTAAAGCATTATCAATCTTAACATTAGCAAAAATCTCATCATAATTTGAATAGTAATATTCTAAACGACCAGTTTGATAAAATAAACTAGTTAATACACTACATGTTACAGCATAAGTGAGAGGAAGCATATTATATGTTACTCCCTCAGAAACAGAAGCAGGTAACTTAACGCAGACATAACAGTCCTTTGCATCCATTACCTTTACATATTCACTCAAAAGCTTTGTGAATGTATTGCTTGAAAAATCACCTATTGATTTATCTTGATGAATGTTAGGCTGATGATCAATTACTTTTGCAGATGCACTATGTTTAGTTTGGCTAACCAAAGCTTTGCTTGTTATGTTAACTTTGTGTAATTCTCTATTCATTTCTAAAGGTATAATCACAGCTAGTACCAACCAGAGCAGAATTAAAATGAGCAGACACACCAGAGTCATCTTACAGCATCTTTTAAAAACAGAACATTTTGAAGTGCTCTCCTTAACGTAAGGCATATTTTTAGGTTAGTTTTAGCCTCAAAAAATAAAAATAAATTTAAAAATTTTATATACACCCCCCTTTTAAAATATATTTTTCTTTTATAACCCTAAACAAGATTTCTTCGACCTTATGTCATACATAAGTTTTCTTCGTACTAAACAGTTTTTCTTCGACCTTGTGTCAACTAACAGGATTTCTTCAGCCTTTTGCCAAATTAATAATTTTGTACTTCAATCATTGTCACTAATTTCTTGGATTTCGTTTTCTTCTTCACTACTATCATATATGTCTATAACAGGTGGAATTACTAAGTAAGTCCACTCAGGAGACTTGTATTTCTGGTTTGGTCTAATTATTCTTTTCCCTTTTCTCGATATCACTTCAATTTTTCTTCCAACTCCAATTTCTTTTCCTGGACTCTTTTGACTACTGATTTCTTCAACTTGTTCTATTGGCTTTTTAATCAATCTTACTCTCAATCTTCCACCAGGCCAGTAGTCTGCTTTTCTCACGTACTTCTTCTTTGGTTCAGAATTATTTGATTCTGACTTCCAAGTCCTTTTCTTTCCGTTTTCACTTCCACCTTCCACGTCACTTTCTTCAGTTTCGTAGTCTGAAATTTCAATTGACTCAGGAACTTCTCTATTCGGCAATTTCACTCCTTCAGGAACTTCACTTTGTCTTCCATCACTGGTACTCGGTAATTCGTTCTCCTCCTCTTCTTCAATTACCTCTAGCTTCCCAGATTTCGGATTTTTGTTCCTTACTCCAGAGCTTGTTCTCTGCCTTTCGATACTCTCCTGGTCTGAAACTTCCTTCGGTTCAGCTTCTTTGTCTTCAATATAGACAACCGAATCCTCAGTTATCTTTCCTTTTAACAGATTCTCTTCACCTTCAGAATCTATTTCAATTATTTCTAAGTCTTTTCTTGTCAGATTTCCATTCACTGGCACAGTTTCCAGATGTCGACTTTCTTGTCGATCTTCAGAATCTGGAATTACTTCACCTTCTGTTCTGTCTTCTGCTTCAGAATCAGAGTCATCTGTGGTATCACTTTCAACATCAGAATTCTCAGGTGTTGGTATTGGAATAGTATGACTTGGATGAATCCAGCGCTTTAATCCTCTGCACTTTACAGCATTAGTAGTGATCAAGATTACCTGCCTAGGTTTCTGCCATCTAGGAGATAGACAATTCCTCCTCCGATGTACTTTCGTTCTGACCCAATCGCCTGGTCTCAGATCATGAGTCAAAACTTTTTCATTTGATTGAGCTTCAGTTCCCACCTGATTAGACACAGAAGTTACCATATCAGATAACCTTTTACAGTAATCCAAAATTGCACTGTCATTTATGCTCAACAGTTTACCTACAGGTACAAAAGCTTGCCTCATAACTCTTCCCATTAAAATTTCATGAGGACTCAGACCTGTCTTTTTATCTGGTGTACTTCTTATTGACATCAAAACAAGTGGAAGAGCATCAGTCCACTTAACTCCTGTCTCTAGACACATTTTTCCAATTCTGTTTTTGATAGTTCCATTTATTTGTTCAACTACACCTGATGCCTCTGGTCTGTATGCACAGTGTATTTTCTGCTCAATGCTCAAAGCTTCACAAATTAATTTCAACAGTTTGTTATCAAAATGGCTTCCTCCATCACTCTCAATAGTGACTGGAAAACCGTACCTTGGGATGATTTCTCTGAGCATTAGTTTTGCCACTGTAATTGAATCACAATGTCGTGTAGGGAAAGCCTCTACCCATCTTGAGAATAAGCATACAATTACAAGTACATATTTCAAACAGTTGTGTAAGGGCATTTCAATGAAATCTATTTGTAACCTGGTAAAGGGACCACCCTCTCGACCAATTATTCCTGTCCCCACCACTGATTTTCTGTTTGGATTCATTTGTTGGCATGACAAACACCTTTGACAAAAAGATTCTGCAATGGTTCTAAATTTGGTATTGAACCATGTTTCTCTAAAAAGTCTGACCATAGAATCTCTTCCTAAATGTGCAGGACCATGATATAATCTGGCCATGTCAGCAATCAAGCAATTTGGTAAGACTATTCTGCCATCTTTGTAAACCCACACTCCATCTTCTTCACGTGGTCTACAATCTGATCTTAACCATAGGTCTTTTTCTTCATCATCTGTTTCGTTTTGTAAATCTCTAATCTCATGCCATGTTTCTACAACAGTTGTTAGCATTAATGAATTTGAATCAGTTTCTTTACTCCTCTCCCGATTGTATGAATAATTTTTTCTTGCGCAGTACTTTGCTGTTTCGTCTGCGAAGGCATTTCCCTTGGAAATATAATCAGTTCCTCTAGTGTGCGCTGCACACTTGACTATGGCAATTTCTTTTGGCAATTGTATTGCTTCAATTAATCTTCTAATGAAAACTGCATTTTTAATTGGTGATCCTGTTGATGTCATGTATCCTCTCTGTGACCAGAGTTGTCCATAATCATGCACAACTCCGTACCCATACTGACTATCAGTAATGATGGTAACTCTAATATCTTTTGATATTTCACATGCACGAATTAAAGCAATCAATTCAGCCACTTGTGCTGAACGAACTCCTTCAAGACATGATGCTTCTTCAACATCTACAACTGTACAAACTGAGTATGAAGCTTTCAAGACACCTCCTTCGGATCTTAAGCATGAGCCATCTACAAAGTAGACAAAATCCGATTCAGACAAAGGTCTGTCTTTGATGTCTTTTCTTGGTTTTGTGCAGAATTCCATGACATCTAAACATTCATGTTCTGTCTCAATGTCATCAACAATTTCAGAATCAGGCAGTAATGTAGAAGGATTCAGATTCAAACATCTTGAAATCGAAACATTATCTGCTCCCAGTATGACTTTCTCATACTTTGTCAATCTGCTACTTGTTAAATGTTGAGTCTTACCTCTTGTCAGTAATATTTCAACTGAATGAGGCACAAAAACTTTCACAGGAAATCCCATAATGATTCCTTCACTTTGTTCGAGGCTGATACTTGTAGCTGCAACTGCTTTCAAACAACCTGGTAATGCTTTTGCAATTGGATCAAGAACTGCGGAGAAGTATGCAATAGGTTTCTTTAGATTTCCATGTCTCTGTATTAATACAGATAATGCACATCCTTCTCTCTCACTGCAATACAGTTCAAAATCTTTCTCATAATTTGGCATACCCAAAGCAGGAGCTTGGCATAAGCTCTTTTTCAGGTTCTCAAAAGATTCCATCTCAGCATCATTGAGAATAATTGGATCTTTTACATCTGATTTGGTCAGTCTTTGTAGTGGTTTTGCAATTACTGAAAATCCACTTATCCATTGTCGACAGTAACCTACCATTCCCAGGAACATTCTGACCTGTCTTTGTGTTCTTGGCGGTAACATTGCTTGAATCATTTTTATTCTCTCTATTGTTACTTGTCTTTTTCCTTTTGCAATTCTGTGACCAAGATATTTTACTTCTTGTTTGCAAAACTGTAGTTTTGCTGGTGATACTTTATGTCCTTCTTCTGCAAGGCGATTTAACAGAATTATTGTGTCTGTTACACAATTTTCTCTTGTCTTTGCAGCTATTAACAAATCATCAATATACTGCACCATCGTAGACCTACCTGGTAAGTCTAAATCTTCTAGTGATCTTTTTAACAATTCATTAAATATCGAAGGACTTTCTGTATAGCCTTGAGGGATTCTTGTCCATCCAAGGGTCTTACCTTGGAATCTGAAAGCAAAGATTTCATAACTGTCTGGGTGTAAGGGGACAGTAAAGAATGCATTGCAAAGGTCAATGACTGTATACCACTCAGCATCATGTGGAATCTGAAATAGAATTACTGCTGGATTTGGAACCACAGGACAACATGGAATGACAATTTGATTAACTTTTCTCAAATCTTGTACGATCCTAAATGTTCCGTTAGACTTTTTAACTCCCATAATTGGTGAATTACAAGAGCTACTTTTCATTTCCTTTAATACACCTTGCTTGATTAACTTTTCAATTATAGGTGTAATACCTTCAATTGTTTCTGTTTTCATTTTATACTGTGGAGTGTTCGGAAATTCTATTCCCTGTTTCAATGCAATTTTTACAGGATCTACATTTTTCATCAGACCCATCTCATTTCCAGTAAAATCCCATATTTCAGATTTCACTGTTTCTTTTAGCTCTTCAGGTAAATCCTTTTCTTCAAATGCAGGAAACAATTTTGTTTCTTCTGCTTCCATCATCATCATTGTCATTCTATACAAACCATCTTCCTCCATTGTTTGTAATTCAACTCCTTCAGGAGAACAATATATTCTGCAATTCATTTTACATAGGATGTCTCTGCCTAATAGATTTACTGGACTACTGTTACAAACCACAAATCTGTGTTTGTCTCTGTAATTTCCAATTTCAACTGGTACTGGATCAGTTAAGTCTGTTTTAATTTGCTGATTACTTACTCCCACAACTTGGATGGTATCCCCAGAGAGAGGTAGGTTTTCAATTTCCACTGATCTAACAGTAGAACGGGTAGCACCAGTGTCCACTAGAAAAGTGATGTCTACATCATTAACTTTCCCGTTTACATAAGGACCAGACTGGTCAACCTCAAGAGTGGCTCCAACAACACACTCTTCCTCCTCTCTCGGGCACCGTCAGCAATAATCATCAGAATCACTGTCTTGACTTTCTGTTAATAAAAATTGTTGTGAAGCATTTTGCATTTGAACCTTTTGCTGCTTTTGCTGTTTTTGTGGTTTTATTACCTGTTCACATCCCTGAAATCCCACGTTTGGATTATATTTTTGAACTCCCCCACAATTCGGAAAAGGTGGTTGTGGCAACTGGTCTTGACGATTATTCACCTGTTGTTGTTGCTGTTGTTGTAACTGTCGCTGAATATTAAATTCATTTAACCCCTGTTGCATCTGTAGCTGTTGCTGCAGGTTAACACCATTCTGCATCTGTGGATTCAATAAGGGATTCTTTGAGTTTCTAGGAGGATGAGGACACTCGTCCCTCCAATGTCCAATTTCGCCACAATTAAAACAAGGTAATCTTTGTTTCAGCTCTTCTATCTTTGGGCTAAATTTCTTTGGGAAATTATTACCTTTAAACTTTCCTTGTATCTGGTTTGTATTTCCAGTTTGAACAAAATTAGTGTTCTTGTTTCCCATGCTGGCAATCTGTTGCTCAGCCACCTTTACCTGAGCCCACATGGCTTTCTCCTTCAGCTTCTTCTGTTTTACTTCTAATTCATCGCTACAATATTTTGCTTTTCTTAGAATATCATCTACAGATAGTGCTTGCCATCCGACAATACTAGTTCTGATCATTTCTCCAATTTCAGGTTTTAGTCCATAAACAAATCTATAGATAAAATGACTCATGTCTTTTTCATCTAATTTTTCATAACCACTGTATTGTTTAAAGATTAACAATAGTCTTTCATAAAAAGAATGAACTGATTCTTTTGTTTCCTGTTCTGTTCTTTCTATTTTAACCCAATCAACTTCTTTGGGTGGAATTTTGTTTTTCATCCAAACAATTACTTTCTCGTAAAAATCCATTACAAGTGGATTTGGGGCACCTGTTTCTTTGATTCGTTCAGGTTCTGCTTTTGGCCAACTAATAGATATTTTACATTCTGTCCAAAGATCAGATGGAACTACAATGTCAAAAAATCCATCTAAATCAATCCACAGAACTTTTGACACTTTGATAAATCTATCGACTTGCCTGTACCACTCAACAGGTTTCTCCCTCAATTTTGGAAAGTCATTTGTGAATAACAGAATGTCTTGTCTCGACCATGGGACATGAACATATCCTCCACCTGCGACTTCCCTCATTGGAAATTGTTTTGACAATTTTTCCAATCTTTCATCTTCCTTCCTTTTGGTCCATTTCACTCTCCATTTGTTCAGTTCTCCTAGCTTTTTGATATAGACAATCAAATCTTTAATGTGAACTATTCTTCCCATTGAGTTCAAACTCTCAATGTCACTTTCTGAAAAATCTAATCTGTAATGCTTTGCAAAATTCTTTTGTTTACTTACATCGATTTCAAGTTCTGCAGCTAAATCCTCTAATTGATCATATTTATTTTTCGTTTTCCACTGAATACTTTTGCAAATGAATAGTAGTTCATCATCCCGATAGTAATTTAAACTATCTGGGCCAATTGTTCCAATTATTAATTCTTCGATATTCGCTTTTAATTTGGCCACATCAAGTTTTGGTGTGGTTATCCTGACTTCAGGACTTCCTACATCTGACATAGCACCCATTGGTGTTTTTGGAGATAAATCCTCATTAAAGGTTAAATCAGGCATTCTCGATCTAGAAGTGTTTAATTCAGTCAAGTCTGAATAAAATTTTTCAGTAGCCTTTTGAGTTTCTGTATTTAAAGGAATAGTTAATCCGTTTTTGTTTGTATCTCTTTGATCAAATACAGGCTGAACAGGACCTATTGTTACTGGAACTGTGACAGCTTCCATGCCTTTTGTCATTCTTTTAATTAATTCTTCTTTAGACCTTAAATATTCATTATAATCAACATCCTCAACATTTCTTGTCTCTCTTGCATAATCTTTTGGAGGTTCCCTTGCTCTTGGAGTCATTGAAAAATGTCTACCTTCATTTCGAGCATTCTCAAATTCTGGTCTTCTAGGAGTTTCAATGATTTCACAATTATTTGGATAAAGTTTAGGAGCTTCACTAATTGGAGGTGCACTCGGTGAAGTTTCAGTAGAAACTACCGGAGTAGACCATGATCTAGGAGGTCTCAAAGGCTGATTAGGCTGTTTCTTTCTAGCAGTTGTATATATTTCTTCCATAACTGCATCCTCAGATTCACTTTCCATAGATTTCCCTGTAGGAGAACCCATTACCATTTCATGAATTAAATATAATCCCTCACTCATGTTTCCCTGTCTCCACATTCGTAATCTATCTTCATGAGTTTCTCTTTTCCATGATGGATTTTTAGAAGGTCTTTTAATTCCACTAGCTTCTCTTTGTAACTGATACATCTCGTCTTCCCACTCAACTAAAGCTTCAAATTGAGTTGGTCTCGGTTTTGGAACAAGAGCATTCATTTTCTCTCGTAAATTTCTTAAAACTCTTACATTAAATGAACCATCATCAGGCCAAGCTAAAACACCGTCGTTTTTAGTATAACGTTTCCAACTGTCGAACCATAGGACAGTATGATATCCGTATTCACCTTCCATGTACGCTGCAGGTGTTTTATACTTATGAAGTAGTTTACCACCTCGCGTTTCGATTTTCTTGTCAGGTGAAAATAAATTCTTAAATTTCTGAAATAATGTTGTCTTTTTCTCAACATGTTTAAAATGATAACTCATTTTTAAGAGTTAAATTTAATTCACAAAATCGTTCGTAAAATATTTCCGGGATGTTCCGCAAAACAACCAATCCGTGCGCGAAACACACCAACAGGCCAATGGCAGTTGAGCTACGTCACTTTTCTGCTCAACCAATAAATTTAGAGTTTTTCCGAACGACCAATCAGCTCACAGGCCGTCAGAGACTCAAGAGCCAATCAGAATACAGCTTGTGACGTAAGTCACCCAATCCCAGCGCGGCTCTGTGACGTACACAGCAGCTGCGGTTTCTCGCTTCTCACTCCTGGCGCTTACCCCTCCTTCACAAAATCTTTTCACAACGCCATTTTAAGAACACTTTTCAGTGTAAATTAATTCTTAACAATGACTATAAAGACAACATCTGTTCGTTTCACTATTTAGGATAGTTTACATACGTTCAAGTATCCACACTTCGGAATAGACGGCGCTATTCACACTAAGGATAATATTCAATTGTCAGTAGAGTAACCTTACCCCACCCTTCTAACACGTATAATTATGAACTCGCTTTGCTCTGAACTCACCGCGAAGTGAAAGTTCTAAGAGTTCCACTTGAACATAAAATACAATTCAAACTCGCACTTTTACACGGAAAATTCCCTAATTTCAAACACACATGAAATCCGTACAGGACTCTCACCTGTTTATAGAAATCATGCACCGTTAGCAAAACAACGACGTTATCCGTACAGGGCTCTCACCTGTTTATAGATATGAAACATGTACCCGTACAGGACTCTAACCTGTTTATAGATAATCATGCACCGACGTTAATTTTACCCTTCACTCAAGCTCGGATATAACTAATACTCTCATCACAGTGAGTTTTATGGAAGGCGCTTTGTCCCTATTCTCATGCTGCTTTGATTTCTTAGAAAATCCTCACTATACAGGATTCAGACCTAGCCCTAAAACTGTGCTGCTCGGCGACAACACTATGGTACACGGCGATACCTCTTGTGATACTCGGCGATATCACTACAAACTGAACAGATGGCTTGCGTGACTAATTTCTCGCCACACAATCTATACCGGTATAGCTTACAGATAGGCACGAAAAACGAACTTAACAAGTGTTAAAACATCGATCCTATTTCCATACTATGACGTAACCCTTAGCAACCAACATATTACCTTGGTTACCTCTTAGCAACCATCAATTTCTGCTACCAGAGAATTGATCCAGCGGGCTATAGAAAATATATCATAAACTACGCTACCCAACTTCATAACCTATAAACAAAATTCTATACTAAATATGGACCCATTTATGAACCTGATATATTTTGGGCCTACTGAATCAGGTGGTCAGAATAAATCTATATACACATTATATACACTTTTATACATTTGCAGAAAAGAATATTGTCATTAGAATAAAACCCAACCATTTAAACGACCACCATAGGCGACGTGATCTAGCTAAAGGTAACCTATACTTCTAAATAACCAAGACCAGCTTGTTTGTTAAAAGTAAGATTTTATTTTCTAAATTATGGTATATATGTTGTAAGTTTTATAAATGAAATTTATTTGTAATATAGCAAGCATGATGGTAAGAAATATGAGAAAAACACAATTTAAGCAATTGAAACAATTTAAAGAAATTATATAAAGTTTAGCATTTCTAAAACCTATTTCCCTAACTGAGCTAAATAGACAGAAATTAAAGTAAAGATCTTTGAGGATTCTTACGTGCTCCACGCAAAGTCCAGCAGCACATCACCCTCATCGGAAAGTCAGAAAGCAGCAGCCAGCCCAACCCTAAGGACATGACTTTTTATACCTTTCTACGCTAACTAAACTAGCAAAGGAAAGTTTTCAGAAATCTACGACGTCCCATTGGTTGAGAGTGACAAGTGACATGTCACCCGATTCTTAAAAAGTTCCACAAAATCATGTCTTACAAAGACCATTGTCTCTTCCACGTGAAGCCAGAAGCTTCCTGCGATTGCAACTTTGTATTAAGTCATCCTCGCAGCTTCCATAGTCTTTCAGTGCAACTTCCGCGGATGCCAAGTTAAGGACTGACAAAAAGTTCATTTTCGACCTTGGCCATGTCCGACAGAATGATGTCAGCTCATCAGTTTTTGCTTTGTGAATGCAGCTTCAATAAACGTTTTAATTCAGAATGGGCGTCTCTTGACTTTCTGCAGAATTATAGATCAGCTCTTTTTCTGCGGCTCAAATAACTAGGCCTCAAAAGCAGGCAACTTATGATTTCTAGTATAAAACAAACACAAGAAAAGTATTAATGTAAGAAATAAAGTATATTCTGTATCCACCCCATGGTTTACTAATTAATTAACCCACCCGATTAATCAAAATGTTACCTAGCTAATGCAAACAAATAAAGCAGCGTTTATATTTACCAGTCTCCGTTTTTCAATGAGACCCATATGCACCTAGAATAGTAGAAATGACATCACACAGACAAGGAAAAGCAAAACAAGCACATGCTTCTTTTAAGTTTGCAGCAGTTAGTAATGACAAAAACGAAAACAATAAATTATTTTATTATTTTGCACAAACAAAAAGATGCAACATTTATGCACGTTTATGAGCACACATGTTAGTCCCCCCACGTGTAAAGTTTAATCTAAGTTGTATTAGCACGACATATCACAAATCATTAATAATTTTATTCATGTTATGGAAATGTGACTTTGCGAGTTTAAACAAAATTTTGTTTTCTATCTCGCTCCATCAGGTCACCTGAACAACAGACCATGATTGATAAGTATACCTAACCAACTGACATTGTGAAAGGCCTTGATGTTTCAACCCAACCACTGGAGTCTGTTGACACTAAAATGACATCAGAGAAGATATTGCAAGCCATTTAATAGTGGGACTCCTGCAGCAAGATCTCCAGAAGATAGCCGGCCAGATTTCAGAGACCAAAAATAGGGTAACCATGACAGAGGACATGCTGCGCAAGCTAACCTCAGATGTAATGCAGCTCAAAGAAACAGTGGATTGCCTTGAGCACCAAGTTGAGAACACCAAAGGAAGGCACTGTAGGAAAGCCTTTTTTTGCGGGGCTGGCTGAGGTAGCTAAAGGAGCGACACCTAAATGTTTTTGGGACTTTTGGATGTTTACTTGGATAAGCTATTCATGTGTTTTTTCATTGAATGGGCCCACCGATCTCTAGCACTATAGCCTCGCCTGGAACCATGCAGAGACCTATCATTGACTGCTTTCGAAACCACGCAGATGGGGATGCAATACTCCAGCAATCCCGCCTTTCAAAAACCCACTGCTTTGACAGGCCAAAGGAATATGAATATCTGCAACTGGCTTGAAATATGGAACACTTGAGGCATGCCCCTGGACGGTTCCTGTCTGGTGTGTCGTACCTCTGCATTCCATGTGAGACAACCTGAGGGAGGTTGCAGACCAAGACTGAGATCTGAAAGGAAGACAGACTATAAATGAGAAGGCCTGCTACCTGTCTGGAAAACAGGTGCAATGAGTGGTCGGCGGACCTGGACTCCCCTCCAGTGCCTCCAACACTGGACACTGAAAACTCAACTGCCCTTGATATCCTCTTTGTGAATTCTGGGAGTTCATTCTGCTGGAGGCTGAGCAATGCGTGAGAGAGGTGATGACTGGTCTCAGGTTTATTAGCACTGATTTTGTGGATGGGCCAGCTACAGTTATCCTTCTTCATAGAATTCTTAGGGGCCCTCACGTGTCTATACTCCCTTGCCATATGGTTCAGAGTTGGGAAGTGGTGACAGATGCTTCAGTTCAGGAAGTGTGCGGTAGTGAGTTTGAGAAAAGAGTATGTTTTTTTTCTTTAGTTCAATTTGCTCACTGCACACCTAGTCCAAGTGCGTGGAAGGAAAATAAAGGCCCACCAAGATGAGTCCCTATGACATATTAAAATGCTAATGGGTTCAATATTCAGATCGAACAGAGAGCTGCCTGTATTACACTATCTTAAACAACATCCACCACAGGTAATCCTAATGCAAGAGACACATTTATCGGGAAACAGTTCCATGATCCTAACCCACAATGGCTACACTGGAGACTTGTGGCTATGCAACTAATTCTCAGGGCATGGCCATCTTGATTCACACACACAAATCGCTGTACATATTACAAGGAACCACATGTACAGGGTGGGAGGATTCAATACAGTGGAGGGTACTCTTTGAGAAACTAAGTGGATATTTGTATCAGTATATTCTACACACCCCCATTTAGAGGGCACCTTACAGGGACTAAAATTCCTTCAACAACTGATGAGGATAATAATAGTGGGTGGCAACTTCAAATTCGTGATGGGCCTTAATCTGGATACAGGATGTATATCCAACCCTCATAGCATGCATTAACTGACTGGGCACAATCATTAGGCATGGCAGATGTCTGGTACTTGACACACTGATGCAGTGCAGAACTCACACATTGCTCAGTAGAACACAGGTGTGTCGCTAGACTAAATTATTTCTTTATGTCAACAGGTAACATTGGTTAAATGGATAGGGCACTCATCATTCTGTGTACACTAATGGATCATGCTCCTAAACAAATGAGTATCACACATCAGGGGACTAGCAGGAGAGGGTTGTGGTGACTCAGAGGATGGTGGCTTTCCAATATCCAATTTACAGAGTATATACAGGATTTCATTACAGACTGTTTTAAGAGGAACAAAGGGTCAGCGCTCTCCCCAGCAATGCTGTGGGAAGCAATGAGCTCAGTGTTAAAAGAAGAAGCCAGCTCTTAACAAACAAACAAGGTGAAAAACAAATAGATTGAGTCATTGGAGGCTTCCATAGATGAGTTAGAACTGGCACAATTAGAACAGGCAGATGATGATGGAAAGTGACATTTTGAGCTTTCCCCCTCTAATGTTAAGACAGCTGCTAGACTCTGTTTCGCTGGCACACGTGGCCCTGCAGTAAAAAGTCTATGATTCTAAAGACAAAGCAGGAAAGCTCCTAAATTGGTTGGCTAACAGGAATCTGGAGCCAAGCTTGGTGCACACGATACACACTTTCTCTGAGAGGGTGGTCACTGACACTGACCAGGTTGTGAAAACGGTCACCTTTTACTACAGGCCCATGTATGCTGCCAGAACTTCCCCCTGGCCGACTGTGATAACCGTATTGTTGAAGACTTAATGTTTAGTCTGACTCTGATCACCAGAGCCTGAATCCACCCCGGACTGAGAAAGTAGTGTCTATGGCAATTGCGGACTTGCCCACTGGTAAAGCACTGGGTCCTAATGGGTTCCCACTCAAATTCTTAGCCTCTTCCATGCGTCGGACGGCCCCCGGCCGTACGACGTCACGGTGGGCGTGGGCATGGGCGTCAGATGGCCGGGGCCGTCTGAACTGCGCACGCGTCATTTTTTTCCACACTACGGCAGAATGTCCGCCGCAGCGAAGCGTTTAAAGAAAATTGCTTCACATCTGTTACCACATTTGTTGGTGATCTATGAGGAATCCGCTCTGACAGGGATGTGTCTATGCACCCTTAGACAGGCTTTCATCATGGTGAAACTTGAGCAGGATAAGGCCTATATGGACTATGCTTCACATTGGCCAATATCCCTGATAAATCTTGAAACTAAGATATTGGCTAACGTACTGGCACAGAGGCTTATATGCACAATTTGTAACCTAATTCACTATGACCCGAATGTTTTATGCCAGGCTGTGGCATGCATTATTTCCAGTGTCGATTGAATAAAGCACTGATTGCCCTTGAAAGGATTGGAAGGAAAGGGCCCAAATGTCAATAAACTTTGAGAAGGCTTTTGATTCTGTAGACTGGGTCTTTATGATGGAGCATATGAACTTCAGCCATGTATTGCATAGATACATACAAATACTATATGGGGACCCACAAGCGTATATCAGGCGGAATAGGTACCTGTCATGGTGAAGTGTGTCGGCATGGCGCCCAACTGAGCAGGTTTCAATGGGAGACACCTAGAGAGCTTCAGATCTCCTTATATGCCAATGATATTCTCCTTTATGCCCAAGACCCAGAGACATAAGTGCCTAGGATACTGAGGATGCTACAGATTTAGGGGGAGCCCTAAGGCCTCAGCATTCACTGAAGCACATACTTGTATGTGCCAGTGGATGGAGATTGTGTAAATAGTGCAACTTATGCTGGGATGTAATTAGCCACAGTTAATTTTAGATACCTGGGCATGCAGGTCTCTTGGAATAAGCAACAACCCTGGGAACTGAACATAGCCCCACTATTTCACCAGGTCAAGAGCGAGATGAAAGCCTTTCTTGGTGGCAGACAGAGGGACTCCGTTTAAAATGATATCCCTGCCACGCATATTATACATTTTGTAGAATTACCACTATGATAACGCGGATCCATCCCTGCAGGCTCTACAGTATGTGATCTCTGAGGTCCTCTGGGCAGTGAAGCAGCTCAGAATAGCATGCATAAACTGTGTGTTGTCCCCTAATGATGGCAGCCTCGGGTTTGTTGATGTGAAGTTGTGCAGCTATTCAGGTCGGGTGCTGCAGAATAATGACTGGCTGCATGACAACCTAGATGACCCCTGCACTGGGTCAGAGATGGATGAAATTGATAACCTCGGAATACTTCACTTACTCTGTAGGACAAATATATGGCAGGACTTTCCCCCAGTGAAACCCATGACCCTGAAGTGCTGGCAAGTAGTCTTTAGTTGAATTGTATGGGACGGGGTGTTGATGGCCGAAGGCCCCACTGTGGCACAGCACAAAGCTTAAACACATGGTACACCTGACTTGCTTCCATGCAAGGGATTAGATTTGCATATCACAACTGTGATCTGGGACAAGGATCACATACAGTCATTTGAGCATCTTAGGCAAATATACAATATGCAGAAGACACAATTCTATCATTATATGCAGATATAACATGCTTTAGAGGCCCACGCCAAAGATCACATTGATCTTCCTGACCATAACCAACTAACGTCTAGGGTCATGATGGAGCCCTTGGCAGATAAAAGATATTCTGTGCACTGGTGAATAATACACCAGACACTCTCTTGAAATAAAAGGACAGATGGTCCCAGGATGTGCGTGAGCTAGATTATGTGGACGGGACAAAGGCTACGTTGGTCCCTAGTGTGCTTGTGGTATCTATGTTACTATGGCTTATCCAACTAAAATATTCACGCAGGAAATACTACAGCCCAGTACAGTTAAGGAAAATGAAAACCAGAACATACCAGAGATCTTTAAGTTGCAAGGAGAAACTAAGAAACGTTTATCACACAATTTGGGGACTGAGTACATATACATAATTGTGGGTTCCAGATCCAAAGAGAACATTACTGGGATTTGTGGAGAAGTCAGGCCGACCAATCAGGACATTCCTTGCACTGTGTTTTCTGGTGGCTAGGAGGAATATGGCCAGGCACTGTTGTTCCAACAGGGCCCCTTGCTGAAAGAATGGTCTCAGGGTATGGTCTGTTGTGCTAAAACGGAGGAACATGTCTACAATTGAGGGAGTGCATGAAAAAACACCATAGGATATGGGATATGTGGTAGAACCACTGATAGAGATTCTGTATACACATTTACAGACTGTTTCAAGATTAATGTTAATGGTGATTATGCATGGACATGGGACAAGTGCTGAATATTGTATATTTTTTTATGATATACAATCAATAAATACTTTTATTACTTTTCCTTCATTTTTAAAGTCCTGGTCCTAACCAGTCAAGCAGAGACAGAAGAAATACTATGATAGGCGTATGACATGCAACCAGTGAAGAACCAAGCCAATTAGAAAGCAAAATAAACTAATCATGGTACTCTGTCATGCCAAGGCCTTGCTCTACACTACCTATTATTATCGGAATGTTCGTTCTTCTCCTTTCCTACCCTTATTACTTTATAGATACTTATGTCTGGCCATTGCCCACTTCCCCCACTATTTTCATGCTATTTTGTCCAGTTCACCGCCCTCCCGCCTCCCTGGCAGCTCCTCCCACCTCCCAGGGCTTCTTAAGGAGCCAGCTGCATGGCTACTGTGAGTAGCTTCTGGCCCCTGGTCTCTGCTCCGCTCCCCATACTGCTGCTGCCCAGCTCCCTGTTATTTTGCCATGTTGCACAGCCCTGAAAGCTGCCTGCTCTATCCCCAGCCCCTCTGACAGCCAGGCATACTGCTAATTTTACTGGCAATTATGTTTGGCCCTTGTAGTTCTTTTTGGCTCTTGTTGCGTTGGTTAATTTAATTTATTTCCACTTTATCTCCCTAGTGCTTGCTTTTTCTTTAGCCCAGTCCCAACTGCTTTTTCCCACCATTTTGTCCCGATTACCGCCCTCTCGCCTCTCTGTCAGCCTCTCCCACCTATGGAGGCCATTGTGGAGCCACCATGAAGGTGTGCCAAAGTCAAGCCCATCTGCGCTGGTCCGCGCCTGGACCACACCCAGCACCTGGAACTCTGGCCCTCCACACCCCTACAGAAACTCTGCAACAGACATCCGCACCCTGGACTCTAGATGGAACAACAACTGCTGCCTTGCATTGCCTCGATCCACAGTGGGACATTGCACATGCATCCACTGCGGGTTCACCTCCACCCATGCACCAACCACCATCACAGCAACCAACGGCACATCCTGCAGATGTGAGTTCCCCGGAACAACTCAGCTGCCTCTGGGTCAACGCCAGATCACCCTGTAAACATGCCACCGAAGTCTGGGGCACCATCTCCACCCTCGCCCCTGATGTGACTTGCAGAGACCTGGTTCACCCCCCATTGGCCCCGGACATTACCAAGGCAAAACTCATCAACTACAACATGAAACACTGCAACTGCACTAACAGACATGGAGTTGGCATTGGTATCGTACACAAGGAATCCATCACCTGCACCATCATCGATGACAAAACCATGCAGATCACGGAACACATGAACTTCCAGCTCCACACTAATGACAAAACCACCATCCCATGCATACAGACCACAAAGACCGCGAAGCGGCCTCAGCGATGCCATCGCTGAATTCATTGCCTCACTCGCCATTGAATCCAAACACTACGTCTTCCTGGGAGACCTCAACTTCCACCTGGACGACCCCACAAACACCAACATCACCAACTTCCTGGAAAGATTGGAAAACATCAGCCTCAAGCAGCTGGTCACAGACCCCATGCAAAAAGCAGGACACATGGTGGACCCCAACTTCACATCCAACAACAGAATCAGATGCAGCCACACCTCGGAACTCACCATCGTCGGACCCCCCGCACCATCCTAAACTGCCACAGTTTCACCTTCTGCAGCTGAACCAAGGTCACTCAGCACTAGTGGACTGACGCCCTCGGTGTCACCCAGCCTAACGTCACCACCAATGTGGACCAGGCTGTAGAGAGCTTCAACATCTGGATCACCAGTGCCACCGACCGAATCCCTCCCACCAAACTAACCAAAACAACTAGAAAGAAAATGGTGCACCAGTAGGAAACACACCATCCGAACCACCATTAAGTCGGCCCTCAACGACTACCACTGCCAGCTCAAAGCAGCAGAAAAGGAGGCCCTGAATTACCAGATCAAGGCCAGCACCAACCAAATCAAGGAACCCTTCACCATCGTCAGAAATTTCACCTGCCTGTAAGCGACCAAAAACTCAATCCTCTTCTCACAGGAACTCTGCAATGCCCTCATTGACCACTTCGTAAACAAGATAGCCACCATCTACAGAAACTTCGATCCCCAACCCACCGACCTCCTCAGCATTCCATCGACCAAGACTGCCGACCACCCGCTTACCACATGGGAAAAACTCAGCCTACTGAACACAACTACTCTATTGAGCTCAATCCACTCGGGAGCACCCACCGACTCATTTCCCCACCTACTTATCAACCTTAGAAGAAATGAGATTAGCCACCAGCTCATAACCATCCTCAATGTCTCCATCACCACAGCTACCTTTCCTGATGCCTGGAAACACGCAGAAGTAATACCTTTCTTCAAGAAACCCTATGAAGACCCCAGCAAGCTCCAGAACTACCATCCCATCTCACTCCTGTTTCCTGCCAAGGTCCAAGAGAAGGCCATCAACCTCCAACTCGTTGAACATCTGGAGAGAAACAACTTGCTCGACCCCTCCCAATCCGGCTTCAGAGCCAACCACAGCAACAAGACAGCCCTAAATGCGGCAACAGCCGACATTTGCATCCTACTTGACAGAGGCGAATCAGCCGCCCTGATCCCGCTCGACCTCCACTGGCTCCCCGTCCAGAAGAGATGCCAATTCAAACCTCTGACACACGCCTTCAAAGCCCTCCATGCTCAAGGACCCACCTACATGAACTACGCCTGCATTTCCACCGACTTCCCAGGGACCTACTCTCTGCACACCTTGCCCTCGCAAAGATTCTTGCATTCACTTTCACCGCTCCGGAGGATGCTTCTTCTCCTTCTCGCCACCAAGTCCTGAAATTCCCTCCTCCTCCGCTCTTCACCCTCATTGACCTACTTATGGAAGGGACTCAGAATCTGGGTCTTTGACTGATACCTGTAGCACAGCACCTGGATACCCTCTTGGCTGACAGGCCACACTATACAAGCACCACTTGATCGATTGACCCCAGTGTGTTTTATATTTTAGCTACTTAAATTTGGGTCAGCTATTGACCATAGTACTGTTAGTTATGTTCTAATCTCTATCCCTGCATTTATCAATGATCAAGGGCCAGACTTTTTTTAGCCGAACCACACTGTCCCAGTTAGATACGTTATGTCTCTTCTTACAATGAAGAAAATAAAATGGTAATGTGTGAAATGCATGGATTAATCTCAGAGACTGGTAATTTCTTAGGGCAATATCCCAGCCCATTATTTTGCTCACTATGCCATTGAGGACTAGGCTTGGGCAGAATTTCAATTACGCCGGAGTAATTGGAGTTATTCTGGTAATTCTGTGGTAGTCTTTGACCCAGTTTTACCAATAATTAAGCAAATACGTGTGCTCACGTAATGTGGGGGGAAATCATACTGCAACAGCACATTTAGCAAGTGCCATCGGCCACTCATACTTACTATTCGTGCTCTGCTGCATTTAGCGCTATTTCTTAGCACACAAATGCGCCCCAGGACCATTTTGGATGTAAGGGTGTAAATGTTGGGAGTAAGTTGGGGAAAACTCCTACCCCAAGAGCACATTTAGAGATCGGGAGTGGCTGCTTGCACTCACCATTCATGTTATGCTACATTTAGTGCTATTTCTTAGCACAAAAATGCATCTCCAGGTCCATTTTGGGTGCAAGGGTGCATAGTTTGCTAAGACGATAAAGCCAGATACGCGGAGTAACTTGGGGAAAATCCTACCCCAAGAGTAAATTTAGAGATGGCGAGCGGATGCTCATGCTCACCATTCATGTTCTGCCTCATTTAGGGATATTTCTTAGCACAGAAATGCATCCTTGCATCCATTTTGGATGCAGGCGCATTTTGCACTAAGAAAATAGGGTACATTTCGGTAAAAATCCTACCCCAAGAGCACATTGCCTGAGTACGAACAGCTACTTACCCTCACTATTCATGCTCTATTGCATTAAATGCTATTTCATAGCACAAAATGGATTCTTGCTTTTTGGATGGAAGGGGGCATTTTTGCACCAAGAAATAGCGCTAAATGCAGAATTGCGCTTCTCACACACATTTTTGTAATTACATGTGATTACACAAGTTACAACCACCCCTGTACTAGACAGAGACCAGCCATATGCAAATCAGTATTGGTCCTACTCCAATAGGAAAAACCCAAGTAAATCAGTGCTAAACCATGTAACACTTAATAGACGACATAGGTAGATTTGAATGTCCTTCTTTTCTAGAAGGGGGCTAATGGAAGGGACTGCAGAACAATGGAGGTGAATGAAAGATCAATAGCATGGTTCTGCACTCTTTGAAGTTTTCTAATTGATTCATTTTGTAGGCCCATGTACAGGTTGTTGCTGAAATCAAGCGGGATAACAACACTGCAAAGATTTTAGACTTTTTCTGCAAGAGGCTTTGGAGTGGAGGCACACCTGTTAGCAGAGGTATTTGGAGTCGAAAGCCGGTTTACCATCAGCAATTATCTGGACAATGAAAGACTAAAAAATAAGAGCATACGCCAGAAAAACAAGGGTGGGTGGGGGAGGTGCAGAAAGCAAAATAATTGCAACATTCTACAGTATTACACTTTACAACTAACCCTGGGCGGCCAACTACACCACGCTCGCCTAGTTTGCCTAGTTTGCCTAGTTTGTGCTACTTCGCGCTACGCACATTGCATGTAGCACAGTGCAAAAACACGTAGCGTAGCGTAGTTGGCATTTTTTGGTCGCTCGCGGTCCTCAACGTCAAGTTGGCGACTGCGAGCGAGCAAAATGACATCCCGGCAAGACTTTTTCCTCGTTCGCGATCAGCAACATCAAGTTGGCGATCGCAAGTGTGGAAAATAAACCTCCTGGCGAGATTCTCGACGCGGGGAGGTCAGATTTCTCATTGCGAGTGGTCGAGTATGCTCCCGACCGCTCGTGATGAGAAACTACCAGTCCGCGTTGAGAAAGCTGCTGCTGGAGTAAAAATCTACTCGAGCGGCAGAAAATGACAGCTTGCACTGTGCGAGGTGCCGTTTTCAATGATTGCACAGTGCGGACAAGCATCCGGCACTGTGCAATCATCCCGAACAGTGCACTATGAAGTTCGCGTAGTGCTACGCGTATCTCGCGTTGTGCGAAGTGCACTTCGCGTAGCTACGCATAGAGCTACTACGCAAACTAAGCCCAGGGTTGTTTACAACTAGCTCATTCGGCTCTTTAAACCTTTCAACCTTGGTTTTTATGTGTTTCAAATGCTGCTGCTGAATTTCTTGCATCTTTTAATTTCTGTTAGTTGAACTAACATTTCAGTCATGTCCAAATACCGTTTAGGCACTATTTACGGCAATGAAGTTGGACTTGGTGGGCCTGGAGCTTTTAATTTTCAGTACAAACAATTACCTGCTTAAGAATGCAGTAGTTAAATGGTCCCATGCTCATAATGCTGTGACACTTCTCTCCTGGTAGTAGGAATGCTGGTGTTGTGCAGTGACCACTCCTACTTGCAGAAGGGCCCAGCTGGGTTGCTTACTGGTTTCCAACTGAGGAAAGAAAGGCACCATTTATAGTAGTTGTTATAGTAGTCATAGTCATAGTCAAGAATCTTTATTCGGTGATTAAAAAACACCATAAAAGCACACATACATATACATAGATAAAAAAGACATTAAATATTAGTCAAGATCCTTGTACATAAATAATACAGTAAAAATACCAACATACAGGGCCATAAATTTAAAACAGAGAGTCCCAAGTCTTTCATTCCTCTCCCCTCGTCATCCTTAGTCGAACCGCCACCTTGATAAAATTCATAACACAACATAAGGTTAGCGGGTCAGAAGCTTTTTGCAAATAGACTAAAGCATCCCTGGCATGTTCCAATTGGGCTTTTTTTAAGATGTTTACTAGGAATCTACGCCTGGGCATAGAAAAATAGGGGCAAAGCAAGATAAAATGAAGGGAATCCTGCGGAGACCGGTTGTCGCAGCCGCAGGGTCCCTTCTGCTCAATTGACGTGGTGAAACCTGCTGGAGAAGCCAACATAAAAGGAAGTAAGTTCAGTCTAAAACGACACATAAGAAATCTGTCCTGTGTGTTATACACAAGATACAGATAGGGCTCCATACCCTCCACACTCTTCACCAAGTTATAAGCCCTCACAGACTTTTTCTCTCCTTCAACCTCAGCACGGCATAGGGTTTTCCGCTCTAGGAAAATTTCCCCTACTTGTTTCTTGTGCTGTGCTGAGATGGTTGTGGGGTTCCTGAAGAGGTTTCCGAACCCTAGATCTTCAAGAGTGTTTCTCACATATTTAAGCCAGGGGATGCGCATGCAGTGAGTCCTACCCTAGCAGTCCAATAAAATTTCTCTGCTTAAGTGCGCATCTGGGTTTGCCCAAATTTTTAGCCACGCCACAATTGGCCTAAGTTTTAACAAGTCAACCAGGTATGGCCTCCCTAGCTCCCTATGAGCTATGTGTCCAGCAGTACTGGGTGGTACCCTCAGGATAGATTTCAGGTGTCTGTTTTCTTCCTGTTCAATTCTAGCAGTGTTCACAAAGCCCCAAACTTCTGCCCCGTAGCTTACTTTAGAGCATGTTATGGAGCCGTACAGGTTCATCACCTGTTCCGGGCTCCATCTGCCCAGCCTCCTGCCATAACCGGCTATTGCCCCATTAGAGGCAATCATTTTATTACAGCGTTCTGCCACCAAGGAGTTGAATTGGAGAGCACCATCAAAGGTTACTCCGAGATAGGAGAACGTTTTAACCTCCTCTAAACAATGGGTACCTATTGTGTAAGAGAATTTAGAAGAAGGTTTTTTGCCTGCCAGGAGCACGTATGACTTGCCTAAGTTGACAGATAGGTCCAGGTCACTCATAAACTTGACGAACCCATCTATCAGAATTTGTAGGCTTCGGGGTGTACGCGCAAGCAAGACCGCGTCGTCTGCATAAAGCAGGACAGGGATATGCCGCGTCCCAACCCTTGGGGAATCTGCTTTTAAGCCCAAAAGAGACTGCTCCAGATTATTAATGTAGAGGGAGAACAAAAAAGGGGCAAGAATACAACCTTGTCTGACTCCACTTTTACATGAAAAGGAGTCAGACAGTCCACCCTCCCTATTAAATCTTACTTTAGCCGTAGTATCGCTATGCAGCTCTCTTAATATGGTGATTAAACCACTCTCGATCCCCAAGCCTGCCATCATGTCCCACAACTTCCCTCTATTGACGTGGTCGAATGCTGCTGCCAGGTCCATGAATCCCATATAAATGGGTTCATCACTGGCCAGAGTGTATTTGGCAGTCAGCATATATAGGTTCAGGCATTGATCGCTAGTGGACCTCCCTGACCTGAACCCATATTGAGTGTCCGAGAAGATGTTATTCTCTTCGGTCCACTCGGACAATCTGTTCAGAATTGCCCTTCCCAAAAGTTTAGCCGAAACGTCAATCAGGGAAATAGGCCGGTAACACCTAGGGTCGTCCTTGTTGCCCTTTTTAAAGATTGGCACAATGATCGCTTTAGACCATGATGGAGGGAGACCACAGGAGATAGCGGTGTTTAAGACCCTAGTCATCAGGGGGGCCCATAGGTCTATATTGCTAAGAAAAAGGTCAGGGGGAATTCCATCCGGACCCGGGGCTTTGTTCTTAGTTAGACTCTCCATCCCTGCCACGATCTCCTTAAGAGTAAATACTACCGGGGGAGCCTGACTTGGGTTTGCTGATGGCTCTACAAGGGTGCCCGGTTCATGGTTGTACAAACTCCTAAAGTGGGTAACCCACTGCTCCGGTAGGATATTGGCCCCTATTTCCGGAGAATCATTTTCTAGAAAGGTCGGTTTATTAATGATTCTCCAGAACCCCGCTAGGTCCCTTCTTTCCCCTGCCTCTCTCAGATCTGCCCAGGCTTCTGCCTGCAGGGTGAGTTTCCTCCTTTTGGTCTCTTTTTTATATTTCTCTCTGCTTGCCCTAATTTTTTGTGGATCCCGTGGTTTTGACTTAAGAGAGCATTTCAGTTCCCTCAGTGCCTTAGAACAATTCTGATCAAACCACCGGGGATTGACCAGGTTACGTGTGGGCACATTGGACCTTAGTAGTCCGTCTATCAGATTTGCAATATGGTCGAACGTTTCTAGTAATCTTGGGCCCTGTACTTCCAGATCCAAACAGTCATTTATGGCCCGCAAACCCTTATTGCTCAAGTTTTTATAAAACTTTACCCCATCTATTCTAGACCATTTCAGTCTCCTGCCTTGATCGGTGACCCTCTCCCCAATTAAACGGTGGACATTGGATCCAGAACCCGCCCTATATACGAGCATTAAGACAAGCGGGTTATGGTCACTGAAGCTGTTCCAGTCTATCCCTACACTAGTTACTTTGTTAACCAGGGATCTCGAAACCAGAATATAATCTATAATAGATGAACAGCCCCTGCCCTTAAAAGTTGGTGGGAGTGTGCCGTCCGACTGTGGGTCTATCATGTTGATGGTATGCTCTAGGTCGTACTTAAGCCGAAGCAACCTAAGAGCCGACCCAGTAGGCGAGTGAGAAAAATGAGGCCCCTTCTCAATTGGGCATTGCGCCCAATCTGTGTTTGCTTTAATCAGTGCCGGGCAGAGGTGACAATTAAAGTCCCCCACCACAAGCAGCCCGTGTGATGGGCCCTTGTTCTGGGATATGATTTCTTGTCCTAACCTTTGGTCGAGTTCAGTCAATACCGGGGTATGGTTATTTGCTATCTCGGTGTTATACAAGTTAAAAACAGAGAATCGTAACCCCTTTCCATGGAACCGAACTGCCTGGATCCCGTGTGAGGACCAGTCTGGGAAGGACCAGGTGCCTGGGAGGTCTAAATCTACATAGAGGGACAAACCACCCATTGCTCTCCCAGAACTGGATTTTCGGGCGGGAACAAAAAAGCACTTGTACCCCTGCAGATGGTAATTATTCTCCACAGCCCATGTCTCCTGTACACATATGATATTAAATTTTCTAATGTAGTCAACCCATTCCTTATTGTGAAATTTGCCCGCTATGCCAGCTATGTTCCATGAGATAAATCTCACACCCTCTCCACTCCATTCTGCGCCCCCCTGGTCCCTTGGTCTTATTTCCAACATTGGCCTTTGCATTGCCTGCTCATGTCCCCCTCCTATACTGTTTTTAGCTATTACCTCAAGTTCAACACACATTAGATCCCCCACACCAATCGCCGAGGTTTGCTGAGCCTTGAAACTTTGCTCCTCCAATGTTTCTACCAGAGCGCCCTTTTCTATACAACCCTGGGGGGTATTATCTGTTTGTCAATCGACCCCCTCTAGGCCATTCAGGCAATTGAACCGGTTGTAGGTATAAAAGGGTTGTTCTGGTCGGCCAGCTATCGGTCTGGGGTATAAGGCCTGGTGTCTCCCCCTCCTCCCAACCCTCTCCCAACTATCATGAGTTTGGGGTTGCTGAAATGGGACTGGGGTAATGGGAAAAAAGAACGACACATGGAGGGTTTGGATGGTGGATTCCCTAGATCTATTTTTCCCCTGACATATATAGGACACCGTACCTGTATCCCTAAAACTCACCAGTATACAGTCCCCTTTAATGGATTTTTGTGTTCTCCCCACCCATGGTACCCTTCTTACCATTATAATTTCATTATTGAAATGTGTCGGGAGGGGTCTGTTTATGTTTAACCACTTAATTACCCTACTTTTCAGGGCACAAAAGTCCTCCATTTCACCTTCCTCGAGTGGGGGGACACCCGCCATGACTACAGTAAAAGCGTTAGTCTCTGGGGGTAAATTAGGTCTACGTGGTCTCAGGGTGAGCTTCATTAAAGGGGTCGGGATGGTGTTATCTACCGGCTGTGCCGGAGGTACAGGTCCTGGCGGATGGTTGGGCATATTGGCATTAAGGGGTTTAGATGTTGCAGGCTTCGGCCTTAAGGGTTGTTGTGAGGGTGCCACATTCGCGGCTTGTAGAAGGACTGGATTGACAACACTATTTGCCGTCGGTTGAAGGACTACGGTAGGGAGAGTGGGATCTGGTTGCCTTCCCTGTCGACCAGCTGGAGTTTTCAGACTACCTAATGTGGCCTCCAGAATAGTTAGTCTGATCTCAATCTTTTTAATACTCTCGCTGATCGGCAATAACAGAGACCTTAGCAAAAATTCTAAATTTCCAAGCGGGACAACAGACAAGGGGATATTGGCAATAACAGCTCCTGTATCTTTTATCGTAACAGGAGCTGAATCCTTATGAGCAATGGGTTTAGGATGTAAATCATCCGGTGGTTTTTCTACTAACGTGGGGGTTTTTAGGGACTTGCCAAAGTCCGAATGAGGAACCTTGGGTTTACTCTTTCCTTGAACTCCCTTAGATTTCCTCCTGCGTTTATTGGGAGGGGGTCCAAAAGCTACTTCAGTGTTAGTTGGCTTGGATTTAGCTTTCCTAGTTTTGGGGGCTGGGGGGGGGTTGGGACACTAAATCAATGGTCACCCTAGTTGGGCTAGGACTAATGGCTGGAGCTATACTCATGACTGCACCTGATGAAATATTAGTGCAATCCCTCAGCAGTAGTGGGACATCGTCAATTCGAGACAACTCCTCCCTGGGTGTAATAAGTTGGTCTCCGAGGGGGGTATTTTTCATGTTGTCTATTGAGCGTCTCCGTTCTGCCCTTAGCCTGGACAGGTTACACTCTTTGTCCCCCTCCCCTACTGCCCGGGAGAAATAATTTTCAAGAGTCCTATTTTTAACTCCGCCCGGTTTTAATGGGGTACTCTCTCTTGCCGGGGACGGCATAGTGTTCGTAGTGGGTTATACTCCGCAGGGGGTTCTTAACCAGTAGTTGAGATCAGAGGTCGAATGCACAATCCAAGAGGGTAGGCCCAGCCCGGCCTCCTTCGGCCCCGGACGGCCACAGACGGTCCCGCCCTTGTCCCGGGCTTCTCCCGGCGCCCTCCCGCGCGCTCCCGCGCCGCGGAGGAAGCTGCACCTAATATAGGGGGAGGGTGTTTATGGGGCGTGTCCAGCAGGGAGAGCGTCCAGGTGCAGGAAATGATGGCAGCACAGGGACTCCTGGGCAATGGAGTCCCTGATCCTCACCTGGCGCTCGCAGCCCTGCTCCCCGAGATTCCAGCAGCTCCCCTGTCCACAAGCAGCAATGGTGCGCCCAAGCACACGGGCGAAGCGGGACCCGCGGAGCGGGTACCGCGAGGTACAGCAGCAGAACAAACAATCCCAGCAGAACGGACCTCGCAGGGCAGAGCTCGCGCTCCCAGGTCAGTCAATGTCTCCCAAAGAGCTAGGGGCGAGCAGGCTCTTTTCAGCGGAGCTTAGGGGGCGTGTCCAGCAGGGAGAGCGTCCAGGTGCAGGAAATGATGGCAGCACAGGGACTCCTGGGCAATGGAGTCCCTGATCCTCACCTGGCGCTCGCAGCCCTGCTCCCCGAGATTCCAGCAGCTCCCCTGTCCACAAGCAGCAATGGTGCGCCCAAGCACACGGGCGAAGCGGGACCCGCGGAGCGGGTACCGCGAGGTACAGCAGCAGAACAAACAATCCCAGCAGAACGGACCTCGCAGGGCAGAGCTCGCGCTCCCAGGTCAGTCAATGTCTCCCAAAGAGCTAGGGGCGAGCAGGCTCTTTTCAGCGGAGCTTAGGGGGCGTGTCCAGCAGGGAGAGCGTCCAGGTGCAGGAAATGATGGCAGCACAGGGACTCCTGGGCAATGGAGTCCCTGATCCTCACCTGGCGCTCGCAGCCCTGCTCCCCGAGATTCCAGCAGCTCCCCTGTCCACAAGCAGCAATGGTGCGCCCAAGCACACGGGCGAAGCGGGACCCGCGGAGCGGGTACCGCGAGGTACAGCAGCAGAACAAACAATCCCAGCAGAACGGACCTCGCAGGGCAGAGCTCGCGCTCCCAGGTCAGTCAATGTCTCCCAAAGAGCTAGGGGCGAGCAGGCTCTTTTCAGCGGAGCTTAGGGGGCGTGTCCAGCAGGGAGAGCGTCCAGGTGCAGGAAATGATGGCAGCACAGGGACTCCTGGGCAATGGAGTCCCTGATCCTCACCTGGCGCTCGCAGCCCTGCTCCCCGAGATTCCAGCAGCTCCCCTGTCCACAAGCAGCAATGGTGCGCCCAAGCACACGGGCGAAGCGGGACCCGCGGAGCGGGTACCGCGAGGTACAGCAGCAGAACAAACAATCCCAGCAGAACGGACCTCGCAGGGCAGAGCTCGCGCTCCCAGGTCAGTCAATGTCTCCCAAAGAGCTAGGGGCGAGCAGGCTCTTTTCAGCGGAGCTTAGGGGGCGTGTCCAGCAGGGAGAGCGTCCAGGTGCAGGAAATGATGGCAGCACAGGGACTCCTGGGCAATGGAGTCCCTGATCCTCACCTGGCGCTCGCAGCCCTGCTCCCCGAGATTCCAGCAGCTCCTCTGTCCACAAGCAGCAATGGTGCGCCCAAGCACACGGGCGAAGCGGGACCCGCGGAGCGGGTACCGCGAGGTACAGCAGCAGAACAGCAGAACAAACAATCCCAGCAGAACGGACCTCGCAGGGCAGAGCTCGCGCTCCCAGGTCAGTCAATGACAAGTAGTTGTCATTAAGCACATTGGGGCTCATTTATGCGAGCCCTGCGTCACTTTTGCACCATGTAAAATGGTACATGTGTGGCACAGTGATTTTATAAAGATTTATGAAGCCATGCAAAGCCACCTTCCGTGGCTTTGGGTGGCCTCATAAATCCTGAGTAAAGTGACGCAGCGCAAATCTCTGCGCACCTTGCGCACAGGAGGCATTCCATGGGCATTGCAGTAGGTCTTCCCACTCAGCACACCTGATATTCGATGCTGTCGCAGATTTACAAAGTGATGTAATCCTGGGGAAGAGCCAAATTATAACACATCCCAATGTAGCACGTAACTAGGAGAAATATGTTAATTTCTCTTCGTTTTTCCTCTTTCCATGTGTGTGGCATTCTGCTGCACACAAAGAAAAAGGAAAACGCCTCATAGAATTGTTTGAGTGCAGGAATGTGCACCTTCCTGCAGAAAAACACTCCTGCATGCCAGGGTGCAAGGGTGCCTATGTTGGCACTAGGCTGCTGAAAATGCGCAAGCACAGGCAGAAAGGACGGGAATGCACCATATTCCTTAGATACGATGCATTCCTGCCCTTTCACTTTGGCATAGGACAGTGCAGCAAGATTACTTACTGTGGTGGCTTATGCCAAAATGCCATAAACAATGCCCTTTGTCAGAATGAGAGCTGGAGGAGCAAATGAGGTGATTCCTAGGGTACGGCGACCATTTATAACGTAAGAATTTTGGGAATTTCACATTTGAAAAATATCCATGTAATTTTCCCAATATGGATAGGAAATCAGACTACAGGAACTTGTTTCCCCACTATCGCATGTTAGTGGCAATGAGGGAACACAGGGAAGCTGTTTGTCTATGTTATCTCTGGTACCTGATCACAGGTAACACAGATGACACAGTTGATACTTCTGGCATCAGGAAACAGACCCTGACCCTAACCAATGAAGAAAAAGGTAAGTAGCTGCAGCTCCCATTTCCTAAATCCAAGGACCTCTTTCTAGGTCTGGCCTTTGTAACAGCTTTTGCTGTCTCTGTCTTATCAGACCTTATTTTTTCAGCAAAACTAATATACAATATAGATATATAGAGGGAATTTTGGTCAGCAGGCTTTATCTTTTGCTCTGTTAAATTGTCATATAGCTGCACAAAAACATGAAGGACGATATGCTAAACATTGTGAAACATTGACCCTCAGTCACAGTTCTGGGTTAAGTCCATCGACCCAGCCATATAAAAATCAGTCTTTACCCTGCTTCCCATGGGAACTCTCTAGCCTGAACTGCCAGGTTCTCCCTGGACCGGAAACAGGCATCCCATTTATAGGGTATCACCACTCATCAGCAATGCTAGCTTGAATCCAAAGGCATAGTCAGCACGGGACCCACATCACCCCTAGTACAGAGACCTGGGCCTAAATGCATTGTTTTTTGCTCACCACGCCATTCCAGTTTGGACCCAGCTAATGCAAATGAGTCTTGAGCCAGCTCCCCATGGGAACAATCTAGCCCAAACTGCCAAGCCAGGCCCTCCTTGGCCCAGAACAAAGCATCTTCAGACCAGTTTCAGAGTATCACCCCTCATCATAATCTAGGCTATCTTGAATCCAATGGCATAGTGAGTACGGGACCCACATCTGGGCATATGCTTCCCACTGGGGGTGACTAAAGCAAGACAAAAAGATGATGGATGGAATGCTGAACATTGTCAAACATTCGCCCCAGTACAGAGATCTGGGCCTGAATCCATCATTGTTTTGCTCACCATGTCATTCCAGCTTGGACCCAGCCATATGCAAACCAGTCTTGAGCCTACTTCCCATGGGAACAGTCCAGATCAAACTGCCAGGTCAGGGCCTCCCTGTACTTTTTGCATTTCTAAGACCACTGGATCTTCAGCAGGAGCTTGCGTCAACAATGGACTTTTTCAAGAAGACTTCATCAGATACAGCTCCAGGCTTACCCTACTGGGGCATTTTGAGCTCTATAAAAAAGGACTCATTATGAACATAGGAATCTTGATGGGCAAATGCGTAGATAGTATCGACCTGACACAAGGACTTTTGAATATCTTGAGATCTGAGCTTTTCCCGCCTAAGCCAATGGCTTCAGCAGGACCCCATTGAGAAGTCGAGAGGGCTTTGGCTGGTGGTTCCCAAACTGTATGCCACAGCACCTCGGTGCACCGTTAGTAGCAGCCAGGGGCGCCACGCATTTCTTTGGAATATGCAAATCATGTTTTGAGCAATTTAAAAATGATGTGTCTTTTGACGCCCTACCTGTCAGTCGGCGTCAGGAATAGTGGTATGGCCCAGTTTTCCATTATTATGCTTAGCTTTAGAGCCATTTGTGCCTGCCCCAGCAGGACAACAAGATTTAATAACCCAATTTTTTTCTTTCCCTTCCTGAGATTGCTATCCATCATGCTGGAAGAGTGCAAATGAGTGAGAACCACCAAAGTACACACAGAAATTAGACATTTTTAATGTGTTCCGGTAGGGCTCTGCCTTATTTCCAACAAGATGAGGCTAAGTTCCACAAAATATATCACAGGATGACCAGAAATGCGTGATTCCTGCTCGAATAGGAAACCAGCGCAAACATGCAATTAGGTGTTCAGTGCATAATTTTTAAGTGATAACAAAAGCCTACAAACACCCACTGCCCTCTCTTCGAGTTTCGTGCAAACAGCAGACGGTTGTCTTAGGGTGTGATTCAAGGTGAAGCAGAGCTCTAAATTCCGGCATCAGATTGCGCTCTTTCCTTGAGATTTTGGATGGGTGCTTTAATAGTAAATCTAGGGCCAGATGTAGGTAGCCAAATACCGGTCGGTAACGGCCGATTTCGGCCGTTACCGACCGATATTTTGCTTTTGATATGTAGGTGGCTCGGAATTTACAGAATCGGTATATTTAACGATTCGGTAAATTTACCACTTCGGTATGTTTCCGAATCTGTAAATATACCGATTCTGTTAATCCATATGTAGGTGGCACAGTTTGCAGTGCCACAGGCCCTTAGGATTTCTTATTTTACCACCCAATCCTATTGGGCGGTAAAATACCGAATTCCAGTGTACATGCACATCTGTGCATGTACACCTATGCCATGTGACACACAGACATGCCCTTAGGGCATGTCTGTGTGCCACATGGCACACAAGCCTGCAATTGGGGTGCTGCAGGGTGTCAAAGTGACACCCCGTTCCCCCTGCCAGGATTCGGTATTTACTGATTCGGTAAATACCGAATCGGTATTTCCCATTGATTCCTAAGGGCTTAAAGGCCCATAGGAATCAATGGGAAATACCGATTCGGTATTTACCGAATCGGTAAATACAGAATCTTACAGATTCGGTAATTGTAAAAGTAAAATTACCTACATCTGCCTACTTCCAATTTACCTACTCTTAAATACCGAATCGATATGATTCGGTATTTAAGAGTAGGTAAATCGGAATTACCTACATCTGGCCCCTAGTTTTCATAGGTATACGGTGTTGCTGTTGTTTGCATATTAGAACTAAACAGAGGAACGTATTGCCTATTATCACTGCTCTCTAGTCATAAAATATTTGGAATGAGGTCCTGTTGTTTAGGGGCCAAAATAAATGTTGTTCCAGTAGTCAAATTTGTAGTAGAGTACAATTGTAATGTGACAGCTGCTATTTCGTTTCCATCGATGATTTTTTTAGTTCTACTGACCAACTCCTAACAAACTCATGCATCATGTATCGGCCCCTGCTTTTTGTCGGTTTCTGCTGAGCTTGTAATGGATCGAAGATAATTGTATTTTATTTACATTTATACTGCCAGCCTTGGCTTTGTCATCAGCCTTTCAGCAAGTGAATCTCATTTAAATATACCCAGCTGCAGCCCAACATACGGAGGAGTTGCACACGCCACCTGTTTAGTCCAGAATCATGGTTTAGACCAAGAGCGCACAGCTGCCATACACACGTACGTTTTCCCGTAGCCTCCGCATACACACGATGACCTCTGGGGACCCTCTTCACAAGTTACATCAGGTAGGTTGCTAGAATAACTGCAAAGACAAACTTGTGACCACCAAGCCCGTGTATTTTTAAAGAGGCAACCATTTTACTGCTTTCCAGGGTAGAGAAATGAAAAATGAAAATGTGACGGGGTAAATAGTTTACCAGCAAAAATATCCAAAATGTTGCACGTATAATAAGACACCTATTTTTCCCTACATTTGTTGTTAAGAAGCACTTGTTAGTTGAGCAAAAAGGCAGCGCCGAGTGTTGTCTGGATCACCATGTAAAACAAAACGCGACCAGCAGGGCCGGACTGGCTACCGGGCATTTTATGCTCGGGCCGGACTGGCTACAGAGCATTTTATGCTCGGGGCCGGATTGGCTACATGGCATTTTATGCTCGGGTGGCAACGTATGGTCCAGGTTCTCTGCTGAGGGGCTGATTTTGTTGCTGGGGAGCTGCCCGCGCTTTTAAATGAACATTGCAAAACAAATAGCTTTATAACATACTTTTTAAAACATTTGTTTTGCATTGTTTATTAAGGAAAGCCCGGTAGTCAGTCGGACCCTGACGACCAGTTCCGAATAGCTTTATTCGAGATAACTCATATAAGTATAAGACAATACATACAACATTTAAGGATAAGGCAAATAAAATGTACATATCTAAAAGCTTCAATTTTTTTAAAATATACAATATGAACTAATGGAAGAAATAGAAATTCGTTTCAGCTATTATCAATTAATTAAAAAGCATTTTCAATATTCACAATGAATTAAAAATTGTGTTAAAAAATAGAAACAGATTAAAATATGTCAATCATACTTCATGGGTAGACTACAAATGTTGAAATTGGTGGTCACAAGAAATTACCCCAAGTTTGAATTCTGCCTTAACACCCACACCCACCCTAGGTATTTGGCTAATGCTATTGAAATAAATGTCAAAGTACTGGTACTTAAAATCCTTTCTGCATCAGCACTTCTATTTGTGCCTAGTAATTTGCACATTGGGGTAAGCCAAACTTGCCTATGGATAGCATATAAAGGGCAGCCGAAAAGCAGGTAGGGAAGTGTTTACTTGTATCCCCCACATGCAAGGCAGTTATTATTGCTTACATCAGTCCACCTGGCAGTCAATGACTTCAGGGGTAGCAAACCTGCCATAAGCTGAAAATAAAGCTTCCTATCCCTAGGCTTGGTAATGTCATCCCAATACGATTCGAGACTGAGGATACATTTTGTCTCTAGATAAATCCCCGCCATGGTGAATGAATCAGTGGTGCTCCAGACTTTATAAGCAATATGTTCCCAGTATTTTTCCTTTAAGATATTTTTAGATGGAAATGGGGCTCCTACTGGGTCATCCCACAGCGTTTGCATGCCCAAAGCAACCAAACTATTTCTAACATTCCTTAGCCAACTAATTTTATGGAAGCCATAGGATTTTATTACATCAACGAACCCGATGGAATATGATGAAAGTTCGGGCGTCGTCCATAGCCTGCGCCAGTATAAAATAGGGCGCAGATTGGCGACATCTACATTGGCTTTCCTACCCAAGTGGTATCTAAGTGGCATTAAGGGAGTGCACTGTGGGAGACTAGTAATGCTATGAAGGAACTTATTTTCAGGGAGGGGGAGCGGGACAACTTTCTCATACCCCCATAGTTGGAGCTAACACCTTTTGATTCATAAACATGGAGAGCAGACTTAATTGGTCGCGTTAGAGACCTTTTGTGTTCCAAGCTTAAAGCTCCTGAATGCTGCCGATGTTTCAAAGCAGCTATGTCTATGTGGTGTTCCCACTTAAGATCCTTTTCTAAATGGATGCCCAAATAAGTGAAGGCTTTGACCATTTCGAGTGGTTGACCATTCATAAAAATGTTCCCTTTAAAACTTCGATACGGATTAAAAGACATACATTTTGTTTTTGCCACATTAACTTCTAGGCCTTGAAGAGCACAAAAGTCTTCAAAAATTACTAAAGCACGCTGGAGTCAAGTGGGGATTTTGGATAAAATTAATGTGTCATCCGCAAACATTAAAATCGGGATTTTTAAACCGACTAGAGAAGGGGCGTCAGTATTTATTGGAAGCAAACGGTCTACTACTCCGTTAATATACAAAGAAAATAATGTTGGGGCCATGGCACAGCCTTGCCGCACGCCACGCTCAACCGGGAACTGGGTAGTGACCCTGCCCTGCCCTCCCCATTGGATTCTAGCATAATTTGCTTTGTGCAGTCTCATCACCAAAGTTAAAATCTCATCTGAAAGACCTAGTCCCCTCACTGTCACCCATAGTAAGTCAACAAAGGTGGCATAAAGGCTGCCTGTGCCCAAAATCACAGTCTTCCAATAGAGAAGAATAAAACGGAAGACTTGATTGATGGTACTAGTATATTTACGAAAACCCGCTTGGAAAGGAGACAATATACTATTCTCCTCGATCCAGTCTAAAATCTTATTCAGAGTTATCCTCCCAACTACTTTTTGAATCATGTCTATCAGACTAATAGGTCTGTAGTTTCCCGGTTTCGTTGTATCGCCCTTTTTGTATACTGGGATTATATCACTGCCTCTTTCCAAGAAACCGGGATCGGAGCACCCTGGGCCATTGCATTTATCAACAGCAGAATGTATTTACTCCATCGACTCTTGTCATAAAGGAAAACATCAGCGGGGACACCATCTGGTCCAGGGGCTCTACCTCCAGCCACAGCATTAAGAGCTATTAAAACATCATTATTATTAAAAGCCTCATCCTTATAAAAAACATATCCAAAATATTCCATTGATTCTCAGAAGGGTCACATGCATATTGTGGTTTAAAGTAATCAACCCATCCTTCTTGAGTGACATAATTTTGGGGCTGGTCTGACTGGCCCCCTCTCCCCCACTTGACATTATTCCAGAATAATCTGGAATTATTCTTGTCACTTGCTTCTTTAAGGTCCTGCCATCGTAGCTCATCCGATAGGCACTTAGCTTTATAGATAGCTCTTCTATATTCATGCCTAGCTAAATGAACAGCTCCCACTTCGCCACCCTTAATAGCATTACCCAGAGCACTTCTAGCTCGCCTGCAATCGTTATTATACCAGCCTAATGGTTTAAGGCTAACTACATTCTTAGTTTTATTGGGCATAGAGAATTGGGCACTAATACTGATGAAAAGACTATCATGCAGCTGGGTAACAGACCTCAAATCATCTCCGGAGCAAATTACATGTATCAGTTCCAATGTAGTCTTATCAACCTCATCACTTATACTTTCCAAGACCTCTGTTTTTTTTTTTCGACATGTGCCCAATTAAGCCGGTGCATATCATTAGTAGGAACAATAATTGGGGCACAAAGCTCAGCCTCATCCGCCCGAGGTTTCTCCAGCTTCCACCAGGCATGGGCAACACAGAGGGGATTATGGTCACTTTCCACGCTATCCTTGACCATCATGTCAATTATTGTGTGCCAAAGCTTCAGACTACAAAGGATATAATCGATCCTACTTTTACTGCGACCATTATTTAATGTATTAACACCGAGTCTGTCTTGCAACGTCCAGCTAATAAGGGCTCTAAGTCCCCGTTCGAAACAAATATTATTGATCTGGATAACGACCTCTGTGCATTTTTTAACGGGGTTGAGTTCCAACTTTGGTACCCCCCATAGGCTATCCTCGACATCAGTGAGGTGCCAATTGGGAGTAGCTAGTGGCTCAAAAGTTGAATTTAAATCACCTGCAATGATCGCACTACTGTCTATTGAGTGTTACTCGATGAGGGCATCCAAACCCACTAGAACCTGAGACTTAACCCCCCCACCCCCCGAACACCCCTCATATAAACATTATAAATGTCCAGAAGACCTAAAGAACCCAGATCTAATCTTATTGCCTAGATGTCATTACTCTTTGAGGGCAATTCTTTAATTGTCAGAGCCAATGCCTGGCGTACCCATATAGTTAGGCCTTTAATTGATGGTACAAAAAAAATTAAATAACCCGGGCAGAAATGTGGCTCGAGCAGCCAGTTTCTTGGAAGACACAAACGTCAAATTCACTAACAAATGTCAACCATTCTGGTAATGATGTTTTGGCACCTAGACCTGCAACATTCCATGAGATAAGAGAGCCTCCCATATGGTCATGGTCTGAATACAATGGATTACTTCCTTCACATAAAAAATCGATCCTGGGCTTGCTCTTTGGTCCAGGACTAGAAGGATCATATAATTGTTTCAAATTAGGAGCCCTCCCATGAGTGGAACCACTCGGTATGATGATATTATCTAACTGTGGGCTATCAACACTAATAGGCAGACAATCGGCCAAACCAATTCCTAATCCTTGCAGATGTTTCTTACACGGGGTATTACTGGCATTAACAACATCACCAGTTAAGTCCTCTGCACCATCACTAAACAAGGGTTTTTATCAGGAATATAACCAACAGAATCACTCCTCCCAAGATTCCCAGGACTAGAACAGATAAGGTTTTGGTCGTACACACCAAAACTTCAATCAATGTTTTCTAACCCAGAGCCTCGAGTTCTATACCGTTGCCTCTGCCCAGAGGATAAATGGACCTGAGGGGGCAGTAGAGTCTTCCTTAACTGGATACACGAATGTGGTGGGGGGCTGGATCTAAACTCAAGAGCAAATAGATTCTCGGCCATAATCTCTGTCCGTAATGTTAGTTCGATGCAGTCATATTGCTCTGAGGATGAAGTTAGCCTCCTAGCCTTCATAATGTCGTCCCTGATTACCGATCGACACCCCCTGACATGATGTAGCCAATGAATTGCTTTGGTAGTCAGAGAGTCAACGCTCTCGTACTTTCTTGGGACAGCAAGTTTAGGGACATTGGTCATATAGATTATATTGGCACTATGTGGCCCACTTTTTTTCCTACCCTCCCTTCCAATTGTGAATTTAACTTCATGAGTTACCTTAGGATAAATGCCCCACCTAATATCAGTTGGGAAACGCTCCTCCTCTGCTGTCTTCACCTGATTGACTAAGCTATTTATGGGGCATGTCAGCTATTTGTTTTGGGCATCTAAAAGAGGCATAGGTTTACTTGTCTTAGCAACCTCACTGTAAGAGGAGGAAACGTTACACCCCCACCTACTACCTTTCTTGATCCCAACAGATTTGTCATGCTACTGCCAGTTTTCAAAGGAAAGGGATTGGTATTGTTTATACTAGAGTTCACAATGGTGCACACACCACTGCTAAATACAGGCCCTACCATAGCATATAAATTCACAATCAGAGTCTTCATTGACTCTATCTCATCTCTCAGAAGTGCTACTAAGTTCATTAAGCCTTCAATGTCTTGTGGGCCATTTCTGCTCTTACTACTAGATTGAGTTTGGGGATCAGGAACAGATTTTGGTGGATGATTTAAAACAGAACCTAATGCTGTTCCAGTAGGTTGCGGTATTTGTAACGGAGGGCTCTCACTATGCCCATTCGCCAGAACAGAGAATCTATTAGAGCAAGGGACTAATGGCACACTTGGCAAAGACTTGCTGCCATTAACTGACACGGGATTGCCAATATCATTGATTATAATACTCTCTTTTGTTGGAAATAGGGTCCCTTTAATCATAGAATCACTTCCATTAATACTTTTCTGCTTTGGGAGAAACATAGCGGGGATAGCGGGGGAAGTACTACCCTCACATTCCAACCCCATCCCACCTGTGTTTTGATGAGCTATATCCCCATTTAAATGCGGATTATTTCCAGTGGTTAAAATTTCCCCACACTCTTCTACAAGGCTGTCAATGCGATCAAGGACACAGTTGGAAGCATCATGCTTTATTACCTTTCTTGCCTTCTTTCCTTTCCGGGATTTTTAAGGATTCCCAGCATCAGCCCCCCCTGCACTCCCTTCCATTGACTTACGCTTGCCCATACCAATAGTACTACAACCCTCTATTACTGGAACTTCTGAAGTTTGTTAAACAACAATCAACACTAGTAAACCACTAGTAATATGAGTGGAGTAACAGAAGAACCGTCAAGCTGGCAAAGAGTGATATAAACGAGGGATAGACAGTACTTTATGAAAACCTCAGGATGAGTCCATACATTTAGTTCAGCTTAGCATCAAGCTAGCAAGTCAGAAATGTTAGGGGAATGACCCTGGCCTGGCTCTTTCTGGCGATGACGGGCGCGGGACGGGTCCGCCCTTGGCCCTGGTGTGCCGCGGGAGGCTTTGCGTGTTTTTAAGCGCCTCCTGGCGCTTAGGGATGATGCAGATGAGCTGCGCCCAACAGGATTGACGGGAACGGTAGTCTGAGACCATCCGCGTTACCACCAGCGGAACGGTCTCCCCAGCAGGTGTTGCAGGGCGGCGTGAGGGGCTTCAGGAATCAATGCCCGGTAAGTAGGCTCTCAGGAGAACAAGATAACCAGCAATGAAATGCGCAGACCCACGCTGCGGGAGGATCTGCGTGTTTTTAAGCACCTCCTGGCGCTTAGGGATGATGCAGATGAGCTTTCTCCAACAGGAATGCCGGGAACGGTAGTTCGAGACCGTCCGCGTCACCACCAGCGGAACGGTCTCCCCAGCAGGTGTTGCAGAGCGGCGTGAGAGGCTTCAGGAATCAATTCCAGGTAAGTAGGCTCTCAGGAGAACAAGATAACCAGCAATGAAATGCACAGACCTGAGCCCCGGGAGGCTCTGCGTGTTTTTAAGCACCTCCTAGCGCTTAGGGATGATGCCGATGAGCTGCGCCCAACAGGAATGCCGGAAACTGTAGTTCGAGACCATCCACGTCACCACCAGCGGAACGGTCTCTCCAGCAGATGCTGTAGAGCGGGGTGAGGGGCTTCAGGAATCAATGCCCAGTACGTAGGCTCTCAGGAGAACAAGATAACCAGCAATGAAATGCGTAGATCTGGGGAGCTGCCTGCGCTTTTAAATTAACATTGCAAAACAAATAGCTTTATAACATACTTTTTAAAACATTTGTTTTGCACTGTTTATTAAGGGAAAGCCTGGTAGCCAGTCGGGTCCTGACGACCAGTCTTATCAGGTCCTAGTATTTTAAATTCTGTTAATAGCCGAGTGGACCCATAAAATCAAGGGTGCCATTTGCCTTTGGCAATTAATATTGTATCATTTCTCACTTAACCAATTAAAGATTTTATTAAACAACTGTTATATTTTAATGTTGTTACAACTGTGATTATAATACCTTCATTGGATTCATCCCAATTAATTTCAGGTGGAAAACTGGAAGTACTCCCGAGGTCGGGCACACATCCCCCACAGGTAAAAAAAAGTGACATGATGAGGAGCCACGGCCAACTGGCAATTATGCCAAGGGAGCCACAGGTCGAAAAAAGAAACTTTTTTGACCTGTGGCTTGCTTAAAAATGCACAGGCTTGGTGGTCATGAGTTTGTCTTTGTAGTTATTCTAGCCACTTACTTGAAGTACCTTGTGAAGAGGGTCCCCAGAGGCGCGGCAAAACACAGGCAACAATAACGCTCGACAGTCATCCTGTGTATGCGGAGGCTATGGGAACACGTATGTGCTTATGGCGGCCGTGTGCTCCTGGTCCAAACAATGACTCCGGACTTTAAAGGTGGCGCGTGTAACTTCCCTGTATGTTGGGGTGCAGCTGGGTATATTTGAATGAGGTTCAATTGCTGAAAGGCCGATGACAAAGCTGAGGCTGGCAGTATAAATAAAAATAAAATACAATTATCTTCGATTAATTGCGAGCTCAGCAAAAACCAACAAAAAGGGGTGACAGATACATGAGTCTATTATGAGTTGGTCAGTAAGACAAAAAGATTCATCTATAGAAACGAAACAGCAGCTGTTACATGGCAATCATCCTCTACTACAAATTTGACTACTGGAACAACTTGCATTTTGACCCCTAAACAACAGGACCTCATTCCAAAATATTGCAACTAGAGAGCAGTTGTAGTAGGCAGTACGTTCCTCTGTTTAGTTCTAATAATCAAACAACAGCGATATCGTGTACCTACGAAAACTAGATTTACTCTTAAAGCACCCATTCAAATCTCAAGAAAAGAGCGCAATCTGATGCCGGAATCTAGAGCTCTGCTTCACCTTGAATCACACCCAAAGACAACCCTCTGCTGTTCGCATGAAACTTGGAGATAGGGCAGTGAGTGTTTGTCGGCTTTTGTTATCACTTGAAAATTATGCACTGAACACCTAATTGCATGTTTGAGCTTGGTTCCATTTTGAGCAGGAATCACTCATTTCCGGTCATCATGTGACATATTTTGTGGAACTTAGCCCTCACCTTGTCGGAAATAAGGCAGAGCCCTACCGGAAAACATTGAAAAAGTCTAATTTCTGTGTGTATTTTGGTGGTTCTCACTTATTTCCGCTCTTCCAGCATAACAAGAAAGCGATCTCAAGAATGGAAAAAAATTGAAATATTAAATCTTGCTGTCCTGCCAGGGCTCGCACAAATGGCTCTAAAGCTAAGCATAGTAATGGAACACTGGGCCATACCACTATTCCTGACGCCGGCTGACAGGTAGGGCATCAAAAGATACATACTTTTTAAATTGCTCAAAACATGATTTGCACATTCCAAAGACATGCGTGGCGCCCCTGGCTGCTATCAACGACACACTGGGGTGCCGCGGCGCACAGTGTGGGAACCACAGAATAGCAAGTTAGTGGCCTTATTCCTCATGGTGGACTCCCATCCACCCCAATTTAATAAACCATTTCTTCCAAGTGTGCAAATGCCAGATACCCCGTTTCATGCCTTCTCTGAGCAGGAAACTTGGGAGACAATAGCTCACCAAGTATCGATCATACCTTGAAGTATCTTCGAACGAGGCAAATTGTATTCTCTGTTCTCATTCCTTCTGGAGTAAAGTATCTGCCAAATTAATTGCACAGGCATTAGAACCACCAAAAACATTTAATTCTAGTATTTTGAAAAATTGTAAGTATTGGTTCTATAATATCCTCAATATATTATGATCTATATTGACTAGCCTCCTCACAACGGAGCGGTGTGTGAAGAATGTCTGTGCTGCATTATCCAAAGAATAAAACAAATGTGCAGTGACGGATTTACAAAGGCTTACATGTTGATGTCATTAAGAGTGCACATGCAAAACTAGACAGTTTTGAATGACACTCAACGTTTGCCAAAAGCACAAAGTCAAACCAGCTATTTCTAGCTTGTATTAAGTTCTGATGTATGGACACCTGAACAAGAGGAAGCCATGTGAAGTGTGTGATTTTACATAAATCACACATTAAGCTTATCCAACTCATGCAATATACTGCTGGTCTCGATTGCTTGTGCCTCGCTTCACTCGGTGTAAGAATATGGCTCAAAACTAGTTCAGGTTACTTTAATTGATTTTGCTTTCATCAAATCCAAGGGGTACTGGTGCTGGGTCACATGAGCCAATAGCCTTTGCATGCCTTAATGGGATGCTGGCACATTGTAATTCAAACTAATTTCGATACTCGCAAGCAGCAACTTTTGGCGCTAAAAATCTGTAGAGTTTGAAAGATGATTGTTGCTGCCATTAGTGCCGCATTACGTCAAGTGACTGCCCATGAACACCTTTGGTAACTCTGGGCCTCCATTATATATTTGTTTGAAGGTTTGGTTCTGCTGCCCAAACCTACTTAAAATAATCCAGTGTATAAACAACAATGTGATTGCAGGGTTATCCCAAAACTTTTTGCTGTCTTTATCCCATTTTTCTGACACTCTTTTTGTTGTTCTTAGGACTCTGGGCACTTCTAACCAATGCTAAAGTGCATGTGCTCTCTCCTTTAAACATGATATGATTGGTTAACACCTGTTCGGCATATTTGGTTTACTTGTAAGTCACTTGTATACCATGTACCCATGGACTTTAAATTTAATGCTACCAGTGGGCCTGCAGAACTGCTTGTACTTCCCACAAACGTAGCCTTTCAAACTCTTCTCATGCCTGCCACTGCAGGGCCTGCATGCACAGTTTACTGCAACATTGACTTGGCATTTAAAACTACTTTCCCACCTTAAACTATCCTATTACTACATATAGGTCACCCCTAAGGTAAGGCCTAGGTAGCCCTATGGGTAGGGTCGTGTATAAGTAAAAGGTAGGACATGTCCCTTTATTGCGCGGCATGTTCTGGAAGTGACAAAGAGCATCTTTTGTTTCTCACTACTGGGAGGCCTGCTCCTCTCATAGGCTAGCATTGGGAATTCCCCTAAATGTGTTTAAGTGGTAAGTCCTAATATGAACAGGGTAGCCTTGCCATGTTTGGTATGTTTAGAATGGTAGTAATAAATCCTGCTTTCTAGTGTAGTTGGGTTTTACATTACTATTTTAGAGACGCCACTTTTAGAAAGTGGGCATTTCTTTGTGCTGATGACTCTTTGTGTTTTGCAGCCCGACTACAATCCAAGTCTGGGCCTGGGTGAAAGCTACAGTTTGTGCGGTCTTTCAAGACAACCATCACACGGGAAGGTTTAGGTGTGACAGGGATACATCTGCATCCATCTACATACTGATGGTCTTCCTCGGCTGAGAGAGAGAGGGGCGTTCACACTTTACATTTGTATGAGCCGTGTCCTGCCCTCACACAAAGAGCTGATTCACCCTGTACTGATGTCTGGAGCCGGGGCTGGGTTGATAGGGTTCCTTTGAAGTCACAGCTGAAACAAATACATTTTTGGGAGTATAAGTATAGGGGCTCGGTCAAGCACTTTTGGAACTGGAACCGAACCTCTGTCAGAAGGACTGCTGCACTGCTTAAAGGATTCATCTGGAATGCGTTTCTGCTGTTGCTCTGCTGTCTGCTAATTGCTGGGTGGCCGAAATGACTCACTGGATTGCTTTTCTGCTTGCTGCCCTATTGACAAATGATCCCTGATTCTGGTCTAACTGGACTCTACAGGCTGCACATTGACAGAGGACTCCTGAGCTACCAGAGGGAACTGCCATCTGAATCACTTGCTCTTATGTGCTTCCCTACCTGTCTGCTGCTCCCTGCTCTGTGCCCAGTCTTCTTGAAGGGCCTGCTGTTTTGCCCCACCCGTTTATTAGGGAAATCACAGGGACATCAAAAGATTTCCCCTGTGTGCTGCTTGTGCCCCGCCTCTAGTGGTAGTGCCTAGGGAGTGTTTTAATGTGTCCTAGCACGTGTTGAGAGCTCTTCATCCCCCCAGATTGCCAGGGTGTGTTTTCCAGGAGTTGTGGGGGCTGATCCCTGTATTTTGCAACTGAGCGCATGGAGAGCTCTGTAACTGCCCCAACTTCCCCTTTGATACAAGCCTTATCTCCAGAGAGGAGGGTGCAGGCTTCAGGGGCTGTGTGCTTCCCCCCGGCACTACACTCTGCAAATGAATGCTGCAGCACAAAGAGAATCCCCGCTTCATGATCAAGTTGCCCAGCAACTCCAGGCACCCAAGAAACACGAGGCCCCGTCCTTCACCTTGCTGACGTCCACAGCGAGGATTCCCCGCTCCATGCTGAGGGACACGGTGGTTACCCAGTGCCCCAGTCCACCTGTAGAGGAAAGAAAGACCGCTGCTTCCTTTGCCCTGACACTGCAGCGGTACTGTCCATGGGCAGCCGCACCTCACTGTAAGAAGAGCACGGTCTGTAGCCCCAGCCCCGTTTCTTCTGGATTCTAAATGTGGGGGACCCCATGAGGTCTCCCCACTAGCCTCTGCATTGTGTGGGTGCCTCCCACCCTCCCCGGGAGCTGCACCTGGGGCAGGGCCGGACTGGCCGTGATGGTCACCAGGTGTGTGGGCCACCAGGGTGGGGCCTGGTTTCGGAGCCCTGGGGGGCTGTTTTTGTAACTGGGGACAGTTTTGTCGCATATCTGCAATATCGGCCCCCTGTAACAAAAGGAGCTTCCTGTTTTACACCAGGGCCGGTTTGCGTTCCCAGTCTGACCCTGACCCGTGGGTATTGGTTCCTGCGCTGTAGTCTTGCAGGGTGAGACGTCACAGGAGGTTCCTGCAATGCCGCAATTAGGAATTTGCTAGAATTTACCATATCACTTATGTCTTGTAATATCAGTTCACCGAGGTATATATCCCAGGGCACCGTATTATGCGTGGCAATTATGAACAGACACCCAAGCATTATTTTCAACTAGGCTCATGAAGAATACTGCAATCCTGCTAATAGGAGGGCAGCTGGTCTTTTAGCCATGTTTGTCTATTATGAGGTGTGGTTTTCTCTGCTTCAAAACCAAAGTATGTTGTTTTTGTGGCCTTGGGTTCCCCTGGATAACGAATACTATCAGAGTAATGGTGCAAAATGCAAAGCATTTAGGATACATGTATAATGCCCAAAGTATTTATGGTTAATGCATACTGTTCAAGTTCTTTATGATTTATGTCACTTTTGGTCTTACGATTTATATGTAATATAGAAACACATTTTTATCTCTTTTGTGGTGTATTTATTGTGTTACTGGTGTGAGTATGTTGTGCAAACACTTTACACATTGCCTCTGATGATAAGCTTGACTGCTTTGCGCCAATCTACGAGGGGGTGAGCACAGGTTAACTGAATTTCAAAACGAATCTGGATGTAAATAAACCCAGGATCATCCCATGGACAAAAGTAAAAAAAACAGTATTGGTGTCATGGGGTCTGTCTTACGTTACCACAAATGTTCCAAACTAAACCCATGAGGCTGCGTCCGGTGATGTCTTTGAGTCTCTGAAATGACGAAAGGCTAAAGTGATGGATAAGGCCTGTCTGAAATGGGGATGGTTCCATCATAGTATAAATTTGCACCAAAAGGGAGGGCCCAATCAATCCATCAGGGATTTGTAGAGCATGACTACTCACCCGTAAGGTTCTCAAGGCGCTGCGGGCGGGGGAAGGGGGTCTGCTGTTCCGCCGAAGAGCCAGGTATTGAGGTTCTTCCTGAATGGAGGCAGAGATGGTGATTGCTGAGATGCAGAGGAAGGGAGTTCCAGGTCCTTGCAGCGAGGTAGGAGAAGGATCTTCCTCCAGTGGTGGTCCTGCAAATCAGTGGGATGGTGGCCAGGGCCTGATGGGCGGAGCAGAAATGTCTGGTGGGGGTGTGGAAGGTGAGGCAGTGGTCCAGTGTGCAAAAGACTGCATGGCCCCGAGCCAAGTGAAGGAAACCAGTGGGAGGTTCCAATTAAGTTCAAGACAAAAGCGCCATAAATGCTGACACAAGATGGAAATGGTTCACCAGCAGCCTCGCAGCGCTATGACCAGCTGTTTCTTTTTTTCAAATATGAGTTACTTCTGCCCACGAAGGGCAATGCAAAAATCCCGTCATTCTAATGTTAATAGATATTACAAATGTAGATGCACATTTCTTTGTGTGTAGTCTGAAGAGACCGCTCAGCTCCCGAGGCAGAAACAAGCGCCTATGCGAGTTGTGATTGCAATTTATTTAAACCAGGATGACACCTGCCACCCTTACAAACAATCAGATACTTCCATTTCAAGTCAACTTGTAGAAAAATAATGTTGTGCGAGGAGGTCTGCATTTTACATGTTCTGACCTGCACAAGAACTCCTATACTGAAGACAGAAATCATGGGTTGGCCTCATTGCTCCATACACCCTGCTGATGCACTTAATGTAAACAGGTAACATACATCATTATCTCCTCGCCGTAGAACAACTGTAAATAAAGAAGTGCTATTCAGACATCTAGGAGATTTTATTTGACAGTTTCACTGACTGACGATTTTATGATTAGCCGCGGTTAAACAGTGATTTGTTTTCTTTTTACAGAAGACTCCGCCCTCATTATAACACCATCTTCGGAGTCGAGCAATCTGGTATCGCTGGAATAATTACCTGTGTCACATGCTAACCAGGTAAGTTGTTCATATAGCTGCAGACAAGGTGTTCGCGTAGCTAGAGGTTGGTCAGCGTTATGGTTTTATGGAAAAAATAGGCCCATGTGGGTGTTTTCATAATATTAAAAAAATATGACGGGCAGGAATATAGAGTCACTCGTGTCATTGTTTGTAACCTGTTCATTCAGTGGGCTTTTCATGCACTCCTTTTTTATATAGCACTGAAGAAATACACTTTTCATTACCCTCACCACTCGATTTTTTCCAGGTTGTCGAGGACACCGGTGGTAGAGCAAAGAGGCGTTGTGATTCAGTGCGTGAAATTAAAATGGCCCCTTGACACCAGAGGGCATATTACCAAGAACGGCATTAAAATGATCGCAGCTTTAGCGGCAGGAAACTGCAGCTAAAGCGGGCAATAATGGGCTTGATAATATGACCTTGTGAATTCCCATAGAAACCCATGTTCACACCAGAACCTGGGCTTCTATGAGAATTCACAAGGGCATATTATCAAGCCCATTATAGCCGCTTTAGCTGCAGTTTCCTGCCACTAAAGGGGAGTTAATTTTAACCCCGTTCTTGATAATATGCAGCCAAGTTCGGTTGTTAAAAAACATACAGCTAAGGTTGAGTTACAGCTGCAGGCCAGGTTGAGCCACGGGCCAGGTTGAGTTATAGCCGCGGGCCGAGTTGAGTTATAGCCGCGGGCCCTTCACGCACCTGGGCCTGGCTGTGCACTACAGCATATCACGCTTCTCAACACATTTAGCCATGACAAAGCGATGTCAACAACAAGCGGTGAAATGATCCAATGCAGTTGATGGCACAGTGGCTATGCCACTGGATTGGCCACACAAAAGGTGGCTGCAGTGTAAAATTCAAATCTTACTCAAAACATTATTTTTCTGTGAGCATATATACGTGGATGTTTAGGATCAGCATAGAGTCCAAGATCCAACAAACAGCAAGGTGATGGACAGTATGCTTGAAATAATCTTGGCAAGTGCCGATCACTCTGACTAGTATATACTTCTTCTGTAGCAGTAGCCAGAGTTCCCCCACCAATCCAAGCACTGCTCCTATCCTGCATATAATACTAAGCAGCATTAGGGCAGGGCTCAGATTGGCTGGGGCATGCAAGCACATCGCTCCATTAAAGACAGATGGAGCTGTGTCGTTGCTGACGCAGCTCCATGGTACTCTTCAATGTGGAAGCCTTAGCTGTGTATGATAGGCTGGCCAGAGCGAAAATACCAGGCAATCGGACATGCCCCGCTCAGTTTCAGTCTCAGATGCTCCTCTCACCCACTGAGAGCTCCCTAACCCCAAACATAAGGAAATAAAACGTCCTCTTTTATACCCTTTTTCCCTAACTTATCTATCTAAAAGTTGTAACTTTCGGGGTCTTTAACTGTTCTGATTGGACAAGTCGAGGGGTGGATGAGCATAACCTCATCACCTTATTGTTCGTATTTCCGCAAAGTCTTTGTTATGATTCAAAAAATAAAGTTGCTATTGTCTCTTAGTAGTCTCTTCCACTTGTGTCCTTTAAGTTGTAAGCTGTGAAGAGTTTCCCAGGTCCACGATGTTGACATTCAAATTTGTTGGCACCACATCGGGCGTCCAGGCCACACTGTCCTTGACCCATACCGCACAGGCACAGGCTGCTCGCACTCTTCTCGAGTTCAGTCGCGCATGCGTACATCATCGCAAACTCGGAGTCATTGACAGCTTCCATTTTATTGTAGGCCGCATAGGCCACAATGGGAACTTTTATATTATATATTTAGCGCCTTGATGACCTTGATGCCCTTGGGCTAAGTTTGCGCTGTAGACAACTGCTATTCATTCATTCATTATAGAAACAAACACAATTAAACGTTAATTTTCTAAATATAAACCTTCTGTTTACCTCCCCCCATTCTAAGGTACCCCATTTAGTAATTACCTAGCAAAATCAGCAACACAGAAGCATGGTTTACTCACTATTCTCCAATTATGCCCAATTAGACAGACAAAAAGCATATTCATGCAAATTTTGGTTAGATTATGATATATGAGTACAAAATAAATGTGACAACTTCACTTAATTAGTAGATTAAGGTTCGCAACATAAGCAAATTAGTATCCCAGATGTATTTGTGTGTGTGCATTCTGTTCTATGTTGGTTAATTTCAAAACCACACGATTAATTCATGTTACTGTTCTGAGGAAGTAACTTCGCGAGTGGTAAACAAATATTTTTGTTTCTAACCTCGCTCCATCAACTCCCTCCTTTGGTGGTTTATCACCAAATCACACCCAAAATGTTGCAAATTTTATCTCAACATGTTCCAAATTCTTTCAATTAGTATGAGTTACCCCCTAGTTTCTTCTAACTTCTGTCTGTCTTGCTAAAGTTTCTCTTTGAACTCTTCCATCTCAATATAACCTTTTTCACGTTCCCTTTCTTGCTTTTCTTCAATTACTTTCTTTATAGACCTTTTGACATTCCTTCTAATCTTAAAATTAAAATTACTACTATTATCATTGTTACTGGAATTAGTACCTTCCCTATAATAGATCTACCTATTTCATAAAACCAATTTGTAACTGCTGAAAAACTTCTACCAAGTTTCTCAAGAACACCATCAACCTCCAGTGGTTCAACTTCCTTATGCAACTCTGTAAGATTTGTAATATACCTTTCAATGTTTTGACTTTTGTCTGGAATGTAGGTACCGCAATGTTGTACCTTTAAAATTCCAAAAAACTCCTCCTTCTTTTGCCAAAATGATGTCAAGAGCAAGTCGATTTTGCATCTCCATAGCTCTCATAGCAACCATTTCAGTGTTTACCATTAAAAATCCTCCAGCTGTATCTGTTGACAAACGATCTACTATTGTGAACAATTTCGGAATTCTGTTTGCATTAAAGGATATACCCACTGCTGGTATCAGTGCTCCAAAACATCACCTATCATTTCTATCATGCTTTCTCTTCTTCTACGACTTAAAGGTTTACCTATCTCATGAATTCCATTAGTACCTCTATCTACATGGAAAATGTTAGGAAAAACAAGGCCTATGTAACAGGACCTATACTAGTGATCAGGCAATCGATAATAACCTTTGTTACCACATAGAAAATAGATCCCAGGTAAGACTGGGTCATTACCACCTTTAAATCCCCAAACCCCTTTTATACTGTACTAGCAGCCCGTCCCGACGTTGTCCGGGTATGAAATGGAATGTGTGTAATGTGTTTATTTGGCAAGGGCAATTTATTTTAAAATCTCGCGGTAGACAAAAATTTTTGTTTCATTAGAATCGGGATGGAGAAGGTCCAGCTGCAGCCCTGGTTGATGTTAGCAGGCGTGTGTAATTGGTGTAGTGATCCGCCGCCTGAACCCGGCTACAACCCTGGTTGATGTTAGCAGGCTCGTGTAATGTCGTTGAATGAGAGAGTTATCAGCTGCGGGTAAATCCGTTTAATGAGAGAGTTGAGTGAGAGCGAGTAGGAGAGGCTGCAGTAATTGTCCTCGCAGACACGCTCATTTGAGTGTTCCCCCGCTTGAGGCCCAGATGCAGGCCTGTTTGATGTTAGCAGGTGCGTGTTCCCCCGCTGGAGGCCCAGCGGCAGCCCTGGTTGATGTTATCAGGCGCGTGTAATTAGTGTACTGATCCGCCACCTGAGCCCGGCTAGAGCCCTGGTTGATGGTAGCAGGCGCGTGTAATTACGTTGAAGGAGAGAGTTTAGTAACAGCGCACAGGAGAGGCTGCAGTGACATTACTTACCACGCCTTCAGCTGAACGCGTTTGTCACGCCCCCAGCACACAGCCACAGCAGACGTTCTTCTGATTAATGTACGACCCACATGGCATAAAGGGCGGAACGTAGCACACGCCCCCAGTGTTTCTCACGCCCCCAGCGTGCCCCTTGATGCGGGGCAATTGTGTTCACATGGCATGAAGGCCGGACACATGCCCCCAGCGTTCATCACGCCCCCAGCGTGTCACGCCCCCAGCGTGCCCCTTGATGCTGCGCAGCAACGTAATTGGCGCTTGTATGTGCAACTCACAAGGCATGAAGGGCTGAAACACGCCCCCAGCACACGCCCACAATATGATGGCTGTACTACACGCCCCCAGAGTTAGTCACGCCCCCAGCCCACGCCCAGAGCACAACGCAGACACGCCCACAAGGGACTACTTTGCTGGCACTGTTCTTTTACCTTTTAAATGTATATGATGGCCTTGCTCCCACAAAAAAAATCATACACAGTGTTATCTCTTCGAATACATAATTTCCCTAATAATGGTGTATCTATATTTATAGCCACATTCACATTATGTCCTTCAATATTATCATCCTCAAATGTCCATATTGTAGATTTAGTTTGCTTCACTATTTCCCTCCTTTTGTACTGACTTCTTCTCTCTTCAACCATATCTAGAAAAGCTTTTTCTTCATTTCTCATTTTACAAGTTAAATTATGTTTATATGCATAATCATGGATCAATTCTTTATTTATTTATTTATTTATTTTTTGCATTTATAATGCGCGCAGATACCCACAAAGGGTTTCCCGGCGCCAGGACTAAGAGACCGACAACGCAGAAAGCAACACGGCCAGAGACCACAATTATTTATTGAAAAGCCAGGTTTTAACGCTTTTCTTAAAGCTGGCAAAGTTCTCCTCCTTTCGTAGAGCTGGGGGAAGGGAGTTCCAAAGGACTGGTCCCAGATGGGAAAAGGATTTCCCTCCCACTCTGGCCAGTTTAAATCTAGGAACCACGAAGTTTGCTCCGTTTGAAGAACGGAGACTGCGTGCAGGAGAGTAGGGCCTAACTAATTTTTGCAAATACTTTGGTGCGGTTCCTGCCTTAATCTTAAACATATAGGTCAAGGCTTTGAACCGAACCCGGTTCTCGACCCTGAGCCAGTGCAGGTCCTTAAGGTGCTTCGAAATCCTTGCTGTCCTGGGGATTTTACACAGCAGCCTGGCTGCGGAGTTCTGGACTAGCTGAAGCCGCCTGATCATGGCTAAGTTGGAACCCAGGTATAAGATGTTACCGTAGTCAAGCCGAGATGTAATGAGGGCATTGACTACGGTCTTCTGAGTATCAACAGGCAGCATCCAGATAATCTTCCGCAGCCATTTGAGGATAGTGAAGCAAGTACCAGCCACTTTATTGACCTGCTGTTTCATCGATAGTGTGTCATCGATGCACACCCCTAAGTTTCTGACATGGGTAGCTGGAATAGGAAAAGCGCCCAGAGATGGCGGCCAATGAGTATCCTGCCACAGGTCTCTGTTTTTACCTAAGAGAAGGATCTCCGTCTTCTCCCCGTTGAGCTTCAGCTGGTTCGTTGACATCCAGCTGAAGACTTCATGAAGACCTAGTTTCAGCGCAGAGGGGGATGAAGGATCCGAGTTGGTGAGAGAAAAAATAATCTGTGAATCATCCGCATAGGTCATGTGTTCTAGACCTACTCGCTCTGCTAGATCGGCGAGAGGGCGGAGATACAGGTTAAAAAATAGCGGACTCAAAATTGAGCCCTGAGGCACGCCATGGGGTGAAACAAAGGTGTCTGACTGAGCCTGAGAGGACGAGATCTGAAACGTCCGGTTGCACAAATAGGACTCGATCCAGTCCAGCGCTGTTCCTCCGACACCATCCTCACTCAGCCTGGTAAGCAGTCTGTTGTGTGAGATGGTGTCGAAGGCTGCACTTAGATCAAGCAGGACAAGCGCAACCGTTTGCCCCTCGTCCAAGAGCCCCCTGATCTTCTCGGTGACTCCCAGGAGGGTGGACTCGGTGGAATGACCAGCCCTGAAACCTGACTGGGAGAAATGGAATAAGTTGTTATTCTCCGTGAATGTGGTAAGTACACCGTGAATGTGCTTCTCCAAAATTTTTGAGAAAGCAGGCAGCAGGGAGATGGGGCGATAGTTGGCCAGCACCTCAGGATCAGCAGACAGCTTCTTCAGCAGAGGGCTGACCATGGCGTGCTTCCAGGACGCTGGGACTTTTGCCAGATGGATAGAGGCATTTAATGTCTCAGAAATGATCCTCAGAGCAGAGTCATCAAGTTGGCTCAGAATGCTAATAGGGAGAGGGTCACAAGGAGAGCCTGACTTAATGGAAATAGCTAAGGATTTCAAGGTGTCCAAGGAGATGGATGGCCAAGAGTCAAGCCGGTATCCTACTGATCTAACTGGGGACGGAACTTCTCTGCCATCCCTCACCGGAGGGTTGATATTGGCAATAATGGTCTCAATCTTTTCCACAAAATAAGTGGCAAGATCTTGACATTTTTGGGTGGTAAGGGGGCGTGCCGCAGCCATAGAATTTACTCCAGCTAGTTCCTTGACTGTATTAAAAAGAGTCCGTGCTTTGTTAGCAGCAGTGTTAATAGTCTCTGTTACATAACAGGCTTTGGCTCTCGTACAGGCCGAGTGATAAAGGTTTCTGGCCTTACGGTATATTTCTTTTTTTAGAGGGTCGTAGTGTTTGCGCCATTTCCGTTCGAGTGCCTTACACTTAGTTTTTTCTAATTTGAGTTCTTCAGTGTACCAGGGAGCCGGTAGGCGGTGAACATTCCCTCTACACCTGGCAATAGGTAGACAAGTATCAACTGCTCTCTCCAACCAAATATGGGTTTCCAGCGCATTTTTATCCATATCACAACCCAGAACAGGGGGGATATCTTTAGTGCATTCTGCAGCTCAGTCAGGTCCAGCCTTTTCCAGTTTCTCATAAGGATCGGAGGCCGGGTGGAGCATGGCTGCTTGGGTTCTCTAAGGGTAATATTAAAGAGAGTTAGAAAATGGTCAGACCAACAAATAGGGTCAGTTTTTAGCCATTTTAACTCCTGTATGTTGGATATAATGGGGTCCAACAAATGTCCAGCTTTGTGAGTAGGACCCTCATTTCGCAGTATCATATTCAGAGTAGTAAAATCCTCCAAGAGGTTCACAGCTGTACTATTTGATTTGTCCTCCAAATGGAGATTTAAATCACCCAATATAGTCAGGTTTTGGGCATTAAGAAAGTAAGGCGAAATGAAATTAACCAAATTCGCAGCCCAAACACTACTATTTCCAGGAGGGCGATAAATTAAAAAACCAGAGAACATAAAATTTGGGTTTAGTGAAATTTTAAAAAATGCTGCTTCGCATCCAGGAATATTAACCATTTCAAGGTCACAGTTAACCTCCCTGTTAAAAATCACGGCAATACCACCTCCAACCTGTCTTACTCTATCTACTCTAGCAATAGCATAGGTAGAGGGCAAGGCGGCGGCTACATCCGGACCTGCACTATCATGCAGCCAGGTCTCCGTTAAAAACACCGCACATGGTTTTTCTTCAGCTAAGAGATGGTAAATATCTGCTTTGTGTTGGGGTAAAGATCTACAATTGACAGTATAAAAAGTGAAAACACAGGGGTTTTGAACAGGGGATTGAGTAGGTAACTTGCGAATTTGGGTAACCTCTGGGTGGGGCTGAACATTAGATAGGGCAAAAGCACAGTGAGGACATGCTTGTGTACCCGTTAGGGAAGGTTTTAGGACGGTACATTTCCCGTTGCTACTAGGGCGCAGAGCCCTTAACTGATCCGCAGAGATCATACCTGTAGCAGCGTTTCCTGCCCCGTGACCCGGCCTGGCCCGGACGGGCACAGACGGGCTGGTCTTAGGCTCGTCTTTGGCGCAGTCAGAGGCGCCTACCCTGCGCGCCATCGCTGCGCGCTGGGGCCGACGAGTAGCTAAATACCCTCCAGGAAGCGGAGGTCTAGAGCGCTAACCGCTCGACACTCCGTAAGGTGCCGCCCCTGTCCCGCCCTTCACAACCGCGATTGGCTGGAGTGCCGGTTGCCTTTACACAGAGCGAGGACAGCCCACAGCTGAAAAAATGAATGATAGTCCCTGGTGAGTGCGAGTAAGTGGTCAAGTTTGTCAGGGTGATAGTAAAATAAATACAGTCACAGTCACTGCATTAATTTAAAATAAGTATTTAAAATTCGAGCTCCAGCTCGAGTACACAGGACAAAGCTCGCCAAAACAGTCATAAAATGCCTCTGAACAAACTGCTTTCAAAAGTTGCAAGGCTCGGCGCCCAGCGGGGATTAGCTGCCACCAAACTCCTACCGCAAACACGCCGGCCTCCTCGCAACCTAAATACCCTCCAGGAACCGGAGGTCTAGAGCGCTAACCGCTCGACACTCCGTAAGGTGCCGCCCCTGTCCCGCCCTTCACAACCGCGATTGGCTGGAGTGCCGGTTGCCTTTACACAGAGCGAGGACAGCCCACAGCTGAAAAAATGAATGATAGTCCCTGGTGAGTGCGAGTAAGTGGTCAAGTTTGTCAGGGTGATAGTAAAATAAATACAGTCACAGTCACTGCATTAATTTAAAATAAGTATTTAAAATTCGAGCTCCAGCTCGAGTACACAGGACAAAGCTCGCCAAAACAGTCATAAAATGCCTCTGAACAAACTGCTTTCAAAAGTTGCAAGGCTCGGCGCCCAGCGGGGAGTAGCTGCCACCAAACTCCTACCGCAAACATGCCGGCCTCCTCGCAACCTAAATACCCTCCAGGAAGCGGAGGTCTAGAGCGCTAACCGCTCGACACTCCGTAAGGTGCCGCCCCTGCCCCGCCCTTCACAACCGCGATTGGCTGGAGTGCCGGTTGCCTTTACACAGAGCAAGGACAGCCCACAGCTGAAAAAATGAATGATAGTCCCTGGTGAGTGCGAGTAAGTGGTCAAGTTTGTCAGGGTGATAGTAAAATAAATACAGTCACAGTCACTGCATTAATTTAAAATAAGTATTTAAAATTCGAGCTCCAGCTCGAGTACACAGGACAAAGCTCGCCAAAACAGTCATAAAATGCCTCTGAACAAACTGCTTTCAAAAGTTGCAAGGCTCGGCGCCCAGCGGGGAGTAGCTGCCACCAAACTCCTACCGCAAACACGCCGGCCTCCTCGCAACCTAAATACCCTCCAGGAAGCGGAGGTCTAGAGCGCTAACCGCTCGACACTCCGTAAGGTGCCGCCCCTGTCCCGCTCTTCACAACCGCGATTGGCTGGAGTGCCGGTTGCCTTTACACAGAGCGAGGACAGCCCACAGCTGAAAAAATGAATGATAGTCCCTGGTGAGTGCGAGTAAGTGGTCAAGTTTGTCAGGGTGATAGTAAAATAAATACAGTCACAGTCACTGCATTAATTTAAAATAAGTATTTAAAATTCGAGCTCCAGCTCGAGTACACAGGACAAAGCTCGCCAAAACAGTCATAAAATGCCTCTGAACAAACTGCTTTCAAAAGTTGCAAGGCTCGGCGCCCAGCGGGGAGTAGCTGTCACCAAACTCCTATCGCCTAATTCTTGTGTTTCCCAAAAATATTATCCAAAAACTTTTGCAGGCTTAATTTGATTCACTCAGCTAAAATTTTCAGTTTTGCAAAGACATCATCAGAATTTGAAAATTAATATGCTAATTTCCCTGTTCTATAAAATAAACTTGTTAATACACTACAAGTAACTCCATACGTTAATGGAAGATGGTGATAGGTCAAACCCTCTGATACTGATGCTGGCAATTTCACACAGACGTAGCAATCACTGGCATCCATAGTTTTCACATAATCAGATAATAATCTCGAAAATGCATTTCGAGAGAAATCACTGATAGAGTTATCTTGATGAACTTCAGGCTTATACAAAAGTAATTTTTCACACTTTGATTCATTATTCTTTTCTTTCATACTCTTATTTGCTTTCATCTTTTCAAAATCTGGTTTAAAAGGAATAAATATAGCTAAAATCAACCATACGAACATTAACAATCCAGTACATATTAACAACATTCTACACCATTTTCTGAAAATGATACATTTCAATTTAGTTACATTATTAGTTGCCATTTTTTTCTTTTTTTTTTACTCAGCGGTCTACATAATCATTTTCACCTCAATATTGTCTCTCATTAATCCCTTACTTTACACTTATAGTGTCTTTTCCACCAAGATTTCAAATCTTGTTTCTTTATGCTTTTCTCTTCCACAGTTTCCCAGTTTTGAGTATCTCCTTTCTTTCTTTGAGTCACAGTTTACAAACTTTCTTTTTCTTCACTTTGGCAACTCAGATTTTCTTGGCTGCTATTCACTTCATTTTTGGGAGGCAAAACCATGTAAGTCCACTGAGGTGATTTATATTTTTGATTTGGTCTTCTCACTCTCTTTGGCCTTTGCACAATCTCTATTTTCTTTCCCAACAACTCCTTTTGACTGGTTATTTCATTTACTTGATCTTGATTACTTGACCAGTTTAAATTTCAGGCCATCAGTTCCTTTAGACCAATTATCTCCTTTACAAACTCTTTTTGTTTCAGGTTCGACAGTGTTACGTTCCACTCTACAAGCTCTTTTTCTTGAACGTCTTCTTAATTGAGTTTCATCATCACTGTCATCAGTTTCAGATTTCTCTACAGTTTTATTTATGGTGAACTTTATAATATCTGGTTCTTTCTCTGAACTTGTTTTCTCTTTAGTCAGTGCTTTCACTCTGTTAGGAACTTCTCTATCATTGGTACTTGGAAGCTCATCCTCATCGTGAGTTATTTCCTTTTCACAATTTTCAAGATTTTGGTTCCTTCTTTCAAAGCTTTCAGACTGTCCTTCAGTATTTTCCTAACTACCAGTTTTATCTTCACTTTGCTCAGTGTCCTTACTGGTATCAGTTCTTACAAAATCTCGACTTTCAGGTCGATCTTCAAAATTTGGTACTTCAATAGCTTCACTTTCACCTTCAGACGCAGAACAAGCATCTGATATCTCCAGATGTCGACGAACAGGTCGAGCTTCAGTATCAGGGTCTATTTCTGGTTCACCTTCAGAATCTGAATCAGTTGTGCTTTCACCTTTGCGTTGTGGATTTTCAGGTTCAGGCACACGGATGGTATGACTTGCATGTACCCATCTCTTTACTCCAGAACATTTAACTGCAGTTGTGCTAACCAGAATGACTTGTCTGGGTTTCTGCCAGCGAGGCACTAAGCAGTTTCTACTCCTGTGTACTTTTATCCTAACCCAATCGCCAGGGACTAGATCTTGAGCTGGATGTTTTTCTTTCATGTTTGCCTCAGTTCGCACCTGATGGAACACAGAAGTTACCACGTCAGACAGATTTTTGCAGTAACCAGTATGATATCATCATTAATAGTCAACAGTTTATCAACTGGCACAAATGCCTGTCTCATCGCTCTTCCCATCAGAATCTCATGTCGACTTGGTCCTGTCTTTAGATCAGGTATGCTCCTTAAGGTCATTAGAACAAGTGGCAAAGCATCGGGCCATTTCAGTCCAGTGGGCAAACACATTTTTGCAATTCTGTTTTTTATTGTTCCATTCTCTTGTTCAACTACCCCAGAAGCCTCTATACTTAAGCACAATGCAATTTCTAAGAAATGTCCAGTGCTTCACAAATCATCTTCCATAGCTTGTTGTGAAAATGTGTTCCACAATCTGTCTCACTAGTTAATGGGAAACCGTAGCGTGGTATAATTTCCCACAACAACAGTTTTGCAACAGTCACTCCATCATTTCTCCTTGTAGGAAAAGCCTCCACCCATCGAGAAAACAAGCAAATGATCACAAGTACATATTGAAGTCGGTTACAGGGTGGCAGCTCAATAAAGTCCAACTGCATTCATGTGAATGGACCTCCCTCCCGTTCTATGGTTCCCAGACTCACAACTGTTTTTCTTCTTGGATTCAATTGTTGGCACACAATACATCTTTGACATAAGCTTTCAGCAATCATCCTAAATTTAGGATTATACCATGTCTGTCTGAACATCCTATTCATTGCGTCCCTTCCAATATGAGGTTGACCATGGTACATTTGGGCCATGTTTAAAATCATGTTATCAGGCATTACTGGTCTTTCATCTTTATAACCCCAAATTTCATCCTCTTCTCTCTGTCTACATCCTGCTTTTAACCAGATGTCTTTCTCTTCCTCACTAGTTTCTTCCTGCATTTGCTTCTTTTCCTGCCAAGTCTCAACTACTGTGGTTAGCATTAAAGGACTTGAAACATGTTCAGCTTTTCTGTCCCGATTTATAGATGCAAGATTTTTAGCACAGTATTTTGCAATGGAATCAACATACCGCATTATGCAGGCAGCTCGAAGGCGGGAGGCTGTCACGTTGGAGCTACGGCTGTGGCTTCTACTTATTTTAAAATTTTGAATTTGTTATGTTTTTACTCTGCGTGTGACACGCATTCTGGGGGCATTGTTTTTGTGTCTTCAGTCTTTTTTAATTGTTTGTGACATTTCCCCACTTACGCTCATAATATCTTGTGCACTGCTGGTACTCACCCATGAGCAGAAGGGGTCTGGAATAGCCGCGTTTCACTCCGCTTTCTTCCTCGAGTGGGGGGTCTGTCAGTGCGAGCGGACCCGCCATCTTGGAAGTAGTTTGGTCAGCAGAGTGGCGGTCTAGTTGCTGGCACTCACAGGGGCACAAAAGCCGATGCTGGAGCGAGCGCGCTGCTTATGCAGGCAGCTTGAAGGCGGGAGGCTGTCACGTTGGAGCTACGGCTGTGGCTTCTACTTATTTTAAAAATTTGAATTTGTTATGTTTTTACCCAGCGTGTGACACGCATTCTGGGGGCATTGTTTTTGTGTCTTCAGTCTTTTTTAATTGTTTGTGACATTTCCCCACTTACGCTCATAACATCTTGTGCACTGCTGGTACTCACCCATGAGCAGAAGGGGTCTGGAATAGCCGCGTTTCACTCCGCTTTCTTCCTCGAGTGGGGGGTCCGTCCGTGCGAGCGGACCCGCCATCTTGGAAGTAGTTTGATCAGCAGAGTGGCTGTCTAGTTGCTGGCACTCACGGGGGCACAAAAGCCGATGCTGGAGCGAGCACGCTACTTATGCAGGCAGCTCGAAGGCTGGAGGCTGTCATGTTGGAGCTACGGCTGTGGCTTCTACTTATTTTAAAAATTTGAATTTGTTATGTTTTTACTCTGCGTGTGACACGCATTCTGGGGGCATTGTTTTTGTGTCTTCAGTCTTTTTTAATTGTTTGTGACATTTCCCCACTTACGCTCATAACATCTTGTGCACTGCTGGTACTCACCCATGAGCAGAAGGGGTCTGGAATAGCCGCGTTTCACTCCGCTTTCTTCCTCGAGTGGGGGGTCCGTCCGTGCGAGCGGACCCGCCATCTTGGAAGTAGTTTGATCAGCAGAGTGGCGGTCTAGTTGCTGGCACTCACGGGGGCACAAAAGCAGACGCTGGAGCTAGCGCGCAGTGGACACGCCGGCGGTGCTCTCAAGGGGCGCCAAAGGTAAGCCCGTCTGCGCCCGTCCGCGCCAAGGGCGTGCCCAGTGCCGGAGATGCTGCTCCTACTCATCCAGGACGGGTACCGGGAGCTGAGGGTGAACCCAGAAGGTATTCCAGCAAGGAACTTATCACTATTGGTGAGAGGGGTCGTGACAAAGGGACTCTCCTGCTGTCTCATACGGCCTCCCCATTAGCAGATATTCTGAAGAGTGATTCCTTAGTTGGGGGACTCTTGAACGAGAGGTCTCCGTCCAAACATTGTGTTGATATTCAATTGCTGCTGGAGACCCACGATTTAGACTTTCTATGTATGACCGAAACCTGGATGGCACCCGGCTGTGAAGTTGATGCCGGGTTTGCCTGCCCATTAGGATTTAAAATGTGTCACAAGCCCAGGATTAGTGGGAGAGGAGGGGGGGGGTGGGTGTGATTTTAAGAGATACTATTAATTTGAACATTATTAACATGGAAGAGTGTAATGGCTGTGAGGTATTTGGTTTCTCTAAGAAGATTTCGCAGAGGCCTGCTGTGACTGGTCATCTGCAATAGACCTCCGGGAGTCTTTACGCTGGCCCAGCAGCAGGCGTTACTGGAATTATTTTCTAATTTGGCTGTCAGTCATACACATCTGGTGATTCTGGGGGACTTTAATCTCTGGCTGAATGGTACCCTGAATACAGGCTTTCTTAACTTAATCCATTCGTGTGAGGCTCTTGGCCTCTCCCAGCGCATTTTACAAGCTACTCACATCGGAGGCCATCGGTTGGATCTGATCTTTTCTGAGATCAATCTCCTCACGGTTGGGGATGTGTTACCTATGGCTTGGACTGATCATTCTTTGATTAAGTTTTATATAAAGTCAGATGTGCTTATAGCAGGGCATCTGGTCAAGTAAGGGAATATGTGAGTAGGGACTGGAAGGCCCTTGCTCAGAAGAAAGATGCATCACCGACGTTTATGGTTGAGGAGTGCTTTTCTCCCGCCCTACAGGCAGAGCTTAATTGCGCTGTCCTCTGCGCAAATATCACTGCAGTGCTGGATACTTCTGCCCCTTTTAAACATCATTTGAGCAGGGGCAGACCCTCTGCTCCTTGGTTTACAGACACCCTTAAAAAACTGCGGCAGGAATGCAGACAAGAAGAGAGAAAGTGGAGGTATGCGTACTTGGATAGGGATAAGCTGAACTGGAATATCAAGCGAGGGGAATACAAGAAGGAGATTCACAGAGCTAAGGTGGAACACTTCTCGAGGATGATTCTTGATGCCCCCAATAGCTCTCGCAGCATCTTCAACATCTTGAATAATCTTACCAGTCCAGAGTGTGTCAAGAACGATTTCTCCCCTTCGCAGGAGCTCTGTGAGAACCTAGCTAGGTTCTTTCAGGACAAAATCAAACTGATCATTGATGATTTGGGGGTGAGGCCACAACCATCACTGGTAACAAATGACTGTGGCAGCCTGTTGACCCCCGTTTTTTTGTCTGCATTGGGAGGAGTTGAGCCCCTCGCAGAATTTGCACAGCTGTCAGCGGAGGAGTTCAAGGAAGTGGCTCTTGGTATAACATCTGGGTCCCCGCTGGACCCGCTCCCATTAAAAATCTGGCAGGAGTATGAGCTGGAGCTCTTCCCTACGCTCAGGCGGGTATGTAACCAGTCTCTTGCTACGGATAGGGTTCCATCACAATGGAAACAAGCGATGGTGACCCCACTATTAAAAAAGCCCTCCCTTGATCCAGACTGTCTTAAGAACTTCAGGCCTATTTCGCTCCTACCCTATCCAGCTAAGATTGCAGAGCGGGTGGTGGCAGGGACCCTCTCTAAACATCTCGAACAGCATAAGTTTTTGGACGATGTTCAATTCGGCTTTCGTCCAGCGCATGGCACCGAGACGGCCCTTGTGACAGTACTTGACAAGCTTCGTTGGCGGGCAGACAGGGGACAGGGAGGGGTTTTGATCCTGCTTGACCTGTCTGCCGCCTTCGACACGGTGAACCATGATATTTTGCTGGGCAGGCTGAGAGATGTTGGAGTTGTGGGGAGTGCCCTACGATGGTTTGAGTCCTTCCTTCAAGGCAGGGAACAAGCTGTATCCCTTACCCCTTTCAATCTGCCTTCTCTACCGTCTCGCATGGCGTTCAACAAGGCTCAGCAGTTAGCCCAGTTCTTTTCAACATCTATATGAAGCCCCTAATAGCGGTCATCAAACACTTTAAGATCGAAATTGTCAACTACGCTGATGACACGCAGCTGATTCTGTCCTTGGAGGGGAATGACCATACCTCCTTGGAGGAATTCCACAGCTGCATGCGAGCTACTGCAGAATGGCTGGAAGCTAACACGCTGCAATTTAATTCTGGGAAGACCGAGGTGCTCTACTGCCCTCGGCCTAGGATAAGTTCCTCCATACCTGGTAACTTCTGGCCGAAGGACTTCTCCTCATTGGTCCAGCCGGTGAAGGTAGTTCGGAACTTGGGTGTCATGTTCAACAGTGATCTCTCCTTGGAGGCGCAGGTCTCTAAGGTGGTAGCTAGCTGTATGGCTATCATTCGCCTCCTGAGAAAAATCTTGCCCCTGTTACCGCCCACTGCACGGATAGAGGGGGTATGTTGCACTGTGCTAAGCAGGTTAGATTACTGCAACGCTTTATTGCTGGAGTCCCCGGACTACCTTATGGATAGGCTTCAGAGACTCCAGTCTGCAGCTGCCAAACTGGCCTTAGGTTGGCCTACGAGATCCTCTTTTGCCACGGCCCTGGCTCAGCTACACTGGCTCCCAGTGAGGGAGAGGGTGACCTTTAAGTCCTTGTGTCTGACCTTCAAAGCCCTTCATGGGCTGGGTCCGGTCTGTCTCCAAAGGATGTTTTCATGGTATGTACCGGCCCGTAACTTGCGTTCCTCCCTGGCTAGGGTGGTGGCTGTGACTAGGTTTAAAAGATCTAGAGCTGGAGGCAGATCATTTAGTGTGGCTGCGGCCAAGCTTTGGAATTCTCTGCCTATGGAACTTAGGCAGATTAACTGCCTGCCTGCTTTTAGAAGGCAGCTAAAAACTTGACTTTTTCCACGCTTGCCTTAACCATCAGCCGCCTCCAACCGCCCTTCCTCTTCGCCTCTGTTACTGTCAGCGCCAGGATGCCTCTCGAGGTGATAGCGCGCTTTACAAGTGCAATAAATAAATAAATAAATAATACTGGTTACCTCTAGTGACATAGTCATCTCCTTTCTTGTGAGCTGCACATTTCACAACAGCAATTTTATCAGGTAATTGAATTGCATCAATCAACATTTTCACAAATTCAGCATTTTTAATGGGGGATCCTGCAGCAATTAAATAACCTCTTTGGAACCACAGTTGGCCATAATCATGGACAACCACAAATCCATACTGACTATCAGTCGCTATGGTGACCCTCATTTCTTTTCCCAGTTCACATGCTCGAATCAAAGCAATCAATTCCGTTATTTGAGCAGAACTAATTCCTTTCAGACAAGATGCTTCCAGGACATCTGCCACTGTACATACAGCATATGCAGCACTCAGAGCACCTTCATTTTTTCTCAGGCATGAACCATCAACGAACATTACATAATCAGATTCAGGCAATGGTTCATCTTTGATGTCAGGCCTTGGCTTGGTACAGTATTCAAGAACATCCAAACATTTGTGATCAACTTCATTTCTCACTTCAACTTCCATGACATTAGGTAGCAGTGGCGATGGATTTACATTCACACATCGCAAAATCGTCACATTATCTGCACCTAAAATTGTCTTCTCATATTTTGTAATCCTGTTATTGGTAAGGAACTGTGTCTTTGTCCTAGTCAGGAGAGTCTTCACTGAATGAGGTACATATACCCTTACAGTAAATACGATCACTATACCATCACTTTGTACTAAACTCACACTTGTAGCAGCTACTTCTTTTAAACATCCTGGCAATGCTCTTGCAACTGGATCCAAAACAGCTGAGAAAAATGCAATTTGCTTCCTCAGTTTTCCATGTCTTTGAATTTGAACTGACAATGCGAATCCTTCTCGCTCACTGCAATACAGTTCGAACTCTTTTTCATAACCAGGCATTCCTAATACGGGTGCTTCACATAAGCTGGTTTTTAACTGCTCAAAAACTTCCATTTCAGCTTTATTCAGCACTATGGGATCTTTTACAACTGATTTTGTCAATCTCTGTTAAGGTTTGGCTATTAGTGAGAATCCACTAATCTATTGTCGACAGTAACCTACCATTCCTAGAAACATTCTCACTTGTCTCTGTGTTTTCGGAGGCTGCATTTCTTGTATCATTTTAATTCTCTCTATAGTAACTGGAATAATTCCTTTAGCAATCTTGTGACCTAGGTATTGCAGTTCTTTCTGGGAAAACTGTAGTTTTGATGGAGACACCTTATGTCCTTCTTCTGCTAAATGGTTAAGTAATGCAACAGTGTCTGAAGCACATGCATCTTTTGTTTTTGATGCCACCAACAGGTCATCAATGTATTGAACGAGAACTGATTTTCCAGGCATGCTTAAACTCTCTAATGATTTCTTTAGAATTGATTTAAGATAGATGGACTTTCAGTATACCCCTGAGGAATTTGGCACCATGCCAAAATACGATCTCCAACCCGGAAAGCAAATATTGGCTGGCTTTCAAGATGTAATGGAACAGTAAAGAACGCATTACACAGATAAATGACTGTATACCATTCTGCATCATGTGGAATTTGGTATAGGATTACTGCTGGATTTGGCACAATTGAACAACATGGGACAACAATCTTATTGACCTTTCTCAAATCCTGCACTATTCTGAACGTTCCATTAGGCTTTTTCAGTCCCATTATAGGTGAATTACAAGGACTACTTTCTATCTCTCTCACAATTCATTGTTTAATCATTTTGTTTATCACTGGAGTTATTCCTTCAACTATTTCAGCTGTCATTTTGTACTGAGGGATGTTTGGGTAACTCACTCCTTCTTTTACAGAAACTTTCACAGATCTACATTTTTCATTTATCCAATATCTTCTCCTGTAAAATCCCACACATGTTCTTTAACTACCTTTTTCAATTCAACAGGTATCTTTTCTCAATCAAACAAAGGAAACATACCATTTTTCTCTGATTCTATCAGAGACATGGTCATTTTATACAGGCTATCTTCATCTGGGGTTTGAAGCTCAACACCATCTGGTGAACAGTAAATGGCACAGTTCATTTTACACAGAATGTCCCTACCAAGAAGGTTAACAGAACTACTGTCACACACACTACAAATCGGTGCATTTCTTTGAATTTTCCAATCTCTACTTCAACTGGTTTCGTTAGGGATGTTTGATCTGTCTATCTGCTACACCTACAACTTGGATGTGTTCTCCAGAGAGAGGAAGATTTTGTACTTCTACTGATCTGACAGTAGAACGGGTAGCACCTGTGTCCACTAGGAAAGTCACATTTACATCATTCACCTTTCCATTCACAAAAGGACCAGATTGATCTACCTCTAGAGTGGCGCCAAGTACGCACTCTTCTCCCTCTCCCAGGCACCATCAGAAGCTGTCATCCGACTCACTCCCATCTTCCTTCAACCAATACTGCGAACTTACATTCACTCTAGGTGATCTTATTACCTGTTCTCCTCCGCAGAATCCTGTCTCTGCACTGTATTTCTGCAGATTTACACTATGTGGAAGTGGAGGTTGTGGCACCTGACTTTGTTGAGTAACTACCTGCTGCTTTGGCGATGGCTGTTAAATTACCGCATTCTGCACCTGCGGATTCACTGATGTATTTTCAGGATTAACCTTTGGTGGGTACTTACACTCTTTCTACCAATGCCCTATCCTGCCGCAATTATGACAAGGAAACTTTTTCATAAGCTCATCCAGATTTCCCATTATATTTATTTTTATTGAAATTTCCCTTCATTTTTCCTTGACTTCCTTCTGCGATTTTATTTTCTAATTGAGCTACTTGATGTTCAGCTACTTTAACTTGTGCCCACATGGCTTTTTCTTTAAGCTTTCTTTGTTTAACCTCAATCTCATCACTACAGTATTTTGCTTGTCTCAAAACCTCATCTACGGAAAATGACTGCCATCCCATCAAATTATGCTTAATCATGTCTCCTATTTCTGGTCTTAATCCAAACACAAAGCGATACACAAAATGACTCATATCTTTTTCATTCAACTCCTCATATCCACTGTACTATTTAAACACTAATAACAGTCTCTCATAGAATGCATGTACTGATTCTTTTGCTTCTTTCAATGTCATGTCAATCTTTACCCAATCTGTCTCTTTTGGTGATATTTTATATTTCAGAAACACGATCAATTGTTCATACTTTCGCATTACCTTAGGTCCAGGTGCACCTGTTACTTTATCTCATGCATATTCAGTTTTTGGCCAATCCACTGTAATTTTACATTCAGATCATAAATCTGCTGATACTACTATGTCAAACAATCCATCTAAACCTTCCCATAGTACCTTTGAAACTTTTACAAATCGATCCAATTGTGGATACAATTCCACTGGCTTTCTCTCAGTCTGGGGAAACCATTTGTGAACAACAATATATCCTGTCTAGCCAAGGAACAAGTAAATACCCTCCTTCAGGTATTTCTCTCATAGAAAATTCTTTTGCTACAGGTTCTTTTTCTTTTACTGGGAATGCTAATGTTGCCCATTTCACTTTCCCCTTATCAACATCTCCCCATCTTCTCAGCAATACAATTAGCTCTTTTCTTTGGGTTAATCTTTCAGGTGTATTCATGTTCTCAATGTATTTTTTTTTATAAAATCTACTCTGAAAGGTTTATGTAATGCTTTACGCTTTACAAAATCTACATTTAGCTCACTTGCCAATCCTTCTAATCAATCATGCATAGTTTTCGCTTTCCAAGTAATACTTTTACACATAAACATTAATTCATCACCTTGGTACGCTTTTAACCTATCTGTTCCAATTGTTCCAATTATTAATTCTTCCATGTCGATTTTTAGTCTAGCCACATCTAGTACTTTAGGTTCATGAGCTGTTTCTTTCAAAGTTTTAATCCAATCAGTTAATTCCTGTTCTGTCGGTCCTACTGGGGTTTGTGACAAATGAATTTTCTCTATACTTTTCTCAGGAGTCACAGAATCAGATTCCGCACCAGTTGTAAACTTATACGGAAGACTTTGGTTGAAAGTCAAGTCAGGCGGTGTCATATGGTTAGTACGCCTAACCTCAGACAAATCTGGATAAACTTTTTCTCTTACTTTTTGCAAACTCTGATTCAAAGGAATAGTTAAGGACGGTTCTTTTACTTTCTGATTTTCGAACACTGGAATCACAGGACCTATTGTTACTGGAACAGTTACAGCTTCTATATATTTTGTGACATCCTCCTTTGCTGACACCGGGTCTACAAAAGGCACTGGGGGCTCCCGCGGCGAGGGACATCCTCCTTTGCTTTAATCCTTGCCTGCAAGTACTGCCCTTATGTTTGTGTTGTTGCCTGGGGGATTTTTAAAAACAGGACTCTGCACCATCTCCACTCAGCTCCTAAACGCGGACCGTGGGCTGCCTAGACTGCAACGTCCAGAGGGCAGTTCGTTCTCGCGTGAGGAGCAGCGCCAGCTAACACCGGGTCTACAAAAGCGGCTGGGGACTCCCGCGGCTGGGGACACCCTCCTTTGCTTTAATCCTTGCCTGCAAGTACTGCCCTATTGTTTGTGCTGTTGCCCGGGGGATTTTTAAAAATGGGACTCAGCACCATCTCCACTAATCTCCTAAACGAGGACCGCGGGCTGCCTGGACTGCAACATCTAGAGGGCAGTGCGCTCTCGCGTGAGGAGTAGTGCCAGCTGACAACGGGTCTACAAAAGCAGACAGAGTAACCAGCTTCCTACTTCCCAGAAGCCTTTTCCGGACTACATATAACGCAATACAGACTCAACATATAATGTTAGTCACAAATCTTTACATCAAAATTCTGTATACTTTGCCCCATACATTACATATCCTAGTTAACCTATAGCAACCTATGCTCTGCTACCAAGAAATACTGTAGTGATGAGATTGAGGTTAAACAGAGAAAGCTTGAAGAAAAGCGTAAACAATTTCCTACAAACCATCACCTTATCCCCAGAGAACTATTCACACATTACTCTTCAGTGGGACCCATAACACTGCAAGTTATTTATACACACATACAACCTACTCTAAGGATTCGGGGAAGACCAGAAGGAGAGCTGCTGGATTATAGCTGAGTGTCTAAATTAATACTAAATTTGTACATTATATTCATCTGCAGTCTATCTCTATTACCATGGTTTATTTTTAAGAAAACATTTAAACACACCACCATTATTTGTCAATGGATCTGCTAGTAAAAGTTAACTAATGGACAACAACACCAGCTTAATTCTGAAATTATTTAATTTTTATTTTAGAGATTATCTCCTACCATGACCTTTCTTTATTCACTCAAATTTAATAGTCATTTAAATATCAATAACCTAAAGACGAATAGAGGATAAATTCAAGCATTTATATTTATTAGCATAACAGTTCAGAAATATAAGCAGAAATTCATATTACCAAGATTTCAGGACACGGAAATCAGCATAAGGACAGAATAGTTCCCAAAAACCACCTCTCTATTATCTCTTGATGTTCACCTCCCATAAGGACTCTGCACCCATTCAAAAGTTAAAGTTCAGAAAAATGTCAAAGTCCCTGCGCCATAGAAAAATTTAGCAGTCCGACAGCATGTCGGGGTGCAAAGATAAAATCGGAAAACAAGCTTTTTTCTTATTTCCAAACGTCCTCTTTTATACCCTTTTTCCCTAACTTATCTATCTAAAAGTTGTAACTTTCGGGGTCTTTAACTGTTCTGATTGGACAAGTCGAGGGGTGGATGAGCATAACCTCATCACCTTATTGTTCATATTTCCGCAAAGTCAATGTTATGATTCAAAAATAAAGTTGCTATTGTTTCTTAGCAGTCTCTTCCGCTTGAGTCCTTTAAGTTGTAAGTTGTGATGATTTTCCCAGGCCCACGATGCTGACATTCAAATTTGTTGGCACCACATTGGGCGTCCAGGCCACACTGTCCTTTACCAATACGGCACAGGCACAGGCTGCTCGCACTCTTCTCGCGTTCTGTCGTGCATGCATACATCATTGTAAACTCGGAGTCACAGACAGCTTCCATTTTATTGTAGGCCGCATAGGCCACAATGGGAACTATTATAGAAACAAACACAATTAAACGTTAATTTTCTAAATATAGCCCTTCTGTTTACCTCCCCCCATTGTAAGGTAACCCAATTAGTTATTACCTAGCAAAATATGCAACACATAAGCATGGTTTACTCACCATTCTCCATCATTTATGCCATAATTAGATAGACAAAAAGCATATGTATGCACATTTTGGTTAGATTATGATAAATGTGCACAAAATAAACATGACAACTTCACTTAATTAGTAGATTATGGTTCGCAACATAAGCAAATTAGTATGCCATGTGTGTTTGTGTGTGTGCATTCTATTCTATGTTGGTTATATCAAAACCACACGATTATTTCATGTTACTGCTATGAGGAAGTAACCTCATGAGTGGTGTACAAAAATATTTGTTTCCAACCTCGCTCCATCAACTCCCTCCTTTGGTGATTGATCGCGACATAACTCCCAAAATTTTGCTAATGTTATCGCAACATGTTTCAAATTCTTTCAATTAGTATGAGTTATTCCCTAGCTACTTCTAACTTCTTTCTTTCTTGATAAAGTTTCTCTTTGAACTCTTCAATCTCAATATCACATTTTTCACGTTCCCTTTCTTGCTTTTCTTCAATGACTTGCTTTATAGACCTTTTGACATTCCTACTCTTTCTGAGTTTACAACTTAATCTTAAAATAAAAATTACTACTATTGTTATTGTTAACTAGAATTAGTACCTTCCCTATAATAGATCTACCTATTTCATAAAACCAATTTTTAACTGCTGAAAACATCTACCAAGTTTCTCAAGAACACCATCAACCTCCAGTGGTTAAACTTCCTTATGCAACTCTGTAAGATTTGTAATATATCTTTCAATGTTTTGACTTTTGTCTGGAATGTAGGTACAGCAATGCTGTACCTTTAAAAATCCATAAACTCCTCCTTCTTTTGCCAAAATTATGTTAAGAGCAAGCAATTTTGCATCACCATAGCTCTCATAGCAACCATTTCAGTGTGCACCATTAAAAATCCTCCATCTGTATCTGTTGACAAACGATCTACTATCGTTGACAATTTCCGAATTCTGTTTGCATTAAAGGATATATGCACTGCTGGTATCAGTGCTCCAAAAACATCACCTATTATTTCTATCACACTTTCTCTTCTTCTACAACTTAAAGGTTTACCTATCTCATGAATTCCATTAGTACATCTATCTACATGGAAAATTTTAGGAAAGACCAGGCCTATGTAACAGGACCCATACCAGTGATCAGGCAATTGATAATAAGCTTTGTTCCCACATGGAAAATAGATCTCAGGCAAGACTGGGTCCTTACCACCTATAAATCCCCAACCCCCTTTTAAAATATATGTATCTTCACATTGACTTGCTCCCACAAAATAATTATCATACACAGTGTCCTCTCTTCGAATACATAATTTCCCTAATAATGGTGTATCTATATAGCCACATTCACATTATGTCCTTCAATATTATCATCTTCAAATGTCCACATTGTAGATTTAGTTTGTTTCACTTTTTCTCTCCTTTTATACTGACTTCTTCTCTCTTCAACCATATCTAGAAAAGCTTTTTCTTCATTTCTCATTTTACAAGTCAAATTATGTTTAAACGCATAATCATGGGTTAATTCTTGTGTTTCCCAAAAACATTCTCCAAAAACTTTTGCGGGCTTAATTTGATTCAACTCAGGTACAATATTCAGTTTTGCAAAGACATCATCAGAATTTGAATAATAATACTCTAATTTCCCTGTTCTATAAAATAAACTTGTTAATACACTACAAGTAACTCCATACGTTAATGGAAGATGGTGATAGGTCACACCCTCTGATACTGATGCTGGCAATTTCACACAGACGTAGCAATCACTGACATCCATAGTTTTCACATTCTCAGATGATAATCTCAAAAATGTATTTTGAGAGAAATCACTGATAGAGTTATCTTGATGAACTTCAGGCTTATACACATATACTTTTTCACCCTTTGATTCATTATTTTTTTCTTTCATACTCTCATTTGCTTTCATCTTTTCAAAATCTGGTCTAAAAGGAATAATAATAGCTAAAATCAACCATATCAACATTAACAATCCAGTACATATTAACCACATTCTACACCATTTTCTGAAAATGGTACATTTCGATTTAGTTACATCATTAGTAGCCATTTTTTATTATTTTCTTTACACAGCGGTTTTCACAATCTTTTTCACCTCAACATTGTCTCTCATTAAACCCTTACTTTACACTTATAGTGTCTTTTCCACCAAGATTTCAAATCTTGTTTCTTTATGCTTTTCTCTTCCACAGTTTCCCAGTTTTGAGTATCTCTTTTCTTTCTTTGAGTCACAGTTTACTCACTTTCTTTTTCTTTACTTTGGTAACTCAGATTTTCTTGGCCGCTATTCACTTCATTTATTGGAGGCAAAACCATGTAAGTCCCTCTTTTTAAAAAAAAAATATTTTTATTTGAGTCCCCCCCCCCCCCCATTTTCATTGTACAGAATACATAAGAAAATTCATTATATTTTAACATGCAGGGCTTGTTACAAATCATAGAAAATTTATACAAATAAGTCAAACATAAAGAGATAAAATATACATGAATGCAAATCAAGATATACAATTATAATTAAACAGAGGTTTATCACAATTAATTTCCTAATCTACCCTGGATCTCTATCTCTCCACTTCTGTAGATGATCCCAAATCTCATTTCCAAGTTTCTTGCCCTTTCTACCCCTCCTTGCGTAAATCGCCTTCTCCAGGTTAAAGGCAGCCAATAGTTTCCTTAACCATTGATGTAAAGTGGGCGGCAGTCGATCCAGCCATGCTCTAGCAGTACAAAGTCTTAAAACAGCCATAGCCACAAAAATAAAATACTGATAATTTGTCTTGCCAAGACTATCCTCTGTTCCTAGAAGTAGAAGTGATGGTGTTAGTTTAATTTCTATTGTTAGAGATATTTTAAGAAATACTTCAATTTCATCTTGAGTTGCTTTAAAATGTGGACTGCTAGCAAACATATGGACTAGGTCAGCCTGAGTACTATCACATCTCGGACATGTAATACCAGCTACTGCTCCCCACTGTGCCAACCTAGATGGAGTATAGTACAAAAAGTACAGCGTTTTAAAATGCTGGGCCTGAAGTGATGCTGAGCATAATAATTTCTGCCCTAACTCCAAAGATCTATAGAAACTTTCCTACTCTACACCCACTTCTTGTATACATTTACCTTCATATTTTTACAGATCATCTGGTTGATACTCTATCAATTCGGAATAGAATCTTTTAATTGTACAATCTGCACTAGTCTGTATATTATCCATAATTGAGTTTGTGGCAAATCCCGCCGGCCCTCCAGTTTTTGTCAAAATAAAGCTTCTAATTTGCAAATATTTAAAATAATGGTTAGTGTCTAGCCCATATATTGCTTGTAAATTATTGAACAAAGCGATACAAAAGGGGATGATGGATGGAGCGCTTGAGCAAATCAAACACTCACCCCCAGTCAACTGATCAGGGTTTAATCCATCACCATTCTTTAGCTCACTCGGCCACCCCAGTTCAGACATGGCAATATGCAAATCAGTCTGACCCTGTTGCCTCATGGGAACAGTCCAGCCCGAACTACCATGCCATGTCTTCCCTGGACCGGAAAGAAGCATCCTGGGACTGGTTTCCGATTCATAATCCTCATCAGCCAGGCTATCTTGAATCCAGTCGCCAAGTGAGCAAGGGACTCACGTCTGAGCATACCCTGCCACACTTAGGGCGAACAAAGCGATACAAAAGGGGATGATGGACGGAGCGCTTGAGCAAATCAAACACTCACCCCCAGTCAACTGATCTGGGTTTAATCCATCACCATTCTTTAGCTCACTCGGCCACCCCAGTCCAGACATGGCAATATGCAAATCAGTCTGACCCTGTTGCCTCATGGGAACAGTCCAGCCCGAACTACCATGCCATGTCTTCACACTTCCACACTTCCACAGCATACCCTGCCACACTTAGGGTGAACAAAGCGATACAAACCGGTCCCAGGATGCTTGTTTCCGGTCCAAGGAAGACATGGCTTGGCAGTTCGGGCTGGACTGTTCCCATAAGGCACAGGGTCAGACTGATTTGCATATAGCCATGTCTGAACTGGGGTGGCTGATTGAGCTAAAGAATGGTGATGGATTAAACCCAGATCAGTTGACTGGGGGTGAGTGTTTGATTTGTACAAACGCTCCGTCCATCATCCCCTTTTGTATCGCTTTGTTCGCCCTAAGTGTGGCAGGGTATGCTCAGACATGAGTCCCTTGTTCACTTGGCCACTGGGTTCAAGATAGCCTGGCTGATGAGGATTATGAATCCGAAACCGGTCCCAGGATGCTTGTTTCCGGTCCAAGGAAGACATGGCTTGCCAGTTCGGGCTAGACTGTTCCCATAAGGCACAGGGTCAGACTGATTTGCATATAGCCATGTCTGAACTGGGGTGGCTGAGTGAACTAAAGAATGGTGATGGATTAAACCCAGATCAGTTGACTGGGGGTGAGTGTTTGATTTGTTCAAACGCTCCGTCCATCATCCCCCTTTTGTATCTCTTTGTTCGCCCTAAGTGTGGCAGGGTATGCTCAGACGTGAGTCCCTTGTTCACTTGGCCACTGGATTCAAGATAGCCTGGCTGATGAGGATTATGAATCCGAAACGGGTCCCAGGATGCTTGTTTCCGGTCCAAGGAAGACATGGCTTGGCAGTTCGGGCTGGACTGTTACCATAAGGCACAGGGTCAGACTGATTTGCATATAGCCATGTCTGAACTGGGGTGGCTGAGTGAACTAAAGAATGGTGATGGATTAAACCCAGATCAGTTGACTGGGGGTGAGTGTTTGATTTGTTCAAACGCTCCGTCCATCATCCCCTTTTGTATCGCTTTGTAAATTATTGAACTGCATCACCCCATTTGCTCCCGTCAAATCACCCAATCTGTAAACCCCGTGTTTTCCCCAACCCGAAAACACTGCCCCTGAAAATATATCACCAGGAAAATTAGGGTTGTTACTCAACCTTGTATAAGCATTATATTTGCCTAAACCAATTTTTTTCGAAAAAGAAAACCAAATCTTATAGGCAGCCATAACCGTTTTAAACTTAATTCTCTTAAAATAACTATACTCTGTATACTTCAACAGGAAATTTTCTGCTTGATCCCCTAATACTAATGAATAAATTGCCAGCGTTCCTAACTCAGAGTATCCTTCACTCTCTGCTCCTCCAATCAAACCTGCCATTTATTGGAGGCATGCTGCCCAATAATAAAATGTAAAATCCGGTAAAGCCCACCCCCCTCGTTCCCTCGGCAGTGCCATATATCAAAGCGCCCTTCGAGTCTTCACATGTGCCCAAAGAAATCGGTTTACCATATGTTCCAAAAGTTTAAACCATTTTCCTTCAAATAATAAGGGTATAGCCCTAAATAAATACAAAAACTTTGGAAGAAAAATCATTTTAACTATGTTGGACCTACCTACTATCGAAAAATGTATGTTATTTAGTCTGTCTGAGTCCTTCTTAGCTTTATTTATTATTGGTGATATATTTAATTCCACAAGGTTATCCAAATCTGGGGTTATTATTACCCCTAAATAAACTTCACTTTGGACCACCCGGGAATCAATACAATCTATCTTATTATTTTTAATAATTTGTGTTTTTGCAATATTAAGGGCGTATCCAGACACTTCTCCAAAAACTTGCGGTTCTAGCTCAACCAACTCTATAGCTTCCGTGGGTCTAGGTGTTACAATCGCCACATCATCAGCGTAGGCCAAGATTTTACAGGGGCCCCTACCAGTCTCAACTGGATAAATATTATCATTTAGTTCTATACGCCTTATGTATGGGTCCATATAAAGGGCAAATAAAAGTGGAGAGCAAGGGCACCCCTGCTGTGTACCCCTCTTTATCTGGAAAGATGACGTATACCCCCTGTTTACTTTTATACGGGTGGTTGGTCCTGCATATGGTACTTGTAAGGCTTTCACCGTTCCCTCCCCAAATCCCACCCTTCTCAAAATAAACCAAAGAAAGTCCCAGGAGACCCGGTCAAAAGCTTTTTCAGCATCCAGTAACATCACTGCGAGCGGGTCTCTTGCAACCTCTGCATAATCAAATAAAGTAATAACCTTTCGTGTATGGTGAGTAGTGGCCCTCCCTGGTACAAACCTGTGTTGGTTAATGCTAACCAAAGTGTCAATTACCTTTGCTATCCTCAGGGCGAGTATCTTTGAGTATACTTTTGTGTCTGTGTTCATTAAGGTTATTGGCCTATAAGAACCAGGTTGATTTGATGGCTTACCCTTTCTAAAGATTATAACAATGTCCGCCCCCGCCCAACTATTTGGAGTTGATATTCCTGACTGTGCTTGCTGCATTGTAGTAATAAAATCCTTTTTAATTACATCCCAAAATGTTTTGTAAAATTCTAGCGGGATTTGATCAGGTCCTGCAGCCTTCCCTGATGGGAGGCTGGTTAAGGCATTCAATATTTCTTCTGGTGTAAACAAAGCCTCCAGTACATTAGTCTGTTCTTCTAATAAAGTAGCTACTGGTATGTTATGTAGATAATTACTTATTTTAATAATATCAGTCGGGCACTCTTGATTATACAAGGAGATATAACATTTTCAAAAGACTTCTTGAATCCCTTCTGAATCTGTAACTATTTTTCCTGCATCATCCTGTATCTCTCTTATTTGCCCTATAGAGACATTCTGTCTTGTACGGATGGCAAGCGTACGGCCAACGGTTTCATTGAATTCATAGCATCTTTCTCTATTTGCTAAATATATTTTCGCTGCCTTATTAGCTATACCCTCCTCCGCTTCCATCCTTGCTTTTGCTATTCTGATCAACACTTGATCTAGTGGGGCACCTCTAAGCACAGTCTGAGTTAATTCCTCCTCTGCCTCTGCCACTGCTTGAACCCTTTCCGCCTCCCTTTGTCTATCCCCCCTTTGGCTTGCTGCGCTAAAGCTTATTGTCTCCCCTCGAATGGCCGCCTTAAAAGAGTCCCACATATTCTCTGTTGCCGTACTATCCCTATTAATATCTAGGAAACTCGTGATCCAATTCCTCATATGCCTAATATAAGCATCATCCTTTAATAGGCCTCTCTCAAATGTCCAATTTCGAACCATATCAGTGTTTACCCCAATATTTAGTGTTAGAATCAGGGGATTATGATTGGATATTATCCGTGGTAGTCTTTCAATTTTAACTTTAGGTTGCAGGGAGTATGAGATGAAAAAATAATCTAGTCTGGCACAGACTTTATGTGGGGCTGAATAGTAGGTAAAACCCATCTCATCCGGCTTTAGGGCCCCCCATACATCCACTAGCGCGTTATTCCTTGTAAGGTTATACAGTGAGCGCCAAACTCTCTTTTTCCTGCCGTAATAAGCCCCGCAGGAGGCCATGCCCAGTCCACCTGCCCCATTAGTATTGAAGTCCCCAGCCAGAATTACAGTGGAGGACCAGGTGGCTAGTTCCAAATCCAAGAAATCCAGAATATCCGGATCATCTTCCGTTGATCCATACACACAGCCTACAGTAATCCATCTCTCATTTACTTTACACTCAATTAAGACCCATCTCCCCCATTGATCTTCAAGCTTCCTCGTTACTAAAGTATCCCTACGTTTTGCTAATATTGCCACTCCTCTATTCTTAGCCCCTTGCTTAGAATATGCTAGTACGGTAAATCCCAGTTGTTCTAATAGGTAACCTTGCCCCCCTTCTACATGGGTCTCCTGCAGACAAACCAAATCCACATTTAAAGATCTTAACCAAATTGCAACCCTCTGTCTTTTAATTCGATCATTTAGACCACAAACATTAACTGTAACTATACGCATACTCATTAGTGTACATCAAATAGATTTTCCGTGGAACTCATACCAGTAATATACAATTTTTCCACATTTATCTCTTGCTGGGATACATTCTCCCAATTAAACACATCAAATTTTTCTCTGCTACCCTGCATGCGATATCTCAAACAAAAAACAATGTGCTCTGTACCCCTCTTTGCCTCATGCGCCATCGCCTTTCCACATCGCATGACAGAAATCTGGCCGAGCAAAAAACGTCGTGCCATTGTAGGATCGTTTGGCCTCAGGTTTGGCTTCATCCATAATTCCCTGCCTTAACAGAAAGTTTCCTACATATATCAGAATTGCCCTTGGTTTATCTACTGTCTGCTCTTTTCTTTGTACCATAGGGAACCTGTGAGCCCTTTGTACCTCACTGTCCCAATTCCAGGAGGACAATTCTGGAAAAGCCCCTTTAAGTAAGGTGACAACAAATGCTCGTACATCCTGTCCCTCTTTTCCTTCTGCGACCCCTAGAAGCCTAACATTATTCCTTCGCTGTCGATTTTCATAGTCCTCTAATTTCCAGTGAACATCCGACGCCATCTTTTCCTGCTCATTTTTTAATTCATTCCATTTCCCAACATCTTCCTCTAGTCTCTCAGTTCTTGCTTCCACTTCAGTAACCCTGGCCTCCATATATGCATAAAGCTTATTCACCTTGCGTAGTGAGCCATGTATTTTCTGGTTGGCCTGTTTCACCCGCCGAGACTCACTTCTAGCCTCCCCCTGCATTTGTTTTAAAGTAGTGTAAAGCATATCCATAGTGGTTGTTTGCCCCGGGTTGTTATTCTGGGACTGAGGTAAAGTAGTGCCCCCTTCTTGGTACAACTGGGAGGTTGCTGAATAATCCCAGTCTAGTTTTTTGGATACTTCTGCTTGTTTCGGACTCATACTGGACTTTGTCCGATTATGTGATCTGCTCTTGAGGCTTCTCATTGGCTTAGCCCTCCGTTTTGTGCATACCGTATGCACTGATGCGCTTTCTTGAAATGAAGCAGCTGAATATGTTCTCCCCTCAGCTTCTGAAGTGTCAGACTCGCTTTCCGTTATAGAACCAGATGGTGTCTTATCATCATCGTTCTCCTCCTCCCCCTCTTCATCGTTAACAGAGTAAAAGCAATCATCACTGGGAGAGCCTGGATCAGGAAGTCTACCCCTGGTCTGCTCTCTAGGATCAGTGCATAGAGGTTCTGGGCTGCCTCTGCCCTTAGTTCCATCAGTAACAGGGTAGTTACCCTTAAAACATGATGTCTGTTCTGTGCTCGACGGTAGTATCATATTGGGCTCCGGGTCCTTCTCCGGGCAAACCTCATTACCCCCAAAGTGACTCATTGCAACCTCAAGTATTGGGGAGATACATTGTACATCCGTGTGCCCATTATAAGTCAATAATAAGGATGGGGAGGGATGTTGCTATCCACCTCCAGCAGAGATTCTCCACCATTAAGAGTTTCAGTCTCAGCATTATACTCAGTCAATAATAGTGCCGGTTCGCCCCCAGCCGCTCCCTCCTTACCGCATTGCTTTTTGAAGCCCGCACAAACTGCTTGCTTCACCTGTGTTTCCGAGTGAGCAGCGCCATTGCAGCTAGTGGTCCCAGAGTCCACGCCAGCGTCCGAGCCAGCCGCTGTAGTCTGCCGACCTCGCGCATTGCCTGCAACCGCAGGGGGACGCACTGATGATCCCTGGCTCTCTGAGCTCTGCACGTCGTTCTGAGTGGCTGCGGCATCCTCTATCGCCCTGGTCGTGTCGTCACTCAGCTCTGGGCTCGACACCTCTGTCTCCGCTGGGTCTCCCATGCTGCTGCCATCCATCCCACGGACTGCAGGTGGGGCGGGGGCCACCGATCCCGGCGTCTGAATCGCAAATGACTCTCGGAGGGTAGGTTGTCGTAAATTCCCTTCTTTAGTGGAAACTTCACTGTTCTGTTTTTTGGTATTTTTTTTAATCACTGAAGGCTTCTTTTCCTTATCCTTCGACATCGTGCCTCTCTCAGGAGCGATTTCCATGTTCTCCATGTTCTCCTGCCTTCTATTTCTTCGTAGTTGGGCTGCTGATCTTAAATTAGTCGACATTGTAATGTAAGTCCACTCAGGTGTTTTTCATTTTTGATTTGGTCTTCTCACTCTCTTTGGCCTTTGCAAAATCCCTATTTTCTTTACCAACAACTCCTTTTCACTGGTTATTTAATTTACTTGATCTTCTTGTACATTTGCTGTATTGACCAGTTTAAATTTTAGTTCATCAGTTTCTTTAGGCCAATTATCTCCTTTACGAACTCTTTTTGTTTCAAGATTGACAGTGTTACGTTCCACTCTACAAGCTCTTTTTCTTGAACTTCTTCTTAATTGAGTTTCATCATCACTGTCATCAGTTTCAGTTTCAGATCTCTTTACAGTTTCATTTATGATGAACTTTATAATGTCTGGTTCTTTCTCTCAACTTGTTTTCTCTTTAGTCGGTGCTTTCACTCTGTTAGGAACTTCTCTATAGCTAGTACTTGGAAGCTCATTCTCATCATGAAATATTTCCTTTTCACCAGTTTCAAGATTTTGGTTCCTGCTTTCAGAGCTTTCAGACTGACCTTCAGTATTTTCCTGACTACCAGTTTTATCTTCACTTTGCTCAGTGTCCTTACTGGTATCAGTTCTTACCAAATCTCGACTTTCAGGTCGAACTTTAAAATTTGGTACTTCAATAGCTACACTTTCTCCTTCAGACGCAGAACAAGCATCTGATATCTCCAGATGTCGACGAACAGGGCGAGCTTCAGTATATGGGTCTTTTTCTGGTTCACCTTCAGAATCTGAATCAGTTGTGCATTCACCTTCGCCTTGTGTGTTTTCAGGGTCACGCACACAAATGGTATGACTTGCATGTACCCATCTCTTTACTCCAGCACATTTAACTGCAGTTGTGCTAACCAGAATGATTTGTCTGGGTTTCTGCCAGCGAGGCACTAAGCAGTTTCTACTCCTGTGTACTTTTATCCAAACCCAATCTCCAGGGAAAAGATCATGAGCTGGTTGTTTTTCTTTCATGTTTGCCTTAGTTCCCACCCGATGGAACACAGAAGTTACCACGTCAGAGAGATTTTTGCAGTGATCCAGTATGATATCATCATTAATAGTCAACAGTTTATCAACTGGCACAAATGCTTGTCTCATCGCTCTTCCCATCAGAATCTCATGTGGACTTGGTCCTGTCTTTTTATCAGGTATGCTCCTTAAGATCATTAGAACAAGTGGCAAAGCATTGGGCCATTTCAGTCCAGTGGGCAAACACATTTTTGCAATTCTGTTTTTTATTGTTCAATTCACTTGCTCAACTACCCCAGAAGCCTCTATACTGTAAGCACAATGCAATTTCTGATGAATGTACAGTGCTTCACAAATCATCTGCAATAGCTCGTTGTGAAAATGTGTCCCACGATCTGTCTCAATAGTTAATGGTAAACTGTAGCGTGGTATAATTTCACGCAACAACAGTTTTGTAACAGTCACTCCATCATTTCTCCTTGTAGGAAAAGCCTCCACCCACCGAGAAAACAAGCAAATGATCACAAGTACATATCGAAGTCGGTTACAGGGTGGTAGCTCAATAAAGTCCAACTGCATTTGTGTGAATGAACCTCTCTCCCGTCCTATGGTTCCCAGACTCACAACTGTTTTTCTTCTTGGATTCAATTGTTGACACACAATACATCTTTGACATAAGCTTTCAGCAATCATCCTAAACTTAAGATTATACCATGTCTGTCTGAAAATCCTAATCATTGCGGCCCTTCCAATATGAGCTTGACCATGTTACATTTGAGCCATGTTCAAAATCATGTTATCAGGCATTACTGGTCTTTCATCTTGTATAGTGTTCTTGAGAAACTTGGTAGAAGTTTTTCAGCAGTTAAAAATTGGTTTTATGAAATAGGTAGATCTATTATAGGGAAGGTACTAATTCCAGTAACAATAATAAAAATATTAATTTTAATTTTAAGATTAAGTTGTAAACTCAGAAAGAGAAGGAATGTCAAAAGGTCTATAAAGAAAGTAATTTAAAAAAAAAATGTTATTGAACAGAGCAATAGGTAACCGATGGTACAAAACATATTTCACTTAAAATTTCAATATTATTACATTACAATACATTTCTAAAAAAACCTTTGGATATCAGATAAGAGATAAAAAAGATAAAAGCGAGGGAGATTCATCGAGACAATAAAAAAAAGCAGCCAATATCATCATTAGGATTTTCAGGAAATTATGTGCAAAATCCACAATTTATAAAGTGCAACTGCAAAGTGCAAAACTACAATAAAGTATTACTGTAAAGTGCAAAAAGTACAATAAAGTGCTGTATAAAAAGTGCTAGTGCAAGCTAGTGCAAATCAGCAAAAAATGCTAATAAAGTGCAAGTGTCCTGCACAAGCCTTTGTTAAATTCATGGCTGTTATTGATAAAAAAAAACATTTATTATCGAATCTCGATTTTCTTTTCGAATCATCCTCCCTTCAATTGTTCTCGATTCCCAAAATATTTGCAATTCTTTTCGAATCTCCCGATTGCTTCTACTCTGCCGGCATAAGCTTTTTCAAAAAGACAGGTTCTCCTCATTTTATTAACCCATTTTAATTGTGAGGGGATCTCACTGGATTTCCAGTTTTGAAGTATTAAAGATCGAGCAACAGCACAAGATATAAATATAAATACTTCTTCAGCTTTACTAAACCTACTCCTATCCTTGCATATACCGAACAGAGCCGCTTCTCCGACAGGCAGAAATGTTTTCCCAATGGCCTGTTCGATATCCGCAAATATCCCCTTCCAAAAAGATTCTAGCTGCGGACAAGCGAAGAAAATATGGTACCATCCTCCCTGACCCCTAGCCGAACATCTAAAACACTTGTTTTCGACTTCAGGGTACATCCTCTCCAAAGCCTCTGGTGTATAATACGCTAACCAGTGGGATAAAAAAGACTACTTCTTATAATTAGCAGCGCGTAGAGATTTATTTCCCAGCTGGCACAAAACCTCCCAATCCTTAGAAGAGAGAGTACATTGAGTCGAGAGGCTTATTTTATCCAGATGTCTATCTATTACTGCGGTTTGATCCGAGCCATGAAGCATCTTGTACCAATATCATATACCTTTATTTTTCCCTCCATAAAGAGCTGTTAACAAGACATTTGGGGAACTAAGCAGACCACTTATCTCTTTTCTAATGAAATAAACAATCTGTAAATATTCAAAAAAAGTCGGTCACCTAGGATTTTTCGTTCTAGCTGACACCTCCTGCCAGCTCATTACCCTGTTTTGGGCTACCAAATGTCTCAACTCGCGGAACCCGCAAAATTCCCAATTTTTTATGTGGTTCAAACTTATTTGGAGACCCATTTGAGTACATTCAATTAAGCTTAAATAATGGGAACCATCAGACCATGTTTTTTTAAAAAAGAGGAGCAATCTTGACGCATATTCTCGTAGCGTCTTGTATCTTGACCTTTTTGGAAACTTTGCAGTTTTTAAAAAAAATTGGAATTTGAGAACCTGCCTCTTGAAGCATCTTTTCAAGAAAAAAGTTATCTCTTGTCTGATTAACCCTCAGTAATCCTGCCATTATATCAAAAAATGCGGCTTCATAGTAGGTCTTGAAATGGGGTAGAGCCAAGCCTCCTTGATTTACTGGGATTTGTACCACGGGCAGTTTGACTCTCAAAACTTTATTACCCCAAATAAATCCTCTCAAAATTGTTTCCAGTTCTTTAAAAAAAACGAAATTAATTTTAATGGGAACGTTGCTGACCTGAAATATTAGCAGAGGCAACACTGACATTTTAATCAATGATACCCTGCCTATTACTGATAGAGGAAGCAAAAGCCATTGATCTAGAAGGTTCCCAATTTTGTTCTTCATTCTAGTATAATTCAGGGCGAAAAGTTTATCATATTCACTACTCACGAAGATACCCAAGTATCTAATTGGGTCGCTTCTTGCAGCTGGAGCTTGTAAATAAATAGGAAGAAAATGTAAGTCGGTGTTCAAAGCAAGGACCTCATTTTTTTTGTATTTATTTTATAGCCCTCTATCCTTTCATAGTCCTTGAGCTCTCTCATTAGGTACTCGATATTTTCCTTTTTAGGTGTTGAATAAAGGATAATATCATCGACAAACAACTTAAGCTTTGACATACCGATGATGGGGGGCTGAATAACCACATTATCCCTGATCTTTACCACTAGAGACTCAATAAAGAAAGCGAAAAGCAAAGGGGACACCGGGCAACCCTGCCTAGTTCCCCGATTTACCTTAATCTTCCCGATTTGGTTAACCCGATTTTCAGAAATTTTGGGGATCTCTATATTTGCAAAATATTCCTGGATCATTTCTTCCTCTACCTGATATTCCGTAGAGTAAATTTTTTTTAAATGGTCCAGGAAGATCCTTGAGATCTTGTCACCATCTACCTCCTCGAGTCCACTCTGCGGGTCTCGGATTTTCACTATCTTTGATGACTCCTGCCTCTTTCTCACAGAGTTGGCCAATAATTTCCCCACCAGTTGACTGTCTTCGTAGACCTTTTGCGGGAAGGCTTTTGAACTATTTACCTCCTCGAGAATAAAAAAATCCTGTAGAAGTGCTTTAGCCTGTTCTAGTTGATTCGAGTGCTGTTGGAACTGTAGGGCATATTCCTTCTCTACGGCTGCCTGCAGCTTCGATATTTTGAGCTTTCTTTCATATGCCTGAGCACTAGTATATGCGATGATCTGGGCGCGTGCTGCTGCTTTAAATCCGCCCCATACTGAAAAAGGTTCAGCTGAATTATCATTTATTTCAAAGAATTCTGAGATTCACTTTCTGAACCCTGAGACCCAGTCCTGGTTTTGGAGCAGGGTGCGGTCCAACTGCCACTTGGAACGCTCCCCGTCCACCCCTCCAAGTACCAGTTCAAGTTCGATTCTACCATGGTCAGAGAACGGATTGCATCCAATCTGAGTTCTTGAGATCTGAAAGGATCTAGATATATAAAAAAAATCTATTCTGGATGCAGTCCTGAACCGATGGGAATAGCATGTAAAAGATTATTTTTCTACGTTCCTGCAGCGCCAGGGATCACGTAACTGATATTCAAGTAGGAGCGCTTCAAAAAAGCATTTTGTTTTGGGCTTTAGCTGCATCTTTTTCTTATTAGAAGTGTCCCTTTTCAAATCTTGAATGTAGTTAAAGTCACCTCCTAGAATAATCTGACCTGGGGCTCCCCTTAAAGCTTCATATATTTCTGTCAACCCTGAAATGTCATCAAGGATGGGGCCGTAATAGTTCACAAAATTTACTATTTTCTCGAACAATTTTGCAGCAACACACAACCACCTCCCCATGGGGTTTCTTTGAACCTGAAGAAATTCCCAGGGCATATTCCTAGAGAAGTAAATAGCGACTCCACTCTGGGCCACCCCTGCTGATAACAAAAAAACATGAGAGAAGTATCTCGGAATAAACAACTTGGGGGCATTAGACTTCAAACGTGTCTCCTGAAAATAGACTACCTGGGATTTAAGAGATATTACCCATTTCAAAAGAGCCCCGTACTTCTGTTTGTTTAACATTCCATTAGCATTATTTACAGGATATTGCATGTATTAAATTTCATCTAAAAAAGATCTTTTCCTTGTTAAGTATCTACTATTAGAAATTAAAAAGAAAATATTATACCTATTGCACATGTTCCTTTTTACTGCAGTTATCCCCACCCTCCCCCATCCTGCCCAGGAATGTGGAAACCCTCTTCCCCTCCACGCTGTCCACATTCCTCCCACTTCTTCTATACTGGGTGTCCTCTTGCTACACCCTGAGTGACCCGTTGATCTAGGGCCGCCCCGTTCTTTCTGTTTATTTTACGATTAACGCTAGACAACACTCCTTTTCTACCCCCCTAAAGGAGAAAAAAGAAGAAGAGGAAAGAGACCAAAAAAAAAAAAAAAGAAAAGCAACTCAAAAAGGGTAAAGCATTGCAAGCCGTGATTAGATTTTTACGGCCCTGGCCCCTATCAAAATCTCCTTAAGAAGAGATTGTGCCTCATGTAAGTCGGTAAACAAAAAAAACTTTCCCTTGACCAGGACCTTCAACTTTGATTGCTGTGCAATCGAGGCTTGGGTGCCATTTGCTTTGAATAAATGTAACATTTTAACAAATTCTTTTCTCCTTTTTGCAGCTGCTGCTGTCATGTCAGAAAAGATCCTGCATTTCGTTGTTTCTGACACTGAAAACTGCCGTTGTTGATAGGTTCTGAAAAGAATCCTCTCCTTAATCCTATAATCAGCAAAATTCAATAAAATAGTTCTTGGAAATGTTGAATTTGCAAAGCGTTGTGCCGGGACCCGATGAGCCCTTGTTATAGTCAAATCCCCCTCAAATTCTGGTAGAACTGCTTGCTGAATAAAAGAGTTGACCCACTGAATAGTGTCAGACCCTTCTGTTCCCTCCGGAACCCCTACAATCCTTAGATTTGATCTTCTAGAGTGGTTTTCGAGCTCCTCCAGCTTGTTTTCAAGAGAGTTCTTCTTCTTGGCAGCTTCCCTAACTTCCCCTGTAGCCAGGTTCATTTGGTCTTCAACGGCAGATATCCATGCCTCTGCCTCCTGTAATCTATTAGGGAGCGCCAACATTGACTCCTCAAATTTGTCCATCCTTAAATGTAAGGCAGTTATTTCCACTTGCTGATTGTTCTTTATTTCCCGAATCTCCTCAAGGATCAAATTCAGCATTTCACGGATATCTAACTGATATCTCACCTCAGATCCCGGGGGGCTGACTTTTTCTGCCAATAAATCTATGTTGGAACACATGTTTCTCTGATTGGAGCTTGATTGCAGGCCTTCTCCCTCAACTCCTTCTGCCTCAAGTACTCGGCTTTGTATGCTTGTTATTTGAGAAGAATACTGCACAGAACCCACCTCATCTACCACCTCATTTATGAAAGTTAGAGGAGATTGCGGTAGGGACAAGTTCCTAGTTCATAGCACTGTGTCTTAGTTGGTATTGTCTGGCCCGAATCTTCGGTCAGTGCAGTGTTAGCTGGCGTGATTGGCGTGGTAGCGGAAATTATGGCTGTAGGAGATTGAGAAGAGAGAGACTTCGGGGTGGTTTTCTTTGCAAAGAGAGGATAATCCTTCTTCTCCTTTCCTCCAGTATCACTCTTATTCTTCTCCTTTCCAGCCTGAGATGGTGTTTCAAGAGCAGATACCAAGGTAGGAGCTGGCACTTCTGGTTCTAATTCGGATTGCATCGTTATATTTAAGATGTTCTCCTGAACCAAAGCTGTCTTCTTCGGCACTACAGCTTGCAAAGAGGTAGAAGAGAGGGGCAGCTCGTCTTCTGAGGACTCAGGCGCGGTATCCTCAGCTGAGTTTTCTTCCCTATTTTCATCTTTACTCTTATTCTTGGCTGCTTTTCGTGCAGCCTTCCTGGCTAAGGCAAGGCGGGTTCTCTGGCGGGCAGCTGATTCAGTCTTATTAGGCTTTATAGACTCTTCACCCTCCCTCTGAGGCTTGCCCATTATGTCCTTATTTTACCGAGAAAACCACTTCCCTCTTCTCAGTTTTCTTTATATTTTATATTTTATATTTTCTGCCATCCACTCATCACAGTGTAGATATGTTGAATCTTCTGTCCTCGCGCTGTCTTCGGAGCTTAGTAGCTTAGTAGACTCAGCGCCCCCACCTCGGCTCCAGCACTGGCAGAGATTCACGCAGTGTCTTCAGCCCCAATCCATCCGTTCCTGCCCTCGTGGGATAGCATTCCTCGGGAACCGCACACCAGCTGCGAGCCACAAGCTGTAGATGCCGTAGATGCCGTAGAAGCTGTGTGCTGTGTGCTCAAGACGGCAGATAGATAGTACCGAACGCCCCCAACTTCTCTCTCAATTCGCGGGACGCTGATGCCTCGGTCCCGTGAAAAAAATGGCACAACGCTGCAAGGCAAGGATTGAAGACGCCGCAGCGGTCCCGGTCTGCTGGCTAGCGTTTCTTTGCGGCCATTCCAGTGGCGGAGTCCCAGGTCACGAGTCACAGGAGGCTACATGGAGGCGTGTACTCCGTAGCAAGGTCACGCTCACGCCTTGACATGCCATTGCATGACGTGACACGTTAGATACTTAGAAAGTAATTGAAGAAAAGGAAGAAAGGGAACGAGAAAAATGTGATATTGAGATGGAAGAGTTCAAAGAGAAACTTTATCAAGAAAGAAAGAAGTTAGAAGAAACTAGGGTATAACTCATACTAATTGAAAGAATTTGAAACATGTTGCGATAACATTTGCAAAATTTTGGGAGTTATTTGGTGATAAATCACCAAAGGAGGGAGTTGATGGAGCGAGGTTTGAAACAAAAATGTTTGTATTCCACTCGTGAGGTTACTTCCTCATAACAGTAACATGAAATAATCATGTGGTTTTGAAATTAACCAACATAGAATAGAATGCACACACACAAGCACACGTGGGATACTAATTTGCTTATGTTGCGAACCATAATCTACTAAATAAGTGAAGTTGTCACGTTTATTTTGTGAATACACAGACTACATAGAAGGGGGTCTAAGGGCTAGTTTACCGACTCATACTAGAAACATGTCCCTAACTAACTGATTCAACACAAAGAGGTTTCTAGGAGTCTAAAAAGTAAAATCAAATCACAAACAGCTGTTGACGTGATAACTAAGAGAAGGGTGGTAGCTATGTTAACCAATGGCACCACGTGATACAAGAACACCACATTCACGTGAAGTACATCCTTAGGGGGAAAATGTTCCCATCAGTTGTCTAACTGTACCGCCACATTTACATCATTTGGGTTCTCCTTACCCAGGAGTCAGTACGATCACAGTCACACAGAATGAAAAAGAGGACTGTGAGAGTAAGAAGACCCACCGTTCTAATCTGGTAAGCGGGAACAGTGTGAAAGGAAAACCGAAAAAAAGCAGTGCAAGAAAGTGTTTAAGTGAGAATATAAAATTAGGTGAGACTGAGTAGAAGGACGATTTTTTAATGTTTTCTCTCAGCTCCCTAAATCTAAAAAAATGTGAATGACAGATTTAGCAAAATATCTGCTCAGCGAGTGGTCAACATGTTTCTGCATATACGGAATTGCCTAAGCATAGAAGTTCCTTCTGAACAACGTAGTGTAGCGGAGTAACGGACACTGTCTTCCACTCTAGTGACACCGTAAAGTTGTGGAGTTGCCATTTAACGACTGTGCCCAGACAACCGAGCTTAGAAGTCATCTTTTGAATAACTAAGTACAGCAGAGTCATGTATACTGTCTTTCGTGCTAGCGATCCCCTAAAGGTGCTGACTTGCCATTTAACGACTGGACTATGTGTATCTCTAGACACTGCTAGCCATAATGTGGGGACTCGATTTAACTATCGGGTGCAACATAAAGCTAGATATTTCGAACGGTGTTACAAATTGATATAAGCATGCAGCATAATTATCAACTAACATACGCATGCAACATAACTATCATCAATGATTTGAAATAAGGGACAATAAAACAGTTATCCTAATCCGGTTTTTAGACTATCGTGCGGCGCTTTAGGATGTTTTATGATTTGATAGCGTTCACAACTATGGCCATTGGTGTCATTTTTGGTACCTTAAGGGAGTAACAGAGAGTGCTTATGTATATATATGTTTTTTTCTAAACAGAGCGGTGCTCCTCATTTACCTGAGCTGCAGCCAGGTGAGGTGAGGCGCGATCCCCACACTAATTGGATGAGTGCGAATATGTCATGGAAATATGTTTTGACAAATCGCTTCACTAACACTACTCAAGCGTGTATTGTTTCTCACTACTGTCATGTGTATCTTTTCACTCTTTTCTGTTGATGTGTTTTTATTTTGTAGATTGTGGTGGAGCATCTGTACCTGACAATCAGGTGATATGTTTCCTTTTTACTTCTTCACTATAATTTCCAGCAGTAGCACGAACTAGGTCCTGATGAATGCATAGGCAATTCCGTATATGCAGAAACATGTTGACCACTTGCTGAGCAGATATTTTGCTAAATCTGTCATTCACATTTTTTTAGATTTAGGGAGCTGAGAGAAAACATTAAAAAATCTTCCTTCTACTCAGTCTCACCTAATTTTATATTCTCACTTAAACACTTCCTTGCACTGCTTTTTTTCGGTTGTCCTGTCACACTGTTCCCGCTTACCAGATTAGAACGGTGGGTCTTCTTACTCTCACAGTCCTCTTTTTCATTCTGTGTGACTGTGATCGTACTGACTCCTGGGTAAGGAGAACCCAAATGATGTAAATGTGGCGGTACAGTTAGACAACTGATGGGAACATTTTCCCCCTAAGGATGTACTTCACGTGAATGTGGTGTTCTTGTATCACGTGGTGCCATTGGTTAACATAGCTACCACCATTCTCTTAGTTGTCACGTCAACAGCTGTTTGTAATTTGATTTTACTTTTTAGACTCCTAGAAACCTCTTTGTGTTGAATCAGTTAGTTAGGGGCATGTTTCTAGTATGAGTCGGTAAACTAGCCCTTAGACCCCCTTCTATGTAGTCTGTGTATTCTGTTTTGAGTGGCTGAGGCCGCGGGTCTTGTTATCTCTACAAGCCATACAAATTGGGTCTTGGCTTACTCCTCTGTTTATATTTACATATTCATATGTTGATCGTTTGTTCTCCTGTGTTTTCCAGCGGGTACCTTTTCTGACTTGAGTGGTACAGTGATTTCGCTTCCACTTTCTTTTTATTTACTTATTCCATAAAGAGAGATGGCGACGAATTGTGGCTTAGCATTTGAGGATGCTGAAGTACAGAACATTTTAGAAGAAAATCCAAGTATACTAGAATTTATCCCTATAGCCATGAGTAATACAGATGACGGGTGGAACAAGGTTTTAATCCTGAAAAAATCACATTCCAGGACCTCAGTGCATGGTATAATTATGGCAGAATACCTACGCGGTAACTGTGCACCGTCAGGACTAATTGTGACCAATGCACCAAGACTTTTCTTGGACGATAAAGGGTTCATCAAAGATTGGTCTATGATAGCCTGGCGGTGCACAAGGGACTGGTTAGTCCTTATCATCAAAACCGCCAAACGGGTCGCTGATCAGATATTGATAGAAATTCAACTCCTTGAGGGAAAAATCAAAGCCACTATAAAAACAACACTATTTAAAACTGGGCAAGAGGATAACAACAAAAAGAATAATGAATTTAAAGAGTCAATCATCTTTTCTAAATTAGAAAAATTTAAAAAAGATCTGGCTAAATTTTCAACCGAAAAGGTGTACCCATATACCAGCGATACCTACGTAGCGCCGCCATTCAACCAGAGTGGCCATCGAGGAGGCTCTACATATGCCACCTCGAGTTCTGATGGCAATTCCAGCAATTCTGACACATCACAAAATTGTAATGGCCCTACTCCACCTAGGGGTCGTGGTAATACAAGGGGACGGAGAGGTAACTATTCGAATAACAACCAAAATCAGATTCAACCGTTTTGGCAGCCAGGTCCGTGGATGTATGGCCCAAATTTTCCTCCCCAAATGTGTCCTCCTTTCTTCCCTAACCAGATGCAACAAGCCCCAGGAGTCCCGCCTTTTTTAGGGTTTGGCCCCAGGATAAACAGAGGCAGGAGAAGACAAGGGAATGGACCCCAGGTCCGCTGGTCAACACCAGTACATACACAACAACTGACCATGGACCTGAGAAATGGCAAGAGCATACCCAGGGAGAATGCGGGAACGAGCAGCGCGACAAACCAGCCAGTCTCGTGATCAATCTTAGCTCTCACCCTTTATCAGAGGATGAAGAGAGTCTTCTTAACCGAGGGTTAGGTTTTGTGGCCACGCATGAAGGTGATCATTTTACGGCACAAATTGAACTAGCCAAGTTGTTCAGAAAGATCAGGCTTCATTACTTTTTTGCTAAACAGAATTTGACCGACTTAACACAACATGACGCCAATACTGGTTCAAAAAAAACATCGACTTTCAACCCTACAGTCCTTGGCTTGCCAGCGAGGGTCCAGACTTTCGAGGAGGCAGTGGAAAATGACATCAGCACCCTCTTCAAGACAGAAAGGCCTAGACCCTTTATGAATCTTCCTAAAAAAGAAAAATCTGCGTTACGTTCTCTAACATCCAATGAAGCAATCATAATCAAGCCCGCAGATAAGGGCGGTGTGATAGTGCTGTTGGACACAGAAACCTACAGAGCAGAATGCTTAAGACAACTTCAGGATCGGAAATCCTACATCCCACTGAAGGAAGACCCGACGGAGAAGTTAAAAATCAAGATCAGTCATCTAGTAGAAGAGGCCATCTCGGAAGGATGGATTACTCCTCTGGAAGGTCAATATCTGTGTACTTCCCATCTATCCACTCCATACTTCTACTGTCTCCCAAAGGTCCATAAACCACAGAGACCACCTCCAGGGAGACCAATAATCTCCGGAGTTGGATCAATTCTTGAACCTTTATCAACATTTGTAGACTATTTCCTGAATCCCATAGTAAGAGAGATGCCTACGTATTTGAAGGACACAAAGGATGTCTTACGGCTCCTTCCTGATGTGGATTTCGACATCTCAAGAGACTTACTTGTCTCTTTTGATGTCGAGTCGCTTTACACCTCCATCCCCCAGACAGAGACCCTAGAGGTCATTGATACCATCCTACAAGGGAGGAATCTACAATCTCGAACACCTGTCCCTTTCATCATGAACTTAGCTGAACTAGCTATGAAAGAGAACTATTTCAAATTTGAAGACACTACCTATCTCCAAACATCTGGCACGAGTGTGGGTAGTGTCTTCGCGCTGAGTTTAGCTAATCTTTACGTTCATGTATTTGAACAGACGAAGGTGCTCAATCATGACAATCCATACTATGTATCGCTCCGAGTTTGGAAGCGATACATAGATGACATCTTCGTAGTCTGGAGAGGTTCTGAATCAGATCTCATGGAGTTTCACCGCTGGTTAAATTCGTGCAACATGCATTTGAAATTCACAATTGAATTCAGCCAAACCCAGTTGCCCTTTTTAGATCTCTTGATACTGGCCACCCCAGCTGGCCTTATCTCAGAACTGTACAGAAAACCCATGGCCAGGAATGCTCTTCTCAACTATGAGAGCTGCCATCCGAGAGCATTGAGAAACAACTTGCCCTTCGGCCAGTTCCTTAGGTTAAAAAGAAATTGCTCAACTAAAGAGGCTTTTGAGACTCATTCGGCTAGGTTGTCTGAACAACTACGTGAGAAGAACTATCCATCTACTATTATACGACAATCTAAGAAAAGGGCGTTCAATAATAACCGCGAAGCCCTCTTAGATCTGACTGTCCCAAAAGAGAAGTCTGACAGGATTACTTTTGTAAATACCTTCCATACTAGATCTAATCAGGTCCAAAAGATCATAAAAAAACATTGGTCAATTCTGAACACCGGCGGGGATACACTGCCTTTACCACTTTTTGCTTTCAAGAGAGGGCAAAATATAAAAGATCAATTGGTGCACACCCGGCCAAAAAACAGGATGACCCAACAGGTGGGGACCCTCTGGGATCTCCCACCTGTACAAGGTCACCATCCCTGTGGAAACTGTTCTGTATGTCCGCAGACAACTAAATCTACCACAGTGGACATAGGTACAGGCAGGCCGTGGCAACAGATAAAATTCACAAATTGCAACAGTGAGAATACCATCTATCTGATTACGTGCCCATGCTTTAAAAGGTATGTAATTTACAACAAGGGGTGGTGATGGACAGAGTCTCTGAATTAAGCAGAATACTCTCACCCAGTCAAGAGATCAGGGCTAGATCCAACACCGTTTTTTAGCTCATTGCACCATCCCAGTTTCAGAACCTGGCTGTATGCAAATTAGTCTGTCCCTGGCCCAGTGCATCATGGGAACAAGGCAGACCAGACTACAAAAGCCAATTCTTACACTGGGAAGGAAACAAGCTTCCGGGGACCGGTTTCTGGCATTTCAGCCGTCTTCGGCCCGGCTTGCTTGAATCCTGATGGTGCAATGAGCAAGGGACTCACATCTGAGTATACCCTTCCACGCTTAGGGTGGACAAAATAATTTACAACAAGGGGTGGTGATGGACAGAGTCTCTGAATTAAGCAGAATACTCTCACCCAGTCAAGAGATCAGGGCTAGATCCAACACCGTTTTTTAGCTCATTGCACCATCCCAGTTTCAGAACCTGGCTGTATGCAAATTAGTCTGTCCCTGGCCCAGTGCATCATGGGAACAGGGCAGACCAGACTACAAAAGCCAATTCTTACACTGGGAAGGAAACAAGCTTCCGGGGACCGGTTTCTGGCATTTCAGCCGTCTTCGGCCCGGCTTGCTTGAATCCTGATGGTGCAATGAGCAAGGTATGTAGGCATGACCACTAGAAAGACACGAACGCGCATTTGTGAGCATAAAAGCACAGTCCGTTGCCGCAAACAAGCGACGCGGCTTACAGCCCATTTCCTTGAAGTAGGACATGGCCCAAATGACTTCACGTGGACGATACTCGAACAGCCAACCATCCCTGAACATTGTCCTGATGTAAGCACATTTCTGTTCTGGAAAGAGCAGAAATGGGTATATAAGCTCAATAGTGACAAGGAGGGCATTAACGAGCCCATTCCCTGGATGTCACTATGATCTGCTTAGATATGGTAGTGCTCAGTTTTTGTAAAATATGTGACTTGGCTAGTTCATTTTGTGCCTTAACGAGCCCATTCCCTGGATGTCACTATGATCTGCTTAGATATGGTGGTGCTCAGTTTTTGTAAAATATGTGACATGTTGCAACCTGAATTGTCAATTATTGGAACACACACACCACTGGGAGTGACGCGTACATATTTTACGTCCAGCATGGACATAATGGGGATACATTTTGATTAGACTCAAACATTTCACTGGAGTTAATTTATGATTTAACTGAGCTTTTTCACTAGGACAGCCTTGGGAGGTCGATATGAATATGATTTTCATGTTTGTTTGATCAACCCCTAATACTGGTTTATATGAAGTGGGTTAAGATCCAACATAGCTTTCTCACTAGGACAGTCTTTTATGATTAGTCCTGTGGGTCGCTACACAAAGAAAAAAGAAAAAATAAAAACAAAAATAGAAAATTATTTTTCTGTTTTTTGTTTAATCGACTCATAAAACTGGTTGATATCTAGTAGACACATCCACCAAGGAATACATACATATTCCAGCACAGCCGAGGTTTAAAAGAAAGCCTTTTGTCAGGTTAATATTCTCTGTACTACATTACCCACCATTCCTGACACGGTCACGTGAGCGCACTAAGATCATGCGTCATTAAATGGCCGTCGCCCCAGCACAGAGGGACGCCTGGAGACACCGACGGAGAGGTAAGGATCCCTCACTCCGCACACACTGGTTAAACCGGAGCGAAGGCAGGGTAAGGCCCAGACAACCGAGCATAGAACAACGTAGTGTAGCGGAGTAACGGACACTGTCTTCCGCTCTAGTGACACCGTAAAGTTGTGGAGTTGCCATTTAACGACTGTGCCCAGACAACCGAGCTTAGAAATCTTCTTTTGAACAACTAAGTACAGCAGAGTCATGTATACTGTCTTTCGTGCTAGCGATCCCCTAAAGGTGCTGACTTGCCATTTAACGACTGGACTATGTGTATCTCTAGACACTGCTAGCCATAATGTGGGGACTCGATTTAACTATCGGGTGCAACATAAAGCTAGATATTTCGAACGGTGTTACAAATTGATATAAGCATGCAGCATAATTATCAACTAACATAGGCATGCAACATAACTATCATCGATGATTTGAAATAAGGGACAATAAAACAGTTATCCTAATCCGGTTTTTAGACTATCATGCGGCACTTTAGGATGTTTTATGATTTGATAGCGTTCACAACTATGGCCATTGGTGTCATTGTCGGTACCTTAGGGAGCAACAGAGAGTGCTTATGTATATATATGTTTTTTTCTAAACAGAGCGGTGCTCCTCATTTACCTGAGCTGCAGCCAGGTGAGGTGAGGCGCGATACCCACACTAATTGGGTGAGTGCGAATATGTCATGGAAATATGTTTTGACACATCGCTTCAATAACACTACTCAAGCGTGTATTGTTTCTCACTACTGTCATGTGTATCTTTTCACTCTCTTCTGTTGATGTGTTTTTATTTTGTAGATTGTGGTGGAGCATCTGTACCTGACAATCAGGTGATATGTTTCCTTTTTACTTCTTCACTATAATTTCCAGCAGTAGCACGAACTAGGTCCTGATGAATGCATAGGCAATTCCGTATATGCAGAAACATGTTGACCACTCGCTGAGCAGATGTTTTGCTAAATCTGTCATTCACATTTTTTTAGATTTAGGGAGCTGAGAGAAAACATAAAAAAATCTTCCTTCTACTCAGTCTCACCTAATTTTATATTCTCACTTAAACACTTCCTTGCACTGCTTTTTTCGGTTGTCCTGTCACACTGTTCCCGCTTACCAGATTAGAACGGTGGGTCTTCTTACTCTCACAGTCCTCTTTTTCATTCTGTGTGACTGTGATCGTACTGACTCCTGGGTAAGGAGAACCCAAATGATGTAAATGTGGCGGTACAGTTAGACAACTGATGGGAAAATGTTCCCCCTAAGGATGTACTTCACATGAATGTGGTGTTCTTGTATCACGTGGTGCCATTGGTTAACATAGCTACCACCCTTCTCTTAGTTGTCACGTCAACAGCTGATTTTAGCACAGCATATTGCAATGTAATAAATAAATAATACCGGTTACCTCTGGTGACATAGTCATCTCCTTTCTTGTGAACTGCACATTTCACAACAGCAATTTTATCAGGTAATTCAATTGCATCAATCAACATTTTCACAAATTCAGCATTTCTAATGGGGGATCCTTCAGAAGTTAAATCACCTCTTTGGGACCCCAGTTGGCCATAATCATGGACAACCCCAAATCCATACTGACTATCAGTCACTATGGTGACCCTTATTTCTTTTCCCAGTTCACATGCTTGAATCAAAGCAATCAATTCCACTATTTGAGCAGAACTAATTCCTTTCAGACAAGATGCTTTCAGGACATCTGCCACTGTACATACAGCATATGCAGCACTCTGGGTACCTTCATCTGTTCTCAGGCATGAACCATCAACAAACATTACATAATCAGATTCAGGCAATGGTTCATCTGTGATGTCAGGCCTTGGCTTGGTACAGTATTCAAGTACATCCAAACATTTGTGATCAACTTCATTTTTCACTTCAACTTCCATAACATCAGGTAGCAGTGTAGATGGATTTACATTCACACATCGCAAAATCGTCACATTATCTGAACCTAGAATTGTCTTTTCATATTTTGTCATCCTGTTATTGGTGAGGAACTGTGTCTTTGTCCTAGTGAGGAGAATCTCCACTGAATGAGGTACATATACCCTTACAGGAAATCCCATCACTATACCTTCACTTTGTTCCAAACTCACACTTGTAGCAGCTATTGCTCTTAAACATCCTGGCAATGCTCTTGCAACTGGATCCAAAACAGCTGAGAAATATGCTTTTGGCTTTCTCAGTTTTCCATGTCTTCGAATTAGAACTGACAATATGCATCCTTCTCGCTCACTGCAATACAGTTCAAACTCTTTTTCATAATCAGGCATTCCTAATGCGGGTGCTTCACATAAGCTGTTTTTTAACTGCACTAAAGCTTCCATTTCAGCTTTATTCAGCACTATCGGTTCTTTTACATCTGCTTTTGTCAATCTCTGTAAAGGTTTGGCTATTAGTGAGAGTCCACTAATCCATTGTCGACAGTAACCTACCATTCCTAGAAACATTCTCACTTGTCTCTGTGTTTTCGGAGGCTGCATTCCTTGTATCATTGTAATTCTCTCTATAGTAACTTGCCTAATTCCTTTAGCAATCTTGTGACCTAGGTATTGCACTTCTTTCTGGCAAAACTGTAGTTTTGATGGAGACACCTTATGTCCTCCTTCTGCTAAATGGTTCAGTAATGCAACAGTGTCCGAAACACATGCATCTTTTGTTTTTGATGCCACCAACAGGTCATTAATGTATTGAACCAGAACTGATTCTCCAGGCATGCTTAAACTCTCTAATGATTTCTTTAGCAATTGATTAAAGATACCTGTAACCAATTGATAATGGCTAGACATTCGTCTTGGGTTGGACATTCTATCAAGGATGGGGGTGGTGTCTGTGTGGTTGCCAAGTTTAACAATGAACACGTAATTAGATTCATATTGGAATGTCTACGGTCCAGGGATAAAGGGCATGGCCATGGTAAAATTTCTCTTCTGCCCCTAGGTTTTTTTTATAGACCATGCTATTACTTCCCGGTCAGTGGGGGTACTCGTAGTGTCCATCATAGCGCCATAGGCCGACCCCTTTACCCTAACCTAGCCAATAGATTTGCACCCTTGTCTGGCCTAGACACCTGTGATTGATTGTCACCTGTAGAACTACTAAGAACAGAGAATATCCCAAATCAAACTTTCCCTCCCCATGTGATAGATTCAGGCCCTTTGTCAGTACCAACTAGTGGGTCGCAGTGGGTAGAGGCCAGGTACAGACAGCACAGTGTGAGGGATTAAGCCTCAGCACATTGAGGATTTTGTCTTGGAACATTGCTGGGTTGCTATCGAAGACTAGCTCCTCTGATTGGTCTACTTTCATGGAGTCCTATGATATTATTGCCTTCCAGGAGACCTGGTCATTGAGTACAATTTGTCGGCCAGGATATCTGGCATTCAGTAAGCCAGCAATTGCGAGCATCAAAGGGCGACCCTTTGGTGGATTAACTGTGTGGGTTAGACAACAGGCAGGTTACCAGATAGAAGAACTAGGGACTGAGAATCAGGACTTTTCAGCGATTAAAATCCCCCCTGAGTATGACCCCGAGTATATAGTCATAGATGTCTATGCTAGAGGGCTGGCGGGTTGTAAGACTTCACCGACCATCTCCACCCTAGATACATTTATCAAATCATTAAAAGGGTAATATAACTGGGTTATCGCAGGGTATTTCAACTGTTCGAGCCACTTGGCTTAGAAGACGGTACCTTACCTGTGATGCGGATGCCATTTGGGATGTTCCGTCCTTGACGCTAACTCCAATCAAGAAATGGACAGAAGCCGCCCTGCAGTTGAAAAGTTTAACACTGGAGAAGGGGCTTTGGGCTGTCAATGGTAGATCAAGATCAGACAGTATAGGCAACCCCACTTATACCAATGGGCTGAGAAGTAGTAGGATAGATTATTTTGGTATTAACTTGGAATTGTGGCAGAGGGTGAGGGACATGGAGGTTTTGAAAAGATTGGAGAGCGATCATGGGCCCCTTATATTGTCTTTAGAGGCAAAGTCCTGTCCTCCCTTGAGGGGCACTATGGATATCGTAACAGCAGATATAATTCTGTCCAATGATTGCCGCAGGTTAAAATGGGCAAAGATTTCTGAGGACGAGGGCACTTTGAATCAACACTTTGAATCAACACTTGCAGATTCTCTTACTGTCCTCTCACAACTCGACCCTAATGAGGACACTCTTCCTGCCCTCACAATAGCTCACGAGGCCCTGTTTGCTAAGTTGAGATACTTTTTTATAAAATAGCAAAAAAGAACCAATATGTTCCATATCCACAAGGGTGCACAGACATAATATCGACTCCAAAATATCGTCTGGACAGAATATCGAGTTTTAAATATCGTTTGGAGAAAATATCGACTAGACAGAATATCGACAGCCAAAATATCGTTTTTAAGGTAAGTGAAGTAATATCGACTGTAAATAATATAGACAGTGAAAATATCCAAGTATATAATCTAGATAGTAAAAAATATAGTTTTTTAAATAATATTTAATTATTTATAGTGTGTTTATGTTATAATATGTGTGAAAAGTGTCAATTTATTTTATTATTTTTTTTAATTAATTATTTTTTTAATTATTGTGTAATTTAATTCTGTAGCGGGTTGTGGGTTTATAGGGGAATAGGGTGGGAAGTAATTTAATTATAATTAATTAAATATGTAAATTTATTAATTGGTAGTAATAATTAATTAATTGGTAATTAAATAATATATGTTAATTATTTAAAATTTAATTGGTAATTAATTTTATTTAATTGATTAATTGCTAATTATGTCAATTAAAATAATTTATTTTCTCTAGCGGGTTGTGGGTTTATAGGGGAATAGGGTGGGAAGTAATTTAATTATAATTAATTAAATATGTAAATTTATTAATTGGTAGTAATAATTAATTAATTGGTAATTAAATAATATATGTTAATTATTTAAAATTTAATTGGTAATTAATTTTATTTAATTGATTAATTGCTAATTATGTCAATTAAAATAATTTATTTTCTCTAGCGGGTTGTGGGTTTATAGGGGAATAGGGTGGGAAGTAATTTAATTATAATTAATTAAATATGTAAATTTATTAATTGGTAGTAATAATTAATTAATTGGTAATTAAATAATATATGTTAATTATTTAAAATTTAATTGGTAATTAATTTTATTTAATTGATTAATTGCTAATTATGTCAATTAAAATAATGTATTTTCTCTAGCGGGTTGTGGGTTTATAGGGGAATAGGGTGGGAAGTAATTTAATTATAATTAATTAAATATGTTAATTTAATAATTGGTAGTAATATTTAATTAATTGTTAATTAAAAAATGTTTGTTAATTACTTAAAATGTAATTGGTAATTAATTTTATTTAATTGATTAATTGCTAATTATGTTAAATGAAAGGGGTATTTTTAGGGTTCAGGGTCAGTTTTTAGTTTTTGGGTAAAGGGGTATTTTTAGGGTTCAGGGTCAGTTTTCAGTTTTTGGGTAAAGGGGTATTTTTAGGGTTCAGGGTCAGTTTTCAGTTTTTGGGTAAAGGGGTATTTTTAGGGTTCAGGGTCAGTTTTTAGTTTTTGGGTAAAGGGGTATTTTTAGGGTTCAGGGTCAGTTTTCAGTTTTTGGGTAAAGGGGTATTTTTAGGGTTCAGGGTCAGTTTTCAGTTTTTGGGTAAAGGGGTATTTTTAGGGTTCAGGGTCAGTTTTTAGTTTTTGGGTAAAGGGGTATTTTTAGGGTTCAGGGTCAGTTTTCAGTTTTTGGGTAAAGGGGTATTTTTAGGGTTCAGGGTCAGTTTTCAGTTTTTGGGTCAAGGGGTATTTTTAGGGTTCAGGGTCAGTTTTCAGTTTTTGGGTAAAGGGGTATTTTTAGGGTTCAGGGTCAGTTTTCAGTTTTTGGTTAAAGGGTTATTTTTAGGGTTCAGGGTCAGTTTTTAGTTTTTGGGTAAAGGGGTATTTTTAGGGTTCAGGGTCAGTTTTGGGTTTTTGGGGTACATATACAATATTGCCTATTATTTAATTAAATGTTGTTACTATATATATATGTTTTAAGAAATATGATTAAAAATATATATTTTTTTTACTTTCATTAAATATTTAATTATTAAAAGTTATTTTAAGTATTGTTAATTATATTTTAGTAATTAATTTTTTATATTAATGTAATTAAACATTGTTTTTAGTAAAGTCGATATTTTTTACAACGATATTTTTGTAAACGATATTTTGTAGTCGATATTTTTGTACTTACCTGTTTGTACATACAAACTCGATATTTTTGTAGTAGATATTTTCACCTCGATATTTTGGGTACTCGATATTGTGGTAGTCGATATTCTTTCAGTGATCCATCCACAAGTCGGCTAAGTGGTACGACGGGGCATGTAGGGTAGCTTACAGGGATCTGTCTAAAGCCATAAGGGTAGGTAGAATGCAGGAAGTAAGGAATTTGAGGTCCGTTTACAAGGCAACCCAAAAAGGGACCAAGAAGGCCTTCGACGAAAATAGATGGAGGGACTTGTTAGACACTAGTAATGGGAAGAATTGGTGTTGTTTTTGGCATCTAATTAAGTGGGGTAGTGACAATCCCGGTCGGGCACCAGTCAACAATGTCCCTCCGGACATTCATCAACTGCAGATAGTCCTGGACAGTATCAATGTGTGGCCCCGGAGTCAGCCTTAACATTTACCATGGGGGACATTGAGCGTTCTCTTGATGGGATAACCGCAGGTAAGGCCCCGGGCCCGGATTGTAGCCCGGCAGATATATATAAATCTTACAGGGTGAATGGGACCAAACATATTCTTATTTTTGCAAATGGGTTGGCCTGAGGTGCCCCCATTCCGTAATCCTGGTGTGGGGCTGAAATGATCCCCATTTTCAAAAAGGGGGATTGTGTCAACCCGTCCAATTATCGGCCCATAAGCCTTACAGACACGATGCAAAAGTTGGTGGCCAGATTAGTGCTATGCAGGATTAATAGATGGATCAATGACAACGAAATTCTATCCACCTACCAAGCAGGATTTCGCTCTCATTTTAGCACTATCGATCAAGTTTTCAGATTCATGTTGATATATTGGAACACAGTGATTTTAGCTGGGGGCCCTTGTATGCAGCATTTATAGATCTTAAATCTGCATTTGATCTCGTGCCCTGCAACACGCTGTGGGTCAGTCTTAAGAAACAAAGGATACCTGCCGAGATTTTACATTTTATTAGAAAATTACATGAATATACCTATGCCCAAGTCCGATGGGGTCAACAGGGTGAATTAATGGAAAGTTTTCCAGTGAACAAGGGAGTTTGGCAGGGGTGTGTTCTCGCCCCTACCCTCTTCTCGTTGGTCATAAATAATGTTATCTAATACTACATCGATTATCCTACAGACGCCCCTACTCTTGCTGGATCAAGGGTTCCTCTTTTAATGTTTGCAGACAATACTCTTATTCTGTCTAAAACTTAAGCTGGTCTGAAAAGAGCCCTCAACCACTTCAGTCTTTTTTGAAATGACCATGACCCAGTGGTCAATGTTGACAAGACTAAGTTCATGGTCTTACACAAACATAAAAATGTGAGAGCTAGACTGGAAATGAATAATTCTTCCTTGGAACAAACCAACTCCTTTACATATCTGGGCGTAACTATGGGAAAAAGGATGAACTGGAAGCCACAGACGGATCTGTTAGTCTTAAGGCACAACCAACTAGCAGGGGCCCTTTTAAAAGAACACTGATTATTTCAAACGAAACCAGTAGCTCTGGTTATAACTATCTATCAAGGGAAGGTCAGAGCCTCAAATATTTATGAACTCTGGGGCTTCGAAAATCTAGTTCCATTAGTCCATGCACAAAACAGGTTTCTGAGGGCACTGACCGGCCTTCCTTAATCGACACCACTCAGACCACTACTTGCAGATCTGGGTTGTATCTTGTTTGAGGAAGCTGCGGGCTTTAGACCTCTCGCCTATTGGCGAAGACTTTGGACTAACCTAGAGTTAGCTCCTTATGCGTAAGCAGTTAAGCACATAAACATTAATTCATCATCTTGGTATGCTTTTAAACTATCTCTTCCAATTGTTCCAATTATTAATTCTTCCATGTCAATTTTTAGTCTAGCCACATCTAATACTTTAGGTTCATGATGTTTTACTTTCAAAGTTTTAATCCAAACACTTAATTCCTGTATTGTCGGTCCTACTGGGGTTTGTGACAAATGAATTTTCTCTATACTTTTCTCAGGAGTCACAGAACCAGATTCCGCACCACTTGGAAACTTATACGGAAGACTTTGGTTGAAAGTCAAGTCAGGCGGTGTCATATGGCTAGTACGCCTAACCTCAGACAAATCTGGATAAACCTTTTCTCTTACTTTTTGCAAACTCTGATTCAAAGGAATTGCTAAGGACGGTTCTTTTATTTTCTGATTTTTGAACACTGGAATCCCAGGACCTATTGTTACTGGAACAGTTACAGCTTCTATATTTTTAGGGAGTTCCTGTATCTTTTCAGTTAGTTCATTTGTTGAGCGTATATATTCAGAAGTAGTTGGTTGTTCTTCAACCCGCCTCTCTACTCTAACCACACTTCCTCTAGTTTCATCATTTTGTTTAGGTGTACCATTAAGTCTAGTTTCTATTAATGGGACATTAGAATCATATCTCATTTCTACTCTTTCTGGAAGATCTCTGAAAATTGAAAATCGTCTTGGGGTATTAGCAAACCTATCCTCCATTGGTGGAGCATTTAGGGTTGTATTTACAGAATTTGGTTGATATGGTGGCGGTCTTCTATTTATTATCTCCTCCAGCACTGTATCCTCTGATTCACAATCCTCATAACCTTTCCTTTCTGTTTCCACATTATTTCCGTCCAACCACTTCATCAACCATTCTAACTGGATACATCCCATCACACATATCAGCATTTCTCCATCTCCGCATTCTACTCTCATGAGTTTCTTTCCATAATCCACGAAATCTGCCTCTTGGCCATCTGAACTCCTCAAACCTTTCTCGTTCCAATTCATACATCTCATCTTCCCACTCAACTAATGGTTCAAATTGAGTCGGTCTAGTCTTGGTTCAAGCTTCATCATCTTTTCTCTCAAATTTCGTAGTACCTCAAGACTAAAAGATCCTAGTTCTGGAAAAGCTCATGCACCATCATTCTTGGTATATGTAGCCCAATTTTCCAACCATGTACATGTATGGTAACCATATTTTGTCATCATGTACCATGCAGGCGTTTTAGGCGGAGGAAGCAATTTTCCCTCTCTTGTCACCATTGCCTTATCCTTTTTAAACACATTTTTCAATTTTTGGAACCATGTAGATTTTTCTTTCTCCGCTCCATAATAAAACTCAATTTTTCTGATAATTTCCAGACTTTCAAAATAATTGTTTTGTTAAACCAACCTATCACAGCGCGGTTCACACTAATGCACCAATTAGAATAAGATATGTTTCACTTGCGTACAACCAATGATATCACTGCCTTAGCTGATGCACCAATCAGCTCTACTCTGTCTGCGAACTCACTCCTGAGGCGAAAAGCCGGGAGTTCTTATCTTTTTAAACTTTGTGTGATAACTTGTTTTTTAAAAACTGAAACTACTTACGGCCATTGTCTCCTCGCTCTCTAACACCCGCCCAGCCGAGCGAAGGCTGACGCGGTAGAGCGTTGCTTGGACAACGCCGCCATTCCCAGCAGCAGACACGCCCACCCACGCTGGCCACGCCCCCCGCCACACTATAAGAACGCGCGCTGACTGCTAGCGCAGCGTTCTGCGAATTCACTCCTGAGGCGAAAAGCCGGGAGTTCTTATATTTTTAAACTTTGTGTGATAACTTGTTTTTTAAAAACTGAAACTACTTACGGCCATTGTCTCCTCGCTCTCTAACACCCGCCCAGCAGAGCGAAGGCTGACGCGGTAGAGCGTTGCTTGGACAACGCCGCCATTCCCAGCAGCGGACACGCCCACCCACGCTGGCCACGCCCCCGCCACACTATAAGAACGCGCGCTGACTGCTAACGCAGCGTTCTGCGAACTCACTCCTGAGGCGAAAAGCCGGGAGTTCTTATCTTTTTAAACTTTGTGTGATAACTTGTTTTTTAAAAACTGAAACTACTTACGGCCATTGTCTCCTCGCTCTCTAACACCCGCCCAGCCGAGCGAAGGCTGACGCGGTAGAGCATTGCTTGGACAACGCCGCCATTCCCAGCAGCGGTCACGCCCACCCACGCTGGCCACGCCCCCGCCACACTATAAGAACGCGCGCTGACTGCTAGCGCAGCGTTCTGCGAACTCACTCCTGAGGCGAAAAGCCGGGAGTTCCTATCTTTTTAAACTTTGTGTGATAACTTGTTTTTTAAAAACTGAAACTACTTACGGCCATTGTCTCCTCGCTCTCTAACACCCGCCCAGCCGAGTGAAGGCTGACGCGGTAGAGCGTTGCTTGGACAAAGCCGCCATTCCCAGCAGCGGACACGCCCACCCACGCTGGCCAGGCCCCCCCCGCCACTTCATCCTTCCGGTGTCATAAAATATGCTGAGGTATCGGAAGCGCAGCGGACGAGCGCAGCGGGCGCGACGATTGCGCGACGAAGGCGCGCATAAGGCAAGCTCGTCTGCGCTCGTCCGCGCCGAGGACGGGCACAGGGCCACCCTCCCTGTTACATCAGAGCCATGCCAGAGCCCTAATATCTTAAGACGCACTTATACATTCTCCCAACTCCTGAACCTTAGGCATCTGGCAGATGTACCTCATGTCCCACCACAACTTGAACACACAAACCCCATCATAGGCCCTCACAAATGCACGATGTGCACAGAGGATATTCCTACCCTTCCATCGGCTGCCCCGCGGAAAGTGTTAGCAGCACTAATAAATGTGCGATCCCTCCCCAAACACAAAGTAGAAATATCCGAGTTTATCGATACACATAAACTGGATCTTCTATTCATTACGGAGACATGGAGTGACGAATCATCCGGGCCAGAATTTAGTGCAGCTACTCCTACCAATTACTGTGCATGTAGACTGGACAGACCTAAAAAGATGGGCGGAGGGATAGCGATCATCTACAAAGACCACCTTAAACTCACAATGGTAGAAGTAAAATACCCCGAGTGTGAGGCTTTTCTTTTCACCATCGGCCTCTCAGGCAAAACATCATTCAAGGGTATCCTAATCTACCGACCCCCCGGATCTAGATCAAAGTTTCTTACGAACTTAGGCAACTTAATTGAGGCTTCGGTAGGATCCCCCATTTTACAGTATTGGGAGATTTCAATTTTCACCTTGAAGCCCTCAACGATCCGGACACATCACTCCTAATTAACGACCTAGAAGCAGCCGGTCTTCTGCAAATGGTAAAAGAACCCACCCATAAAGCAGGTCACACCTTAGATGGGCTATTCACTAGCAACCCGCATATTTCCGTCACCCAGGTAATTCCCCTAATCTGGACGGATCATGCAGCTGTTTGTTTCTCTATCAACATTAACTCCACCAAACTGCCTGCCACATCCCCCACCCCAGTCTCTTTCAGGGATTGGAAACATATCAATTTTGACCAGCTAGAAGAGTTGTTGTACGATAGCACCTTCCCAAATGTACAAGATCCTGCATTAGCGTCTTCCAACTTTCTGAGCAATTTAAACACAGCATGTAACAAATTAGCTCCGCTCAAAATCTCTCACCGCAAGAGAAAACTCCCCTCAGCACAGTGGTTCACGGAACCCTTACGAATACAGAGACAATATTGCAGGAACCTGGAGAGGCAGAGGCGTCGCAATTTTAGCCCTGCCGACAAAATGATTTATAAAAATGCTCTCTCCAACTATAAAAAGCTCATTGCATCGGAAAAAAGTCTATACTACACATCTCAAATCAACTAGGCAAAAAACTCGGCAGGAGAACTATTTCAGGTTGTCACCCGTTTGTCCAACCCCCCGGCCCCTCGTTTAGAAGGATCTCAGGCTCTTTCAGATTCTTTGGCCAAATTCTTTGAGGCGAAAGTTAGTTCCATCTTTTCGACTTTTTCTCACTCCTCTCCTTCTCCTTCACCTAAGGTATTCCCTATCTACAACTCACCAAACTTCGTAGCTTTTGAACCGACCACCCAGGAACATATTCAACAACTTGTGGCCTGCACTAAATCGCATCCCGGAAGCTATTGCCCCTGCCCTAACTTCAATCTGTAATGCAATGTTCCTAACAGGCACATATCCATCTGTTTGGAAGGAGGCTATTATCAAGCCACTTTTAAAAAAGCCCTCATTGGACCCTCTTCTCCCCGCTAGCTATAGACCTATTGCCTGTCTCCCCTTCCCAGCAAAGATATTCGAAAAAATCATGAACACGCAACTTTCGAAATTCATTAACGACAATAACCTACTGGATGACACCCAATTTGGGTTCAGACAAGGTCACGGAATGGAGACAGCGCTGCTTAAAGCAGCAGACGAGATAAGGACTACAATGGACAAGGGAGGATCGGCGGTTCTGATACTTCTGGATCTCTCTGCAGCTTTCGACACGGTCGATCATGTTACTTTGATCGACCGTGTCTCGGCATTAGGAGTAAAAAACAAAGCCAAAGAACTCCTTATCTCGTTCTTGGCTAACCGTCCTCAGACAGTTAAAATGGGCAATTATACCTCCCAGACCTTTTTCCTCCCCTGCGGAGTACCACAGGGCTCCTCGCTAAGTCCAACGCTTTTCAATATCTATGTTTCGGACTTGGCGAGGATCATAAAATCCTACGGAATTGCCCTAACAACCTATGCTGACGACACCCAACTGGTGTTATCGGTATACAATGACGGTACTTCGGTCGCGGCAAATTTCCAAGAGGGAATGCTGGCAATAAGTTCCTGGATGTCATCTAACTGCTTGAAATTAAACTCTGACAAGACAGAGGTGATTACATTCGGGAACTTGCAACCCATCTGGTCCCCTCAGTGGTGGCCACCCCAGATGGGAGCACCTCCCCAACCGGTAGTTAAGGTACGCAACTTGGGAGTCATATTTGACAACAAGATGACCTTTCTCCAACATGCCAACTCGGTGGTATCATCAGCCTTTTTTATTCTAAAAAGGATTAAAAAACTACTCCCATACCTTCCTCCATCTGCGGGAAAAACTCTAATGAGCACACTAGTGTTCTCACGAACAGACTACTGCAACTCACTCCTACTGAACGCCCAAGAAAAGGTCCTCAATAGATTACAGACAGTGCAAAATGCCGCAGCCAGGATTCTACTAACTATCCCCAAATTCACATCTACCTCCCCCTATATCAGACAGTTACACTGGCTCCCTGTCAGGAGTCGGATCAAATTCAAAGCTTTATGTATAGCCTATAAAGCCATCAACAATTAGGGCCCACTAGTTCTAAAAAAAGCTTTTGCCCCGCCTGAGTATTCAAGAACTTTACGCTCGTCGTCAGCCCACTTGCTGAAAGTCCCACGCACAAGAAAGACCAACTGGGGGGACAGATGTTTCACCATATCAACAGCCAAACTCTGGAACACGTTACCATTCCATATTAAAACTGCTCCCTCGCTTCTGAATTTCAGAAAGAAACTTAAGACTTGGTTGTTCTCAGCATAAAAACTATCATTTTCCTCACAAGAGAGAGTTCTGCAACACTAGTGCCGAGACACCCACAAGGGTATTTGCGCGCTTTAAAAATCGCATAAAATAAATAAATAAATAAATTAGTCACACAGACCAATCCCACCGCGACACTTTTGACGCCAACCCTGCTCCGTGCTTCTGCAGCTTCGACTAATCCCTCCTTTACCTAATTTATCGGCACACTGTATTTACACCTATTTACAACTAAAACCAGTTAGTAACCACATAAAACAACTCCATTCGTCTGTTTCTCTAAAACCAAAGTGATAGTTTCCTCAATCACACAAGTATTCTGTATTTCCAGGTGACAGCGCTTACCTCTTCTCTACCACAGAATTTTAGTTTCACCGATAAAGTAGCACATCCCTCTACTTTACCCTTCTCTCAAGCTTAGGTTAAACTCTATTACTCTTTCAGGGATAAGTTTTAAGTCAGAATACGCAATGATTCCTTTGCTCAAGCCCAAACTTTTTTAGTTTGCCTTTGCTATACATTTACCACCTTTACACGTCAAGGTCCCTAAACTTGTAACATACGACGAAGTCACCACTTTGAAACAGACTATGTGATGTGTTACATCACATGCCACATGTCTTCTGCCTGCAGACAGAGTAACCAGCTTCTTCCCAGTAGCCTTTTCCGGGCTACATATAACACAATACCGACTCAACATATAACTTTAGTCACAAATTCTGTACATCAAAATTCTGTATACTTTCCCCTATACATTATATATCCTAGTTAACCTATAGCAACCTATGCTCTGCTACCAAGAAATACTGATGCAGCACAGCTCCAGAAATTTCCTACAAACCATCACCTTATCCCCAGAGAACTATTCACACATTACTCATCAGTGGGGCCCATAAAACTGCGAGTCATTTATACACACATACACCCTACTCTAAGGATTCGGTGAAGACCAGAAGGAGAGATGCTGGATTATAGCGGAGTGTCTAAATTAATACTGTATTTGTTACCGAATTTCTACCTACATTTGAATTATATACATCTGCAGTTTATCTCTATTATCATGGTTTATTTTTAAGAAAACATTTAAACACACCACTATTATTTGTCAATGAATCTGCTAGTAAAAGTTAACTAATGGACAACAAGACCAGCTTAATTCTCCATTTATTTAATTTTTATTTTAGAGATCAGGGGCCAGATGTAGGTTTCAAAATACCGGTCGGAATCAGCCGAAAATACTGACTTTCGGCCATTTCTGACAGGTATTTTGACATTGGTATGTAGGGGCACAGAAAACATACAGATTCGGTAATTGTACCGAATCGGTAATTTTACCAAATCGGTAAAATTACCGATCGGTAAAATTACCGAATCTGTATTTTCCTATGTAGGTAGCACTTCTAACAGTGCAACAGGGCCTTTAGAATTCGTTATTTACCATGTAATACAATTGCCTGGTAAATAACGAATTCTTGTGTACAAGCACATCTGTGCATGTACACCTGTGCCAATGTGGCACACAGACATGCCCTAAGGGCATGTCTGTGTGCCACATGGCGCACAAGCCAGTTACAGGGGTGCAACAGGGTGTCCAAGTGACACCCTGTCCCCCTTGTAAATTCGGTATTTTTACCGATTCGGTAATTACCAAATCGGTAACTGCCATTGAATCCTATGGGCTTCAAGGCCCATAGGAATCAATGGCAAATCATTTCGATTCGGTATTTGTTACCGAATTTCTACCTACATTTGAATTACCGATTCATGAACACCGAATCGGTAAAATTCGGTATTTATGAATCGGTAATTCACATTTACCTACATCTAGGCCTTAGTCTCCTAGCGTGGCCTTTCTTTGTTCACTCAAATAGCCAGTTAAATATCAATAACCGAAAGACGAATAGAGGATAAATTCAAACATTGATATTTATTAACATAACAGTTCAGAAATATAAGCAGAAATTCATATTACCAAGATTTCAGGACATGGATATCAGCATAAGGACAGAATAGTTCCCAAATACCACCTCACTATTCTCTCTCGATTTTCACCTCCCATAATGACTCTACACCCATTCAAAAGTTAAAGTTCACTATATATAGTGTGTGTACAGCAAAATGCGGAATCATAGAACATGTCCAGCAGGACACTACAGCCCCTGCACCCATAAGAACGAACCACCACTGGCAAGGTGTGAGGGTAAAGAGGCCCTGCTATCTCCAGTGCACTTGAGGGCAGTTGAAATGGTCTTCCCCTGGGTTTGTGTCTAATCTGTTGATCCCCTATGTACCCACACGCCAGTTGCGCTCGGCCGAGCAATTCCTGGCTACAGTCCGCCAGGTGAAGCGCCTCAGAGCTGGGGGTCGGTCTTTCCGGTACCTTGTCGCCAAACTATGGAATTCCCTCCCTGTGCAGATCCGACGGCTAGATTGCCTTCTGTCTTTCCATAAAGCTATCAAAACTTTACTATTTCCTACGGCCTAGCTTCTGCGCTTTTCTGACATGGCTGCAAGCACCGGGACGCCTCTTTGCTGAGGCAGCTGTTGCGCTATACAAGCTCACCTAATAATAATAAGCAGATGCAGGGGTGCCTTATGCTCTGGCTATTACTCCTCCCCAAACAGACAATGGCTGACAGCTCACACGCAGAGATTGACCTGCTCATCGCCATTGTAAAGTAGTGGGCGCTAGGACCACATACGTAGGGAAATAAGGCACGCACACACAGTGACTATGGTACTGGAACTCGCCCAGGTCACTGCCCGTTTTATTAGCAGGGTCACCTGACCAGTGACACCTGTGATGGGTGGGTTTATATATAGTGTGTGTACAGCACAATGCTGAACAATAGAACATGTCCAGCAGGACACTAAAGCCCCTACGCCCATAAGAACGAACCGCCACTGGCAAGGAGTGAGGGTAAAGAGGCCCTGCTATCTCCAGTGCACTTGAGGCCAGTTCAATTGCACTCAAAATCATGGAGTGACTTATGGGAAAAGCACTACTATTGGGACTCCAGTAGGACTTGCCCGAGTGGTATTTCAGAGGTGATTCTGCTCCAGGCAGCACTGAATGGTTTGGCATTTCCATAGCCGGATTGTCGAGGTTTAGAAAGACCAGACTGGTTTTGTTTGGTTCAGGTCCACACGTAAGCACTGTTTGCATTACTTTCATCCAACTTTTCAACTAAAGAGAAAAGCGCCGGAAGGTAGTTGATCTACACTCTGCGTCCTTTTGCTTCACTTTTGTGACTTGACATGGCGCAAAGTTTTGAAAAATCTGTCCCAGGTGTTCTGTTTAGCCCATTGCGTGCGCGGGTCGGCCAACGGCCATCGCAAGCACTACCTCAGTAGTGGTGCGCATGTTGGTTGGCCGACGCGGCCCCACCCCCTTAATAGAACTCCCGCATCACGGCGGAATTTGCGCCGCGGTCAAGGAGCTAGATGAAAATCCAGACACTTTTTGCTGAAGAGATTCTATTGACATCAATAAATAAATAGTAAAGAAAGCTTTTGTGCGAGCCAAACCCCGATATGTTCTTCTTCTTTGAAGAGGCAAGGCTGCCACCAAGTGGTCGATTTGAATATGGCACATGAATCTGAAGCGTGGACACTCATGCAATCACTCCTCCCGTCCATTATAGGAGTCACGTTTAAGGTGACCCTGTTAATAAAAGTGCTCACCATCTTGGTGTTTGTTTTATTCTTTATTCAGTAGGTGGATGGGGCAGGCTCCAGTACTTTACACAAATGTTCGGTAATGAAGGTGGTAGCACACAGAGAAGAAGAGATCCACCCACCTTTCGAAAAATTGCGAAATGTATTATGAATGAAAACACATCATAATGAGATGATATTTTACAAAAAAGAAGAGTCAGAACGACTGCGCTGAGATTCAGTATTTAACAAGCATTCAAAATGCAATAGGTCTCGCAATCGTTTCAGGTAGAGGTATTAGCATTGCAAATGGTAATGCATTAATGGAGTTAGGTGATATAAGGTAAAAGCAAGCAGAATTATTGGGAAAAAAGAACAGCAAAATGAAGTGAATTTCTTTGTAAAACAGAAACGGACAGTACAGATTGTAAATAATGTATATTTTTTTATGCTGCTAAAGTCTTGTAAAAAAAAAAACTTTTTTAATTCACCAAGTAACTTTTTATGCAATTTGTAAATTTGTAAATGTACAGTATTTAAAAAACCTTTACTATTTTGCTGGTATTAGATATCTTTTTTTTTAATATGGTTGTAATTTCGTGACTGTGGCAGCAAACTCAAAAGTTCCATCTGCAGGAAATAAGAAAGCTGGATGTCCCTTTGGTGTGACCCTTGGCTTAACATGGGAGATTTAAGCTAGTACACAACTGCTAACTGTTATCAACAGTGTGAGCTCTGTTGACATGACATAGGAAGAAGTGCTCCTTTCTTCAGTTCTTCCCTGCGCCAAGAAGTCTGGCATGGTGTGAAATCTTCCAATTGTTTCGATCTGTTCTTTAATTGGATGCTTATATGGAGCCTGACTGTTGACTGGGTTTTTACTGCTTGTCTCTTAAAACCTTTCACATTTCACTTTTCGTAAAGGCATATTAAATGAGTTGTTTCCAATCTATTGTTAACTATTTTTAAGATATATCATTCATTGTACTTCCTCCCACTAGAAATGTTTTCTTACGGTTCACACAGTATGAGATTAATGCGTCTCTCTTTAAAGCTCTCTGATATGAGGTCTCAAATGTAGTGAACCATTAAACTGATTAGGTCAGTGACTTGCAGATCAGTGGGTTAATTGCCTGCTGCAGCGATCTATGTTCGAATCCCTACGGAACGGCCTCATACTGTATCTTGCCGCAGTCATGAAAATGAAACATTGACCTGAGGAATAAACATTTAGAGGTCCATTAGGATGGCGGACGGACAAAGTCCGTCCGCCATCCTGTCTGAGGACGGGACCGTCTGCCACAGGGGCGGGGATCCCGTCCGTGGAATTAGGATGCACCTGCCACAGTGGCGGGTGCATCCAGCATTTTTAACATTGCGGCAGGCGGTGCTGAAAACACCGCCCACTGCAGTGTTAAAAATGCATGTTTTGCGTTTCAAAGCACAACATGACAGGCACCGCGCGGTGCTTGCCATGTTGTATTTTGAAACGCAGGGGGGAACCATAGGTACCCCCATGTGCACGCCCCCTTCACCCTGGGGGCCGGCAACGGGCTCCCATAGCAAGGACCGTATGCCTTTTCGTGGCGGCACCGCCACGGAAATGCATAGCCCCCAGCACATCCTAATATGGCTGGCAGTGCCTAATAGACACCGCCACCATATTAGAGCTTTCCGTCGTGGTCGCGGTCGCCATTGTAATATGGCGGGGGGAAATATGTGGCAGACGGGCAAGGATGGCGGACGGATCGCCACCGCCTGCATGGTGGTGGCGATCCGTCCGCCATCCTAATTGACCCCTTACTATTCAAACTAACACGTACAGACAGTCCATTGCCCAACTGTATTCGACACTGCACTCTAGAGGATTCTCTGCATCAGGCAGTTAATTCCACCAAGCTACCTAACCCTACCCGTTGATGCCTAATCTTTCTGTCATACAGAAAGTAGCGGGAAGTGGGGCCCACCGGAAAACATGAGAATTATTTTTACAAATAGGTAAATCCATCATATGGCCAAAATCCTACACTCTTAAAAACATTACATATATGTGAATAACCGCCATTTCACGCATTGCGCACTCCTCTGTCTTGTGAGGAGTTAAACATGCACTTTGACACTTTGACATGTTTTTTTTTAGCCAGCATTGTCAGTCATGTTTTCTGAAAAGACACTGGAGAGCCAAAAGTCTGCAGAGCAAAGAGAGGAACATCGTCTCTGGGCGCCCCAGCAGCACAAGGAAAGCCTCAAAGAAGCACCTCCTGAGAGCATAAAGCTACTCTAGCATGGGAAGAGCCCCAGTGTTGCTTCTGAGGCCTCTGAACAACATACACCCGAGCACCAGGGAATTACACCAGGGAGCACAGACCTATTGTTGCACTCTGGCCAGAGTGAGCATTGGGGCAGCTCACTGAAGAACCCCTGAACAGCATATCTGTTTGCCTCAAGGCACACTGTCTTAGAGCAGTAGTGCGGGATCACAGAGCTTTAAGCATCAAGCGGGGGGCTTGCAGAAATATTGTCGCACCTCGGTCAGTGCAAAGTCACTGAAGCCCCGGGACAGCATCCCTGGAGAATAGTCACATGGAAGAGCACGCAGGGGTCAAACAGCCATAGAGCAGCACACTGTGGGGTAGATGTCCGAGCAGCACACAGGAGAGGGGCAAACTTTGGAGTAGATCGAACATGTCCCCAGAATGCCAAGAATCGAAGGCAGTGGGCACTGCACCAGGTAAACACTTAAACTGTGCATAGCTTACTAGGAAGCATGGACACTCGGCATAGCACACTGAGGCACAGGGGAGCACACAGCCTCCAGATAGCACACGGAAGAGCACGCATCCTCCACGCAGCACAATCGGACGGACGGTGTCACCAACCAACGCCGTAGGGAGCACTAGGTCTCTGGCCAGGCACCAGGCAACAACAAAGTAGTCCCTACATTAAAAGATACCAGCCTGCAGCGTAAGTTAACTGTAGTTGGTCGACGCTGCTTCCTCCAGAAATGGAAGAAAATGGAAGTGACATATCGGACCACTAGCCAACAATGAGCGAGATAAGAAGAGCAATGCCAGATTTCACCAATGGCAAGTGACAAAACAAAGAGAAACGCAATGGGTGGAGTTTCACTAGTAATACTGATTACTAACTACCTCGGAGATGCAGCGCATGCGCTGCCCATGCGAGACCTAAAAAGGGCAACTCACATAGTATTGCTATAGGCATTAATGACTTTTTATTTTTCATGTCACTCTTTTTTATGAAAAATATGGTTTTCTTTAAAAGTAAGTCCTGACAAGTACTCTCTGGCATTTGCATAATTAAGTAAACTTTAGATTAACATGCATAATGTTACAGAAGGAGCTGTCCTTGCACAATGGCATCTGTAATCAACAAATAGCATCTATAATAAAAGCACTTTCTACGATACACCAAGGGCTAGATGTAGGTAATTCCCATTTACAGACTCTTAAATAACGAAGTTTACCGATTCGGTATTTAAGAGTCTGTAAATGGGAAGGGGGCAGATGTAGGTAATACCGATTCTGTAAGATTCGGTATTTACCGATTCAGTAAATACCGAATCGGTATTGCCCATTGATTCCTATGGGCCTTGAAGCCCATAGGAATCAATGGGTAATACCGATTCGGCATTTACCGAATCGGTAAATACCGAATCCTGCAAGGGTGCAGGGGGTGTCACTTTGACACCCTCTAGCACCCCAAGTACAGGCTTGTGTGACATGTGGCACACATACATGCCCTAAGGGCATGTCTGTGTGTCACATTGCACAGGTGTGCATGCACAGATGTGCATGCACACCTGAATTCGGTATTTTACCACACAATAGGATTGTGTGGTAAAATACCGACTCTTAAGGGCCTGTGGCACTGTAAACTGTGCCACCTACATTTGGAATAACAGAATCGGTATATTTACCGATTCGGTAATTTACCGAATCAGTGATTTTACTCGATCGGTAAATATACCGATTCCGTAATTTTCAGCCCCCTACATCTGAAAACCCTAATACCGGTCGGAAACGGCCGAAATCGGCCGTTTCCGACGGGTATTAGGGCTCCTACATCTGGCCCCAAGTGGCCAATAACAGGACATGAGATATGCTTACTCCTCTAATGCCAACTGTGCTTGCTGTGATGGCAGATCCAAGAAAAGGCTTTTTATGAATAAATTGATAGTATTGTTTACTCCTGTTCCTCAGTTATTAATGACTCGGAGAGCAAAAAGTTCTATAGAATTCAAGATGCAGCCAATAATGGGCACTGACTGAAATTCAAATGTTTAGGTTTTGTTTACAGTTCATGATTAGATTTTCTTTAAATAATGGACAGTTGTTGCAGCCAGTACAATGATGCAGTTCTATAACAGCAACATTTACCACCTATTTTATGGTTTACCAAATTTGCCACGTATTTTTCTTTATAATTTACAGACTTACAGTGAAAATATTATTTCCAGCTCATATGGAGCAAAATAATATTTCCAGAAAATGACACAGAATGCTGCATAATAACTGTTTTTAATACAGGATTTATATAACCCAGCCACAACATTTGGTCATCAAGTGCTGTTTAATCCTAGTGGCCCGACAAGGGTAAAAGCTTTACCCTTGTCGAGCAAATATTTACCCATTTCAGCCACATCGAATCATATAAGCAATTTGTAAAGTGTATTTAGCAATATCTGAAAAGCTTGTTCAAATGTTAGACTTCATAAACATTTAAAATCGATTATAGAGAGAAATGTTAAAAGACTTGGGGGCAGATTTACTACTTCTGGCGCATCTCTGCTACTCAGCAGGGATAAGCCAGAAGAGTTGCGACGCATCTGCCCACCCATGCGACACCATGCGGCGCATCGTGGCGCACGGATGGGCAGATGCGTGTCGCATCCCCAGCGGAAAAGCAGCGCATTGCTGGTGTTGACTCGCAAGCGCGATGCAGCTCCAGCAAGGCTCGGGGTGCCCCTATCACTAACATGCTGCCTCAATCCTTACGCCTGCTTCAAGCAGGCGCAGGGTTTTGACGCAGCATGGCAGTAAAAGTGACTGAGTGAAATCTTGTAGATTTCACTCAGCCACTTTTCGGAGACGTCCCTGCGCCAGAACACCCCCCCCCCCTGTGCAGGAACGCCCACATGTGGCGGAGGGCTTTACAACGTGAAGCATCTCCCTAGATGTGTCACGTTGTAAATAGCCCACAGCATGGCGCTGGCTTTGCACCGCCGCTGTGTCACAAAAGTGATGCAACGGCGGCGCAAATCTGGCGTAAGGGGCTTGTGAATTTCCCCCTTGATAACAACATCGAATACTGTAAACTAATGTTAAAGTTTGCAGCCCAGTTGCTAATTGCTTTAATGGTGGTGTTCCCTATAAAAAATAAGTTCTGTACACACACACACTCTATGACCCTGTGGAAGGCTATGGCAGAAACACGTCGGTCAATCAGTATCCTGAATGTCAATTAACTTGTAATAAAGAAAAACGTGACTCTGCTGAAGCCGTGGCGCTTGTCTCTTTGGATTTTGGCCTTTAATGAGAAGAGAGGTGGGGATGTATTTGGGAGTGCATTCTTGTCATAGTGAATGCGGGACCGGATTGCACAGAGCGGATGTATGTCACTACAACGCATGCTATTACAACGCATACTATTACAACGCATTTATTACAATGCAAGTACCATTACAACGAAAGTTTTTACAACCAATACCATTACAACGCGAAGTAATAACAGTAATGGAAAACTACCATTACAACGAAATCAAATATAACGCAAACCATTACAACGCATATAAAGGCAATTTAAAATAAATTTTAATTTAGTAAAATAACTCCTGGGACGGGATGCAGGGAAAATAGGGGTTTTGGGTGGGGAAGTGTTATAAAAATGTAGTAAGAAACTGTACGATATATACTAAAAATATCAATTTAATTTTAACAATTGAAACGCGAGTATTAAGAAATTAATACTCAAGTATTAAAAAAATACTCAAGTATTAAACGAATTAATCAAATACAAAAAAGAATGTAATAAATCATAAGACAACAAAATTGAAGTGCAAAAAATATTAAAATTAAATAACAGAAACACATAAATAAAACTCTGCAGAAAATAATTAGCAAGACATAAACATAGGTGCCATTTTAGAAACGAAGCAAAAAATGAGTCCTACAACTCTTTTCATGAAGCAAGCACCAAAGCAACAAAAACAAAGTGGAGGACTAAACGTAATTAGAAGCCTAAAACACTCATTTTTAAATAGTGAATTAAAATTATAAAATTCCACATAAAACTAATAGGAAAAAAATACACATTAAAACGATACTTTTATCGAAAAAAAACACTCACAAAAAGCTATAAATACAAGTAAGACACCATTTTGAATTCAGTAGTCATTGAACTACCAGAGAGAGCAGACCATAAAGGCTGACCCTCTGACCTTTCTCCGCAACAATCAACTGAAGCCCAAAAAAAGTATAAGTTGAATGACAATAGAAGATCGCTTTTTTAAACATAAAACGAGACTTAATGTTAACATATAAACATTATTATATTTCAGATTTCTCCAAACTTTGTCAACTCTTCTAAAGTCCATCTCGACATTAGAAAAAAAGTGACGAAAGTTGTAAGTACGTTTATAAATATGAAAAATAATAGTTTTGATTTTTTAAACTAAAACATATAACAATGTTGATAGTAATCATGTTAAATAATTCGATGCGGATTTTTTTAAACTGTAAAATAAATTCATATTATGAATAAACCAACTAAAAATATTTAGTAAGCTAAAGAGTATTACATTTCTGTTTTTCAGCATACTAAATAATTTACAGAGGACAAAATATTACGTCAAATAAAGAATAAATCATAAAAGAAGACAACCAATAACAACGTTTTCATCAGAGGTAAACATTGCAAATTGTTATTCATTGAAACGATAATTTTGTCAAGTAAAATATTTTTTTTGATAAACTGTTGTATTGCGAGAAAAATAGAGAACACAAAATAAAATTATTGTGGAATATCGAGAAATGTTTTGAATATTTTAGAAAAATTTCTTCAACAATATTTCCAAATGGTGTTAATGACGAATACATTAGTCCCAAAGAAAAAAATAGGGATTTTTAAATAAGAATTTAAACATATATTTTCTATCAACCCCTCAACATATAATACGACAATCCGAAAAACCTCGACAAGAGAAAAAAACGAGATAGTAAAAACCAACCAATTGGTAGACGACCAACCGTTCATCAAACATTAAATTAAATTAAGGTAAATTCAAGAAACTAACAGTTACACGTTAAATATCGAACAGAAAACAATCCTTTAAAAAGCACAGTAAAATTAAAATTATTTTATACTTATTTTTAAACAGATTCTGAAATTTGAACAATTTCAAGGTTTGAGGAATAACATCAAACTTCTACAAGTTTGTAGCAGCTATTGCTGTTAAACATCCTGGCAATGCTCTTGCAACTGGATCCAAAACAGCTGAGAAATATGCTTTTTGCTTTCTCAGTTTTCCATGTCTTTGAATTAGAACTGACAATATGCAACCTTCTCACTCACTGCAATACAGTTCAAACTCTTTTTCATAATCAGGCATTCCTAATGCGGGTGCTTCACATAAGCTGTTTTTTAACTGCTCAAAAGCTTCCATTTCAGCTTTATTCAGCACTATGGGTTCTTTTACATCTGCATTTGTCAATCTCTGTAAAGGTTTGGCTATTAGTGAGAGTCCACTAATCCATTGTCGACAGTAACCTACCATTCCTAGAAACATTCTCACTTGTCTCTGTGTTTTCGGAGGCTGCATTCCTTGTATCATTGTAATTCTCTCTATAGTAACTTGCCTAATTCCTTTAGCAATCTTGTGACCTAGGTATTGCACTTCTTTCTGGCAAAACTGTAGTTTTGATGGAGACTCCTTATGTCCTCCTTCTGCTAAATGGTTCAGTAATGCAACAGTGTCCGAAACACATGCATCTTTTGTTTTTGATGCCACCAACAGGTCATCAATGTATTGAACCAGAACTGATTCACCAGGCATGCTTAAACTCTCTAATGATTTCTTTAGCAATTGATTAAAGATACCTGTAACCAATTGATAATGGCTAGACATTCGTCTTGGGTTGGACATTCTATCAAGGATGGGGGTGGTGACTGTGTGGTTGCCAAGTTTAACAATGAACACGTAATTAGATTCATATTGGAATGTCTACGGTCCAGGGATAAAGGGCATGGTCATGGTAAAATTTCTCTTCTGCCCCTAGGGTTTTTTTATAGACCATGCTATTACTTCCCGGCCAGTGGGGGTACTCGTAGTGTCCATCACAGCGCCCTAGGCCGCCCTAGGCCGACCCCTTTACCCTAACCTAGCCAATAGATTTGCACCCTTGTCTGGCCTAGACACCTGTGATTGATTGTCACCTCTAGAACTACTAAGAACAGAGAATATCCCAAAACAAACTTTCACTCCCCATGTGATAGATTCAGGCCCTTTGTCAGTACCAACTAGTGGGTCGCAGTGGGTAGAGGCCAGGTACAGACAGCACAGTGTGAGGGATTAAGCCTCAGCACATTGAGGATTTTGTCTTGGAACATTGCGGGGTTGCTATCGAAGACTAGCTCCTCTGATTGGTCTACTTTCATGGAGTCCTATGATATTATTGCCTTCCAGGAGACCTGGTCATTGAGTACAATTTGTCGGCCAGGATATCTGGCATTCAGTAAGCCAGCAATTGCGAGCATCAAAGGGCGACCCTTTGGTGGATTAACTGTGTGGGTTAGACAACAGGCAGGTTACCAGATAGAAGAACTAGGGACTGAGAATCAGGACTTTTCAGCTATTAAAATCACCCCTGAGTATCACCCCGAGTATATAGTGATAGATGTCTATGCTAGAGGGCTGGCGGGTTGTAAGACTTCACCGACCATCTCCAGCCTAGATACATTTATCAAATCATTAAAAGGGTAATATAACTGGGTTATCGCAGGGCATTTCAACTGTACGTTCGAGCCACTTGGCTTAGAAGACGGTAGCCTTACCTGTGATGCGGATGCCATTTGGGATGTTACGTCCTTGACGCTAACTCCAATCAAGAAATGGACAGAAGCTGCCCTGCAGTTGAAAAGTTTAACACTGGAGAAGGGGCTTTGAGCTGTCAATGGTAGATCAAGATCAGACAGTAAAGGAAACCCCACTTATACCAATGGGCTGAGAAGTAGTAGGATAGATTATTTTGGTGTTAACTTGGAATTGTGGCAGAGGGTGAGGGACATGGAGGTTTTGAAAAGATTGGAGAGCGATCATGGGCCCCTTATATTGTCTTTAGAGGCAAAGTCCTGTCCTCCCTTGAGGGGCACTATGGATATCGTAACAGCAGATGTAATTCTGTCCAATGATTGCCGCAGGTTAAAATGGACAAAGATTTCTGAGGACGAGGGCACTTTGAATCAACACTTTGAATCAACACTTGCAGATTCTCTTACTGTCCTCTCACAACTCGACCCTAATGAAGACACTCTTCCTGCCCTCACAATAGCTCATGAGGCCCTGTTTGCTAAGTTGAGATCCTTTTTTATAAAATCGCAAAAAAGAACTAATATGTTCCATATCCACAAGTCGGCTAAGTGGTACGACGGGCATGTAGGGTAGCTTACAGGGATCTGTCGTACAATGCAGGAAGTAAGGAATTTGAGGTCCGTTTACAAGGCAACCCAAAAAGGGACCAAGAAGGCCTTCGACGAAAATAGATGGAGGGACTTGTTAGACACTAGTAATGGGAAGAATTGGTGTTGTTTTTGGCATCTAGTTAAGTGAGGTAGTGACAATCCCGGTCCGGCACCAGTCAACAATGTCCCTCCAGAGGTTTGGGTAGCACATTACCAAACTCAATTTTCATCAACTGCAGATAGTCCTGGGCAGTATCAATGTGTGGCCCCGGAGTCAGCCTTAACATTTACCATGGGGGACATTGAGCGTTGTCTTGATGGGATAACCGCAGGAAAGGCCTCGGGCCCGGATTGTATCCCGGCAGATATATATAAATCTTACAGGGTGAATTGGACCAAACATATTCTTATTTTTGCAAATGGGTTGGCCTGAGGTGCCCCCATTCCGTAATCCTGGTGTGGGGCTGAAATGATCCCCATTTTCAAAAAGGGGGATTGTGTCAACCCGTCCAATTATCGGCCCATAAGCCTTACAGACACGATGCAAAAGTTGGCGGCCAGATTAGTGCTATGCAGGATTAATAGATGGATCAATGACAACGAAATTCTATCCACCTACCAAGCAGGATTTCGCTCTCATTTTAGCACTATCGATCAAGTTTTCAGATTCATGTTGATATATTGGAACACAGTGATTTTAGCTGTGGGGCCTTGTATGCAGCATTTATAGATCTTAAATACGCATTTGATCTCGTGCCCTGCAACACGCTGTGGGTCAGTCTTAAGAAACAAAGGATACCTGCCGAGATTTTACATTTTATTAGAAAATTACATGAATCTACCTATGCCCAAGTCCGATGGGGTCAACAGGGTGAATTAATGTTAAGTTCTCCAGTGAACAAGGGAGTTCGGCAGGGGTGTGTTCTCGCCCCTACCCTCTTCTCGTTGGTCATAAATAATATTATCTAATACTACATCGATTATCCTACGGACGCCCCTACTCTTGCTGGATCAAGGGTTCCTCTTTTAATGTTTGCAGACAATACTCTAATTCTGTCTAAAACTTAAGCTGGTCAGAAAAGAGCCCTCAACCACTTCAGTCTTTTTTCAAATGACCATGACCCAGGGGTCAATGTTGACAAGACTAAGTTCATGGTCTTACACAAACATAAAAATGTGAGAGCTAGACTGGAAATGAATAATTCTTCCTTGGAACAAACCAACTCCTTTACATATCTGGGCGTAACTATGGGCAAAAGGATGAACTGGAAGCCTCAGACGGATCTGTTAGTCTTAAGGCACAACCAACTAGCAGGGGCCCTTTTAAAAGAACACTGATTATTTCAAACGAAACCAGTAGCTCTGGTTATAACTATCTATCAAGGGAAGGTCAGAGCCTCAAATATTTATGAACTCTGGGGCTTCGAAAATCTAGTTCCATTAGTCCATGCACAAAACAGGTTTCTGAGGGCACTGACCGGCCTTCCTTAATCGACACCACTCAGACCACTACTTGCAGATCTGGGTTGTATCTTGTTTGAGGAAGCTGCGGGCTTTAGACCTCTCGCCTATTGGCGAAGACTTTGGACTAACCCAGAGTTAGCTCCTTATGCGTAAGCAGTTAAGCACATAAACATTAATTCATCATCTTGGTATGCTTTTAACCTATCTTTTCCAATTGTTCCAATTATTAATTCTTCCATGTCGATTTTTAGTCTAGCCACATCTAATACTTTAGGTTCATGATGTTTTACTTTCAAAGTTTTAATCCAAACACTTAATTCCTGTATTGTCGGTCCTACTGGGGTTTGTGACAAATCAATTTTCTCTATACTTTTCTCAGGAGTCACAGAACCAGATTCCGCACCACTTGGAAACTTATACGGAAGACTTTGGTTGAAAGTCAAGTCAGGCGGTGTCATATGGCTAGTACGCCTAACCTCAGACAAATCTGGATAAACCTTTTCTCTTACTTTTTGCAAACTCTGATTCACAGGAATTTCTACGGACGGTTCTTTTATTTTCTGATTTTTGAACACTGGAATCCCAGGACCTATTGTTACTGGAACAGTTACAGCTTCTATATTTTTAGGGAGTTCCTGTATCTTTTCAGTTAGTTCATTTGTTGAGCGTATATATTCAGAAGTAGTTGGTTGTTCTTCAACCCGCCTCTCTACTCTAACCACACTTCCTCTAGTTTCATTATTTTGTTTAGGTGTACCAGTAAGTCTAGTTTCTATTAATGGGACATTAGAATCATATCTCATTTCTACTCTTTCTGGAAGATCTCTGAAAATTGAAAATCGTCTTGGGGTATTAGCAAACCTATCCTACATTGGTGGAGCATTCAGGGTGGTATTTACAGAATTTGGTTGATATGGTGGCGGTCTTCTATTTATTATCTCCTCCAGGACTGTATCCTCTGATTCACAATCCTCATAACCTTTCCTTTCTGTTTCCACATTATTTCCGTCCTACCACTTCATCAACCATTCTAACTGGATACATCCCATCACACATATCAGCATTTCTCCATCTCCGCATTCTACTCTCATGAGTTTCTTTCCATAATCCACAAAATCTGCCTCTTGGCCGTCTGAACTCCTCAAACCTTTCTCGTTCCAATTCATACATCTCATCTTCCCACTCAACTAATGGTTCAAATTGAGTCGGTCTAGTCTTGGTTCAAGCTTCATCATCTTTTCTCTCAATTTTCGTAGTACCTCAAGACTAAAAGATCCTACTTCTGGAAAAGCTCATGCACCATCAGTCTTGGTATATCTAGCCCAATTTTCCAACCATGTACATGTATGGTAACCATATTTTGTCATCATGTACCATGCAGGCGTTTTAGGCGGAGGAAGCAATTTTCCCTCTCTTGTCACCATTGCCTTATCCTTTTTAAACACATTTTTCAATTTCTGGAACCATGTAGATTTTTCTTTCTCCGCTCCATAATAAAACTCAATTTTTCTGATAATTTCCAGACTTTCAAAACAATTGTTTTGTTAAACCAACCTATCACAGCGCGGTTCACACTAACGCACCAATTAGAATAAGATATGTTTCACTTGCGTACAACCAATGATATCACTGCCTTAGCTGATGCACCAATCAGCTCTACTCTGTCTTAGTCACACAGACCAATCCCACCGTGACACTTTTGCGCCAACCCTGCTCCATGCTTCTGCAGCTTCGACTAATCCCTCCTTTACCAAATTTATCGGCACACTGTATTTACTCCTATTTACATCTAAAACCAGTTAGTAACCACATAAAACAACTCCATTCGTCTGTTTCGCTAAAACCAAAGTGATAGTTTCCTCAATCACACAAGTATTCTGTATTTCCAGGTGACAGCGCTTACCTCTTCTCTACCACAGAATTTTAGTTTCACCGATAAAGTAGCACATCCCTCTACTTTACCCTTCTCTCAAGCCTAGGTTAAACTCTATTACTCTTTCAGGGATAAGTTTTAAGTCAGAATACGCAATGATTCCTTTGCTCAAGCCCAAACTTTTTTAGGTTGCCTTTGCTATACATTCACCACCTTTACACGTAAAGGTCCCTAAACTTGTAACATACGACAAAGTCACCACTTTGAAACAGACTATGTGATGTGTTACATCACATGCCACATGTCTTCTGCCTGCAGACAGAGTAACCAGCTTCTTCCCAAAAGCCTTTTCTGGGCTACATATAACGCAATACAGACTCAACATATAACTTGAGTCACAAATTCTGTACATCAAAATTCTGTATACTTTGCCCTATACATTATATATCCTAGTTAACCTATAGCAACCTATGCTCTGCTACCAAGAAATACTGATGCAGCACAGCTCCAGAAATTTCCTACAAACCATCACCTTATCCCCAGAGAACTATTCACATATTACTCATCAGTGGGGCCCATGAAACTGCGAGTCATTTATACACACATACACCCTACTCTAAGGATTCGGTGAAGACCAGAAGGAGAGATGCTGGATTATAGCGGAGTGTCTAAATTAATACTAAATTTGTACATTATATACATCTGCAGTTTATCTCTATTATCATGGTTTATTTTTAAGAAAACATCTAAACACACCACTATTATTTGTCAATGAATCTGCTAGTAAAAGTAAACTAATGGACAACAAGACCAGCTTAATTCTCCATTTATTTAATTTTTATTTTAGAGATCAGGGGCCAGATGTAGCTGTCAAAATACCGGTCGGAATCGGCCGAAAATACTGATTTTCGACGTTTCTGACAGGTATTTTGACATTGGCATGTAGGGACACAGAAAACATACAGATTCGGTAATTGTACCGAATCGGTAATTTTACCAAATCGGTAAAATTACCGATCGGTAAAATTACCGAATCTGTATTTTCCTATGTAGGTAGCACTTCTAACAGTGCTACAGGGCCTTTATAATTCGTTATTTACCATGTAATACAATTGCATGGTAAATAATGAATTCTTGTGTACATGCACATCTGTGCATGTACACCTGTGCCATGTGGCACACAGACATGCCCTAAGGGCATGTCTGTGTGCCACATGGCGCACAAGCCAGTTACAGGGGTGCAACAGGGTGTCCAAGTGACACCCTGTCCCCCTTGTAAATTCGGTATTTTTACCGATTCGGTAATTACCGAATCGGTAACTGCCATTGAATCCTATGGGCTTCAAGGCCCATAGGAATCAATGGCAAATACCGATTCTGTAATTACAGAATCGGTAAATACCAAATCATACCGATTCGGTATTTGTTACCGAATTTCTACCACCTCACTATTCTCTCTCGATTTTCACCTCCCATAATGACTCTACACCCATTCAAAAGTAAAAGTTCAGAAAAATGTCAAAGTCCTTGCGCCATAGAAAAATTTAGCAGTCCGACAGCATGTCGGGGTGCAAAGATAAAATCAGAAAGCAAGCTTTTTTCTTATTTCCAAACATCCTCTTTTACACCCTTTTTCCCTAACTTATCTATCTCTAAAAGTTGTAACTTTCGGGGTCTTTATCTGTTCTGATTGGACAAGTCGAGGGGTGGATGAGCATAACCTCATCACCTTATTGTTCGTATTTCCGAAAGTCATTGTTATGATTCAAAAAATAAAGTCGCTATTGTCTCTTAGCAGTCTCTTCCGCTTGTGTCCTTTAAGTTGTAAGTTGTGAAGATTTCCCCAGGCCCACGATGCTGACACTCACATTTGTTGGCACCACATTGGGCATCCAGGCCACACTGTCCTTGACCCATACTGCACAGGCACAGGCTGCTCACACTCTTCTCGAGTTCAGTCGCGCATGCGAACATCATCGCAAACTTGGAGTCACTGACAACTTCCATTTTATTGTAGGCTGCACAGGCCACAATGGGAACTATTATAAAAACAAACACAATTAAACGTTAATATTCTAAATATATCCCTTCAGTTTACCTCCCCCATTCTAAGGTAACCCATTTAGTTATTACCTAGCAAAATCAGCAACACATAAGCATCTTTAACTCACCATTCTCCATCATTTATGCCACAATGAGACAAACAAAAAGCATATTCATGCAAATTTTCGTTAGATTATGATAAATTCGCACAAAATAAACGTGACAACTTCACTTAATTAGTAGATTATGGTTTGCAACATAAGCAAATTAGTATCCCACATGTGTTTGTGTGTGTGTGCATTCTGTTCTATGTTGGTTAATTTCAAAACCACATGATTAATTCATGTTACTGTTATGAGAAAGTAACTTCACGAGTGGTATACAAAAACGTTTGTTTCCAAACTCGCTCCATCACTGTGTATGCCAGGCTGGCCAGAGCAAAAATACCAGGCTATCTGACATGCACAGCTCAGTTTCAGTCTCAGATGCTCCTCTCACCCACTGAGAGCTCCCTAACCCCACCCATAAGGAAATAAAATGAAAGGAGATACATATAGGGCTCAGGTAAGTACGGGGCTTATTTAAATTGTCAAAATGATTCTGGGAGGTAGTGGCTCGCAGGAGCAGAGGGTCAATACCCTTGTAAAGTAGTAGTCACTAGGCCCACATACTCATGGAAATAAGGCATGCACACACAGTGACTATTCACACACAGTGACTATTATACTCGAAAGGGCCTAGGAGAAGTGCGCCCATCCAATTTTATTAGCAGGTTAACACACTGCTCAACACTTGTTCAGCAGGATAGTACATCCCTCCCAAATTTTATTGGAAAAGAACCAAACGAAAGTCCAACCTATGGGCAGAACAAACAACAAAACACAGCACCATTGAGTCTCTTCAGGGTATCTGTCGGGCAGTGCTGGATCTCTGGACTGCCTGTCCAAGAAGTTTTAGTCCACCTCTGTAATGTAGTTAGTACTGGCCTGGTCTCACAGTGTTGAAGACTATTTACATAGTTCTATGTAGGTGCATCTGGAGTGGTGTTGGCATCCACTGTGGAGATCTCCTTGAAGGCGCTCAAGGTTCCAATGGAGGGCAAACCAGTAAAGACTGAATGTGACCTTGGTTGATGAGCGCCTTCCTTGAAGGCGATGAGGCTTCCCAGTGCCCGCTGATAGAGCAGCCTCAGACTTTTCTCTCCTGCATTCTTGAGGCCCTTTCTGCTGGGCTGCCACAGGACCGTGTGGACCTCTCACAGGCCACGCAAAGGGGTTCCTGAGGAACTGCCAACAGGACCACAACCAAGCCACTCTTGCAGCCGCACAGGGTGGTGTCTCAAGGAACGTGTGCTCTGGCCATCAGGACTCAGTTTCACAAGCCTTCATCAGATAGTCTTTGGGATGACCAGTCTTCATCTGTGACCTTTATGCTTCCTGGTGCCTATTTTGGAGTTGCTGTAGGTGCATTTCTTTTGTCAGGATTCCCCTCTCACCGGACTTCACTTGAGGCCCTTGCCTCTGGATTGCCATGGGACTGCATGGGCTTTGCAGGGCCTCTCTTGGCACTTTGGTTGCCCATTCACCTGGCTTGCAGTGGTGGCCATTCACCAATGGGGCACGTGGCACTGCCCCCCCACGCTTGCAGTGGCATCAGACAGCCACTGGGGGTTGCACGCTCTGTGTACGCCCTTTTTGTGCTTTACCTGTGGCTTGCTGCTTTCTTAGGCTTTGCTGCTTGGCTGCCCTTTGAAACACTGGACTCTTGGCGGCCTCTTAATTTCCTTAGTGTCTTCTCTCCCAAGTGGCACACTTTGTGTACAGCCCGCCCATCTCAACTTCCCTATTGAGGAACAGGGGCTTTTGGCTTCACTGAACGTGGCTGTCCTTTTTCTGGCTGGGGCAGCTTTAGGCTACTTGAGACTCTCTGTGGGGTCAACAGTCTCTGCATTCCATTCAGGATGACCAGTTCAATTGTTTTGCTGCAGTGGCCTAAAGTCATCTCTTCTCTCTTCCTTGCTGTCTTTGCCGGTACATGCTCCTGACTGGTGAGAATGGTGCAGCAGTTACTGATTCCGTCCTTGTGACTAACAGAGGACGGGGAGCCACTCACGCCGCCTCTGATACTAGAGCTGGTATAGGCTGGAGTACGTTCCTGCCAACGTGACACAATGCAGTGAACAGCCACAAGGTGGCCCTGCAGCGCTTCTATTTACAGACTGCTGCTCATTCCTGAAAGTGAAGCGAGTAAGCTCTCACTTTCAGAGAGGGAAGACTGCCCTCGCTGCGGCATTTCGAGGAGGTAAGCGGGGGCACTGCAGTCTATTTTAATTTACGGTGGGTGGCAAGGGGCTTTAGTTTTGAACAATTGGTAGCCCGAGTCACTTCCTTGGCCTGTTACAGTATCTCGAGAACCGCTATGTCGCACTGCTGCATGAGGATGAGCCACGCTGAGCTGAGTTGGTGGTGCCGGGGGAGCACTGCAATGCTGGTGTGGGCTTTCTTCAAAGCTGGTGCAGCAGGGTGACTCTTCTTTCATTTGCTGTTTTCCCGGTTGCTGCAACTCACTGCTGCCACTTCAAGCTGGGGCTAAGGCAGCCTTCCCATTGCTGCTGACCATGCTTACCTTGCGGGCGCCTCTCCTTGTAGCTGCAGGGGTAGATGCACGATGTCAACTGATGGTCAGTGACAGTCGCTCTGTAGTGAAGGTTTGCATGGAGTCTTCGCTAGCATCTATGTACTTCATTTTTACTTTCAGGGAATGGTGCTGCTCTCCTCACCTCTCTGCGCTGCCTGATCACTCACCCGTCTCTCAGTGGGCTACCGGCGCAGCATGTCCTCTGGTGGGTGTCATCTCTTCTCCCATGCAGGCACTTCTTACGCGGGAGTGGGGGCCTTATTCAGTGTTGGTGTGGGGGGCCTCAAACATCGAGGGAGCTCTGTGTCAGCTCCCCCACTCCACCCCCTTCTGCTTTCTCTTGCTGCAGGACCGGTTAGTACTATGGCTGCAGGCGGTATACCAGGGGATGCCGTTGGGCTCGCTGGGTGGCCGTGGATATGACCTGCCCAGCCTAGGTTTCCATCCTGTTGGCAGCAGATGCAGGGGTGCCTTATGCTCTGGCTATTACTCCTCCCCAAACAGATAATGGCTGAAAGCTCACACGCGGGCATCGACCCGCTTATCGCCATTGTAAAGTAGTGGGCGCTATGCCCACATACTTAGGAAAATAAGGCACCCACACACAGTGACTATGGTACTGGAACTAGCCCAGGTCACGGCCCATTTTATTAGCAGAGTCACCTGACCAGTGACACCTGTAATGGGTGGGTTTATATATAGTGTGTGTACAGCAACATACTGAATCATAGAACATGTCCAGCAGGACACTACAGCCCCTGCACCCATAAGAACGAACCACCACTGGCAAGGTGTGAGGGTAAAGAGGCCCTGCTATCTCCAGTGCACTTGAGGGCAGTTAAAATGGTCTTCCCCTGAGATTGTGTCTAATCTGTTGATCCTCTATGTACCCACACGCCAGTTGCGCTCGGCCGAGCAATTCCTGGCTACGGTCCGCCAGGTGAAGCGCCTCAGAGCTGGGGGTCGGTCTTTTTGGTACCTTGTCGCCAAACTATGGAATTCCCTCCCTGTGCAGATCCGACGGCTAGATTGCCTTCTGTCTTTCCATAAAGCTATCAAAACTTTACTATTTCCTACGGCCTAGCTTCTGCGCTTTTCTGACATGGCTGCAAGCACCGGGACACCTCTTTGCTGAGGCAGCTGTTGCGCTATACAAGCTCACCTAATAATAATAAGCAGATGCAGGGGTGCCTTATGCTCTGGCTATTACTCCTCCCCAAACAGACAATGACTGACAGCTCACACGCGGAGATTGACCCGCTCATCGCCATTGTAAAGTAGTGGGCGCTAGGACCACATATGTAGGGAAATAAGGCACCCACACACAGTGACTATGGTACTGGAACTCGCCCAGGTCACGGCCTGTTTTATTAGCAGGGTCACCTGACCAGTGACACCTGTGATGGGTGGGTTTATATATAGTGTGTGTACAGCACAATGCTGAACAATAGAACATGTCCAGCAGGACACTACAGCCCCTACGCCCATAAGAAAGAATCGCCACTGGCAAGGAGTGAGGGTAAAGAGGCCCTGCTATCTCCAGTGCACTTGAGGCCAGTTCAATTGCACTCAAAATCATGGAGTGACTTATGGGAAAAGCACTACTATTGGGACTCCAGTAGGACTTGCCCTGAGTGGTATTTCAGAGGTGATTCTGCTCCAGGCAGCACTGAATGGTTTGGCATTTCCATAGCCGGATTGTCGAGGTTTAGAAAGACCACACTGGTTTTGTTGGGTTCAGGTCCACACGTAAGCACTGTTTGCATTACTTTCATCCAACTTTTCAACTAAAGAGAAAAGCGCCGGAAGGTAGTTGATCTACACTCTGCGTCCTTTTGCTTCACTTTTGTGACTTGACACGGCGCAAAGTTTTGAAAAATCTGTCCCAGGTGTTCTGTTTAGCCCATTGCGTGTGCGGGTCAGCCAACGGCCATCGCAAGCACTACCTCAGTAGTGTTGCGCATGTTGGTTGGCCGACGCGTCCCCACCCCCTTAATAGAACTCCCGCATCACGGCGGAATTTGCGCCGCGGTCAAGGAGCTAGATGAAAATCCAGACACTTTTTGCTGAAGAGATTCTATTGACATCAATAAATAAATAGTAAAGAAAGCTTTTGTGCGAGCCAAACCCCGATATGTTCTTCTTCTTTGAAGAGGCAAGGCTGCCACCAAGTGGTCGATTTGAATATGGCACATGAATCTGAAGCGTGGACACTCATGAAATCACTCCCCCCGTCCATTATAGGAGTCACGTTTAAGGTGACCCTGTTAATAAAAGTGCTCACCATCTTGGTGTTTGTTTTATTCTTTATTCAGTAGGTGGATGGGGCAGGCTCCAGTACTTTACACTGATGTTCGGTAATGAAGGCGGTAGCACACAGAGAAGAAGAGATCCACCCACCTTTCGAAAAATTGCGAAATGTATTATGTATGAAAACACATCATAATGAGATGATATTTTACAAAAAAGAAGAGTCAGAACGACTGCGCTGAGATTCAATATTTAACAAGCATTCAAAATGTAATAGGTCTCGCAATCGTTTCAGGTAGAGGTATTAGCATTGCAAATGGTAATGCATTAATGGAGTTAGGTGATATAAGGTAAAAGCAAGCAGAATTATTGGGAAAAAAGAACAGCAAAATGAAGTGAATTTCTTTGTAAAACAGAAACGGACAGTAAATATTGTAAATAATGTTTATTTTTTTATGTTGCTAAAGTCTTGTAAAAAAAAAAAACTTTTTTAATTCACCAAGTAACTTTTTATGCAATTTGTAAATTTGTAAATGTACAGTATTTAAAAAACCTTTACTATTTTGCTGGTATTAGATATCTTTTTTTTTAATATGGTTGTAATTTCGTGACTGTGGCAGCAAACTCAAAAAATTTCTACAGGAAATAAGAAAGCTGGATGTCCCTTTGGTGTGACCCCTGGCTTAACATGGGAGCTTTAAGCTAGTAAACAACTGCTAACTGTTATCAACAGTGTGAGCTCTGTTGACATGACATAGGAAGAAGTGTTCCTTTCTTCAGTTCTTCCCTGCGCCAAGAAGTCTGGCATGGTGTGAAATCTTCCAATTGTTTCGATCTGTTCTTTAATTGGATGCTTATATGGAGCCTGACTGTTGACTGGGTTTTTACTGCTTGTCTCTTAAAACCTTTCACATTTCACTTTTCGTAAAGGCATATTAAAGGAGTTGTTTCCAATCTGATGTTAACTATTTTTAAGATATATCATTCATTGTACTTCCTCCCACTAGAAATGTTTTCTTCCGGTTCACACAGTATGAGATTAATGCGTCTCTCTTTAAAGCTCTCTGATCTGAGGTCTCAAATGTTGTGAACCATTAAACTGATTAGGTCAGTGACTTGCAGATCAGTGGGTTAATTGCCTGCTGCAGCGATCTATGTTCGAATCCCTACGGAACGGCCTCATACTGTATCTTGCCGCAGTCATGAAAATGAAACATTGACCTGAGGAATGAACATTTAGAGGTTCATTAGGATGGCGGACGGACAAAGTCCGTCCGCCATCCTGTCTGAGGACGGGACCGTCCGCCACAGGGGCGGAGATCCCGTCCGTGGAATTAGGATGCACCTGCCACAGTGGCGGGTGCATCCAGCATTTTTAACATTGCGGCAGGCGGTGCTGAAAGCACCGCCCGCTGCAGTGTTAAAAATGCATGTTTTGCGTTTCAAAGCACAACATGACAGGCACCGCGCGGTGCCTGCCATGTTGTATTTTGAAACGCAGGGGGGAACCATAGGTACCCCCATGTGCACGCCCCCTTCACCCTGGGGCCCGCAACGGGCCCCCATAGCAAGGACCGTATACCTTTTCGTGGCGGCACTGCCACGGAAATGCATAGCCCCCAGCACATCCTAATATGGCTGGCGGTGCCTGATAGACACCGCCACCATATTAGAGCTTTTCCGCCATGGTCGCTGTCTTCACGTCCGCCACGGTCCCCCCCGCCATTGTAATATGGCGGGGGAAAATATGTGGCAGACGGGCAAGGATGGCGGACGGATCGCCACCGCCTGCATGGTGGTGGCGATCCGTCCGCCATCCTAATTGACCCCTTACTATTCAAACTAACACATACAGACAGTCCATTGCCCAACTGTATTCGACACTGCACTCTAGAGGATTCTCTGCATCAGGCAGTTAATTCCACCAAGATACCTAACCCTACCCATTGATGCCTAATCTTTCTGTCATACAGAAAGGAGCGGGAATTGGGGCCCACCGGAAAACATGAGAATTATTTTTACAAATAGGTAAATCCATCATATGGCCAAAATCCTACACTCTTAAAAACATTACATATATGTGAATAACCGCCATTTCACGCATTGCGCACTCCTCTGGCTTGTGAGGAGTTAAACATGCACTTTGACACTTTTACATGTTTTTTTTAGCCAGCATTGTCAGTCATGTTTTCTGAAAAGACACTGGAGAGCCAAAAGTCTGCAGAGCAAAGAGGGGAACATCGTCTCTGGGCGCCCCAGCAGCACAAAGAAAGCCTCAAAGAAGCACTCCTGAGAGCACAAAGCTACTCTAGCATGGGAAGAGCCCCAGTGTTGCTTCTGAGGCCTCTGAACAACATACACCCGAGCACCAGGGCCTTACACCAGGGAGCACAGACCTATTGTTGCACTCTGGCCAGAGTGAGCATTGGGGCAGCTCACTGAAGAGCCCCTGAACAGCATATCTGTGGGCCTCAAGGCACACTGTCTTAGAGCAGTACTGCGGGAGCACAGAGCTTTAAGCATCACGCAGGGGGCTTGCAGAAATATTGTCGCACCTCGGTCAGTGCACAGTCACTGAAGCCCCGGGACAGCATCCCTGGAGAATAGTCACATGGAAGAGCACGCAGGGGTCAAACAGCCATAGAGCAGCACACTGTGGGGTAGATGTCCGAGCAGCACTCAGGAGAGGGGCAAACTTTGGAGTAGATCGAACATGTCCCCAGAATGCCAAGAATCGAAGGCAGTGGGCAGTGCACCAGGTAAACACTTAAACTGTGCATAGCTTACTAGGAAGCATGGACACTCGGCATAGCACACCGAGGCACAGGGGAGCACACAGCCTCCAGATAGCACACAGAAGAGCACGCATCCTCCACGCAGCACAATCGGACGGACGGTGTCACCAACCAATGCTGCAGGGAGCACTAGGTCTCTGGCCAGGCACCAGGCAACAACAAAGTAGTCCCTACATTAAAAGATACCAGCCTGCAGCGTAAGTTAACTGTAGTTGGTCGACGCTGCTTCCTCCAGAAATGGAAGAAAATGGAAGTGACATATCGGACCACTAGCCAACAATGAGCGAGATAAGAAGAGCAATGCCAGATTTCACCAATGGCAAGTGACAAAACAAAGAGAAATGCAATGGGTGGAGTTTCACTAGTAATACTGATTACTAGCTACCTCGGAGAAGCAGCGCATGCGCTGCCCATGCGAGACCTAAAAAGGGCAACTCACATAGTATTGCTATAGGCATTAATGACTTTTTATCTTTCATGTCACTCTTTTTTGTGAAAAAAATGGTTTTCTTTAAAAGTAAGTCCTGACAAGTACTCTCTGGCATTTGCATAATTAAGTAAACTTTAGATTAACATGCATAATGTTACAGAAGGAGCTGTCCTTGCACAATGGCATCTGTAATCAACAAATAGCACCTATAATAAAAGCACTTTCTACGATACACCAAGGGCTAGATGTAGGTTATTCCGATTTACAGACTCTTAAATGCCGAATTTTACTGATTCGGTATTTAAGAGTCTGTAAATGGGAAGGGGGCAGATGTAGGTAATACCGATTCTGTAAGATTCGGTATTTACCGATTCAGTAAATACCGAATCGGTATTGCCCATTGATTCCTATGGGCCTTGAAGCCCATAGGAATCAATGGGCAATACTGATTTGGTATTTACCGAATCGGTAAATACCGAATCCTGCAAGGGTGCAGGGGGTGTCACTTTGACACCCTCTAGCACCCCAAGTACGGGCTTGTGTGACATGTGGCACACATACATGCCCTAAGGGCATGTCTGTGTGTCACATTGCACAGGTGTGCATGCACAGATGTGCATGCACACCTGAATTCGGTATTTTAGCACACAATAGGATTGTGTGGTAAAATACAGACTCTTAAGGGCCTGTGGCACTGTAAACTGTGCCACCTACATTTGGAATTACAGAATCGGTATATTTACTGATTCGGTAATTTACCGAATCAGTAATTTTACTGAATCGGTAAGTATACCGATTCTGTAATTTTCAGCCCCCTACATCTGAAAACCATAATACCGGTCGGAAACGGCCAAAATCGTCCGTCTCCGACCGGTATTAGGGCTCCTACATCTGGCCCCAAGTGGCCAATAACAGGACATGAGATATGCTTACTCCTCTAATGCCAACTGTGCTTGCTGTGATGGCAGATCCAAGAAAAGGCTTATTATGAATAAATTGATAGTATTGTGTACTCCTGTTCCTCAGTTATTAATGACTCGGAGAGCAAAAAGTTCTATAGAATTCAAGATGCAGCCAATAATGGGCACTGACTGAAATTCAAATGTTTAGGTTTTGTTTACAGTTTATGATTAGATTTCTTTAAATAATGGACAGTTGTTGCAGCCAGTACAATGATGCAGTTCTATAACAGCAACATTTACCACCTATTTTATGGCTTACCAAATTTGCCACGTATTTTTCTGCATAATTTACAGACTTACAGTGAAAATATTGTTTCCAGCTCATATGGAGCAAAATAATATTTCCAGAAAATGACACAGAATGCTGCATAATAACTGTTTTTCATACAGAATTTATATAACCCCGCCACAACATTTGGTCATCAAGTGCTGCTTAATCCTAGTGGCCCGACAAGGGTAAAAGCTTTACCCTTGTCGAGCAAATATTTACCCATTTCAGCCACATCGAATCATATAAGCAATTTGTAAAGTGTATTTAGCAATATGTGAAAAGCTTGTTCAAATGTTAGACTTCATAAACATTAAAAATCGATTATAGAGAGAAATGTTAAAAGACTTGGGGGCAGATTTACTACTTCTGGCGCATCTCTGCTACTCAGCAGAAGTACTCAGCCAGAAGAGTTGCGACGCATCTGCCCACCCATGCGACACCATGAGGCGCATCGTGGCGCACGGATGGGCAGATGCGTGTCGCATCCCCAGCGGAAAAGCAGCGCATTGCTGGTGTTGACTCGCAAGTGCGATGCAGTTCCAGCAAGGCTCGGGGTGCCCCTATCACTAACATGCTGCCTCAATCCTTACGCCTGCTTCAAGGAGGCGCAGGGTTTTGACGCAGCATGGCAGTAAAAGTGACTGAGTGAAATCTTGTAGATTTCACTCAGCCACTTTTCGGAGATGTTCCTGCGCCAGAACACCCCCCCCCCTGTGCAGGAACGCCCACATGTGGCGCAGGGCTTTACAACGTGACGCATCTCCCTAGATGTGTCACGTTGTAAATAGCCCGCAGCATGGCGCTGGCTTTGCGCCGCCGCTGTGTCACAAAAGTGATGCAACGGTGGCGCAAATCTGGCGTAAGGGGCTTGTGAATTTACCCCTTGATAACAACATCGAATACTGTAAACTAATGTTAAAGTTTGCAGCCCAGTTGCTAATTGTTTTAATGGTGGTGTTCCCTATAAAAAATAAGTTCTGTACACACACACACTCTGTGGAAGGCTATGGCAGAAACGCGTCGGTCAATCAGTATCCTGAATGTCAATTAACTTGTAATAAAGAAAAACGTGACTCTGCTGAAGCCGTGGCGCTTGTCTCTTTGGATTTTGGCCTTTAATGAGAAGCGAGGTGGGGATGTATTTGGGAGTGCATTTTTGTCATAGTGAATGCGGGACCGGATTGCACAGAGTGGATGTATGTCACTACAACGCATGCTATTACAACGCATACTATTACAACGCATTTATTACAACGCAAGTACCATTACAACGAAAGTTTTTACAACGAATACCATTACAACGTGAATTAATAACAGTAATGGAAAACTACCATTACAACGAAATCAAATATAACGCAAACCATTACAACGCATATAAAGGCAATTTAAAATAAATTTTAATTTAGTAAAATAACTCCTGGGACGGGATGCAGGGAAAATAGGGGTTTTGGGTGGGGAAGTGTATTAAAATGTAGTAAGAAACTGTACGATATTTACTAAAAATATCAATTTAATTTTAACAATTGAAACGCGAGTATTAAGAAATTAATACTCAAGTATTAAAAAGAATACTCAAGTATTAAACGAATTAATCAAATACAAAAAACAATGTAATAAATCATAAGACAACAAAATTGAAGTGCAAAAAATATTAAAATTAAATAACAGAAACACATAAATGAAACTCTGCAGAAAATAATTAGCAAGATATAAACATAGGCGCCATTTTAGAAACCAAGCAAAAAATGAGTCCTACAACTCTTTTCATGAAGCAAGCACCAAAGCAACAAAAACAAAGTGGAGGACTAAACGTAATTAGAAGCCTAAAACACTCATTTTTAAATAGCGAATTAAAATTATAAAATTCCACATAAAACTAATAGGAAAAAAATACACATTAAAACGATACTTTTATCGAAAAAAAACACTCATAAAAAGCTATAAATACAAGTAAGACACCATTTTGAATTCAGTAGTCATTGAACTACCAGAGAGAGCAGACGATAAAGGCTGACCCTCTGACCTTTCTCCGCAACAATCAACTGAAGCCCAAAAAAACAACTCCTTCCGAGGAAATAAGGAAGTATAAGTTGAAAGACAATAGAAGATCGCTTTTTTAAACATAAAATGAGACTTAATGTTAACATATAAACATTATTATATTTCAGATTTCTCCAAACTTTGGGGCCGATTAGGATGGCGGTGAATCCGCATCCTCCGGGCCGGCGGAAGCCACCGCTGGCCTGGAGGATGCGGATTCACCGCCGCGGACATTGGAAACACCCACCGCCACATTAGGATGGTGGTGGGATCAGTGGTGGAAGGCAAGTCCGTCCGCCGCTAATCCGCGGTGTATGCAAGCAAAAATGGTGGCGGTGTCTGCAAGACACCGCCAGCCATATTAGGATGCAGGCTGAAACATGCTTTTCCACGGCGGCTTTTCCGCCGTGGAAAAGCATGTGGTCTTTTGTGTTTGGGGGCCCGTTGTGGGCCCCCAGGGTGTCGGGTGTGGGGGGTGCACATGGGGGGTACCTATGGTACCCCCCTGCATTTAGATGCACAAAGTGGCAGGCACCGCGCAGTGCCTGCCGCTTTGTGCATGTAAATGCAAAGCATGCATTTTTAACCTTGCGGCGGGTGCTGCTTGAAGCAGCACCCGCCGCAAGGTTAAAGACATGGGATGTGACCGCCAGGGTGGCGGTCACATCCTAATTGGTATGGAGGGACCGCCGCTGCCCCTGTGGACGGTCCCTCTACCACGGGGGTGGCGGACGGACACAGGTCCGTCTGCCATCCTAATAGGCCTCTTTGTTAACTCTTCTAAAGTCCATCTCGACATTAGAAAAAAAGTGACGAAAGTTGTAAGTACGTTTATAAATATGAAAAAATAAAATTATTGTGGAATATCGAGAAATGTTTTGAATATTTTATAACAGTTTCTTCAACAATATTTCCCAATGGTGTTAATGACGAATACATTAGTCCCAAGGAAAAAAATAGGGATTTTTAAATAAGAATTTAAACATATATTTTCTTTCAACCCCTCAAAATATAATACGACAATCCGAAAAACCTCGACAAGAGAAAAAAACGAGATAGTAAAAACCAACCAAATGGTAGACGACCAACCGTCCATCAAACATCCAATTAAATTAAGGTAAATTCAAGAAACCAACAGTTACACGTTAAATATTAACCACTTTTTAATCCTCGAACAGAAAACAATCCTTTAAAAAGCACAGTAAAATTAAAAAAAATGTATACTTATTTTTAAACAGATTCTGAAATTTGAACATTTTCAAGGTTCGAGGAATAACATCAAACTTCTACAAGTTTGTAGCAGCTATTGCTGTCAAACATCCTGGCAATGCTCTTGCAACTGGATCCAAAACAGCTGAGAAATATGCTTTTGGCTTTCTCAGTTCTCCAGGTCTTTGAATTAGAACTGACAATATGCATCCTTCTCGCTCACTGCAATACAGTTCAAACTCTTTTTCATAATCAGGCATTCCTAATGCGGGTGCTTCACATAAGCTGTTTTTTAACTGCTCAAAAGCTTCCATTTCAGCTTTATTCAGCACTATGGGTTCTTTTACATCTGCTTTTGGCAATCTCTGTAAAGGTTTGGCTATTAGTGAGAGTCCACTAATCCATTGTCGACAGTAACCTACCATTCCTAGAAACATTCTCACTTGTATCTGTGTTTTCGGAGGCTGCATTCCTTGAATCATTGTAATTCTCTCTATAGTAGCTTGCCTAATTCCTTTAGCAATCTTGTGACCTAGGTATTGCACTTCTTTCTGGCAAAACTGTAGTTTTGATGGAGACACCTTATGTCCTCCTTCTGCTAAATGGTTCAGTAATGCAACAGTGTCCGAAACACATGCATCTTTTGTTTTTGATGCCACCAACAGGTCATCAATGAATTGAACCAGAACTGATTCTCCAGGCATGCTTAAACTCTCTAATGATTTCTTTAGCAATTGATTAAAGATACCTGTAACCAATTGATAATAGCTAGACATTCGTCTTGGGTTGGACATTCTATCAAGGATGGGGGTGGTGACTGTGTGGTTGCCAAGTTTAACAATGAACACACAATTAGATTCATATTGGAATGTCTACGGTCCAGGGATAAAGGGCATGGTCATGGTAAAATTTCCCTTCTGCCCCTAGGTTTTTTTTATAGACCATGCTATTACTTCCCGGCCAGTGGGGGTACTCGTAGTGTCCATCACAGGGCCATAGGCCGACCCCTTTACCCTAACCTAGCCAATAGATTTGCACCCTTGTCTGGCCTAGACACCTGTGATTGATTGTTACCTGTAGAACTACTAAGAACAGAGAATATCCCAAATCAAACTTTCACTCCCCATGTGATAGATTCAGGCCCTTTGTCAGTACCAACTAGTGGGTCGCAGTGGGTAGAGGACCAGGTACAGACAGCACAGTGTGAGGGATTAAGCCTCAGCACATTGAGGATTTTATCTTGGAACATTGCTGGGTTGCTATCGAAGACTAGCTCCTCTGATTGGTCTACTTTCATGGAGTCCTATGATATTATTGCCTTCCAGGAGACCTGGTCATTGAGTACAATTTGTCGGCCAGGATATCTGGCATTTAGTAAGCGAGCAATTGCGAGCATCAAAGGGCGACCCTCTGGTGGATTAACTGTGTGGGTTAGACAACAGGCAGGTTACCAGATAGAAGAACTAGGAACTGAGAATCAGGATTTTTCAGCTATTAAAATCACCCCTGAGTATGACCCCGAGTATATAGTGATAGATGTCTATGCTAGAGGGCTGGCGGGTTGTAAGACTTCACCGACCATCTCCAGCCTAGATACATTTATCAAATCATTAAAAGGGTAATATAACTGGGTTATCGCAGGGCATTTCAACTGTACGTTCGAGCCACTTGGCTTAGAAGACGGTAGCCTTACCTGTGATGCGGATGCCATTTGGGATGTTCCGTCCTTGACGCTAACTCCAATCAAGAAATGGACAGAAGCCGCCCTGCAGTTGAAAAGTTTAACACTGGAGAAGGGGCTTTGGGCTGTCAATGGTAGATCAAGATCAGCAGTAAAGGCAACCCCACTTATACCAATGGGCTGAGAAGTAGTAGGATAGATTATTTTGGTATTAACTTGGAATTGTGGCAGAGGGTGAGGGACATGGAGGTTTTGAAAAGATTGGAGAGCGATCATGGGCCCCTTATATTGTCTTTAGAGGCAAAGTCCTGTCCTCCCTTGAGGGGCACTATGGATATCATAACAGCAGATGTAATTCTGTCCAATGATTGCCGCAGGTTAAAATGGGCAAAGATTTCTGAGGACGAGGGCACTTTGAATCAACACTTTGAATCAACACTTGCAGATTCTCTTACTGTCCTCTCACAACTCGACCCTAATGAGGACACTCTTCCTGCCCTCACAATAGCTCACGAGGCCCTGTTTGCTAAGTTGAGATCCTTTTTTATAAAATCGCAAAAAAGAACCAATATGTTCCATATCCACAAGTCGGCTAAGTGGTACGACGGGGCATGTAGGGTAGCTTACAGGGATCTGTCTAACTCCATAAGGGTAGGTACAATGCAGGAAGTAAGGAATTTGAGTTCCGTTTACAAGGCAACCCAAAAAGGGACCAAGAAGGCCTTTGACGAAAATAGATGGAGGGACTTGTTAGACACTAGTAATGGGAAGAATTGGTGTTGTTTTTGGCATCTAATTAAGTGGGGTAGTGACAATCCCGGTCCGGCACCAGTCAACAATGTCCCTCCAGAGGTTTGGGTAGCACACTACCAAACTCAATTTTCACCAACTGCAGATAGTCCTGGGCAGTATCAATGTGTGGCCCCGGAGTCAGCCTTAACATTTACCATGGGGAATATTGAGCGTTCTCTTGATGGGATAACCGCAGGTAAGACCCCGGGCCCGGATTGTATCCCGGCAGATATATATAAATCTTACAGGGTGAATTGGACCAAACATATTCTTATTTTTGCAAATGGGTTGGCCCGTAATTCTGGTGTGGGGCTGAAATGATCCCCATTTTCAAAAAGGGGGATTGTGTCAACCCGTCCAATTATCGGCCCATAAGCCTTACAGACACGATGCAAAAGTTGGCGGCCAGATTAGTGCTATGCAGGATTAATAGATGGATCAATGACAACGAAATTCTATCCACCTACCAAGCAGGATTTCGCTCTCATTTTAGCACTATCGATCAAGTTTTCAGATTCATGTTGATATATTGAAACACAGTGATTTTAGCTGGGGGGCCTTGTATGCAGCATTTATAGATCTTAAATACGCATTTGATCTTGTGCCCTGCAACACGCTGTGGGTCAGTCTTAAGAAACAAAGGATACCTGCCGAGATTTTACATTTTATTAGAAAATTACATGAATCTACCTATGCCCAAGTCCGATGGGGTCAAGAGGGTGAATTAACGGAAAGTTTTCCAGTGAACAAGGGAGTTCGGCAGGGGTGTGTTCTCGCCCCTACCCTCTTCTCGTTGGTCATAAATAATGTTATCTAATACTACATCGATTATCCTACGGACGCCCCTACTCTTGCTGGATCAAGGGTTCCTCTTTTAATGTTTGCAGACAATACTCTAATTCTGTCTAAAACTTAAGCTGGTCTGAAAAAAGCCCTCAACCACTTCAGTCTTTTTTGAAATGACCATGACCCAGTGGTCAATGTTGACAAGACTAAGTTCATGGTCTTACACAAACATAAAAATGTGAGAGCTAGACTGGAAATGAATAATTCTTCCTTGGAACAAACCAACTCCTTTACATATCTGGGCGTAACTATGGGCAAAAGGATGAACTGGAAGCCACAGACGGATCTGTTAGTCTTAAGGCACAACCAACTAGCAGGGGCCCTTTTAAAAGAACACTGATTATTTCAAACGAAACCAGTAGCTCTGGTTATAACTATCTATCAAGGGAAGGTCAGAGCCTCAAATATCTATGAACTCTGGGGCTTCGAAAATCTAGTTCCATTAGTTCATGCACAAAACAGGTTTCTGAGGGCACTGACCGGCCTTCCTTAATCGACACCACTCAGACCACTACTTGCAGATCTGGGTTGTATCTTGTTTGAGGAAGCTGCGGGCTTTAGACCTCTCGCCTATTGGCGAAGACTTTGGACTAACCCAGAGTTAGCTCCTTATGCGTAAGCAGTTAAGCACATAAACATTAATTCATCATCTTGGTATGCTTTTAACCTATCTCTTCCAATTGTTCCAATTATTAATTCTTCCATGTCGATTTTTAGTCTAGCCACATCTAATACTTTAGGTTCATGATGTTTTACTTTCAAAGTTTTAATCCAAACACTTAATTCCTGTATTGTCGGTCCTACTGGGGTTTGTGACAAATCAATTTTCTCTATACTTTTCTCAGGAGTTACAGAACCAGATTCCGCACCACTTGGAATCTTATACGGAAGACTTTGGTTGAAAGTCAAGTCAGGCGGTGTCATATGGCTAGTACGCCTAACCTCAGACAAATCTGGATAAACCTTTTCTCTTACTTTTTGCAAACTCTGATTCAAAGGAATTGCTAAGGACGGTTCTCTTATTTTCTGATTTTTGAACACTGGAATACCAGGACCTATTGTTACTGGAACAGTTACAGTTTCTATATTTTTAGGGAGTTCCTGTATCTTTTCAGTTAGTTCATTTGTTGAGCGTATATATTCAGAAGTAGTTGGTTGTTCTTCAACCCGCCTCTCTACTCTAACCACACTTCCTCTAGTTTCATCATTTTGTTTAGGTGTACCAGTAAGTCTAGTTTCTATTAATGGGACATTAGAATCATATCTCATTTCTACTCTTTCTGGAAGATCTCTGAAAATTGAAAATCGTCTTGGGGTATTAGCAAACCTATCCTCCATTGGTGGAGCATTCAGGGTTGTATTTACAGAATTTGGTTGATATGGTGGCGGTCTTCTATTTATTATCTTCTCCAGCACTGTATCCTCTGATTCACAATCCTCATAACCTTTCCTTTCTGTTTCCACATTATTTTCGTCCTACCACTTCATCAACCATTCTAACTGGATACATCCCATCACACATATCAGCATTTCTCCATCTCTGCATTCTACTCTCATGAGTTTCTTTCCATAATCCACGAAATCTGCCTCTTGGCCGTCTGAACTCCTCAAACCTTTCTCGTTCCAATTCATACATCTCATCTTCCCACTCAACTAATGCTTTAAATTGAGTCGGTCTAGTCTTGGTTCAAGCTTCATCATCTTTTCTCTCAAATTTCGTAGTACCTCAAGACTAAAAGATCCTACTTCTGGAAAAGCTCATTCACCATCATTCTTGGTATATCTAGCCCAATTTTCCAACCATGTACATGTATGGTAACCATATTTTGTCATCATGTACCATGCAGGCGTTTTAGGCGGAGGAAGCAATTTTCCCTCTCTTGTCACCATTGCCTTATCCTTTTTAAACACATTTTTCAATTTTTGGAACCATGTAGATTTTTCTTTCTCCGCTCCATAATAAAACTCAATTTTTCTGATAATTTCCAGACTTTCAAAACAATTGTTTTGTTAAACCAACCTATCACAGCGCGGTTCACACTAACGCACCAATTAGAATAAGATATGTTTCACTTGCGTACAACCAATGATATTACTGCCTTAGCTGATGCACCAATCAGCTCTCCTCTGTCTTAGTCACACAGACCAATCCCACCGCGACACTTTTGACGCCAACCCTGCTCCGTGCTTCTGCAGCTTCGACTAATCCCTCCTTTACCAAATTTATCGGCACACTGTATTTACACCTATTTACAACTAAAACCAGTTAGTAACCACATAAAACAACTCCATTCGTCTGTTTCGCTAAAACCAAAGTGATAGTTTCCTCAATCACACAAGTATTCTGTATTTTCAGGTGACAGCGCTTACCTCTTCTCTACCACAGATAAAGTAGCAAATCCCTCTACTTTACCCTTCTCTCAAGCTTAGGATAAACTCTATTACTCTTTCAGGGATAAGTTTTAAGTCAGAATACGCAATGATTCCTTTGCTCAAGCCCAAACTTTTTTAGGTTGCCTTTGCTATACATTCACCACCTTTACACGTAAAGGTCCCTAAACTTGTAACATACGACAAAGTCACCACTTTGAAACAGACTATGTGATGTGTTACATCACATGCCACATGTCTTCTGCCTGCAGACAGAGTAACCAGCTTCTTCCCAGAAGCCTTTTCCGGGCTACATGTAACACAATACAGACTCAACATATAACTTTAGTCACAAATTCTGTACATCAAAATTCTGTATACTTTGCCCTATACATTATATATCCTAGTTAACCTATAGCAACTTATGCTCTGCTACCAAGAAATACTGATGCAGCACAGCTCCAGAAATTTCCTACCAACCATCACCTTATCCCCAGAGAACTATTCACACATTACTCATCAGTGGGGCCCATAAAACTGCGAGTCATTTATACACACATACACCCTACTCTAAGGATTCGGTGAAGACCAGAAGGAGAGATGCTGGATTATAGCGGAGTGTTTAAATTAATACTAAATTTGTACATTATATACATCTGCAGTTTATCTCTATTATCATGGTTTATTTTTAAGAAAACATTTAAACACACCACTATTATTTGTCAATGAATCTGCTAGTAAAAGTTAACTAATGGACAACAAGACCAGCTTAATTCTCCATTTATTTAATTTTTATTTTAGAGATCAGGGGCCAGATGTAGGTGTCAAAATACCGGTGCTGATTTTCGGCCGTTTCTGACAGGTATTTTGACATTGGTATGTAGGGGCACAGAAAACATACAGATTCGGTAATTGTACCGAATCGGTAATTTTACCAAATCGGTAAAATTACCGATCGGTAAAATTACCGAATCTGTATTTTCCTATGTAGGTAGCACTTCTAACAGTGCTACAGGGCCTTTAGAATTCGTTATTTACCATGTAATACAATTGCATGGTAAATAACGAATAACGAATTCTTGTGTACATGCACATTTGTGCATGTACACCTGTGCCATGTGGCACACAGACATGCCCTAAGGGCATGTCTGTGTGCCACATGGCGCACAAGCCAGTTACAGGGGTGCAACAGGGTGTCCAAGTGACACCCTGTCCCCCTTGTAAATTTGGTATTTTTACCGATTCGGTAATTACCGAATCAGTAACTGCCATTGAATCCTATGGGCTTCAAGGCCCATAGGAATCAATGGCAAATACCGATTCTGTAATTACAGAATCGGTAAATACCAAATCATACCGATTCGGTATTTGTTACCGAATTTCTACCTACATTTGAATTACCGATTCATGAATACCGAATCGGTAAAATTCGGTATTTATGAATCGGTAATTCACATTTACCTATATCTAGGCCTTAGTCTCCTAGCATGGCCTTTCTTTGTTCACTCAAATTTAATAGCCATTTAAATATCAATAACCGAAAGAGGAATAGAGGATAAATTCAAACATTGATATTTATTAACATAACAGTTCAGAAATATAAGCAGAAATTCATATTACCAAGATTTCAGGACATGGATATCAGCATAAGGACGGAATAGTTCCCAAATACCACCTCACTATTCTCTCTCGATTTTCACCTCCCATAATGACTCTACACCCATTCAAAAGTAAAAGTTCAGAAAAATGTCAAAGTCCTTGCGCCATAGAAAAATTTAGCAGTCCGACAGCATGTCGGGGTGCAAAGATAAAATCAGAAAGCAAGCTTTTTTCTTATTTCCAAACATCCTCTTTTATACCCTTTTTCCCTAACTTATCTATCTCTAAAAGTTGTAACTTTCGGGGTCTTTATCTGTTGTGCTTGCACAAGTCGAGGGGTGGATGAGCATAACCTCATCACCTTATTGTTCGTATTTCCGAAAGTCATTGTTATGATTAAAAAAATAAAGTCGCTATTGTCTCTTAGCAGTCTCTTCCGCTTGTGTCCTTTAAGTTGTAAGTTGTGAAGATTTCCCCAGGCCCACGATGCTGACACTCACATTTGTTGGCACCACATTGGGCATCCAGGCCACACTGTCCTTGACCCATACTGCACAGGCACAGGCTGCTCACACTCTTCTCGAGTTCAGACGCGCATGCGAACATCATCGCAAACTTGGAGTCACTGACAACTTCCATTTTATTGTAGGCTGCACAGGCCACAATGGGAACTATTATAGAAACAAACACAATTAAACGTTAATATTCTAAATATATCCCTTCAGTTTACCTCCCCCATTCTAAGGTAACCCAATTAGTTATTACCTAGCAAAATCAGCAACACATAAGCATCATTTACTCACCATTCTCCATCATTTATGCCACAATGAGACAAACAAAAAGCGTATTCATGCAAATTTAGGTTAGATTATGATAAATTCGCACAAAATAAACGTGACAACTTCACTTAATTAGTAGATTATGGTTTGCACCATCAGCAAATTAGTATCCCACATGTGTTTGTGTGTGTGTGCATTCTGTTCTATGTTGGTTAATTTCAAAACCACATGTTTAATTCATGTTACTGTTATGAGAAAGTAACTTCACGAGTAGTATACAAAAACGTTTGCTTCCCAACTCGCTCCATCACTGTGTATGCCAGGCTGGCCAGAACAAAAATACCAGGCTATCTGACATGCACAGCTCAGTTTCAGTCTCAGATGCTCCTCTCACCCACTGAGAGCTCCCTAACCCCACCCATAAGGAAATAAAATGAAAGGAGATACATATAGGGCTCAGGTAAGTACGGGGCTAATTTAAATTGTCAAAATGATTCTGGGAGGTAGTGGCTCGCAGGAGCAGAGGGTCAATACCCTTGTAAAGTAGTAGTCACTAGGCCCACATACTCATGGAAATAAGGCATGCACAAACAGTGACTATTCACACACAGTGACTATTATACTCGAAATGGCCTAGGAGAAGTGTGCCCATCCAATTTTAATAGCAGGTTCACCTGAGCGGTGATGCCTGTGATGGGTGGATGTATACTGTGGGTACAACACACTGCTGAACACTTGTTCAGCAGGATAGTACATCCCTCCCAAATTTTATTGGAAAAGAACCAAACTAAAGTCCAACCTATGGGCAGAACAAACAACAAAACACAGCACCATTGAGTCTCTTCAGGGTATCTGTCGGGCAGTGCTGGATCTCTGGACTGCCTGTCCAAGAAGTTTTAGTCCATCTCTGTGATGTAGTTAGCACTGGCCTGGTCTCACAGTGTTGGAGACTATTTACATAGTTCTATGTAGGTGCATCTGGAGTGGTGTTGGCATAAACTGTGGAGATCTCCTTGAAGGCGCTCAAGGTTCCAATGGAGGGCAAACCAGTAAAGACTGAATGTGACCTTGGTTGATGAGTGCCTTCCTTGAAGGCGATGAGGCTTCCCAGTGCCCGCTGGTAGAGCAGCCTCAGACTTTTCTCTCCTGCATTCTTGAGGCCCTTTCTGCTGGGCTGCCACAGGACCGTGTGGACCTCTCACAGGCCACGCAAAGGGGTTCCTGAGGAACTGCCAACAGGACCACAACCAAGCCACTCTTGCAGCCGCACAGGGTGGTGTCTCAGGGAACGTGTGCTCTGGCCATCAGGACTCAGTTTCACAAGCCTTCATCAGATAGTCTTTGGGATGACCAGTCTTCATCTGTGACCTCTATGCTTCCCGGTGCCTATTTTGGAGTTGCTGTAGGTGCATTTCTTTTGTCAGGATTCCCCTCTCACCGGACTTCACTTGAGGCCCTTGCCTCTGGATTGCCATGGGACTGCATGGGCTTTGCAGGGCCTCTCTTGGCACTTTGGTTGCCCGTTCACCTGGCTTGCAGTGGTGGCCATTCACCAATGGGGCACGTGGCACTGCCCCCCCACGCTTGCAGTGGCATCAGACAGCCACTGGGGGTTGCACGCTCTGTGTACGCCCTTCTTGTGCTTTCCTGTGGCTTGCTGCTTTCTTAGGCTTTGCTGCTTGGCTGCCCTTTGAAACACTGGACTCTTGGCGGCCTCTTAATTTCCTTAGTGTCTTCTCTCCCAAGTGGCACATTTTGTGTACAGCCCGCTCGTCTCAACTTTCCTATTGAGGAACAGGGGCTTTTGGCTTCACTGAACGTGGCTGTCCTTTTTCTGGCTGGGGCAGCTTTAGGCTACTTGAGACTCTATGTGGGGTCAACAGTCTCTGCATTCCATTCAGGATGACCAGTTCAATTGTTTTGCTGCAGTGGCCTAAAGTCATTAGGGGGCACACAATGTTCTTCTCTCTTCCTTGCTGTCTTTGCCGGTACATGCTCCTGACTGGTGAGAATGGTGCAGCAGTTACTAATTCAGTCCTTGTGACTAACAGAGGACGGGGAGCCACTCACGCCGCCTCTGATACTAGCGCTGGTATAGGCTGGGTTACGTGCCTGCCAACGTGACACAATGCAGTGAACAGCCACAAGGTGGCCCTGCAGCGCTTCTATTTACAGACTGCTGCTCATTCCTGAAAGTGAAGCGAGTAAGCTCTCACTTTCAGAAAGGGAAGACTGCCCTCGCTGCGGCATTTCGAGGAGGTAAGCGGGGGCACTGCGGTCTATTTTAATTTACGGTGGGTGGCAAGGGGCTTTAGTTTTGAACAATTGGTAGCCCGAGTCACTTCCTTGGCCTGTTACAGTATCTCGAGAACCGCTATGTCGCACTGCTGCATGAGGATGAGCCACGCTGAGCTGAGTTGGTGGTGCCGGGGGAGCACTGCAATGCTGGTGTGGGCTTTCTTCAAAGCTGGTGCAGCAGGGTGACTCTTCTTTTATCTGCTGTTTGCCCAGTCGATGCAACTCACTGCTGCCACTTCAAGCTGGGGCTAAGGTAGCCTTCCCATTGCTGCTGACCATGCTTACCTTGCAGGCGCCTCTCCTTGTAGCTGCAGGGGTAGATGCGCGATGTCAACTGATGGTCAGTGACAGTCGCTCTGTAGTGAAGGTTTGCATGGAGTCGTCGCTAGCATCTATGTACTTCATTTTTACTTTCAGGGAATGGTGCTGCTCTCTTCACCTCTCTGCGCTGCCTGATCACTCACCCCTCTCTCAGTGGGCTACCGGCGCAGCATGTCCTCTGGTGGGTGTCATCTCTTCTCCCATGCAGGCACTTCTTACGCGGGAGTGGGGGCCTTATTCAGTGTTGGTGTGGGGGGCCTCAAACATCGAGGGAGCTCTGTGTCAGCTCCCCCACTCCACCCCCTTCTGCTTTCTCTTGCTGCAGGACCGGTTAGTACTATGGCTGCAGGCGCTATACCAGGGGATGCCGTTGGGCTCGCTGGGTGGCCGTGGATATGACCTGCCCAGCCTAGGTTTCCATCCTGTTGGCAGCAGATGCAGGGGTGCCTTATGCTCTGGCTATTACTCCTCCCCAAACAGATAATGGCTGAAAGCTCACACGCGGGCTTCGACCGGCTTATCGCCATTGTAAAGTAGTGGGCGCTATGCCCACATACTTAGGGAAATAAGGCACCCACACACAGTGACTATGGTACTGGAACTAGCCCAGGTCACGGCCCATTTTATTAGCAGGGTCACCTGACCAGTGACACCTGTAATGGGTGGGTTTATATATAGTGTGTGTACAGCAAAATGCTGAACAATAGAACATGTCCAGCAAGACACTACAGCCCCTACGCCCATAAGAACGAACCGTCACTGGCAAGGAGTGAGGGTAAAGAGGCCCTGCTATCTCCAGTGCACTTGAGGCCAGTTCAATTGCACTCAAAATCATGGAGTGACTTATGGGAAAAGCACTACAATTGGGACTCCAGTAGGACTTGCCCTGAGTGGTATTTCAGAGGTGATTCTGCTCCAGGCAGCACTGAATGGTTTGGCATTTCCATAGCCGGATTGTCGAGGTTTAGAAAGACCAGACTGGTTTTGTTGGGTTCAGGTCCACACGTAAGCACTGTTTGCATTACTTTCATCCAACTTTTCAACTAAAGAGAAAAGCGCCGGAAGGTAGTTGATCTACACTCTGCGTGCTTTTGCTTCACTTTTGTGACTTGACACAGCGTAAAGTTTTGAAAAATCTGTCCCAGGTGTTCTGTTTAGCCCATTGCGTGCGCGGGTCGGCCAACAGCCATCGCAAGCACTACCTCAGTAGTGCTGCGCGTGTTGGTTGGCCGGCGCGGCCCCACCCCCTTAATAGAACTCCCGCATCATGGCGGAATTTGCGCCACGGTCAAGGAGCTAGATGAAAATCCAGACACTTTTTGCTGAAGAGATTCTATTGACATCAATAAATAAATAGTAAAGAAAGCTTTTGTGCGAGCCAAACCCCGATATGTTCTTCTTCTTTGAAGAGGCAAGGCTGCCACCAAGTGGCCGATTTGAATATGGCACATGAATCTGAAGCGTGGACACTCATGCAATCACTCCTCCCGTCCATTATAGGAGTCACGTTTAAGGTGACCCTGTTAATAAAAGTGCTCACCATCTTGGTGTTTGTTTTATTCTTTATTCAGTAGGTGGATGGGGCAGGCTCCAGTACTTTACACAGATGTTCGGTAATGAAGGCGGTAGCACACAGAGAAGAAGAGATCCACCCACCTTTCGAAAAATTGCAAAATGTATTATGTATGAAAACACATCATAATGAGATAATATTTTACAAAAAAGAAGACTCAGAACGACTGCGCTGAGATTCAATATTTAACAAGCATTCAAAATGCAATAGGTCTCGCAATCGTTTCAGTTAGAGGTATTAGCATTGCAAATGGTAATGCATTAATGGAGTTAGGTGATATAAGGTAAAAGCAAGCAGAATTATTGGGAAAAAAGAACAGCAAAATGAAGTGAATTTCTTTGTAAAACAGAAACGGACAGTAAATATTGTAAATAATGTATATTTTTTTATGTTGCTAAAGTCTTGTAAAAACAAAAACTTTTTTAATTCACCAAGTAACTTTTTATGCAATTTGTAAATTTGTAAATGTACAGTATTTAAAAAACCTTTACTATTTTGCTGGTATTAGATATCTTTTTTTTTAATATGGTTGTAATTTCGTGACTGTGGCAGCAAACTCAAAAGTTCCATCTGCAGGAAATAAGAAAGCTGGATGTCCCTTTGGTGTGACCCCTGGCTTAACATGGGAGCTTTAAGCTAGTAAACAACTGCTAACTGTTATTAACAGTGTGAGCTCTGTTGACATGACATAGGAAGAAGTGCTCCTTTCTTCAGTTCTTCCCTGCGCCAAGAAGTCTGGCATGGTGTGAAATCTTCCAATTGTTTCGATCTGTTCTTTAATTGGATGCTTATATGGAGCCTGACTGTTGACTGGGTTTTTACTGCTTGTCTCTTAAAACCTTTCATATTTCACTTTTCGTAAAGGCATATTAAATGAGTTGTTTCCAATCTGATGTTAACTATTTTTAAGATATATCATTCATTGAACTTCCTCCCACTAGAAATGTTTTCTTCCGGTTCACACAGTATGAGATTAATGCGTCTCTCTTTAAAGCTCTCTGATCTGAGGTCTCACATGTTGTGAACCATTAAACTGATTAGGTCAGTGACTTGCAGATCAGTGGGTTAATTGCCTGCTGCAGCGATCTATGTTCGAATCCCTACGGAACGGCCTCATACTGTATCTTGCCGCAGTCATGAAAATGAAACATTGACCTGAGGAATAAACATTTAGAGGTCCATTAGGATGGCGGATGGACAAAGTCTGTCCGCTATCCTGTCTGAGGACGGGACCGTCCGCCACAGGGCCGGAGATCCCGTCCGTGGAATTAGGATGCACCTGCCACAGTGGCGGGTGCATCCAGCATTTCTGAAAGCACCGCCTGCTGCAGTGTTAAAAATCCATGTTTTGCGTTTCAAAGCACAACATGACAGGCACCGCGCGGTGCCTGCCTTGTTGCATTTTGAAACGCAGGGGGGTAACATAGGTACCCCCCATGTGCACGCCCCCTTCACCCTGGGGGCCCGCAACGGGCCCCCATAGCAAGGACCGTATGCCTTTTCGTGGCGGCACCGCCACGGAAATGCATAGCCTCCAGCACATCCTAATATGGCTGGCGGTGCCTGATAGACACCGCCACCATATTAGAGCTTTTCCGCCGTGGTCGCGGTCTTCCCGTCCGCCACGGTCCCCCCCGCCATTGTAATATGGAGGGGGGGAAATATGTGGCAAACGGGCAAGGATGGCGGACGGATCGCCACCGCCTGCATGGTGGTGGCGATCCGTCCGCCATCCTAATTGACCCCTTACTATTCAAACTAACACGTACAGACAGTCCATTGCCCAACTGTATTCAACACTGCACTCTAGAGGATTCTCTGCATCAGGCAGTTAATTCCACCAAGCTACCTAACCCTACCCGTTGATGCCTAATCTTTCTGTCATACAGAAAGTAGCGGGAAGTGGGGCCCACCGGAAAACATGAGAATTATTTTTACAAATAGGTAAATCCATCATATGGCCAAAATCCTACACTCTTAAAAACATTACATATATGTGAATAACCGTCATTTCACGCATTGCGCACTCCTCTGGCTTGTGAGGAGTTAAACATGCACTTTGACACTTTACATGTTTTTTTTTAGCCAGCATTGTCAGTCATGTTTTCTGAAAAGACACTGGAGAGCCAAATGTCTGCAGAGCAAAGAGGGGAACATCGTCTCTGGGCGCCCCAGCAGCACAAGGAAAGCCTCAAAGCACTCCTGAGAGCACAAAGCTACTCTAGCATGGGAAGAGCCCCAGTGTTGCTTCTGAGGCCTCTGAACAACATACACCCGAGCACCAGGGCCTTACACCAGGGAGCACAGACCTATTGTTGCACTCTGGCCAGAGTGAGCATTGGGGCAGCTCACTGAAGAGCCCCTGAACAGCATATCTGTGGGCCTCAAGGCACACTGTCTTAGAGCAGTACTGCGGGAGCACAGAGCTTTAAGCATCACGTGGGGGGCTTGCAGAAATATTGTCGCACCTCGGTCAGTGCACAGTCACTGAAGCCCCGGGACAGCATCCCTGGAGAATAGTCACATGGAAGAGCATGCAGGGGTCAAACAGCCATAGAGCAGCACACTGTGGGGTAGATGTCCGAGCAGCAAACAGGAGAGGGGCAAACTTTGGAGTAGATCGAACATGTCCCCAGAATGCCAAGAATCGAAGGCAGTGGGCAGTGCACCAGATAAACACTTAAACTTTGCATAGCTTACTAGGAAGCATGGACACTCGGCATAGCACACTGAGGCACAGGGGAGCACACGGCCTCCAGATAGCACACGGAAGAGCACGCATCCTCCACGCAGCACAATCGGACGGACGGTGTCACCAACCAACGCTGCAGGGAGCACTAGGTCTCTGGCCAGGAACCAGGCAACAACAAAGTAGTCCCTACATTAAAAGATACCAGCCTGCAGCGTAAGTTAACTGTAGTTGGTCGACGCTGCTTCCTCCAGAAATGGAAGAAAATGGAAGTGACATATCGGACCACTAGCCAACAATGAGCGAGATAAGAAGAGCAATGCCAGATTTCACCAATGGCAAGTGACAAAACAAAGAGAAACGCAATGTGTGGAGTTTCACTAGTAATACTGATTACTAGCTACCTCGGAGATGCAGCGCATGCGCTGCCCATGCGAGACCTAAAAAGGGCAACTCACATAGTATTGCAATAGGCATTAATGACTTTTTATCTTTCATGTCACTCTTTATTGTGAAAAAAAATGGTTTTCTTTAAAAGTAAGTCCTGACAAGTACTCTCTGGCATTTGCATAATTAAGTAAACTTTAGATTAACATGCATAATGTTACAGAAGGAGCTGTCCTTGCACAATGGCATCTGTAATCAACAAATAGCATCTATAATAAAAGCACTTTCTACGATACACCAAGGGCTAGATGTAGGTTATTCCGATTTACAGACTCTTAAATGCCGAATTTTACCGATTCGGTATTTAAGAGTCTGTAAATGGGAAGGGGGCAGATGTAGGTAATACCGATTCTGTAAGATTCGGTATTTACCGATTCGGTAAATACCGAATCGGTATTGCCCATTGATTCCTATGGGCCTTGAAGCCCATAGGAATCAATGGGCAACACCGATTCGGTATTTACCGAATCGGTAAATACCGAATCCTGCAAGGGTGCAGGGGGTGTCACTTTGACACCCTCTAGCACCCCAAGTACAGGCTTGTGTGACATGTGGCACACATACATGCCCTAAGGGCATGTCTGTGTGTCACATTGCACAGGTGTGCATGCACAGATGTGCATGCACACCTGAATTCGGTATTTTACCACACAATAGGATTGTGTGGTAAAATACCGACTCTTAAGGGCCTGTGGCACTGTAAACTGTGCCACCTACATTTGGAATTACAGAATCGGTATATTTACCGATTCGGTAATTTACCGAATCAGTAATTTTACTGAATCGGTAAATATACCGATTCTGTAATTTTCAGCCCCCTACATCTGAAAACCCTAATACCTGTCGGAAACGGCCCGGTATTAGGGCTCCTACATCTGGCCCCAAGTGGCCAATAACAGGACATGAGATATGCTTACTCCTCTAATGCCAACTGTGCTTGCTGTGATGGCAGATCCAAGAAAAGGCTTTTTATGAATAAATTGATAGTATTGTGTACTCCTGTTCCTCAGTTATTAATGACTCGGAGAGCAAAAAGTTCTATAGAATTCAAGATGCAGCCAATAATGGGCACTGACTGAAATTCAAATGTTTAGGTTTTGTTTACAGTTCATGATTAGATTTTCTTTAAATAATGGACAGTTGTTGCAGCCAGTACAATGATGCAGTTCTATAACAGCAACATTTACCACCTATTTTATGGTTTACCAAATTTGCCACGTATTTTTCTGCATAATTTACAGACTTACAGTGAAAATATTGTTTCCAGCTCATATGGAGCAAAATAATATTTCCGGAAAATGACACAGAATGCTGCATAATAACTGTTTTTCATACAGGATTTATATAACCCCGCCACAACATTTGGTCATCAAGTGCTGCTTAATCCTAGTGGCCCGACAAGGGTAAAAGCTTTACCCTTGTCGAGCAAATATTTACCCATTTCAGCCACATCGAATCATATAAGCAATTTGTAAAGTGTATTTAGCAATATCTGAAAAGCTTGTTCAAATGTTAGACTTCATAAACATTTAAAATCGATTATAGAGAGAAATGTTAAAAGACTTGGGGGCAGATTTACTACTTCTGGCGCATCTCTGCTACTCAGCAAGGATAAGCCAGAAGAGTTGCGACGCATCTGCCCACCCATGTGACACCATGCGGCGCATCGTGGCGCACGGATGGGCAGATGCGTGTCGCATCCCCAGCAGAAAAGCAGCTCATTGCTGGTGTTGACTCGCAAGCGCGATGCAGCTCCAGCAAGGCTCGGGGTGACCCTATCACTAACATGCTGCCTCAATCCTTACGCCTGCTTCAAGCAGGCGCAGGGTTTTGACGCAGCATGGCAGTAAAAGTGACTGAGTGAAATCTTGAGGATTTCACTCAGCCACTTTTCGGAGACGTTCCTGCGCCAGAACACCCCCCCCCCCCGTGCAGGAATGCCCACATGTGGCGCAGGGCTTTACAACGTGACGCATCTCCCTAGATGTGTCACGTTGTAAATAGCCCGCAGCATGGCGCTGGCTTTGCGCCACCGCTGTGTCACAAAAGTGATGCAACGCCGGCGCAAATCTGGCGTAAGGGGCTTGTGAATTTACCCCTTGATAACAACATCGAATACTGTAAACTAATGTTAAAGTTTTCAGCCCAGTTGCTAATTGTTTTAATGGTGGTGTTCCCTATAAAAAATAAGTTCTGTACACACACACACTCTATGACCCTGTGGAAGGCTATGGCAGAAACGCGTCGGTCAATCAGTATCCTGAATGTCAATTAACTTGTAATAAAGAAAAACGTGACTCTGCTGAAGCCGTGGCGCTTGTCTCTTTGGATTTTGGCCTTTAATGAGAAGAGAGGTGGGGATGTATTTGGGAGTGCATTCTTGTCATAGTGAATGCGGTACCGGATTGCACAGAGCGGATGTATGTCACTACAACGCATGCTATTACAACGCATACTATTACAACGCATTTATTACAACGCAACTACCATTACAACGAAAGTTTTTACAACGAATACCATTACAACGCGAAGTAATAACAGTAATGGAAAACTACCATTACAACGAAATCAAATATAACGCAAACCTTTACAACGCATATAAAGGCAATTTAAAATACATTTTAATTTAGTAAAATAACTCCTGGGACGGGATGCAGGGAAAATAGGGGTTTTGGGTGGGGAAGTGTATTAAAATGTAGGAAGAAACTGTACGATATATACTAAAAATATCAATTTAATTTTAACAATTGAAACGCGAGTATTAAGAAATTAATACTCAAGTATTAAAAAAATACTCAAGTATTAAACGAATTAATCAAATACAAAAAACAATGTAATAAATCATAAGACAACAAAATTGAAGTGCAAAAAATATTAAAATTAAATAACAGAAACACATAAATGAAACTCTGCAGAAAATAATTAGCAAGACATAAACATAGGCGCCATTTTAGAAACGAAGCAAAAAATGAGTCCTACAACTCTTTTCATGAAGCAAGCACCAAAGCAACAAAAACAAAGTGGAGGACTAAACGTAATTAGAAGCCTAAAACACTCATTTTTAAATAGTGAATTAAAATTATAAAATTCCACATAAAACTAATAGGAAAAAAATACACATTAAAACGATACTTTTATCGGAAAAAAACACTCACAAAAAGCTATAAATACAAGTAAGACACCATTTTGAATTCAGTAGTCATTGAACTGCCAGAGAGAGCAGACGATAAAGGCTGACCCTCTGACCTTTCTCCGCAACAATCAACTGAAGCCCAAAAAAACAACTCCTTCCGAGGAAATAAGGAAGTATAAGTTGAATGACAATAGAAGATCGCTTTTTTAAACATAAAACGAGATTTAATGTTAACATATAAACATTATTATAGTTCAGAGTTCTCCAAACTTTGTCAACTCTTCTAAAGTCCATCTCGACATTAGAAAAAAAGTGACGAAAGTTGTAAGTACGTTTATAAAAGTGAAAAATAATAGTTTTGATTTTTTAAACTAAAACATATAACAATGTTGATAGTAATCATGTTAAATAATTCGATGTGGATTTTTTTAAACTGTAAAATAAATTCATATTATGACTAAACCAACTAAAAATATTTAGTAAGCTAAAGAGTATTAAATTTCTGTTTTTTCAGCATGCTAAATAATTTACAGAGGACAAAATATTACGTCAAATAAAGAATAAATCATAAAAGAAGACAACCAATAACAACGTTTTCATCAGAGGTAAACATTGCAAATTATTATTCATTGAAACGATAAACTGTTGTATTGCGAGAAAAATAGAGAACACAAAATAAAATTATTGTGGAATATCGAGAAATGTTTTGAATATTTTAGAACAGTTTCTTCAACAATATTTCCAAATGGTGTTAATGACGAATACATTAGTCCCAAAGAAAAAAATAGGGATTTTTAAGTAAGAATTTAAACATATATTTTCTTTCAACCCCTCAACATATAATATGACAATCCAAAAAACCTCCACAAGAGAAAAAAACAAGATAGTAAAAACCAACCAATTGGTAGACGACCAACCGTCCATCAAACATCCAATTAAATTAAGGTAGATTCAAGAAATCAACAGTTACACGTTAAATATTAACCACTTTTTAATCCTCGAACAGAAAACAATTCTTTAAAAAGCACAGTAAAATTAAAATTATTTTATACTTATTTTTAAACAGATTCTGAAATTTGAACATTTTCAAGGTTCGAGGAATAACATCAAACTTCTACAAAGACCAAAAACAAATCTACCAAAGGTAAGAGACCAGAGCTAGCTATAATAAAACAAAGAAATATATATTTATAATGTATATATTAAAAAATAATATATATATACATATATATACATTATATATATTTTTTTTCAGCACAAATGGGAACATCTCAGAAATACAATGCAATTTTATTAAACAATGTTAAACACTTTAAAAGCTGTATGAAATTGAACTGCACAGTATTTAAAATGTAACGTAATATTTAAAAATATCTTACCAATAAAGTTATAAAAAGGCATTTGTAAATGATCATCAAGAAAACAATATATATGATAAAAAAACAGATGAATAATATATTTTTTCACATTCCTAACAGATAAACAATTAATAAAAAGCACAGCAAAGAAGAACAAGAAGAATCTTTTTTTTCGCAAAGTGTCAACACAGCAAAAAAAAAGGTGAATGAAAGATAAAGTAAAATATGCCATTATTAAAAGGAATTAATGTTGTGTACAATGTGATAATATTTACTTTGAAATGTAATAGAAGACTAAGGAGCCCATTATGATGTCGGGCGGATTGCCCCCGCCAGGCTGGCGGTGGCCACCGCCAGCCTGGCAGGGCCAATCCGCCCGACATCCTCACTTGCTGTCCCCCCGCCATATTAGTATGGCGGGGGGGACCTCGGCGGACGGAAAGACCGTCCGCCGCTTTTCCGTCCCGGTCGCCTTGCGGCCGGGGAGGAAAAGGAATAATATGGTGGTGGTGTCTATCAGATACCGCCCGCCATATTACAATGGGCATTTAACAATGCCTTTCCATGGCGGCAATGCCGCCACGGAAAGGCATGCGGTCTTCATTCTGGGGGCCCCCTGCGGGCCCCCAGAGTGAAGGAGAGGTGGGGGTGCACACAGGGGGGTACCTGTGGTACCCCCCTTCATTTGCATTTACAAAGCGGCAGGAACCGCGCGGTGACTGCCGCTTTGTAAATGCAAATGCAGAAATGCATTTTTAGCATTGTGGCGGGCAGTGCAGAGAGCACCGCCCGCCACAATGCTAAAAATACAGGATGTGCCCGCCACTGTGGTGGGCACATCCTAATACCCCCCCACGGAACCCCGCCCTTAGGGCGGGCGGTCCCAATCCCCGACAGGATGGCGGGCGGACAAAGTCTGCCCGCCATCCTAATGACCCCCTAAATATGTGTTAGTGTAGGAATTTTTGGGGCAGTTCTAACTTCAAAAAGGTGAACCAGTAGAGTAAGTAAAGAATAATGTAGGGCTTTAAACTAACTCCAGGAAGGTGTAGCAGCAGGGAAAGTAATGGATAGTGCAGGGGTTTTATTTACTATTTTAACTACAGGAAGGTGTAGCAGTAGGGAAAGTGTTGGATAGTGTAGGGGTTTAATTTGCTATTCTAACTCCAGGAAGGTGTAGCAGTAGGGTAAGTGATGGATAGTGTAGGGGTTTAATGTACTATTCTAACTCCAGGAAGGTGTAGCAGAAGTATAAGATATGCATAGTGTAGGGATTGTAAGTGATGTTTGGAAAAAAAATGTAACAAATACATCACATAACAAATACTTTTTCTCTTTCTTTTCAGATAATGTCAACTGAAAAAACTGCCACATACATCAAATCCAACAGAGGGAATAGATTATTGAAACATGCAGGATATATATATTGTAAAGAGAGAATAAGTGAACCACAAAGACATTGGAGGTGCGTGCAATATTACTCAAGCCATTGCAGAGGCAGAGCGGTTACACTTGATGAGACAGTCATTAAAACAACAGTCCACAACCACTCTGCCTCTGCAATGGACACTGAAGTTCGTGAAACTGTTAACGAGGTGAAGGAAATTGCATGCACCTCCAATGACACTTCTGGTTCTATGTTAAGAGAGGTTGCACAGCATGTCCCCAGTCATGTAGCTAGCAGTATGCCTGTAATAATGGGGTTCTGAGAAGGATAATTCAAAGACAAAAGCAGGCAAGTAACACACATACAACCACTCCTCATACTTTTTCTGATATTCACATTCCGCATGAACTCACTATATCTTTTTCTGATGAACCTTTCCTCCTGCATGACAACCAAAACCCTCATAAACGTATTCTTATTTTCAGTACACCCCGCAACCTTGTTAAATTAGAGAATAGTGAAATATGGATGATGGATGGGACATTTAAAAGTACGCCCCATCCATTCACTCAAATTTACACTATTCATGCTAAAATTAATAACAATGTTATTCCCTTAGTGTACAGTTTGGTACCTGACAAACAATCTGCAACCTACACTGAACTTTTGTCAGTGATTAAAAACAAAACATCAAACAAAAGTCCTAGGAAAATAATTATTGATTTCGAATTTGCAATGATTAATGTTATTACCAAAACGTACACGGATACCCAAATTCAGGGATGTTTTTTCCATTTTTCCCATGCTTTTTTGGCGTAAATTACAAAAAACATCCCTGGTTACAGAATATTCTTCAGATAGCAAACTACAATATGAACTTAAAAAACTAACAGCTCTTTGCTTTGTTCCTCCTGAAATTGTAGACGAGTACTACACTGCAATTATAGAATCTGATTTCTGAAAATGAAAAAATTATTTTGAGCACACATGGATTGGGCATCTAAGCAGGTCGGGTCACAGGAGGAAGCCACGTTTCCATGTGGAGTGGTGGAACTGCTACACAAGCTGCTTAGAAGGAGAAGCAAAGACAAACAATGCCATAGAGGGATGGCATAACTCCTTCAACCATACAATTGGTAAACCTCACCCCAACATTTATCATTTTTTGAAAACTATGAAGAAGGAGAAAAGTTTTCAAGAAATGAGAATTTCCCAAATATTAACAGGTAGTCTAAACCCACGCATCTCCAAAAAATAAAAGGAAATGTCAGAGAGACTATTGGCTATTTTACAACCATTTTCGTTGTGCATGGCTTTAGACTACCTAGATAATGTTGCTAACATACTGCATTTTTAACTAAAAAAACAACTTTACTTTCCTGATTTGCCCTAAATTCACCATACATTTAATTACAATTGGCTTTTTCCTAAACATTTTTCTAAATTAAAATGTCGGGTCACCTTACCTTTAGATGTCTTCTATCTTTCTGTAAATCCATTCTTATGTTTAATCCACCAAGAATTCCATTTCAGTATTTCAAAAATTGTTTACCATTCATTTTTTCAATGGAGCAATTCCCAAAACTCCGATTTTTTTTTTTTTAAAACTCCAAGTTCAAAATATTCATTCCAAATGTGTAGTATCCAAACAGCAGAAGAAAAAACAATACCAATTTTCCATCAAACAAACCACAACCCAAAGCTTCTTTTTTCTTCTTTATCCAAAAGCGATCTCCAATCCCAAAATCGATTCGTCTCCACAGTTTCAACCAATAAATCCACGATCCTTCTTTTTTCTCATCCCGATTCAAAAAAAGCAAAAACATCACATGCAACCTCTCCTTATTCTCTCTTACAATATATATACTCCTATACTTTTTTTTTCAATTAATAAAGTTATAAATGTTTCCTACCCGAGCGTAGATCTGCTTCCTGCTGCTTTGTCCAACGACGCTCTCCAAAATGGCCGCACGCTTCACGTTTACGCGTTTACATCATCTGGAGTAACAAACAACAAAAAAGGACAAATTAATAATGTTAAATATTATTTCACCTTATTGTTATGTTTAACATTTTTTTTACATAAAGGGGTCGATTCCGATCCGGTAAAAAGCCCTCCGAATTGCCGTTCGGAGCATTTTTCCCGTACGACTCGTACCCTGCAACGTACCCCGTACGTACGACGAAGTATGATCCGTACCGGGAGCTGGACTCCGTACGAATCGTACAGGGACCGTATGAATGAAATCCCCGTACGAATCTCCCTTGGAACCTGCTGTGCGCGACATCTGTACGGTTCGCGGCTGCTTTTTCCGAACTGGCAAGTACGATTCGTGTTGGGTACGCAACCTACGACCCTTTTTCTACGGGAGCTGAAAACAGCCATAATAGCAGAGTTCGCCCCGAAACAGGTACGGAACGGCCCCTCCCGGGTATGGTGTGTACCCCCATGATCACAGGGGTACACCCCGTACCCCTGCGATCACTAGGTGTACGCACCGTACCCTGCGATCAAGGAGGGGTACGCACCGTTCGGTGTGTATGTGAATGTGCGCTTTTCCGTACGAATCGCCCTTACCTGACGTGGACCGTACGAATCGCGTCCTGATACCCCGGTCCGGATCATACTCGGCGAGTCGTACGGTGTGTGTATGAGTCGTACGGAAACAGCTCCGGATGCGAATCGTACGGACGGGAATTTTACCGGATCGGAATCGACCCCATAATGTACACATTTCTTTATATAATAAAAAATGTAATAACATTAAAAAAGTTATTCTTTATTTTAAAATATATTTTTCAAATAAATATATATAAAAACCATTATGCATTGCGTGTTTTACTATATTTAAAATTTTTATTTCTACTTTTAATATGTATGTTCTGCTATCATAATTAATATAAAAATGTTCTTACCTCTAATCTTGTTCCATTTACTTCTGGTCTGTCCCGCATCCTGTTACAAATGAACTTGTAAATGTGATCCACGGCAAACATACATGTTACTATGGAAATAAATGAAGGACAATACAACCCATTGAACTCAATGTTAAAGCGTGGGAATTTTTCTAAAATATATACTTTAATAATTTTCTTAATTCCTATTGTTTAAATTTGTATTTTTTAAAACTATACTCTTAATTAATATTAAATGAAATATAAATACCTTTTAAAATTTGTTTTATAGGTTAAATATAATTAAAATTATATTATTTAAAAAAAAAGTAATTTGTGAATTACTATTAATTTAATACTTGAGTATTCATACTAGAGTATTTTACATTATTTGTATATTAATAATTAATAATTCCAAAACAATAAGGTTTTAAAAACTTTATTAATTTCCCTAATATTTTCTAAACAATATTTATTTTATAACATTTCACATTTTTTTTTTAAATAATCCTTTTTATTAAAAAAATGCATTTACTTTTAAACTTAACATAATATTTTTCTTATTTCATTTAATATTTTAAAATACATTTCTACTAATATTTTAAATTAAAACAAATTAATACTTGAGTAATTTTCAAAAAGAAAATACATTTTAACTATAATATATAAATATATTATTTGTAAATTATTAACGTATTAATACTAGAGTATTTTTTTAACCGTGTATATTAATACTTGAGAATTTAACAAATATAAATAAATTAAAAATATAATTAATATACATAAATTTTTAACTGAATAATTAATATTCAATACATAACAAAATAATTAATTAATTTATTAAATATCCACAATTATACTTAATCTACATATAAATACAATTATTAACTTAAAAATACTAGAGTATTTTTTTAGAATACTTGTATATTAATACTTGAGTAATTTACAAATATAACTAAATTTAAAAAATAATTAATATACATAATTTATAAAAAAATTAATATATTTTAATTAATTAATATTAAATAAATAACTAAATAATTACATAATTTATTAAATATCAAAAATTATACTTATTTTAAAATAATAAAAAAATAAGAATACTTACATTGTAATAGCACCTGCGTTGTAATAGCACCTGTTAAGAAGTCCCAGGAACAAAAGGACTTCGCCACCAGCTTCCCCCCCTGAACTCTACTAAGAGAGTTCTGTCTTTCCTAGAGTGCTTGGGTCAGTTGTGGTGCCTCTGGAAGTTGTACCTGTTGTTGGGAAGCTGGATAAGAAGATACTAGAGACAATCTGCAAGGTTTCAAGCATCGCTCGCTTGTGGAGGGCTTCCCCGTCAGTACGAGGAAATTCCCGCCGCCGCGAAGATCGAGATCATCACAGCGCCTGTTGCCGCTGCAAGAACCGACGCATCCTTCCCTTGCGGAACGCATCACTCTGGTGCAGGAAGAGTATTAATGCTGTGAGGATCGTCACAGAGCCTGTCGTCACTGGGGAGATCGTCGCATCGCTTGCTTGGGGACTGCATCACGTCGCTGCGAGAGTCGTCGCAGAGCCATCGCATATAGGGGCCCCGGGAGGAAGAGATAGACGCTGCGCATCGCCGCCGCACCTGAGATCATCGCCGTCCAAAAGATCGTCGCATCGTACCTTTGGAGACGCTTCCTACGGAACCTGCACACCGGAATCCATACAAGGTATCGCATCTCTCCCCATACAGACCGGAGTCACCGCAACATACTTGCTGTGTCCAGCGGGGTTGTCGCGTTGCCTCCCCAGGGTCTCAGGAGTGGCGCATCGCTTATTTTTCAAAGCTGCAGCTTTCCCTTGAAACTTTTGTCGCATCTAAAGGTACTTTTGGCTAAAATATGACGCAACTGTGGATTATTTTAACGCAACCTTAAGAACTCTTTTGAAATCATATCCTTGAACTGTGTATGTTGGATTTCTGTCGTTTTGGTCTTGTTTAGTTTAGATTAAATACTTATATTTTTCAAAACTGGTGTGGAGTACATTTGTGGTGTTTTCACTGTGTTACTGTGAGTGTTCGTACAAATACTTTACACATTGCCTTTGATAAGCCTGTCTGCTCCTGCCAAGCTACCAAGGAGGTGAGCAGGGATTATCTAAAAAGTGTATCCCCCTTACCCTGACTAAAGGCCATTGTCCCTATTTGTCACAAGTACCTACCTGTGCCAACAAGAGACCCCGAATTCTAACAGTCTGCATAAATTGATATGCTCACTGGCCGTAGTTGGAATTGCAGCGCTGTGGCAGCGTGTTCTTGTTTGATTTTGCATGCTCGTGGTTCTATTGCAAGAGTGAAAAGTAGCGGCGAAAGTGGGCACCCTTGCCTCGTCCCTCTATATATGTGGATAGGGTCGGAGGTATTATAATTGACCCGTAAGCGCATGCACGGTTTCGTGAACCCCATCCTTCGCAGTACACAGAACATGATGGGCCATTCCACAGAGTCAAAGGCTTTTGCTGCGTCCAATAGGGCTGCAGCTTCCGGCAATTCTGGGTCTAAGTGGTGGAAAGATGGTCCGTAGATTATGAGTTGGGGATCTGGAATGAAGCCTGATTGGTCCGGTAGGACCAATTTTTGCATTAGGGGTTGTATCCGTAGTCCGATAACTTTTGCTAATATTTTGGCATCTATATTAATTAACCATAGCCGGCAATAGGAGTCGCATCTAGTAGGGTCTTTGTCGGGCTTAAGGAGTGTAATAACAGGGCTTCCAGGACCCTCTATATATGCTTCAAAATACATCGCTGTTAAGTGGGGTATTATTAAATCTCTATACTCTTTGTAGAATTCCCCCGGTAATCCGTCCATCCCAGGGGCTCTATTGTTGGGGATAGAATTGATCGCCTCTTTTTGCTTATCCTCTGTTATGGGCTGACTAAAATATTCCCGGTGGTCATCAGAGAGCCAGGCCACGTGTCCTCTAAGTATTTGTCTATCTCTCTGCAGTGTTCGTGGTCATCGTGGTGGAGTATAGTTGTGTATAGTATTCCGAGAAGCATCCGATAATGGATTGAGTGTCATATTTTGCCCTGTCCTGTGTGTCTGAAATTTGTGTGATATGGGATGCAATGAGTGCTGACCGTATTCTGCTGGATAAAGCACGGCCTGGTCTATTGCCCTCACCAGAGTTACGTGCCGTATATCGGCGTGAAATATACTTCACCTCATCATCCGCAAATTCATGATATGTGGGCAGTTTGTTTCTGATGTCTGCTAAAAGTGAAGGATTTAAGGTTTGTGCATAGCCTTTCTTTTTTGACCATGGAAAGCTGTTGCTGTATATCTTTCAGTATGCCGTGTGTTTACTTATGCAAAATCCCCTAAAGGTGACTTTGAAAGCTTCCCACAGTGTTCGAGCGCTGTCCATAGAACCCATATTGTGTTCAAAATAGTCGGATATGGCCCGCCGTAATTCTGTTCTAAACGGTTGGTCAAGCAGCATAGTTGGTTTAAGATGCCTCGTGAACTGTCAGCGGGTGTGCGTGGGGAGTGCAAGTGCTGGTAATAGATTCATGTTATGGTCAATGCTGATGCCTAGGGATTTGATATTATTCGAGGGGGAGAGGGGGCAGTTGAGGGCTGTAATATCCTTGATCCAGAGGTGAATGGGGAGGGAGTTGTTTTTAGGAAGGAAAAGGATGATTTCAGTTTTTTGGGGGTTTAATTTGAGATGATTAGGATGGAACCAGGCTTGGATTTTAATCAGGGTCTCATTGAGGTGAAGGATGTCATTGTCAGATTTAATTGTGTAGTATAGCTGGGTGTCATCCGCATAGAGGTGGTGGCATATTTTAGTTGTTTAAGGATGAGGGTGAGAGTTTCCATGAATAGGTTAAATAAGGTAGGGGAGAGGATAGAGCCTTGCAGAACACCAAGTGAGACAGGTTGGGGCTTGGAGAGGCAGTGGCTGAGCTTAATTTGTTGGGATCTATTTTGAAGGAATGAGGAGAATAATTTTAGTACGGTGCCCTCGAGACCGAAGCAAACTTCGAGGGTGTTAAGAAGGGTGCGATGATGGACAGTATCAAAGGCAGCCGAGAGGTCAAGGAGGATTAGTAGAGAGGATTCACCTTTGTCTAAGGAGCGATGGATGTCATCTGTAATATTGAGCATGGCCGATTCGGTACTGCATCCTTTTATGAAACCAGATTGGAATATGTCTAGGAGATTGAATGAGGTGATATGGTTATCTAATTGGGTCAGGACACATTTTTCCAGGGCTTTTGAGAGGAAAGGTAGGTTAGAGATGGGACCTGGGTTGTTAAGGTCGTTAGGGTCAGCGGAGGTGTTTTTGATGATGGGTGAGATTTGGCCTAGCTGAAGGTAAGCAGGAACACAGCCCAAGGTGAGAGAGGAATTGATGATGCCTTTGAGCATGTCCAGTTTTCACATTGCAAGATTTGGTCTTATTCGTCTGTTCCGGAAGCTTGATCATGGTCATCCGGACCACCACGAGGTGATCGTTGACATGGTTGCTGGGAGCTTCTGTTCTGCAAATATTGTATTACTGCCTTAGAATCATTTAATATTTTGGTCTTGCCCGGGAGGCGCTAGGGGGCGCACAGCGGAATGGCTGGGTAGCTACACAGCTCCGCCAGGCGACTCGCGGACATGCAAGATAAGTGTCCGTGTTGGCCACCCCAACTGCTGGCTGACACAAAATCGGATTTATGAAGATCCCGGGCTCAGTATAACGCAAACGCCGACTGCAGAGCGGAGCTGAGTCGCTCATGCGACGGTGAAGAACGCGGCGGCTCTGGGCAGGATCTCGCAAGATGGCGGCGGGCGCCGAGTGCGCTGGGCGCTTCATGAACAATTAAGACCCCCGCAGCCCTGGCGATTGCCTTTCCTATCCAGGCCAGGTGAGCGATTAACGGGGTGGTGCAGCCCAGATGAACTTTGGGGAAAACGGGAATAATAAACGCACTCCACTGGTGCGCATTTCGGCATGGCCCCTTTAATGACACAGGATCGGCCGAGCTCAAAATGGCGGCGCCCGTCTACCAGACGCGGTGCTAGGAAATGGACCGCGCCTGCTCTTGTCTGAGTCTGAGACGCCCTGCCGCGTATCCATACAAACGGCAAACGACTGCGGAATGAGGCGGGGGAGGAGCGTGTCGCAGCGGTCGGATTGAGACACGCACAGCAGACACTGGTGACTGACCTCGGCGGACCATCCTCCCTCCTTGCGGGTTACAGTGTCCTGTGATCCTGGGTTGGAGGTGCAGCGCATTCTCTACATGCTGGGGCCATAACTGGGGGAGAGGATTGGCGGGACAGTGCAAACGGTGGGACCAACGACCAACACCCGCAGCCCTTGGCAGATCTCAGAGGCGGATTAGCGGTACATCCCACAGAGGGATAGACAAGCGGATTTTGCCGGGCACATCACAGAGGGATTTCAGCGCGGTCCCGCCACAATCTCCCGTGGTGCGCCTGGTGGTCGTGTCCTGTGACGGCGTTACCAAAGGTGGCTCAAGATAGCTGACAGGTGGGGTGCTTGCTCACGGGTGGAATAATCACTTTCAGCACTGCAAAGAGAAGCGGTTTCCCCACGTATATTAGTACCCACAAGTGTACCGTAGTCTTGCCGGGATACGCGATGAAGGTAATCGCAGTTGCCACACAGGTATAAGCAACGGCCCTCAAGAGGGAAGACGACAAACACGGTGTTGCGCATCTGGGATCGAGTGTGAGGGGTGCAGGAAAGCTGGAAGCCCGCGGACCCACGAGATCTTCCACAAGGATCACTGCAAGGAGTACTGCCGCAGCGGCGTTACTCAGACCTATAGAGCAAACGACGAAGCTGCAGAGTAAGCAACCCCAGGCAACACCGGTAATGGGGAAACCTGATAGACAACAGCCGAAAATCTCTTTTGAAAACAAGAAAACTTTGAAAGGCACAGACCAGGCGCCGGAAAGAGAGGGAGCAGTGATGGCGGACACTACCTCCACCATGGAAAAAATATTGTTGTCCATTCAAGCTAATGTGCAGGATATCAACGGTAAATTAGACAGTCTTACTTGTAGAATGGACGGGATGTCAAGCAAACTGGAAAAACATGATGAGAGACTGGATGAAGCCGAATCAAGAATATCAGCGGTGGAGGACGAATCGCACGCCACGACCAGCAAATGTAACGGTATGGAGCGTATTCTGGAGGTGATCAAGGCACGGGAGGAAGATTTGGAAGCCCGCTCCAGACGTAATAATATACGCATAGCTGGCCTGCCGGAGACGACCAACACGGGTAAAATGGAGACCTACATAGAGCAGCTATGCAGAGACATTTTCGGGGCTGATGCCCTGTCCCATATCTTCATAGTTGAGAGAGCACACAGATCGTTGGCACCCAAACCCAAAGTTGGAGCGACACCGAGACCAATTGTGGCGAGAATCCTCAACTACCGCGATAGGGACACCATACTACGTCTTGCGCGCGAGAAGGGCAAAATCACACACCAAGGAAACAATCTGGAGTTCTACCCAGACCACACCGTGGCGGTCCAACAGGCGAGGAAAGAATTTGCATCGGCAAAGGCTAAACTCAGGGAACTAAACGTGAAGTACTCCATGCTGTATCCAGCGAAACTCCGAGTGGCATGGAAGGAAAAGATAGTGATATTACAATCACCGAAAGCAGCGCAGGACTTCGTCAAAAAAATTGTCCAGCACAATAAACAACGAGTACGAGAGGAGCAACTTGAGGACTCGGATGTAGCGGAGTGACCCTGCACGAATACTGGCCCTGCTTTGTGGACGGGTATGCAGTTCCCTCTTCGTGCTCCGGAGGCTCCACCTACGACGCACATGCTAGTTGCAGCCTTATGATCTGATGGGGCGCGTATAGGTGCACTGGACAAGCTTTGAGAAGGGCGGGATAAACATTACATGCACCTAGATACCCTACTGCGTTCGGGCCCAGATTATGAGGTCTACGGATATGCGCATGCAAGACACCTGTGGACATTGGGTGTGAGACATTGAACCAGCGTGTGTTGAGCCTGGATGTAGAGATACAAAGACTTCACAGGAGTGAGCTTGAAGGGGGTATGAACCAGAATTGTGGTAAGAATGTTCCTCTCTCTCTTTGGGTGGCGCTATGGGGCCTGCTGCATAGCAACTGCTGGACGCTGACTTCTGTATTTAATGGCGCGTGTGCGGGTGAACCACTCGGACTATGGGGGCGACATGTAGGACATTGTCTACACGTGGGCATTCTAGCCTTCCAGGGCTCTGGTACTTTTAATTTACGGATGTACATGTGCGAACTACATGCAAAGACTGGCGAGGGTTACTGAAACTCCTTGTTAGATTCATCGCTGAAAAAATAGGGCTTGGATGTCGCACAAACACTCATTATGGTACCTAGCTGTGTGGAGTGTACGGGCTGGGCAGGTCACACGAGTACAGGCTACCTGGGAGGGTTATGAGAAGGTGGTCAACTGCTAACATGTCTAATGGGAAGTGGGCCGGGGGTTGGCGGGAGGGTGGCAATAGGACACGGATGACTTGCATGGAGATATAATGTCATTGTGAGTCGTCTGCACCCAGGCATGTGGGTGTAGAGTTGTGCCCCAGGCGGACCTCTAAAAGGGTAACACCCACCAAAGTTGTTCATTTAGAACGGTTAATTGTAGGAGTTAAATATGGGTCTATGGCTTCGGCAGAATTGGGTTGCTGGAGTGGGTGGGGGTGGTGGGCAGGGGGGGATTGTTCTTGTTTTGAGACTGACAATGAGAAGAGGGAGACTCCACAACTCTGCAAGTGGAAATCGAAGTATTGTGTTGTGACCGGTGGACTCCGGTTGGCAGGAAGGCAATTACGCTATGATATATGGCACTGGTAACGGGTCGCAATAGTAAAATGCATCTTAACCTCTTAACGTGGAATGTGAGGGGATTAACTCAACCCAAAAAGATCAGACAGGTATTCGCATATCTTAAGAGGTGGGAGGTGGATATAGCAGTGATTCAGGAAACACATATTGCACCTCACACACGTACGCTACTTGGTGACAGATGGGCGGAATCCACGTACTTGGCTAACTACTCCTCGTACTCGAGGGGTGTGATCACACTGATACGGAAGGGGGTGAACTTTGAAATCAATAAGGTGATATGTGACTCGGGTGGCAGGTATGTTATTGTGTCAGGCATGTTACGAGGTCAGAAAATAACATTGCTTAATGTATATGGTCCCAACACGGATGCCCCTGACTTTTGCCAGGAATTGTGGACGCATCTTCAGACACTGACAACCACACACATCATCTGTGGGGGGGACTGGAATGTGACATTGTTGGACGGGGTTGACCGCTCCTCAAATTCACTGGAACCACACAAACAGGCCAGGATTAAACTATTGCACATGATTTCCGACCTTTCACTGACCGACATCTGGAGGCACAGGTTCCCAGAGGCTCCGGGAGCGACTCACATTTCCGCAGCTCATAACAGTTGGTCACGCTTGGACTACTGGCTGGGCTCGGATGCCATTGCACTATGGACACAGGAAGTTAAGATCTTGCCACGAACGCTATCGGATCACAACCCGGTACGGTTAACACTGGTGATACCCAATTACACTACACCTCCCTTTCATTGGAGATTCAATTCCCGTGCACTCACGGACACGATCTATGCATCCACTATACACAAAGCGATCAAGGAATACTTCCTACTTAACGGACCTACTGTGGACGACCCGGGTCTTTTATGGGAAGCATTCAAGGCCATAATCCGGGGTATATGCATGAGCACTACGATAGGCATTTTAAAGGATATCAGACGGCAAATCACACGCTGTGAAACACGGATGAGGGAACTTGAGCAAGCTTATGACACCACATGCGACACAGCGCATCTAGGCGAGTTGCGGACTTTACACTCCGAACATCAGGCATTTGTGGAGGATGAGATCAAATATCTGGATAAAAAAATAACAGGCAGGTCGTTCGGGGAGGGTGGTAGGCCTGGCAGTAGATTGGCGGCTAAAATATGTGATGGCAAGGGACACAACCCGGTACTACGCATTAAGGCAAAGGATGGCACAATACACACACAAGCCGCGGACATCTTAGGCTGTTTTACTTCTGAATACGGGGAACTATATAAGTCGAGGCCGATAGCGTCGAGAGAGGATACATTCGCCTATCTAGAAAATGTGGCGATAGGATGGCTCTCAGATGGGCAGAGGGAAATGTTAGCTTCACCCATAACGGTTGAGGAAGTGACAGACATAATAAAATCCCTACCGAACGGGAAGGCGCCGGGCCCTGACGGGTTTACTAATGAATTCTACAAACAGTATGCTGACCTCCTTGCCCCACACATGGTGTGCATGTTTGGTGCAGCGTTCGAGAAATCAGAACTTCCACCAACATTGCGTGAGGCGGCTATCATAGCGCTCCTCAAACCTGGTAAGGACTCGGAGATTTGTGAGTCTTACAGGCCACTGTCCCTTATTAACACAGACTCAAAAATACTAGCGAAATTATTAGCGGTACGGCTGAAACCACTCATGACACGACTTGTATTGCCGGATCAATCTGGGTTCATCCCTACCCGCTCTACGGCCCACAACACTAGATCACTGTTTGCATTGTCCCACTATCTTACGCCGTCAACCAAGGCCGTGGCGGTCATGCTAGATGCCGCTAAGGCGCTTGACTCCATCGAATGGGACTATTTAATCACGGTGTTGCTCAGGATGGGATTTCCCAAGCGGTTCGTACAATGGGTTACACTCATTTACACTAATCCAAGTGCGAGGGTGCGAATTAACGGGTACATCTCGGAAGCATTTAGTATCAAGCGCGGCACTAGGCAGGGATGCCCACTCTCCCCATTGCTGTTTGCGCTGGCACTGGAACCCCTAGCTTGTGTAATACGACAGAATTACAAGGCCTCAGCCTTACAGTTCCCGTCCAGACCGTTGCATATATCACTCTATGCGGACGACATGCTTCTGTATATACGCGACCCTGACACTCATTTGAACCCAATAATGCGAGAGTATATAAAATTTGGAGGCCACTCGGGGTTGACTATAAATTGGTCCAAGTCCTCCATAATACCTTTAACGGAAACAACAACCTCGCAAGCAACAGACTACCCTTTGGAATGGCAGTCGGACCCGATACGGTATCTAGGGGTGTTATACCACAGAGATCCAGAGGTAGTGATTAGATCAAATTATGGTACGGTTATATCCAAGCTGGAAGATAAAGTGACCCGCTGGGTACAACTGCCTTTGTCATTAGCAGATAGAATAGCGATCGTTAAGATGAATATCCTGCCTAAACTACTGTACCTCTTCAATAATATCCCTATTGAACCACCAGCTGCAGTCTTCCGCAGCATTAAATCCCTGGTTTTGCGATTGATATGGGCGGGAAAACAAGCACGAGTACCTTTACAAACACTCACACTGCCATATCACAGAGGGGGCTTCGGGGTGCCGGACTTTCTGCTGTATTATCTATGCGCGCAGGCACAGTACGCAGCGTACTGGTTCCACGAAATACCATATTTAACGCACACAGCCATTGAGGAGGGAGATGCTGCACCCATACCACTAGCGTCAATGCTCTCACACACTCGCCAGCCTCTACATAATCAGGACATCAATACAATTGACACCACTGTTAAAGCTTGGAGGAAATTGGCCAGAGTAGCACACAAAGAGCCATTATATGCGCCAGCAATGCCTCTCCCGCACCACCAGGCGCTCTCCGTCACAGGGGAGAAAGTGGGGATGTCGCTACTGCAACAAGTAGGCATTGAAAAAATGGGGGACATGTTCCAGGAGGGCAAGTTTCTAACTGCAGCGGACTTGCAGTATATTAAAAATAAAACTCCGCTGTTCCTATTTACCCACTACCGACTGCAACGCGCTGTGCAGGCCTTTTACCCGACGTTTCCGTTGGAGCCGGAAAGCCTGCAATCACTACAAATGGTCATCACCTCACCGGACACCTCACATCTGGTGTCTAGACTGTATGCGGCAGCACAAGCCGAGATACCAGTAGCTGGGACCAGGGCTAAGGAGAGATGGGATGAGGCGATGGAGACTTCGCTCACGGAAGAGGAGTGGCAACAAACATGTGCACTTACACAGATCCTCACACCTAACGGTAATTTACGTATTATCCACTACAAGTTTATACACCAAGCATACTACACACCGGAGCGTATGTATAAATTTGGACTGCAAGATAATGACAGGTGTAAGAGATGTAACGCGGGGGGAGCAGGGTTCATACATCTGGCCTGGTGCTGCACAGCTGTACAGTCTTACTGGCAGGAGATCACTACCGAACTATCTGCCATGTTGCAGGTTGAGATAGAATGTACACTTAAGGTTTGCTTATTGGGAGTGGTCCCACACCTTAGGGCTACAAAACGTAAATTTTGTGCGATAGCGCTGCTGCTGGCCAAGAGGCAGATTGCACAATGCTGGCACAGCAGGCAGACGCCCAAAACAAGTAGATGGCTCCTGGATATGTCAAGTTGCAGGGATAAACTACACACCTACGAGGAGGAGTTGCCTGCCAGGGCTCGGCCCAAAGATTTCTGGTACTATCTCACAGACTATTTACTGTCACGGGACACAGGAGAAGAGGGATCGCCATGAGTTGGCATCAAGGGTAGACACTGGTATAGGAGTGGGTCCCGGGAAGTCCGACCCATCGACACCTAAATGCATACTTTTATTACATACGCAATACTGAAGAAGTCTCAATTTGGTTATGTTGTTACTGTGGTAAGTTTCTAGATCCACAACTGTCATGTTGCTGTTTTCTTTCGAAAATTTCAGACCTTAATAATGACGAAATTGTATAAATGTACGATATACAAGAAGCAGGGAATGTATGTATGATACTTCAAATAACGTGATTATGATGATTTAGCAGCCGGCCTCAGGGTTGTAGGCACGTTGCTGTGTATAACTGACATCGTACAATAAAGGTCTTTGTAAAAAAAAAAAAAAAAAAAAAAAAAAAAAAAAAATATTTTGGTCTTGCCCTCATCCGTGACTCTGAGGTGAGCAAGGTAGAGCATTCCGTATGGAACATTTTGAGCCTGCAGCTTTTTTTCACTTCCAGACACTTCTTTCTCGCTTCTTGAACTTGGGCGTGATGTCCAGATAGATAGATATTTCCATACCGCCCTGTCTCAAATTTCCCAGTTCTCGTGCCTTGCGTAAGACTGCATCGCGATCTCTGTAGTTTAGTACCTTCGCAATGATAGGCCGTGGCCTGGCGCCCTGGCGGAGGTGGTGCCAAGGATCTGAAATTATGAAAACATCTGAAAATGTCTCTCTTCCCATGAGGTCTGCCAGCAAGTTCTCTAAATATCATTCCATATTCCCTGTGTTTGTCAATTCTGCAATTCCCATTATCCTCAGGTTATTGCGCTTTGAGAACGCTTTCAATTCTTCAGTCTTTGCTTGGAAGGCTGAGAAGGTTTTTTCCATTTTTCCTTGAGTAACTCCCATCTGTTGCTGTGCATCTTCTGCTTCCGCTATCCTTCGCTCCGTCATATCTATTCTTTCAGAATGTTTATCTAGGTGTTCCGACATGCGATCTACTATGTATGTCAATGCATCTATTTTACCATCTATGGTCGACAGCGTGGTCTGTATGGATGTTAAGATGTGTGTGAGATCCCCACTTAGCTCTGTAGTTGTGGTAGGTGTGGCCACGCCTGTAATATCTTTGTCCTCCGAGCGTGTCCCCGTTGTTTTTTTTTGTTGAAAATGGAGCTTGGGTTACGTTTTATCCGTTTTCTCCATTGTGTAGTCAAAAGTCAGTGATGCTTTGTCACAGATGTACACTCAGATAGACTGGAGTACACTGTTGTATTTTGGAGTGCTGTAGGGTGAGGTATTGTATGGATTGTAGGGTAGAGTAGAGGGACATAGAGTGTCATTAAGTAGAGTAGAGAGTCGTGGGGTGAAGTTGGGAAGAGTGGAGTGGTCTACATTGGAGTAGCGTAGCAAGAAGTGGTGTAGAGTGAAGTGGGGTACGTTGGAATAGCTTACAGTGGAGTGGAGTGGAGAGGCGTGTCGCAGAGTGTTTGAAAGTATCCTACAGTGGAATGGCATAGAGTGGAGTAGTATGTTGTAAAGTATATTGGCATGGAGTATGGTGTCATAGAGTGTGGTAGAGTGTAAGATAAGTGGTGTAGAGTCAAATCACATAGAGTGATGGAGTGTGGAATGGCATGCAGTGGCCAGTGGAGTAGAGTGGAGTGGCATAAAGTTGAGTAAAGTGCAGCAGAGCGGACTTGTATGGAGTAGAATAGAGTGTTTTAGAGTGGATCGGCATAGAGTGGATTGATGACCAGTGGCATAGAGTGGGGTCGAGTGAAGTGCCATAGCATAGAGTTGAGTAAAGTAACATAGAGTGGAATGGCATGTCATACAGTACTGTGCATGGAGTATAGTAGAGTGGAGTGGCGTAGCATACACTGGATTAAAGTGTAATTGAGTGGAGTGATATGTCATACAGTGGAGCTGCATGGTGTATTGTAGAGTGTAGGAAACTGTCACAGAGTGAAGTAGAGTAGAGTGACATAGAGGGGAGTACAGTGTTGTAGAGAGGAGTGAGTTAGACTTCAGTAAACTATGATAGAATGTGGGACAGTGGAGTGGCATAGAGTGCTTTGGAGTTGAGTGGCATGCAGTGCTGTTAAGTGAAGTGGCGTATAGTGGAGTGGATTAGAGTGTTGCAGCATAGAGTGGAGTGGCATACAGTAGAATCGCAAGTAGTGGAGTGGCATAGAGTAGAATGTTGTACAGTGGAACAGCATGAAGTGTAGTAGCATAGAGTGGAATGGCTTACACTGGAGTGCCTTACACTGGAGTTGGCCTAATGACTAGGGCGGTCGACCTTAAATCTGGGGACTGAGTTCGAGTCTCAGCAATGACGCTGAACATCCTGTGATTCTGGGCAAATCACTTAATCTCCCCGTGCCTAACAAAAACAAAAACAACAAAAAATTACTGTGTCGCCATGTAATGCAACTGGTGCTATGTAAAGTGTTCTGATACCCGATTGGGGTCAAGTTCGCGCTATATAAAACTCTGTAAATTATTATTTATTAAAATAGAATGGGTTGGCATAGAGTTTAACAGCGTACAGTGAAGTGGTGTGGAGCACAGTGGCGTAGAGTGGAGTGGGGTAGAGTGGAGTGGCGCACAGTGGATGAGCATAGCGTGGAGTGGCACATAGTGGAGTAAAGCAGAGTGGAGTGATGTAGAGTGTAATAGCCTAGAGTGGACTGGCATCTAGTTGAGTGTCATAGAGTGGAGTGGCGTAGAGTGGAGTGTGCTACTTGAAACAGACATTGCGTGAAAGTGGGTAAACCGATGTAGAGATAATGTATCAGGAATTTAGGTTATGAGGTAAAAAAAATGTAGTACGTATAAATAATGAAAGCAGTGTTAAAGTTCTCAGAGTGTAAATAGTTATATTTTGTGTCACAGTATACTGCAGTAACATCGTGCATACTGCGGTTCATGCAGATGAGAAGGCAGTATCTGATTAGTTAATGGCTGTATTTACAAAATAGATATGGCAAAAAGTTGGTTTCACAAAGTGTAATAAGTTTACAGCATGCAAGATCAGCAAAAACATGAAAGCTATCACTGATTACTTTAATCAAATAATAGACATCAAATGAAATATAACTTGTGATCCACAATATGTAATAAATACATTTAAGACTGTGGATGAGGCCTAAAGTATATTGGCAGCAAAACTTGCTCCAAAAAGAAAACATCTCTGCTATTTCCAACTCTATCTGAAACATCAAGATAGGGAGAGGAGTACAATGAGATACTATATAATAGAAATATTACAGAAAAGTGAAAAAAGTGGAGGTAGAACACGTAAACTTTGTCGAATGGAATCTAATATATCACGAGCGCTGGACGCTACTCTCTTTTTTTAAAAACCCCTCCCAACCCGCCCTGCTGACTCCGCCCACCCTGGTCATCAGCCTATTTAGGCTCCGCCCCTTTTTCGCCACTAAACTCGAGCAGTCCTGTGGCAGAGGACTTGCTCGCGGGTGGCAATTGACTCCTAATTTTAAAATACCTTCTTTACTTCTTCGCTGACTACAAGCAGCCCAGCCCAGCCTCGCCGTCCCGCTGATTACGAGCGCTGGACGCTACTCTCTTTTTTTAAAAACCCCTCCCAACCCGCCCTGCTGACTCCGCCCACCCTGGTCATCAGCCTATTTAAACGTCCCCCCATGCGTCAGCGCAGCGGACGAGCGCAGCGGGCGCGTTGGTGGCGCGCCGGAGTAGCACCAGAGTTAAGCCCGTCTGCGCCCGTCCGCGGCCGGCCGGGGCCAGGGGCTACCACCCCTGGTCCTATCATCCGATACTCTTCAGCTGACCTCACCCTCCTACAAGGTCATCGGCCCCTCGACCCTCTCACTATCCAACGGATTACTAACATGGGCTGTTATTCTCCTTGCAGGGCCTGTCCTCAAGGCTGTCCCCTTATTATTGCTTCCCCGCCAGCTTCTTACTCACCGCTCACTCCTGACATCCGCTTCCCTCCTCTGTCTATCTTTTTATTAAACACAAGGTCCGCCATCAGACATCATCAGGAATTATTCATACTTCTAGACACGGATAAACCTGATCTTTTATTCTTAACTGAGACTTGGTTCTGTGAGTCTTCTCTTCCGTCTCTTCTGGCCGCCCTCCCTTCGACCTATTATTCTATCCAGGCTGACCGCCCAGCTGGGAAAACGGGTAAAATAGTTATATTTTGTGTCACAGTATACTGCAGTAACATCGTGCATACTGCGGCGTTGCTCTAATTGCCCGCACTGATTTTCAGTTTCAGACTCTTCCCTCACCCCCCTTGGGAGGTATCGACCACCTCGTGGTTCGCTCCTCCTCTTTTTCCCCTCACCTAGCCGTTGTGCTGGTCTATCGTCCACCCCAACCCACCCCGTCTTTTCTCCCCGCTTTTCAAGATTTACTTGGCACTCTGGCTGTCAATTATGCTTCAGTGTTGGTCCTTGGGGATTTCAACTATTGGCCTTCGGACCCTAAGGAATGTGCCCCATCCAAGGAATTTTCTGAAATTCTTCTGTCACTTAACTTTACCTCCCTAGTCCACACTCCTACCCATATTCACGGCCACATCTTAGACCAAGTTTGGTCTCTCAACTGCCCCCTGTCCTCACTCACAGTCTCTCCTTGCACTTGGTCAGATCACTTTTTAATCTCCTTCTCTCTTAATCTTCGTCCGACCAAGATACCTGCCCATGCCAAAAACTCTTGGGCTCGCAACTGGGGCAAGGCCAACCTGCCGGACCTAACCTCCTCACTTCTGGCCTCCTCCCCTTCTCTGTCGGGCTTGGCGTCTGCAGCTCAAGCTAAGGCCATTGATTCCTGGCTTAAGAACGGAAGCGACAGCTTGGCTCCCCTTCGGCGCACCTCGATCAGGCGCCCTAAAGATGCCAATCGGTGGTTTAGCAAAGAACTGAAAGAGCAGAAATTAACGGTCCGACAAGCAGAACGTAGATGGAGACTGGACTACTGTCCCACCTCCAAGTCCCGCTACGTCCTTCTCTTAGGGACTTATAAAAAAAACATTATAGAGACCAAGAAAGCTTACTTCTCAGCCAAAATCCTGGCGGCAGAGAATCAACCCAAGGAGATCTTTTCCATCACCCATGACCTGGCCTTCTCTGATAGGACCTCATTGAAGCCTCTCCCCTCTCAGCACCTTTGCGATTCATTGAATTCATACTTCGTGGAAAAAATCGCGACAATCCAAACTAACATCCCCCCCCCTTCCCCCCTCTTCGTAGACCCCCAGTTACCCCCGGTTCTAGCTTCTCTCAGTTCTTTTCCGCTCCTTACTGAGGAAATCTTCCTCTCCCTTCTCCCCAAAATCAAATCTGGCTCCCCAGCAGATATCTGCCCTGCACATATCTTACGGCAGATCTATTCTGTCTGCACTCTGCCTCCTCTTAGGTTCCTCAACGATTCCTTGGCCCGGGGTGTAGTGACTCCGTCACTGAAAGCTGCCTCTATCGTTCCCATTTTTAAAAAACCAGGAGCCGACCCCTCTGCCTTGGCCAACTATCGCCCCATTTCCCTGTTACCCTTCTTAGGCAAGGTGCTGGAGCGTCACGTCACTTCTGCGCTCAGCTCCTTTGTCGAGGAAAATGGGGTGTTGGCCCCTTGCCAGGCTGGGTTTCGACCTAGGCACTCGACAGAGTCAGTGGTGGTGTCTGTGTCGGACACCCTTAGAGAAGGTATGGACATAGGTCAACCTCAGGCGCTGGTCCTCCTTGATTTGTCCGCCGCTTTTGACACGGTGGACCATTCCATCTTACTCTCCCGTGTCAGGGCGGCGGGCATTGGAGGCTCGGCCCTCATCTGGCTCTCGTCCTTCCTGAGGGACCGGACCCAGGCGGTTCGTCTTGGGGAGTTTTCAGCTACCCCCTGTCAGGTCCAGTGCGGGGTGCCCCAGGGTTCTTCTCTGTCCCCTTTATTATTTAATCTCTACATCTCTCCGCTCATCTTTGCACTTCAGCAGCTGGAGGTCACGGTATACAACTATGCCGATGACCTCCAGCTCATTTTCAATCTGTCCTCTTCACCTGATTCTATCTCTAATTTTCAATCAATTCTATTTTTTATCAGGGACTGGATGAACTTCAACCACCTGAAGCTCAATCCCGATAAGACGGAACTTGTGCTTACGGGTGGTTGCTCCAGTCCCTGGAACTCCCTATTTTGGCCCCCTTCCTTTGGCTCTCCTCCCACCCCAGTCTCCTCTGTTAAAACCTTAGGTATCAAGCTCAACGACAAACTCACCATTCACTCCCAGATAGGCTTGGTGGTTTCTTCCTGTTTTCTCACTCTCCGCACTATTCGTTCTATTTCTCGCTTTTTTTCTTTTCCTGCACTCAAACTGATTATGTCCGCACTGGTCCTGTCCCGCCTGGATTATGGGAACGCCCTGTACAACGGTATCCCCCAGTACTGCATGCGCAAGCTACAACTGGTCCAGAACCAGGCGGCTCGCCTTGCCTTTGGTCTCCCTAAATTTCACCACACCTCTCCCCTACTGAAGACCCTCCACTGGCTCCCTGTCCGGGAACGCGCCTTGTTCAAACTAGGCTGTATGGCTTTTCAGGCCAGATCCGGCCTTGCCCCCTTCTTCATATCTTCAGCCATCAAAACATACGTTCCCAGCAGAGACCTCCGTTCCTCCGCCCAACATCTCTTAGTTGCCCCTCGTTATAGGAAAAAAAAACTGGGCGGCTCTAAATTTTCCACCCTTGCCCCGGCGTTTTGGAACTCCCTTCCCCTCCACCTCAGATCCCTCACTCAGTACTCTACCTTTCGCAAATCCCTTAAAACTTTTTTGTTCACCCAGGCCTTTCTGTCTTAAAATCCTCTTTCCCCCTGCCTCAGTTTGACGCCCGAGCTGTTGATTCCGACACTTAGGCTGTTTTTTGCCACTTTAGCGCCAAGAAACCGTTTAGGTGTATGTTGCGCTTTACAAATATTTTAAACTTATAAGGCTGAGAACCAAGGGGCATATTAGCAACAACTTGCAAAAACTATCGAAACCACGCTTAGCGTGATTTTTGTTATTGCCTCCTATCACTGGATTTTATTGCTGAGATAACGCCGTATTACCAACGTTTATCTCCACGGCGATGAAAAATCAAGCGATAGCGGCAAATCCCATGTTTAACGCAAGATTTCCAGTGATAAAAATCCTATTGCAAAGGAAAATCTCGCTAATAGGCAGGTGGGGACTTAGCCAAAGAGTCCACCTCCCATCGACTATTATGGCTAAGTCAGGTTTTTACCAGGTGTAAAATCCTGGCGCTAATCGAGGTTAGCGCCCTTTTTTAACGCGTCGCGGGTTTGCTAATAGGCGGTAGCTGTGTAAGTGAATGCTTTCAGTCGCTACCAGTTTGGGTACGCTCACTTTGCATGTCATTAGCGAAAGTGTAAAACGGGCCCCAAACCGGTAGCTATGGCTTGGAAGCTGTCGCTAACTGCTGTTAGCGACAGCTTGGTAATTGGGTGATAAAAAAATCGCCGCTTTATCGGTAAAAAGTGCAGCTAAAGCGGCGATAACGCCCTTGCTAATATGCCCCCATGTTTCTTTTTGGAAAGAAACAATGACAGAGAACTACATATCAATTGTTTGGCCAACAAACTTTGGAGTTTGAGCTCACACTTATATTAATTGCCAACAATTAAATGGATATTTCATTCACAACTCACTAACCACTAAGAGTCAAATTCAAAATAATCCAAAAAAAGTATGTGTGTGAATATCCTTCAAATAAGCAATCATATGGAATAATAAAATCTTCAAATTGAGGAAAATGTGCCTTGCTATAAAGGGTCTTTATATATTTAAATGGAAAATCAATATGTGATCAAGCAATCACTGAGGTTAGAATTAGAATATAGTGACAGCCGTCCCTGCAAGGAGCCTTTAGAACAATACAATTATATTGAGAAATCGAGTTGATGCAGTATATGGCAGTGCTCATTAGTTTAAACAAGTGTACCTGCTAACTGGACCGTGTGGTGTTGTCAAAACAATATCTCAACATTTGTGAAAGGAAACTGTTAAAAAACATGGAAATCGATCAAATCTGATGTGACTTGTAAAAAGATGTACATTTGTAAAAAAAAAAAAAAACTTTTTTAAAACTAAGTTTCCTAGAACTCTTCATTATAAGCAGGGTGGGCATGTATATACTATGAAAAGAGACGATGGACTTACTGACCCTGACAAAGACCTGGAGGTCGAAAAGCATTGGTTTGTTTGTTGGAAGCCCTAATTAAAGCAATCTAATTATATTAAGGCGCTTATTTACACGCCCATTGCACCACTTTTGTGTCATTTTTAACAGGGTGGCGCAAGGGGGCTTGTAAATAAGCCCATAAGTTCCTTGAGTTCAGCGCCTTTCTGTTTGCATTAACATATAGATAAATAGATAGATATATAGATATATAGATAGATAGATAGATAGATAGATAGATAGATAGATAGATAGATAGATAGATAGATAGATAGATAGATAGATAGATAGATGAATCATTTGTACAGCACACAGCTCCTTGAAAATCTATGCAGCACTAAATAGCACAGAACTATAATTTAATGCAAACTTTATTAGAACAAGTCGGACAGATGTGAATAGTGTCTACATTATAGGGGCCATAAACAAGAAAGTATCCACCCAACCTGAGACGCAACACAACCTCAGAACGTGCAACAGAAACTGGTTAGATGATCTCAAAGGTGTTATGGGGAAATTCTTTCCCTCACGTACTTGGTATGCCTATTGTGGTAGGCTCGAAACCAGGGGCTGCTCCTCCGCTAAGGCAGAGGTGCGTCTCCCCACTGTTCTTTCAGCAGGAAAAATAAAATGATAATAACATAGTTACTATCATTTTATTTATCGCAGGTACGGGGTTGGGATAGGGCGGGGCGGGGCGGGTCTGGAGGCACAAGGGGAGGAGTGGTTTGTGCACACTAAGTTCACATGACTGCTTGGCTGGTTGTTTGGGACTGCCCAAACAGTCATGCACACTTAGCATGTTTCCTACCAGGCTACATTACACAGCCTACTGGGGAACATGCAAAGGCCCCCCATCACAATCTGAGGCACCTATCCACAGTGTTCAAACCAATCACAACACTGCATTGCAGCGTTGTGATTGGCTTAGGGGAGCCATTCGCAACACTACATTGCAGATTTGTGCTGGCTATGGGGAGCCCGAGTGCTTCCTGGTTCCTGGTTCCTGGACTCGGTAGAAGTGTGGAGAGACGGCCGGCAGAAGAGGTTAGTAGTATTTTTTTTTATTATGTCCCTCCTGATTAGCACCCCTTCACCACCCCTACACCCTCATTCCTTGCCAGCCGAAACATCAGCAGCAAACATTTAAACCAAATATTAATATCTTTTATATATAAAGAATATGAATAGCTGAATGCATTTTTCTCAATTATCATCAACCTTTAAAATGGCACTGCCTGGCAGTTAGGGGATGCAAAGCCATGCCTTCCCTGGACCGGAAACAAGCTTCCACCACCCCCTTTTGTACCGCTTTTGGCCGCCATAAGTGTGGCAGGGTATGCTCAGACGTGAGTCTTTTGCTCACTTTGCCACTGGATTCAAGCAAGCCGGGCTGAAGACGGCTGGAATGCCAGAAACCGGTCCTCGGAAGCTTGTTTCCGGTCCAGGGAAGACATGGCTTGGCAGTTCGGGCTGGACTGTTCCCATGAGGCACAGGGTCAGACTGATTTGCATATAGCCATGTCTGAACTGGGGTGGCAGAGTGGGCTAAAGAACGGTGATGGATTAAACCCAGATCTTTTGACTGGGTGTGAGTGTTTGATTGATTCAGATGCTCCGTCCATCACCACCCCCTTTTGTACCACCATTACGGAGGGGGGCAGGAGATGCGGTACCTGCAGGAGCACCAGTCGGGGAGGAAACAGCAGCGGTGGGCGGTGGTAAGTTATATTCATAACTTATTGGCATTACTAGCTGGAAGGGGAACACTTCACTCACTGTACTGTGAGACTTATTAAGTAAGTATGAACTTGAAGTTGTACTGAACAATATACAATGGTTGAAGAAGACACCCTTTACTTAGCATTATCAATGCATTACCAGCGTGAGTTGAGTAAACAAAGGCCTCTTCTATCAGACTACAACTCAGCTGTGAAAGTTATGGAGAAGACTAAAAGTCAGATCAGATGGCCTTGATGGATGTGTTGAACAAAAAGGGAAAGAACTAGGGTGGAAGGAGGAAGGATGAAAGAGATGTAATACGACTAGCAGAGAAGGATTCTTTGGAAGGAGCATGCAGGTGGCTGATAGGAATCAGATGCATGGGTTGTTGAAGGATGGGTGGAAGGTGAAAGAAGATGCCTGCCTGGGTGGGCGACACAATATGGGTGTATAGTGGATAGCAAGAATCATCATCGGTGTTTGTGTCAAACCCAAAGCCAAGGCAAGGAAGGAAGGAGTGGACGCATGGGTGGTTGTTGGTGAAAGTGAAACCAGCTAAGGTTTGTTAAGCGATACCTAATAGCAAAAGAATGATAGACATTTACTTTTAATGGATGGATGCCCCCTGGATGTATTCATCATAGGTGGAGACTGTCACTGGATGCAGACGAGTCTTACTTTGAAGATAATGTAAAAGAAACTGCGCCAGAGTAGCAAAGCAGAGGGTCATCATATATTATATAAAAGAAGGATTTCATTTCAGAATACAGTTGATGACTCAGTCGTTTACAAGCACATCATATATATTATCAAGCGCCTTCCTCTGAATCCAAGGACCTCTTCCTACCTATGTTAATTTTGTTCTCGATTTTTATTTATATGTTTACTTACCAGTAATTGTCCACAATCCATAGTTTGCTCCCCCCCACCCTGCCCCTCTCCACATCACTGCCCGCCAGAACTCCCACCTCTGACCACTACTGGACTGATATGTCGTTCCATATAAGTAATGATCATTGGATCAGAAGTATATTATATTATTATTAATCTGCCTTTTTGTAGTCGCCAGGGCACAGTGAAAGTGAAATTGAGCAATTGCCCTTCATGTAACAGAGAGAGTATGGCCAGTGCCACCCGTAATCGAAAAATATACGAGCTTTCCCACCTGAAGCTTAGTAAATAAAAGTAACAGGCATCTGCGTATTGACTTGTATGTTGGTCTTGGACGCAAGCGTAGCTGACTGAGCTGGCTTGCCGGCTACAGCCTACAACAAGGTTATGTAATGTATGTAAACTAGAGATAAGAAAAAGACTGGTGTTCTTCTGTGTACTAGAGTCTATCCATAGTACTAGGGCAAGTATAATGCCGGAGAAAAACCTCCAACAAATTGTAGAGGCCGGGGAAGCAGGAGGATAGATACGTAAAGTTACCACAAATGTTATGTACTGTGCTTGCTAGTGCTACTGTGCCACTATGTGTTGAATTCATTTTGTGTTACTGTTTTGCTAAGAATTTTGGTTACAATTCTGTTTCTTTCTTAATAGATCCTCCTTCCCAAAAACCAACACGGAAGGAGTTGGTAGACAGGGCCCAGCAACAGAAACTGCAGGCCATCGTTGAGGAATACCACCGGCTGGTGACTCAGGCCGAGGAGGAGGAGGTGGAGGCGGTGGCAGCAGCTGCTGCCTCTTCCAATGCCTCGGGTCCCAGCCAGGCTCTGCCTGCAGGAGTACAGCGCTGCGGTCAGACAGCCGCCCACCGCCTCCATTTCTCAACATCTGCTGCCCCCCCACATGGATGCAAATGTGGGTGCCGTGCATTTCGCCAGCAACTTCTCCTCCGGATGGCACAGCTGGAGGACCAATTACAGGGGCGCGTCAAAATCCTGGTGGACAAACACCTTAAAGCACGCCGATTATAGATGGACTCTGTTGATTTGCCCCTTTTTAGTACTTTTGTTGGCGGGTGGGAATTGGGTGTTGGGGTTTCTTATTTTTTGGACATTCGTTGGACTTGGACATTGGTTGGGGTTAGGGAGAGGGGTGGGTGAGGTGTGGGATAGACTATTTTTTTATGAAAATAAATGTTATTTATTTATACTTACACATACGATGTTAATGTTTTGTGGTGGGGTTACTGTTTCATGAATTAATGTATGTCACAAGGTTTACTTGCAGATGCAGGGCAGCAGCCAGTGTTTGATTTAAATTATCTGCCAATTTTGTAACATGCAAACAGATAGATGCAGTACTCCTCACTGAGTTATATTTGTCCTACTAGTAATACCAGTACTACCAGTCGCTCCTCCTACTCCATTATACCGCCCAGCAAAATTATCTTACCTGTGATTGATGAGGATTAAGTTCGGCACAGCAATGGCTGCATGATTTCCCAAGAGAATGGAGAAGTTCAAAGAGAAAGGTGTCAGCCTCAGAAGAACCAAAATGAGGTCCTTGGGGAGAAAAAGTCATTCAAGCATGAAGCACAACACCCGGGGCAGGGGAAATCACCAGCAGAGTAAAGAAACGCCTTCTCTCAGTGAGGTCCCGACAGGATTTGCTAAACTATTCTAAAGAACACATAAAATGATACACAATAGAAGGTTCTGGAAGCTTCTTCCCACCAATTCAATCTGGATGGTCCAATCCGAAAACAAGTTTCTCTGGAGCAGGTAGACTTCCCAGCTTCCCAGGTTGAGACAATGAGGTACACAGATGTAAAGCCTTGAGGTTAGCATCAGTTCGGTCAGCTTGGTATAGGAGGCTCTCTCCCATTCCTATGCACTACATACCCATGGCCAAATTCCAATTAGACAAGTTAATCTTATCAATTCTCTACAATAACCAACACCTAACTATCGAGTCCTTCCTGAGACTGCACCTTCAGAGGAGAGAAAACACATGACATTTGCAATGCTGTTATTTATGAAATGGTTCAAGTGGCTGAGGCCTAAACACAAGACATGTCAACCGTAGGAAAACAAAAGAGATGGCAACATATGAGTTCAGTTTGCATGACTGAATGCAATCATTTTAATTGGGTTATATGTGTGGCTCTCATTAAGGTAAATATAGCCACCTACTGTTATTCAATTAATACAGTGCACAAGGATTATATGATTATCGTATAATGACATATATTATGTATATGGGAATGAAGTACTAAATTGTACAGCACCAATCCGGTCGTCTAATGGCTAGGATAGCCATCACACAAAACAAATCAACCTCCTGAAACCATTTCAAGATTTTATAATCTTAGAATATCTTATGTCTAAACTTTTTCAGCTCTTTCATCTCATTGTAAGCCTCACAATATTTTTCCTCCATCTGAATTTCATTCCTTTTCCTTATTATGCTGTTGACCTTAACTACCATTTTCTGCGTTCTCAGATATGTAAATCCCTTTGCCATATCAAATAAGCAAATTAAGAAAATCCTAACAATCAATATAGGCCTAAATATAGCAGCTAGAAGTACACTATCAATATTGCAGAGGAAAAATACCTGTAGCGGAAAATCCATTTACAACTGCTTCCCGAGCACCTGTTGCTTCCAGTTCCTTCAACTGAGTTTCCGTGCCTGTGAAATTCTTCCCTCTTTTGCCAGTACGATATTGAATGAAAGCCTGTTCTGGAGAAACAAAGACTCAATATCTATCAGCTCACTATCAATAGCCAGAAAACCATCTGTACTAGTGGCGAGTTTGCCTACTAGTTCATAAAGATTTCTAATCTTTAAATCATTTAGAACATTACCTACTGAAGGAAGCACAGCACCACACATATCTCCTACAATTTGTGAAGCACAGCTACTACGCTTAGTTCTAGCAGGATATCTGACCTCTTGCACATTTCATTGGTCTACATGATAAATCTTATGGAAAACTAAGTTAAATAACAAGTACCTGCTCAATAAGCAGGCAATTTAAAATAAGCTTGCTGTCCACACTCATAATAAACTCCAGGAATAATAGATTTGTTTTTCCTGTAATTGCTTGATCTATACCTAGAACATCCAACGTGTGATTATAATAACTTATCCCATAAACTGGTTGTGAACCTCATCGTACCTTCTGTATGTAAACAGTTTTCTTCGCTGTTGGCAGTCGAGGTTCAATTTGGGGTAGACTCCCAATTTCCAATACTTCTCATCCTTTTTCTTCCATACATCCTTCATAATATCCATTCCTCTCAGTGTTCTATGATATATTATTGCTCACCAGTCTTCCAAATCATCAATAAACATCTTCTTGATAGGGCTCATTATACAAGTCAGTTTATTTTTATGAGCTTGGGAACCAACTACCAATGAGCTTCAGGGTCTTGAAGGGAGCCGATACCACAAAAGAGCACAGCTCACCTGCACAGGCAGGAGGACAACTCCTATGAGTAAGACTGCAATCACCCACCGTGTGAGCTCTGCCTAACACCACAGGCCCTGATCCCCAGAGACTACTCTGTCATCACCTCCCTCCACCTCATTTCTTCCTGTCTGGGAGTACTGCTTTAAAAGCAATTTCCAGCAAGTCCTAGCGAAGGCTGCATCCAATCAGCAACATGTACCACCTCCAGGGGGGCAGAATTGGTTTCAGTTCTGGAACCGGCCAAACCACTCAATCGGCTATGCTGCAAATCTGCTGCCACCCTTTAGTGAGGTGAGAGGCACTGCCATGGCTGTACTACAGTGGCAGATATGGGTAGCAGGACTGACCAATTATTGTTATTTCAACACCACCATGGAAACTGACTGAGAAATGAAATAATCCCTACTTCTTCACTGAGCCAGGGAGAAAATCGTCAAGCTCTTCCAGAACCTTCCCAACACGAGGGTGACACAGACTATGATGGTACAATCTCAGCTTTAAATGCATATTTTGATACACAAAAGAACCCAAACTTTGAGAGATTCAAACTACAAGCCCACTAAGTTAAGAAGAGTCCATTGATGTGTTGTATGCCAGGCTCAGAGAACTCGCAAGCACCTTCCCAAAAGACGATCCACAGAACGAAGTGAAGGCTGCCGGTTGGTAGCCCTCCAATGCCACATCTTATGCAGGGCCGGAATGCAAGTGGACAAAATCCTCAACCTTGCCCGCTCCCGCAAACTAACAAATGAACCGATGGAAATGGCATTCATTAAGCTATCGAGGAAGCCAGAGGTCAAACACAAACAAATCAAGGTAGAGTCAGCCACTGCCATTTCGCGACATGCATCACACGACCATCTCCGACAAACAAGGGAAGAACATGTACAGCTACTGTGAATTACAAGCACATTCTTGCAAGACTGCCTATCAAGAGGAGAAACCTGATTCATCTGCCAAAGACCCAATGGTTTTGCGCAGGTTGGCAGGGACCCATGCGGTTTAGGGGGCGATAGAGCTGTGAGACGCCAAGGGTTTCCACATAATTGGGTAGTCTGATGGCATCGCTTCGCCCTGGGGAGTGACATCACCAGTAGAAGGAAGCAACCAACAAGATGGAGACAAAGACATGGTATTTCTTACCACCTGCTCACTAGCCAAACCTGCCGTGCTAGACCAACATGCTGCATTACGATTGGGGCACACTTGTAGTATCCCTCATTGATACTGACTCATCAGTAAACATGATTACTGTACAGTAACATGATTACTGGACTCCTCAAACCCCTCCCCAGGCTACTTCCCAGAAATGCCAAAGTCTTGGTTGCCTCTGTGGGCCACCACCTCCACACCAACACAGCCATAATACCTGTTAACCAGCATCACAGCCAAGTCTGGTTTCCCCTTGGCCAGGCAATTGAGGCTGAGTTGTAAAGTCAGAGGAGGCAGGTCATAGACAAAAGTCTCTGGCCCCCCATGAGTCTTGCCGATGTTATGAACCCCAATGGACCCCAATATAGGCCTAGGTAGTTACACAACCTTTTACCTACATCTGTTCTATCATTATTCTACATAACGGGTCTGGGGCTGATCTTTTACGTATTTAGGTGCTACATGACTGTTGTGTGGTTTTCCTGAAAACTAGCCTCATGTATTATGCATGAGGATTCTCAGTATCACAGCAGGATTACCATCCTCTGCATAATAACTCTGTATAAGGGTCACCTCTATCGTCATCCTTGCCCGTTGTGCCAATAGTACACTTCTAGATAGAATTCCTGATTGTACCTTCTGGGTATGTAAGCACTACATCTTTGCTGAGCTAAACAGAGGAGAAAAAGACTTCCATGCTGATGCAAGACACTGAGGTTCCTGCACTCAGATCCTCCAGCACACAGTGGTTCGACATCTCTCTTTGGGTGTCCATCTCGAGACCAAGACGGGGTCCTTCACTCTCCTATATCAGGTAATGGGTTTGGCTCTATCCTAAGCGGATTCTTGGCTTTACCCTTACATACATGCTAGGTACACTTAGTTACATCTAGTAAGGGTTGCATCATAGGAGTACATACTATTACTGTCATGCATCTATATTCCTGCTTATATTCATTGTTTTAGCACTATGATAGAATTCTACCTTTTCTTTACTCTGTGGGTGCTAATAACCGTATATATCTGTTTCTGTCTTATGGTTGTTGCAGTACACATATTTTATACTAGAATGACACTGCTTCAAGAAACTAGAGGACATTAAAAAGGCAGATACCCCAATGCCTCCCACTGCAGTCAGAAGTTTCCTCTGGCTTGCAAAGTACTGTGGCAGGTTCATTCCCATTCTGGCGATCTGGGGCCACTACGCCACCTAACAAAGACATCCGTCCCCTGGATGTGAGGTCTTGAAGAGGAAGCAGCATTTCAAGAAATCCAACATGTCATCCTGGTATATTTTGACCGGACTCAGACTCATAGTGCACACCACCCAATCAACCTTGTAGCAGTGCTCATGCAGCAAGTTAATGAGAATCAGAGGGCACCCATCTCTTTTCCGAGGAGAGCTGTCATGGAAACTGAGAAAAGCTATGCACATATTGTATAGGAGGCGCTGGTGATTAGGTGGGGATGTAACCATTTCCAACTGTATCTGTATGGCTGGCCTTTCAGGGTTGTCCCTGATCACAAGCCGCTAATACCTCTCTTCACGAGAATGGCTCCTCACCCTGCTCCGTGCATAGAGAAATGGGTTCTCCAGCCCTAAAAACTTCAGCTGACTGTTGGATATGAGCTAGTATGCACCAATCCTGCCGACTACCTTTCACAGTATGTGAGGCCAAGGTCAAACATAGCGCAAGACCCCACAGCAGGAGGCAACTACTACATTGCCTGGATAGTGGAAGTGGGATGCCATTGCAGGGTACAACTCTATGACATTGGTAGTACAACCCACTCAGATCCATGCCTCCAAAAGACATATGCAACAGTCATCTAAACACAAACACTAAGGTGAGGCTGAGAAGTAAATTCTGGTTCCCAGCCATGGACTCTGATTTAGAGGAATTTGTAGCCAGGTACATCTTGAGCTAAGCCAGCTAAGCATCTAACAGGCCAGCACCTATCATCACAGAAGATCTCAACATACTCAAAATGTCCAGTAGTTGAGGTGGTGACAAACATGAACTTTGATCAAACCAGATACTGTCTTGAAAAAATATTCACTATTTTTGGCATACAGCAAACACTGAAGTGTGACAATTGACCTCTGTTTCAGAGACATGCGTTTCAAAAATATGTTACAATTTTACAAATACACCAATTATAATTGTAATGGAAGCACAGCGGTGGGGTAGATTGTGTGCCTTTGTGAAAGTATTTATTTTAATCACAGCGCCCGTCATGCGTTGCAATTAACATGAGTACTTTCTCGAAGGCACACAATCTGTCCCGCAGCTGCGCTCCTATTACAATTATAATCAATTAAATTATAAAATTTACCTACATGAAAATAGTGGAGCTAGCTTAATAAAATCACCACAGGAATTTTGCCTCACCACCAACATTTTTTTTGTTTTTACATTTGAGGAAAAACAATTACCAAAATGTTTAGGAATTTAGAGGAATATAAAAATATAAAATACCTGAAATCTAGCAACTAGATTTCTTGTGAATATAGCATGCTTTGAGTAGGTTGGGAAATTATTCTTGTTTCATTTTCAGCGCATGTGATACTAAACACATAATGGGTAACAGTTGGATATGAGAGTGATATAACGCATTTGCCTAGGATCACACAGTTTGGTCAAGTGGAGAAGCCCCTATTTATCCCAAGTTTTCCCGTACCACAATGTGCAATTTAATTCAGCCACTAAATGTACATACTTCCATACACCCACCTTACCACCTCCCAACTTCCAGACCATCACCCTGCCGACATGGTCATGAATAAAAAAAATTGGCCCCTGGGACAATATTTACGAGAAACCCATGGTCTATTGTAATTGTGATTACATGCAAATATGTGTGAATGAGACGCATAGCTATTAAAACATTGACATTAAAAAGAAAATGCAGGGGAATGATTGGATTGTGTGTGGGGGGGGTTTGGTATAGTGAAGGTGACACAAGAAAACAGAAGTGTTAGAGAAGTAACTTATTTTTAAATAGAAAGTCTTTATCATATTTTTTGCACACCACATGCGGCATCATGTCCATGTGGGATCTTTTGATGGCTTGTGTGTGGCTCAGTCCTCCTTGTCAATTTCCTAGTTCACCCAACTCAACAATTTGCACAGTTTGAATGCCAGGGAAAAGCTGCATAACAGAAGGTGTAACACACAATGCATGTAGATCTACAGACCAGTTTAGAGTAAAGGGTGCTAATAATGAAGCACAATGGCATGTGCCTATTTGGCCTAAACAGGAATCCCAGCTAACTATTTGACCACTTTTCCTATTGCAGATTCTGGAAAAGTCACATTAATTATTTGTAACTCTTGGAGCCTTTGCTAACGATCTTGTCTTCAATTGCAGGTTTGCAGTCTGTAAGGTATTTGTATTTGAATGGTCAGCCGTGAGTACCCACATGTTGTAATTTAGCATGCGATCAGGGTTAGCATTTAGCTGTAGCCATCTTGCATTCGGAAGCCATCTTGTCTGCCATGTGGTCACCATGTGCTCTGTCCTTCCTTTCTGCCGTTTGCTCTTGTACTCTGCTTATAGACAGACTATATTGAGGCTCTGCTACTCAGCACATGCGCAGAAATTTTTTTAACTGTTCCTACATGTCTTAGTTTGTAAAAGTCAGGGTATTTTTATCGCAATTAGCAAACTGCTAAGCTCCACCCTACTGTTCACCGTGCATTTCAGTATGACCTTTTATGTATGTAACTCTTCTCTTCTGTACTTGTACCGCCTTCTTCTGAGCCCCTGTGTGGGTATAAAAGAAGCATGTTCCTTCTGTTCAGTGTGCTACTTCATACACTACCGAAGGGTGTTGTGTGAATGTAGTTCCACTTCTTGAGGTTAATAAAGTACTTTGTTTTTTATTTCAGTTTCCGTACCAACTTCTTCCTATTGGTCCGAGGACTTTGTGCAGAAAAGGGCGAACCCCTAGCATTGGTAGGCCTAGCTGAGGCTCACCACGACACACAAAGAGAAGATCATTCTGTTTATGTTCCTCATTGGAATGGAGGTTGCTGGGTAAATAGATTCACAATCTGTACCCTTTTTCTTACGCAGATTTGTGACACCGTACTTCGGATACAATTGCACAGGCAGACATGAGTACAGGCAGAACAAACAGGTAACTGTTTGGTAGAGTTAAACTGGTGCATCTTGTACACTGTAGTATAACAAAATACGTTACCCATGTTTTCTTCCATTTCAGGTTTCGCAGACAGTATAGTGTTAATAAATGCTGTGTAATGGTGTTCGCAGATTTATTATCACTATTTCAGAAATGCCACTTTTAGAAGTGGGCATTTCTGTGTGCTGTGTGGGCTTACTTGGATCTGGGTAAAGAGGACTGCTGGGCACCAAGAGGAACCGCCACGAAGGACTTCCCCTCTGCTAGAGGGCCCTGTGAACTGGCCTGCTTGGGTCCAGCTCTGCCCCTTGTGACCTTGGGTCAGCATGTGGTAAGCGCTCGATTTCTGCCTCTGCCTTCTGAGGACTGTGGGCCCTTGCTTTAGAGGGCTGTACCTGCACACCAAAAGAACATGGTAGGCGCTTCACTTTCTGCTGTCTGATCCTGAGAAGGGGGCTCTCACAGAGAACGCAGCAAGAGCAGCCGCACGGTACACAGGAAGCAAGGCAGAAGCTGCCTGCTTGTGGGCAGGGCTCTTGTGAGGATGAGGAGAACCCCATGTGTTCCCCAAGCCTTTGTGCAGGCTTAATTCTCCAGCGTGTGGAGAGGTGCCGCTGCATTAATTTTGCAGCATGTGGAGAGCTGCCTTTCTATTGGACCCAGGACTTTGTGCAGAGAAGGGCGAACCCCTAGCACTGGGAGGCCTAGCTGAGGCTCACCACGACACACAAAGACAAGATAATTCTGTTTATGTTCCTCATTGGATTGGAGGTTGCTGGGTAAATAGATTCACAATCTGTACCCTTTTTCTTACGCAGATTTGTGACACCGTACTACGGATACAATTGCACAGGCAGACATGAGTACAGGCAGAACAAACAGGTAACTGTTTGGTAGAGTTAATCTGGTGCATCTTGTACACTGTAGTATAACAAAATACGTTACCCATGTTTTCTTCCATTTCAGGTTTCGCAGACAGTACCACACACATTTGAACGGGCTTACGTGAGTATAAGCAGAACAGGTAATTGTTCAGCAGAGTTAAACTAGGGGGCACCTTGTACATTTTAGCATAACAACATACTTTACCCATGTTTTCTTCTGTTGCGGGTTTCACAGACAGTGCCACACACACACACACTTGAACAGGCATACGTGAGTACAAGCACAACAACAGGCAATTGTTTTAGTAGAGTTTCCTTGTGGTGCACCTGGTATATTGCTGTATCACAATGTCTTGGAACAATCTTATTAGACTTGGCCCTTTTTGCAGGATTTGGCTGGCTGCTTTGTCCAAACGGAATAAAGAAACTAAGATATCACCGCAGATTTTTTGTACAATTTGTTTTTGAACAACACTTGTTTAACTTGTTTAATATTTGTGTGTGCGCAGGATTTTGATATACTTGTGTGCTGTAGGGTTCCCCTACAGAGATCAAGGGGTTACAAGAGTTTCCCCTTCCCAGTTAGCACCACACTTAATACTGTGAGCCACATACACTGACGTGAATCTGCTGAGCGCCATTACTTCCAATCCTGAACTTATAGTATTAATCCTTTTTGCTGGGTCATCACAGAACTTTTTGCCTTCCTCCTAGTATTTTTTCTGACCTGGTTTTGGTGGTTTTAGGACTCTGGGCACTGCTGTCCAGTGTAAAGTTCATGTGCTCTCTATGGTACCGTGATAAGACTGGTCTACACCTGTTTGGCGTATTTTATTTACCTATCAGTCCCCTGTAAAGTGGTATCTCATGTACCTGGAGCAAGTAAATTAAATGCTACTGGTGGGCTTGCAGCGCTGCTTGTGCCACCAACAAAGTGGCCTTTTAAAACCTGTCTCAGGTCCCTGCCATTGCAGGGCCTGTGCGTGCAGTTTACTGCCGCTGTGATGTGGCACTTAAAGTGGTTGCCACGTCTGTGACTCCCCTTTTACTACATATCAGTCACCCCAAAGGTAGGCCCTAGCTAGCCCTATGGGCCGGGCAAAAGTAGGTAAAAGGTAGGACCGGTGCCTTAACTGTGTGGCATGTCCTGGTAAAGACAAACATCTATTTTGGTTTCTCACTACTGTGAGGCTGCCCTCTCATAGGAATGCATTGGGTATTCCCTGATTTGTTCTTCAGTGGTAATTCCTGACCTGAGAGGAGTAGAGTGGTCAAGTTTGGTATGTTTGGAATAGTGTTAATAAATGCTGTGTAATGGTGTTCGCAGATTTATTATCACTATTTCAGAAATGCCACTTTTAGAAGTGGGCATTTCTGTGTGCTGTGTGGGCTTACTTGGATCTGGGTAAAGAGGACTGCTGGGCACCAAGAGGAACCGCCACGAAGGACTTCCCCTCTGCTAGAGGGCCCTGTGAACTGGCCTGCTTGGGTCCAGCTCTGCCCCTTGTGACCTTGGGTCAGCATGTGGTAAGCGCTCGATTTCTGCCTCTGCCTTCTGAGGACGGTGGGCCCTTGCTTTAGAGGGCTGTACCTGCACACCAAAAGAACATGGTAGGCGCTTCACTTTCTGCTGTCTGATCCTGAGAAGGGGGCTCTCACAGAGAACGCAGCAAGAGCAGCCGCACGGTACACAGGAAGCAAGGCAGAAGCTGCCTGCTTGTGGGCAGGGCTCTTGTGAGGATGAGGAGAACCCCATGTGTTCCCCAAGCCTTTGTGCAGGCTTAATTCTCCAGCGTGTGGAGAGGTGCCGCTGCATTAATTTTGCAGCATGTGGAGAGCTGCCTTCCTATTGGACCCAGGACTTTGTGCAGAGAAGGGCGAACCCCTAGCACTGGTAGGCCTAGCTGAGGCTCACCACGACACACAAAGACAAGATAATTCTGTTTATGTTCCTCATTGGATTGGAGGTTGCTGGGTAAATAGATTCACAATCTGTACCCTTTTTCTTACGCAGATTTGTGACACCGTACTACGGATACAATTGCACAGGCAGACATGAGTACAGGCAGAACAAACAGGTAACTGTTTGGTAGAGTTAAACTGGTGCATCTTGTACACTGTAGTATAACAAAATACGTTACCCATGTTTTCTTCCATTTCAGGTTTCGCAGACAGTACCACACACATTTGAACGGGCTTACGTGAGTATAAGCAGAACAGGTAATTGTTCAGCAGAGTTAAACTGGGGGGCACCTTGTACATTTTAGCATAACAACATACTTTACCCATGTTTTCTTCTGTTGCGGGTTTCACAGACAGTGCCACACACACACACACTTGAACAGGCATACGTGAGTACAAGCACAACAACAGGCAATTGTTTTAGTAGAGTTTCCTTGTGGTGCACATGGTATATTGCTGTATCACAATGTCTTGGAACAATCTTATTAGACTTGGCCCTTTTTGCAGGATTTGGCTGGCTGCTTTGTCCAAACGGAATAAAGAAACTAAGATATCACCGCAGATTTTTTGTACAATTTGTTTTTGAACAACACTTGTTTAACTTGTTTAATATTTGTGTGTGCGCAGGATTTTGATATACTTGTGTGCTGTAGGGTTCCCCTACAGAGATCAAGGGGTTACAAGAGTTTCCCCTTCCCAGTTAGCACCACACTTAATACTGTGAGCCACATACACTGACGTGAATCTGCTGAGCGCCATTACTTCCAATCCTGAACTTATAGTATTAATCCTTTTTGCTGGGTCATCACAGAACTTTTTGCCTTCCTCCTAGTATTTTTTCTGACCTGGTTTTGGTGGTTTTAGGACTCTGGGCACTGCTGTCCAGTGTAAAGTTCATGTGCTCTCTATGGTAAACGTGATAAGACTGGTCTACACCTGTTTGCCGTATTTTATTTACCTATCAGTCCCCTGTAAAGTGGTATCTCATGTACCTGGAGCAAGTAAATTAAATGCTACTGGTGGGCTTGCAGCGCTGCTTGTGCCACCAACAAAGTGGCCTTTTAAAACCTGTCTCAGGTCCCTGCCATTGCAGGGCCTGTGCGTGCAGTTTACTGCCGCTGTGATGTGGCACTTAAAGTGGTTGCCACGTCTGTGACTCCCCTTTTACTACATATCAGTCACCCCGAAGGTAGGCCCTAGCTAGCCCTATGGGCCGGGCAAAAGTAGGTAAAAGGTAGGACAGTTGCCTTAACTGTGTGGCATGTCCTGGTAAAGACAAACATCTATTTTGGTTTCTCACTACTGTGAGGCTGCCCTCTCATAGGAATGCATTGGGTATTCCCTGATTTGTTCTTCAGTGGTAATTCCTGACCTGAGAGGAGTAGAGTGGTCAAGTTTGGTATGTTTGGAATAGTGTTAATAAATGCTGTGTAATGGTGTTCGCAGATTTATTATCACTATTTCAGAAATGCCACTTTTAGAAGTGGGCATTTCTGTGTGCTGTGTGGGCTTACTTGGATCTGGGTAAAGAGGACTGCTGGGCACCAAGAGGAACCGCCACGAAGGACTTCCCCTCTGCTAGAGGGCCCTGTGAACTGGCCTGCTTGGGTCCAGCTCTGCCCCTTGTGACCTTGGGTCAGCATGTGGTAAGCGCTCGATTTCTGCCTCTGCCTTCTGAGGACTGTGGGCCCTTGCTTTAGAGGGCTGTACCGGCACACCAAAAGAACATGGTAGGCGCTTCACTTTCTGCTGTCTGATCCTGAGAAGGGGGCTCTCACAGAGAACGCAGCAAGAGCAGCCGCACGGTACACAGGAAGCAAGGCAGAAGCTGCCTGCTTGTGGGCAGGGCTCTTGTGAGGATGAAGAGAGCCCCATGTGTTCCCCAAGCCTTTGTGCAGGCTTAATTCTCCAGCGTGTGGAGAGTTGCCGCTGCATTAATTTTGCAGCATGTGGAGAGCTGCCTTCCTATTGGTCCCAAAACTTTGTGCAGAAAAGGGCGAACCCCTAGCACTGGTAGGCCTAGCTGAGGCTCACCACGACACACAAAGACAAGATAATTCTGTTTATGTTCCTCATTGGATTGAAGGTTGCTGGGTAAATAGATTCACAATCTGTACCCTTTTTCTTACGCAGATTTGTGACACTGTACTACGGATACAATTGCACAGGCAGACATGAGTACAGGCAGAACAAACAGGTATTTATTTATTTATTTATTTATTTATGCAATTTTATATAGCGCGGACTTTACCCGAAGGTGTCAGAGTGCTTCACAGAAGGATCAATAATGATATACAGGAACAAAATACAAATGCAAACAATAAGTTACATGGATCAAAAGTGACACTAGTGAGCAACCAAAATACATGAGGTAGCAATCGGTGCATTACAGGAGAAAAAAGTGAAAAGGGTGCAGGTTACAAAAATGTACAAAATACAAGTAGAAGTATAATACTGCAATAAAAGGCAGACACTCCATCACAAGAACAAACATTACGTAGGCAATGGAGGCACTTGTGCAAGTATCTAAGACAAACAAATGTGTGAGGTAGCAAACAGTGTGTTACAAAACAAAAGTGACGTGTGCAAGTTCCAAAAGGGTACCATACACAGGTATTGGGATATTACTAAACATTTAAACTACCAGAACACACTGGGGAGGAAGACCATAATCCTGGCCAAAAGACTTTCCAGTAATGGGAGGTCTTCCTTCAAACAAAGGCAAGGGTGTGAGTTAGACTTGGAGGTGTCTTTGTAGGTAACTGTTTGGTAGAGTTAAACTGGTGCATCTTGTACACTGTAGTATAACAAAATACGTTACCCATGTTTTCTTCCATTTCAGGTTTCACAGACAGTACCACACACATTTGAACTGGCCTGCTTGGGTCCAGCTCTGCCCCTTGTGACCTTGGGTCAGCTTGTGGTAAGCGCTCGATTTCTGCCTCTGCCTTCTGAGGACTGTGGGCCCTTGCTTTAGAGGGCTGTACCTGCACACCAAAAGAACATTGTAGGCGCTTCACTTTCTGCTGTCTGAGCCTGAGAAGGGGGCTCTCACAGAGAACGCAGCAAGAGCAGCCACACGGTACATAGGAAGCAAGGCAGAAGCTGCCTGCTTGTGGGCAGGGCTCTTGTGAGGATGAGGAGAGCCCCATGTGTTCCCCAAGCCTTTGTGCAGGCTTAATTCTCCAGCGTGTGGAGAGGTGCCGCTGCATTAATTTTGCAGCATGTGGAGAGCTGCCTCTGCATTTATTCCCAGTGCTGTTGATTTCACTGCCCCGAGCCAGAGTCAGGCAGCAGGAAGACAGGTGAAAGTTGCCGGGTTGTGGGCGGGGCTTCCCTACCGGAAGCCGAGAGTCCACGTGTTGCTGGGGCGTGAGGGCTTCGCCGGGAGACGCAGGCTTTGCAGGGCCCCAGGAGAGGCAGCAGGAGGTCCGAGGAGAACCCTGCGTGGTGACTGAGGGTGCCGGAGGCAAGAAGAGAGCCTCACGGGCCCCAAGCAGACTGCGCTCCACATTACCCCGAAGCAGCCCTTCATCAACCAAAAGAGGAGCGGGAGAAGAGAGCAGAGGGTCTGAATCACTCCCTCTCTCGGCCGGTGCAGGTATGGTCCTTAAACCTGACCTGCGATCGTGGTGGTGAAATGCTCCGCATTGTGCAGCTGCACAGCATGGTCACGGCAGCTGCATCCGTATTGGATGCTGGGAGCATGGTTGGCTGCATCTACAGCTGGGGGGCCAGTTTGAAGGCCTTGTCTTGGTAGGGGGTCGGAGGGGAACAGAAAGTGCCAGCATGACCAGGAGTGTTCCTGGCTATTCGGAGCTACCGTACCTGTCGGGTCATGACTAAGATGCACTGTGGATACCGTGCACACTTGCTCTGTTATGCACTGATGGGATTATAGGAGTTGTAATCTTTTATGAAATGTCGATGAGTAGGATGTATGCCTAAAGTGATTTTGCTAGATGCAGTGTCGCCAGTAATTACTGTTTGTTTTTGATTCCACTCTGCATAAGCCAAGTGTTGTATCACCAGTAATCCCTGGCTGTTTATACTATGCCCTGGTGTGATGATGGTTACGCCTAAGAAGGGCCTAATGTAATAATGATGTTCATGCTCATGATTATGCGTAATGTGTTCCTTAACTATGATATGATGGTTATGACAGCCGCCCGATTGGTCCTGTAACATATATAATCCCTGTCAAGTAATACCTAGTGCCAGGTGGCACAGTGTATATATGTGATTTAGTTCTAATGTGTTTGTGGATAATACAAAGGCTATTTTTACATAACCTTGTGTGGAATTTCTTTTGTGGTGTGCCTAGTGTGTCGCTGCTGTGTGAGTGTGTTGCGCAAACGCTTTACACATTGCCTCTGGGATAAGCCTGACTGCTCTGCCAAGCTATCAAGGGGGTGAGCAGGGGTTATCTGTGGTGTGTAACTTCCTTGCCCTAACATGAGTGGTGGTTTCTGCCTAGCTTAGGTGCTCTCCCTAGCCAACCAGAAATCTATTGCAGGCTGTGCAGACATTGCTCCATATAAGTTTGGAAGGGCAGGGCAGAGAACAGAAAAATTGCGGTAATTAGACTCTACATATTGCTGGCGATGCCTCAGTACTATGTGACAGATTGCATTCATGAGCATAGGCATCAACTTTAGCCATGTTCCTTTATGTTGGGAACCGGTGTGGCGCTGCAGCTAGGGCGACTGACTCCAAAATCTGGGGATCACGGTTCGATCCCAGGCACCGGTGGCAGATTAGCCCAGCACCATGTGACTCTGGGCAGTAGCTTGCTTAATATTCCTGGTGGCCCCCAGCGCCTAAAGACCCTTACAGGTGATTGTGCGCTTTACAAATGTGGATTATTATTATTATTATGTTGCAGACTTTGTGGCACAGCAGGATAAGATCAGTAAGCACAAAAATGTTCCAACGCAAAGCTGTATCTACTGCAGAGTGCGATGCTTCACCACAAAGTAAGAAATGTTGCCTTGTATTTAGGGATGAGTGGAGGAAAGAAATTGTGGAGGCTGCGTCACAGAAATCACAAATCAAGGTTCATGTGCAACTCGGAGAACTATTTCAATACAGTCAACAGGTGGACTTCATTTGCAAAGCATGTGCTGAGGCCAAGACTGTTGGGGACTTTTCTACAGGTAAGATATGGAGTGATGGATGGAAACTGGATTACATGAAACACCATCTAAATAGCAAAGTTCACGAGTCTGCCTTGATTATATTGAGAAATAGAAGTGCTGCTGACAGGTTTGGTTATGGAGTGTGGGCAAAGCTGAAAGAAACTGCCCCCAACAAAGCAAACAAAAGGAAGTGGTTGAACAAACAAGCTCATCAACAGACTGCAAAGAATCTAGAATGCCTCTGCACGCCTGATCCTCGACGTCTCACGCCGCAACCACATCACCTCCCACCTGAGCAACCTGCACTGGCTCCCTGTTAAGAAAATAATCTCCTTCAAGCTCCTGATCCACGCACACAAGGCACTCCACAATACCGGCCCAGCCTACCTCAACAGTAGACTCTCCTTCTACGTACCCACAGGAAACTCCGCTCCACAGACCTCTCCCTGGCTACCGTCCCATGTATCCGTAGAACCACAGCCAGAGGCAGGTCCTTCTCCCACCGCGCCGCCAAGACCTGAAACACCCTCCCCCTTATCCTACGACAAACCGAAGACCTTCTAACCTTCAGGAGACAACTCAAGACCTGACTGTTTGACCAGTAGAAATAGCATTCCTCCTCTCTCCTCCCTCAGCGCTTTGGAACCCTTGCGGGTATGTAGTGCGCTCTACAAATTATTTGATTGATTGATTGAACGACAAACAACGTGTTGCGGGCAGTCAAGATGAATACTTCAATGTTGTCTGTCCAAGACATCCATGACCACCTAGCATTGTATGTCAAGATACCAGACAGCTGGAGGAGCAAGAACTATGCATTTGAGTTCCTTGTGGCCATCAATAGCATGATACACGGTGAAGCTATTGCAGAACTTTGCAACACTTTGTATCACACATTGATAATTGATGCGAGCACAGATATTTCCGTTACAAAAATGTTCACCCTGTACTTCAAGTTCTGACCTGTAACATCAACAGATCACAAAACACCGTTTGAGGGCATGGTGAAGCTGACTAGTTGTAATACTGAGACTATCACTACTGCTGTGAAAGAATTCTACGATGCCAATGTACTGGACCTTAAGAAAATGGTCATGTTGACATCCAATGGGGCGTCTGTGATGCTGGGTGAGAATAATGGTGTTGCTACTCACAGTAATTAATTCCTCATTGAGTTGAGCAGCATTGTGTCATCCATCGAAAAGATTTGTGAGTTGATGATGCCTGGAAGAGGTTTACGATGATTAAAGAGATTTTTGAGGACTGTCTACACTATGTTCTTCGGATCTTCTGCAAGGAGGTCCAAGCTGGATGAAATTGCATCAGTCATAGAATGTGAAGTGGTCTCCTTTTCGACCACCAAATGAAGTCTGATGGCTTTCAAGGCATTTTGCAGTTGGAGGACTGATTTGTGATCACGAGGCTTCTTCTTAAGTACTCTAAGCATTAGAAAGTTGAGGAGAATGATCCAGTTGCTAAATATTGTTAGGAAAAGCTATTGGACTCAAACTACCATATTTCCCTTGCTGTACTTAATGACATTCTGGGTGAAATTGCATCTTTTTGCAAACTGTTCCCAAAAAGTTTTTTGACTACTTTTGAAGCAGTACTTCCTACTGGTTCTAGAAAGCTGCAAGGAGCCATTGTTTCTAGGGTGCTGCTCGCAGCCTCAGGGGTGCCGCTCGCAGCCGCAAATCTTTGCTGAAGTAGTGGAACTGCCGGAACGAGGACTCTAAGGACCAGGAGCCCTTTGAACACACTCACCTGTGCCTGCCTGCTCTGCCTCCAAGCGCCATATGATGGCTCGCGGCCCCCACTGAATTAGTCAGTGGGGTCCTACAAATGGATAAGGCTAATTTAAAATTGATCCAGGCTGCAGGGGGGAATTTTAAAAGTCCAGAAGAAATGTGTTTTAAAGATTATTAGCCAGGTCAGCATCCCTATATGGGGCGGAATTGTGGGGGCATAGATCTTCTAATGCCCTCACACTAACTGAAAATAATTTTATCAGACAAATTCTGACCCTACTGAAAAACACACCATTAGTTCTGCTAAGGAAGTTAAGGAACCCTAACTTATGGGTTCCTGGATTTTAAGTGCTACTATGAATTTGAGCGGGTGTTGGATTCTATTCAACTGACGTTAGCGAAGAAGTTGTTTTTACGATTTAGATACGGAACCTTACCGCTATACGTGACCACAAATAAGTGGGCGGGAGTATCCAGTTGTCTTTGTCCTGGCTGCCACGTGGAAGAAGAAACTATGGTTCATGTAATGCTCCTCTGTGGGGCATATAAACAAGCCACGCAGAAATGGATTATCCAACTTTGTAGGAACCTGGGTATTAGGAGCTATCTTGATTTTTTAGGATCCTAAAAACAGACACTGACCCGGTTCACGTGGTTGCAATATCAACATTTTTGTTTGCTATGTGGTTAACAAGAAGGAACCTGCTAAAATTGGAGCAGACCACAAGTAATCTCTAACACCCTCTTTTTTTTTATATTTGGTATCATGACTAATTCTGGAATCCCTAATTTTGGTCCGAGGTGGACCTAGGTAAACTAGATTGAGATTTAGTAGTATGTACTTTGGGTTCGGATGTCGACCATGGGACTCTTTTTAGAATTTTACGAATTCTTATACTTAATTTATATTCTTATTGTATGTTTTAAACTCATGAAATTCCCATAATGATGATTCTACATTTTTAATTAAATGTATTATTTTCTATTTTATGCCTAGATGCCAATGTACGTTTTTATCTAGTGACTTTAATCTAGTTTGGATTTGTAATTGATGCAAATTTAATGTGCTTTTATGGCTACAATGGCCGTAATAAAGTCTTTTTGAATTGTTGTTGTTGAAGCAGTACAGTACGCAAGATAAAAGATTGGCCAAATGAAGGAACAGTAGTTATGGGACACCGTCTTTTGGAGCAGCATAGTAAGAGATCGGATGGTGTTGTACAATGAAGGACAAGTGTTAGACAGTGGGCCTAATTTTTCTTTTGTTTCCCTTCTTTGTGAGCACATGCAAAAAAGGTTCCCTGAAGATGAACTGAAAGAATGGGCACGTTTTTAATTCCAGGCAATAATAAAACGACCACATTTTGATTTTGGGACTGAGAATGTACAAAGACGTGTTGAAAAGTATAAAAATGTCTTGGTCCTGGGTTATTGTGAAACACCAGCAGATGTTGTTCAGCAATACAGAGAATATAAATATGTGGTCGCAGAACATGTAAAGGGTGGGTTATTTTCCGCCTCTCAAGACATGGTGAATCTCAATGAACGCAATGCTGCTCAGTGTAGTGTGGTGTCTCAGCTTGTTGATATCTGTGCAACATTTCAAGCATCTAGTGCAGATTATGAACGAGGACGAGGAATTAGCCTCATGAACACTATCAAGAGAAATTTGAGAAATAGTGTTATATCCTTATGTTCCTTTTATGCTATGTTTCTTATCTGTTGTTATGCTCTTGGTGCATGTTGCATCATAGACTCACTAGTGATCCAGGTGATTAAGAGTCAGTTACTGTTGTGGGCTGATGATGGGAGTTGCATTGTGAGGGTCCTTGGTGCTGTCTTCCTGCATTCAAGATTAAATATACTCTTCTATCTTTCCTCCTGCGTGGACTACATTTATTAAGATGTAACATGAATTGACGAGGACTGGGATGAAGCCAGCACCCTGAGAACCCATTCCTATGCATGTCTGCATCTTCTTTGTCCACCCTCCTCTACTGGAAATTTTCCTAGGGACCCTCCAAGATTTTTGCAGTCTCTCCCTTATAGATTCTATTTTTCAGTCTCCACTGCCTTTGCTGTGGTTTTATTTTCTTTAGCAACCTCCCTACTACGTTTGGTTTGAGGCTCCTAACTTGAACCTTGGAGTTTTCTACATCTCAGCCCTGTTTTTCACAGCTCAGTGTACTTCGATTGCTGGAATTTTTTTTATGTTATTAACAACTAGCTTACCCGTCGCGCGTTGCTGCGATCTCATAAGAAAGGAAATTTAAGGAAACTTGTTATAATAACGTTCAATTTACATTGTGATTCAGAAAAGGGGGTGGTGATGAACAGAGTGCCTGAATTAAGCAGACCACTCTTACCCAGTCCAAAGATCAGGGCTTGATCCATCACCGTTTTTTAGCTCACTGCACCATCCCAGCTCAGAACTTGGCTATATGCAAATTAGTCTGTTCCTGTCCCAGTGCATGATGGGAACAGGGCAAACCAAACTACCAAGCCAATTCTTATACTGGGAAGGAAACAAGCTTTCGGGGACCGGTTTCTGCCATTTCAGGCGTCGTCGGCCCGGCTTGCTTGAATCCTGATGGTGCAATGAGCAAGGGACTCACATCTGAGTATACCCTTCCACACTTATGGTGGACAAAATGATTCAGAAAAGGGGGTGGTGATGAACAGAGTGCCTGAATTAAGCAGACCACTCTTACCCAGTCCAAAGATCAGGGCTTGATCCATCACCGTTTTTTAGCTCACTGCACCATCCCAGCTCAGAACTTGGCTATATGCAAATTAGTCTGTTCCTGTCCCAGTGCATGATGGGAACAGGGCAAACCAAACTACCAAGCCAATTCTTATACTGGGAAGGAAACAAGCTTCCGGGGACCGGTTTCTGCCATTTCAGGCGTCGTCGGCCCGGCTTGCTTGAATCCTGATGGTGCAATGAGCAAGGGACTCACATCTGAGTATACCCTTCCACGCTTATGGTGGACAAAATGATTCAGAAAAGGGGGTGGTGATGAACAGAGTGCCTGAATTAAGCAGACCACTCTTACCCAGTCCATAGATCAGGGCTTGATCCATCACCGTTTTTTAGCTCACTGCACCATCCCAGCTCAGAACTTGGCTATATGCAAATTAGTCTGTTCCTGTTCCTGTCCCAGTGCATGATGGGAACAGGGCAAACCAAACTACCAAGCCAATTCTTATACTGGGAAGGAGACAAGCTTCCGGGGACCGGTTTCTGCCATTTCAGGCGTCGTCGGCCCGGCTTGCTTGAATCCTGATGGTGCAATGAGCAAGGGACTCACATCTGAGTATACCCTTCCACGCTTATGGTGGACAAAATGATTCAGAAAAGGGGGTGGTGATGAACAGAGTGCCTGAATTAAGCAGACCACTCTTACCCAGTCCAAAGATCAGGGCTTGATCCATCACCGTTTTTTAGCTCACTGCACCATCCCAGCTCAGAACTTGGCTATATGCAAATTAGTCTGTTCCTGTCCCAGTGCATGATGGGAACAGGGCAAACCAAACTACCAAGCCAATTCTTATACTGGGAAGGAAACAAGCTTCCGGGGACCGGTTTCTGCCATTTCAGGCGTCGTCGGCCCGGCTTGCTTGAATCCTGATGGTGCAATGAGCAAGGGACTCACATCTGAGTATACCCTTCCACGCTTATGGTGGACAAAATGATTCAGAAAAGGGGGTGGTGATGAACAGAGTGCCTGAATTAAGCAGACCACTCTTACCCAGTCCAAAGATCAGGGCTTGATCCATCACCGTTTTTTAGCTCACTGCACCATCCCAGCTCAGAACTTGGCTATATGCAAATTAGTCTGTTCCTGTCCCAGTGCATGATGGGAACAGGGCAAACCAAACTACCAAGCCAATTCTTATACTGGGAAGGAAACAAGCTTCCGGGGACCGGTTTCTGCCATTTCAGGCGTCGTCGGCCCAGCTTGCTTGAATCCTGATGGTGCAATGAGCAAGGGACTCACATCTGAGTATACCCTTCCACGCTTATGGTGGACAAAATGATTCAGAAAAGGGGGTGATCTTTGGACTGGGTAAGAGTGGTCTGCTTAATTCAGACACTCTGTTCATCACCACCCCCTTTTCTGAATCGTTTTTGGCCACTATAGGTGTGGCAGGGTATACTCAGACATGAGTCCCTTTCTCACTGCTCCATCAGGATTCAAGCAAGCCGGGCCGAAGAGGCTGAAATGCCAGAAACCGGTCCCCGGTAGCTTGTCTCCTTTCTGGTGAAGAATTGGCTTGGTAGTTTGGTCTGCCCTGTTCCCATGATGCACTGGGCCAGGGACAGACTAATTTGCATATAGCCAGGTTCTGAGCTGGGATGGGGCAGTGAGATAAATAACGGTGATGGATCAAGCCCTGATCTTTGGACTGGGTAAGAGTGGTCTGCTTAATTCAGACACTCTGTTCATCACCACCCCCTTTTCTGAATCGTTTTTGACCACTATAGGTGTGGCAGGGTATACTCAGACATGAGTCCCTTTCTCACTGCTCCATCAGGATTCAAGCAAGCCGGGCCGAAGAGGCTGAAATGCCAGAAACCGGTCCCCGGTAGCTTGTCTCCTTTCTGGTGAAGAATTGGCTTGGTAGTTTGGTCTGCCCTGTTCCCATGATGCACTGGGCCAGGGACAGACTAATTTGCATATAGCCAGGTTCTGAGCTGGGATGGGGCAGTGAGATAAATAACGGTGATGGATCAAGCCCTGATCTTTGGACTGGGTAAGAGTGGTCTGCTTAATTCAGACACTCTGTTCATCACCACCCCCTTTTCTGAATCGTTTTTGGCCACTATAGGTGTGGCAGGGTATACTCAGACATGAGTCCCTTTCTCACTGCTCCATCAGGATTCAAGCAAGCCGGGCCGAAGAGGCTGAAATGCCAGAAACCGGTCCCCGGTAGCTTGTCTCCTTTCTGGTGAAGAATTGGCTTGGTAGTTTGGTCTGCCCTGTTCCCATAATGCACTGGGCCAGGGACAGACTAATTTGCATATAGCCAGGTTCTGAGCTGGGATGGGGCAGTGAGATAAATAACGGTGATGGATCAAGCCCTGATCTTTGGACTGGGTAAGAGTGGTCTGCTTAATTCAGACACTCTGTTCATCACCACTCCCTTTTCTGAATCGTTTTTGGCCACTATAGGTGTGGCAGGGTATACTCAGACATGAGTCCCTTTCTCACTGCTCCATCAGGATTCAAGCAAGCTGGGCCGAAGAGGCTGAAATGCCAGAAACCGGTCCCCGGTAGCTTGTCTCCTTTCTGGTGAAGAATTGGCTTGGTAGTTTGGTCTGCCCTGTTCCCATGATGCACTGGGCCAGGGACAGACTAATTTGCATATAGCCAGGTTCTGAGCTGGGATGGGGCAGTGTAATAAATAACGGTGATGGATCAAGCCCTGATCTTTGGACTGGGTAAGAGTGGTCTGCTTAATTCAGACACTCTGTTCATCACCACCCCCTTTTCTGAATCGTTTTTGGCCACTATAGGTGTGGCAGGGTATACTCAGACATGAGTCCCTTTCTCACTGCTCCATCAGGATTCAAGCAAGCCGGGCCGAAGAGGCTGAAATGCCAGAAACCGGTCCCCGGTAGCTTGTCTCCTTTCTGGTGAAGAATTGGCTTGGTAGTTTGGTCTGCCCTGTTCCCATGATGCACTGGGCCAGGGACAGACTAATTTGCATATAGCCAGGTTCTGAGCTGGGATGGGGCAGTGAGATAAATAACGGTGATGGATCAAGCCCTGATCTTTGGACTGGGTAAGAGTGGTCTGCTTAATTCAGACACTCTGTTCATCACCACCCCCTTTTCTGAATCGTTTTTGGCCACTATAGGTGTGGCAGGGTATACTCAGACATGAGTCCCTTTCTCACTGCTCCATCAGGATTCAAGCAAGCCGGGCCAAAGAGGCTGAAATGCCAGAAACCGGTCCCCGGTAGCTTGTCTCCTTTCTGGTGAAGAATTGGCTTGGTAGTTTGGTCTGCCCTGTTTCCATGATGCACTGGGCCAGGGACAGACTAATTTGCATATAGCCAGGTTCTGAGCTGGGATGGGGCAGTGAGATAAATAACGGTGATGGATCAAGCCCTGATCTTTGGACTGGGTAAGAGTGGTCTGCTTAATTCAGACACTCTGTTCATCACCACCCCCTTTTCTGAATCGTTTTTGGCCACTATAGGTGTGGCAGGGTATACTCAGACATGAGTCCCTTTCTCAATGCTCCATCAGGATTCAAGCAAGCCGGGCCGAAGAGGCTGAAATGCCAGAAACCGGTCCCCGGTAGCTTGTCTCCTTTCTGGTGAAGAATTGGCTTGGTAGTTTGGTCTGCCCTGTTCCCATGATGCACTGGGCCAGGGACAGACTATTTTGCATATAGCCAGGTTCTGAGCTGGGATGGGGCAGTGAGATAAATAACGGTGATGGATCAAGCCCTGATCTTTGGACTGGGTAAGAGTGGTCTGCTTAATTCAGACACTCTGTTCATCACCACCCCCTTTTCTGAATCGTTTTTGGCCACTATAGGTGTGGCAGGGTATACTCAGACATGAGTCCCTTTCTCACTGCTCCATCAGGATTCAAGCAAGCCGGGCCGAAGAGGCTGAAATGCCAGAAACCGGTCCCCGGTAGCTTGTCTCCTTTCTGGTGAAGAATTGGCTTGGTAGTTTGGTCTGCCCTGTTCCCATGATGCACTGGGCCAGGAACAGACTAATTTGCATATAGCCAGGTTCTGAGCTGGGATGGGGCAGTGAGATAAATAACGGTGATGGATCAAGCCCTGATCTTTGGACTGGGTAAGAGTGGTCTGCTTAATTCAGACACTCTGTTCATCACCACCCCCTTTTCTGAATCGTTTTTGGCCACTATAGGTGTGGCAGGGTATACTCAGACATGAGTCCCTTTCTCACTGCTCCATCAGGATTCAAGCAAGCCGGGCCGAAGAGGCTGAAATGCCAGAAACCGGTCCCCGGTAGCTTGTCTCCTTTCTGGTGAAGAATTGGCTTGGTAGTTTGGTCTGCCCTGTTCCCATGATGCACTGGGCCAGGGACAGACTAATTTGCATATAGCCAGGTTCTGAGCTGGGATGGGGCAGTGAGATAAATAACGGTGATGGATCAAGCCCTGATCTTTGGACTGGGTAAGAGTGGTCTGCTTAATTCAGACACTCTGTTCATCACCACCCCCTTTTCTGAATCGTTTTTGGCCACTATAGGTGTGGCAGGGTATACTCAGACATGAGTCCCTTTCTCACTGCTCCATCAGGATTCAAGCAAGCCGGGCCAAAGAGGCTGAAATGCCAGAAACCGGTCCCCGGTAGCTTGTCTCCTTTCTGGTGAAGAATTGGCTTGGTAGTTTGGTCTGCCCTGTTCCCATGATGCACTGGGCCAGGGACAGACTAATTTGCATATAGCCAGGTTCTGAGCTGGGATGGGGCAGTGAGATAAATAACGGTGATGGATCAAGCCCTGATCTTTGGACTGGGTAAGAGTGGTCTGCTTAATTCAGACACTCTGTTCATCACCACCCCCTTTTCTGAATCGTTTTTGGCCACTATAGGTGTGGCAGGGTATACTCAGACATGAGTCCCTTTCTCACTGCTCCATCAGGATTCAAGCAAGCCGGGCCGAAGAGGCTGAAATGCCAGAAACCGGTCCCCGGTAGCTTGTCTCCTTTCTGGTGAAGAATTGGCTTGGTAGTTTGGTCTGCCCTGTTCCCATGATGCACTGGGCCAGGGACAGACTAATTTGCATATAGCCAGGTTCTGAGCTGGGATGGGGCAGTGAGATAAATAACGGTGATGGATCAAGCCCTGATCTTTGGACTGGGTAAGAGTGGTCTGCTTAATTCAGACACTCTGTTCATCACCACCCCCTTTTCTGAATCGTTTTTGGCCACTATAGGTGTGGCAGGGTATACTCAGACATGAGTCCCTTTCTCACTGCTCCATCAGGATTCAAGCAAGCCGGGCCGAAGAGGCTGAAATGCCAGAAACCGGTCCCCGGTAGCTTGTCTCCTTTCTGGTGAAGAATTGGCTTGGTAGTTTGGTCTGCCCTGTTCCCATGATGCACTGGGCCAGGGACAGACTAATTTGCATATAGCCAGGTTCTGAGCTGGGATGGGGCAGTGAGATAAATAACGGTGATGGATCAAGCCCTGATCTTTGGACTGGGTAAGAGTGGTCTGCTTAATTCAGACACTCTGTTCATCACCACCCCCTTTTCTGAATCGTTTTTGGCCACTATAGGTGTGGCAGGGTATACTCAGACATGAGTCCCTTTCTCACTGCTCCATCAGGATTCAAGCAAGCCGGGCCGAAGAGGCTGAAATGCCAGAAACCGGTCCCCGGTAGCTTGTCTCCTTTCTGGTGAAGAATTGGCTTGGTAGTTTGGTCTGCCCTGTTCCCATGATGCACTGGGCCAGGGACAGACTAATTTGCATATAGCCAGGTTCTGAGCTGGGATGGGGCAGTGAGATAAATAACGGTGATGGATCAAGCCCTGATCTTTGGACTGGGTAAGAGTGGTCTGCTTAATTCAGACACTCTGTTCATCACCACCCCCTTTTCTGAATCAATTTACATTGTGTCATTTTTATTGAAACGTATTCATTTTAATATAGAAAACATTTCAAAGTGTTGTTTTAATTCTGTTTTTTTATTCGAGTGCTTGTGGATACACGATATTTTTTGTTTTTCCGTCTTGTGCGTAGACGAATAAATCAGAAGGTTTTCTGACGCGTGAGCTGGCCACATACAGTTGTCCATGTGAGAAGCACAGATTCTCCAAATCTAGTCCACACACTTGCAGCGATTGTCCTTGTGCTTTGTTGATGGTCATTGCAAAAGCGAGTCGCACCAGAAAATGTAAACGTTCAGTATTGGAAAGATTTTGAGGGCCCTGGGGGGCCGATAATTAACATTTTTTTTTTTGACAGAAATCTTTGCTGGAGTGTACTCAACAACTTTTGACATTTTTTTTTTTTTTTAGCCAGAAAACTTCGCAGGAGTGTACTCAACAACTTCCCAAAGTTTCATGCCGATCGGATGAATGGTGTATTAATGCATAAAGGACAAACAGACATACTTTGGTTTTTATATATATAGAAGATTGCTAAAATGTCTACTCTAAGTGATTGCTATGACACGGTTTACCTTCAAACCTACACAAGCACCAACAGCTGTCTTTGAAACTCTCCTTGCTGTCTGATTCTTCCTGCACTTGATGTTTGATCCAGCGCGTCTAACCTAAAACCCTCTATCCACATCACCAATCCAGGAGCAACTTCTTTGTTTTACTCATCGGTGGGGCCCATATCACCGTGAGTCACACACACACACAATCTCAATCGTACAATCCCTGAATCAGTGATAAGCAGACGAGCTGGAAGACATGCGGGGTACCTTATTAACCCATAGAAAACGTTATATATTATATACATTAGAATTTAAACGTCAACAGTTATAAAAACAACATCAAGGTACTCCGCTATTTCGTCGATGGACCAACTAGTAGGAATCAGTTGATGGCGATTATGTCCAGCTCAATCACAAGTTCCTATACCCTTCAACATTTATTTGTCATGACTTTTATTTTAATAAACACAGACTCGAGTTTATATTTTATAGAATTTTATCTATATTCAAATAAGAGAAAATTTTATATTTCGAAAGATTTATTAAACAAGCACATTCTAAACACTATTTAATACATTTTAAGCAAAAGAAAATGAAAAATACTCATTACCCCTTGGCCATAGGGTGATGCTAGAACTGCAGAACACAGAATAGCTTCCCAAGCTGACTGTCTGTCTCTCTAACCACCTTGAAGTCTCCCACCCGACATGGAATCTCCGCAACAGATCTCGTTCCTTTCCCCCATCAAAGTTCAAAGTCCAACATTTTCAAAGTCTCTTGCACCATAACGAAACATCGTCTCAACTGACAGCAAGTCGTGCTGAGAAAAATGCAAAATGTGATTACCCCGAGATCATGAATACAAGCTATTTTATACCCTTTCGCTAACTTTCTAAACCCAAAATTGAAACTTTTAGGGGCTACACTCATTTCTTATTGGTCTATTGGAGGGGTGGTGATGATCACCTCATGTCCTCCTTGCTCAAACCAGTTGGCAAAAGTGCAAATTCATACCAAGACTTCACATGACTTCATCAAATGTTCACATTTGTACTTGTTTAACAGTCTGCAACAGTTTCCCGCATCCAGATTTAAATGCTCATCCGTTCCCAGGCTTTTCGACATTGTTCAATTTGGCACAACTCCGGTTGCAGGCCAGGCTGGCCTTGACATCTCTCACTCCGGGCATAGGACAGACACTCACGACTGAGCATCCATTCTTTGCGCATGTGCAGGGGCCATCTTTAATTTCAATTTCAACATCGCGTTTTAGCAGCGGCCACTTTTCAGACTAGGCCGATCAGGACATAATAGGAACTAATATGAAATCAAACATAATAGAAATTAGATATAGTAAATAAGCCCTTCTGTTTACCTCCCACCATGCTAATTATCGTGTTAAGTGTTACCTAGCGAAGCAACACGTAAAGCAATTTTATTTATCATCTGCATTCTTTTGCCACAACACAACTACTATATGCACAAATACATGCATTTACTCTTTCATATTTACGTTATCACAGTTCTATATTAGTTCAATTCATGTTTTATTAATAAATTAACATTTTGCAAATAGCAGTTAGTTTTCCCACGTGTAGTGTCTAAAATACAATGTGCATTTTGTTGATTGGTTTACATGCTTCACACAATTAATATTATTAAAGTTATGAGGGAATAAACTTTGTAGGAGGTACAAAAAATGTTGTTTCTCCCCTGCTCCATCATATTCCCTTTAGATGCCTGCCTTTGTTTCTCTCACCAGCTGCTGGGGCGAGCGGCTACTCCTGATGATTCCTTTAGTGTCGGCGTCTTGCTCTGTGCTTCTTTCTGAGTAGCGGATCCCTCACCAGCTATTGGGGTTAGTGAACGCTGCCCCCAACGATCCTCCCATCTTGCCTCTTCAGCGACAACGACCACCGAATCACCATTTAAAAATCCACCTCAGCGGACATACAAGCGCGTACCGGCCATCTATGCCGTGTTGTTTTAGATCAGCTGATCTCACGCAGAGCACGTTACCGCTTTCTACATGCTTATCTTAAAGACAAGGTCCACCAACTTTAAGAGCTCGCTATCCAAAATTCTTTTCACAATCCTTTTGGCTTTGTGTAGCTTGCGCGGTGTTGCGCACACCTCATCAGAAGACCCGTCTGCAAATTCTTTATTGAGCATTTTGAGTGCGGCTTTGCGCACATTCTTCATTTAAAGCTCAATTTTCATTTACCTTTGAAATCCTGGTGATATTTCAAGTGGCATCATTTATATTCTACATTCCTCGATGAGTACTTTAAGCGTGGTGATGCGCACACCTTTCTTTTTTCACATTTATTTATTATAGTTCACCCATTATTCTCAACACATGGTTCAACACATTGACATTCTTCAAGCACGGTGACGTGCACACATCTTCATATTATACTATTCTGCCTGCTCATATTAATAGGTTCTATGACATGTTCAAGCGTAGTAACGTGTATACTATTGTCAAAATAGTCATACGTCTGGACTGTACATTACATTTTGTGTTAATATGTAATACCTACTTCAGCATAATATGGCTCTGCAAACAGCCATTCTCCCAGCTCCATTTTCATCAGAACCAGGTACTCCAAGGTTAAATTGAACCAATGGTATAAATCTTTTAACAGTTATTTATTAGCGATACATGGTGTGAAGCTTTCTGAAGTTAGAAAAAAAGCTATGCTTTATAATTGTTTAGGGTCTGAGGATCAGAGAATTTTTGATCACCAACCACCTATTATTCGCCCTCCCTTGGATGATCGGGATGAGTTTGCAGAAGCAATAGCTAGGTTAGAGAAACATTTTAAAGATGAACCTAATGTCATAATGTCATTGTAGAAAGAGATACATTTTATACTTGTAAACAGCAAGAACATGAACACATTGGTTGTTTCTTAGCTGAATTGGGAGTATTAGCTTCTTCCTGTAAGTTTGTAGGCCCAATTGAGCAATATTTAAGAGATACGATTGTAGCGAATTGTCATGATTCAAAAGTTCAAGAAAGAATTTTATGTTGCTGGAACCCTTCTTTATTAGAAACCCTAGAGATTGCGAGAGGAATTTAACATTCTGTTACAGCTTATAAAGACTTAGGAAAGGGTAAAGGTTTCAACATTGAAGCAGTGAATGAAATTATCCAGAAATCTGCTTCTAATTCTGTACAAACGAATAAACCCACTACTTCTAAACCTGAATTCAAGAGAAATTATAGGAATACGCAATGTTTCAGATGTGGCTCAACATTCCATTTAGCCAACGCTCCAACATGTCCAGCTATTGGTAAGGCCTGTTCCAATTGTAAGAAATATGGCAATTTTTCTAAGGTTTGCAGAAATGTCAACAAAGGTATGGGTTTAAACACACATGATTTCCAGATTGCATCAAGTTCACACAATGAGGTTATTCAAAAGTAAGAAGATTGTTTTGTCCATTGATATGATAAACACTGTTTCTCAAACTGATTGTGATGAAGGTGATCCTATTTGTGATGTCAATATTGGAAATGTTGACACCAGAGTCACCGTTGACTCTTGCTCTCCCATTACCATCATTTTAGATCAATTCTTCATAAAAGAATGGAATGGAATGAATTTACTACCTCCTGACATTCGTACTGTTGCTTTTGGTGGTCAAGAAATTGACATGATGGGTTATTTTCCAGAAAGTTTACAATTTAAGGATAGACTCATTCACACTAAGGTTTATGTAGCAAAGAAGGTTTACAACATTTTAGGGTGGAGAGAACAAGGAAAATTTGGCATGATTTTGAGACCTGGCACTAAACACCCTTCGCTTGTTAATACTGTCCAAGAGAATGTTACTTCTTTAGATGATGTTCTTGAAAAACACCAACGAGTATTTGGGGACAATTTAGGAATGCTAAATGGTATTGAACATAAAATCATTGTCAAGCCTGATGCCATCACTGTTGTTCTCAAAGTAAGACATGTTCCCTTGAGCATTAGAGAAAGGTTAAAGGATCATCTTCAAAATGTATGCTCTGATGGAGTCATTGAGCCGGTGGATTCCTCTTTATGGGTTTCTCACATAGTTGCGGCTTTAAAAAAATTCTGATGAGCTCAAATTATGCATTGACTTGAGGTCTCTAAAAAAAAACATTCAAGTAGATTGTTTCCCCTTACCAAGGATTCATGACATCTTGGCTCAACTTTCTGGCACATAGATATTCTCCACCATTGATCTGAGAGCAGTCTATCATCAGATTGAACTAAACAAGGACTCTTTTGATCTTACAGCTTTCAACACTCCTTTTGGAGCATTTTGTTTCCTCAGTATGCCGTTTGGCCTTGCATCAGCGGCATCTGTATTCTGGAAAATTGTGTTTCAATTATTATGAGATGAGAAAGATGTACTTACCTATCAGGATGACATTTTAACTTCTTCAAATTCAGTCAAAGGACACTTACTTAAACTTGACCAGGTTCTTGGTATCCTGAAAGACCATGGCATTAACGTTAAGAAACAGAAATGTAAATTTTTAAGGGAAGAAGTTGAGTATTTGGGGCATGTTATTTCCTCTACTGTTATCCAGCCCTAGCAAGATCTGCTAAAAGCCATTACTGATTGTGATAAAATAAAGTTGACCTCAATAGGGTTTATCAGCACTGGAAAAATGGCAAGGATTGATGTAAGAAGCAACCATGTCACCCATCTAGTGATGTCACTTGACATGTGTGAACGGCCCTCTCCCACAGTCCATGTTTGCCGGTTGTCACACATTTCACAAACTAGTTCTCAGGTGGGATATCCAGACATTACTCAGTAGCTTGCACATCAAAATTTAAATGTGACATGTTATTGTGTAACTTATTGTGTACATCTGATCATGTATAGGCTCCAAACATTTCCCCACCCTATGAAGAGTGCTCCCATTGAGAATTTTTAGTCCAGTGTTTTTCTAAACCCGAAGTGTTCTTACCCTGGTAACCAATTCATGCCATGGACTGTGTATTTAAATTGCAAACCTGCCTCAAGACCCTTCACGTGGCGCTGTATTTGTGGAAATGCACCATCTTTTCACTTTTTCAATTAAAAGTTTAGAGTGATATTTCACTGATATTTGGTGCTACACCCACACTCGTGTCTGGTTACAAGCACACATTGCCTTGGTTACAGCGCACATAGACCATACACTGCTGCACACAGAGGAAAAAAATTAGAGGGAACATTAATCACTACTATAATCCCAATCGTCGATAGATTAGGTTAAGTGGTCCTGACAAAGTGCCCAGATCCACAGATACTTTACATGGCATGAAACATGTTGACCAATGTTCTTAATTTTCACGAATCAGAGTTCCCTGCCCAGACCTAGTAAACAGGTTTACAGTATTTTTATATAACTTATTGTTATTACTTTGCATATACATCAAGCATGAGAAGAATGTTTCATTGTATTTAAATAGCTTCAAACTCTAACATTGTATTAGACTCCCGTCTCCTTCTTCCCAGAATCATTTTTTTTACTCATGAATTTCAAAACAAATGGGGTATAATCATTAAAAATGTACATTAAAACCTTGCATGCTTATCCAAAACCCCCCGATTCTTTGATGTTTTTAAGCACATCCACATGCCTTACAGACTGTTTTTTCTGCTGACACACATGTATCAAAGCCCTTTCTCCATTCCGCTAAAGAGGAGGGGGGTTTCACTTCTCCAGTCTCCACCAGGGTCTTAGAGCCAGCTGATCCATCCTAGCCATATGTCAACCAAAGGATTATTATGTTTGGGTCTAAACTCATCTGATGCCCATCACCACCATTAATTCCTTTGAATCTATTGCCAATAGTCAGTACTCATTGGAAATCTCATATCACCTGTATAAAGGTGCTGTTTTCATGAGCACAGCGTGGGCAACTGGGAAAGTATGTTCCGCCTATGCACCATAATAGAGTGGGGTAATAGGACACTCTGTGTAGGTATTTGAACTGTGTAAGTCAAAAATGTAAAGAAATGGCTCCGGCAAATGGGGCCATCCTCATCTCCATCTGCTCATCACCCTTAAGCTTAGCCACAAGATCCATATGTATATTAGATTGTGTAAATATTGCTGCTTCTATGAACGTGTATGTGTGTGTGTATATATACATATACACACACACACACACAAACATATATATATATATGTACATATATTACCTACTGGCAGGCGCCAGTAGGTAGTTATAGTTAGGACCTAGTTACCATAGGAAAATTGCAACATTCTTTTCCCAATACCTTTGGCGCTCGATGACGAATCTTCGCGAAATTTTCAAAACGTGTGGGGCGCTCCGGTCCGCTCCTATCCTGAAAGTTTCGGCGTGATTCGGAAAGCAGGGGCTGAGAAAAAAGGGGGTCCCAAAACATGTTTTCTCCATGTTATTTTCCATAGGAAACTTTAGACACGGCTGCAGCCGGAACTGCTGAACGGAATTACACCAAATTTGGCAAAAAGGTAGCCCTTGTTTCAGAAAGAACTCTTTTTGTTAAATGGTGTTAATCTGTTCAGTAGTTAAAAAAAAAATAGAAACATAAATATATATAGCTCGGTGGAGCCTAACCACACATCTCATCGTGAGATCTCATTGGCTGTCAGCACTTCATGCAAGAAGTGTTGGCAGCCATCTTGGGACCAATATACATGATAGCACCTCATTAAAAAGTATTGCAGTTAATAGAAAGTTTTAAGACTGTTGTTACATTATAAATCATTTGTTGATGGTACCATACTCATTTTAGGAATTGTGGTGTGTTCTAATGTGATTTTACCATGTGAAAAAGCCTTCTTCTGGGATATCATGAATCATGTTTGAGAGAAAACTATTTTCTCATGCTTTTCCCACAGAGGTTTGGAAGGTGATCTATAAGCTAAACTGAGAGCATATTTTCTGTAAATTCACATTATCTTTCTCAGTCAAGGGAGAATGAAGTCTGACATTCTCAGTAAAACACGTACATCCAACAAGGGCAGAGACTGTCAGTTGATTCCTTTGTGTTCTACAGCAGCTTCCCAGAGTGTTCTAAAGAACAACTAGAGCGCTAACAGTCCTACTTATGACAAACGTATTACACACCTGAAGCCATCTTGGTTGGAATAGAGTGGTAACTCTTAAAACATTTAATTTAAAAAGGAACAAGATGAGGGGGTTCATTTTGCCATATAAAGTATGATTAGTGCTGCAGAAAGAAAAATTAGGGCACATTTTGAGTGACTTCTCAAATCCTCTTCTATTTCATTAAAAAATTCTGACATGCAGACTGAAACATGCACTTTCAATACCTGCAACAGACTTCCCTGGTGAGCAGCAGCTTTACTACAGTGATCGAATAAGCAACTAGAGTGCTAACATTCTGAATTCATGGCAAATGTGTGACACATCTGAATGCCTTCTTGATGGAATCAAAGCAAAAAACTGTAAGTATTTCCTACTGAGGAGACTGCAGTAAATGAGGAAATTAGGAAAGTTCATAACAAATAAGTCTCCCAAGATGGCCACCAGAGACAAAAGAGCCCAAATGTAGCACAAATATCACCCAGATGAAGCCCAAGTATAGCCTAATGACAGAATGTCCCAGAGTGTTCTAAAGAACAACTAGAGCACTAACAGTCTTACTCATGACAAAAGTATGGCACAGTTGAAGCCATCTTGATTGGAATAAAGTGGTAACACTTAAAACATTTAATTTGCAAAGGAACAAAATGAGGGGGTTCATTTTGCCATAGAAATTATGATTAGTGCTGCAGAAAGAAAAATTAGGGCATATTTTGACTTCTCAAATCCTCTTCTATTTCATTAAACAATTCTGACATGCAGACTGAAACATGCACTTTGAATACCAAGAGCAGTCTTCCCTGGTGAGCAGTAGCTTTACTACAGTGATCTAATAAGCAAATAGAGTGCTAACATTCAGAATTCATGACAAATGTGTGACACACCTAAATGCCTTCTTAATGGAACCAAAATAAAAAAACTGAAAGTATTTTCTACTGAGGAGACTGCAGTAAATGAGGAAATTAGGAAACTTCATAACAAATAAGTCTCCCAAGATAGCCACCAGAGACAAAAGAGCCCAAATGTAGCACAAATATCATCCAGATATAGCCCACGTATAGCTCAATGACGGAATGTCCCAGAGTGTTCTTAAGAACAACTAGAGCGCTTACTGTCTTACTTAAGACAAAAGTATGGCACACCTGAAGCCATCTTGATTGGAATAAACTAGTAACACTTAAAAAAAAATTATTTAAAAAGGAACACAATGAGGGGGTTAATTTTGCCATAGAAATTATGATTAGTGCTGCAGAAAGAAAAATTAGGGCACATTTTGAGTGACTTCTCAAATACTTTTCTGTTTAATTAAAACATTCTGAAATGCAGACTGAAACATGCACTTTTAATACCAGCAGCAGACATCTGTGGTGAGCAGTAGATTTACCACAGTGATCTAATGAGCAATTAGAGTGCTAACATTCATAATGTATGGCAAATGTGTGACATATCTGAATACCTTCTTGATGGAATCAAAGTAAAAACATGAAAGCATTTCCTACTGAGGAGACTGCAATAAATGAGGAAATTAGGACATTTAATTTAATAACAAATAAATCTCCCAAGAGGTCCACCAGAGACAAAAGAGCCCAAATATAGCACAAATATCACCCAGATGTAGCCCATATGTAGCCGAATGACAGAAGTGTGCAAAACACTTTTTATTTTTTGTGTTTTTGCAGTTTTATATAGTGCAGACGTGTCAGGTATTGGAGTGCTTTATATGAGCATCGGTTACATCACACAAGAACAAATTCATTTTGGTTGTAGACATGAGGAGATTAAGGGCCAGATGTAGGTAAATCTCATTTACCGATTCATAAATACCGAATTTTACCGAATCGGTATTTATGAATCTGTAAATGAGATGTAGGTAAAAATTTGGTGTTTTTTACCGAATCGGTAAGATTCGGTATTTACCGATTCGGTAAATACCGAATCGGTATTTGCTATTGAATCCTATGGGCCTTGAAGTCCATAGGATTCAATAGCAAATACCGATTCGGTATTTACCGAATCGGTAAAAATACCGAATTGCTAAGGGGGACAGGGTGTCACTTTGACACCCTGTTGCACCCCTGTAACTGGTGTTTGCGCCATGTGGCACACATACATGCCCTTAGGGCATGTCTGTGTGCCACATGGCACAGGTGTACATGCACAGATGTGCATGTACACAAGAATTCGTAATTTACCAAGCAATTGTATTGCATGGTAAATGCCGAATTCTAAAGGCCCTGTAGCACTGTTAGAAGTGCTACCTACATCACAAAATACATTTTCGGTATTTTTACCGTATGGTAAATTTACCGAATCGGTAAAATGTACAGAATCGGTCGGAAAATCGGTATTTTCGGCCGTTTCCGACCGGTAAAGGGCTACCTACATTTGGCCCTAAGTGATTTGACCAGAATCACAGATTGTCGAGCTGAAGCAGAAACTCCAACCTGGTTCCCCAGTTGCAAAGTCTGCAGCTCTGAAAGTAACACCACATCCTCTCCCCTAAGTGCAATATTTAATAAAGAGGTCAACTGGATAACAATACATAAAGAGAACAAGTAATTTTAAAGTGCTTTGTAGCTATTTGAAAACTCAAAAAATATGTCCTCGTTTTAGTTTTTTAGAGCACTAACCATCATTTTGATGCAAATAAGACCCTCTCATATATGTAATTTCTAAAGGAAATGCTCTAGGTATTACAGTTTTGATTACATCAAGATGACCTCAGGCGTTGCGCACTTTTGTAATAAATATAGAATGTTAGCAATATAGTTGTTCATTAGGATACTGTTGAGAGGCAGAGGCCAGGACGCTGAAAATTGAAGGCAGGTAGGAGGATGCAGAGGCAACAATTTGACTCCACTGGGCAGACAGGAAGGGCAGTGGCAGCACAAAAGACAATGGAGGGCAGTGGAAAAGGGGGCAGGGGCAACAAACCAACAACACAGGACTGGGAAGAGAGGCTGTGGCAATATAATAGACCATTGTGGGCAGAAGGAAGAGGCAGTGGTATTACAACCATACATGCCAACAGACCCGATTCAGTCAGGAAACATCCAATGTTTTTTAGTCCAAATGGGTTTTATTTAATCTGTCTCCTGTCTACAATCTACTCTTTTTCAATGTAAGTCAAAGGGGAAAATCAATACCCCAGTATATTTTCAAAATCTCCCTCTTACCAAGTTCAAAATGTTAGCAAGTATGGTACATTGGATCATGGAAGGCAGGAAAAAATTGGGGTAGGGACATGGACTCGGATAACAGACTACAGGAGGGACATGGAGAGGTGCACCAAACTGACCCTACAGGGCAGGCATCAGGGTTTGCAGCAGCACAATACACCACACAGGGCATGTGGGACGGGAGTGCTGCACAACAATCCATGGAAAGCAATAGGGAGGGGATAGGACCATGCACATGGACAACAGAGAATAGAGGGGAAAGAGGCAATGGTAGCTAGCTGACTATAATGGACAGACAGGAGAGAAAGCTGCAGCATAACGGACCATAAAGGGCAGAAAGGACGGATCAGGGGCATTACAATGGAACACACAAGCCAGGAGGGAGGTAATAAGGGTCTGCACATGGAAACAGAGGGCTGGGGCAATGGGGCAGGGCAGGAGCAGCAAGATGACCATGGAGGTCAGGCAGGATCGGCACTAGAAGCAAGAAACACCTTGGAGAGCAACAGCGAGACTATAATGGCATACAGACAGACCACGGAGGGAAGTTGGGGGGGGTCAGGGGCAGCTAGCTGACCACACAGGGAAGGTGGGAGGTACAGTGGCAGCACAGAAGACCATGCATGGCAAGTGGGAGGGTTAGTGGCAGCACAATGGCTATGATGGGCAAGAAGGAGGGTGCAGGGGCATGCAAAAAGGACTATGGAGGATAGAAGGGAGGGTCAGGACCTGGGCACAGACAAAAGAGTTCAGGGGAAGGAGCCTCACAACAGATCACACGGGGCAGGGAGGAGGGGCAGTTGCAGCACAACAGACCAGGAAGGGCAGAAGGGTGTGGCAGTTAAATGGACAATGGAGGACAGGAGGAAGGGGATAGTGGCATGGAATGTGGACAGGCAGGGTGGAGGTGGCAGGGACAGGTTACAGTCATCTGACAATGCTAGGCAGGTGGGAGGGGAGTGGCAGCTCAACAGAACACTCAGAGTAGATAGGAGTGGCAGGTCCATGGAACATGGTGGGCAAAAAGTATGGAGCAGGGGCATGCACACAGACAGCAGAGGGCAGGGGGAAGGAGAATAGGAGCAGCAAGCTAAGCACAGAGGCTAAGCAGGAGGTCAATGATGGGACCTAGAATTGGGCAATGGAGGGCAGGAGGAGTGGACTGGTACATCATGATAAATGGAGGGCAGTGGCAGCACATCAGACCATGATTGGCAGGAGGGAGGAGGCTAGTCCATGGATTCAGACAGGATAGGGAGGAGGTGGATGGGGCAGTAAGCTAACTGTTCAGAGTAGGCTGGAAGGCCAGTGACAGAACAACGACCACACAGGGCTGTAATAAGGGAGCAGGGACATGGACTTGGACAATGGATGGCTAGGAGGAGGGAAGGCAGGAGCAGCAAGCTTGGGCGGGAGCAGCACAATGCCAGACCCTTCTTCCAACCCAACACCATCTATTGTGATATGCATCTGACTTAACATTAAAAAAAAAACTAGAAATTTGTTGAAAAAAACAAAGATTACAGGAACGGTATAGTTAGACTCAGATTTTACTCATACACAACCAGTGAAATTCAGCAGCTATAATTACCTGAGCTAACTATAACTTACGCCCCCGCAATGTACTGCTAATGACCTCAGACATTACATCATTCATGACATGGTCAGTTACATCACTCATGACATCACTCATGACATCTCAAATGAGCTGTGAATGGAATGAAACTATAATCGCTAGAACTGTATTTACGGATAGTGTGTGTATATTAACACCCCTTTTTTTTCTTTTCTTTCGTGTAATACGCAACGTGCCCAGATTAATATGGCCGATAACCTTTCACTTTAAAGTAATGTGTAGTCCATTGTTTATGTTGATGTTTGCAATCCTAAGTATGTTTATTATGAATAAGGCACTTTTACGAACATACAGGTATGGCAGTCACGGGGCAAGATATGCTGAAATGACATTGTATGCATATTAGCAAATCAAAAGGGAGAGAGAGGACTAGGTAAGCTAGTCCGGATCCCCTGGTTATATGTAGGAATATCAATAAAGGACTAGCTAGGTTGTGTTAGTGAGACTTAGAAAGTACGTCTGTGGGCAAACCATTTGGTTTGGTCATGAAGCCCTCACACACCAACCTAGTTGGTGTCATGCTTCATCATCGGGCCCACCACAGTGACACCGAATGTGTCCCGGGTGTGCTGCGACTCCAGATTACTGAGGAGCTGGTATACTTACTGAGTGTGCAGTGAATAGTGGGTATGAACGTGCAGTTTAAAAGATATACAGGTGGTCCCAGTTCCCGAGGGTATAAGATAAATTTTAATTGCTGGGCCCCTGTTAGCAGATAAAAAGGCTTGCGGACGATGTGGAGTGTATTATGAGCTCCTACGTCCTGTGTGGTCTACATGTTTCAGCCAGGCCTTTTGTTAAAACTGGCTTTCCTCAGGACCAATGAGTATGTGTGAGTGAGAAATAAATAAACTATATTAAGTGATTTAGTGTGTGGTAAAAAGTGTCGCACTCGCTAAGGTGCTGTACATGTTAGAGGGGGATTCCCTCTGCTTTAACTTGCTACTTGGGACACCGGAGCAGGACGATAGGTCGCAGGAGCACTCTGATCGGAAATACCGGTCTTCTTCCCCTCCCTGCCAGGTGACCCAGGAGGCTTTAACAGCAAGTAGCAAGTTAAAGCAGAGGGAATCCCCCTCTAACATGTACAGCACCTTAGCGAGTGCGACACTTTTTACCACACACTAAATCACTTAATATAGTTTATTTATTTCTCACTAACACATACTCATTGGTCCTGAGGAAAGCCAGTTTTAACAAAAGGCCTGGCTGAAACATGTAGACCACACAGGACGTAGGAGCTCATAATACACTCCACATCGTCCGCAAGCCTTTTTATCTGCTAACAGGGGCCCAGCAATTAAAATTAATCTTATACCCTCGGGAACTGGGACCACCTGTATAGCTTTTAAACTGCACGTTCATACCCACTATTCACTGCACACTCAGTAAGTATACCAGCTCCTCAGTAATCTGGAGTCGCAGCACACCCGGGACACATTCGGTGTCACTGTGGCGGGCCCGATGATGAAGCATGACACCAACTAGGTTGGTGTGTGAGGGCTTCATGACCAAACCAAATGGTGTGCCCACAGACGTACTTTCTAAGTCTCACTAACACAACCTAGCTAGTCCTTTATTGATATTCCTCCATTGTATGCATATTAACACTTGTTTTCTTTGCTTTATTGTATCAATTCCTGAATTTACATATCGTGACCAGGCCAATATGGCCTCCAGCTTTTTGGATTAAAGTAATATGTAGTCCTTTGTTAATGTTGGCAACTGGAGGCATTTGTACATTTAAATAAGGATGCTACAATGACGTCTTGTATCGTTATCAAGGTTCGGACGAGCCAAAACGCGTGGATCACGTCCTTTGCAGATTAAATACTTCCAAACTACAACCTGAGTGCTGATTCCTTCCTTGTAAGAGGAGGTTAAATACATATGTATAAAATTCACTGAAAAAAACACAAGTTTCAGGGACATTATAGTTAGAAATTAGCATTTAAAAAACCTCAGAAATTCACTGAAAAAACCACACGTTTCATAGACGTCATAGTTAGTTGGACATTTCACTCGTACAAAACAAGAGAAATTCGGCCGTTATAGTTACACTTCACCAATACCTAAGCATTTATAAATTGAGCATGCACTCTCTTTGCAGCACTGAAATTACTCCAAGTTATTAGTCATATACTTAAAGAATGGCCTAGCCGCTAATACAAGTGCAGGTTCAATATTTTGTACACTATGCATGCAAACCTTTAACCAGCTACATACTATTGATTCTCTCTTCCTAACTATCAAGTTAGTACCTATGCAGTGTAGGAATCCTCCTGTCTGTCCCATGCATTTCTCCAATCACCCGTCCAGCACTAGCTACTTATCCTATTACTCCACCAATATCTAAGCACTTATAATAACTGAAAAAAATGTTTAGCATTTTTTAATATGTACTACTGTCAAGGTAAGATTAAGTAATCCAAACACTATCAATGCACAACAACATTCAGCTGTACACTATACATATAAACCTCTAACCAGCTACTTAGTAAAGTACTACCCATGCAACCTATGAATCCTCCTGTCTGTCCCATGCACTTCTCCAATCACCCATCCAGCACTATCTGCGTATCCTATCACTTCGCAATACCTAAGCACTTATAAATTCAACATGTACTCTCTTTGCAGCACTGAAATTATTCTATTTACTAGTCATGTACCTAAGGAATGGCCTAGGCAGTAAAACTAGTACAGCTACAATATTCTGTGCACTATGCATGCAGACCTCTAATCAGCTGCATAGCATTGATACAGCCTTTAAACACTCAGTTAGTACCGGTGCAGTCTAGGAATCCTTCTGTCTGTCCCATGCACCTCTCCATTCAACCATCCAGCACTATCTACGTGTCCTGTCACTCTGCCAATACCTAAGCACTAATAAATTTAGTATGCACTCTCTTTGCAGCACTGAAATTACTCCAGTTATTAGTCATATACTTAAGGAATGACCTAGCCACTAACACAAGTGCAGGTACAATATTTTGTACACTATGCATGCAGACATCTAACCAGCTGCATACTATTGATGCGCTCTTCTAAATACCCAGTTAGTACCTATGCAGTCTAGGAATCCTTCTGTCTGTCCCATGCACTTCTCCATTCACCCACCCAGCACTATCTACATATCCTATCACTCTACCAATACCTAAGCACTTATAAATTCAGCATGCACTTTCTTTGCAACACTGAAATTACTCCAGTTATTAACCGTATACTTAAGGAATGGCGTAGTCACTAACACAAGTGCAGGTACAATATTGTGTACACTATGCATGCACACCTCTAACCAGCTACAAACTATTGATTTGCTCTTCTAAATACGCAGTTAGTACCTGTGCAGTGTAGGAATCCTCCTGTCTGTCCCATGCATTTCTCCAATCACCCATCCAACACTATCCACTTATCCTATTACTCCAGCAATACCTAAGCACTTATAAATTCACTATACACTCTTTTTGTAATACTGTAATTATTCTAGTTACTAGTCATGAACTTATGGAATTGCCTAGCTACTAACACAAGTACAGCTATAATATTTTGTGCACTATCCAAGCAGACCTCTAACTAGCTACATACTATTGATAAACTCTTCTAAATACCCTGTTAGTACTCATGCAGTGTAGGAATCATCCAGTCTGTCCCATGCACTTCTTTAATCACTTATCTACCAGTATCTGCTTATCCTATCACTCCACCATTACGTAAGCACTTATAAATTAAGTGTTCACTCTGTTTGCAGCACTGTCATCATTCCAGTTACTAGTGGTATTCTTATAAAATGACCTAGGCACCAACACATAAAATATTCTGTGCATAATCCCTACAAATCTCTAGACAGATACATACTATTGGTCCCCTCCAATAAATACTGAAGTAGTACCCTTGCAGCGTGGGATACCTCCTGTCAGTCTCATGCAATTCTTCAATAACCCATCCAGCACTATGTGCCTATTGTATCAGTCTGCCAATACCTAAGCACTTATGGGGCAGATTTACAAGCACCATGTGCCACCAACTTTCACACATTACCTTGCAATTATAGTTCTTTCTTTAACCAGATAAGGTAGTTCTGATAAAAACTTTTTTTTCTTCTTTTTTCTTTTGTATTTTTTTTAAATATATATTTTTTGGGGTGTATTTTCAAAAAATTTACAAAAAAAGAACGTATAAAACAGGAAACATTTGGAATTTCTTATCATTCCAAACAAAAATTAACAATGATGGTTGCGTTGCGCAGCACAAACTGCATCCACCGACTGCTCACTGAAGCCTATAAGTTTCTTACACTTCACGCAGTGTTGTTCGAGAAAGGCAAATTCTGGCCAAATGTCCATTGCCGGTGTTATTGAGGACGCTCCAGACATACTTGCCACAGCAGGTGAGGGGCTCAAAGCAGCTCGCCTCATTTCCTCCTAAGCAGGATTGAGAGGATGTGTGGTTCGGAGATGCTTGTACATAGAAGCAGTGCCACTAGAGTATTTTGTTTCACTGACTCTTGACAGGACTCGGTCACAAATTTTGCACGTCACCTTTCTCGCATTTACTTTCTTCTCTCCAGGTGGAAAAGTGAAGAATTTCCACACGACAGATTCCGGCCTCTGTGGACTTGGTGCCTCCTGCAAGAATTCTTCTCTAGAAGATACTTCCTCCTGCTGCTGCTGCTGTCCAGATGCCATTTTGTTTGATATTTTGTGAAAAACACCAAACAAAACAAGCAAAAAGGGTTTTTGTGGGAAGGATGTCTCTCTAAAGATGATCCAACAAGAATAATTAAAATGGGTGGGGTCCTTCAATAGTTACAGTGGGAAATGTTATGAACCAATTAAATCTTTTTTTTTTAGGTCACATGGTATCCGCGCACTCTGCACTCACGAAGCACGCACCCGACGCGACTTCGCGAAAATATATTTAAAAATAATGTAAGTTTATTATAAGTGCAGATATATAATTTTAATGAATATCTTAGATCATCTCTTGCCCTAATATGTATATTAAAGACACATACATATCATTTTAGAACATACATTTTTTTTGCGGGACTCGCACACACAGCGCACCCCAGCACGTATCTGACGTCACGCGGGACCCGCCACGGCGCAAGCTTCGCGTACCATAATGCGCATGTGTCACGAATGCGCAGGAGTCGCAGACTGGTCGCATACCAATCGCGCACATCACGTAATATTAAATGTATATGATGTAACTGAAAAACACGCAGCCGTAGCACACCGTACACGGATCCTTCACAACTTTTCTAAAATGGCGGCTAGAATCCGCGCACCCACCGTGATGTTTACGATTTGGGTGCTCGACTCCGAAAAAAATTGGGGAAAAAAGAAAATAATATAAATATATTAAAATTAAAAAATAAAACAAAAAATTAAACAATATTTCTGTTTACATTTTTTTAATTTTTTTTTGCAATTTTCTGAAAAAAATATAATGTTATTTAATGAATAAAATATTTATAAATAAACAGTTAAAAAACTGTAGAAAATCAGTCCAAAGAAATAGGTATAACTACTATAACACTTAAAAATTAGCATTTTTAAAAAGTTTGAAATTCACTGAAAAACCATAGGTTTCAGACGCATTATAGTTAGAAATTAGCATTTAAAAAAACTTTGAAATTCACTGAAAAAAACATAGGTTTCAGAGACGATATAGTTTAAATTAGCATTTAAAAAAACCTTAGAAATTCACAGAAAAAAACAGGTTTCAGGAGTGTTATAGTTAGCTGGACATTTCACTTGTACAAAACCATACAAATTCCTCAGTTATAGTTAGTTCTGCTAACTATAACTCGCGTGCCTGCAATGCACTGCTGATGATGTCACATATTACATAATTTATGACATGGTCAGTGACATCACTGACATCACTGATGACATCTCAAATGACATCACTGATGACATCACTGGTGACATCATCCACGTGACAATCTGATACACCTCATCAGACACTAGTATAACCTTTCATCACTCACTGCAAAATACAGAGTACCATATTTGAAACCATTGACACACCAATACCAGTTACTACATACCCACTCACTGATTCCTAAGTCTACACACACAACTACCTACTCAGCAGCAGAATCACTTATACATGCAGTCACTAATTAATAGAACACTATGAAATGCACTTATACACATATATAGACATTGACACATCAGCAGTCATCTTAGTCGGTTATGCAGTCATCCTACTCACTCATGAAAAAAATTAATCACACTTACATTTACTCACACAATTATACACACAACAACTAATTTATTCAAACACATAGGGGTAGATGTATCAAGCCTTTTGCGATTCGCAAAGGCTGGAATTCGCAGAATTCCGGCGTTTGCGAATCGCAAACGGTCTTTTTGCATGTTTTGACATGTAACAAAAAATCGCAAAATAAGGAATCGCAAAAATTTGCGATTCCTTATTTTGCCTAAGCATTTAAGGATTCGCAATTTTGCGATTCCTTAAATGCTATGTATGTAGCATTTTGGAATTGCGAATTTAGGTTAAGAAATCGCAAATTACCACCAACTTGTAGTTGGTGGTAATTTGCAAATTCTTTTAAAAATGCACAATTTGGCATTTGTTAAGGTGGCATGTGACACTCATACATGCCCATAGGGCATGTATGTGCGCCATATGCACACACATGTGAATTTCAGGGGTGCAGCAGGGTGTTCTTGAGACACCCCTGCCCCCTTAAAATTATTCTCAATTTGCGATTGGCAAATTGCGAATTGCAAATTGAGAATTATTTCACAATCATTCCTATGGGCCTCCTGGCCCATAGGAATGAATGGGAAATTATTCCTTAATTTCGAATTCGCAAATTGCGAATTCGCAAATAAGGAAGAATAAGAAATCGCTAAAAAATAGAGATTTTCTACATACATCCAATTTTGCGATTTCTAAATAGGGATTCCTTAAAAATCGCTATTTAGAAATCGCAAAAGGGTATGTTGATGCATCTACCCCATAGTAACTCATAGTTAATATGTTAAAAAATCACCATTACAATTATACACTCATTCACAATCACTGACTCTTACATATACTTATTTATGTACACCAACTCTCACATACAAGGCCTTTTATTTTTTTACTTTGTTGAAGATGTACAACTAAAACATATATTCGCTCACCAACCCACAAATAAATACTCTCAGTCACCCAAACAACTGTTTCCACATGCACTCTTAAACCTATACACTTAGTCAATCAACCATTCACACATCTATGCATAGAGTTACACACACCCCATCCAACCACACACAAACTCAGTGTCCCATACAAATACTCACCCAACTAATTAATAACTAATATACACACTCATGTAGTTAGTGACCAACTGATGCAGCATGTTATACAACAACAGAGACAGTGATTGACACATTCACATAGTTTAGTTACGAATCCATGTATTAAGTGAGATTCTTTTAATTACTCACTTAAACAGTTAGACAGCTACTAAATCCTCCATCCAGACGGTTATATATACACTCAATCTTCAATAGAGATTGGTATATATATATATATATAATACATATTTAAATTTCAAACTAAGCCACATTCACTGGATGATGTCATCAGTGATGTCATCAGTGATGTCACTGACCATGTCATGAATGATGTAATATGTGACATCATCAGCAGTGCATTGCAGAACTAACTATAACGGAGGAATTTCTATGGTTTTGTACAAGTGAAATGTCCAGCTAACTCTAACACCTCTGAAACCTATGTTTTTTTCAGTGAATATATATATATATATATATATATATATATATATATATATATATATACAACACCAGCGCTCTAATAGGAACATTCAGGAGCACACAGGGGATTCCAAATACCTTTTATTGTGCCAAGCAGACGCATTTTGGCAAGATTTTGCCTTTCTCAAGGCCTCTCTCCATCGAAGGTCTGATATTATCAATTCTTTCACATATAAAACAAACCTCACTCTCATTGATTGCCAGGACTTACAACCAACCAATTGCAGGCCCTATGGATTGAAAAAAACACCTATATTTATTTATTTAGGAGATTTATAATGCGCTTGAATCACACCAGGAGGGATATCTCAGCGCAAGGATGTTGCTGGCGAGTGCTGATAAGCAGGTATCTAGAAAAGGAAGGTTTTAAGTAGCTTTCTAAAGCGCAGGTAGTCAGAGCATAGGCGCAAATAGATGAGGAGCTTCCGTAGGAAATGTCTCTCATGATGACTGCAAGTTCCATAATGCATCTCAAGTTCTTACAGTAATTAGTTCATGAGCGGTTTTGTCTTAAAATTATGTAATATTCTCTGACCCCCTCGATCATCTGCAATTATCAGACCCTTGTGGAGACACGCATTGAGAAAGGCGAATGCTTACAGAAACGCATCTGCTTGGCACAATAAAAGGTCTTTGGAATCCGCTGTGTGATCCTATTTGAGCGTTGTTGTTGGAAATGCTAATTGCGTGCAGCCACTTGCACAGCAAAGGAGGCACCGATCTGAAAAGTGTTCCGCGATCATAATAGTGGCATTTAGTGAAATGTTGAAATGGAGACTGCCTGAACCGTTGCTTCACTAAAAGGACAGTCATACCTATGGAACCTGAGTTCCCATTACAAAATGGCAGGCGTGACTTACTAAACGAGTGTTTAAGGGTGTGATACATTGGATGTGATAATCTTGGATTCCAGTATCAGAGGTATTAAGTGCTATATTAGTACAATTTACAACTACATTTACAAATACAGCATTAGTCATTTCAAAATGAGGATAGTGGCTTTCAGTGTGTTTAACAACAAAATGGTGACAACATAAGTTAACAGTGCTTTGTGTATTGCAGCTTCACATTATTTTGTTGCTGTAAGAAACTAGGGGCTAGATGTAGGTAGCTAAATACCGGTCGGTAACGGATGAAAATTGGTAATTATCCCGTTACCGACCGGTATTTAGCCTTTTCTAATGTAGGAGGCAGGTTTTAAGGATTCGGTAATTTACCGATTCCTTATTTTAAGGAATCTGTAAATTACTGAATCCTTAAAAGCTATGTAGGAGGCACTCAAGTGAGTGCATGTTAGCTTTAAGGATTCGTTATTTATCGCCAACTACAGGTTGGTGGTAAATACAGAATACCTTACATAAAGCATTTTTTTGCTTTTTTCTCAGTGCCATGTGGCAGACATACATGCCCTTAGGGCATGTATGTGCGCCACATGTGCACACATGCACGATTCAGGGGTGCAACAGGGTGTCAATGTGACACCCTGTCAGCCTTGAATATGCTCCCCTTATTACCTATTCGGTATTTACCGAATCGGTAATAGTGAACGGCTTCCTATTCATTCCCATGGGCCTCCAGGCCCATAGGAATGAATAGGAAGGTGATTCCTTATTACCGAATCGGTATTACCGATTCAGTAGTAAGGAATATTACCGAATCAGTAAATTTTACCGAATTATTACCTACATCATATTTACCGATTCTTAAATACCCAATCGATAAAATTCGGTATTTAAGAATCAGTAAATTGTGAATACCTACATCTAGCCCTAGGTTATTAGTTGTGAGGAGTGCTACTTCTTCACAAATAATAGGTCCTCAGTCATCTCCTTCCGGGAACCAAGTACCCCATTGTAGTACCTCACTCTTTCAAGGTAGCGAAGCGGAGCGTCCGAGGCCTGCTCAGGGAAAGTAATGTGGGCTTGTTATCTGCATTTAGTGCCATGCAATAACAACCCTCAGTTAATTAATGTCCATCCAGTGCTTCTTCTTTGAAAAAGGATAATACATTTACTAAATACTACATATTAAATTACAAATATATACACCAGATAAATGTATATACCTTTGGTGACACCCATGTAACACGTTTAACTCCTAGTTGGTCATGAACCCCATGATAAGGTAAGGCAGGCCTACTGGCTTTGTGAAGTGGTCAACACATATATGAAGCAGGCCTTTTGGATTTGTTAAGGGGTTGCCTTATTGATAAGTCCTGAGATAAAGGTTTATATGTCCTATTTAGAATTTTTTATGTGTAAGACTATGCCATGCAGAATATACGAAATTACAAATTCTGGACAATGAAATGATTATGGAATCCATTGCTTCATTTTTTTTAAACGTGATCAGGTTCAGGAATTCTATGAGATATTGATCTATGTTGATGTAGCAAAGATAGCGTCTTTTACAAGTTCAATATAATGAAATATCTCAAAGATTGATGTATTATTTCCCATAAAGTTATGCTTTTTTTTGTTGCTTTTTTAATTATATGCTTGATAACCATTTGTATTTGGAATCTGGCTTTTTTTATCTTTTTTATGTAACATATTGAAATGTGTATATTATTAAGCAGTGCTTTTATGATGTATTTATAAATCGAATAAAGCTTAATTAATTTGACTTTGATAAAGCAGTAATCACATGTCAAGATTCAACATTAATACCCGTGGAGCAACTGATTATATTTAAATGCATTTGTTGTTAAAATAAGCATTGCAATATTTGTCAATAATCACTGTCAATAAAGTATGCCAATTCAAATCTGCCATAGAAATGTGGCGGATCATTTTCTTTACATTCATCAGGCCACATAATACAGCCATAGGACCAAGCACTAGTGGTCATCAAACTCCCAATTTTTAGAGCTAAAGCTCCAGCCCTGACAGAGTTTGCATTAAACCCTAAGGGGCATATTTGCAAGCCACATGCGTGACTTTTGTGCCTCCGTTGCGTTACTTTGGTGACGCAACTACGGCGTAAATGTTGCGGCCCAATTACAACGTGACGCAGCTAACGAGATGCGTCACGTTGTAAAGCCTGTGTCACATTATATCTGCTTCAGGTATAATGTATGCAGGGTGGGCATTCCCACGTAAAAGCCATGTAGAACTGATGCAGTGAAAGCTACAAGATTTCACTGCGTCACTCTATGCCTTCACTGCGTCAAAATCCATATGCCTGCTCAAACCAGGCATAGGGAATGATGCAAGTCTTTTTGAATGGGACTCTAGGACCTTTGTCATGCACATTGGTCCTAAGGCAAAGAACCCCAAGCCCGTTTTCATTGAACAAGTTAGATTGGAGCGTGCCAGGGAATATCCATATTTAGGCATTTTAATGGACGACCAGATATCTTGGAAGCAAGCAGTGGCAAGTAAAAAAATGCTCTTCCAGAGAGCAACTTCAGCTCCTGTTTCCTTCTCAAGAAAACTGGGTAAACCAGCCCCAAATGAGTTGCTTAAAATTTACCACGCAAAATGTCACAGCGTAGCAACCTATGGTGCTGGCGTCTGGGGCTACGCTCCCGTAGACGATTTGCAAACGGTCCAAAACGGGTTTTTAAAGTACATTCTGGCACTTCCTAAAAGTGCTCCAATATACGGTTCCCACATCGAGCTAGGTATCGATTATATAACTGACAACATCAGATGCCAGCCGATTCTTTTATGGCACCGTATTTGGAATAAACCCCAATGCCACTTAACCCGTTCCCTAATATTAGATTGCCTATCCTTGGCGAGTTGGAAAAAAATACCTTGGTTATTGTATGTTTCCAACTTTCTAAATGATTTGAACTGCACATCTTACTTCACTGAACCTTCATCAACATCTGACATCAGTAGAAGGGCGTTGAAAAATCTCTGTCTAAATCATCTGAGAGACCTACGCCTTTCCCAAGAAGTATCAAAGCCAACAAATGTGCAGATCCTCATGGTTCAAACCTCCCCTGGTATCCAGCCTTATTTAACATTCTTTTTATCTGACCACGAAAAATTTGTTCTAACTAGGTTCCGTTTTAATTCTTTTTTCCGCCTTGTTACCTTCCCCAAAGAGTTAAACTGGTCACATGACCTAGCAAAATGTCCGTGTGATGGTGTATCATCTCAATCGACCATCCACCTAACTTTATTTTGTCGCTATTATGAGAAATCTCGCAAGCGCTGGATCATCCCACTTCTTCGATCAATGGGGTTGAGAACCTGTCGGCCAGCTTATCTGGCACTTCAGTTGCTTGACTCACAACATGTAGCCAAATGTGTAGCTCTTTTCCTAAAATCATGTTTGAAAATACGCTGTAAAACCGGGTTACCGTCTCCTTGAATTGATGTGAATAGATGTTTAATTGATCAACTTGTAAATCAGGTTTTTATCAAATGTTTTAAACACCACTTTGTTTTTATCTGTATTATAATACTGCGTTTTAAACAATCCATTGGATTTTTATGATGTACTTTTTATGATTCAACTGAATGTTAATCGAATAAAAGTTTCTTGACTGACTGACTGAATAGGACTCACCCATCTATTGTGGCGCATTGCTGGAGTTGCGTCCCTTTCATGAGCAACTCCAGCAATCCGTCACTTTTGCACAAACGCATCTGTTAATCCTTGCGCCATGGAGCACTGCATTGTAAGCACAGCACATCCATTGTGGCGCAAGGACATTCGGCGCTGACGCAAGGAAACTGACGCATCTATGCAGATGCGTCAGTTCCTTGGAAATCTTCCCCTAAATTGTCTCCTCAGGTCATGAATCCTATCACCTGGAAGTCAACTTTGAGGGGTTGCTGTGCCCTTTGCAGCCTTCCACAACACAGTAAAATTTTGTGGCCGGTCCCCCTGCCTCTCATTGGGGTACCACAAGCAAGCAGTGAGGTTGAAAAGCCCACAAGGAGCTTTATGGTGGGGCTCGCAGGAGGAATCAGGAAATATTAATGAGCAATTCTTGCTGCCCTCTCTTTTTTTGGCTCGCGCCATGACCAGGGCAACTTGTTTCCTTGATATTTTGGTTGTGGGTGCCCTGGTTCTACTCAGGGCAAACAGATGCTATATTTTATGTGGGGGCAGCACGGGGTGCCCACTCTTACATTGTCCAGACTGCTCTGGGTCTCCCTTTTGCCTGTTCCAGCAGGTGAAAGGAACACTGTTCTCTTTCTTGTTCTGTCCATGTGGAGCCTCAGACCGCCACACCCACAAGGGGGAAAGGAGGAGCCCTTAATCTCTCATGGGGTTCAGGAATCCCCAGGGAGTTGAAAGATGAGCACATTGGCCTGCTTTTGGCTCCTTTGTGCGCCAGTCCTTTTGCTCTCTTTGCATCTGGGTCCAGCGATGGGATCCAGGTCCAATTCAGACATTGTTGCCTCAGTCCCCAGGAAGATGGGGCCCTGGGGGCAACAGGCATTCAGAGGAGCGGGGCCCAGCAAATTAATTCATTGAAGATGTGCCACCCCATGCCCTGACTCACCATAGGGGTATCTGTTGAAATCCTGGCAGACTGCCATGTGCTTCATTTCTCTTTTCAGACATGTTAAAATGGGCTAGTGTTCAAAGGTGAAAGACTCGGGCCCTTTGTGCCGGTATTCATGAGCTGTGGTTCATTTGTCTCCCAGTGGCAAGCTCTAGCCTCCAGGAATATTTTCAGTAGACCTCCTGGCTTCTAACAGAACACACTTGGCGGTGGGCTAGCTTTACTGGCTCACAGCCCCAGTCTTCTCCTCTCTTGGTCCTCCTTTCCTGCAAATGAGGGCTTCTTGTGCAGCCCTCTGTTATCAGCAGGCAGAGCACCTTCCTGCCTGCCCTCCGAAGCCCATAGCATCCTGGTTGTCATGCAGAGCACTTGGGGTGGCAGTGGTGACCAAATCTTTCCCCAAACTGGTCCTCAGGGGACGTAAGGGCTCAGAGCCACTTGCCCTGGAGAGACCTATCTATTCCTGTGGTCAGCTAGAGACACAATCCCTAGTTCGTCCTGGAAGGGCATTAGGTGGCTTCCTTTTCCTGCAGTCTGTTACTCCTCTGTAATTGCCTTCCAGGTTCAGGATCTTGTTACCAATCTCTACTTTGTACAGCGATTTATAATTAAAATGGTGCAGTTACATTTTCTCTGTGTAGAGCTCCTCTGAGAGTCTCAGCTTCACCCCTTGCTGGCATCATTGCCAGATCCCTTCCCACCAAAATGTCAAAGGGGAATCCTCATGTGTTGGCTCAAGATGTCTGGGATTCTTCCTTTCTTCAGTGGGCCTCAGCTGATCTAGCCTAGGTGCAGCATGACAGTTAATTGTCAGATGCAGACTTTCCCCACACTCCTTGCCTCTCCCAGGAACTGGGTCAATCACTGATAATTGCTCCTTTTGTGTGTGGGGCCTTTGTTCTCTCTGCTGGGGAGCAGAGGAATTAACTTGACCTAGAAGGTGGGACAAAGGCCTGGAATCTGACTATGAGCTGAGTCAGAAAAATATGATAAATCTTGACGCACCAAAATATATACATGTATATTCTTGGAACCTGCAAAATCAAACTCAGTATGCATGTTTTACTCCATCTTGACATGTTGTGGGTTGTCTAGGTCTCAGCAGAGCGAAACTGTACTCAAAGACAGCTTTCACCTATATGAATAATACAGTGCAAGCACAACAGATTTTCCAGTAACCCTACTTATATGAATGCCCACTAATATTATAAGGCCTACCCCAGGTCAGCACTTATCCTTGCTGAGTCCCTTCTGAACCAGGCTGCTTGTGTATAGTTACCAGGCTGCATATTCTAGTAGTCTCATGCACGCAGCCCAAACACTTGCCTACATGCATGTGCAAACAGTTTCATGTGTAACCAGGTTGTGACCCTTGCCCAAGCTGCACTGCAGCTGCTTTATCTTAAAAGGCAGGCACTCCCCAGTCGGTTCAGACGCCGGCCAGGAAGTACCGACGGTTAGCGCGGTGCTTCACTCCTATCCTGAGCCACTGCCAGGTGGGGTGAGGTCTTCACATCCCACAGACTATGTGAACGACACTAGCTGTGAGGTAGGACATAACTCTTTTTACCTGGAGACTGCAGGTGAACTGTAATATTTGTCTTTTTATACTCACTTATTTATTTTGGTTGCAGTAGCACTTGTTTATTATGAGGTCCTGATGAAAGCAAGGACAATCATGTCCGTGAATTGCTGAAACATGTTGGCCTGGTTCCACCTCTTGACAGCGCATTTTTCAAACTGTCTTTACATAATAACTTTTAATCTGGCAAAGCGAGCATTACTTCAATAAAGTCTGTTCCATGCTCCCTTATCCCATTTTAGACACTTTTTCTTCAAATCTTTTCACATTAATTTTGGTTTGCACTGCACACCCTCAGTCACACCACGCCCTAACCACTTACCAGTCTTTGTAAGTGATAAACCATACCTAGACTACTCAGCGGGGGAGTACTACTTACCATCGAGTCTCCTCACGTTCTATGACACTACCTAGTGATAAGGATGGTTTCAAAAAATCCCAAATGATGAAGGGCGGTCTCGAGCTGTGACTGATGGGTATTTTCAAGCATCCATTGTATTCTTAATTATCCACTGGGTTGTCACTGTGAACCATCTCAGTAGTCGGTCTGGGGTTATCTCTTCTCTGTTTGTTCCTTGCTCACCATAGACTCACACCTTGTTTTTGACCCTCTGGAACTCTTTTGTTGTCACAGGCACTGGCAATAAACATGCTCAATCAAATTAGCACGATATTACAATGAATGAGACTCATGTAGTGAGGCACACCCAAAGTAAAGGTCCACAAATAGGGCGATCAAAAGCGAAAAATTCTGCTTGTCTAAATCTGTGGAACCCACTTGCAACAGTTAGCTGCTGATCCTCTCAGATCAACTCTGAATGCTCTGGTTTGTGCACAGTGTGCTATTCTTGCTTAATGATCTTGCTGGTTTCCAGGAAGATAGGCACAAATTATAACTGAAAGATCAAAACAACTAAAGAAATTTGAAGCCTTGTTGCTTGCAATTTGTTCAAATTCTTGTGCAAACCAGCATCAGCAAACTCTTCTGGCTGTGAAGTGCTTTCTGTCAGAATCCTCACACTGAAAGGAGCAGCCTTGTGGTAGCATAATGTGAGGCTGCAGGGCTGCGGGAAGGAGAGTTGGGGCAGAAGCACATCAAGGATGCAGGAAGGAGAAAGGATGGCTGAATGAGGTACAGCACAGCAAAAGCAATGCCAATAAAAAATATGTTTTTAACTCTTAACCAACTACAAAAAAAACTGTACTAGAATAATGTACACATTCGCAATATGCCCATTCAGCCAATGTCTGAATGGCTCATGCCAAAACAAGACAATGTCTGGAGAACACTGATCAGGTTCTCTTTCCTATATGTTGTGTTATGCATGTTGTGTGTTTTGTGCTGACATGAGGTCTTAACAGGGAGATTAAACTTGCTGTAGCCGGATCTAGGAAGGGTATCAATCAGTGAAGCCAAGTGATCCCATCCATATTCAAACAGATAAAGTCATCCAGAACCAATAACTAGCTTGCTTCCCTTAAATAAGCAGGTTATGCCATCTCTGTATAGGTCAGCAGTCTTCGGAAATTCATATCTGTTGTGAATTAATTAATCAACAACCATGTCAGCTTTTCTATTTCCTGCCCTGATGGCACGCTAAACAAAAGACACACATTATGACATTCAAAATTATCCAAATTAAACACGAAGGGACAGTCCCTCACCAATGAGAATCGACCAAAGATCACGAACTCATTATTGAAAAATGTAAACAAAAAGACATGAGACACTTGTTAAATACTAAATGTCCAGTATTTGTAAAGCGAAAACAATTACCCGAAGGTGCCAAGGCACTGGGGGCCGTCGGGAAGATTAAGGGCCATATGTATCAACATACCCTTTTGCGATTCCTAAATAGCGATTTTTAAGGAATCGCTATTTAGAAATCACAAAATGGTATGTATGAAGAAATTCGCTATTATTTAGCGATTCCTTAAAACTCCTTAATTGCGATTAGCAAATTGCTAATCGCAATTAAGGAATAATTTCCCATTCATTTCTATGGGCCAGGAGGCCCATAGGAATGAATGGGAAATTATTCTCAATTTGCGATTCGCAATTTGCTAATCGCAAATTGAGAATAATTTCAAGGGTGCAGGGGTGTCTCAAGAACACCCTGCTGCTCCCCTGAAAATGATATGTGTGCGCATATGGCGCACATACATGCCCTAAGGGCGTGTATGAGCGTCACATGGCACCATTGGATTTTCAAAAAAATGCTTTTTTAAAAGAATTCGCAACTTACCACCAACTAGAAGTTGGTGGTAATTTGCGATTCCTTAAGGGTATTTTGGAATTTCTTTTTTCCTTGATACATTGCATTTAAGGAATCGCAAAATTTGCAATTCCTTAAATGCAATCGCAAAATAAGGAATGGCAAATTTTGCGATTCCTTATTTTGCACCCAAATTGTTTGATACATACCATTTTGCGAAAATGGGTTCGCAAACAGCGAAATTCTGCGAATTTCGGCGTTTGCAAACCCATTTGGCCTTGATACATATGGCCCCAAGTGAGCTATTGCTCAGATTCACATTGTGCTGGGCTGTTCTGCCGCCGGTGCCATGGATGGAACCGTGAGCCCCTGGGTCACGCTCCCCTCAGTCACCCTGTCCGCTGCGCCACACCAAATGGTCACTGCTATCTAGTCAAACATCATATAAGAAGCTTAACAGTTGTTTAGGAAGTTCCTATTTTTATGTTTATTGGGCAGGTTGCTCATTTTGTCCCCGAATTTTAAGAATTATTTTGCTCAATGCATCCTTCACCTCCTTGTTGCGCAATGAGTAAATGAGTGGATTGAATAATGGGGTAACAATGATATACAGCACAGCCGGAATCCGATCTGTCTCTAAAGAATACTGGGAGGTTGGTCTCACAACCATGGCGGCACCTGTTCCAAAAAAGACCCCAGTCACAGTGAGGTGGGAGGCACAGGTGGCGAATGCCCTACGTTTTCCCAGGGTGGAAGGGATCCTCATGATTTGTGCAACAATACAGACATATGAGATGGAGATGAAACCCAGAGAGCCCAGAGTCACAAAGCCTGCCAAGCTGATCGACATTAACTCATTTGCTGAGGTGTCCGAACAGGCTAACTTCAGCAAAGGGGCCACATCACACACAAAGTAGTTGATCTCATTCTTGCCACAGAAAGATAACCTAGAAAGAAAAAACACCTGCACCGTTGGAGCAAGAAATCCAACCAGCCAGACACTGAGCACTAAGCGAATACAGGAATGGCTGTTCATCACCATTTGGTATAGCAGAGGGCGACATATTGCAGAGTAGCGGTCATACGCCATTAGGGCAAGGAGGAAACATTCTATAGATGCTAAGGATATGAAAATGTACAGTTGTATCAGACAACCTGTAAAAAGAATATGCTTTCTACCTAAAAGGTTGGATAGGATCAATGGTTGGGTCACCGTGGTGTAGAGTATCTCCAATATAGACAAATTTCGGATAAAGAAGTACATCGGGCTTTGCAGATGAGAGTCCACCATTGTGATGAAAATGATGATGAAGTTGCCTGCAAAAGTGGCCACGTAAATGGATAGAAAAATCACAAAGAGTAAGCCCTGTAGTTTCTCAGAAACAGAGAATCCCAATAGTACAAATTCTTTTATTGTGGTCGAATCATTTTCCATGTTTTCCGCTTCTGCTACTTATCTAAAGGAAATAAGAAAAGTGTTTTTGTTCATAGTGACAGCATGTCCACTTGCCAATAGCAATCAAAATCACAATCAATTTTGTCTTACATCTTTTAACATGATAACATCAACATCTATTTAGACTCTTCAGTGTGTCAAATCCTTTTACAAATGATTTGGAATGAAGCTGGAAGAAAAAAAATTAGAGCCCAGTTTTACTAAGGGTAAAAACTGTCACAAAAAGACACAAAGAAACCAAATGGTATTTACTTTTTAGGTGGAAAGGTGTCCTATTCTCAGTGCAAAAAGCTCTTTGCACAGCTTTGCAATGTTTTACATCGAGGGGGCATTACTGTGGTATTTCTTAGGCAGATCAGCGCCAACACCCATAGGTTTTGAAGCAAAGCTCAATCCACAAAAAACAGGGGTTGCATCAACAACTAATGTTTCCTTAAAGGATGCTTAACAAAGAGAAATGTTTACATTAGAAAAAGAAACTCATGAGTTTGTGTTGGGTTCTTCTGCAACACATCTAGGCATATGAGTTTGGGATCACTGAAAGAATATCGACTACCACAATATCGAGTACCCAAAATATCGAGGAGAAAATATCTACTACAAAAATATCGAGTTTGTATGTACAAACAGGTAAGTACAAAAATATCGACTACAAAATATCGTTTACAAAAATATCGTTGTAAAAAATATCGACTTTACTAAAAACAATGTTTAATTACATTAATATAAAAATGTAATTACTAAAATATAATTAACAATACTTAAAATAACTTTTAATAATTAAATATTTAATGAAAGTTAAAAAAAAATATTTTTTTAATCATATTTCTTAAAACATATATATATAGTAACAAAATTTAATTAAATAATAGGCAATATTGTATATGTACCCCAAAAACCCAAAACTGACCCTGAACCCTAAAAATACCCCTTTACCCAAAAACTAAAAACTGACCCTGAACCCTAAAAATACCCCTTTACCCAAAAACTAAAAACTGACCCTGAACCTTAAAAATACCCCTTTACCCAAAAACTAAAAACTGACCCTGAACCCTAAAAATACCCCTTTACCCAAAAACTGAAAACTGACCCTGAACCCTAAAAATACCCCTTTACCCAAAAACTGAAAACTGACCCTGAACCCTAAAAATACCCCTTTACCCAAAAACTGAAAACTGACCCTGAACCCTAAAAATACCCCTTTACCCAAAAACTGAAAACTGACCCTGAACCCTAAAAATACCCCTTTACCCAAAAACTAAAAATTGACCCTGAACCCTAAAAATACCCCTTTACCCAAAAACTGAAAACTGACCCTGAACCCTAAAAATACCCCTTTACCCAAAAACTGAAAACTGACCCTGAACCCTAAAAATACCCCTTTACCCAAAAACTGAAAACTGACCCTGAACCCTAAAAATACCCCTTTACCCAAAAACTGAAAACTGACCCTGAACCCTAAAAATACCCCTTTACCCAAAAACTGAAAACTGACCCTGAACCCTAAAAATACCCCTTTACCCAAAAACTAAAAACTGACCCTGAACCCTAAAAATACCCCTTTCATTTAACATAATTACCAATTAATCAATTAAATAAAATTAATTACCAATTACATTTTAATTAATTAACAAATATTTTTTAATTAACAATTAATTAAATATTACTACCAATTATTAAATTAACATATTTAATTAATTATAATTAAATTACTTCCCACCCTATTCCCCTATAAACCCACAACCCGCTAGAGAAAATACATTATTTTAATTGACATAATTAGCAATTAAACAATGAAATAAAATTAATTACCAATTAAATTTTAAATAATTAACATATATTATTTAATTACCAATTAATTAATTATTACTACCAATTAATAAATTTACATATTTAATTAATTATAATTAAATTACTTCCCACCCTATTCCCCTATAAACCCACAACCCGCTACAGAATTAAATTACACAATAATTAAAAAAATAATTAAAAATTATTATAAAATAAATTGACACTTTTCACACATATTATAACATAAACACACTATAAATAATTAAATATTATTTAAAAAACTATATTTTTTACTATCTAGATTATATACTTGGATATTTTCACTGTCTATATTATTTACAGTCGATATTACTTCACTTACCTTAAAAACGATATTTTGGCTGTCGATATTCTGTCTAGTCGATATTTTCTCCAAACGATATTTAAAACTCGATATTCTGTCCAGACGATATTTTGGAGTCGATATTATGTCTGTGCACCATGAGTTTGTACTGGAAGGGTATATATCCAGTACAAATCCTATTCCCATCATCACAGGGAGTGAAATCAATGGCTATACCATCATCTACCTGCACAGGAAGTTACAACTGAATTTCCCATCATACATCTTGACTAGAAGTGACCTTACTGGTTTTCCCACCAAAACTGTCTTTAAAAGAGGCAGCCAAGCAAGAGGAATTAATTTCCCATCAACCATCAGCACAGGAAATAAAATCAAGGCACCCTGCACTCTTCCCCGTTCCGAGTACCTACTTAATGGAAGCTGCAACATTAGCATGCAGTGGGCATCTGCGTTTGTTCAAGTCCCGACAGCGCCCAGCTAAGAACCCTGGTCTGATCACCACCCAATGATACTGTGCAACATCCTCAGGTCGCTAGACCCTGAACGCTGTCCCCCCAACTGTTGTTTGCACCCCACACCACAATAGGAGCGTTCACCCGCACTCACTGTTGGTTCTCCAGCAGCCACCTACCCACACCTCCCATGGATATACCAATATTGCCTTCAACTGCCCCTCCCAACACACACGCCACACAAGCACCAATAATGCCTACAACCCCACCCTACAACACATGCCACAACACCCACTCACTTGCATGCTTCTCAACACATGATTACTCAGCAAACACACAATTGAAATATGTGACCTTCTGAGTAGTAATGCAGCCGATGACCTCTTCATCACAGAGACCTGGCTCAAGCGCTCATCAGCTCCCGACATCGCCACAGCAATCACAGCGGGCCACAAGATCCCTCGACAGGACTGCCTTCACAGCCAGCAGGAGGCTATCATCTACAAGAAATCCTTCAAATGCACAACATCCACAGAGAACACCACCCCATTTATGGAATACTTGCACGTCAAGCTGCACAACTCTGAAAACTTCACAATGAACGGAACGCTCACCTACTGTCCAGCTAGACCATGAACCACCTTTACCAACCTCATCACCAAGTTCGTCGCTCCACTCACCATGGACTGTAGAGCCTACATTCTCCTGGTGACCTAAACTTTCCCCTAGAAGTCCAAAAAGGGTCCCTGCCCTACAGCACTCCTCAAAAGCTTGAGCAACATCAGACTAACCCAGCTCGTCCCAGAACCAACACACACTGCAGGACACACACTGTACCTCATCTTCGCCACAAGTGACAGCATTAAATACAACTCCACCACACCACTCACATGGACATACCACTCCATAATCCACTTCCAAATCAACACACCTCAAGTCACACCCCTACCAGGTTCAACATTCCAAACCGCAACTGCAGCAAAATCACAGAAATAGACTGGCTCAGCACCCCCAGCATGGATCAACCTAGCCTCACAGGCAACCTCAACAAGGATATCAACAACTTAAACACCTGGATCAAGAACTGTGTGGACTCCCATGCACCCATTAAATCAAATGAGCATAGTAGATCAAGCAAGCAGGACACCTGGTTCACAGAAGATCTCCGAGACACGAAACAACACTGTAAACAGCTAGAAAGGAAATGGACAGTGAGCCACAACACCAGATCTACTTTCAAGGCTATCATCAGCAAATAAGAGACACTAACAAAAAAGTAATAGTGGACCGCATCGAAGGAAGCTCGAACAGCTGCAAGGAGATTTTCTCAATCAATAAGGATTTCACCTCGCCCTTAGTCATGATCAACAACAGTGCTTCCTCACAATAACTCTGTGACAGCGTATCCCACTTCTGCCACAGCAAAATTGCAAACATTTGCAGCAACTTCACACACCCCCCAACCCGAGAGAACTTGTTGCTAACCTACCCACCACTAACCAAGACGGCCACCTGTCCAAATGGACAACCCTCACCAGAAACAACACAGTGGCAATCATACGGACCTTACACTTAGGGGCCCCAGTGGACCCCTGCCCCCATTGCATCGACAAGCTGGGAACATCACCAATCAGCCTCACCCTGACCCACATCATCAACATCTCCATCATGTCTGCCACATTTCCGGATGAATGGACACTTGAAGAAATCAACGCCCTCCTCAAGAAGCCCACAGCCTACCCGAATCAACTGAGCAACATCCGACCCATCTCCCTGCTCCCCTATCCAGCCAAAGTGATTGAGAAGGCCACCAACAAGCAACGCACATCTGACCTTGAACTTCAACATCTTGTAGACAACACTGAATCAAGATTCAGAAAGAACCACAGCACTGAAACAGCACTCACTGACAGCATTCAAATCATCCTGCAGCGAGGAGAAAGTGTGGTCCTCATCCTGCTTGGACTCTCCCAGCCTTCAACACTGGCTCCCATCACACCACGATCAGTAGCCGCCACAAGATTGGCATACAAGGATCTGCTCTCAAATTGATCTGTTCCTTCCTCAAGGGAGAACCCAAAGGGTTGGCCTGCCGCCCTTCACATCAGAGACCAAGAGATTGATATGCAGAGTCCCACACAGATCTTCCCTCAGCCCCAACTGTTTTCAACACAAACATGACATCACTCACCAACATCATCTGATCACAAGACATCACCGTCATCACCTACACCGATTACACCCAATTCATCCTCTCCCTGACGGACAAGACAACCAGCACCAGGACCAACTACACCAACTGCATAACCTTGGTATCAGACTGGATGCGAACCAACTGCCTCCAGCTCAACTCTGACAAGCTGGAATTACTGGTCTTTGGCAACAAGAACTCCCCAAGGGGCTCCACCTGGTGGTCGTCAGAGGTAGGACCAACACCCACACCATCATACCACTCAAGAAATCTAGGGATCATCCTAAATGACAAGCTCAACAAGATGGCTCAAGTCAACGTAGTGTGCCCCTCCTGCTTCCACACCCTACGCATGCTACAAAAGATCTTCAAATTATTGCCTCAGAACACCAGGTGAACCGTCACACAAGCACTCATCACCAGCCGGCTGCACTACAGCAAGTCTCTCTATAGCAGAATCTCCGAACAACTGTCACACACACTCCAGACAATCCAGAACACCACTGCTCCACCACATGCACCCACATCACACCACACCTCAAGAAGCTTCATTTGGTCCCCCTTCAAAAGCGCAGTCAAATCAAACTTCTCACGCACACAGACAAAGTCCTACACAACACAGGACCCTAAATTGCTGCGCACACTTTCACCAACACATCAGACAAATATGCTCTGCCTCACTCTCACTTGCACACATTCCCCGCATCTGTAAAAGCAAAACTGGAGGTAGCTCATTCTACTACACCACACCCAAGACATGGATTGAGTTCCTTCAATACATCAGAGCACCCGTCTCACTTCTTGAACACCCCGCAAATAGCTAAAGACCTGACTCTTCATGAAAGAACCTTGGGGATCACACACCTACATACCTGCCCAAGCACCTAGACACCCTCTTGGGTGATTAGTGAGCTATACAAATCAATATAACATAGCATATGCTAGGCTGGGCAAATTTACCTCTGCAGGTGTGAGGTTGTGTGTCGCACAAGACACCTAATTAGATTGCCTGGTTGCTGCACTGCACTGGGTAGAAAACTGATATATGTGCCCTACGATGTGAGTATACATTGATAAATATTGAAATAATGGAATATTGGGAACACCTCAACAGAAAATGGAGTGGTAAAAGTTGAACATTGGCTGGTATAGGCCTTATGTTCTAACAAGCCGATTTGCTAATCTCTGTTTAATTTACAACACTAAGTGTGTGGATTGTTCTAATAGCATTCTGGCCTTATACACTAAGCTAAAGGCCTTCATTTAGTTACAGATCTACATGTTGGGCACAGGGAGGGTACCTATAACAACATAAATGATGAGTAAAATAAGGCCAAGATTTTGTAGAGAATGTAGGGAATTAATACAAGCACAATCGGTTGGAGTGGGTGATGAGCAGGACGAGAAAGAGTGTGGCAGCAAGCATCGATGAAACAGGGCTATGACAAAATGTCACAGCACGCAGATAAAAATATATAATTCTGATTATTCAGAATTTGTTTTTGGCGTTAATACCCACGGCAGCTAATATGTGATTTAGCTGAAATACAACTGAAAAATAAACTTTTACTTTAGTGTCTAGGAGTAATACTTATGATATGGACATATTGACAAAATAAAGACCTTATATGTTACCCATTGCTATTGCATTGAATGAATGAATGAATGCATGAATGAATGAATGAATATTAGCCTTACGAAGCGTGACCTTGGCCCAGAGGTGTCAAGGCACTGCGGAAAGGGGCCAACAGACGATAATGTGTAAGGCTCACGGTGATGAGTGGGTGAAAAGTCAAGTCTTCAGGGCCTTATGGAAGAAAGAGTGAGACTCCAGTCTGAAAATTGAGGAGGGAAGGAAATTCCAGAGGTTGGCGGCAGCAGAAGAAAAGGCTCTACCCCCCATCTTACTTTCTTAAACCTCTGGACTACCAGAAGATTCTTACTGGCGAATCTTAACTGCTTGGTAGGAACATATCTTCGAAAAAGCCTTTCATTGCCTTCCAACAAAGTATTATACAAAATCCTTGTGAGCGAGGCAGAGGGCTTTAAACAGGATTCTCCGGCCAGGAGGGAGCCAGTGCAGCTTACTGATGGTAGCCGAAACCAAATGGTATTTGGAAAGGCCCATCACCAGCCTGGCAGCTGCATTCTACACCAGCTGTAATCAATGCACGAGTCCCTTGTTGATACCCAAGTAGAGAGCAATACAATAGTCCAATCAGGACAACACGAGGGCAACAACAGCCTGTTTTCAGGAGGAAAAGGAAATAAATTGAGAAATCTTCCTAGGAGTCCTAATAATCCCAAATCAGGTGGACACCATTCTACTAATCTGAGGGCCCAGTGAAAAGGAGTTGTCAACAAGATGCCAAGGTTTTTTGCGATGGACCCGGGGCACGGGCAAGGGCCAAGCGCATCAGGCCACCAGGCCTCTGACTGGATGTCCTTTTGGTTTCCAAAGACTAAAACCTCAGTTTTGTCCCCATTGAGTCTGAGATAGTTCTCTACCATCCAGGAGGCCACTGACTGCATGCAGTTTTTAAAATTAGTTGCCGATGCTTCTATTTTGTTGGTAATTGTTGTGTCTTTTTCTTTCAGGTACTTTATCGATCTTAGTTACAGCACACAATCGCATGTCTTTTCTCCTGCCCAGTTCCTGGCTGACCGCCTCACTCCCCCACCTTTTGACCGGAACTGGTGTCCAGTTCCTTGCCCCTCCCACCAGTCGAGGTCCAGGGTCCTAGTGCGCAGAGAGATTCTTGATGCCAAAAGATTGTTGAGAGAGAGAGAGAGAGAGAGAGAGACAGAGAATGAGAGAGAAACAGTTGTCCTCATCACATCTCTTCAATCAGTCTCTTTGGTCTTTTGCACTTCTTTCTCTGCTGTGTGACTCCGTTGTCCGTCTATGCGTCCTCATCCTGTTTCTTGCCTGTGTCTCCTGTTGCGATCGCTCCTCCGTCTTCATCTGCGACCTTGAATTCCTTGAAGTGTGAGCTGTTTCGCGTGATGTGGTAATGTCCTGCTGATGCTGTTTTCATAGGCCCTTTCACCTCGGTCAACGTCAAAGGTTCCTTTGAGAACGGGCTGTCCGATTTCCTCAGCTGCCGCTGGCGAACCACCACTTTATCTCCTTGCTTTAGGTGTGCCGGAGTGGCGTGTTTCCTTGCATCTGCATATGTCTTCATTTTCTCCTTTGCCTCTTGATCTTTGGTGGCAATGCTGCTTCGCTCTGGCTTGGCTGCTGCTTCCATCTGCGGTAGCCTGGTCCTGCTTGATCTGCTCAGCACTAGCTCGGCGGGACACCGTCCTGTGGAGCTGTGAGGGGTGTTTCGATAGTCCCTTAGTACTTGGCACAGAGCCTGCCCTATTGAGATCTGCACCAGTTTTGCTCTTTGGATAGCCTTCTTAATGTTCCCCATAAATCTTCCCACCATGCCATTCGCTTATGGCCACAGAGGTGTTATTTTCCTGTGATGGATCACTAGATAGTCCATACATTTTCGGAATTATTCCCCTGAGAATGGTGGACCATTGTCTGTCTTTAGTGTTTGCAAGGAGCCCCATGCCGCAAAGACGTCGTCCATAATTGGCAGCATTGCACTTGCTGAAGTTGACGCTACTTGTCTCCTGATGGGAAATCTGGAGAACTCATCAATTATCACAAGCAGGTAGTTTCCCGTTTCCAGGGGCCCGTAGAAGTCTGCTGCCAGTTCAGTCCACACTGCCCGCGGGAGCTCTGTCATTTGTAGTGGTTCCGGTTTTGTTGGCTGCCCCGTCACTTGGCAGATGTGGCAGTTTGGGACTGTGGCCTCCACCATGTTGTCCAACCCCGGAAACCACATTTCTCCCGTAGAAGTTTCTTTGTCGCTACCATGCCTCTATGTGATTCGTGTGCCAGATTCACCGTCTGTCTCCGCAGAGCTCTTGGCATCACTATTCTCGTTCCTCTCATTATTACTCCATTTTTGGTCTCTGATAGCTCTTCATAAATCTTTTTGAATGCCAGCATTTCCTCTTTGATCACTCCACTTTCCATGATGCTGTTGTTGTTGACATGACTCCATCTCTGTTGTCTTGTTACCATTTTGACCGCCTGCATTGTGGCGTCCCTCTCTCTTTCTAGCTCCAACTCCGCCATCGTTATCGATGCCGGAGTGTTTTGTTTTAGTACAAAGTTCAGGTACTCATCCGCTATTGATGTAGCCTCAGTTGTTGGTGGCAAAGTGTGTCGCGACATATAGTCTGCCGGGTTGTACTCTTTCCCTGGTTTGTGCACGATCTTGAAGTTGTAGTCCATCAGCCGTATGCCCCATCTCTCTATTCTGGGTGGTATTTTCGCGTTGGGATTTCCATAGATTGTTACTAGGGCATGATGACCCGTTACGATGGTGAATGGTTTCCCATGTATGAACATGTGATACTGCTCACATGCCCATACTACTGCAAAGCTTTCCTTCTCCGGCTGGGAGTATGCCCTCTCGACGTCGGACAGGCTTTTGCTTGCGTATGCCACGACATGTCTTGGCAACTCTTTGCCTGGCCTATGCTGTGCCAAGATCGCTCCTAACCCCACCGGGCTGGCGTCCACTGTCAGGTCCGTGCATAGCAGAGGATCAAAGTACGCAAGGTGGTCTACTGCCATCACTGCATGTCTGATGGCCTCAAACGCTTTGTTGCAGTCTTCTGTCCACATGAATGTTTTATATATCTCACGCAGTAGCTGGCAAGCCCAAGGAACGACCTCACTTCTGCAACGTAGCTTGGAGGCTTCGCTTTTTTTAGCGTTTCCACTTTGCTGCGATCTTGTCGCATCCCTTTTTTGGAAAGATGTGTCAGAAGAACACCAGTTTGTCTCCCCCTATTTCGCACTTGTCTTCATTCAGGGTTAGACCTGCGTGCTCCAGCTGGGAGCATACATCAAGAAATGCTTTGTCATGCTCGTCATCTGAGCGACCAAAAACCAGTATGTCGTCACTGTAGTTGAGGCTGTTCTTTACCGGCCTTATCACTTGACGTATTGTCTCTTGAAATATTTCTGCTGCCGATGAGATGCCAAAGCTTAGTCGTTTGTAGCGAAATAGACCCATGTGCGTGAAAAATGTTGTGATGTATCTTGACTGAGGGTCAAGCTCCAGCTGATGATATCCTTTGCACAGGTCCAGCTTTGAGAATCGGCATGTGTCAGTTAAGCAGCTGATCATGTCGTTGAGGTGTGGTCCAGGGTGTATTTCACGTTCAATTGCTGTGTTTGGTACCCTCATGTCGTCACAGATGCAGATTTTTGATGTGTTCTTCTTTGGCACTGCCACTATTGGCGACACCCATGGTGTTGGTCCCTTTGCCTGCTTCATGATGTCCTGGCTTAGCAATGCTTGTATTTCCTTCTCTACTTGCAGCTGCAAGTGTATCGGCACTCGTCTGTGATGTTCAGCTACTGGTTTTACTGCTTCATTGATGTGCAGTGTTATTTGCCGTCCTTTTAGCTTCCCTAATCCATGTAGAATTCCTGGATACTCTCGCAGGATGTTCTTCTTCTCCGACATGTGGTAGGTCATTGCTAGGAGTCCCATTACCTGCGCTGTGACGTTGCTCAGTAGGCATGGTACTGGAATGTCACCCTTTAGTACATGTATCTCTTCCTTGCTTGTTTGGTCTTTGTACGTCAGTGTCTCTGTGAACTTTCCCATGTTGGTCACTGGTTTTCTTGATCCGCACGTGAATACACCCACTCTCGACGGCGCTAGCGCTGGCTTTATTTTAATTTTTTCATATTCGGATATACACATGATGTTGCATGTAGCGCCGCTGTCTAGCACGAAGCGTGTTTTGTGCTGGCCCACATCTATGGTCACGGCCTCCGTCTTTTTTACCTGATGCTTCTCCATTAGGTGGATGCTTTCTCGCCCTGTGTCTTCTTCTGCCGCCAAGTATAACCGTTCCACGTTCTCTTGCACCACTTCTCCCTCAGATTCAGCTGATGAGCTGCGATTTGTCGTTTCCATGTGCCTGGCATATATGTTTGTCATCATTTGCGGTCTTCCCGGTCTTCCTCTCTCACTTCTGAATTGATTACCCAGACACGCACTTGCGAAGTGATTGCTCCTGTTGCATTTCCTGCATGTCTGACCCATTGCCGGGCACACCCCAGTGCATGGGAATTCAAGTCTGCATCTGTAGCATGTTTTTCCTTGCAGTTTCCTTGTTGGTTGCTAATTATTTTCTTTCTTCCAGGTGTTCGTGCGACTGTTTCCGATCATTCGGTTGCTTGTTCAATCCGCCTCTCCTTTCCCAGCTCCATCTGCTTTGATTGCGCCGTCGCCCTCGCTTCAGCCCTGGCCATCATTACAATTTTTTCCAGCGAGGTCGGTTCTTTCAGAATTCGCGTGCAAAATACCATTGACCGATATCCCTCAATGATGCACAGGCGAATCACTTGTTCGTTGTCAAACTTGTCAAATTCGCAGTGTGTGATTAGTTTACGCAGTCTTGTCGCAAAGTCATCAAGGGATTCCTCCGTGTGCTGAAATGCAATTGCGAAGGTGTATCTCTCAAAGTCAATGTTTCTTTGTCGATCGAATTTATCTGAGAGGCACTTTATAAGCCCTTTATATGTTGTTGTTTGGTCCTCTGGGAATGTCACTAGTAGGTCCTCTACTTCATCACCTACAAGGTTTAAAAACAGATCCAGCTGCTTGGCGTCTAGTACATCCATAGCGCGCATGTATCGTTCAAAATTGCGAACCCATCGCTCCCATCTGATGCCTACTTGAGATTCAAACAGGTTGAATAGAAGTGGTCTGCGGTACTGAGCGCTGGCTTTGTCGCCTATTTGTTCGGTCATCTTGAGCCCTTGGCACTTCTTTCTTCTGGTCTGCTTTTTCTTGCTTTTCTTCTCTTTATTTTACTTTCTTTCTCTTTGTTTCTTTTGTGTCTTCTATTCCTTTCTTGCGCAGCTTCCTTACTTCTTTAAGCTCTGTTTCTGCTGTTTGCTTAGTTTTTTTATGTATTTCTGTCTTTCCTTGCTTTTGACAGCTTTAATCATTCTTCTTTTCCTTTCGTATTGTCTCTTTTATGTCAATGGTGCATTTCGGATTTTTCTTTTGTCATTGTTTGCTCTTAGTTGCACTTTCTCTGTGTTTCCTTTTATTTCCTGACTTCAAAATGGCCGCCGGGCCTCTCCCACTTCCGATTGGCTGAAAATGCCTGGTTCCAAAACGCCCCCCAAGTCTGGTGAGATCGTGGGACCTTTTCAGTTCCCACCTGATTTCAAGATGGCCGCCGGGTCTTCCACTATGCTGATTGGTCGCTTTGCCTCACCTCAAGATTGGCCGCTACCATCTCGCGAGATCTCGCGCAAGATTTCTTTCAAGTCTCTGGCGCGCGCACTTGCAGTTCAGGACGTCGGGGGCTTCTTACCGGCTTTGTTGTGGCCGGATGATTACTTCTCTTTCGCGCTGGTCCTGTTGCGGCCGGAGTGGGCTCCCGCGCCGTGTCTCCGCTCTGTCGATTGGACCAGGGTGGGCTCTTGGCTATGTGGCTCTTTACTTCTGGGGGCACTGGATTCACGCGTAATTCTTCTCCCAAGACCTTCGTCGCCAGTTTTTGTGTCTTTATCTTTGAAGCACGACAGGAGTCAGCTGATTCTTTCAGGTACTTTATTGATCTTAGTTACAGCACACAATCGCACGTCTTGTCTCCTGCCCAGTTCCTGGCTGACCGCCTCGCTCCCCCACCTCTTGACCGGAACTGGTCCTAGTGCCCTGTGCCCAGGTCACAACAGTAATAGATACCATAATTTGGGTTTCCACAGCATAAGATAGCACCTCCAGCCCAAAGGATATTACAACCATGGCTAGAGGGGCAACATAAATGTTAAAAAGGGTTGGGCTCAATGAGGAGCCCTGAGGGACTCCAGAGAACAACTGATTGGGGCCTGAGTACAATTGACTGGTTGATTAAAGAGCCTTTATGCAGCGGGCTCTGTCACCCTCCCAAGGAGCTAAGTGGAACACTAGGCTAAGCTGCTGTAAGGAATCTATGTCTCTGCTCTCAACTCCTAACTCTTCGGCTCTCAACTCCTAATTGAGAAGCATTCTGTTCACCTCTACACTGTCACTTACATGGATTAATGGAATGAAGGAAGGGGCGTAACACAAGCCACTAAAAACCCTGCTGTTTTGGGAAACAGTGGTTCTGCTGTGGCCTAAAGGTCCATTTAGAAGTGACCCTGTAGGGGGCACTATGATTGAGAGTAGGAAATTAATTCTTAAAGGCAGCAGTAATTAATATAATGAGGGACATGTAGGTCAGTATATGACAGATGTTTATTCCAAAACAATAGTAGTCAGGTACTCTCACAAAAAGTGACAAAAAGCGTGGCATGAAAAGTGAGGGTGATATTAAAATAAAGACATCTCAATGACAACAATAGTATGAACTCCTTTAGAAGATTTTTACAGAGTAAAAAGAGTTCATGTTGTAGGGGATCAACGGCGTTTCAAACTCAATTATTTGAGTTCATCTTCTGGACATAGATAGGTAAGCAAGCTGAATTGGGCGTTAATGCTATTAATGTAGCATCCAGGGTGGAAAGCGCCTGTGAAACACTGCGCTCCTCTATAATTGAGCGTGGGAGACAGTTGTGCAGAATCAATTTCAAGAGGAGCAGCTGGCCTCTGTGAGGAATTGTTAAGTGCTGAGTATTTATTTTAGGAGAATCCAGGGCATTTATTTGGAACCAGAAGATGAAAGGCGGACATGTCCTGCTGCTGCTGTAGCCTGCTCTGAGTGCCAAAAACCCTGCGGCGTGATATGTTGGCGGAAATGGTTTAACCAATATCCACTTCCCTTGCAGGGGTGTTCCATGTGCAACCCCTCCTGAGTGAGTACCAATAGTCACGACCCATGACGTAGGGACAGAGGGTTTAAATAAAGCAACTCTGAGGCGTGACCTCAGTATGAAACCAAGGGCAGTGTGTGGTGGGTTGTTTTACACCATTTCAACACTTTAATTAAAGACCCGTTTGTATCGTGCAAACCGCACCGCACATCAACTGAAACAGGAAGCTGTCCTTGTTGGAGGTCCGCTGTGGCACGTTTCCAGGCCCGGTCTCGGCCGTTGATGTCACATTGTGGAAGGCCACACGGCACCGAGGGACCGAAGGCCTCAGCGATTGGGCTCCTGCTCGTGGGACCAGCTGATGCCACACACACTCTCGCCAGTGCGCCGCGATGCCGCTCCTTGGCTGATGAAAGACTGCAAACTTTGCGGCCTCTCATTCTCTCTGGGCTGCGCGTCAAGCATGCCCTCTGATGAGTTTACCCCACCCATCCTAGAGGCCGGCCTGCTGCTCCCGGCTGCTTTGTCCTCACCTGCCTGACTGACTGCAGGGGCCCCATGCAGTCCTTGTCCAGCACGCTCCAGGTGGTAAAAAAGGGGCGTGGCTGCAGCTTACCTGCACTGTGTTACTGTTTGGCCTTTTCCTCCTTGTTCAGAGGCCGTTTTCTGTGATGTTTTCTTCCTCTTCTCACAAACGATGTTCCTAGGTAGCCCCCAGGTTGGTGAACTCTGCTTATACCTGCTGACACACACGCAGCCATGCCTCACTGCAGAAATGGGACCTACTGGGTGACACCCTGGGCACATTTTGTTGTGCACCATTAGTGATAAAAGACAATACCTCCAATAACTCTACATCTAGCAGAGGGAATACGTGAAAAGAGCTACTCATCTTCAAATTCCCATCTGCCTTTACTTGTGCGACTACCATGACAGCCATTCCCCCAGTGGATCCGTTTCTGATTGATGGCCCCCCATCTGCACAGGCAGCAAAATGGAAGGATTGGGTGGAGCGTCTTGAAATCTATTTTGCAGCCATAGACCTAGACAATGGCAGAGGCCGCCCTATGCTTCTGCACCTGGGAAGGCCAGCCATACACGAATTAGGAAAATTAGTTGCAGAAGGCGGTCCACCTTGCAAATATGGCATGCTAAAGCGGACACTAACAGCCTATTCCAAGCCCCTTGCAAATCCTGACTACAAACGTTTTCTGCTGAATCAGGTCAGACAGTTGCCTGAGGACTCAGTGGACACTTTTTGCATCTGACTGAGAGAGCTAGCAAGCACCTGTACTCTGCACGACAAAAATTATGAGATTAGAGCTCAGTTTATTCAGGGTTGTTCTTCGGCAAAACTCAGAGAGAGCATTATCCAAGTTCCGGGAATGTACATGGCGGACATGTTGGCCATGGGTAGGTCAAAATAACTATTCAAAGTGCAAGCCGCACACAGGTCAAGACAGAACCAGCCAATGCTGTTGTTGTGAAAACCCCAGACACAAAGAAGACACGTAAGAGGACTACGTCCACACCAAAAACTTCCTCACCAGGGTCCATGCTCCACACAGGGTAAGCGATGTAACATGTAACAAACTGAACCAATTCACAAAAGTTTGCCGTCAATACACTGGTTGCATCAGACATTTCAGTAGACAAAGGAGACACGGATGATGATGATGTCGAGAGTGCGGTCCATGTAATCCATGTCTTGCAGCCAGAAGGATTCCCCCAAAAGCACATCCTGAAGTGTAACGAACTCCTGGGTGGCCACCAAGTGCAGGCGCTGATTGAAATTGGTGCATCTATTAACATCATGGCCCAGTCAATGCTGCTCACTTTACCGCACTACCTACCCTGAGGCGCACCACTACCAAAGTATTCACCTATGGGTCCACCTCTCCACTTCCATTGGCCAGGGTATTCACAACCGAAATCACCCACGAATCTCACTCAATTCGTACCAAGGCCTACATCACCAAAGGAGGCAGCAGAATGCTCTTAAGCTGCCGAATGGCAGAGTGCCTTCAGCTCGTCGCTTTTGCCCTCAGCACACACCAAGAACGTGTGGCTGACTTACTGGCTCAGTTCACATCACTGTTTGAAGGCATAGGCTGCCTTAGAAACTGCTTAATACGTCGGCATATCGACGACTCGATCCAACCTGAGGCCCTCAAGCATCGACACGTAGCGTTCCACCTAAGAGGAAAGGAGGAGGAGGAATTAATAACACTGGAGCATATCATCAACAAGGTGAGCGGCCCGACTCCATGGATGTCCCCAATTGTTGTCGCATGCAAGCCCGAGCGGCCTAGGGAAGTTCGAATATGTGTGGACAAGCGCCTACCCATCCTGGCTATCAAACGCGAATGGCACCTGATGCCCACAGTCAATGATATTGTATTAGAAAGGAGTGGCTACAGATGGTTTTCAAAACTGGACTTGCGAGCTGGCTATCACCAACTGCCCAGAGTCCTAGGCCATCACTACCTTCTCCACCCATATGCGTCTGAGGAGGTATAAGTGCCTCAGTTTTGGAATCTCAACTGCGGCTCAGGTATTTTATGACACCATCAGGAGTTTCCTTGCCGGACTAGAGGGTGTCCTCAATGTTAGTGATGATATTTGGTCCACCCCCTCACGCTGGAGGACCATTTTGATCAGCTAAGGGGCGTTCCAATGCCTCAAAGAGAACAAACTGACACTTCACAGGGAAAGTATGCTTTTCTACAAAAGGAGATAGTATTCTTCAGATGTCAGTTTTCTCAAGGAGTTTCACCCGATCCTGTCAAAGTTCAAAACATCCAGGCTGCTCCCACCGCCACCATGGTGTCTGAAGTGAGAGGTTTTCTTGGGATGGTGACCTATTGTGGCCCTTTCACTCAAAATCTCACTGACCTTAACGCCTCCCTCAGGGGGTTAACCAACACCAATTGGAACTGAGGGCCTGACCAGGAGAAAGCTTTCCAAGCCACCAAACTGACATTAGCAGTGCACACAACTTTGGTTTTCTTCATTCCTGCAAAGGAGTCCGAATAGTCTGTTGACACCAGGCCTACTAGCTTAGGGATGGTGGTGTCTCGGAGCAGTGTAATGGGGGATGGGGTCCAGTGGCATTTGCCAGCTGTGCACTGACAGAGACTGCGCAATGTTATTCCCATATTGAAAAGGAAGCAATCACTGTGCATTGAGGGTGCCTATATTTTCATTTAACTCTCTATGATCAACCATTCGTGGCCGACACAGACCATAAGCCTCTTATCCCATTATTTATGGGGTACCCATCCAAGCCTCCATCTTGATTTAAAAAAGTTAATCCTCCAATTACAGGAATATCATTTTTCAGTGGCTTTCTGTCCAGAGACCCAGAATCCTTCAGAATATCTATCAAGGCATGCCCGTACCACTAAGAAGAGCATGGAGTTTGATGCAGAAGAAGTAGAGAAATACTTTTGATTAGTTGTTGAGCGCTACCAGCCACTCCCTATCTCACTCGAAGAGATCATCGAAGCAATTGCCTCCAGTTGGGCATCTTGGCTGTACAGAATGGGAAGTGGAGTAACCTGCTTGACAAAGCCTCATATCGCACAAATGCTGCAGGCTGACGTTAGCCTGCCTGCACAATGTTCATGATGTCATGTTGCTGTGTCCCCTGAGGGTTGTCTCCTGAGAGGGTCACGTCTGGTGGTTCCAGATGAAGACATCCTGCTGTTCCCTTGGCAGAGAGCTAGTACAAATGTTGGTAGTCTCCCGGATGGCCAACACATGTTGGTGGTCATTGTTGACTTTTCAAAATATCCCGGGGTTGGGATAATGAAATCCACCACCGCAAGTCAGACCATAGCTTGTCTTGAAAAAATTATGGCCACTCATGGAATCCTCAAGGAACTGTGCACCAACAATGGTCCTCCCTTCTCTAGTCACAAGGTAATGGAGTACCTACAATCCAGGGGTGTTTGCCACCGGAACATTACATCATGGTGGCCTCTAGCCAATGGTGAGGTGGAGCAATTCATGCGAACACTTAAAAAGGTGCTAAGAATTGTTTTGGCCAATGGACAGGATGTGGACTGTGCCCTCCATGCCTTTCTGAGGGAGTATAGACTGGCTCCCCATTCCACATCTCAAGTCAGTCCAAGCACTCTGTGCATGAATCGCACTGTGAGTGATTTCGTTCCTCACATGGAAGTGCTTCAGGATTGCAAGAAAAGGTCACCGACAAGTTACAGAAGTGTTCATCAAGAAATGAGCACGTCCCAAACTACACTTTTGTACTGCTGGTATAGGTTATCTCTCTCTCTCTCTCTCTCTCTCTCTCTCTCTCTCTCTCTCTCTCTCTTTCTCTCTCTCTCTCTCTCTCTCTCTCCCTCTCTCTCTCTCTCTCTCTCTCTATCTCTCTCTATCTCTCTCATATATTTTTCAGTTTTTTTGTTTTATTTTCTTACCATCTCGGTTATGGATTTTATTAATGGTAAAGGAGGAATGTTATGTTTGAGGAAGTGGTTTAGCCCATTTCCACTTGCCCTGCATGGGTGTTCCATGTGCAACCCCTCCTGAGTGAGTTCCAATAGTCATGACCCGTGATGTAGGGACAGAGAGTTTAAACAAAGCAACTCCGAGGCGTGGCCTCAGTATGAAACCAACAGAAGTGTGGTGTGTTGTTTTACGCCCATTGCAATACTATAATTATAGGCCGGTCTATATCATGTAAACTGCACCACGCAACACAGTACATGGTCCCTACCCCTTTGGTACCCTCTCCAAACTTTCAAGGGGGTGTCATGCAGGCTCAGGTCAATGAATGTCTGTCCGATATGGGAGACTCAGTGGGGAAGGCTCCTTAAATTCAACAGGACTTTACACCCCTGCATCACAGGAGTCTTCAGCTCTGACTGGCACTGGAATATTGTAGACAACAGCACAAATACATGGTTTGTCAATACTATAAAGAAAACATATACAATCCTGGGACAGATCTACCTCCCATTCAACAAAACAAGACAAGAGTTACTGCGAATCCAGCACTACTAACCAACATTGACAACGCTATGAAATGTACCAGCATCACCCCTTCTAAACAGGTTCTCCAAAGGAAATACATTGGGGCATAGGCATAGTCTCAAGGATCTATCTCTGAGTTATCAGCACTTTATCTCAGCCAAAGTCACGATAAATTCATCTCCCCATTCACAAGCTGGTGCCAACAGTTTACCTGCAATAGCAGCTGCAAAAAACATTGCCACGAATGACCCCGGCAACTATCCCTAATGAGATGCAGAGTAGGCATTCCTGAGCAAAAAACCGTGACAACACCGCACCTCAACATTCTCAACGACCGGACAGATCGACGATAAACACACAAAACATCCGATACGGCACATTAGCAGCAGGAAATTTACACCTGCTCTGATCCGGTGCAAAGTCGGACTACAACCTGCACCAGAAAAGGGAGCCCAGCCCACAGTCACACCTGATGAACAGATGCCATGGAGCCAAAGATCAGGCAGCTCGGAGCCCCAAGAGTGCCACAATACTCACTGCCACCCCCGTACCACCCCCGCCCCCTGCCTGTAGAGATGTGTGGCCTGCTCTGCAGGAAGTATTGATTGTCCTTCTGCAATATAACGGAGAGATGCAGGTTAACAGTGTGTTCCATGTATGTTCAAGCATTGGAGATGGTTAAATTCAGACTGCATGACAATGTACATTTTGGCTGTTTTGATGAAGCTGGCTATTTGATGGGAGACAGTTGACATTTCGACTACATAACGGATATGAGGTTGTACTCGTACATTATCATCTCACAGTGTCATGCAATGCCAGATGTGATTGGCCAGTTTCTACGCACAGGCGGCACCAGTTCTGTCCTCTGTCCTGTGGGGTAATGGTTGCACTTTGTACAACATTGTCAGCAATGTTGATGTACTGTGATTTCTATGTATGTGTGCTGCATTGTTGGCGAGTCGCCCCTGCAGCTCTGATTTAGCGACCCCTTATCCCTATGAGTCGGTGTGCCTTTGACTTATGTGCTTTTCGGGTGCTGGGATGTTTGCGAATTGAGTCATTGGTGCTCTTGGACATATTTTGTAATCTTGTGCATTGTTTGTCTGCAGATGTGTTTTTGACGACATGGGTTGTAAGTGCAAGTGGATGTGTCAAAGTGTTACCTGCTCCTTCACGGATGTGGTCCACACTCAGCCACCTCAAAGTCTTCTTGTGCACCATGTCATGTATTGTGACTGCAGCCATGCTATCTGTCATGCAGTGTCACTTGCATAGTCCATGTAGCTCACAGAGCAGCTGCTTTGCTGGATTCAGCACATGTGCTTGTGGCTTTGGTGATATGGAGGGGGGCCCATTTGTGCATCTTGTGGACAGGGGCCTACTTGGTGTTTCTATGTGTGCTGCAGTGTGCCAAGGGTATCATGGACATGTTCTACAGTGAGTGTGGGTGTGCAGTGTGCTGCACATGATTGTGCATGTGTGCCATTGTGCCCATCACACTCCGCCCCCCAGTCTCTGGTCGTTACTCACCCTGTTGCTCTTGGGTTCAGGTCATATCGAGCTGTGTCCAGATCCCCAACTCCTTGCACAGTCTCAGCACTGATGACTGTGGCCACCATTTACTCCAGCTCATCCAGCTCCTCCTGTAGCGCAGTACTCCCACCTCCAGTCGCCTTTGCTGCCTTCGTGTTGGCAGCAAGTTTAACCTTGGTTTGGCTGTGCCCTTAATGCCAGCGCCTCTTGACCTCCTCCATCGACCTCCTCGATTCTCCAACTGTGTTCACGGTGTTGACGATGGACTGCCATATTTCCGTTTGTGTTGCCAATGACACAGTGGAGGTGACGAACAGTTGTTGGTAGCGTTCTATCACCTCCGTGACGATGATCCGGTCTTCCTGCGGACTGCACCCCATCTTCCTCTTCGTCTTCTCCTTGACCTTCTCCGAACACGGGGTTCCTGGCTGGTCATCCATGGAGCTTGTGGGGTTCGGGTTGTCCTCTGCACTCGATCCGGGTGCATCCAGGGTGCGTCACAGTTTGATTTGGTTTTGGTGTGGCTTTTTTTTGCTCATATAGTGCAATTTCCCACATGATGCATGGGAATTGCAGGCCTGCTGCTGGTTGTTGCTGATTTTTGTATTACGCTTGGCCTCATCGCAGCTTTTTTAACATTCATGTTTCAAATTTTTGCGGCGTGGCGTCGATTTTTTCGCGTTCATTTGACACGTTGTCGTGGGTCTATCGCATGGTGCCGCCATGTTGAGAATACCACGTTAACAGGGAGCTATTTTCCAGCGATAGACTGCGATGTGAAGAGTTGCGTTAAGCACCTTTTGCGGTAGTTATCACACGTTCTTGAGAATATCCCCCGTTGTGTAGTGGAAATGAAGAGCATATCTTTACATGCTTTGGTATGGTGTCTGTAGGGGTCACAGCTGTGCGTTACCGAAAACTACACATGCTTGAACCTGCTTGTTCTCTGTGCTTTGCTGCTTTAAAGTTACACATGCCGAGTTATTTTCATGGCGATTGCTGTTATTTTCATTGCTAATGCTGTGATGACTTACGCTTGTTTAAAGGTCTGATAACATTCATGGCTTCAATGGCCATGTTTTGCATCCATATATTTACATATCATTTGCATGTTTTCGAACGATGTCCACAAGTCTGAAAGTGGTATGCTTTAATATTTGCACTACTGCTGTTCCTGCAGAAAGGTGCTTTCATTTTGAATACACATACATTTTAACGGTTGTAGTTTTTTTGGTTTTTTTATAAACAAGTTTATTGATTTTATAACAATACGATAGGCCACAGTCACATCTAGGTGACCACAGTCTGCTATAGAAAGAATGTGATATTCAATATTGCACCAAGGATGGGCCCACATTTATTGCAGTTTTATTTAAAGCGAAAACTCGCCCCTTATTTTCTGGCCTAAAGTGCATTTGTTAATGTTGGACTTGGCCCTTTTTGCAGGGTCATCCCTGAACTTTTTGCCTTCCTCCTACATGTTTTCTGACCTGTTGTTGGCTAGTTTATGACTCTGGGCACTTTACCACTGCTGATCAGTGCTAAAGTGCATATGCTCTCCCTATTGTAAAGTAATGTGTGGATTAGTGATTCCATGTTTGGCTGATTTGGTTTACTTGTCAGACCCTAGTACAGTGCACTGAGTTTGCCCAGGGCTTGTAAACCAAATGCTGATAGTGGGTTGCAGCACTGATTGTGCCACCCACAGAAGCAGCCTGTAAAGGTGTGTCTCAGGTCTGCCATTGCAGAGCCTGTGTGCATTCTGGTACTGCCATGCTGACTGGGGAAGTGCACCCACTTGCCAGTCCCTAAACCTTCCCTTTTCTTCATATCAGGCACCCCAATAGTAGGCCCAAGAGCAGGGTGCATTGTAAGTAAAAGGTAGGACATGCCTTGGTGTGTGTGGCATGTCCTTATAGTAAATTACAGCCATTTTCGTTTTTCACTATTGCAAGGCTACCTGTTCTCCGTAGGCCAGAATGGACAGTAAGATTATTACATCTTATAATCCTAACTGACTCAGGGAACATGGTAGAAATTCGAGTTTAGTATGCCTGAACTCAGAATGATAAAATACATCTTTTAGTGTAGTTGGTTTTAACATTCTGTGTTTGAAAATGGCGCTTTTAGAAAGTAGGTATTTTCTTGTCTAACTATCCAAGCCTGCCTCTGCTTGTGTACTCCTTGTCTGGAGTTTGAGTGACAGGGACTGAGGATTCCAAGAGACAGGGCGAGTCAGCCCAGTGGTGAATAGAGAGATCTGCATCTAGATGGGAATGAGGAGTTGCACCTGGTACCTGAATAGGACTGTTTCTTCCCTCCACAATGCTGGCTCCACCTCCTGTGGTGCGTCTGATGTCTCTGCCCTGCACTGTAAAAGGAAAGAAGGAGTCATGTAAACAGAGTGCTCCAGGACTGACCAGAACTGGTTTGGACTAGGCAAAGGCCCCTCTACCCTCAGAGGACAAAGGATTTTGGGGTATAAGTATTGGGACCTGATCCCAAGAAATTAGATCACTTTTGGATGACAAGAAGAAACCTTTGCTGAGGAGTAGAACCAAAGAGACTGAGTACAGACTATCCCTAAGCTGAGGTGCTGCTTGGGGGATTGGCCTGCAGTGGTTGCCTGACTGCCAAAGAAAGGAGAGAGGAACTTTGTGTACTTTTCATCAACTTGTGAAGGATCTCCAAGGGCTTGCAACAGAACTTTCCTCCAGCTGAAGACTCAGGAACAACAAACTTCACACACCAGCTCCCCAAAAGTTCTCTGGATGTGCCTGCAGTCGTGCTGCACTTTTTGAGGACTTGCGTGTCGCAAGGTGCTACAAGCGCGACTCAAGAACAGGAAGCGTGTCACTGAACTGCCCCTGCTGCTTCAGAAAACGAAGCACCTCGCATCGCCGGAGAAGAGGACCGACGTCACAGCAAATGCCGCTGCATCACCGATAAGAGTGTCGTAGGGCCTGTCGCGGCTTGCATAGTTGTGGAAGCAACTCGCATCGCCAGGAGAGAGGATCGACGTTGCAGCAGACGCCGCTGCATCACTGGGAAGCGTGTCGCAGGGCCTGTCATGGCTCGCATCGTGTAAAGCATCTCGCATCGCTTTAGAAGTGTATCGACATCGCAGCAGATGCCGCTGCATCACCAGGAAGCGCGTTGCATCAAGGAAAAAGCGCCATCTTTATTTCATTGCACCAGATCTTCCATGCATCACCGTCCTTGCGTGTAAGGGACTACCGCATCACCTTCCCTGGAACACTTTCGTTGTCGTGCATGCCGCATCTTAAGTTACATTGACTCAAAGTTTCGCATTTTAAGATCTAAAGAGAACTAAGCTAATTCTACCAGTTTAAGTACAGTTTTGTGGATTTTTGTCATTTGTGGTCTTGTGATAAGTCTACTTAAAGAATACTTATTTTTGATCTAAATCCTGTGTGGTGTCCATCTGTAGTGTTGTCATTTGATTACTGTATGTGTTCACAAATGCTTTACACACTGCCTCTGAGATAAGCCTGTCTGCTTGTGCCAAGCTACAAAGGGGGAGAGCAGGGGTTATTTTAGGAGTGTACCTCATTACCCTGACTAGAGGCAAGGGTCCCTATTTGTCACAAGAACCCACCTGTGCCAACTAAAGACCCCAAAATCTAACAGTTAATATTTATTTATATGACATCCTACTGTATCAACAAGTGTTAATGCGTATATGTTTTAATTCGCATTGGGTTACTGAGATAGGTGTGGACTTTTACACCATTATGGGCCTTTTTTATTATAGTTTTGGAAACTATACATAACATATTAAATCCTGAGCATGTTTGGATAGTATAGCTGCTTTCAGTGCAGACACCCTCTATCATTTGTGCAAAAGTTAGGTGCGGATTCCAATATATTGCATTATTAGCATTTTCTGGTTTTCAGTCTCTTTTGTCATCACTTGGACAGCTGTTTACATTTTCTCTGTATTTGAGTTTCCAAAATTCTGCACAGTTTACTTGAAAGTATGAATACATTCTGTCAACTCTGGGGCAGATTTACGAGAAAGTGACTCAGTGCATTCTGCAACCATTTGGCTGTGCCGCACTGAGTCACTTTCAGAGCACAGCAATACGACCTATTCACAATAATATGTCGCAATCCTGTGCTCTCCCATGCACTGGCGCACAAACAGCTGCCATGGGCCGGCACAGGCACCCTTGCACAAGGATGCCTGCGTCATTGGGAGATTGTTTTCGTGCAGGAAGGGTCACCGTCCTGCACAAAAACAATCACTACAGGTGTTTTCCTATTTCAATGCGTGCTGTAGAATGCAGCACGCATTGAAAGAGAAAAAAACAAGGAGGAATGAAAACATTTCTCCTTGTTGTGCCTCGCTACACCACCCCTAGGGTGACGTAGCATACTGATGCATTTCCATATTTACGATTCCTCGTAAATCTGGAAATGTGTCTGGTTCCATGGGTGTTGCGTGGGAACATCCACAGCAACACCCATGGAACGCCCCTTTCATGCAAAATGCTGCGTGTAAAGTGGCCATATTTACATGGACAGGAAAAGCCATGCATTGAAGCAGTGAAATACGTACGACTACGTCACAAAAAGTGACGAAGTGGTGGCGCAAGCGGCTTGAAAATCTGCCCCTGTATGTTTTTCCTTGGCCGTCTGAGTAATGGATTATGCTGATAACCACACCTTGCGAATTTCAGTGTTTTTTTTTCACTTTTAATTTGTAACAACAAATGCCCTTTTAACAGTGGCTTTTAGGTGAATTTTTGAGGTACTTTTAAACATAGTTAAGGTGTTACAAAAAAATCGACCACAACTTCCCTTTACCCTTTGTTGATTTTTCAGGGATTTTTATTTCTTCTTTATATCACATGCAAGAGATCCCTGAACTTGGTCCTGGACCCTCCTGAGCCACAGGAATCGAGCAGAGGATTTGCAAAATAAAATGTAAAAATTATAAAGTGCATGACTGCTGCGCTTGACCAATGGCCACACGTGGGGGCTGGTCGTGCACAACATGGTGGGAGCACGGCCTGTGGCCACACCGTACGGGGCTCGCCAAAGGCCATCCATAACTAAAGTTAGCCGATCACAAATTGTTGGGTGAAGGGCCCTGTAGCAAACCTCACTGTGCAAGGCCTACGGCTGTGGGATGTGGGAGTTGGCCGTCTGTGGAGGATTGGGTCTATAGGTACAACCGTGCAAGTAACCAGAAAGCATAGGAACCTACCAACTAACTGAGAAAGGTGGTAAACAAAGACACCCTGGTAGATGGTCTACATACAGTGACTGACAGTGTGCAGTGCAAAAAAGAAACAAAATACAAAAGAATATTTGTTGTTGGGTCCTGAAGAAAGCAACTATGTCCCCAATTGCTAAAACATGTCGACCTGGTACCACATCTAGACAGCTATCTTTCAACCTGTCTTGGCAAATTTTTAAACGTTGGTAGGGCGAGTATCACTCGAATAAAATTGTTCATTACTCCCCTATCCAATTTTAATTGCACTTTTTTTATTCTTTTGTATTTTGTTTCTTTTTTGCACTGCACACTGTCAGTCACTGTATGACTTGCCACTTACCTCTTTAAGGAAGTGTAGGACCATACGGCCCTCTATTTCAGTCAAAGGGACCACTTTACCATCTTGATCACCTTTGTTCCTGAGAATAGTACATCCGGGTATATGGCCTAAAAAAGGAATCCCAAATGATGAAGGGCGGTTCCGAGTGGTGACTGATGGGTACCTTAGACCATCTACCAGGGTGTCTTTGTTTACCACCTTTCTCAGTTAGTTGGTAGGCTCCTGTGCTTTATGGCTACTTGCACGGTTGACTCACTGTACCTATAGACCATTTTGTTGTATACTGTTCGGGAATGTTCCCAGACTTGAGGTCTTTAAATATTCCCTTGGGTCCCCAATCTGATCGGTGTGTTGTTATTGTCAGCACCAGCTATACACAACCCATGGCCATATGATGAGGGTATGACCACAAAATATTTATACCTATAATTCACAACCCCAAAAAGTGAAATGTAATTATAAATTGTAGCTCCCTTGGTGATTTAAGAATTGGACCTGTGAAACTCATGCTCAATCCATGTTAGAATTGGGGTCTCTAGTTGGCACAGGTAGGTTGACAAATAGGGACCCCCTCCTCTAGTCAGGGTAAGGGGGTACACTCCTAAAATAACCACTGCTCACCCCTTGGTAGCTTGGCACGAGCAGATAGGCTTATCTCAGAGGCAGTGTGTAAAGCATTTGTGAACACATACAGTGATCGAGTGACAACTCTACAAATGAAAGCCACACAGGTTGCATATTTATAAAAATAAGTATCTTTTATATAGATTTACCACAAGACCATAACCAACAAAAATAATCCACAATACTATTACGAATTAAGAGTTCTTGTTAAAAGAAATGTTTAAATCAGAGTTCTGTGCGAGTCGGTAGCCCTCTCCGGCTACATCGTTGATGAAATATCACAGATTCTAACAGTTCCAGCGGACCGCATCGATATGGGCCCACTCAAGTGTAGACAGACTCGGTTACAGTACCTTTACTTGACGCTGCAGGCACGGGCGTGCAAGCTGGGTTCGGCGTTCGTCTCATTGCAGAAAAGAAAGCATTGCAAGACGCGTTGTCCCACGATGCAGTGCAGGCAGCGGCCCGTTGACGGAGTCGGTGGGTCGAGGCGTACGTTGCAGGGTGAGACGGTGCTTCGTTGCAGTGCTGGCAGCTTGCGGTGCGGCGTCATAGCTGGAGTTCGGGAGCTAGCATCGGACAGCAGTACGAGTCAGGCCGTGCGTCACGAAGCATGTGAGCGGTGCCCAACTCCGATGCGTTCACAGGACTCGAAGTCAGCGACAGTGACCGCATCTGGCAGGCCAGTACGAGTCGGTGTAGCAAGACGTTGCACGTCGCGGTGTCCACAAGTTATGGTGCAGGCAACGGATCGGTGGCGGCGTCAGGACAGAGTCGGTGAGCTCAGAACTTTTGTTGAAAGATTCGGACGTTGCTCGATGCGCTGCCTATAGGACACCAGGCCGGTCGTGAACGTCGGTCACAGCTCCTTGCTTCTGTAGCCACTGAAACAGCGTTCCCAGCAGCAATTCACAAAAGCTGGTGACGTCTACTGGTCCTACTTTGGTCAGGGGGCAAGCTCTTGTCTCAAGCCCTTGGAGATCCTTTATAAGTTGAAATAAAGCACATAAAGTTCCTTTCTACTTCCTTTGGCAGTCAGGCAACCACTGCAGGCCAATCCCCCAAGCAGCACTTCAGCTTATGCATAGTCTCTCCTCAGTTTCTTCAGGTTCCTCTCCGCAGCAAAGGTTTCTTCATGTAGTCCAAATGTGATCTAATTTCTTGGGATCAGGGTCCCAATACTTATACCCCAAGATCCTTTGTCCTTTGTGGGCAGAGGGGCCTTTGCACAGTCCAAACCAGTTCTGGAGCACTCTGTTGACATGACTTCTTTCCTTTCACAGTGCAGGGCAGAAACATCAGACGCCCCACAGGAGGAGTGTGGAGGGAAAGCGCAGCCCTGGAGCACTTTGTTGAAATGATTCCTTCACTTCATTTAACAGTGCATGGCAGAGACATCAGACGCACCACAGGAGGTGGAGCCAGCATTGTGGAGGGTAGGCACAGCTCTATTCAGGTCCCAGGTGCAACTCCTCCCTCCCATCTAGATGCAGATCTCTCTATTCACCACTGGGCTGACTCCATCTGTCTACTGGAATCCCCCAGCTCTGTCACTCAAACTCCAGACAATGAAAACACAACCTAGCAGAGGCAGGCCTGGATAGTTAGACAAGAAAATACCTACTTTCTAAAAGTGGTATTTTCAAACACAGAATGTTAAAACCAACTTCACCAAAAGATGTATTTTATCATTCTGAGTTCAGGCATACTAAACTCGAATTTCTACCATGTTCCCTGAGTCAGTTAGGATTATCAGATGTAATAATCTAACTTCCCATTCTGGCCTATGTAGAACAGGTAGCCTTGCCATAGTGAAAAACGAAAATGGCTGTTTTTCACTATTAGCACATGCCACCCACACCAGAGCATGTCCTACCTTATACTTACAATGCACCCTGCCCGTGGGCCTACCATAGGGGTGTCTGATATGAAAAAAAGGGAAGGTTGGACTTGCCCAGTCAGCATGACAGTACCAGACTGCACATAGGCTCTGCAATGGCAGGCCTTAGACACATTTTACAAGGATGCTTCTGTGGGTGCCACAGCTGGTGCTGCAAGCCCACCAGCAGCATTTGGATTTACAAATCCTGGGCACACACAGTGCACTGTACTAGGGTCTGACAAGTAAACCAAACCAGCCAATCATGGAATCACTAATCCATACATCAATGTGCAATAGGGAGAGCATATGCACTTTAGCACTGATCAGCAGTGGTAAAGTGCCCAGAGTCATAAAACCAACAAAAACAGATCAGACAAAATACAAGAGAAGGCAAAAAGTTCAGGGCTGACCCTGCAAAAAGGGCCAAGTCCAACAGTCCATGATATGGAGAACTGAAACCCATTAAGAATCCTTATCTTTAAGAGTATGTGTCATCGTCCTTGTCATAACAACCAAGGCTTTATTCAAATCAAATATTGTCATAGGCATTGGTCAGCCTTGGTCCTGTTCTACCATGTCACTTATTTTTGTCCAGTTGCTTATGCCCTTTAACTTCATAGCTTTCTCATTGATTGCACTGTAATGCTCGGTGCACACTTAATATGTGTGCAAATTAGACAAAAACTGCTGTCTGCAGCCTCAACCCATGAAATATGTGTAATTTGGAATGGCTCTAATGCCAAAATCGGCGGTTATACAACCTCTTTAACTTGGGGCTCTGAACAAGGTTTTCCTAACTTGGGGACCTATTAAGATGGCGGGCAGACTTTGTCCTCCCGCCACCGCTTGGGAGCACGGGACCAACTGCCCATGTTGCAGCGGTCCCCGCATTCAAATTAGGTTGAGCCCGTCACACTGGTGGGCGCATCCCGCATTTTTTATATTGCGGCGGGCGGTAAGCAGCACCCACCACAATGTAAAAAATGCATGTTGTGCATTTGCATGCACAACGTGACAGGCCCCCCGAGGTGCCTGTCACTTTGTGCATTCAAATGTATAGTACCCCCCATGTGCACCCTCCACCCCACCAACACCCTGGGGGCCGGCAATGGGCCCCCAACAGCAAGACCCGCCTGCTCTACGCCTGCATCGTAATATGGATGGCGGTGTCTTGCAGACACTGCCACTATATTATGCCCCTTTTCCGCCCGGTCAACGAGTCGACGGTCGGAAAAGCGACGGACGGTCTTTCGTTCTGCCGCAGACCCCCCAGCCATACTTATATTGCGGAGGTCAATCAGGCATGGATGGCGGGCGAATCGCCCCGCCGGGTCAGCGGTTGGTATCGCCGGCCCAGCGGGGGCAATCCGCCCGCCATCCTAATGGGCCACTTGGTGTCAAAAAGGCTTGATTTTGTTAAAGGCACAGAGGTGAGTAGTATGCTGGCTTTTCTTGCATTTAATGTATATAGCAGCCAAGAAAGGAAAAACTACATTATCAGAAAATCCCAGGAAAAAAACTACAAACATTACATCACAATGGAATAACTAATAGAACATAAAGCACTACAATAATTACCCTGACTGTGAGCAACAACTCTTTTCTTGTCAGAGTCAATCAAAATGAGATCTTGAGAGCAAAATCACAAGGGATTATCAGAAAACCCCAGGAAAAAAACTACAAACATTACATCACGGTCTTTCTTTCTGCCCCGGCCCCCCAGCCATACTTATATTGCGGGGGTCAATCAGGCATGGATGGCGGGCGGATCGCCCCCGCCGGGTCAGCGGTTGGTACCGCCGGCCCAGCGGTGGCGATCCGCCCGCCATCCTAATGGGCCCCTTGGTGTCAAAAAGGCTTGATTTTGTTAAAGGCACAGAGGTGAGTAGTATGCTGTCTTTTCTTGCATTTAATGTATATAGCAGCCAAGAAAGGAAAAACTACATTATCAGAAAACCCCAAGAAAAAAACGACAATCATTACATCACAATGGAATAACTAATAGAACATAAAGCACTAAAATAATTACCCTGACTGTGAGCAACAACTCTTTTCTTGTGAGAGTCAATCAAAATGAGATCTTGAGAGCAAAGTCACAAGGGCACTCAAAGTTAGCAATTCCTTAAAGATATTCAAGAAGAAAACAGGAAGCATATTCCAAAAACCTGGAGTAGGAAAGGAATCCACAAGGAGGCATCTAGAGGTGTACTCTGGACGAGTTAAGTAGACATAGCAGAACAAGTTGAAGGCACTGGGACTGCAGAAAAATTTAAATCAGGGAGGGTTAATAAAACAGTGGTGGGATAATAGTTGTCTCTGTGTCTATAATACCTAGCCTTTCTGACACGAAGGCTAGGAAAATCATAATGTTATTACAAGACCGAAGGTTCATATTATGTTTGTTCAAAGCTATGATATAACAGATTCAGCCAGATAAGCAATTGGTTTACAATAAAAAGTTCATATAAGCGCTTGACCAATCTGCAGCTCTTAGAATATCCTGTAAACATGCGACCGTCCTGAAAGCCCTAGAGGCCGTAGCCGTTCAGGTTGAATGGGCGCCATAAGAGTCTGTGCTAATGCCAGCTAAGGACATTATCAATCTAACCCAATAGGCTAGGGTGGGAGCGGAGCGGAGTCAGACTTGTGTGGTTGCTGAAAAGAAATAAGGAGTTGGTACATGGAGGTAGTTCTGAGATCTGCAGTTCATGAAACGTAATACTTCAAACAATTACTAACACATAACTTAGGTTTACAAGGGGAAAAAGGATAAAGCATTGACACCAAGTTAGTCTTAGTGCATCTAGTAACCTGAAAATAAACTACAAGAGGAGAAAAATGGAAAGAAGATACATCTGAAGCTTTTCCATCAGAAACATCTTTTAGGGAAACCAAACACAAAAGTAGAGTCAACATTGCGAGTAAATGCTTTAGAGTTATATTAGCATTGTCTGGCTATGAAATGAACAAACGTAAAACCCAATTAACGTCCCATATACTTCTGAACAGGAGGTTTAGAAAAACATACTTGCTTTAAAAGTTGACAGACCAAAGGGTGTTCACCTATTTGTCTTTTGTCCACTCTGATGTGCAATTGCCAATCTGTAGGTATTAATGGTACATAAGGCTTTTCCTTGAGAAGCCAAAGGAGCCAGGAAATTAACTACCATAATCACATTTTCTGAAAGGGGATCTACATCCCTGCCCAAGCACCAGATGCACCATACCAACTAGGCTGACCTATAGACCTTTGTAGTCCCAGGGGACCAGGATTGCTGGTTGAAATGGATAGCTTCCTCAGAAATTCCTGGTGTTCTCCATGAAGCTGTTGTGAGGGTTGAGAAGCAAGTTAGGAAAAGGATGAATCCATATTGGAAAATCCACAGATAGTTCCAACAGATTTGGATACCAAGGTTGAGTTTGCCAATGAGGGGGTGATCAGATCTAGAGATGACTATTGTCTGTGAACTTGTGCGAGGACTCAGGCAAAGAAAAGGAAGGGGAGAAACACATGAAGAAGGGACTGGAGCCATGACTGGAGAAAGGTATCTGTGGTGAGAGCTAAGGGAACTGGTCTCCAACTAAAAAAAGAAAGCAGTTGGTTGTTAATACAAGAAGCAAAAAGATTTATTGACATTGTGCCCATTATTGAAGAAAATGATTAAATACCGAAGGATGACGTTTCCAGTTACTTGAATCATGGAGATGTCTGAAAAACAATTGGCTACCACATTCAGTTTGGCAGGGAGGTAGTCTGCTTTGACAGAAATGTGTCTTTGGAGACAAAATTTCCAAAGACTCTTGCCAAGAACTGCCACAGTTTTGGACCTTGTACTTCCAAGTTAGTTTATGTGCTTGACTGCCGGCAGCTTGTCAATTTGTAAGAGGATTATTCATTTTACTTTGTTTTTTATAAAGGTCTCGATGGCAAAGGAATCTGCAAGCATCTCTAAACAGTTGATGTGCAAGGATGAACACTAAAGAGACCATGTACCTCCAGTCAAGAGTTGACCACATCTTGCGCCCCATCCTATCCGACACATCTGATTCTAAGAAAAAAATCTAGGATTGCAGAATAAATCCTTCTCCTCATTCAAGGCATTTAAGTAACTCAGCCACCAAAGGAGTTTGCCCTTGGACTCTGCAACCAGGATTACCTGGTCTGACTAAGCAAAACTCTTGCGTAGATGACCCATTTTTAATTGCTGTAAGGCTCGAAAATGGAGAGGGTCGGAAAAGATGGCCTGAATGGAGGAAGCTAGCAGACTCACCAGCCAAGCTAGAGATCTGAGGGAACAGAGAGCTAGATATAGGGCATGACATTCCTCTTTCTTGCTTAAAGCCATTTTCTTCAGCAGGAGTTGAAGAACTGCTTGCGAGGTTTCTATGATGAAAGCCCAGATACTCCAGTTGTTGTGAAGGAATGAGGGAAGATTTTTGAAAATTGATGAAGATACCTATTCTAGACAGAAGGTCTAGACACATATGTAAATGGGAGAGAAGACAATTTTGTCTTGTGCCATGATCAAGAAATCATCGAGATAGGTGACAAGCCTGACTCCCTGAGCCTTGAGGAAAGCAGTTTAGAGGATCATTGTAAAACACCGAGGGGCTGAAGATGGGCCGAAAAGAAGAGTTGTGAAACGGAAAAAGGATTGACCTCATTGAAACTGAAGATACTTTCTGTATGAGGCATGAACTGCTACTGCCAAGTATGCATCTTGAAGACCTAGGAGCACTAACCGACAGTCTTTAACGAGTAAGTGTCTGAGAGGAAGGATAGTCTCCATCTTGAAATGATGGTAAACCAGAAAGTTGTTGAAAATCTTTAGGTTGATGACTGGACAAACGTTTTTATTCTTTCTGAGGACCAAAAAGATGGTGCTGAGGAAACCTGAGGAATCTAATGTAGTTTGCACAATAGCTTACTTTGAAAGAAGAGATTGCCGTGCTCTCTAATCATCATAATAAACTTTATTTCAGTCAATATGACCTCAAAAGTACATCAAATACATACACATGAGTTAAAAAAAAAACTAAAAACTAAATAAAATGAGAATATAAAATGACCTCATAATACATTTACATATTTATGTGTAAAAAATAAGAATAGGCATCAATATGTACAAAGTTAGAGGAAGAAATAAAAATACAGAAATTCACGTACCTGACAGAATATTCTATACCCTTAAGTACGGGACCGCAGATCATATCTTAGGGGAATGGACTGGACTATAAACAAGAATTCATCTATGGAAAGTGCATAATGTGAATAATAAATAAATATATCATTAATAAAAGTTCATAAAAAGATGACCACATCTTATCTTACAAATATTAAGATAGCCCTCCCGTTGGAATTGTTCCCTGCTAGAGGTTACTTCTACACATGGAGTTTTTACGATACTTGTGGAAGTTGACTAGATCATTCACAGTTCCTCAGACAGTGAGAACACACATTTTTGTCAAAACGACAAGCTAGATTATAAATGTAAAACCATCATTAAGTAACCATGGGAGAATGGACTACCCAACATGCGGAACAGTGAAATATTTAAAATTCTTATGTAGGAGGATCTATCGCCTGTTGATAAAGTGTTAGATAATGCCTACGAGAGCACCACATAGAAAATAAAAAATATGCGACTGAATAAACAATAGGGATACTTGTATCATAATTGAGGATCCTAAATGCCTCTGGACAATGTCTAGTTCCAAGGTTCCTGCAGATCTGCACCAGCCAACGTTTTCTTGCTTTATAGTGGCCAGGGCAGCTAAAGAACACATAAAATAATGTCTCAGCAGGGCAGTCGCATGCCGGACAATTTGAAACTTGCAAACCCTTCCATTTGTGGGTGAAACAGCGGAGTGGCAACACCCCATACCTAAACTGAAGGTAACGTTTTCTAGCGGCAGCTGGTTTAATAACATCTAGGGCCGGCTCAAATAGAGACCTATATTTTATCTCTAGGAATACTGAGGTTAACTTGCCTATTCGGGGGCAGCTATAAAGCTGTGCCAGATTATGTTCCTCAAAAAAGTCTTTAATTGTTTTCTAGAACTTGAGGAGCAGGCAAGCTCAGGATCCGCCCAGAGTTCCCGTAGCCCCATACGGGTGATTGTGTGTTTAATGTATGCTAACCACGGCAGATTGACAGCCCCCCGCAGTTTCATTACCTCTAAAGGTTCCTCTCTATAGGAAGAGAGTTCTGGGGTTACCCACAAACGACGCCATTACATTAAAGGCTTGAGATTTAGTAAATCTGAGATTGCCATCAGCCCCAAATCTAATCGGAGTAGGGTTAACGGGGTACTCTGTGGGAGATTCAACAAGTGTCTTAAAAAGTTGTTCTCTACCGGAGGTAAATTCTCGGGACCAGAGTGGCCCCATAGTTCAGCCCCATATATAACCCCTCCCCGAGCTTGCACCTTGTAAAATTCGATTGCTGGGCTAATTGGTTTCAAAGTGGACTTGCAAAAGACCTTCATAATCCCACCTGATGAGTGAGACAGTTTTATGGGTTGATTTTTTGATATGTTCTACCCAGTCCATTTTATCTGTAATGGTGATCCCCAGATAAACGAAAGAGGAAACTCTTTCTAAAGTTTTGCCACAAAAGAGGGGATTAGGACGTGTGCTGTTTGAACTATTAAACGCCATGAATTTGGTTTTCTGCAGATTCATTTCTAAACCTCTTTCTCTGCAAAAAACTTCAAATTTATTAAGAATCCTCTGTAGCCCCATAGGCGTTTTACATACTAATAACGTATCATCGGCAAACATCATTTTCTGGATCAGTCGAGAGGCTAGCTTAGGAGCATCTAAGTCTTTAACAGCTAGTAGTGAGTCTATTAAGCCAATAATATATAAACTAAAAAGAGTGGGAGCAAGGACACAGCCCTGTCGGACACCTCGCTTAATCGGGATGGGAGCAGTTAGCTCACCATCCTTGCCAAACCTAATTTGCGCGAAATTGTCCTCGTGTAGCCGTTTGATGAGATGGGTTGGATATTCTGGGACCCCCTCTCATGTAGAACTGACCACAGTTTTTCCCTTGGGACCAAATCGAACGCTGACCTCAGGTCTACAAATACTAGGGAAAGACTGCCACCCTCCAGACACACGGTTTTCCAGTACAACAGCTGTAGTCTGAGTACTTGATCCAGGGGAGATATTTTTTCCCTAAATCCGGCCTGCAAAGGGGACAGAATCATCTGTTCTTCCATCCAGTTTTGTAGCCTGAGCAGAAAAATGTGCGCAAAACTTTTTGGGGAAATATCGATCAGGCTAATAGGCCTGTAGTTGGATGGCAGGAGAGGAGAGCCTTTTTTGAAAATTGGGATTATTTCCGCACCAAGCCAGCTGGACGGGATCCCCATACCCTGCAATATAGCATTGAATAAAACCCAAAAGTATGGGGCCCAGACAGCTGGCTCGCTGCGGAATAGGTCCCCTGGGATCTTGTCCAGGCCTGGCGCTTTACCTAGGGCTATTTTCTCAAAGGCTCCCTTAATTTCATCTAAGCTTATACTAGTGCTGAGGGTGCTGTCTTGGTGGTGATCAATAAACTCTAGAGACAAGGGAGAGACATCCCCCGAGTGATATCTCCCTGGTGACACACCAGGCAGCATGACTTCCTTGAAATAGAGGGATTGAAAGTGTTCCCGCCAGACCTCTTCATCCAAGTTCGGGTCTACTGATGTCTTGGGTCCATAGCTGTCAGAGTTGACAACACCCCAGAACGTCCTCATATCCCTGTCCCCGGGAGCAGATCTCAATGCGTCCCACCTCTCCATTTCCCACCCCTTTTTGGCTTCGTAGATTGCCACCTTGTATATCTTCCTTGTTATTTTGACTTTTAGACGATCGCTGGTCTTAATTGATGCAACTGAAGCTCTTTTAGCCATGCAGCACTGATCGTTGAACCATGCGTGGGGGGTCTTCCTACGTGGACGAGTTATTGTTTTTTTGGAAAAAAGAAAGTCAATGCGACTTCTCTTAATTTGGTGTGATTTTGTTGCCACCATCTCCATGTTGGAACCTTCCCCATTTGTGGCCTTTGAGTTAGATGCCACCACAAGAACAGGGATTAGAGCTTCATACAGGGCGCTCAGTTTGTCTTCTGAGTGACAAAATGAGTCCATCTCACTCTTCTCCTGCAATTGGAAAGGGTCAATTTTATATCACAAGGATCAACCAGGGGTTAGCACATTCTCTTGATTAAATGATTTAATTTCCAAGACTAATGCGAATGGTCACTTTCCAACCGTGGGACTATTTTAAAATCAATGAGCCTGTTCCAGGATTTTGAATCAATTATGATGTAATCTAATGGATAGCCATGATCTTTTCTATGAAAAGTATAACTATTAGATGTATCGGATGATGTTCTACCATTGCATGTTCCTAACGAATGCAAAAGGACCAGAGAATTCATCTGGATTGCCAGGGGGACCATTTTTTGACCGGAGGGCATCTCGTCTCCGGGATTGCCCAAAATGTATCCTCGTCAAAGAGGCCATCCGGGAGAATTCCCTCCAGAGGCTCAAAGTGACAATTAAAGTCCCCTCCTAGTATTACCATTTGGCTGGCAGCAATGGATCCTAAAAATGCAGTTAATGCTTCCAAAGTGGCTGACTCTTTACCCAAGGGTGAGGGTCTGGAATAGACATTAATGAGAGCTACAGAAGTCTTAGATGGAAACTGAAGTATGACACACAATATGTCTTTAGAACCTGTGTCTAACTGCTTAGCCATACAGCCTAAGTGAACTCCTACCCATGTGCTTATGCCTCCAGATGGTCTCCCTTTGCCCTCGACAATGCAGGTATATTAAAAGTAGCAAAACCCGGCTTTAGGACCGCCCTTCTTGCCCATGTTTCCTGGAACATGCATATCTCGAATTTACTGGTAAATAAATCCCACTCCGGGTCATCTATCTTGTTCATCAGACCCGCAATATTCCATACTAAGACCCTTGATGTATGACCAGTGGGGAGGTTCTGTTTCTGCAGGAGCAAAGCGGGAGGTTGGAAGAAAGTTTTAAGCAATCCACTCGCATCCCTAGCGAAGTCGGTCCGGGGCGCGCCATCACATGGGTGGGTGCAACCGGGGGGGGCGCTCATGCTCCTACCGGTTGTGTCCTCACCCATTGGGAGGCTAATCACCTTGGCAACAGTCTGTGTCTGGCTTTCTAATTGTGGAATACTAATTGGTGTCATGACTGCGGGGTAGTTCTGATTTAGTCAATCCACTCCATCAAGGCAGCTAAACCTATTTCCAGTGGGGATATTAAAACGAAGTTGCTTTTGCCAGTGGTGGATTGGGCGAGGAAGCGCACCAATATGCTGGTCAGATCTTCATTGCAGCTCTTGATGCCGTGGGACATGGGGGGCCAAACAGGGGGATAAAAATAACCTAATGGAAGTAGTGAAATTCCACCCTTGACCCTCCCGCCTCTCCAGCTAAATCTCTTTGGGTCACCAGTGTATTTCTAAAATTAATTAATATGCAGTCACCATGTATGTCCTTGCACCGTCTGCCAATCCAACCCACCCTACGGGTGGTTAAAATCTCGTCCACGTATTTATAGCTAAAGGGAGTGTGGTTTACAAGCCAATGAACTCATTTGTTTTTTAGCTCTTGATGGGATTCGGAGTAGCCCCTTCTAAGTTCAGGAGTTCCTGCGAGGATGAGAACATATGGGGTAGATGCAGGGGGTAAGTTAATGACTGTGGGGGGGAAAAGTGGTTGGTCTCTTCTAGATTCGTAAGCACGTCACCCCCATCCTGTCTATTTTTTGATTTTGGTTCTCCTGTTTTCCCCTTCAAAATAGGCAAGAGAGTTTCTGAGGTGGCGTTGCCCTGAGATGAGCCTGCCCCACTGCCCTATATTTACCTCCGATGCCTGACATCCCCCATTGCTTTTTGGAAATGGAGCTTGCTCAGTAGTAATTGGGTGTAGAGTAGCTAAGGTATTGCTAATGGAGGGCGGGGAAATGATCCTAGCGTCAGAGCCAATAGTACTATCAGTTGCCCCCATTGTTCTAACCCAGTAATTGAAAATAGTGCCCAACCCAATAATTCTATCTTGGAGAGGTCTTAATTCATCCTTTACAATAACCCTCATTTGAATCTGTAGATCGACCACTAGTTTTGTAACCCATGTAGGCTGGTCACTTATGAGATCTAAGCTCTTATCTAAGTTCCCCCCCCCCAGAGGTTTCATTATCAGTGGTTCTGGGAATCGGTTTTTTCCTTCTTGTTGGAACTTTTGCCTTGGGGTTAGGTTTAGATTTGCATTTCCTTCCCTGTTGGGTTGGCTTAGTGGTCCTAAGTTGTTCTGGACTAATTAATTCAATGCACAGGGGTTGATCGATAAAGGGCTCCGATACTGGGGACCCTGTTGATTGGGGGGGGGCTGGGTTCAGGAGGTAGTATGTCTAGGTTTGGGGTCAAAGATAAACGCCTCTCCGTTCTCTCAATTTCAGTAGCTACTTCTCCCAGAGCTTTTTCCAGCATTCTATCTATAGAAGTGGGTTTACTAGACATTGGTTTAGATGGGGCTAGCATCTGGGTTTTTTTCCACACATGTCAATTTCACCGTTGTGCGAATTTCTTTAAGTTAAGCTCACCTGTGAGGTAAGGTTGAATTTAGAACAGGGAGAGTTTTTAAGATATTACACACACTATCAGGTTCGAAGAACTATTCAATTCACATAAATGTCAAATAATATAAAACAAGTTAAAAAGGACACTATTCAGGGCAAGAAATCTTGTACTCGTACAGATCTTTCAAGTCTCTGTACAATGTCATAGAAAGGGACTCAAAGCACCAGCCTTCTACAAGGGGAAAACAATGCCAGTGATTTAGTGGACTGAATGTAAGATCAACAGTACCTTGTTTTCAAATCTCAAGAACTGGAAGTTAGATTTCTGGCCCAGCCCAGTCTCTTCCGGTCTCTTCCGGGCACGGACGGGCCCGCCCTTGGCCCGGGCTTCCCCGGGTACGCCTGTGCGCGTCCCGCACTGCGGGAGGGCCGGGCCGGTTTTGTGGGCCTCTGGAGCTCTACTCACATGTCATTGGAAGCGCGTCACGCGAAGCCCCCTGGTAGTTATGGTCCTGGGCCTCGCGTGTACCCTGGTGAATCGGCTCCCCCTCTAGCAGCAGGCAATGACGGCAGAAGAAGGGGCTAACGTGGCGGAGCGCTTCTGAATCATGTTATGTCCCCCACAGATAGATGCTGATGGCCGTTCCCCTCACGGCTGGCTCCGGTGAGTTTGCGTCCCGCGCTGCGGGAGGGCCGGGCCGGTTTTGTGGGCCTCTGGCGCTCTGCGCACACGTCACTGGAAGCGCGTCACACGAGGCCCCCTGGGAGTTGTGGTCCTGGGCCTTGCATGTTCCCTGGCGAATCGGCTCCCCCTCTAGCAGCAGGCAATGATGGCAGAAGTAGGGGCTGGTGTGGCGGAGCGCTTCTGGCTAAACGTTATGGCCCCCACAGATGGATGCTGATGGCCGTTCCCCTCATGGCTGGCTCCGGTGAGTTCGCGTCTCATGCTGCGGGAGGACTGGGCCGTTTTTTTGGGCCTCTGGCGCTCTACGCACACGTCACTGGAAGCGCATCGCGTGTGGCCCCCTGGGAGTTGTGGTCCTGGGCCTCACGTGTACCCTGGCAAATCGGCTTCCCCTCTAGCAGCAGGTAATGATGGCAGAAGTAGGGGCTGGCATGGCGGTGCGCTTCTGGCTCACGTTATCTCCCCCGCAGATGGATGCTGATGGCCGTTCCCCTCACGGCTGGCTCAGATGAGTTTGCGTCCCGTGCTGTGGGAGGGCCGGGCCGGTTTTGTGGGCCTCAGGCGCTCTGCGCACACGTCACTGTAAGCGCGTCGCGCGAGGCCCCCTGGCAGTTGGGGTCCTGGGCCTCGCGTGTACCCTGGCGAATCGGCTCCCCCTCTAGCAACAGGCAATGATGGCAGAAGTAGGGGCTGGCGTGGCGGAGCGCTTCTGAATCACGTTATGTCCCCTGCAGATAGATGCTGATGGCCGTTCCCCTCACGGCTGGCTCCGGTGAGTTTGCTTCCCGCGCTGCGGGAGGGCCGGGCCGGTTTTGTGGGCCTCTGGCGCTCTGCGCACACGTCAATGGAAGCGCATCGTGTGAGGCCCCCTGGGAGTTGTGGTCCTGGGCCTCGCGTGTACCCTGGCAAATCGGCTCCCCATCTAGTAGCAGGTAATGATGGCAGAAGTAGGGGCTGGCGTGGCGGAGCGCTTCTGGCTTACGTTATGGCCCCCGCAGATGGATGCTGATTGCCGTTCCCCTCACACATGGCTCCGGTGAGTTCGCGTCCCACGATGCGGGAGGGCCGGGCCGGTTTTGTGGGCCTCTGGCGCTCTGCACACACGTCACTGGAAGCGCGTCGCGCGAGGCCCCCTGGGAGTTGTGGTCTTGGGCCTCGCGTGTACCCTGGCGAATCGGCTCCCCCTCTAGCAACAGGCAATGATGGCAGAAGTAGAGGCTGGCGCGGCGGAGCACTTCTGGCTCACGTTATGGCCCCCGCAGATGGATGCTGATGGCCGTTCCCCTCACGGGTGGCTCCGGTGAGATCGCGTCCCGCGCTGCGGGAGGGCCGGGCCGGTTTTGTGGGCCTCTGCCGCTCTGCGCACATGTCACTGGAAGCGCGTCACGCGAGGCCCCCTGGGAGTTGTGGTCCTGGGCTTCGCATGTACCCAGGCGAATCGGCTCCCCCTCTAGCATCAGGCAATGATGGCAGAAGTAGGGGCTGGCGTGGTGGAGTGCTTCTGGCTCACGTTATGGCCCCCGCAGATGGATGCTGGTGGGCGTTCCCCTCGCAGCTGGCTCCGGTGAGTTCGGGTCCCCATTGCACTTCCTCCTGAACCAAGAGGAACTGTTCCTCTGAAAAACAAAAAGGATGGGGCAGAGGACGCTGCAGTGGAATCTGATAAAGCTCTATGCAATAACCGTGAATAGGGTCTGACATGAGATACAACCAGGCATTTAGACAAAGAACCAATCTGTCTCCTATGGGTGGAAGACTAAAATAATATTCTTACCTGAGAGCTGATCTCCTTTGGTTCTGTATCCCCTGTTCTGGAATCCTCTGGAATGAGGGGGGTAGAAAGTTTGTAGTCTTGATAATATTCTTGCTGGGAGACTTGATTAAGGGATTGATCCCTTGAGGGATAACGGCCGGCAAAATGACTCCTTCCTTTGCCAACCCTGCCAAAATTTAGTGGAAAAAACATCTTCTTTGAAAAGAATGGCTCTTGCCTTTAGTAGCAATGGTAGAAACATATTTGCTCATTTCCTTTATAAAGTAATCAACAAAAAGAAGGCCATTGGCTTGAGGACCCTCTTCCTTAGTTGCAAGGCTACTTAGTTTAGGGAAAATCTTTAGCAAAAGGCTTTTGCATCTTCCTTGAGATATGTAAGCATTTGTGTTGCCCAGCATACAAATAGCACATTGTGCCCAATTGGATAAGATGCAAAAAGAACAATTGATGAACAGAATGTTGAACAATGTCAAACATTCACCCCAGTACAGAGATCTGGGCCTGCAGCCATCATTTTGTTGCTCTCCATGTCACTCCAGATTAAACCCAGCCACATACATATCAGTGTTGGCCCTGCTCAGCATGGGAACAGTCCAGCCCGAACTACCAGGCCAGGTCCTCCCTGGACCAAAAACAAGCATCCTGTGAAAAAATTTAATTTTTAAAACGAAATTTGAGGTTTGCAGAGGATTCTGGATTAGAAAACATTGGGGGTGTCCATGAAAGCCACACCTTCCTGGACTCCCCTGGCTGTATAGTTTTCAGAACTGTCCCGTTTTGGTAGGTGTCCCTAACTGATGACCGAACCCTGTGCCAAAAATGCAGGCGACTCCCTGGCAAAACCAGCTCTTTTTACGATCGATAAGTTTGAAGTCTCCACGGTTCATTTTCAGCAATTTCCTGATGCGGACACTAGGCCTACCCACACAAGTAAAGTAACATTTTCATTGAAAGACTTGGGGAATTCTGGGAGAGTGTGGCCCCATGCAGTTCCAGAACTTTCCATCTCAGAAATGTGAGGAAAATGTTTTGTTTTTCAAAGTTTGAGGTTTGCAGGGGATTCTGGGTAACAAAACTTGGTGAGAGCCACAAAGTGACCACATCCTGAATCGACTGATCCTGAATTAAGTGGGTGTCTAGCTTTCAAAATGTGTAGGTTTACATGGTTTCCCTAGGTACCGGGTGTAGGAGGCTGGCTTAGTATATGGTGCACACTTAAGTAAGTGGACCACCCTTCACTAATCCAGATAACCCTTATGATGATTTTATTGGCCAACCTTAGAAAGATCTCTAAGTGGTAGCTGTGGAAAGCAGCCTTCAGGCTTAGGCCAGAATGAGTATAAAACAGCTTGTTTCACCAGTACTAATCATATAGTGCAGGTTAAGTTAAAAACGCCTAAGCAGTGTAGATATAAAAATATGCATTTATAATAAACACTAACTAACACATTGAAATATCTCCTCCCCGGAGACACAATCACAATACCCACAATACTTCAGTAATAGAACATGTAAGTTGCACAAATACACAGTGGTCTCCAGGGGGAGACCAAATCCTATACTAATAAAGTGGAATGAGAACCACGACCTAAGTCGAGACTGGATCCGGAAGAGGTAGAAGAACCGGGGACCCAAGTTAACACCCATGTTAAGTACCCAGGGACCCCACGGAGGCAGTGTGTAGACTGTGTGCGCAATCAAGTCAATAGGGAAGTTGCAGTTTTCCAGAAAAAAGAACCTTCCCAAAGGACCCTGAAAAAACCCTGTGGAAGATGGAAAGTTGGAGAGTCACCTCAACCGTGGATACCCCAGGAACCAGGATACCTACACCATGGAAGCCAGGTGCATAGGTGTGAAGTACGTTGGAAACCTCAAAAGCCCACAATTGAGGACTTCAGTATAAATGCCCCTGGCGAAGAAGGTGAAAGAGTCCAGTGGAACCCAAAGGTGGATTCAGGAAGAGAGGTACCTGCAAGCAGAGGGGACAGAGTCTGCCACTCAGGAGTGACCGGGAGCCACGGAAGACGAATGCCCACTGATGACTTTGGTGCTGCAGCTGTGCAGACCAGGCGACACTGTGGAAGACCAGGAGCTGTTCACGAGTGGTCCCATATCAGATGTCAAGAGCCAGGGTTTCGGTGTCAGGCCGAAGCACCAAGTCTTGGCAGCGGCAATAAATGTGGCAGATGAAAAAGGCGCAGTCTTGGGACCAACAAGGTGCAAGGGACTCTCCATGAGCAGGTAAGTCAGTATAGGCCTGAGCAAACGGGGGAGCCCACTGAAGCTAAAGAAGACCCTCAAGAGGACCCACAGGATGGAGCCACAAGAGTCGCAAGAGTACCTCGCAGCTCACCAATGAAGCAGGCCAACTGTGCAGAGGATGTGGTGAGGACAAGGATCTTGGTAGCAAATGATGCTGGAAGCTGGAGCTTCTTGGAGCCTGAAGATCTTTGGTGAAGAGAGTCAACGATCCTTGGCCATGGCAAGTCGACGTGGCACACAGGGGTGCTGCTCCAGTGGTTCCGATGAGGGATACTGACTTCAAAGTTATTGTGAAGACAGTGCAGGCTTCGAGGGAGTTTCAGAGCCACGACCTGTGTTGATGAACCTTTCAGAGTCTGTGGGAGCTCAGGAACAGCAGACAGGTCAGCTTTGTTGCAGTGCCTACAGATGCAGGGGAGTGACCCCTTAACTCCAGCGGAGATTCCTTTGGGTGTCTTGGATGCCCACAGGCCTGGAGAAGAACCTGTATGGAGCACAGGCACAGACGACGCAGAAGGCTGGCAGGACGATGAGACCAGAAGCAGCAGGATTCTTCCAGACACAGACTTGGTTCCCAAAGCGAAGTCCAACGAAGTCCAAATTGTCCAGACGGTGGAAAATGAAGTGGTTTCAGATCTGAATCTTGTCTCATGACGAATCTAAAGACCCACCCACAGGTAAACTCCTATGTACTCTAAAGAAAGTTTTGGGATGATTCAGAGTCCATCCCAGAGGAGGGGCTGGACAGTGGGGAGTATACTCTCATTTTCTTTGTCCAGTTTCGTGCCAGAGCAGGATCCAACGTCTCCCTGAACTGGTTCCACTGGAGTATGGAAGGAGGACACCAAATGTGCCCTTAAAAGGAGTCTAGTGACACTGACAAGCACCCCCCACCCTGGCCCAATACACTAAATCCTGTCTTGGAGGTGGTCAAGCTTGAGCTTGACTCAGCAGAAGGAGGTCGGAATCATGTTTCTGGTTGGCAGCAGCCATTACTTGCAGTCAGGGTCTGGAAGACTGGCCCCGGGAGCACAGAGGGCTTCCCGGAGGAGCCTCACAGTGCATGAATCATATCTCCAACATCGCTTACGGTGTTGGGGTATGATTTTAACATATTTGATATCAAACATGCCAGGGTCCGTTAAAGCCAGTTTATGTATCGTAATGGCTGATGCACTTACAACGCATGGCGAATGGACTCTGGGAAATGTAGGGGTGCCCTGCTCATGCAGGGGCATCCTCACACTTATAACCAAGCACCCTGCTTTCAGTATTGAAAGGCCTGCCTTAGGGGTGACTTATAGGTTTTAAATGTAGTGACCTCAGATATAAGAAAACTTATATCTGTCATAAGTGGTGCTAGCACCAGCTTACACAGGCTGTAATGGCAGACCTGTAATCACAATTTGAGTGGTGTCCCAGGGGTGGCATAATACATGCTTCAGTCCATGGGGGATCCTCGATGTACCTATGCTGTGGTTACCTTAGTACCATATACTAGGGACTTACAACAGTACACCAGTAGCCATTATGGGGGGGTACCTAAGTACTCACCATGGTCCAATTTAGGGAGGAAGCACAGAGACTGGATCAGAGCAGGATCCCAGTTAGATTAATCAGAAAAACACAACACCAGCAAAAAGTGATAGTAACCATGAATGCAGATCCTACTTTCATACACCGGCTAAGCTAGGGTCCAAAATCCACCGTTAGGCACATTGAGTTAGCAAAAGGTTCAGTTTTCAGTGGAAAAATGTTATGTATCCTCGTTGTCTTTTGGGCCATTACCTGCTGCGGGCACTAGGCCTACCCTCGGAAGTGAGGTACTATTTTCATCGCAAGGCTTGAGGAAATGCTGGGTGGGTGGAAGATTGTGGCTCCCCACAGATTCCAGAACTTTCCATCACAGAAATATGAGGAAAATGTGATTTGTTACAAAGTTTGAGGTTTGAGATGTATTCAACCAACGGGGTCCACGTAGTATATTGCTGCTAAAACTCTGCCATACTTAGAAGAAGTTACAGGTGAAAACCTAGACACAAATGGCTGTTTTTACAACATCAATATAAATATTACTTTGTTTCAACTGTTACTTTCTATAGGAAAACCTTGAAGGATCCATACAAATGACATCTTTCTGAATTATGAATTTTGTTTCCATTTTTTAGAAATGTATAGCTTTGCAGGATCAAATATTGAATGTATTCCCATTTCTGCCTTAGTTGGAAGGACGGTGAAAGCACAAAAAATTGATAAACTGGCTATGTCCTACTAAAATGCCAAAACTGTGCCGAAAATATTGCCCTTTTGACAAAATTATGCCTGTTCCTGAATGCTGGGAAGATGGTAATTTTAGCATCGCAAACCCTTTGTTGGTATCATTTGCAGGGTAAAAATAGGCACTTTCCTGTGCAGCAATTATTTCCCATTTTCCCCCAAGAAACATAATTTAGCTGTATTTTGGCTAATTTCTCGGTCCGCTCCAAGAGAACCCACAAACCCTGGGTACCTTCACAATTTCCAGGATGTTGGGAGAATAGGACGCAAATTTAGCGAGGATGCTTTATGTGGACAAAATGTTACGGGGCCTAAGCACGAACTATGATAAATAGCCAAAAAAAGGATTAGCAGGGAAGGAGGCCTAGCAGCGAAGGGGTTAAAGATTGCTACATGAACCTGTAGCTTATGACTTTACTACCTGAAGATTGAGTCTGTAGTATTATCTATGTAATCTGAGAGATTGATCTGCCATTGGAAATTAATAAAATATCGATTCTATTAGTAACTAGAACGTCCCTTTGTAGCCTGAATTACTGTACCATGTTATATAGGTAGATAATGTGTTTTCCAAAATCAGATTATGCATTGACCCACATTAGCTCTGCAGAGTTAGCTGTGTTGACCTCAACTAGTTTTTCCACAAACAAGGTTGAGTATTGGGTATTGGGTATGATGGTAAAATAGAAACAGTTATAAGCTGCTCATGAAAAGCTGAAACATGATCTAAATCTTATGGTAATTATCTAAACAAAAGTCCCAAATATAGTCCATTCTAGTCCTATGTATATTAACATTCCAGTTTGTATTCTATGTTGAAAAACATGCATTTTTAACCATTTATGTCAGTGGGTTCTTGCCCAATGAAACCAAATTGGATAATCCTAGGGCCACATGTCTCATTTTTTCAAGTAGTAATTACCTAATTGTGCTTTTCTACTAATCACAATTAGGTAATCGCTATTTCTGATGTATTTTTTATTAAACACACTTTATTGCTTTATTCCAGTATCAGTACAGGTGGAATAAATGCTTAAATGTTAATTTCAACATAGCCTAATCAAACATATGCGCCATATGATGGCAGCGCAAAAAGGCAAACAGCATATCTTAACCGGGTATTACAAACGTGGTCCCAACCCCATGGATACCCAGTTGAACAGTTGTCTTTTTAACAGAACATCTCTTCACATCTTGTTGTGTAACAGTTGCACTATTTCCTGGACAATTATCTAGTCAGTGGTATACATTTTATTACCTCCTCACCCCCACCCCTGCTGACGAGCCGCCACAACCTCATATAACTTCCTATTAAGATAGGATTGACCAAAGACCTGGAATAAGCACACTAATCAGGTGTGAATCAATGCTAGATAGCGGGAGTCCACATATACATAAGGTAATTGGCAATAATGGAAGACCTGAACATATTGACTGCCCAAACTAAGATCTAAGGATAATATCTGCTCTTAGGGTAGGACTTGCTGATGGAATGAGGTAGGTTGCCTTATATGGCGTCCTATAACTTAAGAGTGTCAAATGCTTTGAAGGTTTCCAACACTTGATCCCACCTCATTGCAATTGGCTCTTTTCTCCTCTCTACGGATCACCACACTCTCTGTCAGACCCCACCTCTACACTTCCTCCTTCCAACTGAGTATTATAGGGAACCTTGAGGATTTCACCTTCTAGTAATACCTCGTTTGGCAAGGAGTAAAGCCAAGTCTGCAAATCTTGTTTGTACTTTGAGTTCTTTACGGCTTTTGTATAGCCCCAGTATACTTGCCTCTACTCTGTGCCATTCAATGTCCCCTACCACCTCTTATACAACAGTGGTTATTCCCCCCCAATATCGTCTCAGGGTGGGACAATCCCAGAGCATATGTAATAAATCTGCGTCTTGCTAGGGGCATCTAGGACAGTGTGGTAGGACGGCAGGAAACATGGCATGTAGTCTATGTGCGGTTAAGTACGCTCTCTGTGTAATCATATACTGAATGAAATTGAAGCGGGCGTTATGGGAGGTTCATTTTGAGTATTCTAATATTTTTGCCCATTCCTTGTCAGATAATGGCCTACCAATATCCTGTTCCCATTTGGTATGTGATGCAGCGAGAGGGGTGGGGCGGTGTGTACATTTGCCCTGGTAGAACCATCTCGTTAAGGGGCTGCCCGTCCCCATAAGCTACATTAAATGGACAAGTTCATGGGTGTCTGGTTCTGTTCCATGAGGTGCCCAGTATTTTTTGACGTATCGTGACAGACTTGCATGAGTCATAAACAGTGAATCTGTGACACCTCGCTCGTTTACAAAATCAGTATGTGTAAGTAGCATTTTATAGCCAAATAAGACCCCTGTTGTTGTCACTCCGACCTGCAACCATGGGTCCAACTTAACGGTAGTGAGTGTTCCTAGATTTGGTGGAATGCCTAGTTATGGCACATTTGGCGCATATGCAGGAAGAATATTTATATATTTTAGAGCCTGTTTCCAGTATGTGAAAGCAGTTCTAAGAAGGGTTCCTGCTGTGTGTGGTAATGCTCCGCTCGGCTGTGTAAAGTACCCTAATCTAGCATACGCTCTGAATATGCTATTTCCTGTAAGTTACGACCTGCTATCTATTATGAGAGCCATTGCAGCTGTGAAGCTTGGTTATATGCATAAAATCCGGGGCTCCCATTCCCCCCGGCGTTTGATGGAAGTTGTAACTTTGCTATGCTCAGGCGTCTTCGGCCTGTGCCCCAGATTAAGGACATCAGTAGTGTGTTCAGGTTTGTGAATACAGTTCTAGGGATAACCACTGGAAGATTTACAAAGTAATACAATAGTCATAGGTGCATGACTATTTTGGAAATTGCTAAACGTCCCGCTACCGATAAAGTGAATGAGGTCCAGAACGCGATCTGTGCCCTCAGGGACCGGATTGCTTTATGTAGGTTGCCTTCGATTAGATCTATTTTGGTTCTATACTCCTGTATCCCTAGATATTTAACCCGTTAACCGCGGCTGTAATTACCTCCACGGTGCGGGCGTTTCCGTGCGCGGGTGGGGCCGCGACGGCCGTTGGACGTGCGCAGCACTACGAAGGTAGTGCTTGCGACGGCCATCGGCAGCAGGGAAGGGGTTAAAGGTATTATGGGCTATGGTTATCCAAATGGCATGGTCAGGTCAACAGTATTAGAACCAAAGGGGAAGGCTTGAGATTTTTCATAATTAAAGGCTACATTCACAATGCGTTCGAACTGTGTAAAGACGCATGCCACGGGGGCTAAATTATTCAGCAATTTCCTACAATATAAGATGATATCATATGAATGTTAGATTTGGGGGTCTCTAGTTGGCAGAGGTAGGTATCTTTAACCAAATAGGGACCCTTGTGTCTAGTCAGGGTAAGGGGCTACACTCCTAAAATAACCCCTGCTCACGCCCTTGGTAGCTTGGCCCGAGCAGGCAGGCTTATCTCAGAGGCAGTGTGTAAAGCATTTGTGAACACATACAGTAATCACAGTGAAAACACAACACATGGACACCACACAGGTTTAGAAAAATAAGTAATCGTCACTAGACTTAGCACAAGATTGAACCACAAAAATCCACAATACTGTACTCAAAAATAGACTTTAAAATGGTAGGAAATATCTCAGTTCTCTAAAGTTGTAAACGCAACACTTTACTCTCAATGTACCTTGGATGCGTAACGCAGAACAAACAAAAGGGTCTCAGGGAAAGGTGATGTGTCGGTTCCTTACACTCAGGGGAGGTGATGCGTTGATTTATTACTGGTCTCCGGTACTATGCGACAGGATGGCGCCTCGATGCAATACTCTTCTCCAGTGCGATGCGACAAAATGGTGTCTTGATTACAATGCGACAATGTTGATGCGATGCATGCACGCCCGATGGCCGTGCAGCGACTCAATGATCTTCTGAGCTACGACAGGTCCTGCGACACACTGCTCCAGTGATGTGACGGCGACCTCTGCAGCGGCGGTACACTTCTCGGGTGATGCAATGCGCTTCGGTGGTGCGATGGCGGAAGCGGCGGCACGCTTCCTTGGGGATACGACGGTAAGTGCTGCAGTGGCGACATGCTTCTCGTCGTTGAGTCGCGCTCCCAGCAACATGCAGTCTCTCAGAAGACCCAGCACAACACCAAGCACTTCAATTCCCTGCAAGGGAATTCAGGGGGAAGCTGGTTGGTGAAGTCTTGTATCCCTGAGACTTCAGGCAGGAGGCAAGCTCAAGTTCAAGCCCTTGGAGATTCTTCTTCTAGTTGATATAAAGCAGACTCAGTCCTCTTCTCCTTTCTTTGGCAATGAAGCAACCACTACAGGTCAACCCCCAAACACACAGCACAAGGGTAGTCTCCTTCTTCAGCTTCCTGGTTCTTCTCCTCACCAAAGGTTTGTCTTGATTCCCAGAAGCGATCTAAAGTTCTGGGGTCTGGGTCCCCCTTTTTATACACCAAAATAATTTGTCTCTGACGGTACCTAGTCCAAACCAGTTCTGTGCAGTCCTGGAGCACTTTGTTTACAGGACTCCTTCTTTCCTTTGACAATGTGGGCCAGGGTCATCAGACACATAACAGGAGGTGGAGCCGGCATTGCGGAAGGCATGCACAGCCCTATTCAGGCCCAGGTGCAACTCCTCCCACCACTCTACATGCAGATAGGTCTATTCAGCCCTGTGCTGACTCACCCTGTCTCATGGAGCCCCCCAGCCCCTGTCACTCAAAAACCAGACAAGGAAAACACAACCTAGCAGAGGCAGGCTTGGATAGTTAGGCAAGAAAATACCTACTTTCTAAAAGTGGTATTTTCGAACACAGATGTTAAAACCAACTGCACTAAAATATATATTTTATCATTCTGAGTTCAGGCATACTAAATTTGTTTTTCAACCATGTTCCCTGGGTCAGTTAGGATTATAAGGTGTTATAATCAAACTGCTCATTCTGGCATATGGGAGCAGGTAGCCTTGCAATAGTAAAAAACTAAAATGGCTGTAATTCATTATTAGGACATGCCACACACATCAGGGCATGTCCTACCTTTTACCTACAATGCACCCTGCCCTTGGCCCTACCTTAGGGGTGTCTGACATGTAGAAAAGGGAAGGTTTGGGGACAGGCAAGTGGGTGCACTGGCCACGTCAGTATGGCAGTACCAGACTGCACACAGGCTCTGCAATGGCAGGCCTGAGACACACTTTACAAGCTGTTCCGGTGGGTGGCACAATCAGTGCTGCAAGACCACCAGCAGCATCTGATTTACAAGCCCTGGGCACACGCAGTGCACTGTACTATGGCCTGGCAAGTAAACCAAATAAGCCAATCATGGAATCACTAATCCATACATCAATTTAACATAGAGAGCATCAGCACTTTAGCACTGATCAGCAGTGGTAAAGTGCCCAGAGTCATAAAGGAGCCAAAAACAGGTCAGACAAAATACTGGAGGAAGGCAAAAAGTTTAGGGATGGCCCTGCAAAAAGGGCCAAGTCCAACACAACCCCCTTCCAGCCAAAACGCAGAGGAGACCAATCACTGCCCTGATGGCTTCTCTGCTTTGGGAGGTAGAACATTGACCCTGGCTCGCAACAGCAGAGGCATATTCCAGTTCTACGCCAATCTGAACCCATTTCCATCTCTCTGTCCATATTCTCAGGGCCCACCAAGCTAACCCATGGGGAACCCTTCTTCTTACCCGTGGACACCATCTGGGCAGCACCTAACCTTAGCTTGCTCACATGTGTGTTCCAACAGACAGACAACAAGCCACTATGACCACTGACAGTGGTCAGTGATGATACCCTGGCCTTATGCCTCTCAGGGCTCTCAAACCTCAGTGGCATCAGAGAGCAGGGGCAGTAGCCCCAGGTGCTTGGCACCATTTGTCCACTCTCCCTCCTATCAGGTCAAGTATGACATCCTGACACTGACCCACCAGTCCGGGCCTATACCTGGCGGCCAGACCAGAAACTGGGGTGGGCTTTCCCACACCCGGTCCCCTTCCTCCTTGGGGCTCTGCACCCTCCCACCTGGAGCGGTACCCCCTTCCAGAATTGCCAGGGCACCTGTGGCAGGTGTCCTACACAATTCGCCTACCAGTTCAGGGGTTCTATCCTGCAACTGGAATTCCAGGTCAGGGAGGACACCCTGAGCCTGGCCCCCCAACCTAGGGTCTAAACACTCCAGTTAAACCAGGGTCAGAGGCAAGGACTCCCTCCCTCTGCACCCCCTTCCAGAGTGCTGTACTCTCCCACCTGGAGTGGGACCCCTAGAAGACAACTTGGTAGGGACACTGCTTACAGTTGTCCCTCCCTCCAGGTCAGACAATACGTGAACCTGGCTCCCCAACCTAGGGACTAAACCCTGCAGCTGAGCACGTGCCTGGCACACCAGGACTTCCTGTGGAGCATGCATGCCCCCAGATGGTAACAAACAACTCATATGTCATGTGACAGTCTGCCTGGTGCAGATCTCCTGACCCCTGTCCATCTGACAGTGTGTGAAGATCCCCCAGGACAGAGTGGTGTCACCATGGTCATTCCTTGGTGACTCAGCCCTTCTGGCTGGCCCCTGGCCCACTGGTTCTTCCACTGGGGACTCTTTCCCCCTCTCACCCCTCAATCTGGACTTCTGCACCCTCCACTTAGGAGTGGCAATGTCAGACACCCGAACTGATGGAGGCCTGCTAACAGACACTCCCAGTTCACCAGACACTAGGGGATCCCCCTTGTAGGAGAGTAGTATCTGTTTACTATGGTTACCCCCACTTTTTGCTGATGTTTCACTGTTTTTCGACTTTGGTCTGGCTAGGGCCCTGCTATCCAGGACCCCAGCCTTGCTGCTTTCTCCCTAAAATGGATTCCATGTACTATAGGTACACTCCAGTTGGTTACTGGGGTACCCTTGTGAGTCCCTAGTATATGGTACACTAGGTACCAAGGGCATAGGTACCCCAGATGCCTACCGGGGGCTGCAGCATGCATTATGCCAGCCCTGGGAAGCCTCCAAAATGACACCACAGGACTGATACTGCAGCCTAGGTATGGTGGTGCATGCACCCCATACTGAGATATAGGTTACCTATATCTACCTTAAATCACTGTGATAGGGTGCCAATTCATGAGCAGAGCCCCTCTGCAGCCTTTGGAACCTATTCTCTGGGGCTGCTCTGTGATGCAGCCTAACCATAAACTCTTACGTGCATTATAACCTCGCGGTAAATGCTAAATTTGGGATGGCTGCACGGAAACATGTTGTGTTTGGTGTCAAACACTTTGGAATCCAACCCCCCCCCCCACCAGTCTTGGCAGCTGGGGTAGAATTCCACCCTTCTAGAGGGAGAGACATGTACACACTGGTCTGCCGGTAACTGTTTAAAAGAACCCTGGTATCACCAAATGGATGCTGCAGCCACAGAGACAAGTCTGGCCTCCTGCTGCTGACTGAAACTCCGGCAGGGGAGGCCTGGACAGCAGGTTTCCTGTCACAGGGAGGTGTAACCACCTCCCAGACAGGAATTAGTGGATTAGGGCTGGGTGGGTGCACTCCAGGTGTGCTTTGAAGCCTGCACTGAGGGCACATTTGGTATCCCTGTCCATAGTCCAGCTCAAACCAGTTGCAGGGGCTACCAGCCCCTGCTCTGGCACGAAACTGGACAAAGGAAATAGGTGTATCCACCCCTATTTCCAAACCCTCCCATATGTGGGTCCCCAGAGTAAGTCCAACCCCTTTCTTAGGTATAAGTAAGGAACCCCTGGCAACAGGACTTTAGATAACCCTAGACGAAACTCTGCAACTGAATCCTGGAACTTCGACGCTCTGCTCAAGACTAGAGGACTGAAGAAATCTCCCTTGGGATCAATGAGTGACTCCCCTGTTTGGCAGGCACCAACAAAGCATTTGCCGGTCTGCATCTCTGAAGCTCCTGATGGACTCTGAAGTATCTGCAGCCCAGGAAGAGGATTTCCAGAATTCTCAGAGGTGGACCCGAGTCCCCAGCAAAGCTGAGAACCGCAGCCCTTGTGAGTGACGTGGAACCAGAACTCCTGGACACCGTGCACATTTGCAAGTGCATTGACTTCTTGACATCTCTTGAAGTTGTGCTTTGATGTACTTGTATCCCAAGTCCTGATACCATCTGCACCGAAGATTGGGGGCCTACACTCCACGAGTGTTCTGTGGGCCTGCTTCTTGCATTTCAGCTTGAGGCAGTCCCTAGTCCGTTGACTGGTGGGTCCCTGTGAAGTCAACTTTAATTTTCCTTGAGCTTCCCTGGTTGCTCCTGACGTGCCCTGACTTCCCACCAAGTGCTGAGTTCCTCGGACCTTGCTGGTCTGCACTGAAGCATCTTTCTCCTTTCTGCATGGGTTGCTATTGCCAAAGCTTGTTGGGTCAATTCGGCACCGACACCGCAGCACTCGACATCCTTTGTGGGGCAGCTAGATTTCAGATCCTGGTCATTTTCAACGCCTCCTGGTCCTCGTGGCTGAAGAGTCAAGCTACACATTCTTCTCCTGAAATCACCCGACATCGGTGGGCATCCGCCTATCGTGCCCCTGGTCACTGGCTAGTGACCCAGACTCTGTCTCCTCTGCTTTCAGGTTCTTCTCATCATCGATCCAGGCTTGGATCACCCCAGACACTTTCCTCTATGACGGCAGCAGCACTTTGAAGCAGATCGTCATTGGAAACGAAGATGATTCCCAACACCAAAAGACACCAAAGGCTTCCCTGGGTGAGGCAACTCGAGTACTGTGGTGCTCCCGTGGGTGTTGGCTCTAGAAACCCTTAAGTCTAAAGGGTTTTGCTCAAAGTCCTCCTCTAAGTATCGCTTTTCTTTAAATTTCCAACTGTGACTTTCCCCATTAAAGTTAACGGCAATCCGCGGCTATGTTTAGACACTGCACGCGTCCCCTGTGGGTCCCCTGTGTTACTACCTTGGGTGGTTCCTTGTGACCCCAGCACTTCTACAGGCTCTAGGTCTTGTGTCTAGTCAAGTCACGGTTCTTATATATAGTTTGGTACGCCCCTAGGGCTCAACATATATTGAGCTAATTTACTGTGTGCTATTAAGTTTACTGTATGTACTTTTGCCTCTAGCCTTATAAAGAGACTTGTGGGATGTGTTTAGAATAAATACCTATATTTTATATATATACCTAGTGTGGTTCTCCTTTCATTTGGTCATTCGCAAGATTATAGACTGGTAAAACAAGGTGCTTTACATTCGTTCAAGACTTAGCCTGAAGGCTGGTTTCCGATGGCTACCACTAGTATAGCTTTCAATAAAGGTTGTCTTTAACCTATCATCAATAAGGGTCATTTGGACTGGTGCAAGGTTCCCACTAGAATAATGGAAAGCATATGCCAGGCCAACTTCTCACATTGGTGGCAGCGATGGGATTCCAGCTTGCTATTGTTTTACCAGATAATCTCAAGCGATTGACTAACTTAAAACCACTAAAGGTACCAGAGGTACATATAATACAAGCTTAAAATACAGTAAGTTCTACTGAACTTAGAGTTGTGTGTCAAGGGCTTAGCACACTATTTCTAAAACTCAAGAGAGTGTTGTAGGCCTCACTAAAATAGGTAGGTGCATACACCACACTAGTAATGTCTTTAAGGCCAGGAACCAGTGGGTCCCTGCCAGATGTCAGTCTAGTACAGGCATCCAAGTATGACACGTTCCCATTCTTAGAATTGAGGGCCTTGTGTACTAAGAGGAAATTGAAGTCAGGCCAAAGTGGCAACACCCAACGCCTCAAGGAGGTACTACTGCTGGATGATCTTAGAAAGGCTTCAGAGCCTGAAAGGGTAGGCAGTGGGGGTGGGGCAGCAGATGAGGAAGGGCCCAATGATGACCCTCACCAGGACCAAGACCAAGACTCTGATGCTGACCAGGAAGGTGAAAATGACCTTGACCTGGACAGTGCAGCTCCTCTTGGAAATGAGGATGAAGGCCAGGAAGGCCCTCTCTTTGTTCCACCAGGAAGAGTTGAAAGTATGCCTAGAAGGCCCAGATCTCCTGTGGAATCTGACCATTCAGGTGTATCTATAGGGGCCTCTGTCTCTTCTCATAGGAGGGAATCCTCCCAGGAGAATAGAGAAAGGCTGATGAGGCTTGAGGAAGCCCAGCTGAACATTAGAAGACTGCAGGTGGCCTTAGAAAGGGAGTCCCAAGAGCTTGAAAAATCTAGACAAAGGTGGGACTAGAGTCCCATGGTGGCAGCAACTTCCCTAGTGATAGAGAAAGATCTCATGACCACAGGAATTTAAACAAGATTGTACCCTACCTACCAGAGTGGGGTTGACATCCACAAATGGATAACTGCACTGGAAAGGGCCTGTAAAAAACAGAGGGTCCCCCAGGAGCAGTGAGCAGCAATCTTGTGGCTCTCCTTTGCAGAGAAAGGTAGAGACAAGCTCCTCACTGAAGAGGATGCTGATAATTATACAGTCCTGAAGAGTGCTCTTATGGAAGGGTTTGGCCTAACTACTGATCAATTCAGGATAACGTTCAAAGATACCCAAAAGGCTCAGACTCAGGACTGGGTTGACTTTGTTGATTGTGCTACTAAAACTCTGGAGGGCTGGTTACTTGGCAGCAAGGTGTGTGATTTTGCAGGATTGTACAACTTGATTATGAGGGAGCATTTCCTTAATAATTGTCAAAATCAGCTGTTGCATCAGTATCTGGTAGACTCTGGTCTAACCTCTCCCCAAGAATTAGGAAACAAGGCAGACAAATAGGTCAGAACCAGGGTGAGGCAGAAGTTTCAGAACCAAGGTGGTGACCAGAAGAAGCAAGATTCTAATAACTCTAATAAGGGTGGGGATAAGGATAAAGACCAGAAGTCTTCGCAAGGTCCCCAAAAATCTTCAACTGGTGGGGAATCCCAATCTTCAAAAGGAAAAGGCCAAAATAAACCATGGTGTAAAATCTGTAAACAGGAAACCCTTTGGACTAGTGACGGTAATAAGTCCAAAGACTCAACTCTAGCCACCATTGCTCCTAAGGCAACTGGTCCCCCTAGTTCAGCTCAAAATGGTGGTACACAGAATAGGGGTGTGGTAGGGTTAACCCTGGTTTCTGAGATGGGCTCTGGCCTAGTCAGAGTTCCAACTCAGGCTGTTCTGATCTGTGATGGAGGCATGGATATGTCCTCCTTTGTGAGTCCCAGTAACCTGGGAAAATACAGACAGCAGCCCTTAATCAATGGAAAAGAGGTTTTGGATTCAGGGACTCAGGGGCAAGTGTCACAATGGTGACACAAGACCTTGTGGCTCCTGAGCAGATCATACTTGGTGAAATGTACCAAGTGACCAACGCTAGCAATGTCAGGACTGACCATGCCCTGTCAGTTGTTAATTTCTCGTAGGGAGGGATAACTGGCCTCAAGAATGTTGTGGTAAGTGCAGACCTCCCTGTTGAATGCTTGCTTGGCAATGATTTAGAGACTCCAGCCTGGTGTGAAGTGGAGCTCAGGACCCATGCAGAAATGTTAGGGATTTCTGCACATGTGTTTGCTGTGACTAGGTCACAGGCCAAAATGTCTAACACTGGACAGGCCCTGGATTCTGGAATAATGGACCAGGTGCCTCCTGGGGAGGAGTAACTGGCCTCAAGAAGTTTGTGGTAAGTGCAGACCTCCCTGTTGAATGTTTGCTTGGCAATGATTTAGAAGCTTCAGCCTGGGCTGAAGTGGAGCTCCGGAGCCATGTAGAAATGCTGGGTGGGAATCCCAGATCCTGTGTTTGCTGGGACTAGGTCACAGGCCAAAATGCCAAACACTGGATTCTGGAAGAATGGACCAGGTGCCTTCCAAGAAAAGGAGCAGTAGGGTTAAGGCAGAGCCATCCCCCTGAGTCAGAAGGCAGATCAGTCTCTTGAGGGAGATGACCTCAGTCCTGAAGGAGGTACTGTCCCAGATGGGCTTGAGCCGGATCAGGTGGAGTTCTTGTGGACAGAGTGCTGTTCCAGGGCAGATCTGAGCCAGGAGCAGCTGAGCTGCCCTTCTCTTGAACCCCTCAGACTGCAAGCTGCTGCTGAGGCTGCTGGGAATGCTAGTGGTACCCATGATGTCTATTGTTATGATGGACTCCTGTACTCAGAAAGTAGAGACCCCAAGCCTTGTGCAGCCAAGAGGTTGGTTCAGGGGCTTCCTATTAACACGAGCCCATGACATTCCCTTAGCAAATTTTGCCCATACTTACTAAAGACTACAGGATGGAAGAATTTTCCTTGGGGTCAAGGAGTGACTCCCCTGTTCAGAAAGGCACCAACTAAGCATTTGCCGGTCTGCATCTCCGAAGTTCCCGCCGGACTCCGAAGTACTTGCAGCCCAGGAAGAGGATTTCCAGACTTCTCAAAGGCCGACCCGAGTCCCCAGCAAAGCTAAGACCCACAGTCCTCATGAGTGACGTGGAACCGGAACTCCTGGTAACCGTGCACATTTGCTAGTGCATTGACTTCCCGTGCTCTCCTGAAGTTGTGCTTTGGGTTACTTGTAACCCAAGCCCTGAGCACCATTTGCTCTGAAGATTGTGGGCCTACACTCCACGAGTGTTCTGTAGGCCGGCTTCTTGTATTTCCGATCGAGGCTCCTTCGCGATCCCTAGTCCGTTGACTGGTGGGTCCCCACAAAGGCCATTCTGATTTTCCTTGGACTTCCCTGGTTGCTCTAGACGTGCCCTGACTCCCTACAAAGTGGTGAGTGTCCAAGACCTTGCTGGTCTGCACCAAAGCCTATCTCTGCTTTCTGCGTGGGTTGCTGTAGCCAAGGCTTGTTGGGTTCAATCTGGGCACGACACTGCAGCACTCGACATCCTTCGTGGGACAGCTTGGATCCAGATCCTGGTTGTCATCGACATATCCAGGACCTCGTGGCTGAAGAGTCAAGCTTCACCTTCTTCACCTGAAATCACCCGACATCGGTGGGCATCCGCCTATCGTCTTCCTGGCCACTGGCAAGTGACCCAGACTCTGTCCCCTCTGCTTTCAGTTTCTTCTCATCTCTGATTCAGGCTTGGATCCCTCCGGACACTTCCCTCTTGGACGGAACCAGCACTTTGCAACAGATCACCATTGAAATTGACGACGAAACCCGATACCAAAAGACAACTATGCACCCAGCTTCCCTGGGAGAGGTAACTCGAGTACTCCGGTGCTCCCATGGGTGTTGGCTTAGAACCCCTTAAGTCTCAAGGGGTTTGCTCCAAGTCCTCCTCTAAGTGTCCTTTATCTTTAAAATTCCAAACACAACTTTGCCCATTGAAGTTAATGGTGATTCGCTGTTGTGTTTAGACACTGCCCGCAGCCCCCGTGGGTCCCCTGTGTCACTACCTTGGGTGGTTCCTGGTGGCCCCAGCGGTTCTACAGGCTCTAGGCCTTGTCTCTATGCAAGTTGTGGTTCGTATACCACTTTATTGATATATGGTTTGGTCCGCCCCTAGGGCTCAACGTATACTGTGCTAATCTACTGTGTTATTGAGTTTACTCAATATACTTTTGCCTCTAGCCTCATAAAGAGACTAGAGGGATGTGTTTAGAATAAATACATATATTTTATATATATATATGGTGTGGTTCTCCTTTCATATGGTCATTCACAAGATTATAGACTGGTAAAACATGCTGCTTTACATTCCTTCAAGACTTAGCCTGAAGGCTGCTCTCCACAGCTACCACTAGGATAGCTTTCTATTAAGATGTCTTTAACCTACCATCAATAAGGGTCGTTTGGACTGGTGCAAGGTGCCCTCTAGAATAGTGGACAGCATATGCCAGGCCAACTTCTCACACAATGCACATGGCCTGCTTCAGGTCATCAAATGCCTTTTGACAGCTGGCTGTCCACTGAACTTTCTTAGGCATTCTTTTTTAAGTTAAGTCATTCCGGGGTGTCACAATGGTACCATACCGCTTGACAAATCTTCTGTAATAACCAGTCAGGCCCAAGAAATCTCTGACCTGAGTCTGGGTGGTTGGAGCAACCCAGTCCATGATGGTCTGAATTTTGCTCTGCAATGGTTGAACCTGGCCTCCACCCACAAGGTGGCCCAGGTACACAACCTGACTCTGCCCTATCTGGCACTAAGTAGCCTTGATAGTTAGGCCTGCTTGCTGCAGGACCTCCAAACCATTTCTCAGGTGGACCAGGTGATACTCCCAGGTGGAGCTAAAGACAGCATTATCATCTAGATATGCTGCACTATAGTCTTCCAGGCCTGTTAGGACTTTGTTCACCAACCTTTGAAAAGTGGCAGGTGCATTCTTCAAACCAAATGGCATCACCACAAATTGGTAGTGCCCACTAGGGGTAGAAAATGCTGTCTTTGGCTTTGCATCATTAGCTAACCTGATCTGCCAGTAGCCAGCTGTAAGATCAAATGTGCTCGGAAACTTGGCTGAGGCCAAAGTATCTTTAAGCTCATCTGCTCTTGCGATTGGATGGGCATCAGTCCTAGTGACTGCATTCAGACTCCTTGTAGTCAACACAAAACCTCATCTCTCTCTTACCACCCGGGGGTGAGGTTTTGGTACCAAGGCCACTGGACTAGCCCAAGGGCTATCTGAGGGTTCAATAACTCCCAAATCCAACATTTTCTGGACTTCTGTCCTGATACAGTCCCTGACATGGTCAGGTTGCCTGTAAATCTTATTTTTAACAGGCAGACTGTTCCCAGTGTCCACTTCATGAGTCCACTAGGTAGTCTGACTTGGAGTTAGTGAGATCATGTTTCTATACTGATTGAGCACCTGTCTACAATCAGCTTGTTGCTGAGCAGTGAGGCTGCCTGCCAAGGCTACACCATCAACTGACCCATCATCAGGGTTCTGTGAGAGCAGGTCAGGGAGTGGATCACTATCTTCCTCCTGTTCCTCATCAGTAGCCATGAGCAAACCCATGTCTGCCCTGTCAACATAAGGTTTCAATCTGTTGGCATGAAGCACCCTATGGGGGCTCCTTGGAGTTCCTAGGTCCACCAGATAGGTGACCCCTCCCTTCTGTTCAACAATAGTGTCGGGTCCACTCCACTTGTCTTGGAGAACTGTTGGGGCCACAGGCTCCAACACCCACACTTTCTGCCCTGGCTGGTAAACAGTCAGCACAGCCTTTTGGTCATGCCAGGCTTTTTGTAATTCCTGGCTAGCCTCCAGGTTTTTGGTTGCCTTTTTCATGTACTCAGCCACCCTGGAGCTGAGACCAAGTACATAGTCCACAATGTCCTGTTTAGGGGGTTTGAGAGGTAACTCCCATCCCTCCTTCACCAAACACAAAGGACCTCATACAGGATGTCCAAACATAAGTTCAAAAGGGCTGTAGCCAACCCCCTTCAGAGGAAAATCCCTGTATGCAACTAAAAGGCAGGGAAGTAGGATGTCCCATCTACGCCTAAGCTTTTCTGGGAGACCCTTGATCATACCTTTTAAGGTTTTGTTGAATATTTCAACTAAACCATTGCATTGTGGATGATAGGGTGTGGTGAATTTGTAATTCACTGCACACTCCTTCCACATTGCAGTCAAGTAGCTAGACATAACGTTTACACCTCTGTCAGATACTACCTCCTTAGGGAAACCCACTCTTGAGAACACTCCCAAGAGGGCTCTTGCCACCACAGGTGCTGTAGTGGTCCTAAGGGGAATTGCTTCTGGGTACCTAGTGGCATGGTCCACCACCACCAAGACAAATCTGTGCCCAGATGCTGTCTGGGGATTCATTGGACCAACAATGTCAACACCCACTCTCTCAAAGGGAATCCCCACCACAGGTAGTGGGATCAGGGGGGCCTTTGTTATACCACCTGCCTTATCAGTGGCTTGACAGGTGACACAGGAGCGACAAAACTCCTTGGAGTCTTCAGACATATGAGGCCAATGAAAGTGTGGGAGAATTCTGTCTGAAGTCTTGTTTTGGCCCAGGTGTCCTGCGAGAGGAATATCATGGGCTAGTGTCAATAGGAAGCCCCTGAATTTCAAAGGTATGACCAACCTCCTGGCTGCACCTGTCTTGGGGTCTCTACCCTCTGAATACAGGAGTCCATCATCCCAGTAAACTTTATGGGTGACACTAGTATTCCCAGCAGCCTCAGCAGCAGCTTGCGGTCTGAGGGGTTCACAAGAACGGCAGCTCAACTGCTCCTGGCTCAGATCTGCCATGGAAGGGCCCCCTGTCCCCAAGAAATCAACCTGATCAGGCTCAGATTCAGAGAAAGAGGGTACCCTCCATCAATCATCACAAAAGCAACAGTTAGATGCCAATCTATTTCACGCACGGCAGCGTTAACCACCAGTGCAAGGAAGACAAACACCAGAATGGTGGTAGTAACAAAATTCTCAACATCAAGCAAAACCTTAAATAATATCATCAATAAACATTGGCCCATGCTCACCATGGAGCCAGATTTTAACAACGCATTTTCTGAACCTCCATTATTTGGTTATACAAGAAATAGGAATATTGGAGAAATTCTTTAAAAAAAGAACTCACACAGACAAACATACAAAGGGACCATGCCTTGTCTAAATTGTCAAAATTGTCATAATACAATTCGTGGAACTATTATCCATCACCCAATGAAGGGACATCAAATCAAGTTACACGTAACAGCAACTTGTGAAACCACAAATGTCATTTATCTATTAAAATGCCCATGTGGCAAGATCTATGTGAGCAAGACTGAAAGAACGGTTTGTTTAAGAATAAATGAACACAAATCTAACATTAGGACCAAGAACATCAAGTCAAGAGTGGCGATGCATTTTGAAGAACAGAAGCACTTTTCACAACTAAGATTTTTAATCCTGGAAGTAATTGATAAAGTAGAAGGGAGAGACAATAACAAGCACCTTTTAAGAAGAGAGAACTTTTGGATATACAACCTACAGGCCATGAGACCTTATGATCTTAATGAACGTACTGAATTTACATGTTATTTGTGAACCCTCTGCGGGTGCTTTTTGCTCTGAAGAATCTGTACTTGATACCTTTTATACGGACTTAACTTTTGTTGTAAATAGTCTGAATGTAAGTGGCCCCTTTTTTTACATTGACAGAGTGCTTTTTTAGTTTGTGCAACTATATATAAATCACACATTTCATAGTAATCAACAGGAGGGAACATTCACTACATCATGTCTGCTCATTTTAACATCTCGCACACCATTTGCGCAACCCGTCTATTGTAGTTTTTTAAGCAGACATGTGCAGAACTGTAGTTCTAACCGCGCACTGAGGTCCGTCATTTATTTCGCCATTATGTAAACATAACGTAAACACGTTGAGAACGTGATTCCCATCCCACCATCTAATGCGGAAGCAAGTGACCGACAATGAAACGTCTTCTAATATAGATAAAAAGTAAGTGATAAGCCGCTAACGAAGCGCTTTTCGTTTTTCTCTAAAAGCGCGAGTTAACTAATGATAATACCTTGCCTATGAGGCGGGATTAGAGTAGATAACAGGGTAATATCAGAAGTGCTGCGAATAGTGTTGTCATGAACAGTTTCAAAAAAACATTTCGACAATTAATTAGGAAATAATGGGCAATGGTTTGCACATACGAAAACCAATTAAGATAGTATTTCTTTTATCTCCACATAGAAACACGACATGTCTAAGCAACCATAACGTGAGTAGAGTAAACTTTTATTCCACATTCAAAAATCGCATGTTTCACGGCTGCACTGTTAAAAGACACAATTCAAACACTTTGGGGTCGATTCCGATCCCGTAAAAAGCGCTCCGAATCGTCGTACGGAGCATTTTTATCCGTACGAATCGTACCCGTAACCGTCCCCGTACGAACGACGTAGTACGATCCACACCCAATAAAGCTATCCGTACGAATCGTACCAGGGACCGTACGAATAGAATTCCCGTACAAATCGCCCTCGGAACCCGCTGTACACGACGTTTGTACGGTTCGCGGCTGCTTTTTACGACCGGGCAAGTACGATCCGTGTCGGGTACGCTCCGTACGACCCTTTTTCTACGGGAGCTGGAAACGGTCGTAAAATCAGAGTTCACCCCAAAACAGGTACGGAACGGCCCCCCCGGGTACGGCGCGTACCCCTGCGATCATGGGGGGTACGTGCCATATACCCAGCGTACATGGGGTACGTGCCGTACCCCATGTACGCTGGGTATACGGCACGTACCCCATGTACGCTGGGTGTACGGCACGTATCCCCCATGATCGCAGGGGTACGGCGCGTACCCCTGCGATCATGGGGTGTACGCGCCGTACAGTGTGTATGTGATTGTGCGCTTTTCCGTCCGAATCGCCCTTACCTGACGTGGACCGTACGACTCGCGTCCGGGTATCCCGGTCGGGATCGTAATCATCGGGTCGTACGGCGTCCATACGAGTCGTACGGACAGTGATTTTTAACGGATCGGAATCGACCCCTTTATGTTGCATGAGCTCACACATCTACAAAGTCATTATACAAGGTCAAAAATGTACATGTCCTGGTATTATATTGCATTTTCATTCATTTTCATAGACTGTACTCCCTGATGAAGAGCTCGTAAAGCTCGAAATGCATTGGATATTGCTTTAAAATAAACATGTGGAGACTCAACATGTTGTACAATGGATGATAAGAAATAATGAAATTAAAAAAATGAATAATTCGAATGAAGAAATCAAAGGAATGAATAAAAACTCATGAACAAGACACAAGAATTCTGTTTTGAAATTAATTGAAAGTTGTATAATCCTGTATAATCACACACTTTACTGCCCAGTAACCAGCCCTCCAGAGCCTTAGTAGCACAATCACCAAAGTCAACCCAGTCCTGAGTCTGAGCCTTTTGGGTATCTCTGAACTTTATACTATATTGCTCAGTGGTTGGGCCAAACCCTTCAATCAGAGCACTCTTCAAGACCTTACAATCATCAGCGTCCTCTTCCCTAACAGTAAGGAGCTTGTCCCTACCTTTGTCTGCAAAGGAGAGCCACAAGATAGCTGTCCACTGCTCCTGGGGAACCTTCTGAACTTTGCAGGCTCTTTCCAGTACAGTTATCCATTTATGGCTCTAGGGACTCCCTTTCTAAGGCTACTTGCTGTCTCCTTAATATCAGCTGAGCTTCTTGAAGTCTCATCTGACTCTCTCTCTCTTCTCCTGGGAGGTGTCCCTCCTATGAGAAGAGGCAGAAGTCCCCATAAGTACTCTAGAATGGTTAGATTCCACTGAAGGGGATCTAGGCCTTCTTGGTGTACCTCCAAGTCTTCCTGGGGGGAAGAAGATAGGAACCTCTGGGCCTCCATCTCCATCTCCAGTAGGAGCTGCACTATCCAGGTAAATATCATTGTCACCTTCCTGGTCAGCATCAGAGTCTGATTCATGTGGGATTGGACCACTGGGCTCTTCCTCTTCTGCTGCTCCCACCCCACTGCCTACCCTTTCAGGCTCTGAAACCTTTCTAAGATCATCCAGCATTAATACCTTCTTGAGGTGTTGAGTGTTTGCACTTTTACCTGTCTTCAGTTTCCTCATAGTACACAGAGCCCTTGAATCAAAGAAAGGGAATGTGTCATACTTGGATGCCTGTAACTTACTGACATCTGACAGGGACCGACTGGTTCCTGACCCTGAAGACATTACTAGTGAGGTTTGGTGTATGCACCTACCTACTCTAGTTCTTACCTACTTAACTCTCATGAGTTGTAGAAAGTCTGTGCTAAGCCATTGACACACAACTCTAAGTTCAGTAGAACCTACTGTATTTAAGCTTGTATTATATGTACCTCTGGTACCTTTAGTGGTTTTCAAATGATGAATCACTTGAGATTATCTAGTAAAACAATGGCAAGCTGGAATCCCACATGCTGCACACCAATGTGAGATGTTGGCATAGTGCATTGACTTCCCGAGCTTTCCTGAAGTTGTGCTTTCGGTTACTTGTAGCCCAAGCACCGGGCACCATCTGCACCGAAGATTGTGGGCCTACACTCCACGAGTGTTCCGTGGGCCTGCTTCTTGCATTTCCGCTTGAGGCTCCTTCGCGATCCCTAGTCGGTTGACTGGTGGGTTCCCACGAAGGCCATTCTGATTTTCCTTGGGTTTCCCTGATTGCTCCAGATGTGTTCTGACTCCCTACCAAGTGGTGAGTCTCCCGGACCTTGCTGGTGGATCACTGAAAGAATACTGATAGCAAAAATATAGACCTACAAAAATATTGAGTAAATAATATAGAATGCCAAAATATCGACTTCCTATCTTGAAACAGGTAAGTACAAAAATATCGAATCAAAAATATAGACCTACAAAAATATAGATAGTCAAAATATCGAATTTGTTAAATAGTTAAAACTAATTTTAAATTAATGAAATAATAAATGTAACTAACTTAAACATACTTAAAATACTTTAATAACATTAAAATAAATACATAATTATTATAAATAAAAATATTTTTTTAAATACATACATATATATATATATATTTGAGAAATAAAAAATACCCGAGCATCGTTGTTGCCGAGTGCGCGTTTTGCTTTGAAGCACCCTGTGAAAATTAATATATATATATATATATATATATATATATATATATATATATATATATATATATATATATATAAACATAGTATTAATAAAAAATATACAATATATTTACCATACGATAGCGAGAGGGTTAAATGTACTATTCCCACTCCAGTGAGTGCAACAGTAGAGAGAGCGTTGGATAGCGGGAGGGTAAAAATTACTATTCCCACTCCAGAGAGTGCAACAGTAGGGAAAGCGTTGGATAGCGTAGGGGTAAAAATTACCATTCCCACTCCAATGAGTGCAACAGTAGGACAAGCGTTGGATAGCGGGAGGGTAAAAATTACTATTCCCACTCCAGAGAGTGCAACAGTAGGGAAAGTGTTGGATAGCGTAGGGGTAAAAATTACTATTCCCACTCCAGTGAGTGCAACAGTAAGGAAAGCGTTGGATAGCGTAGGGGTAAAAATTACTATTCCCACTCCAGAGAGTGCAACAGTAGGGAAAACGTTGGATAGCGTAGGAGTAAAAATTACTATTCCCACTCCAGTAACTGCAATAGTAGGGAAAGCGTTGGATAGCGTAGGGGTAAAAATTACTATTCCCACTCCAGTGAGTGCAACAGTAGGGAAAGCGTTGGATAGCGGGAGGGTAAAAATTACTATTCCCACTCCAGAAAGTGCAACAGTAGGGAAAGCGTTGGATAGCGTAGGGGTAAAAATTACTATTCCAACTCCAGTGAGTGCAACAGTAGGGAAAACGTTGGATAGCGTAGGGATAAAATTTACTATTCCCACTCCAGTGAGTGCACCAGTAGGGAAAGCATTGGATACCGGGAAGGTACAAATTACTATTCCCACTCCAAAGAGTGCAACAGTAGGGAAAGCGTTGGATAGCGTAGAGGTAAAAATTACTATTCCCACTCCAGTGAGTGCAACAGTAGGGAAAGCGTTGGATAGCGTAGGGGTAAAAATTACTATTCCCACTCCAGAGAGTGCAACAGTAAGGTAAGCGTTGGATAGCGTACAGGTAAAAATTACTATTCCCACTCCAGTGAGTGCAAAAGTAGGGAAAGCGTTGGATAGTGTAGGGGTAAATATATTAGTTAAATACCAATTAAAAAGTTAAATAACAATTATTTGTAAGCAGCAATAAATAATTTAACATATTTAATTAATTATAATTAAATTACTTCCCACCCTATTACCCTATAAACCCACTACCCGCTCCAGAAAATAAATAAATACAATTAACATAATTATCAATTAATCAATTAAAAAATTGAATTACCAATTATAATTTAATTAATAACCAATTAAAAATTAAGTAACAATTATTTTTAAATAAATACCAATAAAAAAAGTAATATTTAATTAATTATAATTAAATTACTTCCCACCCTATTCCCCTATAAACCCACTACCCGCTCCAGAAAATAAATAAATACAATTAACATAATTATCAATTAATCAATTAAAAAATTTAATTACCAATTATAATTTAATTAATAACCAATTAAATATTAAGTAACAATTATTTTTAAATAAATACCAATAAAAAAATTAAAATATTTAATTAATTATAATTAAATTACTTCCCACTCTATACCCCGATAAACCCACAACCCGCTCCAGAAAATAAATTAATACAATTAACATAATTATCAATTAATAAAAATTAATTACCAATTACATTTTAATTAATTGCCAATTAAAAATTAATTAACAATTAATTGTAAATAAATACCAATTAATTAAAATATTTAATTAATTATAATTAAATTACTTCCCACCCTATTCCCCTATAAACCCACAACCCGCTCCAGAATTATATTACGCAAAAATTAAATAACATAAATTTACTTACTTACTTATCTAAAATTCGATATTTTTGTTGTCTATATTCTGTCCCTCGATATTTTTGTTGTCTATATTCTGTCCATTCGATATTCTGTCCATTCTATATTTTTGAATCGATATTATTATCATTCTATTCGATAGTTTTGTAGTCTATATTCTGTCTTATCTATATTCTGTCTACTCGATATTTTAAACTCGATATTTAGCTACCTCGATATTTTTGTGGTCGATATTATGTCTGTATACCGTTGCTGGTGTGCACCTATCTCTGCTTTCTGCGTGGGTTGCCGTTGCCAAGGCTTGTTGGGTCCAATACAGGGACCGACACCACAGCACTCAACATAATTTGTGGGACAGCTCGATTCCAGATCCTGGTCATTGTCCATGCCTCCTGGTCCTTGTGGCTGAAGAGTCAAGCTTCACCTTCTTCACCTGAAATCACCCGACATCGGTGGGCATCCGCCTATCGTGCTATGGTCACTGGCTAGTGATCCAGACTCTGTCCCGTCTGCTTTTAGGTTCTTCTTATCTTAGATCCAGGCTTGGATCCCTCCGGACACTTTTCTCTATGACGGCAGCAGCACTTTGAAGCCGATCGCCATTGGAAACAACGTTGATTCCGGACACCAAAAGACAACTATGCACCTGGCTCCCCGGGGTAAGGTAACTCGAGTAATCCAGTGCTCCCGTGGGTGTTGGATCTAGAACCCCTTAAAACTAAAGGGGTTTGCTCAAAGTCCTTCTCTAAGTGTTACTTTTCTTTAAATTTCCAATCGCGACTTTCTCCTTTGAAGTTAACGGTGATCCACCGCTGTGTTTAGATACTGCACGCATCCCCTGTGGGTCCCCTGTGTCTTTACCTTGGGTGGTTCCTTGTGGCACCAGCACTTCTACAGGCTCTAGGCCTTGTGTCTAGTCAAGTCATGTTTCTTATACCACTTTCTTAATATATGGTTTGGTTCGCCCCTAGGGCTCAATGTATATTGTGCTAATTTACTCTGTGCTATTAAGTTTACCGCATGTACTTTTGCATCTAGCCTCAAAAAGAGACTAGTCCGATGTGTGTAGAATAAATACATATATTTTATATATATATATCTGGTGTGGTTCTCCTTTCATTTGCTCATTCACAAGATTAGAGACTGGTAAAACAAGCTGCTTTACATTCCTTGCAGACTTAGCATGAAGGCTGCTCTCCATAGCTACCACTAGGATAGCTTTCAATAAAGGTTGTCTTTAACCTATCATCAATAAGGGTCATTTGGACTGGTGCAAAGTGCCCACTAGAATAGTGGACAGCATATGCCAGGCCAAAATCTCACACCCCTCAACGGGCGGCCCATCAGGACAGACTAGGCTCCCCACCTGGTCTTCCCTTAAAGAACCATCCAGGCCCTGTGACTGGGTTTTGGGCACCTAGGGACATGCAGCCCCACCCTCACTCCGCCTCCACTGAGACAGGATGTGAGCCCCTACAACCCTCACACTATACCAGGACCTAGCTGGGCTACTCTGAACTTCATACACCACACAGGTCCAGAAGATACCTGAGCCACTTCTTTTAGGATCACTCCCAAATGCCTCATCAGTCCCTCTTGCATGCAGCCAGAGGTCTTACTTCTGTGCAAGCTCCCTGGGATCAGAGAACTCACACTCCAACAGGTGTTGGCATAGCTCTGGAAAACAGGGACTTACAATATGCTCTGCCATAATTGAATCGTATAGACCCATACAAGGGTTAACCAAACTATTCTTCAACTTGCCAAACATAACCTTTCACACATGCTCCACACCACTCTCCTGAGATTGGCAAGACAGCATCTGACTGTCTCTGTCACTCAACCCACACTACTCTGGGTAGTCCCCACACACACACACACCAGAACTTCAACCATGGGGGAACCCCCCTCCCTGCTCCTCTCATCTAGAGTCAGTGGAGTGTCCCTCCCACCACTTGTACCATGAACCCCTGGGCCAGTTCCCCAATCTGTCTCAGGTACACTGTGCACCACCCGAGCAACCTCACGTCCTTGAACCTCCTGGCGTAAATCAACTGCCTCCAAGTCAGGTGCCACATCTCCGGGTGTGTGCACTACTTCCTCAGCACTCAATAATACAATTTTGCTGCCACCAGAGGGAGGAATCCCTAAGCCACTGGCTTTCAAGTCCAACTCCCTCATCATTCTCTTATGCATTCTCTTTTCCTCTAAGGCTAACTTCTTCATTTCTAATTCCATCCCAAGCTCTATTTTCTTGCTCTCTATGTCTTTCTGACCATCCATTTTGAACCTAGCCAGCTCCAACTTGTGTATCCTCTCCCTAGCTCTGTCCTCCAGCTCTCCTGGGGACACACCCTTGGAAGAAACACTTCTGCCCACCCTGGAAGGTACTTTCTCCCCGGTTGGGCCCACTGGCCTCTCAAGCTGCCCATCTAAATCCTCTGCCTCCACCACCTGCTCCTCAGGATGCTCACTGGCATTTCTAGATTCCAACCAGTCCCTCAGTGCCTTTTGGTATTCTTCTTTCCTGGTGAGGCTTTTCAAAGAGATTTTAAATTTCTTGCACAAAGCTTTGAGATAAGGCACAGTGTAAGCATCAATTCTCTCTTCTTCAAATTCAATGTCTACAGATGCTATAGATGTTGGCTTACTCATGGTAGAAAAGACTGGCAGTTCTCAGGAATCAAAAATAGAAAAGAAGTTCTAAGGAAAAACTCTAACAAAGTGTATGTGTTTGTGTTATGGTTCTTCTCTCACTAGTAGTGTACACCAATTACTGTACATGAATCACAAATACAAGTCCAAATCCCACCGCTTCCACCAATTTTAGATTTGGGGGTCTCTAGTTGGCAGAGGTGGGTACCTTTGACCAAACAGGGACCCTTACGTCTAGTCAGGGTAAGGGGCTACACTCCTAAAATAACTCGTGCTCACCCCCTTGGTAGCTTGGCATGAGCAGGCAGGCTTATCTCAGAGGCAAAATGTGTAAAGCATTTGTAAACACATACAGTAATACAGTGAAAACAACACAGATGAACACCATACAGCTTTAGAAAAATAAGTAATCTTTACTAGACTTAACACAAGACCAAACAACAAAAATCCACAATACTGTACTTAAAAGTAGACTTTAAAATGGTAGGAAATAGCTCAGTCTCTCAAGTTGTAAATGCAACACTTTACTCTCAATGTACCTTGGATGCATAACACAGAACAATCAAAAGGGTCGCAGGGAAGGTGATGTGTCGGGTCCTTACACTCAGGGGAGTGGATGCATCGGTTCCTTACTGCTGCGTAGGGGAGTTGATCCTCGCTTCCTTACTGTGTGGGGAGGTGATGCGTCGGTTTCTTACTGCTCTCTGGTACACTGAGACAGGATGGCGATACTCTTCTCCGGTGAGATGAGACAAAATGGCGTCTTGGTTACAATGCGACAGCGTTAATGCGATGCATGAACGCTCAATGGCCATGTGGAGACTCTATGATCTTCTGAGCCATGACAAGCCCTGCAACATGCTTCTCAGGTGATGTGACGTGACCTCTGCGGCGGCGGCACGCTTCTCCGGTGATGCGGCATGCTTCGGTAGTGCGATGTGGTACAAAGGGGGTGGTGATGGACGGAGCATCTGAACTAATCAAACACTCACACTCAGTCAACAGATCTGGGTTTAATCCATCACCGTTCTTTAGCCCACTCTGCCACCCCAGTTCAGACATGGCCATATGCAAATCAGTCTGACCCTGTGCCTCATGGGAACAGTCCAGCCCGAACTGCCAAGCCATGCCTTCTCTGGACCGGAAACAAGCTTCCGAGGACCGGTTTCTGGCATTTCAGCCGTCTTCAGCCCGGCTTGCTTGAATCCAGTGGCAAAGTGAGCAAGGGACTCACGTCTGAGCATACCCTGCCAACTTATGGCGAACAAAGTGGTACAAAGGGGGTGGTGATGGACGGAGCATCTGAACCAATCAAACACTCACACCCAGTCAACAGATCTGGGTTTAATCCATAACCGTTCTTTAGCCCACTCTGCCACCCCAGTTCAGACATGGCCATATGCAAATCAGTCTGACCCTGTGCCTCATGGGAACAGTCCAGCCCGAACTGCCAAACCATGCCTTCTCTGGACCGGAAACAAGCTTCCGAGGACCGGTTTCTGGCATTTCAGCCGTCTTAAGCCCGGCTTGCTTGAATCCAGTGGCAAAGTGAGCAAGGGACTCACGTCAGAGCATACCCTGCCAACTTATGGCGAACAAAGTGGTACAAAGGGGGTGGTGATGGACGGAGCATCTGAACCAATCAAACACTCACACCCAGTCAACAGATCTGGGTTTAATCCATCACCGTTCTTTAGCCCACTCTGCCACCCCAGTTCAGACATGGCCATATGCAAATCAGTCTGACCCTGTGCCTCATGGGAACAGTCCAGCCCGAACTGCCAAGCCATGCCTTCTCTGGACCGGAAACAAGCTTCCGAGGACCGGTTTCTGGCATTTCAGCCGTCTTCAGCCCGGCTTGCTTGAATCCAGTGGCAAAGTGAGCAAGGGACTCACGTCTGAGCATACGCTGCCAATTTATGGCGAACAAAGTGGTACAAAGGGGGTGGTGATGGACGGAGCATCTGAACCAATCAAACACTCACACCCAGTCAACAGATCTGGGTTTAATCCATCACCGTTCTTTAGCCCACTCTGCCACCCCAGTTCAGACATGGCCATATGCAAATCAGTCTGACCCTGTGCCTCATGGGAACAGTCCAGCCCGAACTGCCAAGCCATGCCTTCTCTGGACCGGAAACAAGCTTCCGAGGACCGGTTTCTGGTGGTGCGATGGCGGCAGCGGCGGCACGCTTCCTTTGCGATGCGACGGCAACTGCTGCGGCGCTGACACACTTCTCATCGTTGAGTCACGCTTCTAGCTCCCAGCGACACACAGTCTCTCAGAAGGCCCAGCACAACAGCAGGCACTTCAATTCCCAGCAAGGGAATTCAGGCGACAGCTGGTTGGTGAAGTCTTGTATCCCTGAGACTTCAGGCAGGAGGCAAGCTCAAGTTCAAGCCCTTGGAGATTCTTCTTAAAGTTGATGAAAAGCACACTCAGTCCTCTTCTCCTTTCTTTGGCAATGAAGCAACCACTGCAGGTAAACCCCGAAACACACAGCACATGGGTAGTCTCCTCCGTCAGCTTCCTGGTTCTTCTCCTCAGCAAAGGTTTGTCTTGATTCCCAGAAGTTATCTAAAGTTCTGGGTTGCCCTTTTTATACACCAAATTAATTTGTCTCTGAAGGCAGGCACAACCCTATTGACCGTCTGGACCTCTGTGAAAGCGGTTGCTCCCACCTCGCTCCCTGCCCTCAAGAGCTGGCTGATTGGCTTTGTGGTATCGTAGGCTGACATTGAACATAGCGCATTATAGCGCCTAACCTCACATTACAATTTAAATCTGCTTTGAAGCGCTACTTTAGCTTAATTGAGTCTGCTGCCGCCTTTAGCATTGTGCATTGTGTGCTGCTTTGAACATTGAATTATTGAAGCTACCGCCGCCATTAGCATATTACATTCGTGCTGCTTTGTATGCTTTGCTGTGAATAACATCGTCCTCAGCCCCAGTTTCACTTCCCCAGGATCCATTTTATCGTGTTTGTTTTGCCTTCCTTTGGCCCGCCTACCCTCCCCGCTACCGCCTCCCAGCTGACCCGCCCACCCACGAACACTAAGCGCTCCCCCTCCTTCCTGCAGCTGTGACCGTCTGGACCTCTGTGAAAGCGGTTGCTCCCACCTCGCTCCCTGCCCTCAAGAGCTGGCTGATTGGCTTTGTGGTATCGTAGGCTGACATTGAACATAGCGCATTATAGCGCCTAACCTCACATTACAATTTAAATCTGCTTTGAAGCGCTACTTTAGCTTAATTGAGTCTGCTGCCGCCTTTAGCATTGTGCATTGTGTGCTGCTTTGAACATTGAATTATTGAAGCTACCGCCGCCATTAGCATATTACATTCGTGCTGCTTTGTATGCTTTGCTGTGAATAACATCGTCCTCAGCCCCAGTTTCACTTCCCCAGGATCCATTTTATCGTGTTTGTTTTGCCTTCCTTTGGCCCGCCTACCCTCCCCGCTACCGCCTCCCAGCTGACCCGCCCACCCACGAACACTAAGCGCTCCCCCTCCTTCCTGCAGCTGTGACCGTCTGGACCTCTGTGAAAGCGGTTGCTCCCACCTCGCTCCCTGCCCTCAAGAGCTGGCTGATTGGCTTTGTGGTATCGTAGGCTGACATTGAACATAGCGCATTATAGCGCCTAACCTCACATTACAATTTAAATCTGCTTTGAAGCGCTACTTTAGCTTAATTGAGTCTGCTGCCGCCTTTAGCATTGTGCATTGTGTGCTGCTTTGAACATTGAATTATTGAAGCTACCGCCGCCATTAGCATATTACATTCGTGCTGCTTTGTATGCTTTGCTGTGAATAACATCGTCCTCAGCCCCAGTTTCACTTCCCCAGGATCCATTTTATCGTGTTTGTTTTGCCTTCCTTTGGCCCGCCTACCCTCCCCGCTACCGCCTCCCAGCTGACCCGCCCACGCTCCGCCCCCCCCTCTCCATTTATGTCAGATGTCCCAACGCGCAGCGTCCACTCGCTGCGGCCGCGCCGAAGGTGCGCCAAAGGTAAGCCCGTCTACGCCCGTCCGCGCCTGGACCGCGCCCAGCGCCAGACCCCCTGGTCCCCGCATCACCCATCCTCCCCGCACTACATACGACGCCTCCTCCCTCCTTGCACTCAACCCCGGCCGACTCACTAACTGCGTCCAAGCAGCACCAGGACACACCCATGGACCCTTCATCTGCCACTCCTGCAAATTTACCTGCGTCAAGTCCCAAACCAAATCCACAAACACCAAACAAAGAACCAACACCAACCACCTAAAATGCATCCTTCTCAACACCCGCTCGATTCACAAACACGCCATCGACCTTTGGAATCTACTCGACACCATTTCTCCGGACATCGCCTTCCTAACAGAAACCTGGATGAATGCCTCTTCAGCTCCAGACATCACCATAGCCATCCCGGACGGCTACAAGATCATCCGTAAGGACCGCCCCATCCAAACAGGAGGAGGCATCGCCATCGTCCACAAGAACACCATCCGCATCTCAACGAGCTCAGATGACAACCTCGCTATCGCCGAACACCTCCACTTCCAGATCCACACCGACCCCAAGACAACACTTAGGGGCACCCTCCTCTACAGGCCACCAGGACCCCGTACAAAATTCAGCGAAGACATCACTGACTTCATCACCCCACACGCCCTCCCTTCAGAAGAATACATTCTACTGGGAGACCTCAATTTCCATCTGGAAAAGAGCAACGACAGCAACACCACCACCCTTCTGGACAATCTCGCCAATCTCGGACTCAAACAACTTGTTAACACCCCCACACACTATGCAGGACACACACTCGACCCTATCTTCACTTCCAGCAAGCATATCTCCTTCACTCATACCACACCCCTCCACTGGACGGACCACAGCTGCATCCACTTTATTTACAATAAGACCTCGACCCACAACCACCCTCAACCAACTCTGCGAAGAAACTGGAACAAAATCACCTTCGACCAGATCTCATCATCGCTTCTTCAAAAACCCCCTGCCTATTCAGCGAACCCTAACCAAGCCGCCATCAACCTCACACAATGGTTAACCCAAACCGCCGACAAATTAGCACCCTTGAAAAAACATCAAACCAAGCAAGGCAGCAAGAACGCCCCCTGGTTCAACGATGACCTTAAGAAATCCAAGAAGCTCTGTCGTTCCCTTGAGAAAACTTCGAAAACAGACCCAAACACTATCACCCAAGCCGCCTTCAAAAACGCCACCCGCAAACACCACCAATTAATCCGGACAGCCAAGAAAACAGCACTCAAAGACCGACTAAACAACAACGCCCACAACAGCAAGGAACTTTTCAACATCATCAAAGAATTCACCAACCCCACCGCCAGCTCTAACGACATCACCCCCTCACAAGCCCTCTGCGACTCCCTTGCTTCATTCTTTCACGACAAAATCGCCGACATCCATAACAGCTTTGACAACACACCTGTAAACCAATCCACCCCACTCACCTCCGAACGGTTACCTCCCCCGAATATCCTTCTCGAATGGAACCCAATCACTACAGAAGAGACGATTCGCCTGATGAACTCCATCCACTCAGGATCCCCTACAGAACCATGTCCCCATCACATCTTCAATAAAGCAGACTCCATTATCGCACCCCATCTCCGAGATGTCATCAACTCCTCCCTTAACTCCACCACATTCCCAGACAGCTGGAAACACGCCGAACTCAGTGCCCTTCTGAAGAAACCCACAGCTGACCCCACCGAACTCAAAAACTACCGCCCCATCTCGCTCCTCCCATTCCCTGCCAAAGTCATTGAGAAAGCCATTAACAATCAGCTCGCCGCCTTCCTCGAAACAAACAAATCACTCGACTCATCACAGTCTGGCTTCCGAGCCAAACACAGCACCGAAACCGCCCTCATCGCAGCAACAGACGACATTCGAACTCTACTAGACAACGGAGACACAGTCGCCCTTATCCTCCTCGACCTCTCCGCAGCCTTCGACACAGTCTGCCATAGCACCCTAATACAACGCCTCAGAAACATCGGAATTCAAGGAAAAGCACTGGACTGGATCATTTCGTTCCTCGCTGGAAGAACTCAGAGAGTCCGCCTCCCCCCTTTTAAGTCAGAGGCCACCGAAGTCATCTGCGGCGTCCCGCAAGGATCATCACTCAGCCCCACCCTCTTCAACGTCTACATGAGCCCCCTCGCAACCATCGCACGTCAACACAACCTCAACATCATCTCCTACGCTGATGACACTCAGCTGATCCTCTCACTCACCAAAGACCCAACCACCGCCAAAACCAACCTACACGAAGGAATGAAAGAAGTAGCCGAGTGGATGAAGCACAGTCGTCTGAAACTGAACTCGGACAAAACGGAAGTCCTCATCTTAGGCTCATCCCCTTCCGCCTGGGACGACTCTTGGTGGCCAACGGCCCTAGGAAAAGCCCCCATACCGACGGACCACGCACGGAACCTGGGCATCATCCTGGACTCCACACTCTCGATGACCAGACAAGTCAACGCCGTCTCATCTTCATGCTTCAACATCCTACGCATGCTCAAAAAAACATTCCACTGGATCCCCACCGAAACAAGAAAAACGGTCACCCACGCACTGGTTACAAGCCGCCTGGACTACGGAAACACCCTTTACGCTGGTTCCACCGCAAAACTACAGAAAAAACTTCAACGCATCCAAAATGCGTCAGCCAGACTCATACTAGACATCCCCCGCACAGACCACATTTCCGCTCACCTGAAAGACCTTCACTGGCTCCCCGTCAACAAGAGAATAACGTTCCGTCCCCTCACCCACGCACACAAAGCCCTATACGAACTCGGACCGGATTGTCTCAACACGCGCCTTTCCTTTTACACCCCCACCCGCCAGCTGCGTTCGTCCAACCAAGCCCTCGCCGCTGTTCCGCGCATCCACAAAGCCACCATGGGAGGAAGATCCTTCTCCTACTTAGCGGCTAAGACCTGGAATTCCCTTCCCATCCACCTCCGCCTTACTCAAAACCACCTAGCCTTCAGAAAACAACTTAAAACATGGATATTCGATAAGTAAACCTCCCCCCCTCCCTCAAGCGCCTTGAGACCCAATGGGTATGTAGTGCGCTATATAAATTTTGACTTGACTTGACTTGACTTATTCAGGCCCAGGTGCAATTCCTTCCACCACTCTACATGCAGATAGGTATATTCAGCCCTGCAGCCCTGTGCTGACTCACCAAGTCTCCTGGAGCCCCCCAGCCACTGTCACACAAAAACCAGACAAAGATGAATGTTATCATTCTGAGTTCAGGCATACTAAATTAGTTTTTCTACCATGTTCCCTGGGTCAGTAAGGATTATAAGGTGTTATAATCAAACTGCCCATTCTGGCTCATGGGAGCAGGTAGCCTTGCAATAGTGAAAAATGAAAATGGCTGTAATTCACTATTTGGACATGCCACACATATCAGGGAATGTCCTACCTTTTACCTACAATGCACCGTGCCCTTGGACCTACCTTAGGGGTGTCTAATATGTAAAAAAGGGAAGACTTGGGGATTGGCAAGTGAGTGCACTGGCCAAGTCAGCATGGCAGTACCAGACTGCACACAGGCTCTGCAATTGCAGGCCTGAGAAAACACTTTACAAGCAGCTCTGGTGGGTGGCACAATCAGTGCTGCAAGCCCACTAGCAGCATTTGATTTACACTCCCTGGGCACATGCAGTGGACTGTACTAGGGTCTGACAAGTAAACCAAATAAGTCAATCATGGAGTCACTAATCCATACATCAATTTAACATGGAAAGCATATACACTTTAGCACTTATCAGCAGTGGTAAAGTGCCAGAGTCATAAAACAGCCAACAACGGGTCAGAAAAAATAAAGGAGGAAGGCGAAAAGTTCAGGGATGACCCTGCAAAAAGGGGCAAGTACAAAAGTCTACATCAAGAGATAAGGCATGATGGGTGTTGTTTATGTTTATCCCCCACTCCCTAGAGGACGATCAAAGTTTATGGGCCAGTGCTGTTGAGCATTTTAGAATCCAAGCGTAATTTACCGATTCATGCCCTTATATAGGTACAATTCACATTGCCCTTATATAGGCACATAAATCCTGCCCATATTTAGACATAACCCATCCAGTCCAAATACAGGCATGGCTACTTCCACTAGTTCCAAAAAGCCACACGATTTCTTGGAAAACTCGGCTTTAGCAGTCAGGGACATCCCCTTGCTTGAATATTGATTTGTCCTAGAAATCATGGTGTTTTCAAAGAACTGCCATTCCCTTGGGGTTCTTTGGTGACGTTATTATGTCCACCTCCGCATGCGCATTTCTCGCTAGAAATGCGCATGCGCGGCCGCCCACGCATGCGCATTGGTTACCAGACGGCGCCGTGAACGAGCAGAGGGAGCCCCGGGACGCCACGGACAAGGTAAGTGTATTTTATTTATTTTTTGTGCCCATTTAATTAAATTAGGTATGTTCGGTAGGGCGGGAGGGAGGCGGGTGGCGGGCAACTTCGCTACGCCCAAGGAGTGGGCGTAGTGTTGCCTGCTTCGCCTACTTTGCAAAGGGCTAAGTAGGCAACACTACGCCCACTTCGTGGGCATAGTGAAGTTGCCGGCCCAGGGTTAGTATTTATCTATGGTCTAGAAACCATACAATGCTTTTACAGTATTATTTTATAATACTCTTCTTACTGTACGCATTATACTTTGCAACCAGAATTACGATTGTAGCAGTTCAATTTACTTGCATGAGAAAGAAGACTGTTCAATAAACCTTTTATTGAAAACGCCCGTCTCTCTATTTCTCTTTACCTCTGATGAAACGAAGCGTGCACGATTGACTGAGTAAAATATCTATCTATTGTTTCCATGACTCTGAAGATCAGTTTTATTCTTGGGGAAACAAAGTTGTCATGTTTATGCGGTTGTCAGAAACGAATCCCTTCTTGTTTATCCGAGGAAGTTTCTAGAGACCTCTGAGCTAGCTGGCACTCACAATTAAGTCTAATATATTCGATAGAGACCTAGTAGACATAAGTCCTACGTCAAATCTATAGGATATGTTATTCCAATGCGCAGAGCCAATTGGGAATATAGGAAATACACTACATGGCGCCCAACGTTTGGTAAGGCACTAATTTAACGCTAGATACTAGAGTAACTCAGTCGTGCTTTTCACGGAGACCCCTTTTTGCCGTAAAATACTCCAATACACGTCTGGAGGGAGTAAAAGGATGAAATATCCACCATAACTAAGTAGGACAAAAATCCTATGTACAAGTTTTTGGTTTGATTCAACGTTAAAGGATACAGTGTTCCAAAATATTGTGCACCTAATCTTTGTTTCCTTGAAACTTGCTCTGAAACTTTCATTAAACAATGTTGAATAACGACAGCAATAACGCAACCGGTGGAGCTGCAGCTGCAGCCCAACCAGGTTTAGACGTTACAGGTTTCCAAGAAAACGACCTGGATGCTATAATCATCCCAGAAAACTTAAGGAAAACCATCATTATAAAGCTTATAACAAATGGCCTATCAACTAGAGGTGGTAGGGTAATTTTTGTCATAGAGGCATACGGGGATTGGCAGACCATCCAACGGAATACGTTCCTTTCGAGGATATTGAAATTCCACTAACTTACCAAGAGCATCAGCTCTGGTTTAAAGGTGCCCTACAACATCAAAATCACATTACCAAGGGGGGCGTGGCCAAGATGGCGACGAAGTGAGACGTACCTTTGTGTCCCTCCGGCGCCACGAATTGCCTAGCGTTGCGAAGCTGCCTCCTGAGACCGACATCGGGCTAGATCTTGTGCCCGCAGATGTCCGTTGCCTAACGGAAGCGAGTGGTGTGATTTTGCAGCCTCCCGGTGCAAGAGATCTGCTGATCTGCGGAAGAGCGGGAGGAGGCCTGGATCGACAGCCGCCATTGCTTCCGACCACTCGGGCTGCCTCTGCCTCCCGCGCCCGACTGGACTGCAGCGACGGGAACCGGGCAGCTAGAGACTGCGCTAAGACAGCTCGGGGCCCCTCGCTGTGAAGCAGCCTCACGCATCATCCGGGGCCGGGACTCGCGGGCCCCCTGTTGTAAGCAGAGCCCAGGGATTGAGCCACTTCCAGGAGCCGGCACCGCTAATTGAGGGCCGGTGCTGCTGGGCCCTTCCTGGCCGATAACCCTGCCGTAACTTGCACTCCTTCCGCACCCCCAGGCCCGGCGCCGGAGGCGGCGAAGTCGGCTCTGCAGGGCCCTTGTACCTGGAGGAACTTCGGGGGCTGCGTGGGGTCCCTAATTGGTTCGGGGGACCTCGGGCACCTGTGAGGCCGCAACTCCACGTGGCGCCGGGGACGACCGGCAGAGGCGCAGCAGTGCTCTACAGCCTGGTGTAGGGCCCACAGGGTCTTAGCTGACCAGAGGACGATCAGTCATTGGGGGTTCGTCCACTGACGAGAGTGCAAAGCGACCTGTGCCTGGTGTTGGACTGCCCTGGTGTTGGTGCCTGGACTTCTGCGGAGGGCCTGGCCCGACCGTTGACTTCCGAGGGAAGGAGCAGCGGCTGAGGAGGACGGCATCGGCCTGGGGTCTCGCTGGGGGCCTTACCCGGGGTGCCAACCATAACTGGCAGTGTGGCACAGTGTGGTGAAGGGTGACGGTCGGTTTCTGCAGCCTGACGGACCTGCGCTTTTGGGCCCTCCAGTGGCGGCGGACTGAGGAACCTTGGATTCCGGGCCCCGGCGGCGAGAGCACCTGAGTGAGTACCCGCCACGAGATCCCAGCTGCAGGGCTATAGGGGTCCGGGCAGCGCAGCAGCACTGTGCTTGCAGACACCTACTTTACACTCCCGGAGTGCGCTGTGTGAAGAGGGATCATGCTCCTTCTCCTGTCTTCGGGCGGGCCTCGGGTCTGGAGATATGGCGACCAGACCCAGTAAGGACAAACCGGGCAAGGATGGAGTGCCTAAGGGCCCGCCGCCTGCCTCGTCCCCTGGACCCAGCAAATCTCCCCCACAGGGAGACGATGACTCACCCGCCACCAAGGCCTTTATGGTTGAACTCTTTCAAGCCATCAAGGAGGACATCTCGGAGCTTCGCTCCCAGCTGGCATCAGATCTGCGTGAGGTGAGGAGAGAGGTGGACGGCATCGGAGAGAGGGTGGCGACCTTGGAGGAACACGACCTGGGGCTAGCGGGTGATGTGCACCAGCTCCAGCAAGAAGTGCTTAGGTTATCGGAGCAGAATCTAGACCTCCAGGCCCATGCCGAGGACTTAGAAAACAGGACGCGCCGGAACAATATCAGGATACGAGCGGTGCCCTGGGAAGGAGAAGGGGGGGACTTACGAGGCTATGTGGAAGCCCTCTTCCACAGATCTTGGCGGAAGACGACCTTAAGGAAATTCGTATGGACAGGGTCCACCGGGGCCAGAGAGCTCCACCCCCAGACATACTGGTCTGTGTCCATGACTTCAAGCTGAAGGAGCGCATACTTAGAAAGGCCCGAGGACTTAACCCCCTGCAATTTCGAGACCACCATCCTCAACTCTTTCAAGATCTGGCTGCTTCCACACTGCAGAAACGGAGAGACTTCCGTCCAATAACTGTATTCCTATGAGATCAGAATCTGGCCTACTCCTGGGGCCACCCTTTTCACCTTATCTTTCGTTGGTGAAACAGACTTGTCCAGGTCAGGTCGCTATCAGCAGCCAAAGAGCTCCTTGGCTTAGATGACAACACCGCGCCCCCCGGGGAGAGTGGCTCCCCATCGGGGCATCGATCGTGCTCCCCGGCCTGGCAGAGAGTAGGTCGACTTGCAGCAACGGGAGGGCCGGGCCTTTCAGCTCGCCTGCATGAGAGGGAAACGGCGGTTGACTCAGTTGCGCTGGTGACGGAGGCGGCAAGATCCGATAGCTCATCTGCGGCATGATGCCTCAGGACGGAGCTGCGTGGCAGCCGGAGGGGCGAATTTCCATCAGGTACCAGGAATGATCTATGAACTCACTGCTGCGTCACCCCGGACTTGTGTTTTGGGTGGACACTGCCTGGCCTCGCCACCCCGACCCTTGCGGTCATTATTGGGAGGCCCCTTTGCAGTGCCTCGCATGGTTTTCTGTTGCATGGCTTTCTCAGACTTGTTTCTTTCTGTCAGTTGGGGGGGAATGGGGTCTGGTGGGTGGGGGGGAGGGAGGGTAGTGGTGGTAGCAGAGATTCTTGTATACGGGTTTCATGGTGGATGGAAGCTGTTGGATGTGCTGTGCTGGATGACCGGGGGGGGGAAGGGGGTCGGTCTTTGCATGTCGTGGAGAGGACAGGGGCCTGAGCTTCCATGCACTGCTTGCACTTGCGAAGGAGGGAATGTTGAGGGGCATTGGTCCTGGCTGGTGAGGAAGGGGTCTACCGGTCTAATTCAGATTAAGGAGCGGGAGGGGGTTCTGATTCTGTGATACCTCTCACTTTAGGTACTTGGAATGTAAATGGCTTAAACTCCCCCCAGAAACGCCAGAAGGTATGGAAGTATATCCTTGACCATCAGTTAGACGTGGTGGGCCTTCAAGAAACCCACCTGGCACGGAAGGATGAAGCCCGCCTTAAGCATAAGGAATTTCCCATTATTTACAGGTCTTCGGCCCCCACGAAACACAGGGGAGTGGCCCTTCTTTTCCGCTCGGCCCTACACTTCCAACCCATGGATGTGCATCACAACAGGGAGGGCCGCTGACTTATGGTGAAAGGTGTGCTCCTTGGCAAGCTGAGCACTTTCTTGGTCCTATATGCCCCCAATGCAGGTCAAAATGGGTTTGTTCGGGACCTGCTGCGAATTCTTGAGGACTTCGTCGAGGGGGCCTTGATTGTGATGGGGGACTTTAACCTGGTATGGCATAAGGAAATGGACAGCTCTCATCACCAGAGATCCAACATGGGCCTTTTCTCCACTGAGACACAACAGAGGATAGGGAACATGGGTCTTATAGACAGTTGGCGCTTTCTCCATCCCCAGACTAGTGACTTTACTTTCTATTCCCATGTGCATCACTCTTATTCTCGGTTAGACCACATTTTTTTTAGTCAATCCCTTAGGGGGAATCTGCGCGATGCTAGGATATTTGCTTTGTCTGTCTCTGATCACAGTTTACTTACGCTTTGCTTACACTGGGCGGCGGGATGCACTGTCCAATGCAAGTGGTACTTCCCGGCCTCCCTGGTCCGGGATGACTCCTCCTGTAAAGCTATACGGAAGGCTATCTGTGACTTTTTTTAATTTAACCGCGAGAACGACACCTCTATCTTTACTAGGTGGGACGCCTTCAAGGCATCGATACGGGGCAGTTGCTTGCCACTTAATGCCGCCCTTAACAAGCTGAGAAGGACGGAGCGGGAGGAACTGGAGAGGGAACTATCCGCCCTAGAGTTGGTGCACAAACAAAATCCCTCCAGACAGACTCTGAGACCGCTGACGGCTGTCAGGGGCAAACTCAGAGCTCACTACAATAACAGAGCGGAATTTACCTTCCTGAAACTGCGACGCCTTTCCTATTCACAGGGTAACAAAGTGGGGAAACACCTGGCCCGCCAACTTCGGGACAAGAGAGAGAGGGAATATATAGGGGGGATCCGAGACGCGGCAGGGGCCTTGGTACATAGTGATGAGGCCAAGGCTGGCCTCTTCGGTGACTTCTACACAGCACTGTACTCGGGGGATGCCCTTGGTTCCGAGAGACAAAGAGATTACCTAGCCGCGCTCCCGCTCCCTTGGGTCTCCGCGGAATGGAACAAGCAGCTCACTGCCCCCTTCACCAGAGAGGAGGTCATGACTGCCATTAAAGCTCTGAAGCCACATAAGGGTCCGGGAGCGGATGGCTTTACGGCTCTCTTTTATCAGACCTTTGCCTCAGAAGTGGCTGAATTTTTGGTGCAACTTTTTAATACCATGGCGGAGTTCAGGCATGACTTCGGGCTCCATGGCGGAGGCTGTTATCTCGATCATTCCCAAGCCAGGGAAGGACCCATCCAAGTGCTCTGCGTATAGGCCAATAGCCCTACTTAACGTGGATGCTAAGTTATACTCCTCCCTTATCGCTAACATGCTACAGGACCTGATGCCGGCACTCATCCACCCGGATCAATCAGGATTCATTAAAGGGTGCCAAACTCATGATAACACCAGGAGAGTGATCCATCTAATCGAGAAAGCCAACAGGTTCAAGATCCCGGCAGTCCTAATAGGCCTCGACGCTGAGAAAGCCTTTGACCGGGTGGACTGGGGCTTCTTGTTCCAAACTCTGACGGCGTTTGGCTTCTCGCCCAAATTCTTAGGGATGCTCAAAGCAAACTACAGCAGTCCCCGGTCTAGAGTAACGGTTAACGGGCACTTGTCGGCGTTTTTTCCACATTCACGCGGTACTAGACAGGGCTGCCCCCTTTCCCCCCTGCTTTTTGCGATAGGCATCGAACCTCTGGCGCTCGCAGTAAGGGAGAACCCGGATATTCGGGGACTGCCCTTCACTGGGGAACAACACAAGATCACCCTGTTCGCCGATGACGTCCTGCTTTCCCTTTCGGACCCCGCTCACTCCCTTCCCCACGTTCAAGACGCCCTAGCGCGCTTTGAGGAAGTGGCGGGCTTTAAAATCAACCACGATAAATCCTATATTCTCAACCTCACGCTTTATTCGGCAGAGGTGGACTGCCTCCGGCCGCTCACGCCTCTATCATGGACCCTCTCCTCCTTACTGTACCTGGGGGTCCATCTGACTCCCACGATCGGGAAGCTGTATTCTGCCAATTTCCCTCCCCTCGTGGAGAAAGTACGGGGTGACTTGGCAACATGGCGGACACTGTACATTTCTTGGCTGGGACGGATCCATGCGCTCAAATCAACCCTTCTCCCTAAGTTCTTATACCTCTTCCAGGCGCTTCCTATTGTGCTGGACAGAGATTTCTTCACCCGTAACAAAACACTGATGCTTCGCTTTATTTGGCAGGGGGGTCGCACTCGCATTTCGTTTGACATTCTCCGACGCCCGAGGAAGGAGGGTGGAGTGGGCCTTCCCGACCTGAACTTATACTACAAGACTGCACAACTGCGGGTGTTGGTGGAGTGGTCCCAGCCTACTTCAGAGAAACACTGGTTGCACATGGACAGGAGTGTTACGGGGAGGACGATATGGGACTTGGTAGGGAAGCCCAAGGGTGGCGGGCCCCTGAACGCTTACATTATTACCCCCACCGGCACTACTTTGAAGGTGTGGGACTCGGTCTCTGGTGATGAACGTTGGACGTCATTCCCGTCCCCTTTTTGCCCATACACTTTAATCCTGCCTTTCCCCCTGCTGCCAGTGAAGGTCCCTTTGATGCTTGGAGGGAGGGGGGCTGCCTAGCCCTGACGCATTTATTCCCCGCTCACTTTTGACAACTGTATGCAGGATTACAAGGTCCAACGGTCGGAGCGGTTCCGCCATACCCAGTTACTCCATTGGGCGCTGTCCACCTCGGTCCGAGATGCGGCCACCAGACCGCTTACCCCCTTCAAAACCTTCCTTACTAAGACATCCACCATGCAGGGTGCCATTTCCTTCCTCTATGGCCTCCTGCTGTCTACGACCGTCTCCCCTAGACCGCGATATATGGGCCTCTGGGAGGATCTCCTTGGACGCAGTATCTCAAATGAGGAATGGTCCCACCTGTGGCACGATATAGCTAAACATAATCATTCTGTGGAGCTTAGGGAGGCCCATCTTAAAACAATGATGGACTGGTACTTATATTCGGCTAAGTTGAGCCGGATTTTTCCGGGCTCCTCGGATAGATGTTGGAGGGGCTGTGGCCTACTGGGAGACTTCAGGCACATATGGTGGGACTGCCCTGCCATACGTCCCTTTTGGGAGGAGATTCTGTCCCACATTAAGGAGATTCTGGGCTACCCGATCGCTGATTCTATGGCCCATGTTTTGCTGGGCCTTCGGGATCCGGATCTTGAACACCAAACCAGAGCAGACAAAAAGATACTTTGGCTTTGTATTGGAGCGGCCAAACTGACCCTAGCAGCGGCCTGGAAGAAGAGGGACGCCCCGGCGCTTTCCCTGTGGCATGCGAGATTATGGAAGTTGTTGAGCATGGAACGTATGGCTGATATCTTCCTCAGCGATTTTCGGAACTTCACGTTTCGCTGGGGCCCCCTAGTTCGCTTTCTCTCTAAAGGCTTGCCATCTGCAGTTTGCCCGCCTACGGTGCGAGCCCTCCATCTATTCCAAGTGTAAGAATTGTCTAACCAGTTGACTGTGTGTGTGTGACTATAGCTACCACCACTAAGGGGGGGGGGGGGAATAGGGGTGGGTGTTGGTGTTTTTCGTTCATGTTCTTGTGACGGCCCGACAAATGAAGGAGGCGGAGAGATGGACAAAGCTTGAGACAATGCAGGCCGCATTCATTGTTCTAATTATACAGTAGCGCCTGTCCCTGCCATTAGCCCTGACTTTGTACAGCCTTCTGTCTCGTTTGTGCTATGCTACATGTTCTTCCCTTTCGCTAGTGGCCTCCTACGACCTGGATGCACGTGCTGCCTTTGATCCCTGCCATTCTTCCGCCTGACTTAATATATGCCCCCTGCGTGGGAAGTTGTGTGGGACTGTCGCATGTCTTTCTTTTTTCTTCTATCTTACAAAATATTAATTAAAACACCTTTGACAAAAAAATCACATTGCCAGGCTCGGTCTACTAGGTAGACCAGGAGCAACATGGACGGGACTAGCCAGCTATACACCACACCCTGACATTGAAGAAATGTCAGGTGCGGAACTATTAGTTCAACAAAAACAACTAATAAAAATACATAGACAATTGGTCCAATATGTCATGCGGACTCTAACAGTCCAACCTCCTGTAAGGATTCCACAACAAACCCCTCACCAGGGGAACACAAATAAAATTACACCACAGACTATACAATCAGTCATCGGTAAATTGCCCGCAAAAAGGGAACACATTCCATTCTGGATAGCTCAAAAAATTACTCAAATCGAGGCAGTATTTCCTGACAGTACACCTCATGAGAAACACCGAATTTTAACAGTTTTTTTACCAATGGGGATCGCACCACACCTGGAGGACTGTGACACTTGGGGTACAGTCTTTGCTGCAATCTACACAAAAAGACATGGTGTTCCGTCTATGGCGGTGATACTAGACGTCCTGAAACAGATTCAAAATGAATACGGGGCAGAGCCTGCTTTAAATCTGGGTATGAAATTACTGAAAGATTTCAAACAGGTCTCAGCTATAATATTAGATAATATTAAAGGTGAAGCAGCATCCCTGGAGATTCGCCAAAAGATAAGGGAAATTGATATAGCTGAGCAACCATATGAACAGGCCAGAATAATTGAAAAATCCTACGAAGAACTAGGAAGAGATAGTTTGGGTGGGAAACCAGTTAAACCCCAACTAACAGAAAGTCCTGAAAAGGTCTTTATTAAAAACACTCTCACTACTCCTAAAAGGAAGTGGGAAAATACTAAACAAACTTCTAATGAGAAGCGGTCTCAGTCCCAAGGAAGGTGTCCTCAAAAGGAGCCCTCTGAAAAGAGGTATAACCTCAGGAACAGGGATAATTTGAGAAAACCTGATAGATATCAAGATACTGAAACACGTTTCTCTCGTACCTTTCAGACTTCCTCACAGAAATCGGAAAGAAGAGGACGGTCAGAACACAAGGGAGAACGTGTGAAGTCCAAAGACGATCAAGATGTTCCAAAAAATAAGAAAACCCAATTCACCAAAAAGAAGGTAGCAGGTCTAAAAATCAGACATGCCGAGGATCTTGAGGACACAACTCAAGAACGGGGAGTGGGCCCAGACAATGCTGGACAGCGCAGCAGAAGTAACCATATCTCGCAAAATCTTGAAGGATCATCTGGAGACAGTGGACTTGAATGAGTACATTCAAGTTGAAACAGCCGATACCAGGGTTAGTGTACCCCATACACTATATGAAGTAACGCTCCAGATGGAGGGGGACATAACTAGGACAATAAGAGCACTCTTTTGCGAAAAGCTCTTCAAGGGTTATGACATTCTTATAGCTGAAAAAGACTGGCCACCAAAATGTGTCATGTAGTGCCCACACGGCGCAGGCATCATTATGCCAGCCTACTCCAATCATATTCCAATTCACTTAAAATACACCTAGCTGTAGCCCAGGCTCTAGCATTGTATAAAAATCATGTGGGATGGGATGAGGATTCTCCTCACCACAAAATCCAGTTAAAATCACAACCAACTGCACAGAGGCAGTATCCAGTTAAACAAGAAGCTAGAAAACAAGTCAAGGAGATATTAGATCAACTTGAATACCAAGGGGTGATTGAAACATGCACTTTGTCAATGAACAACCCTTTGTTTCCTGTCTCCAAACCAGACAATACATATCGTCTAGTTCTGGACTACAGACATTTAAACTCAAAATGCACACAGTGCAGCACTGATGAATATCATTGTGCGCAAAAAAATATAAAACCACATTAGATATTTCTAACGGTTTCTTCTGTTAAAACATTGCACATGAAAGCAGGAACTTGACCGCTTTCTCAATTATGGGGACAGAATGTCACTTCTGTCGTCTCCCGCAGGGATTCAAGAATAGTCTAGGGTTATTTTCAGCTAGAGTAACAGAGTTAATACAAACGTATGATGATGAGGCATTATCTTATGTCGATGACATCTATCTAACAGACGATGACTCGGACAGGCACTTGAACAGAGTGAATACAATTATACTTGGATTCGCCTCTGAAGGGTACAAATTCAACTTTAAAAAATCAAGAATTGCCACCTCAACGTCCTTTTTTCCAGGATACGAGTTATCAAGTGAAGGCAAAAGCCTGGCAGCCAACTTTTTAGAAAAGTGTGTGCTGCTCCAACCTCCAAAAATGCTGAAAAACTTAGTCAATTCTAGGTTTCCTGAATTTCGGAAGAACATACATTCTAAAGTATGCAGAGAGGGTTGAACCTCTCTACGAATTGATCAAATCTGATTTAAAAACTACTAATCAAAAACACACAGAAATTTTGCGGTCAGTGCAAACAGACATGTTAGCAACATCACTTTTACAAACACACGTAAACATACGCAACCTTGTAATCAGAATAATCCCAGGAAGATGCGGATTCACATACTTAACCTTAAATGAAGGTGAAAAAGTACCAATTGCTTACAAATCACACTTGTACACACAAGCTGAAATGAAATTCGCTTCAACAGAAAAAATTCTGACAGCGGTTCAAACTGCAGTAGCAAAAGAGAGAGCTCTCGCACAGGGTAAACGCATAATGGTCGTTACTCCTGTACCTGCCTTAGAGGCAGTGACAAAAGCAAGCATTCCGAATGCTAAGGTTTTACATCCAAGATGAATACAGTGTGTTAACTCTCTTGCTGCAACAGACGTTGTATACGTTTTTGACCCCTACTTGAAAACTCAAGAATTTCTACAATACGAACAAGAATGTCCTCTGCCCACTGAGATTCTGCCTCTAGAACAGTACGAATGTATAATTTATACAGACGGATCAGCACACCCCGCAATTGGGGGTAAACAAGCTTATAGTGCTGCATGCGCAATTGTTAAAGGTCGCTGGCACAATGGTAAATTCCGACCTATGGTCACAAAAACACAATCTCTCAGAGACTGTATAGCTCAGTGAGCTGAACTATAGGCTTTCAAGATGGCGCTTGAAAATACCGTGTGCGATTCGTATTACTGCTTCCAGTCTTACAATGAATACTTGCAGAACTGGGTTCAAAATGGTTTCTAAGATGCAAAAGGTGCACAATCAAGCATAAGTTGCTTTGGGAACAAGTAGTTCAATTACAGAAAGAAATGATCCACACACTGAGTCATCAGCGTGATGGCGTTCACATTGCAGGGAATTCATTGGCTGATGAAGCCACGAAGGCAGCTGTGCAAATGGCTTCCGTAGCTGAAATCACTCGTTCAAAAACAAAAACAGACAACTAAATAATGCAGGCTGTCACCGCTTCCAATAAAGACAGCGGTAAAACATTACCAAAGGGCTTTCCACTCCAGTACTCATATATAATTGATTTAAATAATGTTACTTTTGCTCAAATCTCTGGAGGGGGGGATCGAGTAATTCCAAACATGGAACATAGATTAGGACTAATCTTAGCAGCACATGAAGGGCTCGCCTCTGCACACGCAGGTGTTTCCACCAAAGTGTCATTATTAAAACAAAGATACTGGTGGCCGAGCATGAGGAAATGGACCAGAAACTATGTTTTGGAATGTGAAATCTGCCAGAAAATAAAGGTTTCAACAGTGAAACGCCCGGCGCAGATGCCCCTTTTAATTTCAAATAAACCATTTGCTTGCGTTTACCTGGATCACTGCGGTCCCTTACAGAGGGATGGTAACTATAAATATATCATGGTCGCAGTAGATTCATGCTCAAGATTCATTTGTATGTGGCCTCAGTGCTCGGCTGATGCCCGAACTGTTATAAAAGATTTGGGGAATGATGCCAACTCACCCCAACACACGCTCGACCGGGATTAAGCCTCCCAAGAGAACTACCCCTAAGCCAACAAAGGGGGAAATAAAGGAGGCAGCCCACGTAAAGGGGAATAAACCCACAGCTATCGATCTAATGCTAAAAAAAGTCACTGGGGAAATTGAACGAATGGAACGGAGCTTATCCTCCTCACCCAATCTCATTGCCATCACTCAAACACCCCCCAGAGACACATTATTGATAGATAGCTTAAACACCCAGGGCAGCATGTCTCAAACAAACTACGACACAGTGGAGGTCCCTTGTGCCCAAACTACAGGGCCACAATCCCCGGAACTTATAGATACGCCCCCCCGGAAAGGAAGGAAGCGAGGAGGGAGGAATAAGGGCCAGCAGAAGCAGAGGAAAGCACCAACAAGAATTAATTCCCCAATAAGCCCTCAAGAGTATAACTCATTAGAAAATAACCTACGAGTGGACATTACTCCCCCAGGGTGGATTGAGCAAGTAGTAATGGATATTAAAACACAGTTAGAATCCTTTATTGCGGCACAACTAAAACCCATTATAAGCAAGGTAGACAAAATAATGTGTGAGTTTTCCAAACAAACCAAGGCATTAGAAAATGCACTTGCAAAAACCTCTGCGGATCACTCACAATCAACGGAGGCAATCACAAATAATAAGGTAAACGCACAGAGGGGTCAGAATAACAACTGTGTTAGCCATGATCAACAGGCTATAGCTCAGATCCATGAGGTCCCCAACTCTGCCCAAAACCCCAAAGGGGGTACAAATGATAACTCTAAAGGGAGACAACAACAGGGTGCGAATAACATTCAGAGGGAGAAACCTCCCATACAACCACTAATGCAATGGAGACAAGATGAGCGCCCACAGAGAGATGGGAATTACAATAGCTGTGATACAGACCTAGATCCCTTTAACAACATTAATCTTCAGGCACCTCACTTAGATTTACCCCCTGAGGCGACCCCCTTCGTAATAATCTTCGCAGGGGTACCTGAAAATAGGCCTAACGAGAGAGAAACACACCCACAATTGCTCTCAAAAATCTCTAAATGGTTGAACATCCACAGACCCCTGAATAGTGGGAAAAGAGGAGAGATTCTAAGTGTAAGAAGGGTAAATTGGGTGGGGGGGAGAGAGAAAGATATTAGAGGAGACTGTATAGTCGCAAACTTCATGGACACCAGTCTGGTAGAGTACATCCTGAAGAATTCCAACAGGAATCAAACCAGCACAATTCGTGCTCTCCCACTTGGATATTTCTATCCAAGGACACGAAATAACAATCGTGGGGAGGACGAGGGTGGATGGTCGCTGGTTAAACCACAGCGCCCACGCAGACCTAGACTAGTAAGCCACCTCGAACAGCCCTACCCCCACCGTGATTACCCCCAATGGAGGAATAGATATGCCCCATTTCAATCTCTAGAGGACATAGATTGACTCAATGTCACTCCACCCACCCCTAGGAACTTTATTGGAAGCCCGACCATCAGTAGCTATCTCGGCCCACAAGTAGGGACCATAGGGGGGAGCGAGGAGAGCATATTAACTAGGGGACTAGACTCACCCCAGCCTCAGAGGGAAAAGGAAAAAACAGCCAAACTAAAATTACCATCAGATGGGGTGGAGAGAGCTACTGAAACCCATGTGGCAATAGGCAAAGGAAAGTGGGAGGGCCTGACTATCCTATCGTGGAATGTCGCAGGGCTGGAAGCCAAACTAAAAAACAAGGAATGGCTAGAATTCACCAAATGCTTTCATGTTATAGCGCTCCAGGAAACATGGGCTAGAGACTCGGGCCCATGCCAACTGGAAGGCTATAAATGTTTCTTTAAACCGGCACAGGGTACTAACTCGGGAAGAGCAAAGGGAGGCCTGGCTCTATATGTAGACTTAGACCTGAAGGGTTCTTGGTCATACAACGACTGTTCCTCAGATAATATACAAGCAGTTAGACTTACTCATCAGGGGGAGTGTCTACTGTTCGTGAATTTTTATAATTCCGGACCAGTGGGGGGAAACTACCCAATCTTAGAGCAACTGGAAAGTGGTCTAATTGAGGAACTAGATCAAAGGATGACGGGGAGTGAACCAACTGTTTTGTTGATGGGGGATTTTAATTGCCACCTATGCCCCAAATTATCCCCCCTAACTCCCGACTGGTCAGGTTGCCCTTTAGAAAAGGGCCCCCACTTCTCACATACTAAAGAGGGTACATTATTGATGAAGCTACTAGAAAACTTTGCCCTTACTATGGTTATGGATCTAGCCGCTTATAAGGCTGGTGAATGCCCAATACCAACCTTTAAGGGTAAAGGTGGGGGCTCCATAATAGATTATGTCATGACATCTGCCTGGGCTAGGGAAAGGATCATAAATACCAGGACAGAGTGGAGTCCCTTTAGTGACCACAACCCTATTATAGTAGAAATTAAAGGGAAAGATCTCATCAAAAATGCATCAGGGGCGATCCAACAAGTGGAAATCAAACCAACAGATCAAGGGAGACGCCTGAGGTGGTCAGTGATTAACCCCCAAGATTTCTATGTTAAATTAGTCAGTGAAGGGAAAGACCACATAGAGGCCTGTCTAGATGTCACAATAGAGGGCAGAGGAGTAGTAGAGGCATTTGAACTCTTAACTAAAATTATAGAGAAACTCCTGACAACCAAGAAGCCCGTAAACTTGCAATCCACGCCTAGATGGTTTGATACTAATTGTTCTAAAGCGTTAAGAGACTTAAAACACAGCCTGAAAATGACACCAAGGGACAAACATGAAATTACTCGCTGTAGACAAAACTACAAAACCCAGGTTAAGATTAGAAAAAGCACTCTCCAAAAGGAAATTTGGGCAGACTTAAGGGAGGCCGGTGAAAACAAGGACTACACCCAGTTCTGGAAAATTATAAATAAACCATGTTTCCACGACTCAACCTCCCCAGTCATCAGCTCAAACATTTTGCCGGAACAATGGATCGCCCATTTCAAATCCCTGTATAACCAGCAGGATGTAGACATTGGTGACGGAATCTGGAGGGGGCCAAGGGCAGAAAAACTCGAATTATCTCTGGATGAAACTCTTAAGGCAATTTTAGGGCTAACACGAAATAAAGCCCCGGGCCCAGATGGAACCCCGCCGGATCTTTTTCTTAGCAATACGGATCTTTGGGCCCCGGTGGTAATGAGAGTATTGAATGCTGCCATCAAAACGGGCCTGCCGAGATCATGGTCCACTGCGGTGATTGTCCCGATCTACAAGAAAGGCTGTAGGGACAGCCCGCAGTGTTATAGACCAATCTCGCTCATCGACGTCTCTGCTAAGGTACTGGGGAGGGCACTTCTCAATCGTCTACAGGATTGGACTGACACACATAATATCCTGGTGGACACCCAGTATGGGTTCAGAGCTGGGAGATCAACCACCGACCAGTGCCTCAACCTGTACCTGCTTACTGCTAAGTACACCAAAGTGTCTGAAGGTACCATGTATATGGGGTTCATGGACTTAGCAGCTGCATTTGATAATGTCAACAGAGTCAAACTATGGTCGATCATGTTTAATCTGGGGATTGATCCGGACCTCATCAACATCTTGAGGGAACTCCACTGGAACACCACTGCCAAGGTCCGCTACAGTGCGGGGGGGGTGAGTACCGATCCCTTCCTGTGCTCGGGCGGGGTCAGGCAGGGGTGTATCCTGGCACCTTTTTTGTTTTCCCTCTATATAAACGGCCTGGAGAGTGATCTTTTAGCACTGGGAACCGATTGTCCAAAGGTGGGCTCACGTCATCTGCCAGTACTTTTGTACGCCGACGACGCCGTCCTCTTGGCCCGGACGGCGGTCGGCTTGCAGCGCCTAATTAAGGGTTTTGCAGATTTTATGAGAAAATTGGACCTATCTGTAAATATGACAAAATCCTTCATTATGATAGTGGGGAAGAAACCCCAGAAGAAATTTGTATTTAAACTGGGGGATCATGTCCTGGACAGCGTTAAAACATTTCCATATCTGGGTCTCTTATTCGACGAGAAGCTAAAGTTCGCCCCGCTGGTTGAGGAGAGGGCGAGGAGACTTGTCTCAGCTAATGGAGCCATATTAAACTTTGCTCGTCGAATGGGAAGGTGGTCCCCAGAGCAGGTGCTGACCCTGTATAGATCAGTCAGCATCTCAAAGACTATTTACGGATCTGAAGTCTGGGGTTTCAGAGATGCTCAACTAATTCAAAGCGAGGAAGAGAAATTTTTAAAAAAACTGTTAAAACTCCCGCTGAGCACTTCCGCTGCAGTAACACACAATGAGCTGGGAATAACATATATAGCGGACTTGATTAGACTGAGACCCATATTGGCTTGGATCAAAATTTGGCTAAATCCTCACGCGGAACTATCAAGACAGATCATCCAGGATTGCTTGACGAAAGAAAAATCCCTCCAAATCCCCTGGCTGAAATACATTAAAGACACCCTGGGGGAAATAGATGAACAAAGATTATTTCTGGACCCATCCTTGGTGGACATATACACCAGTCACTCGGTACAAGGGCAATTGCTGGATAAATTTAGGGACAGGAGGAGGGAGTTTGACTCTACTAAATCCTCGGTAGTGGCTCATTCACTAGTCTCAAACCAAGTTGGCATGGAACCTTACCTCTTTTTATTGCATAGTCAGCACGAGAGGTTTTTATTGACTCGTTTTAGGCTCAATTTGTTGCACCACAATTTAGCTCACCCAGCAGGGTTTACTCTAACAATTGAGCAGAAGGGTGCCTGCGGCTGCGACAATAGGTCTCCGCAGGACACCCTTCATTTTGTATTATTGTGTCCTTATTTTAAAACACCCCGTCAAAGATTTTTAGTAGGGATTTTAAAAGACTCCAAAATCATCCATGCCAAATCTGCCTTACTGTTTCTGCAAAGAGCCACTGAAATGCGAACCTTATGTGCCATTATAAGCTTTCTTAAAGTCGCTTTTAAACTGAGAAACACTATGGGCTGTTGAAATTGGTAGGCAACGGAGCTATCTATTATGCGATTTGGACTCTTTGTATGTCATTTGCACTCTGGCCCTTTTAGTATCAATAACTCTCCTGTTTAAATGTGATGCCCCTTTCCTCTCTTTTTTAATGAGATGTCGTCGAGAAAGTTTATGATCATGTTTTTTATTATGATGTATTTTCATGATGGTTTTTAACCTTCGAAATAAATAAACAAACTGAAACTGAAACTGATTTGCGAGTCTTTATCGGCACATACGCAGTCGGCACGCTAAAGTCTGACCAGGGTCCTGCGTTTAGCTCCAAGGTTTACAAGGAGGCCATGGCCAATCTGGGCGTTGCATTGCGGTATTCGAGTCCATTCCATCCTGACGGAAATCCTGTAGTGGAAAGAAAAAAACGGGACATAAAGCAATCTATAACAGCTAGGGTATTAGGCTCGGGTGACGGGTGGGTCAAACATCTAATAAGTGTCCAGCGTAGCTTAAATAATCTGCCAAGAAAGTCTCTGGGTGGAATTACTCCATATGAAATCCTTTTTGGTACTAGAATGCTTGTCCAGGACTTCGATCATCACACTTTAGTGGTGGAACAAAAACCCTTTGATATCAAAGAACGTTTGGCTGTTTTGCAGAACTTAAACGAGAAAAGGAGAAGTCAAAGCAACACAATACAGAAGCCAATGACCACTGAAGGAGAACCACTTGTCCCAGCAAGGCCTGTCTGGATTCCAAAGATTGGGGGTCTAGTCAGAGAAAAGATGGCGGATAAGAAGGAATTTGGGCCTTCTTACAGAAAACCAGTACCTGTACTAGCAATCCGCGGATCAAGAACAGTGTTACTGCCGCCCCTTGCTCGAAGAAAAGCGAACAGGTTTGTATCCATCGACCTGGTCAAACCACATCATGTGGCCGATAATAAGTAGTAGGCCCAGTGGACTACAAAGATGTAGCAGAAGACAAAATCTTGCTACTATCCAGAGGTTAAAAATGAAAGACTCATCACTTTTGAAGAATCTGTAATAAGAAAAGAAGGACTAAGCAATAAAGCAATGGAACTTGTACCTCTCGAGACCCAAATAACAGTTCGTCAAGACACTCCTGTCTACAATGATGTAGCATCGGACTACACTAATATGACAAAGGATCCGGTAGCCCCAGTGATTTCAAATAATCCTGTTACAATTCCAACAATTGACAGAACTGCCTCTGGCTATTTCACCAACTTTGATATGTTTTCTGAGTATCCCAGTGAGCCTGAAACGAAGCCGGCAAATTAAACGTTTAAAGAACAAATAACAGAACTTTTTCAGCAACTTGAAAAAACATATCTGGTTTCTCCATGGGTTAAATTTTGGATTGTGCTAGGCGTACTTTTTCTCCTACTTTGGCTAATACTTGTATTAAGTTTGGGAATGCAGATAAATGGAACATATAGTAAAATGGACACAGCAAGTAAGAACATCAACTTGCTCCTGAAGCCACACAAATCATCTCATCGTGAACAAAGAGACTTGCCATCAGTGAACATCACAGCCGTTCCAATACCTGGTGGTATAGCATGGGACAAAACTGTTCCAGTTTATCTTCAGTATCTTGTAAATCTCGATAAATCTGTTGCCGGGTTACAGTAGAGGTGCTAATGGCTGTACCCCTTATTACCACTTTGAATGCTTCTCATTTCAATCCTGTTGAGGACGAAGTACCAGCATTTTCAGTGAAATAATGGGTTATGGTGGACTCTATCGTTGCTTGATATACTCCATCTTCTAAGTGACTAGGATTAAAGCGCCATGTGGGTACCGGTCTTGGAACACGACCCCAGGAAAGTGTAATCTCCAATGCACTATGATCTGATATTGTGTTGCCCACATAGGCAGCTCGGGTGGTCTGTGTAATGAGCGATAAGCTGCATAAAATGTTATCAATTTGTGTATCAAGGTCATGGGTGGCCGAGTAGAATGGGTATTCCCTCATACCCTCATTGTGTTTACCCCATATATCCGTCAAATTCCATCCCTGTGCCCAATTAAGTAATGTTTTCGAGTCGCGTAGGGATTGCGCCCCGGCTAGGGGAGGGTGGGATCTATCTAAGAGAACATCCGAAACTGCATTCAGGTCGCCTCCCAGTACCCATCCAACATCTGACCAGTCAGCTGGTGCAGCAATAACTCAGGCATAAAATGCTTCCTGCTCGGAATTAGATGTATACAAACTACCCAGAACTATTGGGATCCCATCTAGAGTGCCCTGAACTAGGACAAATCTACCCTCCCTATGTCTCCGTTTTTCCTGCACCACGAATGGGAGCCCGGATCTTATCCAGATAGCAGTCCCCTGAGCGAAAGCAGAGTAAGTCGTATTATATAATTGCCCCCTCCATTTATGTTGTAGTTTAATCACTTCCTGAGCAGCTAAATGAGTGTCCTGTAAGAACACTATCTGTGCTTTTCGGAAGATCAGTTTGGCGTGTACTCTATGCCGTTTATGGGGTGAACCCATCCCCCTAATGTTCCATGTGATGCAAGTGTAGGATTGTATCATACTCGATCTACCCATCAGTATACATCGAAATAGGCCAATAAATAGATAATTGCCGGGAGGTTCCGGCCCATCAGCACCCTGTTCAAACACCTCAATACACGGTCCGACTGCGGAACTTGGTTCGACCAAACTTTAATAACAATACACATAGATTATAAAAAATCAACATTTGCTACTGCAATGGGGGTCATGGCTAAAAGATACTTCGGGGGCCGCTAACACTCCACAGTAAGCACCTCATCTAAATATATAAGGGAGGGGCTCTGACACCCCCGGTTCCAGGGTCCTCAACAATGAACCATATGACAGTATTCCAGTCACAATAAGGACAAAGGACCACAGGCACCCGCTTCCACCTGGGGGGCTAACACATGACTCTGTCATAAGTGGGGTACATAAAGTGTCCAAATAATTGTCTTACCTCCTCAAACAGGGTAACCTTTATCATCCCACCCAGCAGAATCATATTCACTTACAAAGTACAGCACTGGAAGTCCGCCACACCATGCCGGAGCAGCTCAGTTCCAAGGAATCATACTACGGAACTTTTAGTTAAGAAGTATGTGCCCTGTGTGCGAGGACAATGAAGAAATAGGGGTGGGCTACGCTCCAGCTCCGATTGGGCCGCATCACCCGTGGATGATTCATTGTCTGTGATTGTCCTTGTGTCTCTGAAGGTGGCAGCAGAAATGATATCACTCCTCTGTTCCTCTAGGGCTTGAGCTGGTGTTGGAGTTGTGTCTTCCTCGTATCAATTAGGTTTAGTTTGTCGACGCTGCGATTGTCACCTTCTGAATTGAGTCTCCCCTGATTGTTGGTGAGCCGAATCAATGGGCAGGTCAGGGAAGGAGTGTTCAATCCACTCCCATGCTTCTGTTGGTGTATCGAAGAAATGGCTTTTTTGTTCATGTATTATTTTAAGTTTTGCCGGATACAAGAGTTTATACTTGACATTGATTGCCTGTAGGTGTAGTTTTACCCCATGATATTTCGCTCTCTGCTTCTGTACTTGGAGAGTGTAATCAGGAAACAGGGAGATGCGTGCACTGCCTTTCATAATCGGGGCTTTCTCTCTTGAAGTTTGTAGTATCTGATCACGGTCCCTATAATTGAGCACACCATTAACAACAGGAGGAGGTGGCATGCCCGGAACTCGCCGGCGTGTAGGAACCCTATGAGCTCTTTCGATACAAAACGTGTCAGACAAGCAACACAACCATAATCGCATAAGAGAAGGACACTACATATGGAGAATATATATATTATATATATATATTATATATATATATATATATATATATATATATATATATATATATATATATATATATATATTACCTACTGGCGGTCGCCAGTAGGTATATATAGTTAGGATTTTTTCTCTATGGGATTTTTGAACATTCTATGTCTAATAACTTTGGCGTTTGTGGACGGAATTGGCTGAAATTTTCAGGAAAATGGAACATTTTGTTTCGGAGCAGCCCCTGAGAATTTTGGGGGGGGTTCGTCAAGGGGGGGCCGAGAAAAAAGGGGGGTCCCAAAACGCGTTTTTCCCATGTTAATTTCCATAGGGCGGTTGGCCTCACTTTTAGCCCGAACGGCTGAATGGATTTGCACGAAACTTGGCAAAATTGTAGGGACTGTTAGTCCGATGTGCCTTTGCTAGGTCTCAATATATGTGCTCCAGTGGATTTTGAGAAATTAACGTTCAAAAAAATATATATATCTGTAAGCGCGCTCCGGGCAGCGCCCCGGTTCGCGTACCTGACGCGTAACGGAACTTCGCGAAGCGAAGCTGATTGGCTCTCCGGTGTCTGTCAACATTCTAAACAGTCCGGAGTGGCCGCCATCTTGTCTCTCGGTAGGATAGAGAGACAAGAGGAGGCCAAAACAAAGGGGGAAATGACCATAAGGGGGCATAGTAGATCCTCCCTGACCCCCTAGGTTTGATGTGGAGGCTTTAAAAGGGCCCAGCGGGGCGAAAAAATAACAATTTTTTTTTTTTTTTGCGTGGGGAGCGCCCGGTACGCGCACCGGGAAGCGGTCTGGGGAGCGTATTATAAGGAAAAAAGAATGATAGACTATGATATTTTGAAATATTGTATGTTTATTGATTGTTCTTTTTGTTGTTTTTTTGTTGTTTTTTTATTTAAGTAGCAGTATTTATGATTATTAAATATAAATTTATTTTTGGGATTGTGTCTGACTTTACATTATAATCAATTTGGTACTAGTTTATGAATTACATATAAAAATGATTAAAGACAAACAATTTTTTAATATTAAATATAATTTTATTTTTCTGATTCTTTTTCAAAATTTAATAGAACGTCTAACATTTGACTGTCCGATATGTCTTCTTTTTGACTGAACATAACTTCCCACATTTGACCGTCCTCATATTGAAGTAAGAAATCCACAGATTCTACACATTGTAGAAGTTCATGATTCATCCATGAATTCCAAGTCAATGGGTTCAATGATTTCCTCATTGTTCATGTCTAGGACAATTTCAAAGGAAACATTCTGTTCTCCTTGCATTTTTGTGCTGAAATTTAAATAAAAAATAAATATATCAGTAGAGATAGGGCACGGTTGGGTTTAAGTTCAGACAGGTACTTTTGAGGCGTGAAGTAGTACTATTAAAAAGTGCATGTGAAAAAGCCTAAGTAAATTAATAATTATACCACAGAAACCTAAATCAATCCATAATTATAATAAACAAGCCTTTATCAATGTCTAACTCTTACAGAGGGATAGTATATAACTATCTGAAAATGTTTTCAAATTTATAAAATAATATCTTACCTTTTAAAAACAAGTTTAAGTTGTGAGTGAAAATGATCTTGCAATGTAGTTCAGGAAGTAGTAGTCAAAATGGCTGTGTTTCTCTCTCTTTTTTTTATATATATTCAGGTACATAACCAATCAAATGTCAGGTAAAAAAAGTAGAAAATGAAAGTAACATTTTAATTGGTTGTCAATTCCAACACTTCAGATGTGTTTTGTGAAGTAATTTACCTCAGGGTATTTAGAGAGGTCTACAGGCTAAATGGTTAAATGGAATTCCAACCAAATTTGTAAAAATGGTAGGGATTGGTATGTAGTATGAGCTAATCTATATTTGGTGAAAGTGTCTCCAGTGGTTTTTCTGTATATTACTTTCCCACCTTTTTTGAGCGAGCGCTTCCCGGTGCGCGCCCCGGTACGCGAACCGGCAGCGTTACGGGAGTCCTCCATTTTGTGTTTCGGTATAATTGAGATACAAGATGGAGGGCAAATAATGATCAGAATGGGTAGAAGGGGCAAGGTACACGTATCCTGACCCCCTAGGTTTTCTGAGGGTGGTTGAGGAGGCCCATATGTGCGAGAAAAAAAACATTTTTTAAAAGTTTTTCGCGTGGTTAGCATCCGGTGCGCGTACCGGGTAGCGCTCCGGGGAGCGTACTTTGGTGAAAATTAGTGAAAAAAGTTAGGGTAAAATAATAATTGTGAGTGATCAGATGTAGGGTAGCTCTGAAAAGAGCTTTTGGGTCCTGTGGCTGATTTAGGTACCTACAAGTAGGTACCAATGCACAGTCTTAAATTCAGGATGAAAATTCTGTTCCCCTCATCTGAGAAGTGAACTCCATCTGCTCTGTAGATATCTTGCATGTAGTAACGCAAGTTATTGTTGTACATGGAGCCCATTCCATGGTCTCTCATGTAAGCTGAAACAGACTTATTTACATGCTTCCTCGATTTCTCAATTTGTGGACAAAATTGGTTCGACCACCTCCATTTCTGTCTTTGGCATATATTTGAATAAACCAAGGCAGTTTGAGGAAAAAGTGCCATCAATTGGTCAAAGGTGTCCTTTAAAAGCATTTCCAGACCTACCCCAGTCAAAGTGCCCAAGTCATTTCCTCCACAGTGCACAATTAACAGGTCAGGTTTTGGCAAATGCAAAAAGGTTTTCACCAATGGTATCAATTGGTGACATTTTAATCCTCTGTGGCCAATCCACTTGATTTCCACATTTTGTAAATTGAGGTTGTGTAAATTTCTGTTATCAGCAAACCTTTGAGCCCAGTGGATATAACTATGTCCAACAATCCAGACAGAAAACATGGTGAGAGAAGGTTCTGCTGCAGTCAGATGAAGTGTGGCAATGAAATGGCAGTTGAAAAAATAAGAGTTTAAATTGAAAAAAAATGTGGAGTTTCTGTGCTAATGAATCAGTAGCAGTGATTGGTGGATTTTGATTGCTGGAAACAGAAAGTTAGGGTGCATGGATGAGTTCTTTGAAAGATGTAATTTGAATGGTCAAGAAAAAATAATTTTATGAAAGATTGCACTGGATACGAAGGTGTACTGAGAGTTCAGAGTTCAATTGAAACATTGTTGTGTGAAGTTGCAAACATGAGAGGTCTTTCAGGAGGTGGTTGCTATGCAAAAAAGGCAGAAAGGGCAGAGGGGGGAAGGGTGTTGATTTGAAAAAAGTGAGGGAAGAGTTTTGATTGGGTGACATGAGAGATATGATTGATGAATTACAGCATTTCTGTGCCATTGATGGTTGCAGCCTCTGGAGTGCATACCCTTTGTTCTGCTGAAGACAAATTGGTGTGTGTCTGAGACTGTTTTGAAACTCATAAAGTATTTGCTAAGGTGAGAAAAGATTCATTTAATTTATATAGAGAATAGTATGCTTTAGGGAGAAAATTATGAAGAAAGTTGTGTATTTAAAATGTTGCTTTGTGTCAAGTGTTTTACAAATAGATTTTGTTTCTTTGAGTTACATAGCCATGTTAAAAGTGACGCAAAAATGGTGCAAGGGCCTTCAAAATACGCTTTCATGTGTCTTAGGGCATTTTAACTCACTTCCCCATGAATGTGGTTGAATAATTGCTTTACATGATGTGTTTAAAAACGTTTTTTGAAATCAATTAGGTTTCTTGATATGTACTGCTAGAGTTTCATAGGTTGCTTGGGGCATATTTATAAGGCCTTTGAGTCTCTCTGATGTTCTTTTTCCCATTTTAATTTAAGACATTTCCCCGTGGTGCAAGGTCCTTGTAAATACGCCCCCATCTGTGCTTGGCAAATTTAGATTTTGATTATTTGAGTTACATAGCCATGTTAAAAGTGACGCAAAAATGGTGCAAGGGCCTTAAAAAAACGTTTTCATCTGTCTTAGGGCATTTTAAGTCATTTCCCCTTGAATGTAGGTATATAATTGATGTACATGATGTGTTTTTAAAAAAAGTTTTTGGAAATCAATTAGGTTTCTTGATATGTACTGCTAGAGTTTCATAGGTTGCTTGGGGTATATTTAAAAGGCATTTGAGTCCCTTTGATGTTATTTTTCCCATTTTAATTAAAGACATTTCCCCGTGGTGGAAGGTCCTTGTAAATACGCCCCCATGTGTGCTTGGAAAATTTAGATTTTCATTCTTTGAGTTACATAGCCATGTTAAAAGTGACGCAAAAATTGTGCAAGGGCCTTAAAAAAACGCTTTCATGTGTGTTAGGGCATTTTAAGTCACTTCCTAATGAATGTGGGAAAATAATTTGTTTTTTTGATGTGTTTAAAAACGTTTTTTGAAATCAATTAGGTTTCTTGATATGTACTGCTAGAGTTTCATAGGTTGCTTGGGGCATATTTATAAGGCCTTTGAGTCTCTCTGATGTTATTTTTCCCATTTTAATTTAAGACATTTCCCAGTGGTGCAAGGTCCTTGTAAATACGCCCCCATCTGTGCTTGGCAAATTTAGATTTTGATTATTTGAGTTACATAGCCATGTTAAAAGTGACGCAAAAATGGTGCAAGGGCCTTAAAAAAAACGCTTTCATGTGTCTTAGGGCATTTTAAGTCATTTCCCCTTGAATGTAGGTATATAATTGATGTACATGATGTGTTTAAAAACGTTTTTTGAAATCAATTAGGTTTCTTGATATGTACTGCTAGAGTTTCATAGGTTGCTTGAGGTATATTTAAAAGGCATTTGAGTCCCTTTGATGTTATTTTTCCCATTTTAATTAAAGACATTTCCCCGTGGTGGAAGGTCCTTGTAAATACGCCCCCATGTGTGCTTGGCAAATTTAGATTTTCATTCTTTGAGTTACATAGCCATGTTAAAAGTGACGCAAAAATGGTGCAAGGGTCTTAAAAACGCTTTCATGTGTCTTAGAGCATTTTAAGTCACTTCCCCATGAATGTAGGTATATAATTGCTTTACATCATTTGTTTAATAACGTTTTTTGAAATCAATTAGGTTTCTTGATATGTACTGCTAGAGTTTCATAGGTTGCTTGGGGCATATTTACAAGGCCTTTGAGTCCCTTTGATGTTATTTTTCCCATGTTAATTTAAGACATTTCCCCGTGGTGCAAGGTCCTTGTAAATACGTCCCCATCTGTGCTTGGCAAATTTAGATTTTGATTCTTTGAGTTACATAGCCATGTTCCATACAGTGCTCACCTTCTGCGTAGTCTTTGATATGCTAGACTCCATCTGCACAATGAGATATCTAAGCAAAGGAAACACAGGTGATGTGATTGTGAAATGAGCAAAGGAAATTCCACATTTTTCAATTAGATCACCTGTGTTTCCTAACTTTACGAATCACATTGTGCAGATGAGGTTTAGGCCTGTCCACGGACACAGAAGAGGTCTGGCCTTTGTTCAAGAGTGAAGTGGACATGACTTACTTCATTGGTAGGCCTGCACATGTATTATCTCCTCTGTACTCTTCAACAAGCTTAAATTTCATCTGCAACCCTGAGTAGGCCTCACCTCAAACAAACCTCTGAATAGGCCACACCTTATTGTCATCCTGAATCAATCATTTAAAATGTTAGGGACAGATTTATGATAGCCGTGTGCCTCTTTTGCGCCACTGTGCGTCACTTTTGTGACGCAGCGGCGGTGCAAAAGATTTGCTATGTGGCGACATATTTACAACTTGATGCATCTAGGCAGATGTGTCATGCTGTAAAGTCCTGTGCCACATGAAACCGATGCCGCAGTGATGCAAAAGATGCACCATGTTGCAAGACAGGCCTCACTTCATCTCCAACAAGATACCGTCAGTTTAAACTGTAAACATTTAGGACTGTGTAGGGGGCATGGAGAAGCTGAATCTTCTGTAAATGTCAAAATTGTTGTATACAGTGCTCAACTTCTGTGTACTCTTTGCTATGCTAGACTCCATCTGCACAATGAGATACCTAAGCAAAGGAAACACAGGTGATGTGATTGTGAAATGAGGAAAAGAAATTCCACATTTTTCAATTACATCACCTGTGTTTCCTAACTTTATGAATGACATTGTGCAGATGAGGTTTAGGCCTGTCCACAGACACAGAAGAGGTCTGGCCTTTGTTCAAGAGTGAAGTGGACATGACTCACTTCATTGGTAGGCCTGCACATGTATTATCTCCTCTGTACTCTTCAACAAGCCTAAATTTCATCTGCAACCCTGAGTAGGCCTCACCTCAAACAAACCTCTGCATAGGCCACACCTTATCGTCATCCTGAATCAATCATTTAAAATGTTAGGGACAGATTTATGATAGCCGTGTGCCTCTTTTGCGCCGCTGTGCGTCACTTTTGTGACGCAGCGGTGGTGCAAAAGATTTGCTATGTTGCGACATATTTACAACTTGATGCATCTAGGCAGATGTGTCATGCTGTAAAGTCCTGTGCCACATGAAACCAATGCAGCAGTGATGCAAAAGATGCACCATGTTGCAAGACAGGCCTCACTTCATCTCCAACAACATACCGTCCGTTTAAACTGTAAACATTTAGGACTGTGTAGGGGGCATGGAGAAGCTGAATCTTCTGTAAATGTCAAAATTGTTGTATACAGTGCTCACCTTCTGTGTACTCTTTGATATGCTAGACTGCATCTGCACAATGAGACACCTAAGCAAAGGAAACACAGGTGATGTGATTGTGAAATGAGGAAAAGAAATAACACATTTTTCAATTACATCACCTGTGTTTCCTAACTTTACGAATGACATTGTGCAGATGAGGTTTAGGGCTGTCCACAGTCACAGAAGAGGTCTGGCCTTTGTTCAAGAGTGAAGTGGACATGACTCACTTCATTGGTAGGCCTGCACATGTATTATCTCCTCTGTACTCTTCAACAAGCATAAATTTCATCTGCAACCCTGAGTAGGCCTCACCTCAAACAAACCTCTGGATAGGCCACACCTTATCGTCATCCTGAATCAATCATTTAAAATGTTAGGGACAGATTTATGATAGCCGTGTGCCTCTTTTGCGCCGCTGTGCGTCACTTTTGTGACGCAGCGGCGGCGCAAAAGATGCGTTATGTTGCGACATATTTACAACTTGATGCATCTAGGCAGATGTGTCACGGTGTAAAGTCCTGTGCCACATGAAACCTGCGTCAGGTTTCATATAGGCGTTTTGTTGCAGGCTGGGCATTCATTTGCATGAAAGCCCTGTAAAACTAACACAGTGAAATTTAGAAGATTTCACTGAGTCAGCTTTATGGCATTGCTGAATCAAATCCTTACGCCTGTTTGAAACAGGCATAAGGAGTGATGCACCATGCAATGTGTGGTTTGCCCCTGTGCATTGCAGTAGACATGTCGCGCTTACGACGTGATTCCTACAATGTGCCGCTTTTGCGGCACAGATGCGTGACGCATCTGTGCTGTTTTTGCTCAATGGTGCTCCACATTGTAAATGCGGCACACCATGGGTGGCAGAGCAGCGGTGCACGTTAACTGGTGCATCCCTGGGGATGCGCCAGTTAACATAAATCTGCCCCTTTACATTTAAGTATGAGCAGGGGACACAGAATCGGTGAGGCTTATCCAAGGTTAAGAAGAGATTAGTCCTGTTCACTGAAAACTTGGACATAGGCCTCACCTCCTCAGCATCGCTGGACATGGCTAAATAATAGCTGCAAAATGTTACTCTTGTTAAACAATTTTACTATTATAGTCTCTGAGATTTGTCTCTTACTCTGCAACATCTCATTGTAGTTCTCTTTCTTCAAAGATAACGACAACATCAACCATGAGTGATAATGAGCAATCCGTTGATCTCGATCTTATCATTGAACTTGTCATTGAAACGTCAGTGGAAGTAGATCCCTTGGATGTTTTAAATCCTGAGGATGATGAAGAACATGATGAGGATGCCGATTTGTCAGAATTGTATGACATAGGGTGGGAAGCTGACCTGCTTGAGCCTATGGAACTATAAACATTTATTTTTAAAAGTTACTGGAAATGAAAAGTAAACATGTAAACCGTTTCATTTAAAATTAAACACAACTTCAAAAACAGGTTGTGTGTAGTGTCTTTAATAAAATAGTCAAATATGCTCATAAAATTAGTTCAGATTCACATATAAAACAGCACAGGTCAAATGTAGAAGCATTCCATTTCTTTGCTACTATTTGTGACTACTAAATTTGCCAATGCACTAAAAATTATTGTATGTAAAAATAACAAGTAGTGTGTTAAATTTTTGATGACTGTTATTGATTTACTGTTTGCTAATAGTGGTTAATAACATTTTTAATTATATTTTACCACAGATTCAACTGCAGATCATTTCAAAAGTAGATAATGCCATCTAAACAACGAAACCGAAAGGCTACAAAACGTCAAAGACAGCAGCTTAATAAATTCTTGCAGCAGTCCTCTACAATAAAAACTCGTCAAGTCACCAAGAAAGCTCCGGGTAAGACAACGAAATCATTCATAAGAAACATTTGTAGAAAAAAAAGTAGTACTACAGAAAATGTTTTAGTCCAGAAAAAGAGAACCAATTTAAACGGAAAGGAAAGGCCAATCAAAAATGTTACTGCTAGAGCAGGAGATAACTCTGTGCATGGTAGTAGAAGGAAAATCAGTTTAGGGACATTCGTAGACGAATGTTCCGCAACAGGATAATCGGCAATTTGTTAAAAAATATTAAGAAAGGTCAACAGAAAGTGGTTTTTTATAAGAGAAAAAAAAAAGTTGAGAAAGTTATTGATCAGGCATTTGAAATTAAGCGAAAGTTATTTATTTTGATAATCAATAGAATTAGGAAGCTAAACAAGGCAATTTATGATTTCAAAAGAAATAGTAGATGGAAGAGAACAGTTAATCGTAGTAATTTTTGTGAAGTTTTTTCAGGAGAATGGATGCATAGTTCAAGTTGTGAGGCATTTTTTAATGATGAGAGTTATTTCCAGGAGAATGATTTGGTGCATGCAGTTGACACCAGTGGTCGAGCTTATGAGGTGAAAGATGGTTGTCCAGTTGAAAAAGAAATACTTGTGACAACAGAGGCAGAAGAGGTGTTAGGTAATGAGGTTTTAGGAAGACGCCCTAAGGGACCAGTGTATATCTGGAAGTGTAGTAGTATTTGCAGTGTGCGACAGGATTCCATCAATTTGCTTTGTGATTTTGTACGGACATTTAATAAGAAAAGTTTAAAACAGAAAATGAAGTTGTAGCAAGAATTAGATCCTTGCAGAGTGAGAGAAGTGACAGGTTTGCATGGTCATTCACTGGCTTGTCTTTCCAGGAGAGTATGCCAGAGTGTTTTTCATCATTTCAGGATGCTAGCAGTGCATCATAATAAAGTGAGGAAATTAGTTAGAATGTTGTATTACGCTTAGAGTCCAGCAATTATGCTTAAACAATTATGCAGTGCTCTTTTGCATGGTTCTGAAATAGATGTGAAGAATATTTGTGAAGAAATTGAGTTTTGTTACTTTGCAAGTAAAGAGGAGAATGTTGAAATTGACCCAGAAGAAGAGGGTAATGTGGAAGATAGTGTACAGGTTTCCAGTACAGATCATTTTCAGAAGGAAATTGCCACGTTTCAGGTGAAATCAAGTGAGAGGCCTAATTTCACTTGTGTGTGTTGTCGACGCACTTATTATAAGAATCAGACTAAGTTAGTGGATTTATATGCGAAAAGTGAAAGGGAAAATAATAGTGAATGGAAGGATTTCGCAACATACTTGATGGTAGAAAATTGTTTTGATTTGGGATTGGATCAACGTGTGTGTACTTATTGTTGTAACAAATGAAATCAAAACCGGATGCCTGCTAGAGCGGTTCATAATAATCTGGAATTGGTTGAGATTCCTTCTGAATTGAAGGATTTAAATACTTATGAATCTATTTTGATTCAAGGTATCCATCCCTTTCAGGCTATTGTAAGAATGGAGCCAAAGACAGGGATATTGCCTCCATCAGATTTACAGAGAGGATTAAAGGGAAGAGTTGTTTATTTGCCTCTAGATTTGAAGAAAAACATTAATACAATTGGAGTAGAAAAAGTGGAAGAGGAACCTCTGGTTATCTTAGTTAATGGGGTTCCGACAAAGAGTAAGAAAATATGGCAAGATTTAGTGGATGTTAGGAAAGTCAAAAAGGCAACATTGTATTTGAAAAAAAACAATAAGTACTATAAGAATGTATATGTTGCAGAAGAGGAAGTAAGTGAAGAAGAGGATAGCGATTTGTGTGCTGGTCAAATTGAGAAAGTAGAACCCTCTAAAAGTGAAGAAATATATGAACATTATAGTGTTTATCCTTTGCATTCCAAGGAAGTCATGGGGAATGCTATTGAGTTGTTTCAAATGAAACAAGCCAAAGGGAGTCCCATTAGTGTTTGGGAGGAAAGTTTGGAAGCTCGGTGTTTCCCACAGCTATTTCCAACAGGTCAAGGAGGAAGATATGATGAGCGACCTCATCAAATTCCTGCTTCTGAATACCGGACTTTACGATTGTATGCAGAAAATCCTAGGTTTCGACAATGCATTCCCTATTTGTTTCATCTCCTGTTTGAAAGCGATCTGTCTGGACTGTCATATGCAGTGAACCACATCTTGAAAAGTGGTATACAGATGCAAAACATCTCGGCAAGTGACTTAATGGATAAAGTCAATGTGCAAGACAGTATTTTGGATTCTCACCTGATTAATCTCATGGCGTGTCAGCGTGGTACTAATGAGTACTGGTACCGTCGTCATGGTGATTTAAAATGTATGCTGAGGAACTTAGGAACTCCCACATGGTTCCTCACTCTCAGCTGTGCCGAGTATGGCTGGGAAGACTTACTTGAATTTCTACGAGAGGCAAATGGAAACATTGAAAATATCGAATTCAAGACACCCGGAGAACTGTGCTCTTTGGATCCAGTGAATGTATGCAGGTACTTCAATCATAGATTTGAAGCTATGATGTCTTTCATCATGAACAACAAAAATCCACCTCTTGGAGAGGTGTTGGATTTCTTCTGGAGAAAGGAGTACCAAGCAAGAGGTGCTCCTCATATACATATGCTGCTGTGGATCAAGGATGCACCTACATTTGGAACAGATCCAGAAGACTTAGTGATGAGTTTCATAGAACAGTATTCTACATGTGCTGTTCCAAACGCAAAGGAAGACAAAAGCCTAAGAGAGCAAGTTTTACGCTTCCAAAGCCATCGTTGTGGAAAGTACTGTCGTCGTAAATTCAGAAACAAGGACAAGTTCTACACCAAATGTCGTTTCGCCTTTCCACGACCGGTGATTTCTAAAGGAAGAGTGAACAGTTGGATGTCTTCGCTGCGACATAATGTGATGAAGAAATCACCTAAAAACACATACAATTTGAAAAGGAACGAAGAGTCCAAGTACATCAACGACTACAACCCGGTGATTTTGTCCATGTGGAATGCTAACATGGATATACAGTTTGTGGCTGATAACTGTATGGCTGTGGCTCGGTATGTGACATCTTACATCACCAAAAAAGAAAACACAGAATTGAAGGATATGTGGGAGGACATTTCCCATGAAAAGAGCCTCAGTAAGAAGTTGTACAGTTTCAGTCTGAAGATGTTGTCACATCGAGAAATCTGAGCTTACGAATGTTCTGACCGGTTGTCTTCAGCAAGTCTCTATGCCAAATCCAGGAGTATCGTTTGGGCGAGTCTTGGTCTTGCTGCAACGCGTAACCGAGTTCTGAAACCTGTGCGGGAAATTGAGTATTTGGCGGAAAAGGAGCCAAACAGTACCGATATTTTGAAGACCAACATGTTGGATACATATTATCCAAATAGAAGCAGTCACCTCGAGAATGTTTGTCTGTATGAGGTTCTACAAAATTACATATTCAAGAGGAACATCAAAGAAGATATTGATAAAGGAGTGTATGCTGTAATTGGAAGTGAGGGATGTCTGGTCAAGCAAAGAAAATGCCACTTGGTAAACCATCGAAAATTGAGTGGCGAATCTCCTGAAAAAAAAGAGTTTTTCTATTTAGCACTTTTGCAACTTTTCAAGCCTTGGCGTGCAGAAGAGGAACTGCTTGGAGATTTCCTCTGTTACGAAGACTCTTTCAATGCCGCCAAGGAGACCATAGAATGTCCTGTTTTTCCCAATTACCTAGAAATGTTGAATGCGGAAATCGAGCAGGAAGCAACGATTGCAGCCGAGATTGCTAGAGACAGTTCTCAGGACAGTCAGAGTTCTGTTTCATTGAGTCAGGATCCACTAGGAGGACCAGTTATCGAAAATGAAGCTGCCACTGCCATGATTGAAGTGGAAAGAGCCATGGCACATGCTCAGGAGGATGCGGTTAACTTAGAAGACTTGGAAAGACAACTCAACGTCCAGCAGAGGAAAATATATGACGAAGTTACCAACCAAATTGATCATGGATTAAGTCATGAGAAGAAAGAGTGCTCATGTACGTCGTTGAAGCCTGTCCGACTGTACGTGAGTGGAGAAGCGGGAACTGGAAAAAGTTTCCTCATTAAAGCAATTTCATGTTATTTGCAGAAAAGGCCTGAGTAATCGCTGTCTTGTGTTGTCACCGCTCCAACTGGACTGGCAGCACATAACATTAAAGGTATTACTTTACATCGTCTACTGATGCTGCCAGTGGAGCATGATAACAAATTACAATACCACAAGTTATCTGGAGATGCTTGTTGTGAAGTTTCAAGAGTCTTGAGGAAAATGAAACTTCTTATCATTGACGAAGTAAGCATGGTTTCCAATGTCATGCTTGCCTTTGTGCATTTGAGAATGCAAGAAGTTCTCAAAACAGAGTATGATGTGTTATTTGGTGGCAAACACGTCATTGTTTTCGGTGATCTTCTGCAGCTGACATCAGTGAAAGGACAACCTGTGTTCAAAATGCTCACGCATGAAGATACCAGGAAGTGCCTAGGGAGCATTGGCAACGTCAATATATGGTTAAACTTCAATTATGCTGAACTGCGTGAAAATATGCGTCAGGCGAAGGATGAAGATTACAAGAATATTCTACAAGATGTTAGAATCGGAAAAGTGACCGAGCATGGGAAAGAAGCTTTACATGCACGATTACTGTCAAATTTGTATCCAGAACAAGACGTTGTGCCTGAGAATATTTTTCAGAAAATTACTGAGAAGAAATCTGGAATATGTTTGATGCCAACTCTTGCAGAATGTGCCATCTTCAACAACAAAATGCTGCATTTAGAAAACCAAGAGATTGTGAAACTGGAAGCTATTGACAGAGTAGAGCATATGGGAGCAACAATTATTTTGTCTGAGAATTTGAAATCAAAATTGGATTCATTAGAGAAGACTATATCTAAAACTGCTGGTTTTGAAAAGACTCTGAATGTGTGCTTAAATTGCCGTATAATTTTAAGAAGGAATTTACATGTTGAAAGAGGTCTGGTAAATGGATCAGTGGGTAATGTTGTTGATTTTGTGAAATACAGAAATAGAGATGGAATTGAATTTTTAAAAATTAAATTTGATGGCATTGAGGAAGTACAGCTAATTGGTCGTTGCTCTGCTAGGTTTTTGCTTGTAAAAGACTTATATGTTCGCCGTAAGCAGTTTCCTGTTTGCTTGGCATATGCGGTGACAATCCATAAATCGCAAGGTTTAAGTGTAGACAGTGCATTGGTGAATATTGGCAGTTCTGTGTTCAAGGAGGGTATGGCATATGTGGCATTGTCACGAGTCAGAACTTTATCGGGATTGTACTTGATTGAGTGTGATGTCACAAACATTTGTGCGGATCTAGATTGTGTTAAGGAATACAATAGGTTAAGAAGAGAGTATGCGCCACATTTGCCTCAAGATCCTTTGTTTGAGAAACGTGTGGTAGGCCGTAAACGAAGAAATGTGACCAATAGTAGGGAGGTTGTAGCAAAAAGACGAAAAGTCGATGAACCTGAAATTATAAGCGGAAAGAAAAAGGATTCTGTTGAAGATGTTGTTGGTTTTCAATTTGAAAATAGTTCTGGTGTCAACTGCTATGCTAATGTAGTGGTTAATGTTGTCTTTTCTCTAGAAACTTTAAAACAACAGATTGTGATCAATTCGGATCAAAGTTTTTGCTGCTTGCTGAATTCTGCGTTAGAGAAATGTAGCACTGATAGAACAAAAATAGAAAGTGTGTCTGAAATTCGAAATCTGTTAGACAAGTGTTCAGGTCAAACGCAATTCTCTCAAAATATTCAGCAAGATTGTCAGGAGTTGGGGCGTGGCTTAGCGGGCGATCATGGCGGACGTGGCTTGCTAGAGCTCCCGCCGGCCCGATACTTATCCTGCGATTTCTCCTGGCCCCCGGACCCGAATTGTGCACCACGTCTGGGGCTACAGCGGCGGACGGCGCAGGGAGTCATCCGGTGCTGCCAGGGACGCGCTGTGACCTCTCTCGGCGGTAGGGCAGCCTGGAGTAGCGGGCGGCCTAGTGCCGGTTGAGCAAGCCGGGGCCTCAATTTTGGCGCATCTGGACTGGAGGTCTCGATCCGGGGCCTGCGGCGCTCTCCTTTGGCCACGACCCCGGGCTGTTGGTTGCCGGCGACCTGCTGTGGGACCCCCCCTGCCTCTTCTCGCCACATCAGCGGTGGGGGCTGGTGCCTGGGGGGCCTCGGACGACCTGCGGCCTGCCTGGCCTTGGTGGAGCCGGGACCTCGAGTTTGGTGGTCCCCGCCTGGAGTCGCCGGCCCGGATCCTTCGGCCGAGTGGGTGTCCCCGGGGACTGGGGTGTCAGTCGGGCGCCTGGCCCGGATACTTGCCCTTCCCCGCCCCTTTGGTCGCCGGGGCGGCGGCCGGACGACTCGTGGACTGGGCTAGAGTGGCCCATATTTGCGCCGTGCCAGTGGGCGCGGGGACGACCTACTACGCCCTGGTGAGACGGCGTTTTTCCTGGGGGCCTGCCCGTCCTGTGGACCAGTGGCGTGAGGATCCCGTGTGGCCTGGTGTGCCCTAGACGCCCCGGCCGAGGCCTGGTTGGTGGACTATCCTGCGGTGCGGCCTCACTACAGGTGTGTGATACTGGTCTGCCTTCTCTGTGGCAGCCATGACTCGGGGCTCGGCCGCCACTAAGACTGGACCCATTGATAAGTTCACCGGCCCTGGTGGAGGCCCTGGTGCGGCTGGCGGGGGCCAAAATGCTGGACCAGACAACGCGGCGTTGCTGACCGCCATTACACAGTCCCGCGACATGCTGGATGCGAAGATTGGCGCGGTGGGGGCTGACGTGATGCTGCTGCGGCAAGATCTTCGTAATGCGGTCGCCCGCATTACTGAAACCGAGACCAGGGTCACAGCAGTGGAGGGAGATGTTGGGGCCCTTCAGAAGAAGATTGCCGACATGGAACAGACTCAGCGGGGCCTGGCGCTCCGTGTGGAAGATGCCGAAGGGCGGGCGAGGCGGAACAATCTGCGCTTTGTTGGCTTTCCGGAGGACTGCGAGAATGGGCCCATGGACGTTTTTCTGTCCCGGTGGCTGGAGAGCTGGCTGCCCCCGGACTCCCTGTCGCGATGCTTCGTGGTGGAGCGTGCTCACCGCGCCCTGGCTCAGAAGCCGCCGGTCGGGGAGCGGCCTCGCCCGATCATCGCCAGGCTCCTCAACTTCCACGACAGGGACGTCATCCTCCGGGAGGCTCGGCTTAAGGACACCCTGCTCTATGATAATCATAAAATTATGATATTCCCGGACTATACCAAACTGGTCCACCGGCAGAGACACTCCTTCCTGGAAGCCAAGGCCAAGCTGCGTGGCTTGAAAATCCAATACTCACTGCTCTACCCGGCCCGCCTCCGTGTGATCTTCAACTCCAAGACCCTCTTCTTCGATACACCGGAGGCCGTCTTCAACTGGACCGATGAGACGGTCAGAGTTCGACCTCATGTCCAACCAGGGCTCCACTCCGGGTCGTCGCGTGCCTCGTCTCAGGACCGGGGCACCACGTCAGGCAGAGGGAAACGTCACCGCAAGTCTCGCTCCCGGCGGAGGTCCCTGTCCCAGGACCCTCTTTTGGGGGACACACAGCCCGATACGGATCACTCTGAACACGGCTCTTGATCACCGTTCACAGGAACTATCTGCTGGATGCCTTTCATATGTCAATCTGTGTGCTGCGGATGCTGAGCTGTGGTTGGTGGGACAGACATTGGCCGGTGCAGTATTGACTTCCTTTTTGGTGCATACCAGGGCCATCCTGGTCTGGTACTTTTCTGTGGTGCTTTGTTTATGACTCGACTGTATATGTTTTTTTTGGGGTTCGGGGCATGTAGTATGGGCTGCCTCCTCCTGTTGGGATTGGGGGGTAGTTCAGGGAGTGTGTCTGGTTAGTTTGGGGGGGAACTAGTTGGGATCCCTTGGTATGGCTGGCTTTGGGCGCTGTGTTTTGGGCCTGAAGTACCGTTTACCGCGACAGATACTTCATTGTTTATTGAGGTATGGGGGTGGGGGTGGGGGGTTTTGGGGTGTTTGGTTGCTTGTGGGTTGGGCTGGGGTTGGTGGGGTAGTGGGGTTTAGGGCAGTGTTCTGGGGGGTGCACGTGTTTCTTATGATGTTGGCAAACAGGGTGTCGTGGGCCGGGGTCGGGTACTGGGGTGGATGGGTACTGGCTCATCGTGACAATGGCTGAAGCTCCACGGCTTGTATCTCCTGGCGCTTCCATGCGTGTACTGAGCTGGAACGTCCGGGGGCTCCTAGACAAGATCAAGCGGGGGGCCGTGCTTCGCTGGGCGAAAAGGGACTTGGCAGATGTGCTCTTTCTTCAGGAAACACACATGATGGGTACCAGGGCACTGAGTCTGCAGAGGTTTGGCTTCCACCAGGTGTTTCATGCTGGCTTCACTCGGGGATCGAGGGGCGTGGCCATTCTAGTTCACAGACGGCTGGCTTACACTCATGAGCGTCAATGGCTCGATCCTCAGGGCCGGTTTGTGTTTGTGCAGGGTAGGGTTGGTGTGGAGCCTGTGGTGTTCGGCTGTGTGTATGCCCCTCCCCCGTTGCAGTGGGCCCTTGCGGAGCGACTGTTTGCCTTATGGGCCGAGCTTCCCCGTTCCCTGGCTGTTATTGGAGGCGATTGGAATGATGTGGTGGACATGACCTTAGACAGACAGAGGGGACGAGGGGCCGAGGTTGTAGCCTCCCCTACTCGGCTGAGTGCCATGATTGATGGTCTTGGATGGGTGGATGTGTGGAGACATTTGCATGCCGGGAGGCGGGAATACACGTATGTCTCTGCTGTGCATGGCTCTCTTTCGCGCCTCGATTGTGTGTTTGTACCGGGGGCCTTCCTTGCCAGGGTGCAGGGGGCGGCGATCCGGCCTCGCGGGCTCTCGGACCACTCCCCTGTGGCGGTGCAAATAGATCTCTGTAAGGCGCGCCAGCCGTTTCGGTGGCGGATGTCTACGTGGCACCTGCAGCGACCGGATTACTCCCAGCATCTGCGCGGTGCGATCGCCCATTACTGACAGGATAATCTCACGGTAGGGATGGATGCCATCACAGTGTGGGAGGCCATGAAGCCCGCCTTGAGGGGGGTGGATATAGCCTGGTGCGCGACGGCTCGTCGGACTCGCCAACACAGTATTACTGCTGCCGCGGTGCGGGTGGAGGCGCTGGAGGTGCGGCACAGGACGGCGGCAGACGATGTGACACTGCGGCTGCTTTTACAGGCGCAACAGTCTTGCTCCTCGGTCTTATTAGATGAGGCACGCCAGGCGTGGCTGGCTACGCGTAGTAGGGTGTACCAGTGGGGCGACAAGTCTTGCACAATGCTCCATAGGCTTTGTCAGCAGACTCTGCAGCCGATCACCTTGCCGGGGCTTGTTGACGATACTGGAGTGGCGATTACAGACCCTGTGATCCTTGCGGCGAGCTTTGCGCGCCATTATGAACGTCAGTATGCCCCTCGGGAGAGCCTTTCCTCCGATGGCATTGAGGAATACCTCACAGCGGTCCATCCGCGGGCGGTCTCCGATGATGTTCGTGACGCTCTGGAGATCCCCCTGACGGCGGAGGAATTAGGCGACGCACTGGGTCAATTAAACGCGGGTAAGGCGCCGGGGCCGAGCGGGTTCCCCAGCGAATTCTATCGGACATTCCACCTACAGCTTGGGCCACATTACAGGCGGGCGTTGGAACTGGCGCGGGAGCGTGGCACCCTCCCCCCAGACTGGCGGCATGCCGAGATTGTGGTCTTTCAAAAGCCGGGCAGGCCCCCCGAGCGCCATGAGTCGTACCGTCCCATCTCCCTTATTAATTTTGAAGCCAAGCTCCTGGCCAAGGCGCTTGCGAATCGCCTCCTCCCGCACATCTCAACCCTTGTCCACCCGGATCAGGCGGGCTTTATGCCACGCCGGGCGACGCGGCACAACATTCGGCGGGCCCAGGCCGCGCTGGACGCGATCGGGACCACCGGGGAACAAGCGGCGCTGTTGTTGGCGGACATTGATAGCGCCTTTGACTCGGTCAGCTGGACCTATCTCTTTACTCTCCTACCACTACTGAACTTGGGACCGGTTTTTATTTCCTATGTGAAGCTGCTCTATACAGATGTCACCGCTTCGGTACGTGTCTCTGGGGCGGTCTCTGCGCGGTTCCGTGTGGCCAGGGGCACCCGACAGGGATGTCCCCTCTCCCCGTACCTATTCGCGCTGGCTATGGAACCTATGGCCGCCCGGGTGCGCCAGGACGCGCTTTATCGGGGCTTTGTATGGGGGGCGGATCACACGGACCGCGTTGCCTTATATGCAGACGATGTGCTCTTCTTTATGACTGACTTGCATCGTACGGGCCCTCGCGTTCTTGAGATCATGCATGAGTTTGGTCTGGCGTCGGGGCTTTTTCTTAACCCACATAAGTCGACCTTGTGGGTGCTGGGGAGTGACTCGGTACACTGCCCATGGGCTGCGTCCCTCCGGGTGGTGGTCGAGGGCATGAAGTACCTGGGCGTCTTCCTCTCGGCCTCGGCCGCGGTGGCATGGGATCAGAACGTTCGGCCGGTGTGGGATAGGGTCCAGATGGACGTTAAGGCCTGGACCCGTATGCCCCTTAACATCTATGGGCGGTCGGCGATTTTTAAGATGGTTGCCCTGCCTCGGCTCCTCTACCAACTGCAGAATCATCCCTATAGAATCGACCCACAATGGTTCCGGAGTGTCAACTCGGTGTTGGGTAGGTTCTTGTGGGCCGGGGGCGCCTCTCGGGTGGCGCTACGTACCTGCTTTCTCTCTACATACAGTGGCGGCTTGGCGTCCACGGACCTCCTGTCTTATTACCAAGCCTCCCACCTCCTCGTGCTCAATGAGTGGTGGTATGGGGACCGTAGTGATCCGGCTTATGCTCTAGAGCACTCGTTGATGGGCGGAGCCACGCTCCACACATTGCTGTACTCGGCCAGGCGGAGGAGGATATTGCCGAGGGTCACTCAGGTGGTCTTCGCGGTCTGGCGGCAAGCTTTGCATCGTATGGGGTGGTGGGGCAGACTGACGGCCGAGACGCCGTTGTGGCATAATGGCCTGCTCCCGGCGCTGGCTTCCCTTTCCGGGTTTGGCGGCTGGGACGCGATCGGGATCTCGTCCCTTGGTCACGTTCTCTCCGGTACTACGCTTAAGTCCTTTCAGGACCTTAGCTCTGAATTCAATATGCCTAAGTCCCAATTCTTCCGGTACCTCCAGTTCCGTCATGCCCTTGGCCCGAGTCTGGTGGGCTTGGAGCAACTCCCTGACTTCAGTCCCATCGAGGCTAAGCTATTTATGGGTGACCTAGGCGACAAAAAGGTTTCTCAGATATATCGCTCCTTGGTTACACACTGTTCCCCTTCCCTCTCGTCGTTGAAGGCCTCCTGGGAGATTGATATTGGTCCCTTGGATGATGATGACTGGCGCGAGGCGCTTGAATCCCCCCGGGGAGCTGCTATAGCTGTCCGTCTCAGATTTATTCAGTTTAAGTACCTTCACAGGGCCTACTATACTAGAGAACGGCTGTGGCGGGCGGGCCTTATAGCCGCCCCGGAGTGTCTGAGGTGTGGTGCTGAGAGGGGGACGCTTCTCCATACTGTGTGGTCCTGCGGGAGGCTGACCAGATTCTGGGCGGGAGTTTGGGACTGTCTTTCGGAGGTGCTGGGGTGGGACCTGCCCCGTACCCCTAGGCTGGGTCTCCTTCACATCCTGGAAAATGTTGGGGGCAATGTTTACAAACGTCACCTGCTGCTTTTGGGACTAGTGGTGGCCAAGCGAGATCTGGCCCAAGCCTGGAAAAGTGTTCGTGCCCCCCCGCTGGGTGCATGGAAAGCGGGACTGGACTTCCTTATGGGCCTGGAATTGCCTGTCTTTGAGGCCAGAGGGTGTCCCCGGAAGCACTACAAAATTTGGAAGAGATGGGCGGAATACAGGGGTCTGCACCTCGACCCCCCCGCGGATCTTGATGATGTGTTGGCTCTGAATGTGGACCCCGTACCTTCGACTGTTGGCTGACTCCACCTTTGTTTTGCATCTTATGTTGCTACGCTGCGAACACGTGCACTGGGTTCGGGAGGGATAAGGGGTGGGTAGTAGGGGGGGTGTAGTAGGGCGGTTGGGGTTGGGTGGTCTGGGAGGGGACTGGGGTATGTTTTTTTATAACTCTGGGTTCACTGCTATGCCTTTTTCAATGTCTGTCGTTGACAGTCTCCTCCTGACTGTGGAGGGCTGTATCGATTTATGCATGAACTCTTAATAAATACGGTTGTGAAAAAAGATTGTCAGGAGTTTTTAATGTATATGCTTGATGTATTGCAAGATGAAGGTGTAGATGTAGATCACCTGTTTGGGCTTTCTTATCAATGGCAGCATGACTGCGAGAACTGTAGGGTATCAAGTACTAGTAGTGTAGACTCAGAAAGATTTATATATTTAACTTTGCCAGACAGTAAATCAGTGTCCTTTAATAAGCTAGTAAAAGCAGCTGATCACAACATGGAGTGTAGCCAATGTAAGTCTGAAATGTTGTCCACATTATTTATACGAACATATGGCCAGTATGTCATTTTAATGTTCCAACGATGTAGGCCTGATGGAACAAAATTGACAACTTTAATAAAAAATGTTGTGGCTTCGCAGTTGTCAATATCAGGAAGGACTTTTGTAACTGCAGCAATTATATATCATGACAGTCCTTCAACAACATCAGGACATTACACAGCTTATTTGAAGTCTAGAAACGGCTGGTCATTCTGCAATGATTCTGTTTTAACTTTTTAAAAAAAATTGCCTTTTGACCTTAAAAATTCTTACCTGGTGTTTTTACAACCAAAATTTTAGGGAAAGAATCTCGGGATTTGCTCTGAGGAATTTCAAGAGGTTCTAATGGCTCCTACACTATTTGGCCTTGAGGATAAGTGTAGTACAGAGTCAACATTTATTTTTTAGTTTTAAGTAGTTACTGAAAAAAAAAGGTTTTCTTACAGAAAGTGGTGGGCACGGATTAGTTAAAGGACAACAGAGTATTTCCCAAAGCAAACGGTGTTCTTACCATAACACTTGATGTCATGGAAAAATAACTGCACTTTGAATGAGTTCAGAAAAACTGTTTCTTTTAATAAGCTAATTCAAGCAGCCAATCAAAACATGGAGTAGAGGTAATGTAAGTCTGCAATGCTGTCGACATATTTTGAACAAACTTTTGGTTATAATGTCATTTAAAAATTCCAACTATATAAACCTGATGAAAATAAGTTTTCAACTTTAATTACAAATGTTGTGGCTACACAGTTGTTGATTTTAGGAAGAACATTTCTAACTGCAGCTATTATATGACATGATGGTCCTTTGACAACATCCACTGTGATCAAGAGAATTAAATAATTGTAGTAGTCATAGAGATAGTGTAATGTGCCTCATAGTAAGCAGTATCAGTGTCATAGGAAATGTGGAACATGAGTGAGCAAGAAGGGTGAGATATTACTAGTACAGGATTGTGAAAGTGATCTTGAACGTTTTCTTTCTGAAAGTTGCGGAAATACAAAATGACGGGATTTGCTTAGAAGAATTCCAAGAGTTATAAATGGCTCTTACACGATTTGGCCTTGTGGAAAAGTGCGGTAGAGAGCGAGAAGTCATTTATTGTATGTAACATATTTGTCAAAACGATGGAGCTTTTCTTTCAGAAAGTGGCGGGCTGAAAATAATAACAGCACAACAGAGTGTAAGCTGTTCATAGGATATCCTTCGACGTCATGGAAAGTAAGTTACTTTTCAGGAGTTCTGATTTCTGATTGGTTATGTTATATGGGTTTTTTAAACACAATCATTTTGATTGTGGGTTTTTTTCCCGCTGTTATATGATGAATACCTTCAAGTCACTGTTTTAGTGAAATTTGATACATTCTGAGAACAGCAAAAATAAACCATTTAACATGTATAATTAATTCTGTACTTTTTGTATTTATGATATACATTTAGAACTGTGTAGTAGGCATGGAGAAGCTGAGGCTCTTGTAAGTGTCAAAGTTGTTGCATACAGTGCTCACATTCTACGTAGTCTTTCATATGATAGACTACATCTGCACAATGAGATACCTAAGCAAAGGAAACACAGGTGATGTGATTGTGGAATGAGCAAATAAAATTGCACGTTTTTCAATTACATTACCTGTGTTTCCTAACATTACGCATCACATTGTGTAGATGAGGTTTAGGCCTGTTCCAGGAGACAGAGGAGGTCTGACATTTGTTCAAGAGTGCAGTGGACATGACTCACTTCGTTGGTAGGCCTGCACATGTATTATCTCCTCTGTACTCTTCAACGAGCCTAAATTTCATCTGCAACCCTGAGTAGGACTCACCTGAAACAAATCTGTGGATAGGCCACACCTTATCAGCATCTAGAAACAATCATTTAAAATGTTAAGGGCAGATTTATGATGGCCGTGCGCCTCTTTTGCGCCGCTGTTCCGTCACTTTTGTGACGCAGCAGCAGTGTAAAAGATGCACCATGTTGCAAGATAGGCCTCAGTTCATCTCCAGCAAGATACCGTCAGTTTAAAATGTATATAATTAGGACTGTGTAGGGGGCATGCAGAAGCTGAGGCTTCAGTAAGTGTCAAAGTTGTTGCATGCAGTGCTGCACTTATGCGTACTCTTTCATATGCTGGACTACATCTGCACAATGAGATACCTAAGCAAAGGAAACACAAGTGATGTGATTGTGAAATGAGCAAAAGAAATTGCACGTTTTTCAATTACATCACCTGTGTTTCCTAATATTACGAATCACATTGTGCAGATCAAGTTTAGGCCTGTCCAGGGAAACAGAGGAGGTCTGGCCTTTGTTCAAGAGTGAAGTGGACATGACTCACTTCATTGGTAGGCATGGACATGTATTATCTCCTCTGTACTCTTCAACAACTCTAAATTTCATCTGCAACCCTGAGTAGGCCTCACCTCAAACAAACCTCTGGATAGGACACACCTTATTGGCATCCTGAAACAATCATTTAAAATGTTAGGGACAGTTTTATGATGGCTGTGCAGCTCTTTTGCGCTGCCGTTGCGTCACTTTTGTGAGACAGCAGCAGTGCAATGATGCACCATGTTACAAGATAGGCCTCACTTCATCTGCATCAAGATACTGTTAGTTTAAAATGTATATTTTTAGGACTGTGTAGGGGGCATGCAGAAGCAGAGGCTTCTGTAAGTGTCAAAGTTGTTGAAAAACTATTTGTCCTTCAATCTTTTCCCTTGTCTTTTCTAATTTTTAAATACATGTTTTAATATTTTTCAAATGTTTGTTCTCTCTTTGACAGATTGAAAGTATAAAAATAACAAGTCACTAAGTTAACGACAATTATAAGGTAAATGTTTTGTACTCTTTTCGTTACATTTCTATCACATTTAACTTCTATTAGTTCCACTACTTCATTTCTTTAACCCTCACTTTCCTGCCTTTGCTACTTCCCTCATTCCTTTCTCTATTACTTACTTACTCTACTCCTTCCACTCTTTTTCTCAGTCCCTCTCTTCTCATACTTCCTCACTCTTGTTCACTCACTCCGTCTCTATTACTCTCACTGTCTCTGACTGATCACTCTTTCACTACTTGTTCATTATGCTTTCTCTCTGTAGTTCAAGCACACTAAGGGGCATATTATCAACACAGGCAATAAAATTATCGCTGCTTTTATCGGCAGAAAACTGCCGCAAAAGCGGCTTTAGCGGCAGATTTCTTCCGCAAAAGCAGCGATAATTTTATCACCTATGTTGATAATTTGCCCCTATGTTATTTACATTTCTTTGCTGTTTCAATCATTCCTTTTCTGTTACTTCTTCTTTTCTGCTTTCTGTTTTTTCTCTCTGTTATTCCACATGTTTTAATCTTATTTTGAACATTCACTCACATTCTCTAAGAAACTCTTGTTTATTATTCTTCTACTCTACTTTTTTTCTTCCACTTCCTTATCTATTTTGTTTTTCACAATTATACCCTCTTCCATCTTTTCTTCGGTAAATAGATCTATTAAACAGTATCTCTGTGTTACTCCCTATAGCTGTGTTTCTTTTAACATTACTCTCTGTTTCCTTCCCTTATACTTACTCTTCTTTTTTTTTACATTTTTTTTTGGTTCGCTCCCGGTTTGCGTACCGGCGAGCGAACCGGGAAGCGAACCAAAAGAAATAGAGGTTGCCAGAGTGCTAAACATTCTAGCAATTTTTTTATAAAGGGGAGGTAGTTCTGAAAAGAACTTTTTTTTTTTAATTTTTGTTGTTTTATATTTTTTTAATTATTTTTCTGCACAATTTTTTACTTTTTTTGTATTTTTTGAACGGTTTTATATTTTTTTTGTTTTTTTTGAGGGGGAACAACGAAAAACAGGCATTACAAAGGGCTCAACAGGAGCAAAAAATTTTTTATTTTTTGGGGCGTTTTGAGCACTTGTGGTTTTCAAATGCTCTGTTTATCAAATTGATACTCATATTTGCACATGAGAGTAGGTCACCACAATAAAGGCACACTATCTTCATGTGCACAAAATTCTGTTGAATGTTTGGCACCGTTTCCCGCGCCTCTGGCCCCGACAGAGTTACCTGTGCCGATGTACTGGCCACAGGAGTTGGTGGGTTGTCTTGGAGGTGACGCATCTCTGCAACGCTGTAATTCAGTGGATGCCACCTCTGCATATGACGGTGCATAGTATAGTTGCCGTAACTATACTTTTTATCTGTGCCTCTAGATAAAACATCTTTACATATGAGGCATGTCACGTGGCGAGCATTCACTTTTTTTTGGCCTTGAGGAAAAGAAAAAAACTGCCAAATAAAACTATCTTTGTGGTGAGATATCGGGGCTCCTCACGTAAAAACTGTCTTGGCTGTACTTCCTCTTCCTCTTCTTCATCCTCTTCCTCCTCTGGGTTGGGAAGGAACTGTGGAGGTGGTCCTTCCTTCCTAGGTGGTTGTGGTGGTGGTGGGGGTCCACCAGCTGCAGCTACTACAGATGGCATTATTTTAATAAGCAAAAACAGGTCTTCCTCTCACAAAGATGAAAGTCAGAGTGAGGAAAGAAGGTGGGGGCTTTCATCATTTGGGAAAAAAAAATGTTCTAAACCAATGAAAAGTGTTATTTTTAGGTCACATGACCTAGCCTTACATCATTAGGAAACCAAAAGTGAAATGAACCAATAGAAAGTTTTATTAACAAGTCACATGACCTGTTACGCTTACGTTACGCGCTCCGCGACGCGCCCCGGATCGCTTCCGGGGAGCTGCGCTTCGTGCCTCGGTTTGCGCTCCGGAACACTTCCGGGTGCGCTAACGCGGCGCGTCATAAGACGCATTACACGGCAACGCGATACGTCTCGCTTACGCGACGCGTCACGATTTTGTTTTCTAACGCGGCAGTTGCGCTAACGGAACGTTTACCGGTTCGCGGACCAGGTCGCGGCACCAAATTGAGCTAACGGGAAGCTACCCGGTGCGCGGACCGGTAGCGAAACAAATTTTTTTTTACAAAAATGTATATATATACATAAAAAAATTATATTAAAAACATATAAAATATATTTTTCGATTTAAAGAAGAATACATTTTAAAGCTTTTGATATTTGCTATTAAAAACCATTGAAATTCACTGAAAAAACCATAGGTTATAGACCATATATAGTTAGGAATTAGCATTTACAAAACCTTGAAAATTCACTGAAAAAACCATAGGTTATAGACGATATATAGTTAGGAATCAGCATTTACAAACCCTTGAAAATTCACTGAAAAAACCATAGGTTATAGACCATATATAGTTAGGAATTAGCATTTACAAAACCTTATTTTACTCACACAAAACCATTGAAATTCCATGTATAGTTAGTTGCACTAACTATATATCGCGCACCCGCAATCCACTGCTGATGATGTCACATATTACATCATTCATGACATGGTCAGTGACATCACTGATGACATCACTGATGACATCTCAAATGACATCACTGATGACATCACTGATGATATCTCATTTGACATCAATGACCACATTACTGATGATATCATTCATGTGACAATACAATGCATCTCCTCACATTTTAATATAACCTCTGTTACACCCAGTGTTAAATACAGAGTATAATTTTTGAAACCATTGACACACCAATACTAGTTACTACATACGCACTCACTGATTCTTACGTCTACACACACATTCACTCATTCACCCATACAATCCTTCATACATACAATCACTCATCTTTACAACACTATCATATGCACTCATACACCTATACAGACACTCACACTCTGCCACTCATCCATGGAGTTACTCACACACCTAGTCAGTCCTGTAAAGAATCAATCACACTTCCATTTTCTTGTCTATACAGTTAAACATAGAGCACCTTACATTTTCAAACATATACTAACACATACTTACTCTCTTATACAATCATTGATACAAGTACACATTGATCTGCACATAGTCACACACCTCCCAGCCAGCCACACACACACTCAGTCTCCCATACAAATACTTGGACAATCAATCAATAACCCATATAGTTACTCATATAGCTACTGATCAACACATGCAGCAGTTTACAGAACAACAGACATAATGATGCACAAATTAAGACAGTTTAGTCACTAACCCATGCACTCAGTGAGACACATTTAATCACTCACTCATACAGTCGGTCATGCACCTACTAAATCCTTCGTCCAGAGACTTATACATCCACTCTTTCTTCAATATGTAAGACATATTTAAACTTTACAGAAACATAAAATCACTGGATGTTGTTATCAGTGATGTCATCAGTGATGTCATTTGAGATGTCATCAGTGATGTCATCAGTGATGTCACTGACCATGTCATGAATGATGTAATATGTGACATCATCAGCAGTGGATTGCGGGTGCGCGATATATAGTTAGTGCAACTAACTATATATGGAATTTCAATGGTTTTGTGTGAGTAAAATAAGGTTTTGTAAATGCTAATTCCTAACTATATATGGTCTATAACCTATGGTTTTTTCAGTGAATATATATATATATATATATATATAAAATACATACAATGCGCATCTAAACAAAATATCACAACAAGTGTTGGTCACATAGCGGCGTTGTCTTGGCGGGACAAGGCGTTTTGTATGTTTGAATTTCTATAAAAGCTTGAGTTTATGTATGTATGTTGGACAATAATGCTGGATACATGTAGTGACCATACCTTGTGTATGTATAGATTATAACTTGTGCACGCACAGTGACCATACCTTGTGTTTGTATAGATTATAACTTGTGCACGCACAGTGCCCATACTTTGTTTATGTATAGATTGTAACTTGTGCACGCACGCTTGTACAATGAGAGGGAGGTGTGGGGGTATTACTGATCGATAACGCGAGTGTTGGTGGGATTATGGCGCTTTCGGTTATATCGGGTTATGCGCTATCAATGGCGCGCATACCATTACTGTTGATGGCTGATCAGGCTTTTTGTATATGCACAGGAGTAGCATTTCTTTTCTACTACACAGGGGTGAGACATTGATGCTCACTTTGACTCAAGGGTGTTCTATGTTTTTTTTGGGTTTTGATATGAATGTGTAACAAGGCCCAGAGAGCTCACTGCGCTTTGTGGTTACTGTTTCTTTGTCTATGCTTAATGGCAAAACATACTGAATGATTATTGTTTATTGTTAGGATTATTGCCCACTACATTGGCTTTGGAACATACACAACGCTGAGAATTATCATCTCACACATGACTACGCTATTGTTGAATGTGGAGGTAAGATGGTCTCGTGAAATTTTTACGCACAACAGAAGTCACTATTATATATGGTCTAGACTGTGGTTTATTCATCATTTATTTCTTCTTATTATTATGTTTGTGTTTTATTGTGTAGGACTTGTGGAGATTGACTGGGTACATTTATAAATATGCAGGCTACGATTAAGATGTGCATACGATTTATAGTACATGTAGCTTACTTTTGTCCTTTTCCATCAGGATTGAGGCAATCTTTTGGTGCTTGCTACTTGGATGATTGCTAGATTTTTTTTTAAAATTACTACTTGTGCCAATAATTTTAAGGCCACCAAATTTGGAGTATTACACTATTGACATGTCGAACACTTCTTTAACTAGCGGTAAGACATGATCATTCAGGTTTCTAAGATAGTTTCCCAATTGCTATAATTGAACATTGCTTTTCCCCCTTTTTTTATCATCTCATCAGCTGTAAGAAATGATCATTCAGGTTATAAGGTAGTTTCTCAATCGTTAATATTGAATATTGCTTTTTAAATCTTCTTACTATCTGTTGATTTTTGGTGCAAGTTGTAGGATTGACTTTTCATACGCAACCTCTAGCTTATGCCTGCATTTTTCCCATTATATTGTAGGACCCTGTTTTACCTGTTGTTGACCTTGGGAACCATTGAACCACATATTTAGAACTTTTGGATTGAAATCACTATATGCAAGGTGAGACCCATGGATGGTTTTGTGCTCTCTCTCTTTTTTTCTCAGGTGCACACTCCTCCCTCCCTACAGCGTTTTCTATGCTTTTTTCTTGAGAAAAAAATCTTGTCTTAAATTGCTATTGCTTCTATATGCCCCTAACTTCCCGCGCTGTGCCACATTATTATATCTTTGGTTTGTGGACCACATCGCTATTTACACCATGCGGATGATCAATTTAAGGTTGACCGTCCACAAACAAGAATCAAAATTGCAATTCATATTGTTTGTTTTTATAATTTTAAATGTGTATCGTTGTGTGCTTTTTATATGATTTTGTGATATTTTGTTTAGATGTGCATTGTTGGTGTTTTATATATATATTTTATATATATATTTTTCATATGTGATGTCCTTCTTGTATGGAATTATGGTTGTGTTGATATATGTATTTGATTCATGTGCTGATATGTCCTTTTATGCTGTTCTATGAATGTTATGGGATTCTATGTTTGGTCGATATATTTGTATATAATTGTATGTATTTTTACATGTTGGTCTAAGTACTGAGTGTGACTTAGTATGGTTTTATTTATTTTCTTTCAGCTCTGACGAAGTTCCATTGGAACTAACGCGTTGGCTGATGTCCGATTTTAACAACAATTACAATAAAGGAAAAAAAAAATTTGGATACATATGAAGCTCTTCTGACTTTGTCTCTGGTGCACCTTCCTTTTTCCTATGAACTATTTATCTGGTTTCCAGTGGAGTGAAAGTGCGGCAAACTCCGGAAGTTGATGCACAGACTATCTTATTTTTTCTCCATTTAGGAATTGAGGTGCTGAACCGTGGTCAGCTGCATTTATTTGTTTATCTTACTTGTATTGAGCATGTGGTAGTGTTCCCTCTCTGCACATGGCCTCCTTTCGGTTCCTGGCTACTTACCTTGGGTGGTTCCTTGGGGCCCTGGCTCTTCTTTGTCTTCTGGGTCCAGTCTTGACTTAGGTCGTGGTTCACATTCCACTTTATTAGTATATGGTTTGATCTTCCCCTTTGTATTTGTGCTACTTACATGTTCTATTGCTAAAGTGTTGCATGTATTGTGATTATATCTCCGGGTAGGAGATATTGTAATGTGTTAGTGAGTGTTTACAATAAATACATATTTTTATAACTACGCTGTGTGGTTCTTTTTCACTTAACCTACACTATATGATTAGTACTGGTTAAACTAGTTGCTTTACACTCCTTCTGGACTAAGCCTGAAGGCTGTTCTCTATAATTACTGTAGGAGAGTAGGGTCTGCTATCCTATGGTCACCCCAATTTTTGCTTTTTGCTTCACTGGTTTTCGACTTAATGTGGCTGTGGGCCTGCTAATCAGGCCCCCAGCCTGCTGTTCTCTCTCTAAATTCACAGACATGTACTATAGGAACATAACCAATTTGGTACTGGACACCTTGTCAGCCCCTATCCAGTGCACTATAGGTACCAAGGGCATAGGTGCATCCATGGCCTACCAGGGGCTGCAGCATATCTTTTGCCCCCCCCGGCTGGTACTTAAATCGACACAACTGGCTGTTCCCACAGCTGGGGCAAGGTGGTGTACTCACCCCTTGCTTAGATGTAGTATACCTATGTCTAAACCTATATCTGGACACATCTATACCTATCAGTCACTCCTATGGCAGGCCTTTACAGTCCTGGAGGCAGAGTGCTTGGTTTGATGTGAGATGGTGCTCTAGCATGAGCTGAGCCTGACTGCAGTGTTGGGACCAATTCCGTAATGCTGTTCCAGTGATACTGCCATACCATATACTCTTACGTGCATTATAATCCTAGCGGTTATTGTAACTTTGGTTTGGCTTTATCAAAACATGTCGTGTTTGGTGTCATACACATTGGAATACTATCCCCTCACCAGTCCTGGTGATGAGGATAGCGTTCCCCCCTGTTACAGGGAGAAGGCATGTTACTTTACTAAAATGCGGTTAATCCTAACTAGAGCCCCAGCATCACAAAATGGATGCTGCTGCCACAGACACATGTCTGGCCTCCTGCTGCTGACCGAAACTCGGCAGAGGACGCCTGAACAAAGGGTTTCCTGTCACAGGGAGGTGTCAAACCACCCCAGACAGGAGATAGTGGATTGTAGCAGGGAGGGTTGAATGAAACTAGACACTGCCTGGGGCGCACAAGGTGTCCCATGGCAGATTCCAGTCAAACCGGTTCTGGGGCACTCCTGCCCCAGTCTTGGCGCGAAGCTGGACAAAGGGAAAGGGGTGTAGCCACCCCCTCCCAGGTTCCACCCATAGGAGGGACCTAGCAGGTAATCCAGCCCCCAGATTTGGAATATAGGTGGGAGCAGTGCCAATGCACATCAGATTATCCTGACTGAAACTTATGAAACGAAACGCTGGACCCTTCGACATCCCACTCCTCGTGGAAGACTGAAGAATCTCCCTTGTGGTCAAGGAGTGACCACGCTGTGCAAACAGGCACCATCCAGAACCTCGACGTTTGCTTTGTTGCAAGACCCAGCCTGCCTGCCTTCTAACAGCCCGATCCACAGTCCCTGCAGAGCTGAGACCTGTGGAGGCGACCTGAAGCGTGGGAGCGGCCATCTTGGAGAAACAACGAAGCGCTGACCGTGCAGCATCCGAGGCCCCCTCGAAGCTGTGCATTGGAGTCTGAGAAGCTCCAGCCCCGAGCAGCTTGTGCACCGAAGCTCACCCCTCCACACTCGACGAGTGCTGTTTGGGGCCCTTTTGCATATTTCTGCTCGACGCATTGGTCCGGTCGCTTGCCTGTTGGCTAGTGGCCCCAGTACCGACGAAACCTTGAATTTACACAGCTAGTCTGGTTGGTCCAGACTGGCACCAGCTCCCCTGAAAAGGAGCACCCGCTCAGACCTTGCTGGTCCGAGTGTCAAGCTATCTTTGATTCCTGCATGGGTTGTATTTGCCAAGGCCTGTTGACTCTGATCTTGAAACCGAAACCGCCGACAGCGAGAGCCTTTGTGGGACAGCTCGTGATTCACTCCAGGACATCCCAGGTGCCCCAGAGACCACGTGGCAGCGGAGAGAAGCTACTTGACATCGACCTGATTGCGCCCGACATTGCCTGGTTCCTTCCTGGTTCCTTCCTGGTCACTGGCTAGTGACCCAGACTCTGTCCCCTCTGCTTTCAGGTACTCTACAACTTCGATCCACCCTTGGATCGCACCGGACACTTCTCTTCTGGACGCCTGCAGCATCTTCATCTCCAGGCACCCTAGATCTGCGTGACGAAACCCGACACACCTTTGCACCTGTGCACCCGCTTCCTGTGGGTGAGGTAACTCTTGAACGCCGGTGTTCCTGTAGAGTTTTACACCTCTAGTGTCTAAGTCTAAAGTTTTGCCCTACTAGGCCAGTCGGAAGACTCTTAAAACTGTAACTCGATAACTTTTACGCACCATTGGCTTTGCATTGGTGCATGCTTGTGCTTTCTGCACTGCACCCGAATTCCGCGGTCTACTCCCGCCCTAACTGCTGTTAGTGCATCGTAGTCAAAGCGGTTCCCAAGGCCCTAGGCCTTACCCCAGATCGATTAGTGATTGTTATACCACTTTATTGATATATGGTTTGAGTGGCCACCGGCCTCATCCAAAACGTGCAACTTGTCTATGTTTAACTGTGCTTTTATTTAAACGCTTGTGCTTCCATTGCTCATAAAGAGTAGTGGGGATTATTCTAAGAATAAATACATATATTTTGATAATATATAACTTGTGTGGTGTTCTTTCATTTGATATTACAGGATTGTATATGGTAAAACAGCTCGCTTTACTCGCCCTTTGAAGTTAAGCCTTTAAGGCTGCTTAGTCCATGCTACCCCTAGGATAGCTTGTCTATAAGGTTGACTTACAACCATCACCATAAGGGATTGTTTGGACTGATATAAGGTGCCCCCAGAACTGGAGACATCATACATCAGGCCAACTTCTCACAATTACCACTTAGAGAGCTTTCTAAGGATGTCTAAGACCACTAAAATCACCATAAGGGTTGTATGGATTAGTGCAGGGTGCTACACTTACATAAGTTAACACCGAATACTAAGCCAGCCTCCTACATTGGTGTGCAGCGGTTGGGATTCAAGCCTGCATTGTTTTACCAGCTAATCTAGGTATGAATTAATAGCGAAACCACAAAAAGCATTAGGCGCATATAATGATTTATAGACAAAGTAAGTTCTTCTGAACTTTTAGATTGGTTGTTAAGGGTCTACCAATCTTAGTAAGTTTATTTTTCACTAGGGTGGGTAGGTGCAACACTACACTACACCTAGTCACCATGTCTTTAGTTGGGTATCTCAGTGTACCCCAGTGCGCTAAGTACAGTGGTCTGAAATTCCAGGAACTAAGGACCCTGTGTAGCATTAGCAGGATAAAGGCTGGTGACAACCCCATTACAAAGTATCTCCTAGAGCTACTTCACCAGGATGGCCAATATCCTGGTGGGACTGAGGAACTGGACCATGTGGGTGGGGATACTCCAGAAGAGAGGCCAGGAGGGGTGCCCCATACTGACCTTAATTCAGAGTATGGCCACGAGGATTCTGGGGCGTCCACACTGGTAAACTCTGATCCCCTTTATTACTCCTGGGAGGGTTCAGAAGAGGCAGAGGAGGTCTAGGTCCCTCTCTGCCGAGTTCAATGTTTCAGATCGTTCGATAGGGACCTATATCTCTAACAAGAGGGAGGACTCCTTGGAAAGGGGATTGAACCTGATCAAACTTGAGAGAGTTAGACTCAGGCTCAGGCAAGATCTGTTGGCCCTTGACAAGGAGACGCGGGAAGTACAGAAAGCTAGGATGAAAGAGGACTAGCGTCCCATGGTGGCAGCAATAGTGTACCTAGAATCAGGGAAACATCCTTTGACACTAGGAACCTGAGCAGTATAGTCCCTCCTTACCAGGAGGGGGGTGATATCCATAAATGGATCACTGCCTTGGAGAGGGCCTGTAAAGTTCAGAAGGTCCCTCAAGGGCAATAGGAAGCTATCCTGTGGCTCTCCTTTGCTAACAAAGTTAGAGACAAGCTCCTCACTGTTAGAGAAGAGGATGCTGTAATATTGAAGAGAGCACTCATAGATGGGTTTGGCTTAACCACTGAACAATACAGGATTACTTTCATAGACACCCGGAAGGCACACACCAAGATTGAGTAGATGTAATTGACAGTGCTATTTAGGCTCCTTAATAACTGTCAGAACCATCTACTGCACCCGTACCTGGTGGACTTTGATTTGATCTCTCCACAAGAATAGGGAAAGAAGGCAGACAAATGGGTCTACACCAGGATTAAGCAGGAAAAAAACAGAAAAAACATGGCGGTGGAGGTGACCAGAAGCAGCAAGATTCTTCTAAACCCCAGGAGAAGGGTGGGGAGAAGGGCAAAAACAATCAATCAATCAATCATAGCAATTTGTATAGCGCACTACTCACCCGGAAGGGTCTCAAGGCGCTTGGGGGAAGGGGGCAGCTACTGCTCGAACAGCCAGGTCTTGAGTTGTCTCCTGAAGGCGAGATGGTCCTGGGTCAGCCGAAGGTGGATGGGGAGGGAGTTGCATGTCTTGGCCGCCAGGTAGGAGAAGGATCTTCCTCCGGCGGTGGCTCTTCGGATGCGTGGTACGGCGGCGAGGGCGAGGCTAGTGGATCGTAGCTGGCGGGTGGGCGTGTAGAAGGTCAGGCGGTCGTTGAGGTACTTGGGGCCCAGTTCGTGGAGAGACTTATGTGCATGGGTGAGGAGCCTGAACGGGATCCTCTTGTTGACGGGGAGCCAGTGCAGGTCCCTCAGTTGGCCGGAGATGTGGCTGCGTCGGGGGATGTCCAGGATGAGTCGGGCGGAGGCGTTCTGGATGCGTTGGAGTCTTTTCTGTAGTTTGGCTGTGGTGCCGGCGTAGAGGGTATTTCCGTAGTCCAGTCTGCTGGTGACGAGTGCCTGGGTGACCGTCTTCCTGGTTTCGGTCGGGATCCATCGGAAGATCTTGCGGAGCATGCGTAGGGTGTGAAGCATGATGAGGAGACGGCGTTGACTTGTCTGGTCATCGAGAGGGAGGAGTCCAGGATGAAGCCCAGGTTGCGTGCATGGTCTGTATCTTGGGAGTGATGCCCAGGGCAGGGGGCCACCAAGAGTCGTCCCAGGCAGAGGGCGATGGTCCCAAGATGAGGACTCCCGTCTTGTCTGAGTTCAGTTTCAGGCGGCTGTTCTTCATCCATTCGGCGACGTCTTTCATCCCTTCGTGTAGGCTGGTTCTGGCGGTGTCGGGGTCTCTGGTGAGGGAGAGGATCAGCTGGGTGTCGTCGGCGTAGGAGATGATGTTGAGGTTGTGTTGGCGTGGGATGGCTGCAAGAGGTCTCATGTAGACGTTGAAGAGGGTGGGGCTAAGTGATGATCATTGCGGTACGCCGCAGATGACTTCGGTGGCCTCGGATCGAAACAGGGGGAGGCGGACTCTCTGTGTTCTTCCGGCGAGGAACGAGATGATCCACTCCAGAGCCTTCTCTTGGATGCCGATGTTGCTGAGGCGTTGAACTAGGGTGCGGTGGCAGACAGTGTCGAACGCTGCAGAGAGGTCCAGGAGGATGAGTGCCGCTGTTTCCCCGTTGGCGAGCAGGGCTCGGATGTCGTCGGTGGCTGCGATGAGGGCGGTCTCGGTGCTGTGGTTGGCTCTGAAACTGGACTGCGAGGGGTCGAGGGATCCGTTTGTCTCGAGGAAGGCGGCAAGCTGTCTGTTGACGATCTTCTCGAGGACTTTAGCAGGAAAAGGGAGGAGCGAGATGGGGCGGAAGTTCTTGAGGTCGGTGGGGTCCGCTGTTGGTTTCTTCAGTAGGGCGCTGAGCTCGGCGTGCTTCCAGCTCTCCGGGAAGGTGGCGGTGTTGAAGGAGGCGTTGATGATGTCCCGGAGTTGGGGTGCGATGATGGAGTTGGCCTTGTTGAAGACGTGGTGGGGGCAGGGGTCGGTTGGAGATCCGGAGTGGATGGTGTTCATCGTGCGGGCTGTGTCTTCGGTGGTCACCGTGGTCCAGGTGCGGAGGGTGGCGGTGGGGGGCGTTGGTTCGACGGTTGGGTGCGTGAATGGCGTGCCAAAGCTTTTGTGGATGTCGGCGATCTTGCGGTGGAAGAACAAGGTGAGGGAGTCTCAGAGATCTTGTAAAGGGGTGATGTCATTGTTGCCGGTGCTGGGGTTGGAGAACTCCTTGACGATGCTGAAGAGTTTCTTGCTGTCGTGGGCGTTGTTGTCCAGTCGTTCCTTCAGTGATTTCTTTTTGGTGGTGCGGATAAGCTGGTGGTGCTTGCGGGTGGCGTGTGTGAGGGCGGTCATGTTGTCTGTGGTCTGGTCCCAGAGCCAGGCTTTCTCGATGGTGCGGGAGTTCTTCTTGGAGTCCTTGAGTTCGTCGGTGAACCAGGAGGCCTTCTTGCTTCTGGGTCTGCTGGGAGGGTTCTTCAGTGATGCGAGGTCGTCGGCGCAGGCGGTCAGCCACTGCATAAAGTTGCGGGCTGCTTCGTTGGGGTCCGTTGTGCTGGCGGGTGGGTTCTGGCTGAGGGAGGAGGTGAGCTGGTCGGCGGTGATCTTGCTCCAGCTTCTGTGAGGAACCTGTTGCGGGTGGTGGTGGGTCGTGGCTCTTCTGCAGCTGAAGTGGGTGATGTGCTTGCTGGATGAGAAGACGGGATCAAGCGTGTGGCCGGCGTAGTGGGTGGAGTTGTTGACCAGTTGCTTGAGTCCGAGGTTGGCGAGGTTGTCCAGCAGGGCGGTGGTGTTGCGGTCCTTGTTCTCCAGGTGGAAGTTGAGGTCCCCTAGGAGGATGTAGTCGGCGAAGGGGAGGGCGTGCGGGCTGATGAAGTCCGTGATGTCTTCGCTGAATTGTGTGCGTGGTCCCGGGGGTCTGTAGACGAGGGTGCCTCTGAGGGTTGTCTTTGGGTCGGTGTGTATCTGGACGTGGAGGTGCTCAGCGGCGGCGAAGGTGTCGTTGGAGTCGGTCGTGATGTGGATGGTGTTCTTGTGGATGATGGCGATGCCTCCTCCGGTCTGGTTGACGCGGTCCCTCCTGATGATCTTGTACCCGTCCGGGATGGCGATGGCGATGTCGGGAGCTGAGGAGGCGTTCATCCAGGTTTCCGTGAGGAAGGCGATGTCTGGTGATGTTGTGTCGAGGAGATTCCAGAGTTCCACGGCGTGTCTGTGGACGGAGCGGGTGTTGAGCAGGATGCATTTGAGGTGGTTGCTGCTGCTGCTTGGCTTGGCGGGTGAGGTGCCGGTTCGGAGGCAGGTGAATTTGCAGGTTTTGCAGGTGAAGGGTCCGTGGGTGCGTTTCGGGGTGGCCCGGCAGCAGGCGGGGTTCCGGCCGGCATTGAGTGCGTTGAGGGCGGCGGCGTCGTAGGTCCGTCGGGTCGTCTTGCATCGGCGGGGGCCAGGGGTCCTGGCACTGGGCGCGGTCCAGGCGCGGACGGGCGCAGACGGGCTTGCCTTTGGCGCGCCTTCGCCACACAATCGGCGCGCCTGCTGCGCGTCAACGCTGCGCGTGGGCGTGGGCTTCATAAGTAAGGAGCCGGGAGGGCGGGTCAGCTGGGTGGCGGGAGCGGGGCGGCGAATGGGCTGGCGGGGGGCGGGGCCGCAGGGAGTCAGCGGCGGGAAAGTCTTGTGCAGGTGGGCGGCTCAGCGGCGGCTGGGTCGCTCGGGAAGCGGCAGGCAGTCAGGCAGGCAGGAGCAGGCTGAAGCGAGTCAGCAGGAGCAGGAGGGGGCGACCTGGCCTTGTCACAGGCGCAGTGGTTGCTCTCCAATGGTGTCCGCGGTCCCCTTAAGTAAGGAGCCGGGAGGGCGGGTCAGCTGGGTGGCGGGAGCGGGGCGGCGAATGGGCTGGCGGGGGGCAGGGAGGCAGCGGCGGGAAAGTCTTGTGCAGGCGGGCGGCTCAGCGGCGGCTGGGTCGCTCGGGAAGCGGCAGGCAGTCAGGCAGGCAGGAGCAGGCTGAAGCGGCGTCGGCAGGAGCAGGAGGGGGCGACCTGGCCTTGTCACAGGCGCAGTGGTCGCTCTCCAATGGTGTCCGCGGTCCCCTTAAGTAAGGAGCCGGGAGGGCGGGTCAGCTGGGTGGCGGGAGCGGGGCGGCGAATGGGCTGGCGGGGCCGCAGGGAGGCAGCGGCGGGAAAGTCTTGTGCAGGCGGGCGGCTCAGCGGCGGCTGGGTCGCTCGAGAAGCGGCAGGCAGTCAGGCCGGCAGGAGCAGGCTGAAGCGGCAGACAGACAAAAGGAGTCTTCTCAAGGTCCCTAAAAACCTGCATCTGGGGGGTGAGTCCCAAAACTCCAAGAAGAGTAAAAATAAACCTTGGTGTTATTTATGTAGCGCAAAGACCTATTGGACAAGAGATGCTGGTTATCCAAAGGCCAAGGAACCTACAACCACTGCCCCTAAGGCAACTGCTCCACCTAGCACCTGTACAAGTGGTAGTACAGCAACCAAGGGAATTAGTAGGGTTAGCCTTGGGTTCTGAGGTGGGTTCTGAACTAGTCAGTACACCAAGACTGTTCTTGTCAGTGATGGTGGCATAGATCTTGCCACCTGTAGGAAAGTAGGATCTGTTTCTTATGCTTACCCCCACTTTTTGCTTCATGTTATACTGTTAGTGACTAGTCTGACTAGGATCCTGCTAATCAGGACCCCAATCTATCTGCTTTCTCCCTAAACTGTTATGGTATGTAATTAGGTACACTCCAGATTAGATACTGGCGTACCCTAGTCACTCCCTAGTATATGGTACCCATGTACTCAAAGCATAGGTCCCCCAGAGGCATCCCATGGGCTAAATCATGTATTATGCCAGCCATGCAAAATGGAACTACAGGCCTGCCATTGCAGGCTGTGTAAGTTGGTGCATGCACCACTTACTTAAGATATAGGTTTACTTTATCTAAGAGTCACTACACTTAAAACCTATAAGTTACCCCTATAGATGGCCTTTACATTCCCGAAAGTAGGGTGCTTGGTTCTAAGTGAGAGGGTGCTACTGCATGAGTAGGACGCCCCCGCAGCCTATGGAGTCCATTCTCCCGGGTTGTTAGTGCTGCAGCCATTTACGACATACAGAGTGGCATTACACGACCGCATGATGACCAAATCTAAAATGGCTGAAAGTAACCCTATTGTGTTTGGTATCAAACATTGTGGAATCATACCCCACACACCAGTAACCGGTGTGGGAGGTATGATTCTACCCCTCAGAAAAAAACTTTGTTAGGTCCTTGGTGTTCCCGATACCAGCCTTCTAGTCCCGGGCAGCCCAAAAGGGTTGCTGCGTACCAGAGACACATTTCTGCCCTCCTGCTGCTGAGCCAAGCTCGATGAGGGTAAGGCAGAACAATAGACATCCTGTTACAGGGAGGTGTGACCACCTCCCAGACAGTATTAGGCCTTGGTGGGTGCGCTTGCGAGCGACCGAAAGTGTGCAGGAGGGGCACTTTGGTGTCCCTGTGCACAGTCCAGTTTAAACCAGCCCTGGGAGACTTGGGCTCCTGCTCTGGTGCAAAACTGGACAAAGGACATGGAAGTAACCTCCCCTCTGTCCAGACCCTACCCTGGGAGAGTCACCTGAATATGTCCAAACCTCTCCCGTGGGTATAAATGGTCTTACCTGGCTGTAGGACCCTAGATTTGACATGGACAAGATTCTGAACCAGAAACCACTGAACTTCGACTTTCTGGACACTCTGGACTTTGCTGAAATTCATTTGGGCCCAACCTCATCTCCCTCTCCGTCCAAAGCTTTGTCTGTGCCCGAGCACCATACAGGTTCTGTGCAGGACCTGTGGAGCATCAAGGACAACTGAAGATAACTTCCTTGAAGTGAAGGAGTCCCTCCCGTGCAACCGCAGGCACCATATCACGATTGACCGGTCTGCTGATCCTAAATGTCTATGGACTCCGAAGGCTCCAGCAACACAGGAAGTACGTCTCTAAGTCCCTCGAGGTCCAAGCTGCACTCTTATCAAGTTTGAGGTCAGAACCCTTAGTGGGGCTACTATACCTGTACCTGTGTGCACTGCGTACTTTTGCAAGTGCATATGCTAGTTGGCGTTTCCAGAACAAGTGCACTGGGCTCCAAGTAGCCCAACCTCTGGAACAATTTCCACCAAAGAACTGTGGCATCCTCACACCAAGTACTCCGTGAGCTGCTGCTTTGTGAAAAGGCTTGAGGTCCCCTCGCGACTCCTGTACCTCCGGCCTGTGGGTCCTCTCGAGGGTAAACACTGCTTTTCGTAGGCTACCCTGGTTGCTCCAGGCTTGCCCTGACTCTCCTGTGTTTGGTGAGTCTCCTGGACCTTGCTGTTCCAAACTGTAACCCTTCTTGACCTTCTTTGTGGGTTGCCGCTGCCAAGGCGTTGTGGTGCTCCCGCTGGACACCGATCCCGCAGCATTCGACAACCTTTGTGGGGCAATTCGTGTCCGGCTCCTGGTTGTCCTCAACATCTCCTGGTCCCTGTGGTTGCAGAGTCAATAACCCGCTCAACGCACCTGAAGCACCCAACATCAGTGGGCAGTCATCTGCCGAGCCCTTGGTCCCTCCTGAGTGACCCAGACTCTGTCCTCTCTGCTTTCAGGTACTCTTCATCAAGAATTCACCTTTGGATTCCGATTGACACTTTTCTTCTTCCCAGCAGTGGCTCTTCTTCGAAGTCCTCATTAGAGATCGACTGCGGTTTCCAACGTCACTTCAGACCCTGGGATAGGTAACTCTGGTACTACTATATCCATGGATGGGGTGGCTCTCCAACCTCCTAACTTCCACAGAGTTTCTTGGAAGTCCACTTAGAAGGGCCCTTAAACTTTAAAACTGCAACCGTGACTCTCCCATAGAATTGTGCTACGCCCGCAGTCATGTTCCCACACTGCACCCCTGCTCTGTGGGGTCCCTACTTACTTACCTTGGGTGGTTCCTTGGGGTCCCAGCAATTCTACAATCTGTAGACACTGTCTTAACTCGAGTCGTGGTTCTTATACCACTATTTTAGTACACGATTTGGTCTCCCCTGGAGTCCCCTGTGTATTAGTGCTATTTACTATTATTTCTGTGCTACAGTATTTTGTGCTTTGTGATTGTCTGCATTTAGCAGATACTTTATCGTGCTTAGAGTATGTTATATTAATAAATGCATATTTGTATAACTACTGGGTGGTTCTCCTTTCATTTAACCAATACAATAAAGTTGCATTCTGGTAAACAAGCTGCTTAACATTCTTTCAAGACTAAACCTGAAGGCTGCTCTCCGCAGCTACCACTTAGATAGCTTTCTAAGGTTATCGTTGACCCACTTAAATCAACATAAGGGTTATTTGGACTGGTACAGGGTGCTCACTTTATTTAGTGGACAGCATATACCAGACCAACTTCTCACATTGGTGTGCAGCGGTTGGGATACCAGATACATATTTTTATTGATTAGCTGAAAATCACTAAGTACTAGGTGCATATAATACTAGCTTAGAATAAGTAAGTTCTACTGAACTTAGGGTTGGGTAAGTCAAGGGTCTAGCACACCCTTCCTCCAACCTCAGAGAGTTTAGTTCCCACTAGGTTAGGTAGGTGCAATACCTCACCACACTTAGTTTGTCTACTAAAGGAGATGCCAGGGGCTCTCTACCCTCATTCCAAGAATTGAAAGCCATGTGAGCCTCTAGAAAGCTAAAGACAGGGAGAAGTGCCAACACTCAACATCTAATAGAGATGTTGCTGTTAGATGACCTAAGGAAGAGTCCTGGGCCAGATGAACAGGACAGAGTGGGTGGGGCAGGTAATGAAGACAGGTCAGGAGGTGACACCTTTTATGACCTGGAATATAACCCTGACCAGGGGGACCAAGATGGGTCCCACCTGGGAAACTCAGATCTTCCAGAAGTTAGAGGAGAAGGCCATGATGGTCCCCTCTTCACCCCTCCTGGCAGAGTGCAGAGTTTGCCAAGGAGATCTCCCTCTGCAGAGGCAGACCACTCAGGACAGTCTGTAGGGACTTCTGTATTGAGCTAGAGGGACCACTCTTTTGATAAGGAAGCTAGCCTTAGGCTCAGGAAAGAGCAATTGGCCCTTGATAAAGAGTCCCTAGATGTCCAGAGAACTAGAAGTAAGATGAGACTAGAGTCCCATGGTGGCAGCAACAGTGTCCCTAGACTTAAAGAATATTCATTTGACAATAGGAACCTGAGCAAGATTGTCCCTTCCTACCATGTTGGGGATGACATTCATAACTGAATAACTGCTTTGGAGAGCGCCTGTAAAGTTCAGAGGGAACCTCAAGAGCAGCTATCTTGTGGCTCTCCTTTTCTAAAAGTAAACAAAGAATTTTTCCCTTTGGGTGAATCCTGTACCATCAACATGAAAGCACAGTCAGTCAACACACTAAGCCAGAAACACTCCCCTCATGGGATTTCAATCCACCGAATACATCATGTGAAACACTTACAAAGATAAAAACATCCATTATATCAAAACAGACTGTTTATTTTCATATTTAAAAAAAAACATTCCACTGCATGTGCAATCAATATAAAACACACATTAGGTTTAAAAAAACAAAATTCAAAATTCATAAAATTACTAACATTACTCTGGAGAAAGGGAAAGACAATCAACTTTGTCTTATCACTGTTAATTTAGATTATCTTGGCAACACAGGGTTGGCGCTTCCCTTCCCTATACCCCTTTGTTTATTGACCACTCCAAATTTAACAAATATGTAATGCGTCGACGTGTTTCGGAGGCTTTCGTTGGTTGTAGCCCCCTTCTTCAGGACAATAAATAATTATTTCTCCATATCCATTGTGTCACCTGTGCAAATGCAAAACTAAGTGACGCTTTCCCACGCTACCAACTAATCCACTTTGGCCTTGGTTACATAAAGACAACTCCATTGACGAGCTGAATTCAATTAAAAGCATCACCGATGTGCGATTGCACAGGTGACACAATGGATATGGAGAAATAAATATTTATTGTCCTGAAGAAGGGGCCCAGGCCAAGGGCAGGCCCGTCCACACCAGTCTGAGCCCGGAGGAGGCTGGGCTGGGCCCATTCTCTTGGCCCTAGGCTGTGGCTACTTCTCTGCACCCTTTATTGTAAAGCCTGTGATCAAGCACTCCTAGGAGCGATCCGAACTTTGTCCATCTGCACAAGTAAGTCTGCTTGCCTTGAATTATATAACTTTTTCTTCAAACAGGGATTTCTTTTTCTTTTTTTTAAATGATGGCTAAACTGAAGCAAACGGGGGCAAGGGTGAACACACTAAAGCCTCTCCAGAATTCTACACCCGATTGCTTCCTCCTATGGGCTACCAAAGTCATTGACAATGACATTTTAGTAGCAGAGCGGCGGCTGTCCTTAGATGGGTGTTTGGCTGCAGCTATAAATGAGAACCAAGTGCTGAGTGGGCCGCCAAGGTTCATTCAAGAGGGTACCTATGTACACAACAAAAGCCCACCAGTTTTGCCTCCCTCCAAGTGTACCTCATCAAAATCATTGGTAACCCCACCTTGCAACCCTCCAGCCAAAGAGAAAAAGAAGGGAAAACACCTAGAACCTCCACCGGTAGTAAGGACCAGATTCAGAAAAAAAAACAGGATTCAGACCCCAAAGTGTATACTCTTAAAAAACGAGATGCATCAACTGTGATGGACTCAGACTTGCCACCCCTTAATCCTATATGCCTAGCCCTGCAAACCATTGAAACTCTAATGACGCGCATGGAAAAAAATAATATGTAAAACCTTTTGCCCATTCTGAATAGGCTCAATAGACTGGAGACAAGTGTGGGATTAATCCAAAAGTCTCTTACGATCTTAATGATTGGGGAAGGGACAAAATGAAAAGCCAAGAAGGGGGGCACTTCCTCATGGGGGATTACATACCGGTGAGGGGAATTATAACAGGAAACAAAATTTCCCACCCCGTGTCCTTATCTCTCAAAAACATAGGAGTGATTTGAGGGCAGCATCACAAAAACCAATGGAACACACAGGTGTTAGTCATCTGGGGAGGGAAAGGCCACCCCCTAGTAACATCGGATCTACTGCATGCAGTATTCCTCCCACAGGGAATGTAATCAAACATAGCAAACAGACCGAGCCCCAAGTAAATGACCGTACTGACAGGAATGATCAGGCTAATGAGGTGATTTTATACCTTCCCCCAGAGTACTGCCCATATGTGGCAATTTTAACCAGTGTTACTCCAGTCCAGGGTAACCATAAAGAAACATCTAACCAGGTGAAAAATAACGTTTGTCATTGGTTAACCCAGACATCATGCTTGTAAGACATGTAAGCTGGGTTGGCCCTCTACGCAAGCCCTCATTGGGAGACTGTGTTGTAATTAATTGTAGGACACCAATGCTTGCAGGGCTGTTACTCAGAAGGGGAAGTACCTCACCCAATCAGAGGCCTAGACATGGAATTGAGATTCTACCACTTGCGTATTTCTACAGGCACCTCAAAACCCTAGGACCAAACGACCCACATAAAGTGTATAACACCGTGAAACCCAAGATGGGACAGTAGCTTTATCAGCTGGAAACAAGAAACTGATACCAAGCCCTCACTGATCGGTACACCCCCAATTGAATAAATCCTGAAACCACCAAAATGTTAATGACCAATGAGGCACTCTTTGCTATTCAGATGGAGGTTGCCATTAACACTAATAACCCTAGTGAAACTGCTTATCGTGGCCAAGTCACTATGTTACGCCATCCTGCACTCAACTTAGACGTAGAAAGAGCAAACCATACAATGAGATGTCAATACCAAGAGCGCGTAAAAAATTACCAGTATTTGAAAAACATATACTGGAATATTAAGGGAATAAGGCCAAAGTTTAATGATCCAGAATGGTGTAATTTAGTGGATGATTTCCACCTATGTCTGTTCCAAGAAACTTGGGCGGTTGAGCAGGTTCATAGTTTTGGGTTTACTACTTTGAGCATTGAAGCCAGGCATTCTCCAGCTGGTCGCCCAGCTGGTGGATTATAGATCTGGCTTAAGACCTCCGTGGCACATAAATCAAGCTACTGAAATTAGGATCAGAGAAGATACTTGGCTTAGAATTAATATCCTTGAAAGGAAATATCCATCTCAGGCTGTTTAACTTACATAATCGCTTTAGCAGCCCCCACAAGCCCTCCGACACAATAACTTCCTCGATACAACTAGGAAAGAGTATCATCTCATAGTCGCTGGCGACTTTAACATAATATTTGAGCCAGTCGACTATGTACAAGAGGTAGTGCAGGATGAATATCAAGCTAGCGGGGTTAACAAGCTTCTGATTCCTGCGATTAAGAAATGCACTAAGGTGGGGCAACAGGTGCTATCTATTACCATTGCCCATGGAGTATGAGCTTGTAATGGATGGACACGCTGTGACGCAGAAGCTTGCTTTACGTTTTAGAGGGGGAATGCTAAGAGCAGGATTGATTACATTCTGGTTGACTTCAACCTATGGCCAAACGTTAATGACATTATCATCTTTAATCGGGAGGATAGAAATCACAATGCTTTGTCACTGATGGTATCTAGTTTAGCATATTTACATAGTCAATCTCGACAGATGGTGGTCCCTGTCATTACCACTAACAACAACAAAAGAGTAATGTGGCCTCACATATTCCGATGGGAATCTCCTCCCAAACATTTAGGCTGAGATAGCACAGATCCTCCCTGTTGTGAGCAATCTGTGTGGCAGCCCTCTGAGGTGTCCCCCTGTGGGGGGCCGCGGGCAGCCGCAAATTTGAGCAGGGCTTGCTAGTAGGGGCCATGTGTGGCAGCCCTCTGAGGTGTCCCCCTGTGGGGGCCCGCGGGCAGCCGCAAATTTGAGCAGGGCTTGCTAGTAGGGGCCATGGAGCTCATTTTTGGGGACCAGCTGTTATTTTTCGGAAATCTGACGTTTACCGACAGAGAGGAAAAACACACAAATCAGAAACAGGGAACAAAGCCAAGGCGGAAACCCGTCACAAAGGGAGAAAGTATGGCCCGCCACTGTGAGATATACAGTAAGGGGGGTGCCTGTTAGAGAATGAAAAGGCATTAATTGGGTTTAAGACTGCACAGCCTTGGTATTCGGCGTGTCAACATTTAACTGCACAAGCAGCAGGCTTCTGAGCTTATTTTGGGCACTGGCATTCATTCTTTTACAAATGAATTAGGTCTTGCTGATCCAGCGCGCATGCGTTGTCAGCGAGACATTTAGAAGCTGGCTTTTGGAAGTGCTACCAAAGCGGCGACCAGCTTACTCTCACGCGCACAAGCACGCGCGGGACGTGCACAGCACTTTTTTTTGTCGTGTGCGAACAAATCGCGTTTATTTTTTTGTATTTTTTTTATGCGCCCAATGCTTGTTTACAATTGACTACGGACAGGCACTTATGTGGGTGCTTGCGCGTCCACTTTATACTTACAAAAAGCACTCACCTCGATGTCACGCTTTAACTTTAAATATGTTTTTTGTTTTTATTCCCTGATCGCTTTATATTTACACAAAAAGCGCTTGCAGCACAACGCAAAGGACGCTTTACCTCTCAACTTTATTTTTTTTGTTTGCCACACCGTGCTTCAGCCACCCTCTAACTAGAGCCATCCGGTGTCTACCTACATCGCAAACGCATCATCTTCTAAGAAATAAGCATGCTCCTGAACCTTTCGAGCCCCTAGAACATCCTCGTGCTCACAACCCTCCTCCCCCAATTCCGCTCCCCCAGCCCCCCCCCCCCCCGAGCCCCAGTGCCTGTACCACCTGCACTGAGTCCAGACTTTGGAGCGAACTCATCCGTGGCACATCTCGCCTCCACACATCGGCTGCTGAATTATCACCTCATATCTAAGAGCCAATCTCTAAAGATCTGGGGGGCGTGTATCCTGGCAGCAATCACAGCCGTGTGGCAAACAGAGCACATGTCCCGGGGGCACAGATTGCAGGAAGGGTCATGGCTATGTTAATAAAACAAACGAATGCATCTGACGATGGCTAACCCGAATATTGAACCAGACTTGGGGTGAGGGGATCCCGCAGATGCACGAACATATCACATCCTGAAAATGCCGAACACTGGGCATTCTTTTTAGGATTCCCTTAGCACGCCTTCTGGGTTGCGAGAGTGACTCCAGAGCTGTGCTCGTCTAGCTAGGTACAGAGTGCAGGCTTAACCCACAGCCCCGTATATAATGCAGGCTACTGCTCATCATACAGCCGACTACAGAGTACACGATGCAAGCACACAGTCCAGTGCAAACTGCAGAATACACACACAGCCCAGTAACTCATGTATGATGCACACAAAGCATGCTACAAAGTGCATGGCGCAAGCACAGCCCAGGCCACCTTGCAACAATGGGGTTGTTACTGTGTGCAGACACAGAGACCTCACAGGTAAAAACTGCAGAAAACTGACTTTCCGAGTGGCTGCAGCTGGGTATTTGGGTATTTTCTTATTTCTTCCTTCAGAGAGCCTTTTCCGATAACCCTTTAAAGTAAAAACAATTTGTTGCGTTTTGTTCTGCAGCTGGTCTCAAACAGGCAGGGTGTACCACCTGTACTGGGCACCTATGCGATGCTTCAGGGGATCGGGGTACCGACCATGCAATGTGTATAGAGGGAGATTCTACGTCACTACTTAATTTGTCTATTTGAGGCGTGCCTTGTAACCAGGAGGATACATTTGCATAAAATGCACCATGGATTTCTAGAAAGATTCCTTCACAGTGTTCATGAAGGAGGTCATAGACACTGTTATCCTCCTGTGACAGAAAGCAATCAGACTACTTTTTTAGAATGCAGTGCTATAATGTGCCCATTAGTGTCAAAGGGTCTTCGTTTAGAAATACACTTTTTTGAAATTTGAAGAGTCTTTATCATACTTTCATCAAATAGCATGGAATCCCATCCTTGGGTGTGTGTGGCCGTTACCAGTGCCACGTGAAGTAACCGAAAAACGTGTAGGCCTTAGGATAATGTGCTGCATGGCTAAATACTTATAAGGCCCCAAAGGCGAGACCTATTAGCCATGTCAATTCTTGTTTATATAGCGCATGCTGGCCCAAAGGCATTACAGTGCTTTACAAGAGAGCAGGAAGTAAGTCCTGGGTAAAAAACATCATACAAACAACCTATTAGCGCCAGGGAAACAAGGAACAAGCAGTCCATACCATCCGGACATTACAGGATCAGAAGTAGCTGGGGAACAATCATAGTAAGTCAACAGTGTGTTATCACGAGAGCAGAGAGAACAATAATTTTTAACAGAAAGGACAGGCCAACGATCTTTACTTTTGCCAAAGTTTCTTTCAAATGGGAACATTTTGAGTTCCCTGTTGAATGTGAGTAGACCAGAGGTTGTGCAAGGGCTGAGGAGGGAGTTCCAAAGCCTTGTTGCGTTCGTCCTTGTAAGTTGGAAGTTCAAACAGGAAACAGTCAGCCCTTCTTGATCCTGCTTGAGCTCCGGAGACTTTAATATTCCAGCCAGGAAGGAGAGAGTGGAGCTGTGAGGGGATTTACAGCAGTGCATGCACTCCTCGGTTGGGCACTTTTATCAGCGGGGAGCCAATGCAGGGAGCGAGGTAGGGAAGTTGTGGTTTGATTTCCTGTGGCCTGAAACAAGCAGCAGCAGCATGGAGCCTGCTCTCAGAGGAGCTGGATGAGTGTCAAGGATCCCAGAGAGATGGGAGTTATCTCACTCTAGTCCAGAAAGAACTACTGCCTGGATCACAGCTTTCACGTCCTACTCAGGAATGAGATGCTAAAGGCCCCAGATCAGTCTTAGAGGTGTCACACGCTTTTGGCCGTCGCTGAGATTTGCCTCTCCTGGTCTAGATGGTTTGCAAGGATAAAGCCCAAATATATGGTATTCTCCACGATGAGATGACAAAATATCGACTACCAGAATATCGAATTCCTATCTACAAACAGGTAAGTACAAAAATATCGAATCCAAAGTATCGTTGTAAATAATATAGTTTGTTAAAATATCGAATTTTTTAAATGTCTTAAAAGTAATGTAAAATTAATGAAATAATAAATATAATGAAGTAAAACATACTTAAAAATACGTAAATAACATTAAAATTAATAAATAATTAATGTGATAATAAAAAAATAATCATGTATTTGTATTTTGTAATATATATATATATATATATATAGTTAGGATTTTTTTGAATAGGGATTTCTGAACATTATATGTTGAATAACTTTGGCGTTGATGGACGGAATTGGCTGAAATTTTCAGGAAAATGGCACATTTTGTTTCTGAGCGTCCCCTTAAAGTTTGGGGGGGGGTTTCGTCAAGCGGGGACCGAGAAAAAAGGGGGGTCCCAAAACGTGTTTTTAACATTGAGTTTTCCATAGGGCGGTTGGACTCACTTTTAGCTCGAACGGCTGAATGGATTTCTATGAAACTTGGCAAAATTTTAGAGACTGTTTGCCCGATGTGCCTTTGCTAGGTCTCAAGATATGTGCTCCAGTGGATTTTGAGAAATTAACGTTCAAAAAAATATATATATCTGTGACAGCGTCCCGGTTGTTGTGTTGTGTGGGTGATGTAAGTACCAACATGTAGGTACCAATTAAGAGTCTAAAATTCAATGTACACCGTCTCCTCTGTAGATATTTTGTATGTTCTAATATGGGTTATTTAAATGTAAATGTGTGGAAAAGCACTTCATGCTTTAAAGCAATTGTATTTTTTAACTGATTGTTCTTTACTCTTAGTCCTCCTCTTTGTTTTTTTTCCCCCACACTCTTCTTCAGCATGAAAGTTGATAAATTCGTTCGCTCAAAAAATTTATATACATAAAAAAATTATATTAAATACATATAAAATATATTTTTCCTTTAAAAGAAGAATACATTTTACAGCTTTTGATATTTGCTATTAAAAAAACATTGAAATTCACTGAAAAAACCATAGGTTATAGACCATATATAGTTAGGAATTAGCATTTACAAAACCTTGAAAATTCACTGAAAAAACCATAGGTTATAGACCATATATAGTTAGGAATTAGCATTTACAAAACCTTATTTTACTCACACAAAACCATTGAAATTCGCATATATAGTTAGTTGCACTAACTATATATCGCGCACCCGCAATCCACTGCTGATCATGTCACATATTACATCATTCATGACATGGTCAGTGACATCACTGATGACATCACTGATGACATCTCAAATGACATCACTGATGACATCACTGATGACAACATCCAGTGACTGTATGTTTCTGTAAAGTTAAAATATGTCTTACATATTGCAGAATGAGTGGATGTATAAGTGTCTGGATGAAGGATTTAGTAGGATGCATGACTGACTGTATGAGTGAGTGATTAAATGTGTCTCACTGAGTGCATGGGTTAGTGACTAAACTGTCTTAATTTGTGCATCATTATGTCTGTTGTTCTGTAAACTGCTGTGTGTGTTGATCAGTAGCTATATGAGTAACTATATGGGTTATTGATTGGTTGCCCAAGTATTTGTATGGGAGACTGAGTGTGTGTGTGGGTGGCTGGGAGGTGTATGACTGTGCATAGATGTGTGAGCAGTTGATTCACTAGATGTATGGGTTCAAAAGTGCATGTGGAAACAGCTGTATGGACGGTTGACTGTGTGCATGAGTGTATTGGTGAGTGAATGGATATCTCAGTGCTACATGTCAAAGTAAGTATATATGTAAAACACAGTACATGTGAGAGTTGACATATATAAATAACTGTGCATAAGAGCCAGTGAATGTGTGAGTGGCTGTATGGATCATTGTGAACTTGTATCAGGGTTGTATAAGAGAGTAAATATGTGTTAGTATATGTTTGAATAAGTAAGGTGTGTATAACTGTATAGTTGAGGAAATGGAGGTGTGATTGAATCTTTGCATGACTGACTAGGTGTGTGAGTAACTCCATGGATGAATGACAGTCTGTGAGTGTCTGTTTACACTGAGTGTATCTAAGGTTATATTAGAGTCTGAAGAGGTTCATCGTATTATCACATGAATGATGTCATCAGTGATGTGATCAGTGATGTAATTTGAGATGTCATCAGTGATGTCATCAGTGATGTGATCAGTGATGTCATTTGAGATGTCATCAGTGATGTCATCAGTGATGTCATCAGTGATGACATCTCAAATTACATCACTGATCACATCACTCAAAAATGCTCAGAACTGGCCTTTTTCTTTAAAACGAAAATTGATAATATCCTTGCATCCCTTCCCCGGCAATCGGAGGAGGTCGTCTCCGGTGGCATTTTAAGTACTCAGCCAAGGGTGCGAACAGCAGAGTTGGTTTCTTTTGGTCCTGTCACGGTGGAGGAAGTTCTTTCAGTCTTGACGACCATGAAAAGTGGTTCTCCGAAAGACCCTACACCCATGAAATATCTAAAGCAGGTAGCCCCTACCATTGGCGGCCTTGTGACGGACCTCATAAACTTGTCTTTTACCCAAGGAGTGGTACCCCCCAGTTGGAAAGGGGCGGTCGTCAAGGCTCTTATCAAGAAGCCAAACCTGGACCCTGACGACCTTGCCAACTTTAGGCCCATTTCCCTGCTGCCTGGCTTCAGCAAGGTGGCGGAGAAGTTGGTAAATAGTCGCCTTTCGGGCTTTCTGGAGGCCAACTCCCTCCTGGGCGACTCCCAAACGGGTTTTCGGCCCGGTCAGGGGACTGACACTGCCCTGCTGGCAGTCGTGGAGAATGCGAGGAGCATTCTGGATTCAGGGGGATCGGTGTCAGTGATCCTCCTGGACCTCAGTGCTGCTTTTGACACCGTAGACCATCAGGTGCTTCTCCAACGGCTGTCGGGGGTGGGAGTCTCTGGGTTGGCCCTCAAGTGGTTCGCTTCCTTTTTGGAAGGCCGCACATTTGAGGTGTGGGAAGGCCAGGAGAAATCACCCTCTATTCCTCTCCAGTGCGGTGTGCCACAGGGCTCTTCGTTGAGCCCTACTTTGTTCAACATTTATATGGCCCCTCTGGAGAGTGTGGTACTGCCTCTGGGTATTAAGATCATCAGCTATGCTGATGATACCCAGCTGGTGGTAGGCCTTTCCCAGTCGGATTACCAACCTGACCGGCTGCACTTGTGTCTGGATAAGATCTACACCTGGATGTGCAGCTCAGCTCTCAAGCTTAACGGCTCCAAAACGGAACTGATGCTGCTGGAGAACTCTGTTCCATCTTTATCTCCTAGCAGCTGGCCCGACTGTCTGGGACCGGTACCTTCCCCCAAGCATGAGATCAAGAGCTTGGGGGTGTGGCTCGAGCAGGATCTTTCTTTTAAAACGCACGCAAAAAAAACTGCAGGCGTGTGTTTTGGCCTGCTCCGATCAGCTCGGAAGATTCTGCCTCTCCTTCCAGTGGCTGCCAGGAGGTTACTCGTCCAGGGGCTTATCATCTCGCGGCTGGATTTCAGTAACGCGTTGTTTCTGGGTGCTCCAGAATCCACCCTGAACAAACTGCAGTAAGAAATATTCAAAAGAAGTGGATCTCGCACAGCTAAGGTGATCTCAAAAAATGAGGGATTGTAATGAGCTTTCGTGTGCCGCAGGGTGGTGAACACTGTCTAGCCCAACAGTGTATAAAGAAGAATCCAAAAGGAAGTCTCCCGCCTAGGGAGAGGAAAACCCAGCGCACTACTTTAAGGAGACCGGTGGTCTAGTCCATATTCCATTTAAAACAATGAAAGGTAGTCTGTTGTAAGTTTATCGATTATCCAAATTTATTCAAATGGATGTGACGATGCTGAAGTAGGTATAGCACATCAGTAAATAACATTCCACATGTATGTAATTTCGGGTGTGTTAACCCATCACACGACCCAATGCATTTCGGGCATAGCCCGTCGTCAGGGGAATTACTCTACAAACAAAAGACAAAAGTCAGCTATAGTATCCGAATTATATACAAGATCAAGCAGAACTAATAATAACTGGGTGAAGTGCCACGTTATAACCCCATAAAAAACAAAGCCAAGTTTCAAAAAAACAACGTGAGCCAAGTGCATAGAAATGGAAACTGATGTGCAAGCTAAAAAGTGCCCAGTGACCGCATTCAATACACCGTGAATAACTCAAATGTTATCACGAAAACAGTAAACATGCCTAGAGACAGCGTAGTCCGTAACCGCCACCAATGTAGAAGAATAAGCAAGGGCTCAGGACGAGCGTACTCACGGGTGTGAAGCTAACACGGACTCCGCGGAGTTCCAAGAAGGTGAACGCTCCGAAAATGTGCGCGGAAGTAAATGGTGATAAAGGTAAACATAGAGGTGGGACTGCGAGGAGCAGAAAGGATGAGCGCCATCTTAGAGTGTGTGAAGGTGATCAAGTGCAGAACATGTAAAAGGAAATCATCTGTGTAAGTGCACAGAAGTGAACCAGCGAAAAAGAAAAGGAAAAATATGGCAATGTAAACAGAAGAAACAAGAGTGATAATGTACAATACAACTAAAAGTTATAAATAACATAAGAATTCCATTCGATCGTTGAGACCCGAGGGGGCCATCGTGGATAAATAACGAATCCAAAAGTTCTCTCTTTTAAGGAGGTTGTTCTTGTTATTCACTGTAATGGGAACTTGTTCCAGTACTTGAAATTTGAGTTGAACAACTGAATGTCTATTCTCCATGAAATGGATGGCCACACTAGATTTCTCATTACCAGTCCGAATATTACTCTTGTGTTCCAAGATCCTCGTGCGGATCTTCCTCTCTGTATGGCCCACGTAGCACTTGCCACACGGGCATTTAAGAGCATAAATTACATTCTTGCTGTTGCATGTAACATTCACTTTCAATTTGATAGGAAATCCTTTCATAGGATGGTTTACTATATTACCCTGTATACCATTATTGCAGTTGCTGCAATTATAACAAGGTTTGAAGCCATTGTATGGTGTTTTGGATTTAGGACCACTGGTGTTACTCAAAATCTCTTTCAAATTCTTGCCTCTAGAAAAAGCAAAAATAGGAGGTTCAGTGAATAGACCATTGAAATCTGGTTCCTGTGTCAAAATGGACCAGTGTCTCCGAATGATTTTTTGGAACTGAGAAGAAACGCTTGAGAACTTGGAGACAACCACAAGACGATCCGTGGGTGTCTTAGGTCTGAATTGTAGCAAAGAAGCTCTGCTTCGTTTCTCACTTCTCTGGACAGCCAAGTCCAGAATAGGCGTGGGATATCCCCGTGCTCGCAGACGGTCTAATACAGTTTTTATCTGTGTCTTGCTCTCCTCTGGTTTAGAGACGATCCTTTTTACTCTCAGTATCTGTGCATATGGTAAGTTGTTTTTAAGACCCATACGGTGGAAGCTGGAATAGTGAAGGGTTGAGTTCCTATCAGTGGGCTTTCGAAAGATGGTCGTGGACCAATCTCCCAGTTCTCTCAATATTTTTACATCCAAAAAATGTATACAAGAGGTGTTGATTTCCCAAGTAAATTGAATTCTTGGAGTGATTTGATTCCATGTATCAAGGAAATTGATCAGAGTGTCTTTGTCGCCTGCCCAAAGTACAAAAATGTCATCTATGTATCGCAGATATAATCTGCCGTGTTCTTGCCAAATTGTTTGTGAGAGAATGTGGTTTTCTTCGAAGATTCGCATGTAGATGTTGGCATAGCAAGGAGCAGCCGAATTTCCCATGGCCGTACCATTGAGCTGTAACAACCATTTATTAAAGACTGTGAAATAGCTATGATATAGCGTAAATATGGTGAGTTCCATGAGAAATATTTTCAAGTCGTGGTCAATGTCAGATTGAGCCAAGGTTCTTTCAATGGCGTCTATACCCCCGTCGTGGGGGATGGAGGTATAAAGGGAACTCACGTCCACAGTGCACATGATGAGATTGGTGTCTTTCAGAGTGTTCATGACTGGTTCCACTTTCAATAAAAAATCGGTGGTATCTTTGACATAAGACTCAGCTGTAATGACAAATGGTTGTAGATATTTATCCAAAAATTTTCCAACGTTTTCGTGGATGCTGTTTCTGGTAGAGACAATGGGCCTGAATGGAGGGTTGGTAGGATGTTTGTGCAATTTTGGTAACATGTATAAGACAGGAGGTCTAGGATTGTTAGGAGTGAGATATCTTTTTGTTTTCTCGTTAATGGTACCATTTTCAAAAGCTTTATTGATGATGATAATCAAATCTTTGGAAAACTCCACTGTAGGATCACCAGGGAGAAAGTCATACGTATCAGTGTCCCCAATATGCGCGGTGACTTTGTCTTCATAAAAGCTGCTGTCCATGATTACCAGGGCTCCTCCCTTATCTGCATTCTGGCAAATGATTTTAGAGTTGTCAGCAATTTTTTGCATTATGTTTCTTTCTCTGCGAGTGAGATTCCCGCGTTTGACCGGTTGTATGAAAGGAAGTTTGAGGATATCTTGTCTTACTAGGTTCTCGAATGCATCTATGATTTTGTGGCTCTGTGGGGCCATGAAGGTACTGTGTGGTCGTAAACCTCTGAGCATATCTTCCTCCAGGGTATCACTGGGGCAGATGTTCCGGAAGTAGTTTTTCAAACGCATGTTGCGTATCAATTTAAATGTACTCACTTCGAGTTCCAGAGTGTTGGTTCCTGTGGTAGGTACAAAAGATTGACCCTTTTGTAAAATGTATGTTTCTTCGTCCGTCAAGATGGTGGAGGATATATTGATCACCAGATTCTCCTCTGGGTTTAACGTCTTCCTTTTGCTTTCTTGCCTTTCACCGGTGGTGTTTTTTCTACTTCCTCGGCGGGTTTTTCCCCCCCGGGTTCTTTTTGTTGATTGAGACCTGGCTCTAAAAAAGGAACCGCAGTATTTGTTGAAGTGCTTGGGGTTTGATCATCTGTTTCTGTTCTAGTACGTGTAGGTCTTGATCTTTGGTCATCCTCAGAGGATGATGTTTCATTGGCCGAAAAGGGGTTATATGGTTTATTTGGACGTCGTCGGGCATATGCCTCGGCCCAAGAATAAACTTCGCCAAGTTTATAATCTATAGTGTCCCTTTTGAATTTTCTGAGTTTTCTCTCCTGGGTCTCTCGTACATGTTTGTCTAATTGGATATTTATGTCTTCTGACATTTTTTTCAATTCTTCCTCGGTCAGGGTGTCATCTAGCTCCTTTCTAATGTTGGTAATCTCTAGTGTGAGTTCATCCAAAGTTTTTGCCAGTTCTTCCACGATCAATAAAATAAGGTCTAGGGAGCATTTATTTAAAATGGAGTACCAGCGTTCCACAAATTTAGTGTTGTTCTTACAAAGTAGAGGTTTTAGAGGGACCCGTAGGCCACGTGGGATCCGTTGAACACGATGGTATCGGATCAAAGTACTAGCGTGAAGTTTTTGATTCGATTGTTTTTTTAGTAAGTAGAGTAATTGGCGAAGGTTGCTTTCTACACTGCGAGTGTTGCCAGTGACTGTAGCCTCTTCCTGTATCATCCCGTAAATTTTGTCTGCGTCCTCTGTGGAGTAAGCAAAAGTAGAGGCTTTTTGATCGGTCATACCTGAGACCGTTTCAAAATTCATGGTTAGAGCGTGCCGAGTTCCGTTAGGCAGAAAATAGAAGAAATATTCAAAAGAAGTGGATCTCGCACAGCTAAGGTGATCTCAAAAAATGAGGGATTGTAATGAGCTTTCGTGTGCCGCAGGGTGGTGAACACTGTCTAGCCCAACAGTGTATAAAGAAGAATCCAAAAGGAAGTCTCCCGCCTAGGGAGAGGAAAACCCAGCGCACTACTTTAAGGAGACCGGTGGTCTAGTCCATATTCCATTTAAAACAATGAAAGGTAGTCTGTTGTAAGTTTATCGATTATCCAAATTTATTCAAATGGATGTGACGATGCTGAAGTAGGTATAGCACATCAGTAAATAACATTCCACATGTATGTAATTTCGGGTGTGTTAACCCATCACACGACCCAATGCATTTCGGGCATAGCCCGTCGTCAGGGGAATTACTCTACAAACAAAAGACAAAAGTCAGCTATAGTATCCGAATTATATACAAGATCAAGCAGAACTAATAATAACTGGGTGAAGTGCCACGTTATAACCCCATAAAAAACAAAGCCAAGTTTCAAAAAAACAACGTGAGCCAAGTGCATAGAAATGGAAACTGATGTGCAAGCTAAAAAGTGCCCAGTGACCGCATTCAATACACCGTGAATAACTCAAATGTTATCACGAAAACAGTAAACATGCCTAGAGACAGCGTAGTCCGTAACCGCCACCAATGTAGAAGAATAAGCAAGGGCTCAGGACGAGCGTACTCACGGGTGTGAAGCTAACACGGACTCCGCGGAGTTCCAAGAAGGTGAACGCTCCGAAAATGTGCGCGGAAGTAAATGGTGATAAAGGTAAACATAGAGGTGGGACTGCGAGGAGCAGAAAGGATGAGCGCCATCTTAGAGTGTGTGAAGGTGATCAAGTGCAGAACATGTAAAAGGAAATCATCTGTGTAAGTGCACAGAAGTGAACCAGCGAAAAAGAAAAGGAAAAATATGGCAATGTAAACAGAAGAAACAAGAGTGATAATGTACAATACAACTAAAAGTTATAAATAACATAAGAATTCCATTCGATCGTTGAGACCCGAGGGGGCCATCGTGGATAAATAACGAATCCAAAAGTTCTCTCTTTTAAGGAGGTTGTTCTTGTTATTCACTGTAATGGGAACTTGTTCCAGTACTTGAAATTTGAGTTGAACAACTGAATGTCTATTCTCCATGAAATGGATGGCCACACTAGATTTCTCATTACCAGTCCGAATATTACTCTTGTGTTCCAAGATCCTCGTGCGGATCTTCCTCTCTGTATGGCCCACGTAGCACTTGCCACACGGGCATTTAAGAGCATAAATTACATTCTTGCTGTTGCATGTAACATTCACTTTCAATTTGATAGGAAATCCTTTCATAGGATGGTTTACTATATTACCCTGTATACCATTATTGCAGTTGCTGCAATTATAACAAGGTTTGAAGCCATTGTATGGTGTTTTGGATTTAGGACCACTGGTGTTACTCAAAATCTCTTTCAAATTCTTGCCTCTAGAAAAAGCAAAAATATTTACGCTATATCATAGCTATTTCACAGTCTTTAATAAATGGTTGTTACAGCTCAATGGTACGGCCATGGGAAATTCGGCTGCTCCTTGCTATGCCAACATCTACATGCGAATCTTCGAAGAAAACCACATTCTCTCACAAACAATTTGGCAAGAACACGGCAGATTATATCTGCGATACATAGATGACATTTTTGTACTTTGGGCAGGCGACAAAGACACTCTGATCAATTTCCTTGATACATGGAATCAAATCACTCCAAGAATTCAATTTACTTGGGAAATCAACACCTCTTGTATACATTTTTTGGATGTAAAAATATTGAGAGAACTGGGAGATTGGTCCACGACCATCTTTCGAAAGCCCACTGATAGGAACTCAACCCTTCACTATTCCAGCTTCCACCGTATGGGTCTTAAAAACAACTTACCATATGCACAGATACTGAGAGTAAAAAGGATCGTCTCTAAACCAGAGGAGAGCAAGACACAGATAAAAACTGTATTAGACCGTCTGCGAGCACGGGGATATCCCACGCCTATTCTGGACTTGGCTGTCCAGAGAAGTGAGAAACGAAGCAGAGCTTCTTTGCTACAATTCAGACCTAAGACACCCACGGATCGTCTTGTGGTTGTCTCCAAGTTCTCAAGCGTTTCTTCTCAGTTCCAAAAAATCATTCGGAGACACTGGTCCATTTTGACACAGGAACCAGATTTCAATGGTCTATTCACTGAACCTCCTATTTTTGCTTTTTCTAGAGGCAAGAATTTGAAAGAGATTTTGAGTAACACCAGTGGTCCTAAATCCAAAACACCATACAATGGCTTCAAACCTTGTTATAATTGCAGCAACTGCAATAATGGTATACAGGGTAATATAGTAAACCATCCTATGAAAGGATTTCCTATCAAATTGAAAGTGAATGTTACATGCAACAGCAAGAATGTAATTTATGCTCTTAAATGCCCGTGTGGCAAGTGCTACGTGGGCCATACAGAGAGGAAGATCCGCACGAGGATCTTGGAACACAAGAGTAATATTCGGACTGGTAATGAGAAATCTAGTGTGGCCATCCATTTCATGGAGAATAGACATTCAGTTGTTCAACTCAAATTTCAAGTACTGGAACAAGTTCCCATTACAGTGAATAACAAGAACAACCTCCTTAAAAGAGAGAACTTTTGGATTCGTTATTTATCCACGATGGCCCCCTCGGGTCTCAACGATCGAATGGAATTCTTATGTTATTTATAACTTTTAGTTGTATTGTACATTATCACTCTTGTTTCTTCTGTTTACATTGCCATATTTTTCCTTTTCTTTTTCGCTGGTTCACTTCTGTGCACTTACACAGATGATTTCCTTTTACATGTTCTGCACTTGATCACCTTCACACACTCTAAGATGGCGCTCATCCTTTCTGCTCCTCGCAGTCCCACCTCTATGTTTACCTTTATCACCATTTACTTCCGCGCACATTTTCGGAGCGTTCACCTTCTTGGAACTCCGCGGAGTCCGTGTTAGCTTCACACCCGTGAGTACGCTCGTCCTGAGCCCTTGCTTATTCTTCTACATTGGTGGCGGTTACGGACTACGCTGTCTCTAGGCATGTTTACTGTTTTCGTGATAACATTTGAGTTATTCACGGTGTATTGAATGCGGTCACTGGGCACTTTTTAGCTTGCACATCAGTTTCCATTTCTATGCACTTGGCTCACGTTGTTTTTTTGAAACTTGGCTTTGTTTTTTATGGGGTTATAACGTGGCACTTCACCCAGTTATTATTAGTTCTGCTTGATCTTGTATATAATTCGGATACTATAGCTGACTTTTGTCTTTTGTTTGTAGAGTAATTCCCCTGACGACGGGCTATGCCCGAAATGCATTGGGTCGTGTGATGGGTTAACACACCCGAAATTACATACATGTGGAATGTTATTTACTGATGTGCTATACCTACTTCAGCATCGTCACATCCATTTGAATAAATTTGGATAATCGATAAACTTACAACAGACTACCTTTCATTGTTTTAAATGGAATATGGACTAGACCACCGGTCTCCTTAAAGTAGTGCGCTGGGTTTTCCTCTCCCTAGGCGGGAGACTTCCTTTTGGATTCTTCTTTATACACTGTTGGGCTAGACAGTGTTCACCACCCTGCGGCACACGAAAGCTCATTACAATCCCTCATTTTTTGAGATCACCTTAGCTGTGCGAGATCCACTTCTTTTGAATATTTCTTCGATTTTCTGCCTAACGGAACTCGGCACGCTCTAACCATGAATTTTGAAACGGTCTCAGGTATGACCGATCAAAAAGCCTCTACTTTTGCTTACTCCACAGAGGACGCAGACAAAATTTACGGGATGATACAGGAAGAGGCTACAGTCACTGGCAACACTCGCAGTGTAGAAAGCAACCTTCGCCAATTACTCTACTTACTAAAAAAACAATCGAATCAAAAACTTCACGCTAGTACTTTGATCCGATACCATCGTGTTCAACGGATCCCACGTGGCCTACGGGTCCCTCTAAAACCTCTACTTTGTAAGAACAACACTAAATTTGTGGAACGCTGGTACTCCATTTTAAATAAATGCTCCCTAGACCTTATTTTATTGATCGTGGAAGAACTGGCAAAAACTTTGGATGAACTCACACTAGAGATTACCAACATTAGAAAGGAGCTAGATGACACCCTGACCGAGGAAGAATTGAAAAAAATGTCAGAAGACATAAATATCCAATTAGACAAACATGTACGAGAGACCCAGGAGAGAAAACTCAGAAAATTCAAAAGGGACACTATAGATTATAAACTTGGCGAAGTTTATTCTTGGGCCGAGGCATATGCCCGACGACGTCCAAATAAACCATATAACCCCTTTTCGGCCAATGAAACATCATCCTCTGAGGATGACCAAAGATCAAGACCTACACGTACTAGAACAGAAACAGATGATCAAACCCCAAGCACTTCAACAAATACTGCGGTTCCTTTTTTAGAGCCAGGTCTCAATCAACAAAAAGAACCCGGGGGGGAAAAACCCGCCGAGGAAGTAGAAAAAACACCACCGGTGAAAGGCAAGAAAGCAAAAGGAAGACGTTAAACCCAGAGGAGAATCTGGTGATCAATATATCCTCCACCATCTTGACGGACGAAGAAACATACATTTTACAAAAGGGTCAATCTTTTGTACCTACCACAGGAACCAACACTCTGGAACTCGAAGTGAGTACATTTAAATTGATACGCAACATGCGTTTGAAAAACTACTTCCGGAACATCTGCCCCAGTGATACCCTGGAGGAAGATATGCTCAGAGGTTTACGACCACACAGTACCTTCATGGCCCCACAGAGCCACAAAATCATAGATGCATTCGAGAACCTAGTAAGACAAGATATCCTCAAACTTCCTTTCATACAACCGGTCAAACGCGGGAATCTCACTCGCAGAGAAAGAAACATAATGCAAAAAATTGCTGACAACTCTAAAATCATTTGCCAGAATGCAGATAAGGGAGGAGCCCTGGTAATCATGGACAGCAGCTTTTATGAAGACAAAGTCACCGCGCATATTGGGGACACTGATACGTATGACTTTCTCCCTGGTGATCCTACAGTGGAGTTTTCCAAAGATTTGATTATCATCATCAATAAAGCTTTTGAAAATGGTACCATTAACGAGAAAACAAAAAGATATCTCACTCCTAACAATCCTAGACCTCCTGTCTTATACATGTTACCAAAATTGCACAAACATCCTACCAACCCTCCATTCAGGCCCATTGTCTCTACCAGAAACAGCATCCACGAAAACGTTGGAAAATTTTTGGATAAATATCTACAACCATTTGTCATTACAGCTGAGTCTTATGTCAAAGATACCACCGATTTTTTATTGAAAGTGGAACCAGTCATGAACACTCTGAAAGACACCAATCTCATCATGTGCACTGTGGACGTGAGTTCCCTTTATACCTCCATCCCCCACGACGGGGGTATAGACGCCATTGAAAGAACCTTGGCTCAATCTGACATTGACCACGACTTGAAAATATTTCTCATGGAACTCACCATATTTACGCTATATCATAGCTATTTCACAGTCTTTAATAAATGGTTGTTACAGCTCAATGGTACGGCCATGGGAAATTCGGCTGCTCCTTGCTATGCCAACATCTACATGCGAATCTTCGAAGAAAACCACATTCTCTCACAAACAATTTGGCAAGAACACGGCAGATTATATCTGCGATACATAGATGACATTTTTGTACTTTGGGCAGGCGACAAAGACACTCTGATCAATTTCCTTGATACATGGAATCAAATCACTCCAAGAATTCAATTTACTTGGGAAATCAACACCTCTTGTATACATTTTTTGGATGTAAAAATATTGAGAGAACTGGGAGATTGGTCCACGACCATCTTTCGAAAGCCCACTGATAGGAACTCAACCCTTCACTATTCCAGCTTCCACCGTATGGGTCTTAAAAACAACTTACCATATGCACAGATACTGAGAGTAAAAAGGATCGTCTCTAAACCAGAGGAGAGCAAGACACAGATAAAAACTGTATTAGACCGTCTGCGAGCACGGGGATATCCCACGCCTATTCTGGACTTGGCTGTCCAGAGAAGTGAGAAACGAAGCAGAGCTTCTTTGCTACAATTCAGACCTAAGACACCCACGGATCGTCTTGTGGTTGTCTCCAAGTTCTCAAGCGTTTCTTCTCAGTTCCAAAAAATCATTCGGAGACACTGGTCCATTTTGACACAGGAACCAGATTTCAATGGTCTATTCACTGAACCTCCTATTTTTGCTTTTTCTAGAGGCAAGAATTTGAAAGAGATTTTGAGTAACACCAGTGGTCCTAAATCCAAAACACCATACAATGGCTTCAAACCTTGTTATAATTGCAGCAACTGCAATAATGGTATACAGGGTAATATAGTAAACCATCCTATGAAAGGATTTCCTATCAAATTGAAAGTGAATGTTACATGCAACAGCAAGAATGTAATTTATGCTCTTAAATGCCCGTGTGGCAAGTGCTACGTGGGCCATACAGAGAGGAAGATCCGCACGAGGATCTTGGAACACAAGAGTAATATTCGGACTGGTAATGAGAAATCTAGTGTGGCCATCCATTTCATGGAGAATAGACATTCAGTTGTTCAACTCAAATTTCAAGTACTGGAACAAGTTCCCATTACAGTGAATAACAAGAACAACCTCCTTAAAAGAGAGAACTTTTGGATTCGTTATTTATCCACGATGGCCCCCTCGGGTCTCAACGATCGAATGGAATTCTTATGTTATTTATAACTTTTAGTTGTATTGTACATTATCACTCTTGTTTCTTCTGTTTACATTGCCATATTTTTCCTTTTCTTTTTCGCTGGTTCACTTCTGTGCACTTACACAGATGATTTCCTTTTACATGTTCTGCACTTGATCACCTTCACACACTCTAAGATGGCGCTCATCCTTTCTGCTCCTCGCAGTCCCACCTCTATGTTTACCTTTATCACCATTTACTTCCGCGCACATTTTCGGAGCGTTCACCTTCTTGGAACTCCGCGGAGTCCGTGTTAGCTTCACACCCGTGAGTACGCTCGTCCTGAGCCCTTGCTTATTCTTCTACATTGGTGGCGGTTACGGACTACGCTGTCTCTAGGCATGTTTACTGTTTTCGTGATAACATTTGAGTTATTCACGGTGTATTGAATGCGGTCACTGGGCACTTTTTAGCTTGCACATCAGTTTCCATTTCTATGCACTTGGCTCACGTTGTTTTTTTGAAACTTGGCTTTGTTTTTTATGGGGTTATAACGTGGCACTTCACCCAGTTATTATTAGTTCTGCTTGATCTTGTATATAATTCGGATACTATAGCTGACTTTTGTCTTTTGTTTGTAGAGTAATTCCCCTGACGACGGGCTATGCCCGAAATGCATTGGGTCGTGTGATGGGTTAACACACCCGAAATTACATACATGTGGAATGTTATTTACTGATGTGCTATACCTACTTCAGCATCGTCACATCCATTTGAATAAATTTGGATAATCGATAAACTTACAACAGACTACCTTTCATTGTTTTAAATGGAATATGGACTAGACCACCGGTCTCCTTAAAGTAGTGCGCTGGGTTTTCCTCTCCCTAGGCGGGAGACTTCCTTTTGCAAACTGCAGTAAGTGCAGAACGCGGCCGCCAGGCTCCTGACGGGCCTTCCTAGGCATCAGTCCGCTCGCCCTGCGCTGAAGGCGCTGCACTGGCTCCCTGTCAGGGAAAGGGTGAAATTTAAGTCACTCTGTATCGCCCACAAAATTCTGCATGGGGTAGGCCCACCTATCCTGGGAGATATGGTTCAGCCTTATAAGGCCTCCCGCTCGCTCCGTTCCGATCATTTACATCTGTTGCAGGTTCGGAGGGTGAGGAAGGCAAGAACCGGTGGCAGAAGGTTCTCTATAAATGTAGCCACCTTGTGGAATTCCCTCCCTTTGCACCTACGAGCGGAAGCGAGTCTCCTACGGTTCCGTAAACTTTTAAAAACTTTTTTATTCTCTGTCTAGTGCCTGCCCTTCTGTGGTAACGTATCTGTCTGGTTGAGCGCGGGGATGCCCAAGGGTAACCAGGCGCTATACAAAATTCATTAATAATAATAAGTGATGTCATTTGAGATGTCATCAGTGATGTCATCAGTGATGTCATCAGTGATGTCATTTGAGATGTCATCAGTGATGTCATCAGTGATGTCATTTGAGATGTCATCAGTGATGTCATCAGTGATGTCATTTGAGATGTCATCAGTGATGTCATTTGAGATGTCATCAGTGATGTCATCAGTGATGTCACTGACCATGTCATGAATGATGTAATATGTGACATGATCAGCAGTGGATTGCGGGTGCGCGATATATAGTTAGTGCAACTAACTATATATGCGAATTTCAATGGTTTTGTGTGAGTAAAATAAGGTCTTGTAAATGCTAATTCCTAACTATATATGGTCTATAACCTATGGTTTTTTCAGTGAATATATATATATATATATATATATATATATATATATATATATATATATATTAACTTAATAATATTAAGAAATATTCAATATTTTTAGCGTAGGATAGTGGGAGGGTAAAATTTACCATTCCCACTCCAGTGAGTGCAACAGTAGGGAAAGCGTTGGATAGTGGGAGGATAAGAATTACTATTCCTACTCCAGTGAGTGCTCAGTAGGGAAAGCGTTGGATAGCAGGAGGGTAAAAATTACTATTCCCATTCCAGTGAGTGTAACAGTAGGAAAGCGTTGGATAGCGTAGGGGTAAAGATTACTATTCCCACTCCAGTGAGTGCAACAGTAGGGAAAGTGTTGGATAGCGTAGGGGTAAAAAGTACTATTCCCACTCCAGTGAGTGCAACAGTAGGGAAAGCGTTGGATAGCGTAGGGGTAAAAATTACTATTCCCACTCCAGTGAGTGCAGCAGTAGGGAAAGTGTTGAATAGAGTATGGGTAAAAATTACTATTCCCACTCCAGAGAGTGCAACAGTAGGGAAAGTGTTGGATAGTGTATGGGTAAAAATTACTATTCACACTCCAGTGAGTGCAACAGTAGGGAAAGAAATGATTTAAGATTTAAATACAAATAAATCAATTATCAATACTAATAAATCATTAATTAAAATTAATTAACAATTACAAAATATTTAATAATTAATTAATTATAAATACGAATACATTATATTTATTAACAATTAATTACCTATTAATAATTAATTACCAAACAAATTAATTTTCAATACCAAAATGTAATAAGTAATACATTGTTACCAATTAATAATTAATTAACAGTAAATTAATTATCAATACACAAAAATGATTTCAATATTTAATAAATTACAATTAAATTACTTACCACCCTATTCCCCTATAAACCCACAACCTGCTATAAATAATAAATGAATACAATTTAAATAATTACCAATTAATTAATTAATACAAATTAATGTCCAATTAAAAATAATAATTAACAATTAATAATTAATTAACAATACATTAATTATCAATACCAATAAATAAAAATGAATAAGTACCTAATTACAATTCAATGACTTCCGACCCTATTCCCCTATAAACCTACAACCCGCTACAGAACTAAAACGCAAAATTAAATTAAAAATAATTAATAATCCCTAAAAATTAATATTTAATTTACTAAAATTAAACTACTTCCCACCCTATTCCCCTATAAACCCACAACCCGCTACGGAATTAAATTACGCAAAAATGAGATAACATAAAATTCATTACTTTTAAAAAATTCAAACATTCATTACAAAAAAATGACATACTTTTAACACATATACTAATGCTTAAAAGACTATAAAAAATGATCTTTTAACAACTATATTATGACTGTCGATATTACTAACTTCAAAATTATGCAAATCGATATATCTTAACTTTATTTCGATATTCTGCACCACTATATTTTTGCAATTTGATATTCTGTCCATTATATATAAAAGACTCGATATTCTGTCCAGTCGATATATTTCTTTCGATATTGTGACTAGTTACCATTCTCCACAATGGCCGGATTGAGATTCGATAGAGATACTGTATGGTTAAATATTGTATAAGAGTAATTTTACAAGCAAGTAATGGACGTATTGTACCATGGGCGTATTGTACCATAAGACATCATGAGAAATACATACATGTGATCAAAAATAACTGCATCTTGGATTGATAATTTGGGTGCCTCTTACATTAAATTATCAATTCATGTTAGTACAGTTATGTAAGTAAAGCTTTATACTTGCGCATTTCAGAAGGGCTGTTACAGTACTAATGAACAGTACCAACTCTTCTATGTCAAAATGCTGTCCTCTTATTGGGACCGAACAAGCCCCTTTTAGCAGGTCATGGTGCAACCTGGCATCCCAACCCTCCTACAATTAAAAAATAGTCAGGCTGGCATGCTCTCCTATTCGAGACATCAGTGCTTATATGTAGATCTGGTTCTGGTGATGCAACAGCTCAGTGGGCTGTGTCAGTAGTGAAAGGTGCCTGGACACTACTGCAATGGCAGTTGGCCGCTTCCTCCAAGGAGAAATGTTAGTCCCCAGCGCTTATGTTTTTTTTTTTACAATGAAGCACTGCAGCACAAATGGTGAGCTCCTTCTGCTTCAATGAAGGTCTAAAGTGGTGGGAGTAGAAGGGAAATACTGTTGTCTAAAGTATTCTCCTAGAATTAAAACATGTTTTATTCCCTAATGGACGCCTGCTCTATCTCAACAAAAGAACTGAAGCTTTGCATGCCAACAAGCTGTATAGCAAACTTTGCATTTCTTGCATTATGTTGTATATTTAGTTTACATTTGGTTGCAGTGACCTTTTTATTTAGTTTTTATATTGCATGGTTTATAAAGATTGCCAGGTTATTCAGTGTCACAAGGATGCAGTACTCCACACCTGATATTCATTCTAATAACCAGATGGTTTGTGGTGGTAGCAGTCATGATCCCAGCAATGAAACAAATTGGACTAAGCTACTAGATTAAAATACTTTGCTAAAGGATATTCCAGTGTGGCAGTGCTGATTCCTGAGTAACATGGAGTAAACTGGTGAACGGAGGGTGGGTGGTTGTATGATGGAGTAGCTATGTGGAGCTCCAGCAGGCTCCCTGGCTTCGCCTGCACATCGGTCCAACAATAATACACCCATTCTCATCCATTTTGAAAATGTTTAAACCTCTGCCCCTGACTGCACTTATCGGCAGCTATCGCCATCCTTTTGCCTCAGCTGCCTTCTTTACTGTCTCTTGGCTTCTAATGACCTGTCCTGGCTTCTCATCATTTCATCGTAGTTCTTCCGCATCCTCTTTTACTCATTCTGCCTTCCTGTTTCTCTGTTGGGTATCTCAACTCTTGGGTCCAGAGATCTCTGTTTTTTACTTTTACCACTATTAATAACAACTGAGTCTATCTCACTCACCCATTTTTAGGTCGAGCCTAAAGCGGCAGCGCGCATACGCTGCTCGCTTTGTGAGGCATGCAGTATACACCACAGAGTGAAACTTCGAGAGGGTGGAAGGATGAGTGGGGGTTCTGCAGAGAGGGGGGTGAAGTGTGAGCAATGCCACCCATTCCTTTACAAGCCTAAAAGAGCCTCACGTGGGGCAATGGGTGGGTGGGAGGAGGATGTGTGCCCCACTCTGACTGGCTGCCAAGCACCACATGGGATGAATCCTCACCACAATCTCTTTTTGGAGACGACGGGTCACCATAGCAACGGGTTTGAAGCTTCTCTGCTAAGAAACCATAAACACAGCGTGTTTGTGGTTTAGCGGTGGGGTAGGGGTGGGGTCCACGCTGAGGAGCTCTTGTGTCTATGGGTACACACCCGTCTTTGGATTCTACCTTCATTGAGGCGTTTGTCTGCATGTTCCCATTTGTTATTAACCTCTCCACTGGACCGGTTACAAATGGCTTCTCCTGGGTCAGTTGCGCCATTAGAGTTTTTTTACACTGCCCTTTGTCCAGCTGAAAAGGCAAAGGAACGACTGGTGGGACACAAATGTCAACAGAAACCGCCAGACACCCCAACACATCAATGAGCAGCCCCCGGATGTAGGGGAATTAAAGGGAACACCCTCCTGAGCAGCTCAGTGGGTGCCAAACAGCCCACAGAGCAGCAGGTGAACCCAAGAAAAGAGATCTGTAACTTGTCAACGGGAATGTCCCCCAGGAGATGCCTGTGTGTCTATATCTGTGTGTTTTGTGATGATTGTGTACCTGCGTGCTGAGTTTGCCCTTGTGAGTCCGCATGTGTGTGCCCTAAACTGTATAAATGTCTATTTTCTGTGTGTGTGTGTGTGTGTGTGTGTATGTGTGTCTCTGTATGTTAGTGTGTATGTGTTTTGTGACTGTTTTTCCTTTTTCATTCATTAGGTCGAGCCTATAGTGGCAGCACGGATGAGCTGCTTGCTTTGCAAGGCATGCAGTATACACTACTACTGTAATATGCTATATGCTTCAGTACTAAACAAAGAATTTTTAAGCTGCATATTGAAAGTTACATATCATGTTTCATTGCAAAGGTTCCACTGACTGCAGGCAAATGTAAACATGGGCCACAGAAAATATTACAAAAACACAAAATGTGATAGCAGGTCTGTTTGCTATAAATCTAACCAATACCAATTGCTCGGATAGTATTTCAACCTCTTGCTCTTTTTCCCACTATGCTACCTCACTTTGGCAATGCCACATAGTTTCAGTCAGTATAATTTAACTGAACGCTACACACTTCCAAAGCACAGAGTCCAATTCTATACATATCCGTTCCACACCACATAGTTTGACTACAAACCATATATTTCAACACAATTACTCAACACACCATATACATTCAATCCACACTACAGAATTTCACATCATGCAACAAAATTCAACAGCACACCACATAACTAACCTCCACAACATACCACTCCAAAACACAAAACGCCATTCCACTCTATAACACCCAATCCCACTCCACATACTTCCAGTACACTCATTACCGCATAATTACTATCCACATATTTCCACTATACTTCATGCCACATCATTTCACTACATAAATCCACTCCACACAATTCCACAACTAATAATTCCAATCCAACCCATGTAATTCCACTACACACTACATACCTTCACTGCAATCCAATCCAAATCACATAGGTAAAAGACATTGTCATTTACATCGCCAATAGCTCTAACTCTCTGAAATGCGAGACCAATTTGCATTGCAAATGCTTGTTTGTCTTTGGTAAGGATGTATATGTGTACTTTACGTTTGGGAAGACACATTTCTCAAACAAGATGGATGCCACATGGTCACTGGGCTCCTATACAACATAACAAGTGGATTGCGAGCATCGCACTATGCTTGGAGCCTAGCTGTGCTTGGCAGTGGTCGTTACCGGGGTTTGTCATATGCAGCAGCAGGCAACCATCTGCTTTTTAGTAACCACTCTTGAAACTGGGCATCCTCTAGGTTCTTGCAAATTAATCTGTCTTCCATATATCCTGAGAGGTACAGAAAGGATCTCAATCCACAAGGGCCAGCAGTACCTGCATAGAAACCGATCAATTATTTCCTTCTAACCTCACCTACCCTGTCACTGACACCTGTGTGGAATATTTTTCTCTCAGGATCAATTTATATTTAACCAAGAGAGCACAACTGGTTCATAATCAATAAAATGCAGTAGGTTTGATTGTTATGAATACAGAAAATCGTAGAAGAGTAACAGTGGATAAAGTGATGTTTTTCAACTAGGGCTTCTGGGTGCAAACAAAGAGCGAAGCTTTAGTAGTCTATACGGTCACTTTAAACCCCGAGGTGATGATATAACAGAGACATGCGAAAACATTCATGCAGAAACACCATTTACTTCCTTACATTGACTTTTTATATATCAATGAGGTTAGAGTAGTGGACACCTAATTTTCCCTATTTTTCCAATTTTGAATTTATTATTTACTTTTCTATTTACTTATTTGAGGGAGAGCCCAATGATCCAGCTCCAGCATATATTTTCTAGTTTATAATTGCTTCTTGCCATGCTCTTCCAAGGTCTACTTTCTGATACCAAGATGCACTTTTGAAGCCATCCGTCTGATCCCAGTAAGCATTTTCAATAAATGTTTTTTAATAACTTTTTGGAAGCTTCTACACTTTATCTGGAATGGCGGGAAGGCATAAATGTAAGGCCTTCTCCATCTACAGTACAATGTCAATGTGAATGAGGTAACATGTTTCATGAACAGATACATGTTAACTGCAATCTAATTGGTCGTTAGCCCAAAGAACCTGCATTAATTGTCCTTCCTCTATGCCCTTATTAGGCAGATACTATAACATATTCAAAGAAACTGGAAAATGTAAACAGAACATCTTGTGCCTGTGTATGGCAATGTGAATGAGGTACCTCTGTGGGTCAGGATGTCAATCACTCTACTACTCATTAGCCCAGTCCACCACTCTCAGAGCTATGGACCGCCCTGCATCTCGAAGCTGCCACCGTGGCCAAGACACGCTTGAAGAACAAGCTTACAATGGCACCCTCCGTCTTGTGCCCTCACTGACAGTAAACACCCAGGATGAAGGTGCCTTTTATAACTTGTTCTTTGAGGGGTGCCTAGCTGCTGAGCTGACTTTAGCAGCAAGGACAGGTCTATGTTTATATCCCTTCCACCAGGAAGATATGCAGGGAAGTGGACATGGCTACGACTGGCAATGATGAGCGCCCCTACCCTTACCTGGGTCCCTGAAAAGAGAAGATACCAAAAGGATAGAGGCTCATATTTATTCTGGGTTTGGGGGTTGTTTGGGCTTCGCATCCCCAAATACTTTGTGAATTGAATTTGACAGGAGAGGCTATTTATGTTGGAAGCTTTTTATTTCTTCATCATAGGTATGGAATTGGATGGTAGCTATTCCTAGGAAAACATATCCACCTTTTTAGGTTGAAGCCTTGGCAGCTCATGCGCTGCTCTGCAAGGCATGCTCTATTAGAGTATGGACTTGTAGCCTCGCCCACTCTCCACCCATATTTTTCATTGACTTGTGTCATTGTCCTTCGTAAATGCTGGCTTCTGATTCTTTAATAGACTTGTTAGTCCATCCTTAGTACCGTCTTATCTTCATTTGTAACCTCCAATGAGGACTGGCCCTTTTACTTTGATTGTTACACGGTATGTCTTATTGTATGTCTGTCGGTATGTCTGTAAGCACTATTTTCTTTAATTTATTTCTCCGACTGCTGGCAAGACATGCTATCCTGCAACATTCAGCGCACCATGCTCGCTTTCACTTTCGGAGCAGCCCGGGACAATGACGGCTGCTTCTTAGAAATACGATAGGTCTCGCATTTACAAGAGTTTAAACTATTGGCATTGTAAATGACAATGCCTTTTATTTATGTGTTAATTATCAAAACAGATAAGGGGTCATGCCCAAATTACCCTCATATACCTGAGCAATAACATCAACGATGTAGAATCACAAAAATGAATGGCATGGAGGGATCAAACAAAAATATTTATTTTCAGCCAGAGTACAATTAGGTACCCTGCTGGTCTCTATTCTTATTAAAGACAAATTAAATTCTGCTATTGCAGCTTGTGTACGTTTCAAGTGACGGGAAAGAAAACACATTATAGTCACAACAAACTAATACCTATACAGTTTTCATATATACACAATATACACTTCATTAAAACAAACAATTGAATCACACTCATATATAGGATACACTACATATATACAATATATACAACATATACAACATATATCAAACATATACACATATAAAAAAAACAGTAGATCAATAATTGGTTCCCCTACTGAGAACAAAACAAACAGCGTGTACACTCTTAAATCAGAGCAATACACTACAAGGTAGTCCCTATTGCGCCTGAGGAATAACACCTCCAAAACTATGTAAGGGACGCTTTACTTTCTTCACGCAACTCTACGTGATGGGACACCTTTAAAAATGTCGACGCTGGTGCGGTCGCGTTTCAGCCAGAGATTCCTTTTAAAAGTAGGCAGTGATCTGTGGGGCCAGTGCCTGTTCTTAAAAAATGTTGGTACACACATTCGCAAAGGGAAAGAGATCCTTTGGGGACCCCTTCTCATTTGCAAATGGTTTACCTCCAACTTGAAGTTGATAGAACTGCAAATGTTTTGTGACCACATTCCCTGTTGCACATCAAATCCTACATACCAGGGTAACTCGTTATTAGAATGGGACGACCTTGGCACGCCCTTCCTAATAGTGATTCGCAGGCCCAATTTGCGATTCAGTAATAGCTTACTGAATCGCAAATAGGGGTTTGTACATTTAAAAATGCTTTTTTCACCTCGCAAACAACCCAATTCTGTGAATCGGGCCGTTTGCAAGCTGAAAACGCGTTGCACATCTGGCCCAGAGAGGCTTAGGGCCAGATGTAAGAATCAGTTTTCAGCTATCCAACGGCCCGATGGGCTGTTTGAGACCAGGAAAATGCTTTTTGGCATGTTCCAACCCAATTTGGTAGTCAATAAGCTATTACCGACTCCCAAAATAGGATTTGCAAATCGCTAATAGAATGCAGCGTGTTAAGGGCGTCCCTTCCTAATAGCGAGTCTCACTGGTATGTAGTAATGTTTTGCGACCCAGAATGAGGCTGCAAAACATTTGCAATTATCACCAACTTTAACCCATTCGTCAATGTGAGCACCAACATTTTTTAAGAGCAGCTAGTGTTCCCATGGACCACTGCTTACTTTTATAAAATGAAATCGAAACTTTTCGTTTTTCTTTTTTAAATGCAACCATTTTCCTTTAAGGAAAACGGACTGCATGTACAAAAAACTGCTTTATTTAAAAATCAGTCACAGTCATGGTCGTCTGCTGACTCCAGCAGGCCACCATCCCTCTGAGCGCTAGCCATTCCCAATGGGTTGCAAATTACAACCTGCCTCATGAATATAATATGACTGTTGATATAATCTGACACCATAATTAAACATTGAAATTGAATTGGAAAGACTTCACGATAGCCTTGAAAAAAGAGGCAAAAAGTGATTTTGAGCTTCCCAGGCATCGAATTTGTGAATGTGGTGATCCAGATAGAGGAATTAAGGTCATATAATAAAGTACCCCAGATATCCTTATTCAAAATGTTGGGCATTTGAACCAAAAAACGGTTCATGAGAAAGTTTCACGTTTATGTTATGTTTGTTTATATATTGTAAATATTGTGTAAAGATACATGCCAAATATGGTAAAAGTGTGTATATATGTATAAATGGGAAAAGTAAGAGAAAAAAAGTGAAAATTAATTTTCCATTATGAAAAATACAATTGGTTTGACTACTAAAAAAGATACGCAAACCAGTTCTTTGTCTGTTGTGATTTGCATAAAATAGCTACTAGATGAACTAAAAAGAAATAAAGAAAGGGATTCAGTCAAGAAGCAGTCGAATAATAGTGGACAGATAATTTGTAGTATCTGTCTTTAATTAGGAATTTTGAAAAACAATACCAGAGGCATCATTGTATTGAGTTTAGGTTTTTTTTCATGAATATAATATGGCAGGTCCTTGCAACCTATTGGAAATTGCAAACATCGTAAAACACACTGTTTTACATCGCAGTTTGTGATTTCCTAATAGCAGATCTCAAAAATTCTCAATAAGGATATCACAAACATGCAATGTTGTACATCTGCCACTGGGAATTTATAAAGGACAGTGCTAGCTTAAGAATGGAAAAGGCAAGGCCAGAGAGAACTGGGAACACAGAGTGAAAGAATTAATGGTCCTGGACTTTGAGAGAATAAGAGGCAAAATGTAGACAGAGAGAGAACCCCGATAATGAATACAGAGAGAGGAGACATCACAAGCGTGGTAATGACAAGACTGAGAGGACAGAGAGAGACACCTAGGACCTAAGAGAGCCAGGCAACACGAGGATCGTTTCGGATAGGAAAGGGAGACAGCACAGAAACTCACACTAGAAGTACAGAAAGAGAATGGGGACTGGAGAGACATAATTAAATAACAGGGCGTGGAAGGCATAGGAGTGAGTAAAACTCAACATCTGGGGAGAGGCACAGAGGACAAGTGAGAGACAAGAAGGAAACAAAGAGAGATGGAGACCAGGATATAAACCTGCCCTGTTCACAAAACCACAGAGAAAAGGGACAGAGGCGGGAAAGAAAGGATGCAAGTGCAAGTTCAGAGATTGGAGAAGTGAAAAAGATGAGCGAGAGAGTAGGGAGCGCTAAGAAAGAAAGTGAGAGAGACAAACTGGGGACTGAAACAAAAGGATGTAAACATGGAAAGGATAGAAAGAAGGACAGCAGATACAGGGTATTGGGACGACAATTAGAGAAGAGGGAGATGGAGGACAAGAGAGAATAGGCGATACCAAGCAATCAGGTCGTCAAGATAGACTAGAGAGTGAATGAAGCTGATGGTACTAATAAAGACCGAATGACACATAAAGCAAACAACTGCTGGGAGGGTGGGCCACGTCCTTCGAATCTCGGGTGCCAGCCGAGCACCCCGTCCCCCACACACACTGCTCCGTGCAAGGCAGATTTTTGCGTTTTCTCCCTCCGCCTCCCATCCCCCACCCCCATAATGATTATGTAGGCGGTCATTTCTCGTAAATTGTGTTTACTTACTGCTCCTTGCTTTAGTGACTAAAGTGGGCGGATTATGCAGGAGCGTGGTGACCGCAGAACTGGATGGCTAGTGTCAACGATGGAGTCTTTTCTATCAGGTGAAGGCAGGGGTGGATGGTTAGCTGGTTAGGTTACAGCACGTGTCAACGATGGAGTCTTTTCTATCAGGTGAAGGCAGGGGTGGAGGAGTCCAAGGAACAGGAAAGAGACACGGAGATCATGGGAGGGCAGAACACACTGTGCTACCAGCGGTGGGGTCTGGACCCCGATCCGACTGCGATGCTCTGGACTGCTTGTAGTCAAGGGAACTGAGGGTGTGGGAAAAAGGGGGCGCCGAATGCTACTTGTAAGTAAACAACCAGCACTGCACAAAGTCGTAGATTAGGTCAAGTGTGCATTTCACCCTAAAGAAGCAGAAAGTCTAACTTTGGCGGGAGGACCAAGAATTAGTAAACAACACAGTGTTAACAGGGATGCATTTCGGTCCGTTTATAAATCTCTCTAATTGCTGTTCTTACCGCGGGTCCCTCACTGGAGCTCCCCAGCCTCAGAGGGCCGCCCACCCCTGACAGTCTAAGTACTTCTGAAGTGATAGGTCAGGTGAAGGAAGAAGGTGGGCGCCGTACAGTGTTGCTGGCACCAAGGCATGGTGCCCTAGCTGCGGCCTCTGTGAACTGGCTCTTATTCACTAGCCCTGACCCTGGAGAGCGCCAGGCAGAGTCACCCGAGGCTGTACATGTGCCCAGGGACTGGCAGCCTGGGATCAATTAAAATAATTGAGTAACGGCCCGATCTGTGCTGTTCAAGAAAATACCATGGCTGCTAAATTAGCATTAACTTGGCTTTCTTAATTGGAAATGTAAATGTTCCAGATGAAAAGCCCTGGATCATCCTGGTATAAAAAACTGTGCTCGGCCTCAAGGGAAGACCTTGGAGACTTTCTGGTTGTCCATATTTAATGTTATTATGTTTCCAGACAGGTACAAATCACTCAAATTGGACCAATGTAGGCAGAATCTATGAGTACAAGAAGAGATAGAAAGCCAAGAGCAAATCATGTGTGTTACAAGACTTTAAACAATTTCGATCCACTGCAATGCACTCTAGGCCGCCCATCCCGCTGAGTGGGGGTGCTGGAAAGTACAGCTGGAGGTCTGTTGTACATGGGGGTGAGAGAAGGAGGGTTGACTGGGCGATCTCCTAACAAATCATTGCTGAAACCAAACGACTGCAGAGACTCCTCTGAAGAGCTGGCTGTCAACTGCTGGACCTCGTCAGCGCGTGCCCATGTCAGACTGTATCTCGTGGTCCACCAAGTGTCTAAGCATCTGCTGCTCAATGGGAAGCGTATGGGAAGTGTTAGTAAGAGTTAACAACCATGCAATCGCACCCATGGCATTTAAATGGATGCAAAGAAATGCTATACAGTTTACACCATCAAGAGTTTACAGAAAAATAACATCAGGGCATGGACTGAATAGTAGTGCTCTAGGAACTAGAGAGAGATGTGCTTACTCTTGTACTTACTAATAAAGATGTGTTTGCCATATATTTTGTTTGATTGGTGGGAAGGTTGAGTTCCCATGCAGACAATGTGTATTTTAACAGTTGTTTCCTAAAGAGGGAGATTTGGTTCTCATCTGTTAGGGAAGTAAATTCCATAAGTGGTTGGTGCTCCAGTAAATAATTATTCATGAGCCTGATCCAGGTTTTCTTAGTCAAAGGCCAAATGATATGAGGTAGACATCAAGAATGGGATAGGGTAGTGCTCAGTCCAATCAATGTATTTAAGGATCCTGATTGACATGGGCAGCTGTAAGAGAGTGGGTTATTAATTGCGCGCGATGTGAGACCACAATTAATAAGTCTGCAACCTTCTGCCTACTGGGAATCAAATACCCCATTGCAGCACTTGACTGTCACACGCTAGTAAATCAGAGTAGCCAATGCCTACTCAGGGGAGGTGGTGTTCGCTAATACCCCAGATCGCTAGTGCAAATAAACAACATTGAATAAATCATTGTCGAGTCAAAGCTTTTTGTTATGAAAAAGGAAAAGTACTCTATCACTCACACACTATGATGACGCCCTCCTAACAGTTAACACTACTAGCGAGCCTAGAATACCAAGACTACAACACTCCCCACCCACACTAGACAAAATATAAGTGGCAGCATTATCAAAAAACAGGCCTCCTGGCTTTGTTAGTGTGTCACCACATTAAATAATGTAGAAATCTGTCATTAGAAAACCTATGGAACACCATTAAGAAATAATTATGAATGGTATTACCTGACAATGATATTCATTAGGGCCAGTCATGACTCAATGTTAAACTTGTAATTATCACTAAAGTATTTTAAAGCATTGCAGAGACCTTCAATAAAATCATATAACATTGTGTTGTCAATGCTGGCATTGTGAATAATGCATTACTAATTCAATGAAAGGTGTACTCGAGCCTCTCTTCTAGTTGTAACATTCTGCCACTGCAGTTTTTGGGGAGCGGTTTGTCATTGCTGTCTCTGTCAAGGCCGGCCCTCTGTCAAGGCACCTGGCAGGTCTCCTGGGCCTAGGGTCTGAGCAGCGGACCCAAGGCAGAGTGCTCTCCCTATATATCAACACTATCCCCAGGTGGCTCCTGGGGGAGGGACCTAGAGGCAACGGACGCTAGGAGCAGGCCAGCCTCCAACATACAATGTTCAACACAAAATGGGGCCACTCTCAAGGTAGTTACCTAAGTAAAGCTCAAATTGTGAGTGTTGGCCTCTCACCAAAAGTGACGGATTGGTCTCACACACCACCTTCATCATTGATCAATTCTCGCCCTCCAGAAACTCGGTTTGGTGGAGGGCGGGCATGCACCTGACGACAGGGATGCACTTATAAAATAAGTGGGGGCCTGTGACAAGTGAGTGAGGGTTAAAAACCATTACAGTTACCAAATTAATTTTTAATGTGCCAGGCAACTATATGGTATTAAAAACAAGTGAACGATGTAGTGGGGAAATTACTGTCCCCTCACCGTTGAAGGTGCGGTCAACATGTTTCTGCCAAATGGGGGAGGAGAGGAGATCACACACATAGATGCACTTAAGGGAGACGCACCTTGATTCAAGTTTGACTATAGGGGTCTGCCCTTTTACCCTCCTCCCATGGGGCATTTAGGTCTCTACTCTAGGACTTTGCAATGAGTCCTTTTCCCTGTGGAGTGTGTTATAGTCATCCCACCTTGTGGCATCTTATCACCACAAGGCAAGTAAGACCGGAGCCCTTCACTATTTGTAGGTCCTGATGAGTGCTCTCCCTGCCAGGCCCCATGGCTATGGCCATCTTGCAGGGCACCTGTATGTCAGCAGCTGAGTCAGTGATACCCGCCTGATGGAGATCACATAGCTGGAGAACCAGTCCACAGAAGTTCTAGGGGAGCCCTCAAGGATCCCACCAGGCAGGTACATCCCTGTACTATCCTTTGAGGGTGTAAGAGGGCCACCGCCATTGGCTCTAATGAATCAGTCTTAGTCCTTGGATACCAGCTGAAGTCCATTAGTCCATAAGTCCATCCCTGCAGTGGAGTCAGGTGGGATCTCTTACCAGCTGAGCATTTCTTCAATGTCCTGGTCCAGGAAGTTCTCTCCAGTCACTTCATTGTGAAGGGGATTTTAAGAGTGGGTAGAGCATCCTAGAAGGTAGGCACCTCTGCCCAATCCTAAGGTGACACACCATCACTCCACACGTGCCCCATCCCTCCTGTTCACTATTCGGTGACATTCTAACATGGTTACTTAAAGTGGTCTGCTTGCTGAACGACATTTAAAGTTTCTGACCTTCCTCCAAATGGCACGGTTGACTGATCACTTCCCTTCAAAACTTCAGTGGGGAGACCTACATGGAACTGGCTCCAGATGTCTGTTTCTCCTACTTTTTTTCTATGTGAGTGAGCCTTCCCAGGACTTTTTCAAGCATGAAAAGTAATTAGGGCATGCAAATTTCATCCAGACCCCTTTGTTTCCCAGGAAAAAGCCAAAGCACTATCAAATGGCTCTATTGTGTGGGGGGAGATTTGATCCTCCTGCTGGCCAGCAGAGTAATTAAGGGATGGGGGAAGGTCTGTAATCTGGTAGTAAGCTGAGCCAGAGAATTATGACAAATCCTCAGGTGCCAGAAGGAGCATAGATATCACAAAAGGGGTGTTGGATGTGCATGTAGGGTACATTTGTACCCTATGATTGGTATCATACCTGTACTTCTAGGTCTAAACAGGGTGAAACTACTTTGGCACAGATTTTATTCATGATATATAATTCCGTAAACCACCCACTCTTTTCAGTTAAATACTGCATACCTACACAATGACTACCCACTCACGTTATAAGGCCTACTTCAAGTACTAATCTCTGAAGGGTCACTTCTTGAACAGGCTCCCTGTGGATAGATACCGGGCAGATTGATACTGTAGTCTCCCAATCTAAGCCGCACACGTGGATCTGCGCCTGCTCACATGTTCACATACAAGCAGCCTAGAACCCCTTATGCAGCTATGCATCAGCAGGCCTTCTGTTGAAATATAGACACTGCTGTCTCTAAGACATTGACTTTGAGTTTTACTCGGTGCAACAATTATGAAAATGAGTCGTGTTAAATGCTGATACTTACACCGCTTTGCAATTTAAAAAGAGTTTGAAAATGATGCTCACCACTCCATCTGTTTTTTAGATATCTTTATTAAAAAAAAAAGCATACAGTATAGTTAGGGGAACTAACAACCCATCACAGACTTGGTGTATGCATTTAGCCAGGATTATATGCAGCATACTCAATCAAGTTTAGGAATAATGATGAGGGTACCATTGCCAGTGATGTAATTTTACTAATCCAACATTGTTTAGCATACACCTCAGATTAAAGTTATTTCTTTTGTTTAATGAGAGACTGAATAAGCATTTAATATGTGTGTGATTGTTTGGGTGTGTATATTTATTGGACATATTATTTAGATGTATTAATGGGTTGTAAGAAGCAATGAAAGATCAAAATTGGCAGTTTAGAATTAAGACAAGTCATGTACAGAAAGTGAGCTTGTTCTTGCTATTGTACCGATTAGAATGAGTAGAATGGTGGATGTATGAAAGTGTTTAAAATGGGTAAATTATCAGGGTGGTTTCTTATTGGGACGTAGTCCACTATCAAGTAGTGATAGTGAAATCTAGGCATGTGTAAGTCTGGTACACCAGAGGAAACAATAGCATGCTAGAAGTGGCAGTTGTGGGCTAAATGTGAGTGCTAGGGGGCTTCATATGGTTTTACAGACAGGTTGTGCACATAATAATGGGGAAGCAACTGATAAAAGTGGCAGATTTCGGGTGACTGGGCTAGCACTGGAAATGTCTCTGTTCCTAGACTGGTGTTGGAATAGTAAATCGTACTATCCCTAAGTCCAGGGCCCTCCAGCACAAGTCATTGAAATGACTTGCGTTGTAACATACTGCGATCAATATGATCGCTTAGTATCAACATACATTCATCTACAAATGAAAAGACTCCCTTCAGTTTCCAAGGAGTGAGTTTATTTTCCTGTACTTCTAAGATGGTTACTGGAGTGAGTCATCAATACCATAAGGTGTTTTCACTATGTTTAAGCAGTGGTTTATATGGCCAAAACCTGCTCATCATGTGGCTGATCTTATGTTACTTATATATCACTATGAACCTGATGAGAAGTCAGATAGGAAACATTAAACTGGTAATTGGAAAGATAAACCCAAAATTGTGTCTAATTTCAATCCATCAGGCTTTGGCTGAAATAGCTCAGAATCCCAGAGAAAAAATTGCAAATAAAAAAAAGAGTGGTCATAGAAACATCCAAGTGGTGGGAAGGTGCCTCTTTAAAGTAGTATTTGGAAGAAGATCAGAGTCATAGAGGTCTTAAGATCCTAACTTTTCCTCCATTTGAAACAACATTTCCTGAAGAGATCAAGAATTGGCAGGACAATCTACGCACTGCATCCAACAATATGATCAGACAATTAATCGATATTGCACAGGAATCAATCAATCAATCAATCATAACATTTGTAAAGCGCAGTACTCACCCGTGGGGGTCTCAAGGCGCTGGGGGGAGGGGAGGGGATGCTGCTACTGCTCGAATATCCAGGTCTTGAGTAGTCTTATGAAGGTTAGCAGGTCCTGGGTCTGCTGTAGGAGGATGGGAAGGTGTTCGAGGTCTTGGCGGTAAGGTGGGAAAATGACCTGCCGCCTGAGGTCGCTCTTCGGAAAAGTATGATAAACAAAAAGAAGTAGATTCTCTCACAAAAAGAATTGAGGAAGCAAATCGGGGCAACTTAACAAAAAAGAATTACGAAATCAGGAATAAGAGTATAGACTAATATTAGGAAGACATTATCAAGAGAAAGAACGGAACATTTGGATGAGATCATATAGACTACCAACTGAGACTTGTTTATATTTTTGTCAAGACAAAAAATAATGTCAAACCAGGAAAGGAAACATCTAATGTATCAGAAACATCTGTAACTTCAGATTCTGAATCCCTGTGGTAAGTGAACTTTTACGAGGAAGTACGGAGACATTAACTAGGAAATTTAAACACACAAAATACCAGAACTAGACCACCAAGTACCAAAACAGAAGAACCCTTATTATCAGAAGTACAGACATGGGCACGCAGAAAGGAACAGTCCTAGGGGAAGACAACATCAACCAACTAGCCCATAATCTCTCTTCAACAATTTTGAACACCCAAATGGATACACTAATCAAAGGCATTGACTTTTGTCCCACAGCTAGTTGGGAACTAGCGAAAACAAAAATTAACCTATACAAATTCACATGTGGATTATAACTACAAGTTTTCTTTAAAGATCAGCACAAGCCCACCACAACCAATCACAAGCGACTTGACAGTACAAGACTAGATATTCTTTCAGAAACTGCGGATGCCCTTCCTAATAACATACATATTGATATGTGCACAACAGCTTCTGGATTAGAAATAAATATTTCCTATACATTGCATAGTAAATTCATTACCAAATCTACCTTTACACCAACTCTACCTCCAGGAATCCCTTTTGACCTATTTCATACAGCAGTCTTAAATGACCTGGATAATGAACATAAGCGGTACATATCATAGAACAAATACCTTCCAATGAACCGAAGGAACAGTAAAGGGCATTGGGTGATTTACGCCAACATCCAGAAAAATCAATCAAAGAGGTGGACAAGTGACATCCTACACATTGAAGATTACCTGGGCTTCATATGGTTTTACAGACAGGTTGTGCACATAATAATGGGGAAGCAACTGATAAAAGTGGCAGATTTCGGGTGATTGGGCTAGCACTGGAAATGTCTCTGATGTAGCAGCAAATTAATTCAAGCAAAGTAACTAGAAACTGTCTTGAGTGTACTTTTCTATCTACAAAGAAAGACGACCTTTACTACGCGGGCGTTTCACCGCGGTAGGTTTACAACGAGGGCTGGATGGCGCTGTAAGCTAAGTAATAGTACGCTTTACTATTCCAACACCTTCCCTACTGTTCCTAGACTGGTGTTGGAATAGTAAATCGTACTATCCCTAAGTCCAGGGCCCTCCAGCACAAGTCATTGAAATGACTTGCGTTGTAACATACTGCGATCAATATGATCGCTTAGTATCAACATACATTCATCTACAAATGAAAAGACTCCCTTCAGTTTCCAAGGAGTGAGTTTATTTTCCTGTACTTCTAAGATGGTTACTGGAGTGAGTCATCAATACCAAAAGGTGTTTTCACTATGTTTAAGCAGTGGTTTATATGGCCAAAACCTGCTCATCATGTGGCTGATCTTATGTTACTTATATATGACTATGAACCTGATGAGAAGTCAGATAGGAAACATTAAACTGGTAATTGGAAAGATAAACCCAAAATTGTGTCTAATTTCAATCCATCGGGCTTTGGCTGACATAGCTGAATTTATCTCAGAATCCCAGAGAAAAAATTGCAAATAAAAAAAAGAGTGGTCATAGAAACATCCAAGTGGTGGGAAGGTGCCTCTTTAAAGTAGTATTTGGAAGAAGATCAGAGTCATAGAGGTCTTAAGATCCTAACTTTTCCTCCATTTGAAACAACATTCCCTGATGAGATCAAGAATTGGCAGGACAATCTACGCACTGCATCCAACAACATGATCAGACAATTAATCGATATTGCACAGGAATCAATCAATCAATCAATCATAACATTTGTAAAGCGCAGTACTCACCTGTGGGGGTCTCAAGGCGCTGGGGGGAGGGGAGGGGATGCTGCTACTGCTCGAATATCCAGGTCTTGAATAGTCTTATGAAGGTTAGCAGGTCCTGGGTCTGCTGTAGGAGGATGGGGAGGGTGTTCGAGGTCTTGGCGGTGAGGTGGGAAAACGACCTGCCGCCGGAGGTCGCTCTTCCGAAAAGTATGATAAACAAAAAGAAGAAGTAGATTCTCTCACAAAAAGAATTGAGGAAGCAAATTGGGGCAACTTAACAAAAAAGAATTACGAAATCTTGAATAAGAGTATAGACGAATATGAGGAAGACATTATCACGAGAAAGAACGGAACATTTGGATGAGATCATATAGACTACCAACTGAGACTTGTTTATATTTTTGTCAAGATATATAATAATGTCAAACCAGGAAAGGAAACATCTAATGTATCAGAAACATCTGTAACTTCAGATTCTGAATCCCTGTGGTAAGTGAACTTTTACGAGGAAGTACGGAGACATTAACTAGGAAATTGAAACACACAAAATACCAGAACTAGACCACCAAGTACCAAAACAGAAGAACCCTCAATATCAGAAGTACAGACATGGGCACGCAGAAAGGAACAGTCCTAGGGGAAGACAACATCAACCAACTAGTCCATAATCTCTCTTCAACAATTGTGAACACCCAAATGGATACACTAATCAAAGGCATTGACTTTTGTCCCACAGCTAGTTGGGACCTAGCGAAAACAAAAATTAACCTATACAAATTCACATGTGGATTAAAACTACAAGTTTTCTTTTAAGACCAGCATAAGCCCACCACAACCAATCACAAGCGACTTGACAGTACAAGACTAGCTAATCTTTCAGAAACTGCGGATGCCCTTCCTAATAACATACATATTGATATGTGCTCAACAGCTTCGGGATTAGGAATAAATATTTCCTATACATTGCATAGTAAATTCATTACCAAATCTACCTTTACACCAACTCTACCTCCAGGAATGCCTTTTGACCTATTTCATACAGCAGTCTTAAATGACCTGGATAATGAACATAAGCGGTACATATCATAGAACAAATACCTTCCAATGAACCGAAGGAACACTAAAGGGCATTGGGTGATTTACGCCAACATCCAGAAAAATCAATCAAAGAAGTGGACAAGTGACATCCTACACACTGAATACCTGGAAGTGAACCTTCAGTTAAAAGATATGACCTGCTGCACAAAATGTTTGAGAAATTCCACATCAGACACACTGAATTTGTTATTGGAGCATTGCATTTGGACAGATGGCACAACCAAGGCTTAATTACACTCAGAGAAAAACAATATCCATGCATCAAACATCCAGTAATGGCAACCTTGTATATACTTCGGAAGATACTTCTGAAGATACAAACACTAGGATTCCACCAGAAGGGAAGATTTATCATTGCAGAGGTTGACTCAATCTGCTACAGATTAGGAGAATATATAGACAGTGAACCACAACCATTCACTAAGAGATTTCCTTGATGTATCCGGGACAAAAAAAAGTACTGAAGAAACTGGACAAAATAGATCGTCAACCTGATTATATTTTGACCACAATACACTTCTATCAAGAATAAAGACAGATTAGAAGTAACAAAAGCGTTAGCCACAAGATCAGTACACCTGCTTGGAAAAAAAACAAATGATTATTGAAATGTTGGAATTCTGTCTTACAAATAACTTCTTCACATTTAACAATAACATATACTTACAAAAACAATGAACAGTGATGGGAGCAAAAATGTGCCCAATCATATGCCTGCATTGTAAGGGGAGAAGTAGAGAAGTTTTGGCTATGGAATGAGAATTTTGAAAACCTGGAAACTAATATCATCTTTTGGGGATGTTATCTTGATGATGTTTTACCAATTTGGCAAGGTACTCAGTCCTCACTACCTAATTATATCAAGGAACTATTGAACAACAAATATGAGGCATTAAAGTGATTAATCCATCTCCAAACAGGAAATTCAATATTTAGATCTTACACTCTATATAGAACATAATCAACTTTGCAGCAAAATGCAGAGAAAAATAAGCAGCCATTAAAACTACAACCATTAATATTCCCAAAGGAGAGTTCTGAAGAGTAAGCATAACTTGCAGCAAACAGGATGATTACCTATTACTATCCAACTATGTCATTAATAAACCAAGCAACAGAGGCTACAATCCAACAACTTTAAAACAGACCATGCAGGAAATTGAACACACTAACAGGTGCGAACCCTTGAAAGACATAGAGAGATCAGCCAATACTAAAGCTCAAATTAGGTTCATCACACAGCATGCTAATGGCCACACCGTAATATTAGAAAAATACTACAGAAAAGTTTCCAGGTACTAAGCAGTAACCCACAAATACAATAGGCATACAACTGATAGAGTGGAAAATCTGTATCCTATGTAGGGTACCTATTAGGAGTGCAATCTAATGGCTTGTAAAACACACTCACACATTATTCAATGTTATGAGACAAATTAGATGCAGAAAGAAACGTGAATTAAGTAGCATGTTTCTACGAACTTAGTGCGTTCTAATGTAGGGATTGATAACACATACAGCTTGTGCTGGAAAATGTAACCAGCTAACCCTTTTATAGGCCTCATTAGTGAATGTGATTTAATGATGTATCAAGTGTGTTAAATGCTTTTCCAGGCTAATGATGCAGAGTGCAACACACTTGCTAATGTAGTTAAAAGAAACATTCTTTTTGAATGTTGATAGTTTATGTATTTTCTAACATACACAGCATGGCAAATTCATTATTTTAGCCTAAGTTGTAGGCCTGGATTTGCAGGGCATTTGAAATGTCCTCACTTCTAAAATTAATGTTCAAAATCACATATGAGTTATGTAGTATGCTTTCTGTCTCACGCTTGCATTTCAAGTGGACAATGTTTGCTAGTGAAGAGTAGAGGTACTATTATATAACATTGCGGAAGGAAGGAGTTACAGTTAGTCTGGCCGTAGAAAGATAAGGTGGAGATAGGTGGTTTCACATGGGAGAAGAGACAACCAATGATGAACTGCTCCAGAGGGGCATACATGGAGAAGGCAGTGACAGGAGTCAACATCATGGGAACAGTTTGTGGCTGAGTACGTGTGAGAAAAACATCATGGGGTATTTGCAGACTATGGTTTTGAATATATGTTGCATCGTATAAAGGGATAGACACCCCAATTCCAATCCAATCCACATCTGGAGTACAATCAATTTCAATCCCCCCAGATGGGCTAACACCAACATTTAGAAACGAGGAACAAAAGATACTGGAGGGAGTAAGTACTGTACCTATATTCAACATAAGTGTCTCGACTCTTTCTCCTACCATTGTGTCTCTACTATCGAAAGGCTTAACCTTTGCTCCCCATTCAGGGCTAAACAAGTTTGAACTGTTTAGGGATTTGCATATGTTTTTGAGAAAAGTAAGACTCCAAATATTCTTCTCTAATCAACCTAGAGTGAATGACAGTATAAATAGATCTGGTTTATCCCTAAAATCAACATTCACTCCAACTATTGATCAATTGCCACCTGAAGTGGCAATCTTTGAAAAAGTTCTGTATAACAAATTTGTTAACCTTACGAAACATGTGCAGAAGACACCATTTAATTTAAAAAAAGATGAGTATGAGGTCTTAACAAATTTGAAAACTTGTACGGATAAGATCATAAAGACCTGTGATAAAGGAGGTGGCATAGTGGTATACGATTCCCCCACTTATGTAGCCAAAGTAGAAGAAATGTTGAATGATACCAGATTCTATGCACCGATAGATAGAGACCCAACTAAGCAGACAGCCATCAAGATACGCAAACTCACCAATCGAGCCCTACAAGAAGGCGAAATATGTGAGAAAGAGTGGACATATTTAAATATAGAGACACCCAGAATGGCCAGTATTTATGGCATTCCTAAAGACCATAAAAATACATCCAATCCTCCGTTAAGACCTATAGTCACAACCATCGGTTCAGTGACTGAACCTTTAGCAAAATATGTAGATGCCATGTTATGCCCACATGTAGCCAGCACTCCGGCCTTTGTGCAGGACACAAGACACATTATCAATCTTGTGGAAAACGTACAGTTCTGTCCAGAAAGTCAGCTTTTAGTCACAATGGACATTGAAGCACTTTACAGCAATATTCCGATCGAAGGTGCTATGTCGGCTGTGCTGTGGGTTTTACATACATATAGTATAGAGTGTCCTACTATATTTGTGCTGGAATGTCTCAAGATTGTCTTAACAGACAATGTATTTGAATTCAACAGAAAATTGTATAAACAGCAAAAAGGTGTCAGCATGGGGGCATCGTGTGCCCCCACAATTGCTAATATTTAAATGGGGTTTTTTGAAAGTAAGTTTGTGTTTAACGAAATTGCTCCTTTCTATGAATCAGTGACCAAATGGTCACGATTCATAAATGATATTTTTTTTATCTGGAATGACAGTAGGGAGAATCTACTTAAATTTTTGGAGTGGATAAATCTTTGCGATGAGAACATACATTTCACACACACAATCAGTACGGAGCAAGTGGAATATTTGCATATACTGATCAAGTGTAGTGGCGGGATTCTGTCGGTCGACTTATTCGTAAAACTGACCGCTAGTAACACGCTACTACACTATGATAGTTTTCACCCTAAAGTACAAAAGAATAGCATACCCTTTGGTGAATTTCTGCGCCTCAGGCGTAACTGCATGAACATCCGCGATTACGATACTAGGGCAGCAGACGTGAATCGGAAGTTCCTGGCGAGGGGCTATCCAAGCAAGATAATCAGGGACTCTGACAAGAGAGTTCGGTTTTTTGACCGACAACACCTGTTAAAGAGTAACAAAAGAGAAAAAAATGCGTCTCTCATCTTTATTTCCTGACAATCAATGTTGAATGAAAGGGTTAGACAAGCTGTATTTTCAAGTTGGCAGATTTTAAATGCAGGCACACAGGATAAAGAAAAGATCCCCAAACCCATGTTCGCTTACAAACTAAACAAAAGTTTGAAGGACCATGTGGTACAACGTAAAGGGCAAATTGAAACAAATGAGTATCACAGGACTATCGGCTGTGACAGGAAATTACAAATGCACTAAATGTAAGTCATGTGACACCGCAATAGAGGCCTCCATGTTTACATTTAATGATCAAGTGATAACACCGACAGAGTTAAATAACTGCAGAACATCCAATGTTATTTATCTGCTAATTTGCCCATGTCAATTGGGTTATGTTGGTGAAACAGGAAGGTCTCTCAATGTGAGATTGACGGAACATAGATCTGCGGTTAGGACGAGAAAAATGACAGCACCTATAGTTAGCCACTATTTGGAAAAAAATTATACCCCAGATGAAATGCACTGGTATATTTTAGAGCGAATATACCCTAGGGAAGGCAAATCTTTGGAAGCAATACACAAAATGAGAGAGGTGTATTGGATCTTTATGTTGAGAACAGCAACAAGGGGCCTGAATATGGAAATACCCCGGGACCAAGCAATAAAGTATAATTAATATACAACATTACAAGGAGACCATGTTTGAAACAAATGGGAAACAATGTACACTTTAACTGATAAAGACTTTTAGCTGAAAACAGGTCACCCTTTGTTATAGACTAAGACATGTATGTACAATCACTAGATATAAAAGTACTATTCTAACTCATGCTATCAAGGGCTAGCAGTCCACTAACATTAGAGGATTAGGCACAGTTTTAACCCTAGATTATTAATAGCAGGCACAAAGAGGATAATATTCTTGTGCAATCCGTAAGGTGTTGCTAGATAATATTTGGGCTGGCACATATCCTTTAGGAATAATCATAGTAGAGCTATAGAGTTAATTATTGCCCTGGGTCTATATGCAACACTAAAATTGGACTCTCTCCTCTAAATATGAATCGTTCCAATTAGGGTTGCATTACATTTGTACGACTATAATCCTTTAGTTAGATATAGGCAGGATTCTTTAAAATAATATATTTTCGACTTCGCAGTAAATGTACATGGCTTGGTAGAACGATCGAATTACAGTCATATATCAATTTAATCATCTTTCCGTTGTTTAAATGAAAAAGTGTAATGATAGCCTTGAAATATCAATATGGTGATTTAGATTATCTCGCTCTTCATATACTGTTCATAAAATTCATATTTAAACAAAGTACATTTAAGATGGCCACTTTGTTTACTTAATTTGTTCAAGTCAGGCTCACTATGATGACGTCACCGCATAACGTCGTCGCGCGACGTTAGGCTCCTTTAGATGAAAAAGAGGGACGGCCGAGATCCCACTCCATATTGGTGCTGTATGCCGCTACATTTAGAGACACAGGTAAGCTCGCTTTGCGCTAGACGCTAACGAACAGAAACAAGTATAACTTTTAGCTCGTACACTTAAGACTGCAGGTAACCTTTGACGAGTATATTTATACTGCGTATTTTCTGTTTGTGTTTTTAGTTAAGCATATTAATGCCGAGGCGAAACGATAATTCTCTAAATTGAGTGACGCATTAAGTTTGTGTGCGCTACACTTTAGGCAAGCTCTGATAAGTACGATTATAATGGCATAATAGTACCGTGTATCTCTGGCTTACGCTCCAGGTTGGCACATCAATACCGGTTTCTGTTTTAATGGTAAGGTATGATGACCAGTCTCATTGAGTCCATGCATGTATAAAAGTTTAGGGCATCCTGATTTTGATTACTTTACACTCGTGCACCATTGCCGAGTTGAATTTAAAGAATATAGCCAAATGACCGGCTCAGTTTGAAAGTCAAACAAATATATTAAGAGACTTTAAATGGCAACAGTTATTATCGTTATGACTGCCGTTGCTAGACATCTGTGACCTATCGACAAGCAATATTAACATGTAACTATGACTTGAGCTGATTATATAAACAAATAACTACAACGCGAAGGTAGCCATATGTATCTAAGGTATTCTGAGAATGAAGGCAACCTTCTTTTGCGTTTTGAATGCTCGTCAGATAATATATCAATCAATCAAAAAATTTGTAGAGCGCGCTACTCACCCGTGCGGGTCTCAAGGTGCTGGGGGGGGTCGCCGCTACTGCTCGAAGAGCCAGGTCTTGAGGTGTTTCCTGAAGCTGAGGTGGTCCTGGGTCAGTCGCAGGTGTGTGGGGAGGGCGTTCCAGGTCTTTGCTGCTAGGTAGGAGAGTGATCTTCCTCCGGTGGTGGCTCTGCGGATCCGTGGGATGATGGCGAGGGCAAGGGCGAGGGCGAGGTTGGTGGAGCGGAGCTGGCGGGTGGGGGTGTAGAACGTGAGTCGGCTGTTGAGGTATTCCGGGCCCCTGTTGTGGATTGCTTTGTGTGCGTGGGTAAGCAGTCTGAAAGTGATCCCTTTGCTGACGTGGAGCCAGTGGAGATTTTTCAGGTGGGTTGAGATGTGGCGAGGGATGTCGAGGATGAGTCATGCGGAGGCGTTTTGTATGCGCTGGAGACGGTTCTGGAGTTTGGCGGTTGTTGCAGCGTAGAGGGCGTTCCCGTAGTCCAGTCGGCTGGTGACAAGGGCCTGGGTGACTGTTCCTCTGGTTTTGGTGGGGATCCACCCGAAGATCTTCCAGAGCATGCGCAGGGTGTTGAAGCATGAGGATGAGACGGCGTTGACTTGTTTGGTCATTGTGAGCGAGGAGTCCAGGATGAAGCCCAGGTTGCGTGCGTGGTCCGTGGGTGTCAGTGCAGCGCCCAACACCGAGGGCCACCAGGAGTTGTCCCATGCCGAGGGGGATTGTACGAGGACGAGGACCTCTGTTTTGTCCGAGTTGAGTTTGAGGCGGCTGTGCTTCATCCAGTCTGCTACCTCTCTCATTCCTTCCTGGAAGTTGGTTTTGGGGGTGGCTGGGTCCTTGGTGAGGGAGAGTATCAGCTGGGTATGGTCGGCGTAGGAGATGATGTTGATGTTGTGCTTGCGTGCGATGGTGGCGAGGGGGCTCATGTAGATATTGAAGGGTGTTGGGCTGAGTGAGGATCCTTGGGGTACGCCACAGAGGATTTCGGTTGACGAGGAGTGGAAGGGGGAGGTGGACTCTCTGGGTTCTGCAAGTGAGGAATGAGGTGATCCATTCCAGGGCTTTCCCCTGGATTCCTGTGTTGTTGAGGCAGTGTATTAGGGTGCGGTGGCATACGGTGTCAAAGGCTGCTGAGAGGTCTAGGAGGATGAGGGCTGCTGTTTCTCCGTCGTCCATCATGGTTCTGATGTCGTCTATGGCTGCGATGAGGGCGGTCTCGGTGCTGTGGTTTGCTCAATATCCGGACTGGGAGGGGTCAAGTGAGTTGTTGTCCTCGAGGAACGCGGTCAGTTGTTTGTTGACGGTCTTCTCAATGACTTTAGCCGGGAAGGGGAGAAGTGAGATGGGCCGGAAGTTCTTGAGGTCCCTGGGGTCTGCGGAGGGTTTTTTCAGGAGGGCGTTGATCTCTGTGTGCTTCCAGCTCTCTGGGAAGGTAGCTGACGCGAAGGAGCTGTTTATGATGTTCCGTAGGTGGGGTGCGATGATGGTGTCGGCCTTGTTGAAGATGTGATGGGGGCATGGGTCGGAGGGGGAGCCGGATGGTGTCTTCACTGCTGATGGGGGTCCAGGAGTTGATGGTGTTGGTGGGGGTCGTTGGGCAGACACTGCATAGGTACTAACTGAGTATTTAAAAGACTGTATCAATGCTAGGTAGCTGATTAGAGGTCTGCATGCATTGTACACAGAATATTATAGCTGTACTAGTTTTACTGGCTAGGCCATTCCTTACGTACATGACTAGTAACTAGAATAATTTCAGTGCTGCAGAGAGAGTACATGTTGAATTTATAAGTGCTTAAGTATTGCGGAGTAATAGCATATGTAAATAGTGCTGGATGGGTGATTGGAGAAGTGCGTGGGACAGCCAGGAGGATTCCTAGGCTGTATGGGTAGTACTTTGCCGAGGAGGTGTTCATCCAGGTCGCCGTGAGGAAGATGACGTCTGGTGCTGTTGAGTCGAGGAGGTCCCAGAGGTCGATGGCGTGCTTGTGTACGGAGCAAGTGTTGAGGAGGATGCACTTGAGGTGGTTGTTGCTGCTTGGTTTGGAGGGCGGGAGCGGTTTAGGAGGCAGGTGAATCTGCAGACTTGGCAGGTGAAGGGTCCGTGGGTGCGCTTGGGGGTGGCTTGATAGCAGGCGGGTGTTCGTCCGGTGTTGAGTGCGTTGAGGATGGCGGGGTCGTATCTCAGTCGGTTGGTCTGGGTCCGGCAAGGTCCAGGGGTTCTGGCGCTGGGCGCGGTCCAGGCGTGGACGGGCCTAGACGGGCTTGCCTTTGGCACGCCTTTGGCATGCAATCGGCGTGCCCGTGGTCTCCGCCATAAATGGCGAAGTGGAAGGGAGGAGCAGCTGGGAGACGGGAGCGGGACGGCGAATGGGAAGGGGGAGCGGGTAAAGAAAGGAAAAGGGGTGGGGCCGCAGGGGAGCAGGGAGCGGGGAGCAGGAGAAACGGAGGTGCGGGGCGAAAAACACAGTAACAAGTGGCAAAATACGGCAGAGTCACGGGCAGAAAATACAATCACACAGTAACAATGGACAAATACAGGCAAGTCACGGGCAGAAAATACAGGCACAAAGTACAGCAAAAACTGGCAATACTTAGCAGCAGAAGCATCGGCAAACTCGCGGCAGCGGCGGTGGGGACCTGGACACACTCACGGGGAGCCGTGAAGTGCGTGGAGCGACCGGCCCTGAATCAGGGTCAAGGGTCACCCAATAACCTTCTCTTCCAGTTAGGAAGGGGTTTTTAAATACACATGCCACATATTTATATATATGAAAGCTGGCGTTTGAGTAGCTGGTATCTTAAACTTCACTCTAAGGCACTATAAATAACACATGCCTATCGCTGTTTGACCATGTGAACACAATGAGGGTGGGCAGGAAATATACAGGTGCAAGTAGCGTTTGATTAGCTGATATCTTAAACTTCATTGTAAGGCATTATAAGTAATACATGCCTATCTCTATCTGGCCATGTGTACATAATGAGGGTGGGTAGCAAATGTATAGGCACAAGTATGCTTACAATGGAGGATACGAGATAAAAATTGGTTATATACCGCTTTTTCCCCCCTGTCTCCCAATAGGTTCTATTATACTGCGTAATAATATTGTTACCAGCGATTTAGGAGTGACCTTAGATACTAAGATCAGTTTGGAAAGAATTACATCCATTGCAAGTGGTTTGGAACATAGTAATGAGGTAAGCATATTATTTAGCCTCAAATTTTAGTTTTTACTTTAGTTTGTTTTTGACAGTGTTTTTGAATCAGATTTAATAGATAATCCATTAAAATAAAATTACTGTTACAGCCACGCAATATGAGATCCCGATTGTTAGAAACGGGACCCCCGGCCGGCCAACGCTCACGCCAAGGTCAGTCAGGGATCACCATTTCTAAGGTCAGGGCAAGGGAGTTACACACCAAGACAACCCCTGCTCACCCTCTAGGTAACGTGACGCGAGCAGCAAGGCTAATCTCGGAGGCGATGTGTAAAGCGTTTGCGCGCGCACCCCAGCGACAACACCCTAGGCCCACCACAAAGGAAACTCCACACAAGGTTATATCAAAAATAGCTTTTGTATTATAATAAAAACACATTAGATAAGACACACACTTTACAATGTGCCAACAGGCACGGGCAAGATTTACAAGGGATTATGTACAGGACAGGGCCACCTGGACCACTCTCAGGGGTATGCACTTTTTAGAAATAACACTTGTAGGTATAACACTTAGCACATAAACATATAATGACTGTAACACAGAAAATAGTTAATGTAGCATACAACCAGTAACTACTGGTAAAGGGTAAATACCTCCTACGCCACCCTAAACACTGTAGGGAAATCACGCAGGGAACTAGGACCTTGTCATCAGGACCTATGGAAGGAAAACCTATCACCTAAGCAAGTCACATTTAGCAAAGGGAAGGAAACCTAAAATAATCACCTAAGCAAGTCACATTTAGCAAAGGCAATAAAACATCAACATTCCTCTAAGCAGGTCACTTTTAGCAAAGGGGAATAACACATAAAGAATCACCTAAGCAGGTCACTTTTAGCAAAGGTAACAACAAACATTCCTCTAGGCAGGTCACTTTTAGCAAAGGGGAATAACACATAAAGAATCACCTAAGCAGGTCACTTTTAGCAAAGGTAATAACAAACAATTGCACATAAAACATTAAAACACATTCAGAGGTGCAGGTAGCACATTTGCGCAGAAATTACATAAGCAGTAAATCATAAATTGCGCAGGGTGCATGTAGCACCACACTAGAAATGTCCCTCAGGCCAACTGGCCTCGCAAGGGCTGAAATGCCCTGAGTCTCAAAGTCAGGGAAGCTGCGCAGGCAGCACAGCACACAAGCCTAAACGTAGCAACTGTCCACTAAGTGCTGGACAGTTGTGAATCACAAATGGGCACACGTTGGAGCCTCGTGGGCTCAAGAACACAGGTGGGGGAACACAGCGTGGGAGCCACGGGGCTCTGACCAACTAACTGCCTGTGTCCCCCAAGAGCCTCTCTCTGGGCTCTAAATCAATTATGCTGGCACTAAAGAGCTTCAGCGCTCTTAACAGAAGGGGGTGCCTGGAGCTTATAGGACTCATGTATGCCGCCTGAGCCTCGTGGGCTCTGAATAGCGCAAAATGCCCTGGCTCCTTTGGCCGGGCAGCGACAATCTGCCCCGATATGCCCTCTCTCCCTCCTGGCACTAGAGAGACAAAACAAAGTGGGCGCCTCGAGCCTCGCTGAGCTCTAATAAAACAATGGCCTCTCGAGCCTTGCAGGCTCGGGACTGACGAGACCTCTGGAGCCCTCGTGGCTCCCAGCAAGAAATGCCTCGATGCTCGTTGGAGCGGCCCTCTGCCAACCGGGGCCGCTCTAAATAGGAACAAAGGACCCTGTCCCCGCACTCACTGGTACCTCGTTGGTGCTGCGGGGGCAGGAACACTGCCGGTTCTCCTCACGCCTCTCCTCTCCTCGGGGCCCGGCTGCGGGGGCGGAACTTCCGGCTGCCTCTCCCGGCCTGGCCCCGTCACGCGGCAATCCGCCTGACTTCCGCGGGGGCCGCCAATGGCAGCGCGGCCCTGGGGGTCAGGAGGCCGGACTTCCGGGTCGCAGTAGGCAGCGGCCCGGCAACAGTTTTCAAGGCTCCGGGGCTGCGGCGGTGATTACGGGGCAATGCCGGGTGGGCACCGGCTCGTAAATAACAAGACACCACGGGGCAATGCCGGGTAGGCACCGGCCTTTAACTAGAAGATAAAGCGAGGTGGGCACTCGCTATGCCGAAAATCGGCAATAAAGCGGGCAAACGCCGGGTGGGCACCGGCTGCACAAAATATAGCGCTAGAAGGGAAATAAAGCGCTATCAAGCGCCAAGGGCTCAAAATAAAGCACCCCTCAGCACTAAGGAAAATAAGCAGCGCTCCAAGCGCTAGGCAGCACAAAGGAAGCGCTCTTCAGCGCTAGGGGCAAAAGAAAAGCTCCAGCAAGGTCTGGAGGCAGGCAGGGGGGGCAAGGCTGGGCCCAGAGCCAGCACACTGGGTCTCCAGGCAGGGAGACAGTCCAAGTGGCGGTCCTCCTGGCCCCAGCAGCAGCAGCAGCCCCCTCAGCTAGGATCCAAAAGCAGAACAACTTCTGTGGGGACACAGCCCCATTTTTATACAGAGAAATCCTTTGTTTCAGGGTGCAGGGTGGGGGGAAACCAGTTGCAGCTGGCTTGGGAGTACCCTTGATGGCCCAACCACCCCTTTCATTCACTGGGGAGGCTAGGGTCATTAGACAAACCACAGGGGGGCGGAGCCAGCATTGTGTGGGGAAAAACCCAGCCCATCCAGGACCCAGGTGCACTCCTCCCACACATCACTCATGCTGATCTCACACTCACCACCGGGCAGACCCATCCAGACTTCCTGGAGCCTGGCATGCCAGCCAGCTCCAGCCAATCACCCTCCAGCATCCTCACTGCACACATACATCAATGTCCAGAAGTAGCACTTCCCTTCTAGACACATACAAGCCGCACATACCATTGCGCAGCATTTATTCTCACGAGTTCATACATACCAAACTCGAGCCTGCACTCCCCACACATCAGGAACTAACATGGACACACACATTCTCCATGCATTCCTATGGGAGGGCAGGCCAGCCATACTACACGCACGCACTTTACTCTGGGACACAGGGAAAAAGTGCGCCAAGACCCAAAAATCATTAACACTGGGTCACAAACAAAAGCAAAAAGATTAGGGGTGAACCTGCCCTAAGGCCCAAGTCCAACACAACCCCCTTCCAGCCAAAACGCAGGGCAGACCAATCACCACCGTGATGGGCTTCCCTGCTTGGGGCGATAAAACAAGGACGCGGGCCCACAACTGCAGGGACACCCTCCTGTTTTACGCCACGGTGAACCTCTAGGGTTCCTTCTAAAACTACTGTAGGGACTCACTGGGGTACCCCACTGGTACTCTCCAGCTGCCCTCGGCCAGGACCAGGCCCTAGGCCACCCAGGTACCACTGGATCCTGCCTACTCACAAAGTGGGGGGTAGTAACCCCTGGCACATAATAGCCATTCTCCACCCTTCCTGTCTGCAAGACAGGGCTAGACTGCCACTGGTTCTCCAACCTAGGGTCTACAACCTCAGGCGGACCAGGAGTCTCAGGGAAGGCTCTCCTCCCCCTACCTCTTCTTCTAGGGTTCCTCCTCCTCCTGCGAGGGGTTCCCTCTAAACAACATTCTCCCAACCTAGGGTTTAACCCCTCAGGTTGCACCCGGGTCAGAGGTGGGCTCTCCCACCCTCTGCACCCCCTTCCAGAGTCCTGCTCCCTCCCATCCGGGGCGGTACCTCTGGAAAAAGAACTGGTCAGGACACTGATTACAGTAGGCCCACCCTTCAGGTCAGGCGGATCCTGAACCTGGCCTTCCAACCTCAGGTCTAGAACCTTTGGTGGAACCAATGCCTGGCACTCCAGGACTTCTGGGGACTCACATACTATCCCCCAATCACTCTTCTCGCTGGACTCCTGTACCCTCCCCACTGGAGCGGTACTGCCAGACTCTAGAACCATAGAAGCTCCGCTTACAGATGCTCCAGGTCCTCTACACACTAGGAGATCTCCCTCAAGTGAACTAACAGGTAAGCTTAGGTTCCCATCCTGGTGTTCCCTAAAGAAACCATCCAGGCTCTGTGACAGGGCTTCGGGCATCTGGGGTCTCTCGGTCACACACTCACTCCTGCTCCACTGAGACAGGCAGTCAGCCCCTACACCCTCCTCACTAACCTGGGACCTAGCTGGGTTACTCTCACCCTCCTCCACCACACTGGGCTGGAGGACACCTGACCCACTACTGTTGGAATCACTCACTAGTGACTCTAAAGAACCTCTCGCACTTTCCCATCGGTCGGCTTCCTCTGCCAGCTCATATGGTTCAGACAATCCACACCCTAACAGGTGTTGGCGCAATTCTGGATAAACAACACTGAGCAACTGCTCTTTGGCAATCACATCAAACAAGATGTCCCAATCACATTTTGTGGGACCCCGTAACCAATCACACTGTGCTACACAACAGTCATCCTGAAAATCTTCCCGAAACTGGTGAGGTGGTTTCCTAAGGTTCCGGAACTTCAACCTACACTCCTCTTCTCGGGAAACAGGTACCATACTCGGGGAACTGGGAGTGGGACTGTCTACACTAACATTTAAATAGCTGCCACCACTGGATTCAACCCTCCCTGGGGAATCCAGAAAACCATAACTGCACTCAGGGGATAACCTACCCTCTAGGGTTACCTTCTCCCTGAACAAGGCCCTTTCAGCCTCTAGCTTGGCGTGCTCCAACCTGAGCTGTTCCATCGCTAGCTGATGCTCCCGCTCTTCCCTCCTATCTAACCACTCCTCTGGGGACAGGACAAGGGATGGGGCGCTGGTACTGACACTGGGCTCAGCAAGGGACTCCCTACCTTTGGGGTCCTCACTCTCTGCTGATATCCATCCACTGTCATCATCATACAACTCACATTCTTCAGGGCTCTCCACAGACTCACCACCCTCATGGCGTGCGGCCCGGGCCCTATCTCTCTCACTGCGCTCAAGATCCCACTGACCCTTTTGCCATAGGATCAGGCTGCTCCTAAGTTTTGACTGAGTATCTGACTCATCCACCCCTATGTCTCTCTCTTCACAGAATCTGACCAACTCCAACATACTGTATCTAAACAGATCACAAAAATCAAACGTAGGCTCCATTTTGGCGGACGTTCTCAAGAAGAGTTTGACACAGGGAACCTGGGGGTCTGAGCTTACACAGGAGTACACAATTACAAAAATCAGCAAGATTCCTATCTCAGAGAACTTGCACTCCACTGTCCAGTGTAACACAACACTCATTCACACACAACCCTCCCCTCGGACCGGTAAGGCAGTTTCTACCACCCCTGATTTTCTCAACCTGACCACAAGTGACACAGGTACCAAACTCTGGGAGCAGGGCGGGGAACAGGGTACTGGACAAAATACAAAATGACACCTTTCAGGAGAAGCAAAACTGAACTTCCCTAAAAAACAACAATCCCCAAAATGTGGTTATCTAAAATTGCAGAGTTTTGTAGTGTGGCCTGTCGCCACTGTGGTACAGCGCAAACGCAAGTCCAATCCGCACCGCTAGCCACCAATGTTAGAAACGGGACCCCCGGCCGGCCAAGGCTCACGCCAAGGTCAGTCAGGGATCGCCATTTCTAAGGTCAGGGCAAGGGAGTCACACACCAAGATAACCCCGCTCACCCTCTAGGTAACGTGGCGCGAGCAGCAAGGCTAATCTCGGAGGCGATGTGTAAAGCGTTTGCGCGCGCACCCCAGCGACAACACCCTAGGCCCACCACAAAGGAAACTCCACACAAGGTTATATCAAAAATAGCCTTTGTATTATAATAAAAACACATTAGATAAGACACACACTTTACAATGTGCCAACAGCCACGGGCAAGATTTACAAGGGATTATGTACAGGACAGGGCCACCTGGACCACTGTCAGGGGTATGCACTTTTTAGAAATAACACTTGTAGGTACAACACTTAGCACATAAACATATAATGACTGTAACACAGAAAATAGTTAATGTAGCATACAACCAGTAACTACTGGTAAAGGGTAAATACCTCCTACGCCACCCTAAACACTGTAGGGAAATCACGCAGGGAACTAGGACCTTGTCATCAGGACCTATGGAAGGAAAACCTATCACCTAAGCAAGTCACATTTAGCAAAGGGAAGGAAACCTAAAATAATCACCTAAGCAAGTCACATTCAGCAAAGGCAATAAAACATCAACATTCCTCTAAGCAGGTCACTTTTAGCAAAGGGGAATAACACATAAAGAATCACCTAAGCAGGTCACTTTTAGCAAAGGTAACAACAAACATTCCTCTAGGCAGGTCACTTTTAGCACAGGGGAATAACACATAAAGAATCACCTAAGCAGGTCACTTTTAGCAAAGGTAATAACAAACAATTGCACATGAAACATTAAAACACATTCAGAGGTGCAGGTAGCACATTTGCGCAGAAATCACATAAGCAGTAAATCATAAATTGCGCAGGGTGCATGTAGCACCACACTAGAAATGTCCCTCAGGCCAACTGGCCTCGCAAGGGCTGAAATGCCCTGAGTCTCAATGTCAGGGAAGCTGCGCAGGCAGCACAGCACACAAGCCTAAACGTAGCAACTGTCCACTAAGTGCTGGACAGTTGTGAATCACAAATGGGCACACGTTGGAGCCTCGTGGGCTCAAGAACACAGGTGGGGGAACACAGCGTGGGAGCCACGGGGCTCTGACCAACTAACTGCCTGTGTCCCCCAAGAGCCTCTCTCTGGGCTCTAAATCAATTATGCTGGCACTAAAGAGCTTCAGCGCTCTTAACAGAAGGGGGTGCCTGGAGCTTATAGGACTCCAAAACACATGTATGCCGCCTGAGCCTCGTGGGCTCTGAATAGCGCAAAATGCCCTGGCTCCTTTGGCCGGGCAGCGACAATCTGCCCCGATATGCCCTCTCTCCCTCCTGGCACTAGAGAGACAAAACAAAGTGGGCGCCTCGAGCCTCGCTGAGCTCTAATAAAACAATGGCCTCTCGAGCCTTGCAGGCTCGGGACTGACGAGACCTCTGGAGCCCTCGTGGCTCCCAGCAAGAAATGCCTCGATGCTCATTGGAGCGGCCCTCTGCCAACCGGGGCCGCTCTAAATAGGAACAAAGGACCCTGTCCCCGCACTCACCGGTACCTCGTTGGTGCTGCGGGGGCAGGAACACTGCCGGCTCTCCTCCCGCCTCTCCTCTCCTCGGGGCCCGGCTGCGGGGGCGGAACTTCCGGCTGCCTCTCCCGGCCTGGCCCCGTCACGCGGCAATCCGCCTGACTTCCACGGGGGCCGCCAATGGCAGCGCAGCCCTGGGGGTCAGGAGGCCGGACTTCCGGGTCGCAGTAGGCAGCGGCCCGGCAACAGTTTTCAAGGCTCCGGGGCTGCGGCGGTGATTACGGGGCAATGCCGGGTGGGCACCGGCTCGTAAATAACAAGACACCACGGGGCAATGCCGGGTAGGCACCGGCCTTTAACTAGAAGATAAAGCGAGGTGGGCACTCGCTATGCCGAAAATCGGCAATAAAGCGGGCAAACGCCGGGTGGGCACCGGCTGCACAAAATATAGCGCTAGAAGGGAAATAAAGCGCTATCAAGCGCCAAGGGCTCAAAATAAAGCACCCCTCAGCACTAAGGAAAATAAGCAGCGCTCCAAGCGCTAGGCAGCACAAAGGAAGCGCTCTTCAGCGCTAGGGGCAAAAGAAAAGCTCCAGCAAGGTCTGGAGGCAGGCAGGGGGGGCAAGGCTGGGCCCAGAGCCAGCACACTGGGTCTCCAGGCAGGGAGACAGTCCAAGTGGCGGTCCTCCTGGCCCCAGCAGCAGCAGCAGCCCCCTCAGCTAGGATCCAAAAGCAGAACAACTTCTGTGGGGACACAGCCCCATTTTTATACAGAGAAATCCTTTGTTTCAGGGTGCAGGGTGGGGGGAAACCAGTTGCAGCTGGCTTGGGAGTACCCTTGATGGCCCAACCACCCCTTTCATTCACTGGGGAGGCTAGGGTCATTAGACAAACCACAGGGGGGCGGAGCCAGCATTGTGTGGGGAAAAACCCAGCCCATCCAGGACCCAGGTGCACTCCTCCCACACATCACTCATGCTGATCTCACACTCACCACCGGGCAGACCCATCCAGACTTCCTGGAGCCTGGCATGCCAGCCAGCTCCAGCCAATCACCCTCCAGCATCCTCACTGCACACATACATCAATGTCCAGAAGTAGCACTTCCCTTCTAGACACATACAAGCCGCACATACCATTGCGCAGCATTTATTCTCACGAGTTCATACATACCAAACTCGAGCCTGCACTCCCCACACATCAGGAACTAACATGGACACACACATTCTCCATGCATTCCTATGGGAGGGCAGGCCAGCCATACTACACGCACGCACTTTACTCTGGGACACAGGGAAAAAGTGCGCCAAGACCCAAAAATCATTAACACTGGGTCACAAACAAAAGCAAAAAGATTAGGGGTGAACCTGCCCTAAGGCCCAAGTTTAACACAACCCCCTTCCAGCCAAAACGCAGGGCAGACCAATCACCACCGTGATGGGCTTCCCTGCTTGGGGCGATAAAACAAGGACGCGGGCCCACAACTGCAGGGACACCCTCCTGTTTTACGCCACGGTGAACCCCTAGGGTTCCTTCTAAAACTACTGTAGGGACTCACTGGGGTACCCCACTGGTACTCTCCAGCTGCCCTCGGCCAGGACCAGGCCCTAGGCCACCCAGGTACCACTGGATCCTGCCTACTCACAAAGTGGGGGGTAGTAACCCCTGGCACATAATAGCCATTCTCCACCCTTCCTGTCTGCAAGACAGGGCTAGACTGCCACTGGTTCTCCAACCTAGGGTCTACAACCTCAGGCGGACCAGGAGTCTCAGGGAAGGCTCTCCTCCCCCTACCTCTTCTTCTAGGGTTCCTCCTCCTCCTGCGAGGGGTTCCCTCTAAACAACATTCTCCCAACCTAGGGTTTAACCCCTCAGGTTGCACCCGGGTCAGAGGTGGGCTCTCCCACCCTCTGCACCCCCTTCCAGAGTCCTGCTCCCTCCCAACCGGGGCGGTACCTCTGGAAAAAGAACTGGTCAGGACACTGATTACAGTAGGCCCACCCTTCAGGTCAGGCGGATCCTGAACCTGGCCTTCCAACCTCAGGTCTAGAACCTTTGGTGGAACCAATGCCTGGCACTCCAGGACTTCTGGGGACTCACATACTATCCCCCAATCACTCTTCTCGCTGGACTCCTGTACCCTCCCCACTGGAGCGGTACTGCCAGACTCTAGAACCATAGAAGCTCCGCTTACAGATGCTCCAGGTCCTCTACACACTAGGAGATCTCCCTCAAGTGAACTAACAGGTAAGCTTAGGTTCCCATCCTGGTGTTCCCTAAAGAAACCATCCAGGCTCTGTGACAGGGCTTCGGGCATCTGGGGTCTCTCGGTCACACACTCACTCCTGCTCCACTGAGACAGGCAGTCAGCCCCTACACCCTCCTCACTAACCTGGGACCTAGCTGGGTTACTCTCACCCTCCTCCACCACACTGGGCTGGAGGACACCTGACCCACTACTGTTGGAATCACTCACTAGTGACTCTAAAGAACCTCTCGCACTTTCCCATCGGTCGGCTTCCTCTGCCAGCTCAAATGGTTCAGACAATCCACACCCTAACAGGTGTTGGCGCAATTCTGGATAAACAACACTGAGCAACTGCTCTTTGGCAATCACATCAAACAAGATGTCCCAATCACATTTTGTGGGACCCTGTAACCAATCACACTGTGCTACACAACAGTCATCCTGAAAATCTTCCCGAAACTGGTGAGGTGGTTTCCTAAGGTTCCGGAACTTCAACCTACACTCCTCTTCTCGGGAAACAGGTACCATACTCGGGGAACTGGGAGTGGGACTGTCTACACTAACATTTAAATAGCTGCCACCACTGGATTCAACCCTCCCTGGGGAATCCAGAAAACCATAACTGCACTCAGGGGATAACCTACCCTCTAGGGTTACCTTCTCCCTGAACAAGGCCCTTTCAGCCTCTAGCTTGGCGTGCTCCAACCTGAGCTGTTCCATCGCTAGCTGATGCTCCCGCTCTTCCCTCCTATCTAACCACTCCTCTGGGGACAGGACAAGGGATGGGGCGCTGGTACTGACACTGGGCTCAGCAAGGGACTCCCTACCTTTGGGGTCCTCACTCTCTGCTGATATCCATCCACTGTCATCATCATACAACTCACATTCTTCAGGGCTCTCCACAGACTCACCACCCTCATGGCGTGCGGCCCGGGCCCTATCTCTCTCACTGCGCTCAAGATCCCACTGACCCTTTTGCTATAGGATCAGGCTGCTCCTAAGTTCTGACTGAGTATCTGACTCATCCACCCCTATGTCTCTCTCTTCACAGAATCTGACCAACTCCAACATACTGTATCTAAACAGATCACAAAAATCAAACGTAGGCTCCATTTTGGCGGACGTTCTCAAGAAGAGTTTGACACAGGGAACCTGGGGGTCTGAGCTTACACAGGAGTACACAATTACAAAAATCAGCAAGATTCCTATCTCAGAGAACTTGCACTCCACTGTCCAGTGTAACACAACACTCATTCACACACAACCCTCCCCTCGGACCGGTAAGGCAGTTTCTACCACCCCTGATTTTCTCAACCTGACCACAAGTGACACAGGTACCAAACTCTGGGAGCAGGGCGGGGAACAGGGTACTGGACAAAATACAAAATGACACCTTTCAGGAGAAGCAAAACTGAACTTCCCTAAAAAACAACAATCCCCAAAATGTGGTTATCTAAAATTGCAGAGTTTTGTAGTGTGGCCTGTCGCCACTGTGGTACAGCGCAAACGCAAGTCCAATCCGCACCGCTAGCCACCAATGTTAGAAACGGGACCCCCGGCCGGCCAAGGCTCACGCCAAGGTCAGTCAGGGATCGCCATTTCTAAGGTCAGGGCAAGGGAGTCACACACCAAGATAACCCCGCTCACCCTCTAGGTAACGTGGCGCGAGCAGCAAGGCTAATCTCGGAGGCGATGTGTAAAGCGTTTGCGCGCGCACCCCAGCGACAACACCCTAGGCCCACCACAAAGGAAACTCCACACAAGGTTACATCAAAAATAGCCTTTGTATTATAATAAAAACACATTAGATAAGACACACACTTTACAATGTGCCAACAGCCACGGGCAAGATTTACAAGGGATTATGTACAGGACAGGGCCACCTGGACCACTGTCAGGGGTATGCACTTTTTAGAAATAACACTTGTAGGTATAACACTTAGCACATAAACATATAATGACTGTAACACAGAAAATAGTTAATGTAGCATACAACCAGTAACTACTGGTAAAGGGTAAATACCTCCTACGCCACCCTAAACACTGTAGGGAAATCACGCAGGGAACTAGGACCTTGTCATCAGGACCTATGGAAGGAAAACCTATCACCTAAGCAAGTCACATTTAGCAAAGGGAAGGAAACCTAAAATAATCACCTAAGCAAGTCACATTTAGCAAAGGCAATAAAACATCAACATTCCTCTAAGCAGGTCACTTTTAGCAAAGGGGAATAACACATAAAGAATCACCTAAGCAGGTCACTTTTAGCAAAGGTAACAACAAACATTCCTCTAGGCAGGTCACTTTTAGCACAGGGGAATAACACATAAAGAATCACCTAAGCAGGTCACTTTTAGCAAAGGTAATAACAAACAATTGCACATGAAACATTAAAACACATTCAGAGGTGCAGGTAGCACATTTGCGCAGAAATCACATAAGCAGTAAATCATAAATTGCGCAGGGTGCATGTAGCACCACACTAGAAATGTCCCTCAGGCCAACTGGCCTCGCAAGGGCTGAAATGCCCTGAGTCTCAATGTCAGGGAAGCTGCGCAGGCAGCACAGCACACAAGCCTAAACGTAGCAACTGTCCACTAAGTGCTGGACAGTTGTGAATCACAAATGGGCACACGTTGGAGCCTCGTGGGCTCAAGAACACAGGTGGGGGAACACAGCGTGGGAGCCACGGGGCTCTGACCAACTAACTGCCTGTGTCCCCCAAGAGCCTCTCTCTGGGCTCTAAATCAATTATGCTGGCACTAAAGAGCTTCAGCGCTCTTAACAGAAGGGGGTGCCTGGAGCTTATAGGACTCCAAAACACATGTATGCCGCCTGAGCCTCGTGGGCTCTGAATAGCGCAAAATGCCCTGGCTCCTTTGGCCGGGCAGCGACAATCTGCCCCGATATGCCCTCTCTCCCTCCTGGCACTAGAGAGACAAAACAAAGTGGGCGCCTCGAGCCTCGCTGAGCTCTAATAAAACAATGGCCTCTCGAGCCTTGCAGGCTCGGGACTGACGAGACCTCTGGAGCCCTCGTGGCTCCCAGCAAGAAATGCCTCGATGCTCGTTGGAGCGGCCCTCTGCCAACCGGGGCCGCTCTAAATAGGAACAAAGGACCCTGTCCCCGCACTCACCGGTACCTCGTTGGTGCTGCGGGGGCAGGAACACTGCCGGCTCTCCTCCCGCCTCTCCTCTCCTCGGGGCCCGGCTGCGGGGGCGGAACTTCCGGCTGCCTCTCCCGGCCTGGCCCCGTCACGCGGCAATCCGCCTGACTTCCACGGGGGCCGCCAATGGCAGCGCAGCCCTGGGGGTCAGGAGGCCGGACTTCCGGGTCGCAGTAGGCAGCGGCCCGGCAACAGTTTTCAAGGCTCCGGGGCTGCGGCGGTGATTACGGGGCAATGCCGGGTGGGCACCGGCTCGTAAATAACAAGACACCACGGGGCAATGCCGGGTAGGCACCGGCCTTTAACTAGAAGATAAAGCGAGGTGGGCACTCGCTATGCCGAAAATCGGCAATAAAGCGGGCAAACGCCGGGTGGGCACCGGCTGCACAAAATATAGCGCTAGAAGGGAAATAAAGCGCTATCAGGCGCCAAGGGCTCAAAATAAAGCACCCCTCAGCACTAAGGAAAATAAGCAGCGCTCCAAGCGCTAGGCAGCACAAAGGAAGCGCTCTTCAGCGCTAGGGGCAAAAGAAAAGCTCCAGCAAGGTCTGGAGGCAGGCAGGGGGGGCAAGGCTGGGCCCAGAGCCAGCACACTGGGTCTCCAGGCAGGGAGACAGTCCAAGTGGCGGTCCTCCTGGCCCCAGCAGCAGCAGCAGCCCCCTCAGCTAGGATCCAAAAGCAGAACAACTTCTGTGGGGACACAGCCCCATTTTTATACAGAGAAATCCTTTGTTTCAGGGTGCAGGGTGGGGGGAAACCAGTTGCAGCTGGCTTGGGAGTACCCTTGATGGCCCAACCACCCCTTTCATTCACTGGGGAGGCTAGGGTCATTAGACAAACCACAGGGGGGCGGAGCCAGCATTGTGTGGGGAAAAACCCAGCCCATCCAGGACCCAGGTGCACTCCTCCCACACATCACTCATGCTGATCTCACACTCACCACCGGGCAGACCCATCCAGACTTCCTGGAGCCTGGCATGCCAGCCAGCTCCAGCCAATCACCCTCCAGCATCCTCACTGCACACATACATCAATGTCCAGACGTAGCACTTCCCTTCTAGACACATACAAGCCGCACATACCATTGCGCAGCATTTATTTTCACGAGTTCATACATACCAAACTCGAGCCTGCACTCCCCACACATCAGGAACTAACATGGACACACACATTATCCATGCATTCCTATGGGAGGGCAGGCCAGCCATACTACACGCACGCACTTTACTCTGGGACACAGGGAAAAAGTGCGCCAAGACCCAAAAATCACTAACACTGGGTCACAAACAAAAGCAAAAAGATTAGGGGTGAACCTGCCCTAAGGCCCAAGTCCAACACCGATCATGAACTCTTATATCCAGTCAATTAAGCACAGAAACAAATAAATATCTGTATTCCATTCTTTTACATTACCTAGGTAAGCATTTGTTCAAAATAGATGTAATTAAAAGATCTGGGACCTTAAGAATATTAGAGTGGATGAATAATGAATCTTTTCTTTTGGCAGCTTTTTAAAAAACTATACAGATGCTTGGACATCGAGCTCCCTGATTGACTGAATGGTCTTGACCAAATAGACAGAAGAATAATAAGAGTAAAGAGATTATAACCTATATCTTTTGGGTAAGATGACAAATAAGTCTTATCATATAGGCAATAAGATTGCTAGTCAGAGACCTAGTTAATTTGTAAGTTACGGGTCCAATGAATATTATGATCGCGTAGGCTTAAGATCTAAGATTATCATCTGATTTTCCATTTGAGAATAAATAGGTGCCTCTCCCTATATAAAGAAAGAGATAAGGAGTATTATAAACACATGTACCTGTACCGGTAATGATCCGAGTATCAGATCGTATAGGGTCAATTCTAGAGTAAGATGGTAAAACAGGTTTTTTAAAAGACAAGGATAGTATGTGTGTGGTGTAATTAGTATGTACAGAGAACGTGTGTATGAACGAGTGAGAGTGTGTTTTATGGCCAAGCTGTAAACCTTTGAATCTAAGAAACCTTAATCATGTGGGGAGATGGGACTATAATCTCTTGAGAGCTTTGTTAATCTAGTTAGTGCGTTATGCAGTTGTATCATAGTAATGTTTCTAAGCTGACTCTTTTTCTATTTTAGTATAGTTTAGTTTCTATTTTAGTATACCCTAATACCCTAGTGAACACCCTGAGGAAGGTTTAAAACCGAAACGCGTTGGTGGCAACAATGCTTTGTAACCAGTGTTTTTCCTATAATGAGTGTTGGCTACAAGTGTGATAATTACCTGCTGTAATTAGTTTGCTGACAAAAGAGCATCCATAATTGAAATACCTTTTACAGTAAAACTGTTGTGATTATTACTTCTCTGCACTTTACAAGAAGACCATACCTCATTGCCATTTTGTCTCTGTGGGTATATATGCATAGAAAAAGATTTGTGATACATGTTTTAAAGATATATTGAATTGTATGTATGCATGTTTTTTCATAATATTTGATATCAATTATAAGAAACAAAAAAGTAAAAGAAATAAAAAAGATATATTTTTGTGAAATAAGAGTATGAAGTATGTCATTGTCCAAAAATCTATGATATAACTGTTGCACAATGAATATTTAGCACTATGCCCAGTGCGAGTTTGTTTTCCAAATAGACACCCCATTCCTGCTTGCCATCTTGACAGAGAGCACCTGAGTGCTATTTTGCTACCCTTTCTTTGTTTGTGGCTTCATGCCTCAGACCCATCCTGTGTTGGAGTGACTTCTTAGGAAGGCTCTTCCAGCTAACACCTTGTTGTATTGCAAATTCTTTGTTTAGATGCTAACTTAGGGATGTCAATTCTAGAGTTAGAGTTGGGAAAGCTAGAACTAGATGCTGGATACAGAAAAAAGCGCAGATGCAGGGGGACTTGAACTTTTGCTTTCTCATTTCATACATAATCGTCATAGAACTTATTGTTCTTTTCATGCTACACTGAGTGAACCTTTTTAGACGATTTGGCTTTCTTTTGTTTCCCCTGTATTTTTATACTCTTGTGCTGAGATTTGAATATGTCCAACTATTTTTGAACTTTTAATAAACTTGACTTTCAATTGGTTGTTGATTTGTGTTCTTGTGTAGCTGTTTGGGTTACACCGCATTTCAATTGATTTACTGTCTTTTACTCCCATCTATGCTGCTAAAAAGAAACATCGGAAGACTGACATTGGATTGGAACAGAACATGCAGGCCCAGGCTCTTTCAGTTGGTAGCAGATGATGGTTAGCACATGAAGTGAGTGGAGAACTTAGTACCCGAATCTAGAATAGTCTGAAGCCCTGACAGAAAAGATCCCCAGGTAGAGCCCTGATGACCGTGTACCAGAGAGAACAGAGTATGGCGATCTGCGGCGAGAACAGCCGTGAACGGAGGAGTGAGTAATAATAGGGTATTTGTGAAGTGTGTTAGTTTGTTGTGATGATTTGATTGTATGATGTCTTGTGAAGTTGTCGTGAGAATTGAGTGAATGTGGTTGTCGGGACCGACGTGATCCAATGAGTTGTTTTATGGTTATCGGGCCCCGAAGAGGCCTAAGATCCCAGCATATTTAAGGTGTAGAAGACGCCAAGATTGTGATTGTCTGCTGAAGAGTTGAAGGATCATTGTGAGACGCCGTTGATGGCCCCATCTAAGACTGGGAACTTTGTGTGAATGGTACGATTGTAAGTCGTGTGATGGAGCTACTGTGCAATGGGTAAACGTGTACTGATTCGGTTGAATCCCCGTTGGTCAAGGTTTCACTGTCAGTGTGTATTCTCATAGGAGTGTGACTTTATTTCCTTTCATTTCCTTTTTTTCCTTTTAGAAAGGCAGACAATTACATATATAAGATGATTGTGTGAGTGAGTGCGTACAGAGAAATTGTGAAGGAGTGTGAGCAGCCGCAAGGAGCGAGGGTGACGTCTGATGGTGCTGCGCTGGGTTAGGTTTGCAGGTGTAATATTGCAATATGCTAGCTTTCTTAGATAGGCAGGATGTGCAGGTTGCATTTCTTCAAGATCCAGGTAGGAGAGAGGCCACATTTATATTAACAGTGCATGGCTCGTGGTCCTGTTTGGATTACTGGCTGGTCTCTAAGGAGGTAGCCCCCTGGGCTGTCTTAATAAAGCAATAGGCTAAAACACTCTCTGATCACTCTCCGGTGCTTGTAGAACTGAAGGTGCCTAGACTATGCTAGGCCACTGTTTCAATGGCGCCTACAGCCGTCCTCCCTAATAGATCCAGTGTTCCGGGCAAAAATTGGCACAGCGATCAATAGGTATTTTTCGGAGAATGAGGGCTCGGTTGATAGCGTAGGCACACTTTGGGAAGCTTTCAATGTTACCACATGGGGGTAGTGTATGGGAGCCCTGGCGGGTGAATTAAAAGATCTTTGGAACAGAATCAGGGCCCTAGCGGATAAAACTGTTGTGCTAGAACTTGAATATGAGCTGAAACCCTCACCCCTTACCCTGGCCCACATAAGAGAGTTGGTTTATGAACATAATCAAACAGCAGATCAGGAGGTGATACATAGATCCAGGAGATGTAGGGCACGGTACCATAGGGAGGGGGAAGACCCAGTCATTCATTGGTAGATAAGTTCTCACTGCCTAAGAGACAGGAGCATATTGTTGAACTTATGGATGACTACTCTGTTGCCCGTTACTCTACAACAGAGATTAGTAAGGTATTCATCGATTTCTACTCTAAATCATATGGAACCAGACAGACGGCTCCTGACGATGCAGTTAATAACTACCTAGATGACATTGCACTTGGGCGGCTATTCAGTGGGCAGCGCGAATATCTGACTCAACCATTTGATTTTGAGGATGTCAAGGAGGCCATAATGTCCCTACCTACCTGTAAAGTGGTGGGGCTTGATGGTCTACCTGAGGACATCCGTTGGTTCATTCTAGAAAGAATTCAAGCCAAACAAGGACAGTGTTCTGAATCCATTAGAAGAAAACGGGAAGTCTTCTGGATCTTTTTATTAAACACGTTCAATAATGGGCTAAACTTAGATATGCCATGGGAACAGGCCATCCTGTGGATCTTGTCTGTCAATTAGAGCTTACATTCGTGAGCAGAAGATTCCTCTCGCATATCATGCAGTAGGGTGGGTGATCCTGGGTGATTTATTGTTTATTATTTTATGGCCAATATCCACACCCTTGTAACCATGCTATTAATATTGACCCATTGTTTGGACAATCAGAATAAACATCCAAACTCAGCACTGTGTGCTCAATGCTGAGACTCTTTGTAATGTAAATCGGGACCGATGCATTACAACTATTCCTAGTATGCTGTATATGTTACCGTCAAAGTGTGAAATCCCGATATTGTATAGAATGCCTAGGTAATGTATAGAATGCCTGATGGTTTTCGGCAAACTATGAGATATAAGTTTTTTGTGAAAATGTTACATACTTTTCCTAGGCATTCAATACAATTCCTAGGCATTATACAGAATGACCATTACCATTTACACAAAGTGTTAAAAGGGCACAAGATGAGAAGCCTTTATTAATTAATACGCATTTGAAACTGAAAGAACAAAACTACGAAATAAAGCACAGGATTTTCTTACCGCAAAACAATGAAAGCAGAACTGAGATTGAAATACTCCTTACACTAAGAAAGGCTGGAGTAACACGTGGAATTGTACTCACTTTTATTCTTCACACAAAAACACCTTATATTTTGGCACTTTTGATCTTGTGCATACATTTCACGACTTAATGAAGAATGCGAACAGAATATTGTTACTGGTAAAACACAAAGCAGAACTGGCATGACCTACTTGTTGCTGCACAATAACACCTTCTATTTTGGCACTTTGATCTTGTACATACATTTCAAGACTTAAAGAAGAATGCGAACAGAATATTATTACCGGTAAAACACAAAGCAGAACTGGCATGACCTACTTGTTGCAGCACAAAAACACCTTCTTTTTTAGCACTTTCACTTTGATCTTGTACATACATTTCACGACTGAAAAAAGAATGCGAACAGAATATTGTTACCGGTGAAACACAAAGCAGAACTGGCATGACTTACTTGTTGCAGCAGGGAAGGCTGGTGTGACATTTTGAATTGCACTTAATTTTCTTTTTCACACAAAGGCACCTCATCTTTTGGCATTTCGTCTTGCACATCTCTGCCCCTCGCTTGCTGATAAGTTGTGCTGTCTCTGGGATTAGGTGTATTATATACTTTGCTGGCAGACAATCCGGCAAAGTATACAATACCTAGGCAATGTATAAAATATCAATCATTTCATACTTTGACGTTCGATTTTCAGGCATTCTATACATTACCTAGCCATTCTATAGAATGCCGGATTTCACACATTGCCGGACGGGAATAAAATCGTGGGATTAGGCGTATTATATACTTTTCCGGCAGGCAATCCGGCAAAGTACACAATGCCTAGGTAATGTATAAAATATCAATCATTTCATACTTTGACATTCGATTTTCAGGCATTTTTGGGCATTCTATACATTATCTAGGCGTTCTATAGAATGCGGGATTTCACACTTTGACTGTAACATATATATTCATTGTAATTTTTTCTTAAATTTTATTGTTATGCCACTATGGTATCATCTTTCTGCTATATTTAAACATTCTTCATATCCGGCAACTCACATCAAAAGATAGCATTTTTTGCCATGTCATGTAGCATGTTTTTAATTCTTTATAAACATCCAATTGGATACAATCTGTATATTTCAATTACAAAGGGCTACATAGACTGACGGGTGTAGTCCGTCCTCTCTCTTATTTGTGACCAATACACATGGATGTAGTTGGGTTTCTTTCCAGTGGCTCAGTCAGTCCGCTTTCCACTACTACGGTTTAGCAAGTCCACTTTCCATTAGCAATCACCAATCGTGGCGACATGCGCGCCAAAACGCGGGTGGTATAAATATACCCGCTAACAATAGAAAAACTTTCAGCGAGCGGATGCCGCAGTACAGACGAACCTGCTGTTATCTGCAGGTAAGCGGGCAGCAATCGAGGCTATCGAATTTTTTAACCTTAACCATTGATTCAGTTACCATACGTAACATATCCCCCATCATCTTTACAGCATGGAAGCCCCCTAGATTTAAGGCTGCGATCTCTCTGGTGGCCCATATTTTCACCTTGGAAAGTAGTTCCTTTTTAAAACAATTGAAAGTAAGTAGCGCATTGAATCTAAATGGCAAAAATCGCTTGCATCAGTTAATTGCGGCCAATGACACTATGTTTCCATCCTTTTTCCCTCAGAATTCACTTTTCCTGCTGATACAAAGAATTAATATTATATAAGCATTCCTGTGGACCGTTAAAAGTAAGCATTTCAACCTCATTATTAAATTAGTTACCACTCGATGCACAGCGTCATGAGCATTTATACTATATGTATATGATACCTCTTTTGATAGATAGATCTAGCTATTGGGGCGATCCTTACAGCATCATATAAAGAAGTACTCTGGTACCTTGGTTCATCTAGTATTCGTGCCAACTATGGTTGATACCATTCCTGTTCAGCACCCACTGTGCCAGCTGTAATAATAGCATGCGATGCGCACACAGTAAGTGTTGCTGGCCTCATTATCATACTTGAAAATATGTAAACCATAGAATATGCCCTATTGTAAGGATTATACTTTTGTTTTCAGATTTCTAATTATTATTAGGAGCACTCTTTGTTCCTTCCTGAAGCCACCAACAGAGCATCGTAGTTCATCCAGGGTCTCGCAGCATTATAAATGCCAGAAGTAAGTAATAGCTCCTCTTGACTCAGCTCTAAATAGCTACCCTTTGTAGGAGCTCTCGGGGCTGGCACTTTGATATCTCACTAGATAGATACACACTTGCCCACAAGTCCATTGGCTCACCTAATGGTGAGAACCTTAGGTCATTAAAATATAAAATTGCAACCAATAAGGCTTGCATCTTATCTTCCACGGCGTCCCTTTAATGTGAAAATGACCATCTTAGAACTATCTTCACATGTAATACTAGAGTCCTTCAGGGGCGCCAATAGGACATTACTCATACCACATACTTTTCTGAATTTTGGTGTGGTCCTTATACTCTTTATCTATCAACTAATTATCTCATTTTGTTTAAATATGATTTTATTATGTTAAGGATGTCACCAAATGTTGCTCCTTTATCTTTGGCTCTACTAAGCGCCTTACATTCTTTTTCTATTGTACAGTTATAGTCGCAATGATTTAGTGGCCACTTTGTTTATAGAAAGGAAATAAAGAAAAAATCCTAAAATGCATTATATCATATATCAATCGCATTGAAGAATTTATATACATATATGTATTTCCATTGTAAATTCACATACGTTGATTGTCCATCTTTGATTTCATCCTTTACATTGAATTATAAGAGGTATTGCCACATTCTAGGTTTTGTGCGTGATTGTATTTGCACATAAAACTAGCACTTGGTATATATATAGTATTTTAGTAGGAAGGTGTAACCACAATGTAATTTCTGTGTTCACTACAGTTTTTTTTCGCAATAGACTGTTTCCTGACGAAGGCAGAAGTGCCAAAACTCGCGAAGTTGTCATCTGCCACTAGCCTTCATCAAATCTGTCAAGTTTTTAAGAAAGATACAATCATTGATCTCAAGAATTGGATTGTTTTTTTTCTTTTCATGTATATATTATGTGTTTATCCCAACTGTATATATGTATATTTACACAATTGATTAAGAATGACAAAAATCCTAGAAAAAGAGATTTAATAACTAAATAAAAAATGTCATTATAAGAAATAAGATGCTGTCTAAGTCAGTTGTCATTAGTGGTCCATTGTGTGGTTTCACCTGTTACATGATACCTAGAATGTTTTAACTTCAGACTTAATTGAAAGCTTGCTGTAGTTTCTTTACCTAATAGTCTTTTTCCCTGCAATTAGCAAGCATATTGTATTTGTAGGGGTCCCCCTTTTTTAAAAAATAGACTACCTAGTGAATTTTACAAGGCTTACATTGACATGCTGGCCTCACAACGTTTGAAGGTCTTCCTTAAGACCTATGAGACTGGTGCTATACCCCCTTCCCTCAGGGAGACTTTGCGTGTTAAACTTCTAAAGCCAGATAAAGAAGCTAATAAGTGTGAATCGTATAGACCACTGTCCCTCTTAAATATAGATACCAAAATTCTAGGGAAAATGATTGCCTGTAGACTACAGCCTCTGATAACAAATCTGATCCTCCCTGATCAATTAGGATTTGTTCCCAATCACTCCACTGTATACAATGTCCGTACAATTTTTGCGGTGCTGCACCACCTAGATCCCGAGATCCCTGTTGTGGCAGTGTTGCTGGATGCGACGATAGCCTTTGACTTGCTTCAATGAGGGTATATGTGTGTGGTCCTACAAAAAATGGGAATGCTATTGTTGTTTTTTCGGAAGTGGGTAAGGTTATTGTAAGCAAACCCAGTTGCCAGGTTGCGTGTCAATGGTTGGGTGTCTGGCTAGGGCGACTGACTCCGGAATCTGGGGATCACGGTTCAATCCCCCGCACCGGCTGCAGATTAGCCCAGCACCATGTGACTCTGGGCAATAGCTTGCTTAGTCTTCCCGACGGCCCCCACACCTAGAGACCCTTACGGGTGATTGTGCGCTTTACAAATGAGGATTATTATCTGGTACCTTCTCTTGCAGAGGCACAAGGCAAGGCTGCCACCTCTATCCTATACTTTTTTCTCTGGCACTGGAACCGTTGGCATGCAAAATGCGTGAAAAACATGCAAAGGCCACACTGGGGTTCAGGCAGCATCTGCTAGTCATCTCACTCTACGCGAATGATATGCTGTTATATGTTCGTGATCCGGCTACGCATCTGGCATCTTTATTACATGAATATGTCATGTTTGAGAGGCTTTCCGGGTAGGGGATAAATTGGCAAAGTCTACCATCTTCCCATTAACAGACTGTACTCAGGAGATTGCTCTCTCCTGCTCTCTTGGTACACAGACCCCGGGAAGTACCTAGGGGTTTGGGTACATAGAAACCCTGAGATTGTACTAAGCATGAATAATGGGCGTGTTGTCACGACACAATTACTGGACAGATCTCCCGCTGGACAAGCCTACCGCTGTCACTGGCAGACCGAGTTGCTGTGGTGAAGATGTCTGTGCTTCCTAAGCGCCTTTACTTATTCGTTAATATTCCAATAAAGTTAACATAACTTTTGTAGGACGCTGCAGTCCTGCCTATTTTCGCTGGTGTGGGCTGGTAAGCAGCCTAGCTGCAGCTGGAGTACGTTAACATTACCTTTTGAGCACTGGGGTTTAAAGCCCCTGATCTGCATTTATATTATCTGTGTGCCCCGGTGCTATTCGCACACTATTGGTAATTTCAGCAGAAATATCTGCTGCATCTAGCCGTGGTGGCAGACACTGCATATCCAATGCCGCTAACTGCTAGGGTTCTATATAGTAGTGAGGGAGGTAACAGGAAGCACATTAACCGTTTCAGCTGTACTGTCTGGGTGCGAAGCGCCCTTGCTTCACGTGCGGGAAGGGACTATATATATATATATATATATGCACCTGACATGCCAATCGATGCCCATTCGGTAATCTCAGTGGTGCAGGAACATGGGGCCCTAAACATCCTACAAAATGCAGGGATTACTAAACTAGGGGACATGTAGCAAAACGGCACGTTCTTATCTCTAACTGATTTTCAGGCTGGTCAACATTATGAAGCAACGCACGGCTTCACATATACCAGGCTGCAAGTTGCAGTGTGTTCCTTATACTCAAATTTAACTCACGAGCCACTTGGGTTGAAAAGTGCTAAAAGGGGGTGAAAGCAAAGGGCTGGTTACAAGTGTATATAATGCTTCCCAACGGGAAAATGAATGGTCTGAGTCCTCTGCGTTAGACAAATGTAATACTGTCCTAGCGGTCCCCTTGACCCGGGAAAACTGGGAGGCCTGCTGCAAATTGACTGGGCGCCTGACTGCCACTTGTAATCTCCATATTATTCATTTTGAATATCTGCACCAAATATATTACACCCCAGCACAATTGTCGCAACTTGGCCTGAGTAAGGATGCAAGATGCCCCAGATGACGACAGGACGGAGAGGACTTGATACACCTAGCGTGGAGTTGTCCTGCTATATTCAGTTTCTGGTGGAGGGTAGCGAAGGTTCTCACATACATGACAGTCGAAAAAATTGAATGCACGCCAGAATTATGTTTGTTAGGGCTTCTGAACAGAATTAAACCATGTAATCAATGTACTGTGGTAATATCCACCAAGTTTACCAAACGCACTGTTGCAATGCATTGGAACACCAGGGCAGTACACACCTTGGTAAAGTGGATTGGAGACCTTGTTTTCTGCAAAGAACAAATGAATGCCTATGCTGCGGAGCTTCCAGAGGCCTCCAGGCCGAAGGACTTTTGGGCGCCGCTCACCACGTACCTGTTGGAGCGCCCACGCCTGGCATAAGTGAATGCAATTAAGCTAGACATCTGGGATGCAAGACTGATGTAAGATCTAAAAAGTCTCACTGTGGCATACTGTGTTTTTTCGACTGGTGTCCGGCAAGATTGACAAGTAATCTAGCAGCAGCATTTTGAACTAGTTTAAGGTGGTGCAGAAGATATTGTGGCAATGCAAGCAACAAAGAATTTCTGTAGTCCAAAGGGCTGTATCAATGGCCTGAACTATGGTCTTTCAGGAGGATAGAATATGGGCAGGACGGGAAGAACTTTCCTTAAAGATCTCAGAAGGGCATTGCACACAGCAGATACTGCGGAGACTTGGTGGGTAAAGATTAGGGAACTATCAAACCAAATCTATAGGTTTTTATTAGAGATGAAGATGGCTCTGGAGGACGTCGGAAGGCCACAAACTGAGTGACCAGAAGGAGACGGTATCACTCAATAGAATCGCAGATTTTTCGCCATTTAACTTATTGCAGTTACTGTTATTCCAGCGTGGAACTACTGACAAATAAGTGTGGAATTTCTCTTGAATATCCAACTGAGTATCAAAAACGGACACAATGAGTTGCGTTAGAAAAGATTTTGAAACTGAGGGAAGGTATGAGAGCAGCCAAGGGGGGAAATGTAAATATGGAAAGGGGTGGTGCTTAATGCAGTCCTAAGGGGAGCACCTTGAGAGGTGCAAATTCTACTACAGGTTAAGTGAAGGTGTTGTGAATCTGGGTCCTACAATTCTTTAAAATGACATAGAGAGCTTAACTTGGAATGCTGAGTGACAATGGTAAGCTAGACTGGAAATACAGAGAGATGGGCAGAAAATGCAGAAACAGATGTGGAATACAGAAGGCAGATGGGTGAAGGTAGGTGAGAAATGAGAGTATACAAGCAATGCAATGAGGAAGCAAGGGACAGCAAAGAATAGAGAGTGATAGAGAAAAGGGAGGAGTGAAAATACACCAAAGAACAAGGAAGAGAGAAATAAACAGACTAAGGGCCTTATTTATGAGAAGTGTTGAATCGCTGCGACAAAGCAGCAATACCACACTGCTCAGTGCGCCTTCCTTGCGCCACCATTGAAGCGCTGTATTTACCTTATGGTGCACCATGTCTCAAGGAGTTAGAGATACGTCAGTATTATTGACGTATCTGTATGCGCAAAAGTGGGACATTGCTGGGGTGTGTCTGAAAACAACTCCAGCAATGTGTCCTTTCACATGGGACAAGCCACATGTGAAGTGGCCTGTGTCACCTTTGTGCCTGCTATGAGGCAGGCATAAGGTTTTGACGCAATGGTGTCCTAGAAGTGGCACATCTTATAGATATCAGTGCACCCCTTCTACGATGCTTTGATGCGGGGGAACGCCCACCCTGCATACATTATACTTGACGTAGGAATAATGTAACGCAGGGGTTTACGAAGTGGCGCATCTACCCAGATGCTTCGTCTCATAAATATAGAGCAATGTGGCGCATTATTTACGCCACCACAGGGTCACAAAAATTGATGAAACGACTGTGTAAAATGTGATGCAGGGCTTCATAAATAAGCCCCTAAGTAGGCAGAGTTAGTACAGGAATGCAGAGCAGGGACAAAGACACATCCATCACAGTGAGAATCGGCACACTTAGTCGGTCATTCAGAATACTTTGGTCTGAGCGTCAAATAGCTGCCAGCCCAACCGCTGCCAGTCTGCCATATGTTAAGTGTCCCTTGCGTCAGTAAAAAGAAACTATGGGGGCATGGCCAAGGACAGTATGTGCCCGATTCACAGAGATAAACCGAGACTAAGTACGAACTTTTTGACTTTTGGTATTCACGTAGGGCATTTATTACTTGTAAATGGACTTTGTGAATATTAAAAGTTGAACTTTATGTTTTTCGGTATTCACAAAGGGCATTTATGAGTTTTAAATGCACTTTGTGAATACTGAAAGTCATAAAGTTAGACTTTCGTCTACAACATCGTGAAGGAACTCTCCAACCCCAACTCCAACACCAACGGCGTCCCACCCTCGCAAGACCTGTGCGACTAGCTGTCCACCTTCTTCCACAGCAAGATCACAGACATCCACGACAGTTTCAACACCACGACCGCTCCCACAACCATTGAGACCTCCACCCCCACGACCACCATCCGCACCAACCGCCTGCTCTACTGGACCAACATCAGCGACGATGACACCATCAAGATCATGAACACCATCCACTCCGGATCTCCGTCAGATCCATGCCCACACCACATCTTCAACAAAGCCAGCACATCCATTGCACCCCATCTCCGGAAAGTCATCAACACCTCCTTCGAGACAGGAACCTTCCCGGAGAGCTGGAAGCATGCCGGGATCAACGCCTTACTCAAAAAACCCAAGGCGGACCCCAAGGACCTCAAGAACTTCCGGCCCATCTCCCTGCTCCCATTCCCGGCAAAGGTCATCGAGAAGACCGTCAACGAACAACTGACCCACTACCTTGAGGAGAACAACATCCTGGACCCTTCCCAGTCCGGGTTCCGCAGCAACCACAGCACCGAGACTGCCCTCATCGCCACCACCGATGACATCAAGTCCCTGCTGGACAACGGAGAAACGGCGGCCCTCATCCTCCTGGACCTGTCAGCCGGCCTCGACACAGTCTGTCACCACACACTACGAACACGCCTCCACAACGCTGGGATCCAAGAGAAGGCCCTGGACTGCACCACCTCTTTCCTCTCCGGCAGAACACAGAGCGTCCGCCTTCCCCCTTTCCGCTCCGAAGCAACCGAGATCATCTGCGGCGTACCCCAGGGCTCATCCCTCAGCCCAACTTTGTTTAACATCTACATGGCACCGCTCGCCCACGTCGCCCATCGGCATGACCTCAACATCCTCTCCTACGCCGATGACACCTAGCTGATATTCTTCCTCACCAAAGACTCTCACACCGCCAAAACCAACCTTCATGAAGGAATGAAGGCCGTTGCTGAATGGATGAGGAACAGCCGACTGAAGCTGAACTCTGACAAGACGGAGGTCCTCATCCTCGGATCCAACCCTTCGGCCAGGGACGACTCCTGGTGGCCGACCGCACTGGGAACTGCTCCAACACCCACCGACCACGCACGCAACCTAGGGGTCATCCTCCACCCTCTCCATGACTAAACAGGTCAACGCCATCTCCTCCTCCTGCTTCAACACTCTCCGTATGCTCCGTAGGATCTACAAGTGGATCCCCACTGAAACGAGGAGAACAGTCACCCAGGCCCTTGTCAGCAGCAGGTTGGACTATGGAAACGCCCTCTACGCAGGAGCCTCAGCCAAACTCCTGGACGGGTCCAACGCATCCAGAACGCCTCTGCACGCCTGATCTTCGACATCCCTCGCCGCAGCCACATCACACCCCACCTGAGAGACCTGCACTGGCTCCCGGTCAACAAGAGGATATCCTTCAAGCTTCTCACCCACGCACACAAGGCACTCCACAACACCGGACCAACGTACCTCAACAGACAACTCAGCTTCTACACCCCCACCCGCCAGCTCCGCTCCGCCGACCTCGCCCTCGCTACAGTCCCCCGCTTCCGAAGAGGGACCTCAGGCGGCAGATCGCTCTCCCACCTCGCCGCCAAGACCTGGAACACCCTCCCCATCCACCTATGGCAGACCCAAGACCTGCTGACCTTCAGAAAACTCCTCAAGACCTGGCTTTTCCAGCAGTAGCAGCATTCCCCACCCCAGCGCCTTGAGACCCTCACGGGTGAGTAGTGCGCTTTACAAATGATATGATTGATTGATTGATTTCGTCTCATTTTACCATTGAGAATCGGACCCTATGTCTTTACGTAAAAGTGCAAATTCCCTAATGGGAATACTCTAAGAGCACTATGGTGACCAGGGGACATGTTTAAAGCATTTTTGCGTTCACAAATGGGCCGATTCACAGAATCGGCCTGTTTGTAAATGCAAAAAAAGGCTTTCCACATACATCAAACCCAAATTGGGATTCAGTAACCAGTTACCAAATTGCAAATTGGGTTTTAGGAAGGGGCATGTTAAGGGTGTCCCTTCCTAATATCAAATCACATCAGTATGTATGAATGTTTTGTGACCGCAATGTGGTCGCAAAACATTCGCATTTTACCACCTACTTCAAGTACGTGGTAACCCATTCGCAATTGGGAAGCGGTCTCCTTCCCCTTTGTAAATGCTTGTAACGGCTAGGGCACTCGACCTCTGACCTGGGAAACTGGGTTCGAGTCTTGGTAATGACGCTAAACCTCCTGTGATTCTGGGCAAATCACTTAATCTCCCCGTGCCTAACAAAAATGAATGTGTGTCCTCATGTAACGTAACTTGTGCTATGTAAAGTGCTCTGATACCCGATTCGGGTCAAGTTCGCGCTATATAAAACTCTGGAAAAAAAAAGCATTTGTAAGAGCAGGCAGTGGTCCATACTGCGTGCTCTTAAAAAAGGAATGCGAACTGCTTTACAAAAAAAAAAGATTGCTTTATTTAAAAGCAATCACAGACATGATGGTCTGCTGTCCTCAGGAGGCCAATATTCCCTGTGATTTCTAGGGGGTCGCAAATTGTGATCTACTTTATTAATATTAATGAGGTAGGTCAGTTTTTGACCCACTACAAATTGGTAAATGAAATGCATGGAGTTTCATACATTGAAAATTGTGATGACCTAATTTCAATCCTCAGAAAATAGCAATTAGGTCATCGCAATTTCCAATTTTGATACATGTGGCCCTTTGTTTCTTTCTTCCACTAAAACGCTGCCAATCTGTGCATGTCGGTTGCAGACAGAAAAAACAGCTGTTGTATGGTTCAAAGACTTGTCGGATACCCAGAAAATAAGGCTTTTCTGATGGCAGATCCAGAAATGGTTTACTGTCAAGAAAAACAACATTGTGGGTATCTAAATGAGGCTTGGGATGTGACAGGTTGACAGAAGGGGCCATTTTATCCTCATTACTGCAAATCTTTAAATGCCTTTTTCAGACTTGGAAGCATAGAGACAGGTGACAAGAGACAGACTCGGGGATGCATTACACATGCTAGGCATTTTGCTTCATTGCACCGGGCTCACCTGGTGGCAGCGCATTTACTTGAAATACGGAGAGGCTGCTTTAAGTGAAGTCGTTCCATGTTCCACTGTGCTGGCGGCAACCCACCTGTACTTTTAATGGGGAATAGAGATCCCCTGGCAGGAGGGTGCAGTCAGTGACTGCACCCGCCTGCAAGGGGATGATGAGAGTCCAATCTATTCCCAATTGGAAATGGCGCATAAGATGTAATAAGTTAACTCCAATGTTAACCTATAGGACAGATAGGCCTTGCAGTATTGAAAAATGAAGTAAAGAGTTTTTCACTACTAGGACATGTAAAACTTAAAAGTACATATCCCGCTTTTGTAATACACTGCATCCTGCCCTTAGGTTGTCTAAGGCCCACCATATGCACTTGTTTGTATTAAAAAGATAGGTGTTTTGGCCTGGAAAGGGGGTTAAGCCTGGTCGACTTGGCATTTTAAAACTCATCACACAGGCTCTGCAGTGGCAGTTAGGGGAGCTGTATCATATTGGACTGCATAGCGCCAACTGAAGTTATTCACCCAGCGTCTGGCCCTAAAATCATTTTGCATGAGCACACCAGCACCAGCACCAGGCACTGTAAGCGCGAAGTCACTGAACACATGCCGCACTGAATGGCAATACTTACTACAAATTACCTACAGCTCGGCTCTAAGAGAGGGGGATAATAACCTCCTGCTAAGCTTCACACTTGTACCAAGAGTCGGGTATGCGCAGACTCAGTAGGTATATGGATGGTTTGGGGAACATTTTCACACCTTAATCATGTTTGTTTATCTCTCAATCAGTATTTGACTGATGAATGTTATTCACTATGGGGCAAATTTACAAGCTACTCTGGCCAGCAGGGGTACAGTGCCCAGACTCCTAAAGCCAGAAAAAACAATGTCGGCAAAAACAGGAGGTCTGAAGGAAACAGTCAGGGGAAACCACGCCAAGGATGATAGGTCTAAAACAGACCCTTAAAAACCCCAACAAATGTAATTAAAAAAGAGCACAGGTAGGGGTGTGAGTGGGTGAAAGTGACAGCAAGGTTTGAAAGTAATCACGAGCAGCAGGAGGAGTGTGGGAAGGTGGTGAACAATGTGAGTGTGGAAGGCAAGATAAAGAAACATGAGGGAGCAGTAACAGTGGGAGGAGAGTGTGGGGAGGGAGATCGACTGCAGGGACATGTATTCTGTCAGATAGAATGTTTAAAAGTAAAAAAAGAGTACCTCAAGAAGCTTGTGGGAAGTGGAAGGACTTTGGGCACAGTGCCACAGGAATCTGTAGATGAGCCATTCTCCATGGCAGGATGAAGAGTCCAAGCCTAGGAGGATGCCGGAGGCAAGGAGGAGCTGGCCAATAGGAAGCAAGGAAACATTGGAGCCAACCAATGATAAGTAGGGTGGGCTCTAAGTCCTCTAACAAATTTTGCTGCTGTGCAGGCGAAAACTAAAAAGCAGCAAAGACAATGCCGGCAGATGAGCACCGATAGTTGAGGAGATTGGCGATCAGAAGGAGGAGACCGTGAGTAGCACTGTGCTGAGGGAGAAAGGTGAGAGTATCTACCGGTGGGAATCAAATGAACATTGAGTAACAGTGGGCACTAATGACCCATCTGAATGTCAGCTCATTCTGACCTGTGAGGCGTGCACTGAGAAAGAAAAACATGTTCACCACTATGAAGAAACCAGCGCTGAGGAGCTGTGAACTTTTCCCATCCCATTGGAAGTTGGTAAAAGCAGCGAGTGCAGCACTTACTGAGGGAGAAAGGAATATGTACCTTTTAAAAACAAACGTGCGTTAATGAGTTATGAACTCTATTGACCACAATGATAGTCGGCGAAGTGAGAAGGTTCGGAGCATGGGTCACTGGATTGAAGCATGAGCTGAGGGAAGGAGATTCCTCTAATTAAGTCCGGTGGCCTCCGGAACCTGATCTCGTGAGATAAATTGAACTGTTGAGGAGAGAGATCCCGGGGCCATTTTGAATGCTTTCACTCTTTTGCTCAGTACACCTACAGTAACCCCCGAGTTCCAAAATGGCTGAAGACATAATTAGTGATGTTAGAAAGTGGACAAAGAAAAAAGTGGCAGTCTTCGTGGAGTGGTGTTCTCTTGTTTTCGCCCACCTTCAGGGCTGTCTTCCTACCAATTTATATACTGGTATGCAAGGCGGCCATATTGCATGAGGCAAATTGACAATCCTGCTAGTTTCAATCATTCATATCTGCAGTTTTAAGTAAGTCGAATACTTTGTAGCCAATAATTACTCAAATTCCCCAGAATATATAATTAGATATCTGACTTATCCTCACTATCTTCCCTGACGTCCCTCCAGTATCTCATTACTGACCACTATTCATTTGAAAAGTCTGCACCATAAATAATTCACAGCGGCTTCCATTATGATCCAGCTACTGGTTATTCTCCATCTGACGTCTTATGCCAGACGAAGACTTGTTTCCCTATCTTCTCACACCATCCATCCCCCTATCTAGTTCTTAGCTTTATGCCCTGATATAGATCCTAGCCACTTAAGAATACTGGACACAAATCTGGAGTTGGCCGACCACAATGCCATAAAATCATCTACTCTCCCAATTTAACTAAAAATGCATCAACAATTTTAAAACACAAACTCCTTCAGGCGCGTCCAGAAACTCTAATCTCTGATCCTTACTTCTGCTTTAAAAAAGAAATCACTACAAACCATCTTTTCCTTTACGCAAAAAGATGAGCACAATGGAGGAAAGCCTTGAACTCACTGCTCCTGATCACATCGTCTAGGTAAACCCCCCACAGCCTAAGACTTGTAGTTCTCTCTTCCACTTACAGAACAGACACTACCATCTCCCTTTATAACAATGGAAGTATCCACATGCCGTCCTAGAACCCCAGCCTTGTTCTATTCAATGAAAGCTTCTCTAACATCAAAAATGCGGTTATCAACAATCATTATGTGTCCTCCAATCCGCACCATAGTCCATCAGTTTACGCATACAATTCTGAAATAGTGTCACCGCTTATAAGCGATACTCTCAGTGCCCTACACCTCTTCCCTCCTCTCCCAGCCACAGCAACCAACTTACATAACACTAACTCCTCACCTCCTATGTTGAAGCATTAGCTCCCCCCTGTGAATCACCAGACGGAGTTCCATCCACACATCTCCCCCTTAGCGACAGACGCAGCAATACTCAACCACGCTTGTAACACCTCAACCGCCTCTTGCCCGTCATCTCCCAAACACTTCTACTCTAATTTTACTAGCTTCCCTGTGATACTTCCCATTGACCATTCAAGCCTGTAAATGATATTTCTTTCCTCTGCAGCACCAAGCCTCACGGGGACCACATCCCCGCCATGCAACGTGCCAGGTGGTGCCAACACCAGTCCTCTGGTGCCGGGCGCATAAAGGCAGCCTCGGGCTCCTGTGGCATGGGACGCGCCAAGGCCAAGGGCAGGCCCATCAGTGGCAGGAAGAGGCTGGGCTGGCCCCCCCTCTTGGCTTTGCGCCTCATGAAGACCACCCAGCTATACAGTTTCCCTTTGAGGAGCAATTTACTGGTACTGTAATCTTTGCCTTACTAAGTGTTTCTGCGCCTGTCTTGCCTCCCTGACTTATTGTTTTGCCACGACTTACCTTGGCTCTAACTAGAGGTGTGCAATACGGAAATGGGAAAAAGGAAATATCCGAGCTCTGCACTAGCAAAGTCTGCACCAAAGTCAAGGCAGTCCATTATGCATTATATAACTGTGGCAATGGGGGCAATAGAGAAGCAAATTTTAAGTGTGGAGGAGATCTTAACTAGCTGCTCGGAGAATGTCCTTGAGCCAGTAGCTCTTAGTTCAATCTCCCCAAATGCAGTTCAACCATCCGTAGCGCAGACCGAGGGAACAGTTTTTTTTAACAAAGCCAGTAACAAGGCTGTGTACATGCTAATTTTACTGCACTTCGATCACCCAACCTGCACCTAGATGCCCAAAGACTCCAAGGAACTGCCCTGATGATAGATATAATGATGTGATGCCATTAGCCACCAAACCTGGCACCTCCTTGGTGGGGATCCTCCTCCACTCACGCTACCCACCACACTAAGCCTATGCATGTTACTGATTGATTAGATCTTTCCCTGCTGCTACTTCACATGTGATTATGCTGGCCAATGTCCTGACCTTAGATGCCCCTTCACAAGAATCTTGGGTCTCGTAGAGAAACAAGTCTCTTAATTGGTTGAATTCTAAGGTCAACATGGGGGAGCCCTCTTTGGAGACTTTAAGATAGTAAGATGGATAGGGTGAGTTGGTATGGGCCCCAAAGTGTTCCAGGGTGATTGTGTGGTACTTTCTTTCAAATCCCCAGCACTAGTCTGCAAAATACTGGGCAACTGGGCAGCACAAACTTACTGTCTGTAAATATAAATCAAATCTCAGTAATACCGCTTGTTCTCTTTTTTACAGACCCCCCGCTGTATATGCCTAGTCAGCTGAGTCCTGAGACGCAGCAACCTTCCCTACAACACCCAGGTTTTCAATTACCATTTTCATGTCCAAATGAACCATGTCCCCCGATGTATAATATTTCAACATCTAACAGATATGACTGTTTCTCCAACCTTGCGGGGGGTAGACTGACTACAGGCTGATTTAATGTCAGGAGTCCCTGCTTACAAACATGTCTCTAAATCACTAAGGCCTGCTACAACCTTACTGTCAGAGGGGGGCATTATGGACGTACGAAGACCTATGGAGCAGTTTGTGTTGAGGATGAGATAAATTTGGATCGTGCAACTTCAGACTCCAGTAGAATTACCAGCTTAAGTTGGAATGTGGCGGGCTTCGTAGTAAAATTAGTTTCCCTGAATGGTTAGATTTTGTGACCCGTTTTAAAATATTTTGACTACAGGAAACAAGGGTCATGAAACCTACCCACCTGATTGGTTATAAAATATTTAATTTGTCAGCTGTTCTAACGACATATGGCAGACCTAATAGGAGCATTTGCATTTATGTATCAAATGAAATAATATATTCTACTGTAAGTGTAAAATTCCCTAACATCTATTACCAAATTGCCTCAGTAGAGCTTTCAGGCTCCACACACTTGATCTTAGTACATTTTTATAATAATGCTTGCGATTCTGATATATTGTCTGTCCTGGATCACCTCAACATTGACCTAGAAGCTTTAACTACTAAGGGGAAAGGAAATCATATTTTGGTGTGGGGAGGAGATTTTAACATCAAACTGTGCAAAGTGGCATCTAGCAAGATCTGTGGTTTCACTTCCCCATCAAATGATGGTTACCCATTTTTTACACTCAGATTACAGTGAAAAACTTAAATTTGATCTGGGTTACAGCAATGAATTTGGTGGTACACCTGTTGTGGTTCCTTGTACTTATGATGGCGGCAGGCGCAAGAGTGTTATTGATTATATACTTTTTCCTAACTAATAGTCACTGATTTTACAAACCACGAAATAGCTATGAGTGATCACTTCCCGCAAAGCCTAAGACTTAACATTCGCTGTTTAAAAGATCAAGAGGTCTGTCACAGTATGTCAGTAGAGAACATAGATTTCTTGCAAACCAATGGTTACACCCTAAGCGGAAAGGTAGCAAAGTAAATAGGAAGCCCTGGTTTGACCATGCATGCTCAGAGGCACATAAAAACTTTAAACTGGCTCTAAAGTGTACACCTAGGAATTACTCAGAGTTCCAGCATAGGAGACGGTTGTACAGGCTTGCAACAGAAAACCGTAAAAGAAGTCTGAAAGTGGAAGCTTGGAATAAATTGTATGATAGTAACAAAAGAGAGAGTGAGGGAAAAATATACAGGCACTATGTGAGGTGGGAACTCCTGGTCCCCCAAACAATTTACAGAAAACAATAGAGGAGTAACCCCTCGTAGACAGAGAGATATCTCTCTGATAATGAGCTTATGTGCTCTGGTCAGCACAAAGTGCCCCAACCTGTTGCTGGATAATGCATATCCTTATAGAAGACCCCTCACTCACCAACCTAGTTGGTGACATGCTTCATCATCGGGGTCCCACCCCATAGGCCGAGTGCCTATAGGGTGTGCTGCGACACCTGATTACAGTGGAGCTGGTTAAATTTCTTTTATGTGTTCAAATCTATCAAAAACTGTATTAAAAAGGGCCAACACTACTCACTGCAAGTATTTTATTCTTGAGTGCTTGAACCCTTGTTAAAAATAAAGTGTGGCACCTTTGCCTAATTAGGTAGGCTTTGGTGTCATAAGTAGTATTAAAACATATAAAAATAGCAAAAGTGTGCTATGTGAATGTGAATCTTTACAGACTATTGGTTAAAAAGGTCTACATGTTTCAACCCATATATTTATTCAAGGGTTTTCGTCAGGACCGTGGTGTTTCGAACTGGGTGGTCCGCCCTCGCTAAGGAGCGTCCTGCCCTAGTTCAAATAGGAGACCGCAAATTGCGGTTTCGTGAAAAAAGGGTGCGTTTTTCCTTTTTTTGGAAAAAACGCTTAAAAGCGGAACTACCGCTTCATGGGCACCAGCGTTACCAAGACGACAAGAGTCCGTCTCTTGTAACTTCTGATCGTCAGACCGAAAACCTACTTGGTTCCTGCTCGACGTGCCCCGTGGAGAAATTTAACCAGCTCCACTGTAATCAGGTGTCGCAGCACACCCTATAGGCACTCGGCCTATGGGGTGGGACCCCGATGATGAAGCATGTCACCAACTAGGTTGGTGAGTGAGGGGTCTTCTATAAGGATATGCATTATCCAGCAACAGGTTGGGGCACTTTGTGCTGACCAGAGCACATAAGCTCATTATCAGAGAGATATCTCTCTGTCTACGAGGGGTTACTCCTCTATTGTTTTCTATAAATTGTATGATGCCAGCTGTAACAATGATACTACTACATTTTGGAGTGTAGTGAATTCACCCTTTTTTAGTGCGGACAATAAACCCAAAATAGAGATTGCAGTGAATGAGGTGGTTTGGGTATCACACTAATATAAATTATACACCGATACTACAAAGTGTGATGGTAAAAGCACTATATCGGCAATGTCGGTGAATACTTCATCCTCTACTTTGGTATATGATTGGTCTGGTCTCAATTTTACTCTGGAAGAGGTCAGCCTGGCTATAAGTTCTAGCAAGGGAGGTAAAGCACTAGGGCCTGATGGGATCCCTATCGATTTGTTTGAGGCCAATGTGGAGCTCTGGAGCCCCCTCTTGACCCTTGTTTTTAGTTCATGCAAGGGTGTAGGAGTCCCACAGTGTACCTATTTTTAAAAAAAGACTGCAACTGCCCTGCTAACTACAGACCCATCTCCTTGCTAGATTCTCTAGTCAAGGTTGTGGGTCATATAATCCTAAATAGATTGCAAAATTGGGTAGATTGAAATAATATTATGTCGGATTTACAGAATGGATTTTGAAAAGGAATAGTGACCATGGACCAAGCTATTAATTTAAATCTGTTTATGAGCAAGTATGCTCTTATTAAAAGAGGTAATATGTTTTTGGTTTTTGTCGACTTGCCCACCGCTTTTGATTGTGTTATTCTTGACAAGCTTTGGTCTGTTATGACTTCAATGGGTGTTGACCATACTATTATTAATCTTCTGAGATACTTACTCTCCACCAGTTGTGCCAAGGTTCATTTCGGTATAAAGGACAAAAGTACACGTTCTTTTAATATTGAAAAGGAAGTTCGCCAAGGATGTGTGCTCGCCCCTTTTTTATTCAACTTGTATGTTAACAAGCTAGGTGACTCTCTTACTAATTAATGTCAGGATCGGCTACAGATCAAGCAATGCCCAATACCCGTTACATTTACATTTACATTTACTTTATGTGGATGATGCAGTACTCATGGTACGTACCCTACTTTCCCTGCAGCATCTTCTTGATTGTTTTGTGCACTTTATAGAGAACTTGGGGCTGAGAATTATTATTAGACAAACTTTCGCTATGAAAGTAAGCCGAAGCTCCAATGAAATGTCCAACATTTTTATTGGGAAAGCTATCAATCCACTAACTCGCACTTTTTCATATTTGGGTATTCTATTTGGTTGCGAAGGGAGTTGGAAAAGTGCCATCAAATCAAAAAAGCTGCAATTTGTTAGATCCATCATGGCCTTGTGTAATTTTGCAAAGAACCTAGGCTGTAAGCAGCCAAAAAAAATGCTAACTATCTACAATGCAAAATGTGGAACCATTGCTATGAACGGCTCTGAGTTGTGGGGGTACGTAAACGTGGAACCTCTACAGGTGGTTCAAACGTCTTTTTTTCAAATCTATTGACACTTCCTTCTAGTAGTTCTATTTTGTGTGCTTTCTGAACTGGATGCTAGCTATCTGACAGACCTGATAAAGATACAGCCAGTTCTTCTCTGGCACAAGGTTTGGACTTCAGACTACACAGAATGTAATTGTGCTTTAGTAAAGGACTGCTGTACATGGAGGAGTGTGGCTCACTGATTAGAGCGGCAGACCCTGATGCAGAGGTCTGGCCCGGGACCAGGGTTCAATTCCCGACGCGGCAGGGTCCTGAGCCCAAAATGTCCACGGACTCGATAATTCTCGCCTCTGTGCCTATTCTAATCATGGGGTCCCACTCTGCAACTCTGGGCAATAGTTGCTTAATCTCCACTACGGCGGCCCACCCGCTGCAGGATGCCTGGCTTTCACCCTGGGGATACCCAGTAGGGGTTATCTCACAGGGAAAAGCCAGGACGGGTTCCCAAGGCAAGTGCCTTGATGCCTTCGCGTGATACGTGCGCTATATAAGTCGCTTTGCATTTACATCTGAATATGCATTAAATGTGCCATGACTAAACTTTATTAAAAAGTTCATGACAGATATTAGTCATCCGGAATTCTAGGAACATCTGGAATCCTTGAATAATACTGCGAGGAAAGCACTCAAAACAGAGGGGCATATTCTCAAGAACGTGTGATAACTACTGCAAAATTAGCTTAACTCAACTCCTCACATCGCAGTCTATCGTGGGAAAATAACGCTGTGTTAACGTGGTATTCCCAAAATGGCGGTACCATGTGAGTGTCTCACGATAACGCCTCAAATGAACAAGTTAACATCAACGTGACACCGCAAAAACACGAACGCGGAAATAGTAGCGATGAAACCAATCGTGATACAAAAATCAGCTAAACCAGCCACAGGCCTGCAATTCCCACGCGTCATGCAGAAAAATGCACTATTAAAGTAGAGAAAAAACAACAAACAAAAGCCAAACAACAGCGAAGCACAAAGAGGTAGCCAGAGCAAGTACAGAGGACAACCAGAACCCCACAAGCCCCCCGAGAAGACCAGCCTGGGACCTGTGGGTCAGGGAAGGGCAAGGACAAGAAGCATAGGAAGAAGCGGTTCAGTCCGCAGGAAAACAGGATCCTAATAACTGAGGAGGTAGAACACCATCAACTACTGTTCATCACCTCCACTGTGTTACTGGCAGCTAAAAATGGAGTATGGGAGACCATCGTGGACAAGGTGAATGCAGTCGGAGTGCTGAAGAGGACAATGGAAGAGGTCAAGAGGTGCTGGAATAATGTGCAGCGCAATACCAAGCAGAAACTCGCAAACAACCATTCGGCGTTCGTGACTCAGCTTAAAGAGTATAAGCTAGCCACCCTGCAAGCAAAAACTGCCTATTTCTCCAAGAAGATTGTCGATTCAGCCTCCAAAGCCAAAGACATCTTCTCTATTGTTGAGGAGTTGTCACACCCAGACAGGGTCACTATTAGACCCCAACCTTCCCAAGAGCTCTGTGACTCCCTCAACCAGTTTTTCATTGAAAAAATTAGAAACATTTAAAATAGCATCTGCAACCCTGCACCCCTGACCCTTTCACTCCTGTTGCGACCCTTGGCACTTCTAATTCCCAACTGATTACTCAGATCCCCCCGATCACAGAAGATGAGTTTCTGACCCTTCTGAATAAAGTGGCTTCTGGCTCCCCCACCGATTGCTGTACCCCCCATGTCTTGCGTGAGGTTTTCTCCGCCTGTCCTTCCCCTCCCTTGACACTCTTGAACAACTCCCTTAAACTGGGCTTGGTCCCCAGCTCCTTTAAAGTTGCTGAGGTGGTACCTATTCTTAAAAACCCAACGCGGATCCCTCAGTCATGAGTAACTTTCGCCCTATTTCTTTACTCCCTTATCTTAGCAAGGTCCTTGAGTCCCATGTCACCAACTCCCTGAGCCTCTTTATTGAGCGCTCACAGTTCCTCGACTCCCAACAGGCCGGCTTTAGACCAGCCCACTCCACGGAGTCGGTCATCCTCTCTGTGATGGAGGAGCTGCGGAGGGGAGCCGACTCTAACATCAGTCAGGCCTTGGTACTCCTGGATTTGTCGGCCGCCTGTGACACGGTCGACCATGAGATTCTGGTCGACCGTGTCAGGGAGGCCGGCATCCAGGGATCGGCCCTTAATTGGGTCCGCTCTTTTTTGAGCAACCGTTACCAGGCTGTTCGTCTCTCCCAGTTCTCCGCGGAGAGAGTTGAGATGACATGCGGTGTCCCTCAGGGCTCTTCCCTCTCCCCCCTCCTTTTTAATTTGTACCTGACTCCCCTTATCCAGTTCTTACGAAACAGCAAGGTCACCGCATTCAATTATGCGGATGACATTCAACTGATTTTTGACATTAACTCCTCAGAACAATCTGTGTATAATTTCCAGTCAACCTTATGTCACATCAGTGACTGGATGGGGGCAAATCACCTCAAACTTAACCCCGTTAAGACCGAGCTGGTTCTTGTCGCGGGTGTCGCCAACCCCTGGAGACCTCATTTTTGGCCAACAAGTTTGGGTCTTCCCCCTCCTCCCACAAACTCAGCAAAAAGTCTTGGGGTGATCATCAGTAACGATCTTTCGATGAAGCCCCAGATCAACGCTGTGGTTTCCTCTGGTTTTTTTCATTTAAGAAAAATCCTCAAAATAGCCCGCTTTCTTACTAGCTATGCCCTCACCTTGGCTATTCTGGCGCTGGTCATCTCCAGAATAAGAATAGACTATGCCAACTCCCTCTATGTTGGCATTCCCATTTACCAACTAAATTGTCTACAGCTGGTTCAGAATCAGGCTGCACGGCTTATCTTCCATCAGCCCAGGCATCAACATGTGCGCCCCCTCCTGAAGACCCTCCATTGGCTCCCGGTAGCAGAACGCTGCTACTTCAAACTAGGCTGTATCCTCTTCAAAGCCCTAGCTGGCCTTGGCCCTCTTTTCATCTCTTCCCTTCTCCACCAATATGCTCCCTCCCGAAACCTTCGCTCTGCCCATCTTGCCCTACTCAATACCCCTGTCTTCAAGCGTAAGAAACATGGTGGGCTTAGATTCTCTTTTCTAGCCCCATCCTTTTGGAACACACTTCCTGTAGAATTTAGGCTTACTGATTCCTACCCCCTTTTCAGGTCCCTTCTCAAAACTCACCTATTCCGTAAAGCACACAACTAAGCCCCTCTCTGATCTGCCCTCACATGCTCACAGCGCCAAGAAACCGCCAGGTGTTAGTCGCGCTTTACAAATACTTTTACATAACATAACCAGAAGGCAGCAATGCAGACTGGAGGTGGGAGTCCAGCACCACAGGAGGAGCTGAACAAGATGGAGGAAATGGTGTCCACAGTCACCAGTGGGGAGAGGGTTGCAGGAGTTGGGGCCAGGACACTGCTCAACATGACCGGACACAACAGCAACAGGGTGAGTAACGACCAGGGACTGGGGGCACGGGGGAGATGGGCACAATGTCACACATGGACAATTGATCATAGCACATCTGCGGACAAACCATGCCCCAGACCCCAAATTCACACCAAGAGACCAATGCACCCAAGTATGCAACATCTCAGCACTGTATAAGCACACAAGCCAGAGGCACACCACATGTAAGGGATAAGGGATAAGGGGCAGCTAAATCAGAGCTGCAGGGGTGACTCCCCACAAATGCGGCACACACACGTTACATGCAGAGCACACCAACATTGACAACCATGTGGTACAAACCGCAACACGTCCACAACAGAACAGAGAACACAACTGGTGCCGCTTGTGTGTAGAAACTGGCCAATCACATTTGGCATTATAGGGAAATGTGAGTTGACAATGTACAAGTACAAACACATATCTGTGATGTAGACAGAAAGTCCACTGTCCCGCATCAAATAGGTAGCTCCCTCCAAACAGTCACAATGTACACTGTCATGCAGTCTGAATGTAAACATGTACAATGTGTCAACATACATGTGAACACAATGTTAAACTGCATCTCCCCTTCACATTGCAGGGGGAAATCCAACACTTCCTGCAGAGCAGGCCCAACCTCTCTTCTCTGATAAGGAAGAGGACCACCACACCTTCGACTCCGACGCCCTCCAACAGCTCATGTAGAGCGTCAGCAGCCCACTTCCAGGGGCAGGGCTGCCCAGCTGCCACGAGAAGAACCCACCTCCTGCAAAAAACACACAGCAGCCAGCACCCACCACCACGGATGCCTACCAGGACCCCCACGACGAACACATGGCCTTCCAATGCGGGTTCGATTGCATGGCAGCCAAATTAGATGCCATACGTGTCTAAGTCCCATCAGGGACCACTCACAGTCCCTAACGGACACCCACAGTCCGCTCCATGCTCTCCAACGAACCATGGCTGACATCGCTAGAGTCCTGGCTCTGAGACAAGAATGACTTGTCTAGTCAGAGTGGCTCCAGCGATCTCGCATGGGAGTTGGGACACATGCGGAGGATCATGGAGAACATGGAGCAGACGCAGGCAGAAAGAGCGACTGCCACAGGTGCACACCAGCGAGAGATAACTGGGTCCCTCAATGCCCTAAAGACCCTTCTCATGGCATTACTGCCACAAGGCCTGGCGCTCATGCATGCTGCTGCTACCACTCCATCCACATCTCCAGCCCCTGATGTGTCAGTGCAAGACAGTGCAGCAGACATTCCACCTCAGGCCCCTGAGGTGTCACTGCCACACAGTGCCTGGAGACAGAACACCACCACTCACATGTGAGGCACATGCCACAGCAGACGACGAAGATGCGGATGAATCTGCCTTCATGGTCAGAAGGATGCAGTAGCATTCATTTCTGCTTGGTTCTGCCCTCTGCATAATCACCGCCCACTGTCCCCCCAATGCACTCTGTGACACAACTTGGACCTCGACATGGATTGCCATATTCTGTCTGGTCACCAATGACACAGCTATCAGACTGCGGACTGAACTCCTCCTCTTCTGATGTACTTGTCATTCCCTGAAGACTCTGGCTGGCCCTCCACGGGCCAACAATGTAAAAAAAGTGGGGTTTGCATGGCCCTGTACTGCTCCAGCTTCAACATTCCGCTGAATATGCAATAAAAAATCATATTCACACATATGTGTCATGTCTATGATCTTTCAAGTTTGGAAGTATGGATGAATGTAGGGTCAGTGATTCCCCCTTATGTCCATGTTGCTCATGTTGTGGGACTTGGGTGACAGGGTGACACATTGCCGATTGTGGTCCGGGTGGTGCCGATGCTACAACGGAGACACACACATTAGAGACTTCCATGTCCAGACCAGGATGAAACCATGCCCAGAGCCCCGGGGACATTGTTCTCACCCTTACACTGGACTGGCATACGCCAGGCCACCCTACTCCACTTACGCTCACAGGGGAGGACGACAACGCTACATGTCCCAGGTCTTCCCTGTAGGGATCTGCTGCTCACAGGTCTAGTTGTCAGCATGCCACAGCCACTCCCCCATGGCCGGTTTACACACACCACACCCATCCAGCACAGGTGTCACAGGACATGTAACACTGGCAATAAAAAGGGCCTGGCGCATGCGCAGGATGCTATTTCCACTCTCTAACAGGGTGTCTCCATGTAATTATCATTTATGCATGGGGCCTAGGGCCCTGCCACCTCACATTGCCCAGTGCCGGGGGTGACATGATGGCGTCTGCACCACAAGACTTGGTGGCACTCGATACACTGCGGCAGGCACAGGCACACCGCCACTGGATGGTGACTTTCAGTGCACTGAGGTAGGGGCACCTAAAGTGCTGAGCCGGTGTGCAGCCTGCGATGATGCGCCGCCCTGGGGGTCCGGACTGGTAAGGATTTGTATGAGCCCTGCTGGACCGCAGAGTAGGCCTGAACCAGCGGGCAGTGCGGGCCTATCGCCACGTGACTTTGCCTCTCGGTTCGCAGAGTTAGTGTCACCTCAAGAGCTGAGCAGGTGTGCAGCCTGCGATGATGCTGTGTGCAGTGATATGATCTCTGCCATTGTGAAATCAAGACCCAGAATCATCTGTGTGACCTGGTGGCCCACGGTGTGAGGCTGCATGATGTGGAGGGTGCCATGGCCGCTTGGAGCTTGCACCGGCATGTGGCGGGCCCTCTTGGAGACACGCCGGTGGCGGAATGTGAGCAGTGAGGCCTGGTTGCGCACGGGCGGGGAATGACTACTGGGCGGCGGGAGAGGCTGCGATGCAGCAGCCTGTGTGCGCAGGGGCAGGCAAGCGATGATGGCGTGTGCAACTGTATGGACTCTGCCATTCATATCGCTGGAATCTGTTTCATATAAGGGTCCTGGGGGACTGAAGTGTATACCGGCACGTGGTTAATAATATCCACATTTGTAAAGCACACAATCACCCGGTTGGAGACATACCGGTGGCAGCAGGTGAGCAGTGAGGCCTGGGTCCGCAGTTTAGGCACTCTCTCTCCCTCTCTTTCTCTCTCCCTCTCTTTGTCTCTCCCTCTCTTTCTCTCTTGCTCTCTCTCTCCCTCTCTTTTTCTTTCCCTCTCTCTGGAGAACCGGGCCTTATGGGCCGAGCGGCGCAGGGCACGCCTAATATCTCCGGGTTCACCTGCATTGTCAGACAGAGACACAAGACACTCTGTTAGGCGTAGAAAATCAGGTTTATTAGCTGCAGCTAAGCACAGTTATCCAAGAAGTACACAGGTATGTTCTTAGGAGACTGCCACTTAATTTTGTGACGCACAATCTTTTATAGCACACATATTTACAACGTCTACTCCCAAAACATACAAAGCTGACAAATAGGAAAAGTTTGAAAACAAGCTATCAAGTATCTTGAGTACGCCCTTCTTTCAGACCCCATGTTCACTCCTCCCCTCAAGTTAATCAATGCTAGTGCCTGTAATTCAATTTGCAGGTGGTAGGACATATCTATGTGCCTCAAAGGATAGTTGTGTAATAGGAGAATACAAGGAGAGAATAGCGAAGGCCAGTCAAACAAGATAAAGTAAGGGAAGAATGGTGAGACCAAAACAATTGACTAAGACAAGGATCAATCAGTCTAGACATGGATTAACAAACTCGGCCAGACCCTGACATCGGTTTCGTAAACAAGGACAAGGGGTTACTTTTAACAGAAGGGACGCATAGCAGCTGGAAAGGCATAAATACTCCGTTCGCCGTGCTGCCTGAGTAAAGGCAACACAAAATGGCGCCGGACACAAAATGGCGGCTAAATACGAAGCGAAGTCGAAAACCTCAGAACCTCATCTCTCTCTCTCTCCCTATCTCTCCCTCTCTTTCTCTCTTTCCCCCTCGCTCTCTCTCCCTCTCTTTCTTTCTTTGTCTCTATCTCTCTCTCTCTGTAGTTTGATGAGCGCATGACGCACCTTCTTATCTAGATTTTTGTCTTGCAGGCTGTGACTTGGAGAATGTCCTGAGAAGGTCTGCCATGAATCTTCAGAATTGTTGTTTTGGGTTTATTCTGTAATACACAAATTATTTGGATATTCTAAGATGAATGTATGATTCTCCATTTTCTGACCACACATGTATGTTAGGTGTTGTGATTGTCCGACTTCAGGCAAATTGTTTGGTTCATGATTTCATAGAGTTGATGTGCAGGTGGCGGGGGGTGTTGCTGCCCTATTGGGGCTCCAGCTGCGTGTTCAGTTGCTCCATGGCATCTGTTGTTCTTCATGTGTGACTCCCTTGTCTGGTGCCGGTTGTCCTCCGACTTTACACCAGGTAAGAGCAGGTGTTAAAATCCTGCAGCTAATACACCTTATCACATGTTTTATGATCTTATCGCCGATCTGGCTGCTCATTGAGAATGTTGCGGAGTGGTGTTGTCGCGGCTGTTTGCCCGGGAACGCCTACTCTGCATATCATTAGCGTTATTTGCCGGGGCCATCTGTGGCGATGTTTTTTGCACCTGCTATCACAGGTAAACTTTTGATATGGGCTGTTAGCACCAGCTTGTGAATGGGGCGATGCCTCATTTCCAACAGAGGTGAGCACCAGGCGAGCTCAGGACACCAAACACCCTAGCTTGGGTAAGTCACGGGAACAGCATTAGTGCAAGCACGCCAAAAAATAACCACAGACTCAACCCCGGTTCCCTCTCCCACCCCAAGGATCAAACCAACCCAAATTAGATTCTACTCAAATCATAAAGGGCATTCAATTCGCAGACAAATTCCAACAGATTTCAACCACGCAGGATTGCTCCCAAATAATTGAAGCCAGAAGTTGGAACCTTGAAGCTTGAAGCCTTTAAATAGCGGACACTCAACTAACCAACTAACCAAGCAGCCCTACAATAGGAGCCCTACTGCCCGTTCTCAGCAGCAAACAATACATCTTGGGCTCAGACAGATAAACAGTCAAACAGATAATCAGATATGAGGTCGGGCAAAGAAAGGCGGAGCATTACATCAGTTATCAGCAATCGGAAAAAGAAAAATAAGATCATTAAAGCGCTTGCCAGTACCCAGGAGAAATCAACGAGAACTGACATGTTGGTCAACATGGAGGACGAAGCGCTAGTGAAACTAGACAGTGAAACTGAAATAGAGGGAGCGGCGTTAATTCAGACCAAAGCACCAAAAACTTTTCACCAACCAAAAATATACACCAAATTCTCCTTCATAAAAGACGCTGGGGCAGTGTTGAATTTCACCAATGACACACGAAAGGGCCTCCCCTCCCCTTTGTGCCCGGAAAAAAATCTCTACAAAAAGCACAGACACATCAGGTTTAACGACGGAGTCCCTACAGAAAAATGACAGAGTAATAAAGCAACTCTTGGAGCCAAAGATGGAGTCTAAAACAGAGGAAAGCGGAGAAAGAACAAGCGGCCAAAATCAAGAACACGATGGACAAAGGAAGCAATCCAGATGCTACAACGATAGCAAAGAAGAGCCTCAAGTAAGGGCGAGCGAGAAAGTTGAGAAAGATGATGAGAAAGGAAACAACAAAACCACGCAAAATTTTGGAAATACGCACATCATACTTCTCCAGGAACCTCCAAGAGTGGCACTGGAACCAAACATCATATTTCAACCTCGTCGACACGGGCTAAATTCAACACAAGACACAGCGCCATTAACCCCAAACGTATCAGACCCCGTCCCTACCCCCATCACATTACAGGAAGGCAGGATAGAAACTGCTATTGACGAACCACTAAAAAGTGGAGAAGGAAGGACCCTATGTAAAAGCATAGACAAATCTTCAATAACGCAAATTAAATCCACCCCGAGACCGATTACAACCTCTTACAAAGGAAGCGAAAATATCAGTGGCCCACAGGAACAGAATCCCCGGCACTGCCGGAAGTAATACATCCTTCCTGACAATGGAAGAGTGGGAAAAAATGGTTTACACTTACTCCCAGGGAAAGAGTGATATATCACAGCAGGACACAAAACGAAGGAAGTGCCGGAGGATATAACAACAGAAGAGAGTAGCTTATGGGTGTCTCTACTAAACACCATGAATCTCTCAACAAAGGCTATGGAATACCATTCCGACAAGATGGATATCCAACTAACTCTTTTGTAACCTGTCTAGCCGCGCATGTTACAAACATCGATAACAAGCTTTCAGATCTGAATGGCTTGATTAAGAGAGCCCAAACTGAACCGGTAATTAACCCTCCAAGTTGTACCTGCTATTCAATTATTGACAAACTAGCCACGCTTCCGGCCGCAATAGGTGATCTCGTAACAGATATAAAGAATGCGAATAATACCAAAAGAAAGGGATTAGCAAAGGCAGGCGGATGCGAAGAAATAACAAGTGTGGGACACATATAAAAAAATAACCGAAAAATAGTGGCATCAAACCAATCCGATCCAAACAAGGAAGCAAACAGCACAGAGGTTCAGCCCAAAGAAAGGCATGAATCGAACATAGGAGAGGGAGTCGTCAATGGACTAACACAACAAGGGATTAAAAGCTTGGGACTAGATCGAACAGGAACCTCAGACTTGCTCCTACAAGAAGAGCAGTTTCAGAGCAACTCTACTGAGCAGCTAAACAACTTAGAAGGAGTAGATCAACGGTTCGGCATAAAGCAAACATCGAAACAATGACGGAAAATGAGGAGAAAGGGGAGAAATAAAATACCTACTATAAAGTCTTTCTTCCATCTGGCAAGCAAACCCTCAACAGAGACCCAGACGGAACAAGGAAAAACCAGAGATGAACCAAATTTGCACGAGAAGCAGAAATTTAGCAACGCCCTCCGGCAAAAGGGATCAGAAAGCACGTCCCCACAATCCAAATATTCGCTAGCAGACGAGAGCAAAGGAAAAGAGGAGGGAGCGAACCAGCAAGATGTTCCAGGGACAAAAACAAAGACTGAAACGAATTCCTTAGGAGTGAAAGAAACAGCAATCAAATCTGCTGGAAGTATGGAAACCCAAAAAAATAGGGAACATAGGGATCTCACCATTGTTACAGTTCCAATAATACGGATAAAAGAACTCAATGCTAATCTCAAAATGGAGACACAGAACCAGGGGGGAAAGACCCTCAAGCACCCAGAAGACCCCAAAGAACAGAAATTTAACTAAAGTCCGAAAAATCTCCGGATAACCCCGAACACAACAACCTCAAATCAATTCTATTCATCCCAGAGTATAGATCAAAGGGCCGAGAGGACATCTTAAACAGAAGTAACATCCTCCAAGTACTAAATTCTATCAGTAACCTGGAAGGATTAACCACCCAAGATCTGGAATCCGTAGAATTCAACAGTTACAAGCACCTGTCTGAACAGGAAATAACAAAAACCATCTGGACTTCAGGAGAACTAGTGGAAAAAACTCTAAAGGAGGAAGTGCAACTACAAGCATGGGGGATCCGAATAAAACCTTATTACAAAACCGGCTACCCCGAACCCTTACTTCGCCACTTCCAAGACCATAACGACATTACACAAAAAATAGATTGGACCAGGGCGCCCAAAAAATCTGTACTAAGAGGAGCCCGAGGAGGCTCAGCTGAACGAAAGGATAGAGACTTCCCAACGCCCCGGTGTAAAGGCGAGAAGGATTTAGGGCAAGACTAGGGATGGGTAGCAAAAGCCATCAACATCAGACCTGTAGGTCCATGACAGATCCATGAACAAAACAGGAACTCGCCATCACTAAAGCCATTGTTAAAATTATGTTCCTGGAATATAAATGGCCTAGGATCAAAAACCACGAATAAAGATCTATTGACGTACCTCCAGCAGTATGCCTTAATTCTACTCTAAGAAACCTGGTTGGTAGAGCCATTCCACCTTCAAGGCTGTAAAACATACCACCATCCAGCCAGTAGAAATTCAAAGTTTGGTCACCAGAAAGGAGGACTCACCACGTATGCCTAAAAAAAAGCAATAAACACAGTAAAAGAACTGTTGAACAAGAATACATCAGACAATGGAATTAACGCAATTCTGTTGGAAATCGTAGCCCCAGGAAAAAACAGACAACAGCTAATCCTGGTAAATACTTACTTGCACCCAAAAGGGAAAAAAAACGGCACAAAGTCCCTGGTGTCAGAACTGACCAAACTAATAACGGAAGTAGAAACACCGAATTTCATCGTATCAGGAGATTTTAATATGTTCCTCTCTAGGAGCCCTGGAAACAATCAGCCTCAAGATGATCAATTGCTTGAAAGGGGGTCCCTCCTCTGGAAGAGAGCTTGTGGGGAAAACAAACTAAGCTATCCAAAGATCTACTAAAGGATCTAACAAACTTGGGCCTGATTTCACTAAATGGGCGAACACCCGGCGACCACCCCCAAGCAGCAACTTTCCACAACTCTATGTCCAGTACTGCAATAGACGACACTTTCTTATCTTATCCACTTTTTAAATTAGTAAGCGGTTTTAAGATTGGTACGTCTGATTGTAGTGAGCATCTGCCACAAGAGGTGACCCTGACGGCACAGGGAACAGCACTAACTTTTCCAATCGAAGCGCAAAACTTAATGATCACGTCAAATTGCAAAAGAATCAAATGTAAAATTAACAACCCAGAAAATCTCGTGAAAGAAGCCAAGATCTGCTGGGAAGAATTTAAATTACAGAATGACAATAATATAAGCGCCTGGGAAATCTTTTTGAAAAACTTTGGACCAGCTATTTCTAAATCCAAATCATCAAAAGAAATGTATGGACCAAAGAACCAAAAGGAACTATTTACCAGGCCGACAAACAATCCAAAAACCCACCCCGACAACCCAAACTAGCAAATTAAGGCAAATAAAAAGTGGCATCAACAGAACACTCCGCGGACTTCGGAAAAAAGGGCCAGCTTACAGACAGAGCTGAGGAAACTAAAAAGCAGCAAGAATAAGATCCTGTGGCGAATAAAACAGGAAACCACAGAAAAAACATGGGCTAAATTGCTTTACAATTCGAAAACTAACAACAGCACGAGATTTTGGCACACAGTAAACAAAATAGAGAATCCCAAGGCCCCTGGAATGAATTCCCACATAACGGAGGAGGCCTGGGTAAAACACTTAATGCACCACTTCAACAAAGATGCTGACGGAATAAAACAAGACTCTGTGGTCCGGCAGCAGCGTCCGGAGGTTCCAAAGCCTTTAGTCGAGGAGACAAACTTCCCAGGCACAATAAAACAGATTAATTGAAGAATTGCGAAAGGCCGGAAAGATGGGGCCTCTGGGCCAAATAGAATTCCTCCCATTCTTTATAAGCAGGAACCAAATTACTGGGCTGAGCATCTGGTCCACCTCTTCATGAAAATCTGGGTGGCAGAACAAATCCCGACTTCCTGGAAGGGATCAATTATCGCCCCGATATTCAAAAAAGGCAACAGGAGCAAAGAAAAAGAACTATAGGCTCATCGCTCTCATTGACATAGACGCCAAATATTTTGCGGGCCTTTTCTTAGAAGAACTAACGGAATGGGCATCAACGAAAAACTTAATCCCCATTAACCAGACTGGCTTTCAAAAGAGCACAGGGACAACGTTCTTGCTCTCTCTCTTTTAATAGACTCCACTATAAAACTAAAAAAAACACTATTTGTCTGTTTTATCGAGTATTCGTCCGCATTTGATAGATAGAGGAAAACTCTGGGCTAAACTATCAGGCTGGGTTGTAGACCCTAAACTTTTGAATCTATTAATTTTACTCCACACAGAGACCTGGATTCAAATAAAGCAGGGGACAGGCAATTGTCTATCAAGGGAAATACCAATCACAAAGGGACTGACGCAGGGTTGCGTCCTTGCCCCGACCCTGTTCAATCTCTTCATGTCAGACCTCTCTGCAGAACTTGATAATTGCAACCATCATGCCCCAAACCTAGGGGGCCTTACACTGTCTAATCTTCTGTATGCGGACGACTTAATACTAATAAGCCGAACCCCTGTAGGCCTTCAACGTCTTATAAATACGACGAGTAACTTTTCCAAAAGGCACGGGCTAAGCATAAACCTAGAAAAATCAAAGGTGATGATACTAAATCAAAAATTCAAAAAACAACAACTACAGTGGTCTCTACGCGACCAGAGGATGGTGATCGTCAAAGAATACAAATACTTGGGCATAATCTTTGATATGAAAGGGACGTTCGAGCAACAAAAAATGGCGATCAGAAATAGAGGGATATCCCTGGCCTTCGCATTAAAGATCATCAAGAATAAAAAAATGTTTTGGTTTTTTTTGGGGTTAAAGACTTTTATTTAATGTTGCAAGTTAGCACACTGCTATTTAGCCAACAACCCGGAGGCAGGCAGCATCAATAGGTACAGTTAGACCTCATCTTGCGGTCTCATGTCTCATATACTTGCATATATTCTACGGCAATTTGCATGTGAAAGATCTAGAGAAGAAAAACAAAGAAACAAACCCTGTAAACTAAACCTAAAGCATCTGTGTTTTCGGTATGTCAATCTTGTCGACATATGGAGCCTCGCGTCATTAGTTCTGGAGCGAGCTTATACGTTTTTGTCCAATAAAAAGGAAAGGGAAGAGGGGGGGGGAGGGGAGGAGCGGTGACCTGCTAGGTCTTTCACATCAGTCAGCCCCTCCATCCGACCAGTCGCAGCTATGGAGCTAGTGTCCACTCACATTCAATCACAGCGTCCTCTGTTCCACCTCTTTCAGTCATGGCGGCACATCATCCAGGCCCTCGCATTTCGGCCAACTAGAATCCCCACTTGTTCACGCCTCCACACTGTCCATACTCACTCATCCAACATGTTGTCAGCCAGCAAGTTCGCCAGAGGCTGCCAAATATCAGCAGGTCTGGACCTCAGCGGTAGTAGTTCCCAGTAAGTAGTCAGCTGATCTCGACAATACAGTGCCGAGGTAATCCAACCCGTCACCCCAGGAGTGCCCTTTTGTTTCCAATGTAGTGCAATTTGTCTTTTCGCCAGTAGCAGCAACATAGCGATCAGTTTTCTCGACGCACATGGTATATCGGCCACCATTCCTAGAAGTGCCATCAGGGGATCTGGAGACAACTGCTCCCCTAGTATTTGTCCCAACTTTGAGAACACCGCTGTCCAATATTGCTGTATTGGGGTGCACGTCCATGTCAGATGGAAGAAATCCGCATCCAGCGCACCACAGCGCCAGCATCGAGAATCGGCAATTAATCCTATTTTGAAGAGCTGCACCGGCGTGCGGTACAGCCTGTGTAGAAAATTAAAGTGAATTAACCTTAGCCTGTAGTTGGGAGATAAGTGCTCTAACTGAGTGCAGCAAAACGTCCATTGCTTGTCCGTTATGCTTAGTCCTGTCTCCACTTCCCATTGTGCTTTCGAGCCAGGCTTTATCCACGGTGCAGTGTCTTGTGTTATTTTGTAGATCCTGGTAATTAATTTATTCGGAGATTTGTTCACTAGTATGTTTTCCAGTGCCGAGAGCGTTGGCGGCACCATCGGGAACATCGGGTATCTGGCCTTACACGCCGCTCTTAGCTGATAGTACAGGAGCAATTCAGATGCCGTAGGCACCTCCGCATTGCAGATGTCCCCCAGCTCCATGAACGCGTCGTCCGGGTATAGATCAACTGCGACTAAAAGCCCGCTTTTGCGTGCCCTTTCAGATATCGCCGCATCCTGTAAGGGACTCAGTAACGGATTACCGCTCAGCGGCATGGATGGAGCATATAGTTCAGCAATGCCCGCCCGCTCCGCTATGTGTTGCCAGGCCCAGCGTGCTGTCTCAACTGTGTTTACGTCTTCCGACGAACGTTTGTATTTGTGGTAGACCGTCGTGTTTAAGGGAGTGGGTGACGATACGTCTGTCTCAATCGCCACATGAGGTTGATATGGGATCGGGTGCTGCCAAAAATGCAGGGACTGAGCTTGGGCACAGTATGCGTAGAGCTCAAAATCTGGAGCCGCCAGACCACCATGTCGAAAGGGAAGCGTCAGTACCTTCCATTGGACTCTGGGTTGTTTGCCCGCCCACACTAGGTGTAAAATCGCGGAGCGTATTCGCTTAAAAAAAGATAGTGTAAGTGGCAGTGGTATGTTTGCAAATAAATATAAACATTTTGGTAGTACAACCATTTTAGTTATGGCTATCCGGCCTGTCATTGACAGCGGTAACGTGACCCATTTCTTCACTTTTGTCTCGAGCCAGTCTACTGCCTTGCCGTAATTCAAAAGCCATAGGTCCTGTATCGAGCGGCTGATATGGATCCCCAGGTATTTCACCTCTTCCGTCACCCAGGTTATAGGGAACTCGGTATGGCATTGTACAGTTCCGTCTGTCAGCGGCAGAATCGTAGATTTGGACCAGTTAATGTTAATGCCCGTCAAACCACCATACCGTACCAATTCACGCATAAGGGGGGTGAAATTTTCTGCTGGGTCCTTCACAAATATTGTCATGTCGTCGGCATATAGGGACACTAATAGCCCTCTGGAAGTGAATCCTATACTGCGTTGGGTGTGGTGTTGCCGCAATCGCGCCGCTAGGGGTTCCGTGGCGATGGCGAATAGCAGGGGCGATAGGGGGCAGCCTTGCCTGGTCCCCCTAGAAATACTTATTGGCCGCGAAATCTGTCCATTCACCTTTACTCTCGCCGTTGGGCAATTGTATATGATACACATTTTTGGAATAAACAGCCTACTGAAGCCCATTCTCGTGAACAGTGTGTGTAGAAATTTCCATTCGAGGGAGTCAAACGCCTTGGTGGCGTCTAGCAAGGCAGCTATCGCCTGAACCCTCGGGTCTAAGTAGTGGAGCAGACCGAATAATGTGCGTAGATTGTGCGAGGTCGATCGACCTGTCACAAATCCTGACTGATCTGACAGCGCTATTTGGGGCAGCATCGGTTTCAGACGTTCTGCCAATAATTTAGCGTAAATCTTGGCATCTAGGTTTATTAGCGAGAGCGGCCTGTACGAATCAGGGCTCATGGGATCTTTGTCTGGTTTTAAAAGTGTGATTATCATGGCTTCACGGAGAGAGGGGGGAAGGATGCCCGTTTCAATCGCTTCCATGTACATCTTATGTAACCTGGGGACAATGATATCAGCGTATTCTTTATAGAAGGATGCCGTAAGCCCATCCGGTCCCGGCGCTTTGCCCGATGGCATGCCAGCTATGGTCGTCCGTATGTCATCCTGTGTGATCGGCAGGTCCATGTATTCACGTGCCCCATTGTTAAACCACACCAGCGCAATTGTGTCAAGATATTCCGTTATTACCTCGTCCTCCGGTTGCAGCTTAGAGGCGTACAGGTCCTCATAATAGTCTGCCATAGCGTGTAAGATATCATTCGGCTTCCTGACAGATTCGCCAGTCGCAGCCGTAAGTTCCAGAATATATTCCGCACCCCTTGGCTTGCGAAGCATCGCGGCTAGTGTCCTACCCGGGCGGTCTCCCTCCCCATATCTCCGAGCCTGAGCGTATTTATTTAAGAATTTCACCTCTCTATCAGCTTCCTCCTGGTACAGAGTAAGTTTCGCCCTGAATGCAGCCTGGGTGGTAGCGGTAGATAATCTAGTAAACTCAACCTCTAGAGCCGCCAATTCTTGTTCTAGCGTAACTAATGTGTTTCTTATGGACCATAACACTCCCGTTTTTAGTGCCATGCAGTGCCCCCTTGTCACAGCCTTGCAGGCCTCCCATAGCGTGCCAGGCGATTCCACCTTGCCTTCATTGAACTCAGAAAATTCCTCCAGCTTAATTCTAAATTCTTCCTTGAATACCTGATCCAGTAGGGCCTGAGACGGAAATCGCCAGCTAAAGGGTTGTGCGTACTGCGCTGGAGTGGCCAATGTCACTACCACCGGTGCGTTGTCCGACAATGATCTCGGTAAGTGTACCGCAGTCACCACCAAGGCATGCAAATCTCTGGACAGCAACCAGTAGTCCAGCCGCGACCAAGCGGCCCTGTGGGCTGTAATACAAGTGCCCGCCCGCGCGTGGGGGTGCAATTGTCGCCAAGAGTCAACCAGGGATGACTCTAGAATGATGCCTCCCAGTGCCTCTGCTGCCCTTGGGTGGTGTTCCCGGGCAGTGCCCTGTCGATCTACCGCGTCAGACAGCACTACGTTGAAATCACCCGCCCATAGTATCGCTGCAGCACCAAATGTACGTATTTTATCCCACAGAGCCACATAGAAAGCAGGGTTATCATCATTCGGGCCATAGACATTCACCAGCAATACCTGCATTCCGCACATCATTCCCAAAATCAAAGCGTATCTTCCATTCGCATCACTCATCACCCGCTGTGTCACCCAGTGTAGGCCTCGCCGGATCAAGACTGCCACCCCCCTGGCATAATTCGAGTAAGGGGCATGAATCACTTCTCCCCATCTAGAGTGTTTGAGTTGAGGGGCATCCGTGGAACTGAGGTGTGTTTCTTGGAGCATGCAAATATCCACATTCTTCCGTGATAAGTAGGCATGCACCAATCTTGCCTTCCTCCTGTCATTCATCCCTCTCACATTCCAAGACAAGCATGTTATGGACGATAATCTGGGCTCTACATCTAGGGCAGTATTCTCCCCAGTCGTCAAGCACCCTCCAGCGGCCATAGTGACAGTAAGGGGTGAGGGTGCAATCGACTCGGCAGGGCTCTCGATACAGTTTCGCCACAGCTCCAAAGCTCACAGTTTATCGCCACATTGCCAGTGACTATCAAATGGAATATCTCCAGTGACGCATTCAACACAATGCTTTTACAGGTTAACAGTGCAAACCAAACAGACCCAAGTCCCATCCCTCCCGCCCCACCCGCTCCAACCCCCCAATCAGGTCGTGCAGTCATCCTCCCCAGCCCCAACCCAACTGAACCAAGTACCAACAGTGATAGATGGTCTAACCATAGTTTGGGATACATCCCTCGGGGTACGCAGGTGCCTACCTTCAAACCCTGTACTTTTGACAGGGCGATCGAGTGCAACTCTGACTCTGTGCGCTACAGGGCTCATCGCGCCCCTAAGACAAGCGAAGCAATGATTATCTAGCAACAAGGAACTGGACAGGTCAACAGTAAGGTCAACACCCCCCCGCATAGGTGGTTAGCGCCCCATCTCACTCAGGGGCACGTTTACATTTTCCCACCCTCGAGTCAGTGTCCTAGCAGTGCCATATTCATAACATATGATATTATTCAACGTCACATAGCTGGTCAGTGTCCCCACGCTTGTCGGTCTCAGTCTGTCTCCTCTGATCCTTAGCAAGTTGTTTGGCAAATTTCAACGCCGCTTTGGCGTCCATGAAGAAGGTGGGTTTACCCGGCCCCTGCACCCTCAGCTTCGCCGGGTAGATCAAGGAGTATTTCGTGCCTGTTTGTTGGAACACCTTTTTCGCGGGCAAGAACTCCCGCCTAGCTGATTGAACCTGGAGCGTGAAGTCAGGGTACATTGCAATCCGGTTCCCTTTGTATTGCAAATCTGCCATGTTGCGTGCCAGTCGCAGTATCGTATCCCTGTCCCTATAGTTTAGAATGCGTGCAAGGATTGTCCGTGGTGGAGCTCCCGGCTTGGGCACTGGTCCTAGCGTGCGGTGTGCCCTTTCCACCAGAAACATTGGGGATAATTCCTCTCCAAATAGATCTTTCATCATCTGCTCAACGTAGCGTTCCATATTTGCAATGTCCGTCGATTCCGCCACGCCCGTGACGCGTACGTTGTTTCTTCTGGACCTAGCTTCTAAATCTTCATTCTTCATTTGGATCAGGGAGAGCACCTTGTCCATTCCTCGCAGCTTCTTGTCAAGGTCCGATTGGCATTCCTCCGTTTCCGTTACGCGTGTTTCCAGCACTCCGACAACTCCCTCCTGCTTGTCCATTCTTTTTGTCATACTATCCATCCTTGCAGCTAGAGCGTCCATCTTCCCATCTATGCCTTGCAGACTCGACTTGAGGTCTTGAAACATGGCCTTGATGTCGTCTGCCGGGAGTACAGGCCGGGCGTCCCCCGAAGACTCCTGGTCCGGCGTTTCATTGCCTGTCGATTTCTTGGTCGTTTTTTCAAAAGCAATTTTGGGCTGTCGCGTGTCCGGTTTGCCCATGGCGTCGTCCAGCCCCGACGCGCCTCTAATTGCTGTCCAGGAGTATCGTGAGCCTAGCCCGGGCAATTGAAATAGCAGCGGTCGTGGCCTTCGAAAGTTGTGTGTCTCGCTTCAGCGCCAGGTGACTGCCACGTGGATCGGCGAAGGGGTCCACCGCACTCGCCAATGGGCAGCCGTACCTCAAGCTCACCTCTTGGCACCGTTTTTGTCAATCTCAGGGCGCCCAGGGCAGTGTGTCCATAAAAATCAGCGCCCACCACACGCAATCCAGAGGAAGGCGATTTGTCAGTCTGCCTCCAACTGTTGTAGCTGCAGTGTATAGTGTACTGGGCAAAATGGCGGTCCGCGCTTGCCAACCGCCACTAGCAGACCTTAGCAATGTTCATGGAATTATGTCCAGGAGTATCAGGCTCTGCAGGGCCTCCCGTCTCCCAGCGGGTCAGTCGCGTTAAAGCAGCTCACCGGTTGTCTCGCTGTCTCTCCGGCGGCGTCCGGGTGTCCCAGCCGCGTTCTCCGCCGTGTCTGCGCGCCCTCAATCCTGCGCAATGCGGCCTCTCTCCAATATCTCCTCGGTCGCTGATGTCTGCGCCGCCGGAGCGGGTGTGTGCAGCGACGCCTCTGGCCCTGGGCTCCGTCTTCTGCAATCAGGCCAGGCCGACCAGTTTCCAATCCAGGCGGCACCTTCCGGATGGGCCAAGCCGGGCATCCACTCACTTCCGGCCGGCCAGCTCCTACGCAAGCTCCCGGGGCCACACGCCGCAGCAGGCCCCACTGCGCCGGCAAGTCGGGCAGGCAGTTCCCACCGCAGGTCGGGGCGCGGTAGAATCAATCCTTCTCGTTTCGAGGCGGATATGTCTCGCCTGCACCAAGGGCACAAGACCCGAGCCCCAGAGTCAGTTATGGACGGATATTAGGCGGATTAATCAACTCGATCGGCGGAGCTACTCACTTAGGCAGCCATCCCGCTCGGCAGTCAAGCCACGCCCCAAGATCATCAAGAATAAAATAACTGGCCCAAACCTAATCTCTCTGCTAGAAGTATTACAAGCAAGATTACTACCATCTATAACTTACGGCAGTGAAAGCATGAGAGGGAGAGACGAGTCCACCTTAGATTAAGTGGTGTCCAAAGCAATGCGAATACTTTTCAATCTCCCACAGTACACTTCGCCAGCGCAACTCAGACTTGAGTTTGGCCTCCATAAACAACAATTAGCATGCAAGGGTGCTTAGGCCAAATGATGGCATAAAATAAAGGGAGCTGAGATAGGCACCTTGAACTCACACCTATGGAAAGAGCTGGAAAGGAACAAGGACTGGCCAGCAATGGTCTATCTCCAGGCAGCAATAAACTCTATTGTGCTAAAAGAACTCTGGGATGCGAATGGGACTAACAAATGCTTTAAGCAGCTCGTAAACAAAACCGTGAAGACACTATCCCTGGAAGAATACAAATCCACACTTACCAGGAGGGCCCATGGGTGGTTCGTGGTCGAGACCTATACCAGGTCTCTCCCACAAGCATACCTAGGAACAGGGTTTTCACGGGCTGTAAAGGAATCCTTCTTGCAATTGAGGATGGGAGTTATACCAGCAAAAGAACATCTCCCCCCATGGACACGTTCGGAACTCACCACAAACTGCAGATTTTGCGGTGACCTAAAAGAGGATGTTTTGCATTTACTGTGTAGCTGTAAAGGTCTAGAGAACGAACGAAGGCTACTACTAACACAGCTCTGGATCCAAAGACGCCTGCAAACCCGCCGACAGGCATTATTGGCATGTTTTGCAGGGGGATATATTCAATTATCCTGCAGACTGGAAAGTTTCTTGAAATCAGCAAATATTGTGCTAAACCCCCCTGCCAGTACATGAACTGATTAAAAAAGCAAACCTCTGAAAATTATATGCCGGACTCATAACCTTTACCTGTAAAAGCTGTCCTCTTGTCAAATTCGTTAGTGAACCTTCACGGTACTGTAAGCATAAAAAGTACAAACTGACGTCTGTCTTATGGAAACTCTTGGCTTTTAACTTTTTTAATTTAGGGCTGTTTAAATATGTTTAATAGCTTTCACTTGTAGCTAATGGTTTTAACACATAAACAAAAAAATAATAAATAATAATAATAATATCGCAATTTTTAAACGGCTTTCTAACCAATGTCATTGTAATGAAATGAGTTGTTTTTATGTGCTTTGCAAAGGTGCCTAATTTTGTATTCTTAGCTCAATTGCAAAGATTTTTATTAATCATGCAATAAAGAATTTACTATTACTATTAAAAAAAAGGTAAACTTTTGATATGGGCTGTTAGCACCAGCTTGTGAATGGGGCGATGAATTTATTACGACTTTGGCTGAGATAAAGTGCCGATAACTCGGCGAGAGATTCTTGAGAATATGCCCCAGAGTGTCTTAACCACTTGGAGGATCTGAGACTGTCCATGGAATTAGTCAAACCATATGTAAGCATAATCAAATGGTCTTGAATACATGCTCAATGCAACCATACCTTTTTGTTATTTAAATGCCCAAGATAGATTTGTTTTAACAAGTTTTAGACTAGACATATTTCATCGCTTGATGTCTTTTCCAAGTCGTAACTAACCGTGGGCAATGAACAACGCTCCGCTACCGGAGGTTGCGGAGATTTGGTAACTACGTATTTAATTGAAAACACGGAATTCATGCAATATTTCCGACTCCGCATTTCACGGAATTCATGCAATAATTCCCACTCCGCTACGTAGTGGAGTTAGCTACTGCATCCAGAACCCTTGGATAAAACACCTTTACATGCTAAAAAGCTTATAACCAATTCACAAAAGTGAGCTTCGAAAAATATCAGGCAATGAGAGAAGTGATGATTTTGGGGCTCCCCTAACTTAGGGGGAGGACCAAGCAGCTGCCTTAAACACAAAGAGCATATCATGCTCAATGATTGTGGTGGTCCCATCCTCCTAGGACCACCCCAAGCAAAGTTATGGGCAAACATTCAATGCTAACCAAAGGTCCAGCAAAGCATTATGGGGCGAGATTCTAGACTGCAGTGAATATTATAGTATTAGCTCTTAGCTGAGCCTGGAGAGCCTGCCCCTTGAGGAATGTTTTGATATTGGATACTATAATATTCACTGCACTCTAGAATCTCGTCCCATAATGCTTTGCACAGCCATTTGTTGGGATTGTATTTTTGCCCATAACTGTGCTTGGGGTGGTCCTAGGAGGATGGGACCACCACCAATTGTTCAGCATGATATGCTCTTTGTGTTCAAGGCATCTGCTTGGTTCTCTCCCTAGGTTAGTGAGGACACCAAAGTCAGCACCTCTCTCACTGTTTGCTGTATTTTCGTTTTCACTTTTGTGAGATGACTATATGCATTTTTGCATATAATGATAGTTACTTGTTTTATCAAGGGTATATGAGGTTTCTGTTTTATTAAGTGGGATGATACGGAACGAAGTTAAGGAGCAGAGTTCTTAGAGTTTTGGATTTTTTTTTATCTATTCTGCAGAATTCCGTGTAGTGGTACTCCGCCAACTATGCCCACCTTTAGCCTTAACAATTGGTCAAGGGAATTAATACTTCGTCCCTGCGACAATATGTCTAAACAATCAACGATTCACATATTGTTCTTTTGTAAATTATAAAAGACTCTGAGGAGATTTTTTATTGTACCCCTGAAGAAATCCCTACATTTTAGTCCTGAGTTTTTGTACTTGCAATTACTTACTAATTTGTTTACATGTGTGGTACTATCAAGGATTCTCAAGGCTGTATTAACTAGAAGAAAATCATGTCTTGCTGTATGCTAAACTTTGACTCCTTATTAATATTATGGTTTCTGGATTTTATAATTTACTGTTGTGATGTGCGCTTTTATGATACACTATGTTAATCGAAAAAAGATTAATTGAATGAATGACCATTCAAATTCCTTGGAGATTAACCCCGCCTCTCTGAAGTGCAACAAGACCTATACGTCCCCAGCGATCTTACACAGTCAGCCTCTAAGTTTGCCTCCCTTAATCTCTTCTCTGTTGCCAACACACCCACTTCTCAGTTGGATCTCCATGATTAGTTATCCCAACACCACAATCTTGGGCACTGGTTCCCCAGGCCCCCTCTCACAATCCCTGACAGCGCTCTCCCACACTTCACTTGAATCCAGACTTGATGAGATTTCACAGGACTTACAACAACTCAAGGATGATTTACATGTCCTTATTAACATCACCTTAGAGCTCATGAATAAGAATTGGCCTGACAGGAATCATAGGAAGTTCTGTAATGTACATGCCCAATCTACCTCCTCCCTCACTTGGCAACCTTCACATGTCCCTACCAAAGGGATTTCCAAAATCCCTATTTCTCCTCACCCAGGATGGAAAACCACTCCTTAAGCCGAGTGACAGCATTAGATCTGTTAGGACCTCAGACCGTATCGCAGACAGAGACCTTCTGCATCTGTGGACAACTCTGTACAAATCTAAACAATCCCTTTGAACCCACTTGGAGAACCGGGGACCATCACCAGATCTGTAAACAATTCAAATCTCAAACAAATCTCAATTACTCAGTCTACCAGAGTTGACACTATTTCTCATCTGAAATGCATGCTACTCAATTGCAGATCAGCTGTCAAACATGCATCAGACATCACTGACTTAATTATTGCAAAGGAGCTTGACCTCATGATTCTTACTGAAACATGGCTTAACAATTCCCTCTCACCTCTCATTGACCTTCTAATTTCTCCCGGTCACGACATCATAAGACTGGACAGAACTGACAAAACAGGGGGAGGTATCCCCTGCATCCACCGCAACAATCTTGCAGGGAAACAGTCACAAACTGTTGCTTTCCTCATGCGAATTCCTTTGCATCGACCATGCAAGTAACTACAGACCTTTATGCAAACTGCACGCAATATATCAACCACCACGACATAACTCATTGTTCCTTGAACAATTCATGGAATTTGTCTCCTCCAACTAATAATAATCCACATTTGTAAAGCGCGAACAATCCCCTTTAACGGTCTCCAGGTGCTGGGGGCCGTCGGGAAGATTAAGCAAGCTATTGCCCAGAGTCACATAGTGCTGGGCTAATCTGCCGCCGGCGCCGGGGATCGAACCATGATCCCCAGATTCTAGTGTCAATCTTCCTTGGTGATTTCAACCTCAACTGGAATGATCAGAATGTCCCAGCAGTGATACGCCTAAAAGCCTGCCTAGAAGGCCCTCAGCCAGATCCAAATTTGCAGCAGTCCTACTCACAACAAAGGTGCAACCCGAGATCTAAACATAGCCAAGCCTAATTCCATTCTCCTTGAATCCATCATCCCATGTGATTGAACCGACCACCCATGCATCACCTTCCTCGACACTGAACTGATGATAATTAATAATGCTCAACCAAAGATACTGGAAAACAAACTTAAGAAATATAAATATGAATGATTTAACCATCATTAGCAACATCATCTGGATGTATGACGTTACAACGCATGCTTTTACCACACTTGCTGTTACAAAGCAGTTTTTACTACGCATACCATTACAACGCATAGCGCTTTCGGGTGCTGGATAGTGAATAGTTTAATTTACTATTCCAACTCCAGTCCCCGTGGACACTAGGGAAGGTGTTGGATAGTAAATTACATCTATTCCCTATCCTAGAGCGCCCCCCAGCACAATGCGTTGTAATGGTTTTCGTTGTAAAACCTGCGTTGTAATAGCACTGCGTGGTAAAAGTTGCGTTGTAAAGGATGTTTCCCCATCATCTTGCCTCCTCTGGCAGAATTTCTGGATGTCCATGAACTCATAAACCATTATAACAATTCCATGATGAACATCCTGGACTCCATTGCGCCTCTTCAGCTAAATAAAATGTCCACCAAAAATTCTAAACTTTGGTATAATAGTAAACTTAATGCAGAAAGACACAATTTGAGAAGGGCTGAACTTTAATGGAGATTCTCCACGTCCCTTGATCACCTGAAGCAGCTGAGATCACTGAGATGAGGCACACCTATAACAAACACATCCGAAGATCAAAAGCAACTTCTTCAGAGATTAACTTGACAAAGCTAGAAACCAACCTGAAAAAATATTCTTCAATCAAATAGTTATCCCAGTTCGACCCCCCTCCGGATGATATCTGCAACCAAACTGCAAAAGATTCTGTCTCATTCTTCCAGAAAAGAAAAAAAATATTGAAATTGAGCTAAGGACAGCTTGGAAGCTCCTTCTGATTTCTCCTGATCCCAGCCTCTCTCCCCACCCTTGATCATGGAGCCACTCTTGGGGCTTTCCCATACAAACAACAATGTGTGGAGCTCATTCAATTTTTATGAAGAAAATGACTTTCTCAAAATTCTCACAACGCTGAAACCCTCAAGCCACTTCAAAAACCTACTTCCATTGAATTTCTTTAATGACTTCAAAGTGTCTACCACTCTGGGCTAAGATTGTTAATGCCTCTTTACATCAAGGCACTATCCCAGACTGCTTAACGTCAGGTAACTCCTCCTATTAAGAAACCCATGGAAGATTATAGCTTCTGCTAAATCACTAACATTCTGACCCTGGCTAAGCTACTGGAGAAACTTGCCAACCACATAGAACAATTGTAATTGCTAGACCAATTCCAATTGGGCTTCCACCAAGGCCACAGCACTGAATCAGCCCTAATGCACATAGTAGATGATGAGCTACAATGAGGTATAAAAATCAGTCCTTGACCTATCATCAGCTTTTCACACGGTTAAACACGACAGACGCCTTAGCCTTTTAGAACAGTGGATGGGAATATCAGGGTCCATTGTTATTTGGTTAATGTCCTTCCTATACAACAGATCTCAAAGAATCAAGGTAAACCACTCCCTTTCTGCTTCCTTACCTGTCACAGTGGAGGTTCCGCAGGAATCAACGCTTGCACACACCCTCTTTAACCTGTTCGTAGAGCCACTGAGGAAACCTAAAGTTATCCAATATTTACAATAACATGTACACTGATGACACCCAATTATACTTGAAAATCTATTTTCTGAAGATATACCATTTCTTAACTCTACTCTCTAAAAAACTCAAAACTGGCTTACATGCAACCATTTCAAACTAAATACACAAAAAAACAGAATTCCTCTCACTTGTCCCTCCCAAACAATCATCTGATATCGGAGAATGGATGAAGCAACTAATAGCTCTCGACTGCCTTCCATACATTATAGATTCCACAAGATCACTTTGAATAACCCTTGACAAGAACCTAAGTATGTAGGAGCACATCAGCTCTGTCACTAAAGGGGGCAACTTCCAAATGAACATCATAAGAAAAATTAAACCCTTTCTATCCTTCGACTTCAAGAGTGTGGTTCAAGCCCTAGTCATTTCCAGGCCGGACTATGGTAGCACAACCCTCTGTGGTCTACCTAGATCCACGCTGGCCCCTATAAGGGCCTCCTTTAACTCTGCTACAAGGCTCATCACAGGATCCAAAAGAAACAATCACATCACTCCTGATCTACTTGCTCTAAATTGGCTCCCATTTGAAGCAAGGATTGAGTGAAAAATCGCATGCACGACCCATAAAGCCCTACATCTTAACACTCCATTGAACCGAGCACAAAGATTTGAGCAGTCTGGTGGCTGTAGATCTTCCAGAATCTCCAGCACTGTATTGCTAAATCTACAGAAAGTCTGTAAAAAGAAAACTTACAATTGAGCTTTCTCAGGTTGTCAGGTGGCCCATAAGGGCATTGTCGTCTTCACTAAGTTAGCATGACTACGTTGCAGCTTGCCTGCTGCTTTACACACGTTACTACACGTCTTTATTTTTTGCAATATTTTTAATGGCTGCTTTCACATGAGACTTATCGCCGTGTTCACTCTCTCTAATGTTCCTGGGATTTTGACCAAACATTATGTGAAAGTTCGAACAACAATGCCCTTGTTATTTTGTTTTAGCCAGGCCTTAGCTCTTAGACAAAACATACTGATGCAGCTGTTGTTTGGACAACCTACTTTGGTTTCTATTGGGATACAAGAATAGGTAACACACTTGGAGAGGTAACTTTCCAGGGAGAAGAGCTAGACAGTACCTACGATGTAGATCTACCATCTATAGGCTAAGGTATGGGATCTGCTGACAAAGCCCATAGATCTTCTAATATCTAATAATACTGCTTCTTAGCAAAGCGAGGGAGGTTAGCCTCTCAGATCTTTCTTTGATGACATCTCCCTTCATGGTTTATGGACCAGCTGCTATGCTGACTGTATTTTTACTATGCATTTTCCTACCTGTTGTGGCACGTATAATGCATGTCAGTTAAAATAAATACTTTGAACTGTTTCGTGTCTCTGTCAGATCTTACTGTGGACAAGTACAAGAGTGTGAGCGAAAGAGTGTGTCTTGTTACCTCAATTCCTGAGAGATCTGGGGATGTTGTGTTCTGGGGTGTCTAATCATTTGTCTCTGTGAGTGAGTAGGAGAGCAAGTAAGACACTATAGCTAGTCGGTCCTTGGCTTGTGGGCACTAAGGTGATAGGTAGACTCAGTTCCTATAAGCCAAGGTCCCATATTCCTGCTCATAGTTCTGTATTTGTGCAGAAGCCCTGCAAAATGGCTGCACTAACGTTTGTCTAAAACGTATTCACCGGGAGTAGCGCTTGTGTTTGTCCACAAGCCCCTCTCACCGGTTTCCAGAGACATCTGTGGTAAGGGGGACTTAGCCTCCTATATTTGTATCTTTATAGGTTTTTCAAGCTTGAATTTTAAAAGGCTTTTATTTAACCCTATTTTGCGCTACCGTTTTCTCAGATTCTTTGTCCATTTTCTAATATTGCACAACGGTCGCTATTGCAGCACATAACCGCTTGTGGTTACAGCTTTCTTGACTCAACATGGAGTCCCCATAGCAGAGGCTAATATTATTTTTGTTGTTTAAGCGGACCCTGCTTTTCGCTTCAAAGTCTTTTATTCTTGGGTTACATTCCCCTTCAGAGGATGGGAATGATAATTTGTTTCATGATACATGGGGGCTGCGGCTCCGCATGCTTATCGTCCTTATGCATTACTTGAAGTTCCATTGACAGCCTGGGAGCATACCATATGGTTTAATGGCGCCGTTCCTCACCCTGTTACTGCTGTTCAAATGGGCCCCTTATCTATTGATGGGGCCACATGACCAGTTTTGGCTGATTTTACATCACATCCGAACTATCTTACTGTTACACTCACAGAGCTACATCAGTTACATATATCACTGATACACATACACAGAAGCGTCATACAATTTATGTCACATACTATTCATGTGGCCCCTGCTAGAGCCGCACCTCAGCCATCAGGACATGTTGGTGGTCTTGTCATTAGTCTCGTCTTGATTAACTCTGTGATGGGCAAACGTCCTCAAAATCGTGATGTCTTGCCATTTTGGTTTGCTCGAATTTTCAAGCAACTTGAAGCTGTTTTTCCACATAGGATCCTTACAACGAGTTTGCCGAGTGGCCTGCTTCCTGCTTTAGCCGACACCTGGGGGACGGTGCTTGCTACAGTGTATACACTGTACTTTGGAACCCCCTCCATAAGCGTTCTACCGAGCGTTCTGAAAAAAGTACAAGATGAACAAGGGACTGGTCCAGCCCTCACTTTGGGGATGAAGTTAGTGTAAATGTTCCCTAATGTCTCCGATATGATTCTGGACAACATTAAAGCTGAAGCAGTTTGCTTACAAGTACGCCAACGCCTAGCAGCGGTGGCAAAAGTGGACCGGAAACGGCAGTTGGCGATTATCATAGCGGATCTATATACATCTTTAGATTAAAATAGCTTAGACATTCAACCATTTAGTCAACCACCAATTAAGTCCCCTCCTGAAAAGGAGGGTCATCCAGTCTTTACTAAAAAGGCTTGGAACAGAAATCCGCGGCAGCAACAACTGAAGCCTGGTTCATGTGCAGGTTTGCCTCCAGCTGACTCTTTGGAAAGTAGATATGATTTGCGTGACCACTATAAAATTAAGATACCCGAGAGGTTCCAGGTTCTTGATCCTCGTTCTCCTCATTCCTTTTTGGAATCATTGGATCAACAATTCAGCAGGGCAGGATGACACGTCTCAGACAAGGCGAGTCTGTGCAAGCTAGATGTGATCCGTATCGCCAGTTTGATCTCCAGGTCAAACAGGAGGAACCACCTCAATATCGCCCCAAGTTTCAGAAGAAAAAAGTTGACACTTTGACTGCAAAGTGTGCCTCAAATGGTGAGAACCCTGCTCCTCGACAGGAGTTGGGCCGTAACCCTCCTCAACAGTGCAGTGGAGGTTAACATAGAGGGGTAGACACTCTGCCAGGATCTGGAGGCGAAAGCAACTGATACTTTAATTTTGGTAGAAACAGCTGACACTCTATTTGCCCCTCCTGATAGGCTTAATGAAGTAAGCCTCCAAATTGAAGGTGATATTAAATGCCTAATGAAAGCAGTGTTTTGGGAAAATCTCACTTCTTCCTGTGATATTTTGTTAGTGGAGGTTGATTGGCCTCCCCCTTTTGCCCTAGCTTCCTTTAGAGGGGAATATGTTATTCTACCCAGTTTTTCACAGTTCATTTCATTCCTTTGCGTTCTATACCTCAGCCCCAAACACAGTATGCAGTCAAACAAGACACTAAGGCATCCGTAAATGAAATCTTGACCCATTAGAATATCAGGGTGTGATTGAACCCTGTGTTTCATTGAAGAATAATCCTCTTTTTCCGATATTAAAACCGGACGGTTCACATCATATAGTTTTAGATTACAAACAGTTGAACAGTCATGTTTGTACCTTTGCGGTTAAGAACACACATAGCTCTGGGTTAGTAAATAACATTGATTGCAAAAAAATACAAAACCACCTTGGATATTTCCAGAGGATTTTTCAGCCACTCTTTGGCTTCTGAAAGCCTTGATTTGACTGTATTCAGTGCATTGGGCAATTAGCGCCGATATGCGAGATTGCCTATGGGATATAAGAATAGCCCTGGTGTGTTTGTGGCATGCATAGTCAGGCACATGCATCAATGTTGGCTTTTGCGATTTCTTAATTAAGATTTTTATGGAATCGCAAGGGCATGTGTGTGTGTGTGTAAAATGGAACTTTCAAAAACACACTTTAGTGCATTTTTCAAAGTTTTTGCAAATTACCATGAAGTTCAACTTCATGGTAATTTGCGGCCCCTATTAGCGAAATCGCTAATTTGTTTACTTTAATGCATTGTATTTAAGGAATCTCAATTTGCTATTCCTTAAATGCAATCGCAATTTGAGTACTCACAATTAATAGCAAATTCTCAAATTGCGAGGTCCTTGACCCTTGATGCATTGCAAAAGCTAATTTTGCAAAAGCAAACGGTTGATTTTTTGCGAATTGCACCGTTTGCGATCGCAAAAAGCTTTGATGCATGTGCCTAACTGTCCCTTTTACATGAGATCGACCCCGATGCCTTCTCGTAAGTCGATGACATATACTTGACGAATAATGAATTACAGCTGCATCTCTTGCGTGTGGACTGCATTATCACAAATTTTGCAAATTTTGGCTACAAACTCAATTTTGAGAATTCTAACATCGCCTTCTTGGCGGTTCCTTTTTTTTGGGTACGAACTCAACAATGAAGGAAGGGGTTTGCCCCCCACTTTCTAGAGAAATGTGCTCTATTGCAACCTCCATCTTCAATTAAAAATTGCTGCTTTTTTAAATTTTGAGTGATTATACATTCCTGATTATGCCCAGCGTATCAAACCTCTATACTATTTGATACAACCTTCTTTTTCGTCTTCCAGTTGGCTTCCAGAAAATACCACAATTCTATGGTCTCTGCAGTCTGATCTGCTTGCGACCAACTGCTTGCTAACACAAGACAATTCTAAAAATGTGGTCATAAGGATTGTACCAGGAGCGTTAGGCTTTACTTACTTGAAATTTAATGGGGGGGACACTGTTCCCATTGCATATAACTCGCATTTGTATACTCCTGCTGAGATGTGTTTCTCTTCTACAGAAAAGATTTTGATGGCAGTCCAGATGGCGATTCTTAAAAAATGCGCGGTGGCTCAGGGAAAAAGCGTTTACATGGTTTCGCCGGTACCTGCTTTAGAAGCAGTAACAAAGGCTAGTGTCCCGAATTCTAAAGCCTTGCATCCTTGTTGGATACAATGAGCCAGTTCTGTGACGTCGGCTGATGTCAACTTTATCTTTGATCCTTCTTTGCAAACACAGGAGTTTTTACAGTATGAATCTGTTTATCCTCCTCCTTTATAGTTACTAATTCTTGTTCAGTACAAATGCATTATTTACACTGATGGATCTGAGCACCAGGCCATTGGCTCTTAACATGCTTATTCTGCAGCCTGCGCAATTATGGGAGGGAAGATTGTACTTGGGGATTTTAAACCTTCCTTGGTGCACACACAGTCTCTTGGTGATTGCATGGCTCAATTGGCTGAGCTACATGCTTTGGTTTTAGCTCTGGAATTTGCTGATCCAGAGGTTCCTACATTTGTAGTGTGCGATTTGTTTTACTGCGTACAATCCTTCAATGACAACTTCTGGACACAAAATGATTTTCGTGATTCTAAAGGTAGCGAAATTAAGCATAAAACACTTTGGGTTCAGATGGCCGCCCTTAAGGAACAATTGCCACTCACATGTTATTCATACTTTGGGCTATCAGCATGTGGGAGCACATGCTGTCAGTAATTCGCTGGCTGATGAGGCAGCCAAATCAACAGTAGCCACATGTTCTGAAGCAGCAGTCACTAGGTCTATGACTAAAGTTGATAATGATATTTTGGTGGCTTTAGCTGCGACGAAGGAGGGGACGGAGTTCCCCCAAGGTTTCTCTTCACGTTATACATATCACTTGTCTTCCGATCAAGTCCCATTTGCAACTATTCAGTCTATTGGGGATCAGCTGATTCCTAACGAGGACAGCAGACTTTCTTTGATCATTGCCACTCATTTAAGCATGGCTTCTGCCCATGCCGGAGTAACTGCAACAATTTCACTTTTACAGCAACGTTTTTGGTAGTGCGGTTTCTATTTTAACAAGCACGTAAATATGTTCTTTCTTGTGACATTTGTCAACAAATGATGCTTTTTACTATTGCAAGTCCACCCCACACTAAACTTTATATTTCAAATCAACCTTTTAATCTGATACTGCTTTCAAAAACATCTTGGTTGCAGTGGATTTCTGCACTAGATACATTTCAATTTGTCTGCAATGCAGTGCTGACACTCAAACTGTTATAAAAGATTTGTGTGTGTTTGTCGCAACATTTGCTTGTGGTGCCTTCCATTCTGTCCAAGGTCCTGCATTTGCCTCTAAGGCTTACTGGGATGCGATGAAGTCTCTGGGGGTACAGGTGCAATTCTCGTCTCCATATCGGCCTGGGGGAAATTTTGTTGTAGAGCGGATAAATCATGACTTAAAGCAATCTTTAACAGCTAGGGTTTTAGGTACTAGCAGGGGCAGGCTGACTCATCTTACGGAGTCCAATGTTCACTTACTAATCTCCCAAGAAGATCTCTGGGTGGGCGTACCCCATACGAAATGCTCTTTAGTGTTAAAATGTTTGTGCATGACCTTGATGGTCTAGACATTGTGGCGGTTGCCGCAACCTTTGACGTAGATAACCATTGTGGTATGTTACAGGATCCACAAAATGCTTGCGATTCACAAGCAAAAGCCCATTTGCCCTCTTCCATGGATGCAGCAGTGCTGATTCCTGTTCCTGGCTGGCTTCATGAAGTTGAAGATCTGGTCCGAGAAAAGGTGGAGAACAAAAAAGAATTTGGTCCATCCTATCGTGCACCGGTCAGATTTCTTGGCTTAAATGTCACCCCTCAGTGATTCTGTCGCCACTACCTGGTCGAAAGGAGAATTGTGGCATTTCCATTGAACATGTCAGGCTATGCCATCTGGCTGATACTGAATAGTATGCCTCCCAGCCTTCCACGCCAGGATCTTTCACTGAATCTGATGGCTTCTGTTTCTTCGACTACTCCCCAACAAATGGCGGGGAGATGGAAGCTTCAATTGATTTATTGCCTGTTTTACCTTCTACATCCACAATTGTGGATATTGAGTATGCTTCTCCTCCCGTTGCGGTTATAATTGACATTCCTGAAGGTACAGTCCATTCACCTTCTACTGAATCACAACCACTGTTGTTTCAGCTGGGGTCCAGTGGTTGTTATATGGACCGAATTAGCTTTTTTTCTGAATCATCTAAGTCATCGTCATCAGTAACAGAACCCCCCTACACCTTCCAGTCTTTTAGTCTCCTGGTTCAAAAAGACTTACCTTGTTCTTTCATGTACATACATCTGGATGGTGCTGACAGTGGTGTTCCTTTTCATGTGGATTGGGTTCGTGAATGTGTTTTTCCTCTTGATTAATGTCCATTACTTACCTAAACACACTATTGTGAACTTGGTTGACGTTGTTCTTGCCCCACACACTTCGGCTCAAAAATTGAAACTAGATTAAGCCCTAGTTACTATTTCAGCATTCCCAGTTGTTGATGCCATTGTTTGTGATTGTTTGTGATAAAGTACCATACGATATCCATGGCCCAACACAACTTTTGAACATTACATACATTTTCCTAATTTACTTACGTGATGTCGTTTTGCCTGACACTCTGATAACTGGGATAGTCATGCTCTTCACTCATTGTTCTCTGGCTCGAAATATTATACTGCTTTTGACACTGAAGATTTTTATTTAAATTCTGAAAACTCTGCCGATTTGTTCTGTTATCAACATTAAGGCCATCATTGTTTATATAAGACCAATACTCTGGGACCATTTTTTAATTTTACCCAAGGGGATCATTGCCCAACACTTTTGCATGTAAGTTCAAGGACCCAACAGAGTAGATTTATGTATTTTTCTGGTTACAATCTTTCTGCCCCTCAGTCCTATTTTTATAAACTAATGATACCACCCGCACTAAATTTATGTTGACCCACACAAAATTAGTTTATTCCTTGTCCTTCATAAATGATTTGTCTGTGAAGGGTTATGAATATTGGAAGGACACGATTGATTTGAAATTCATTTGGGGTACCAAAAGTTGGCAAGTGCAGCGCACAGAATCATTGCATTGTGCATGTCTGGTACCGTCTCAACTCATATTTTTAAATGCAACAGTTCAACAGACTGCCTGTTTTGGTTTAGCCACAGCCAAAAATCTAAATATGCCCTCAATTCCATCATTGGCTCCTTATGATACATGGAAAACACATATCAACTATACACTTGAAGACTTAGCTGTCATGTTTCAGAATGGCACCCTTAGCTTTTCCACTATTGACTCCTTGGGATGGTTATTGAGGCCAACGAACTCCAATGCATGTCAGTTACGCTTTCCGAATACTACACAGGTGTTGACACAAAGTAGAGCTGCTCCACGTTTCCCGCATTCCCATATGGTTACCACATTCTCAGTGGGTAAATTGTGTCAGTAGTGGTCGGAACATTCCACACGGTCATCTGTCAAACAACATCTTTCTCTCTTCTCAGGTGAAATTGGTCTGGCTGAATTTCTTTTGGGTCCAACGTCCCGTCGATCAAAGAGGTTTTTTTATGCAGCCTATAATGAATTTTGGAAGCTATCGCAAATGGAAGCAGCGGTCCACCTGCACCAAACTGACCAGGCTAATTTAGAAAAAGTTCTTGCTGTTGTCAAAAACAGCATCAATGCACTGTTTTGTTGTATATATACTTTGGATAATATTGTATCATCAGTCATTGACATTGTTCAACATGAAGTGTCTGTTTTTTTATCATGGCTAAAGTCAGTTACGTTCTATAATGCAATTTGTATGGAGCTTACAAATGCTCAAAAGTGGAAATGTACAGTGGGAATATCTGAATGCTTCTGCACTGTTTTTGCCATTTAATTTGACTGATAAACAGAAATTAATGTCAATGAATAAACATTGTTACATATTGAACAATTAGAACAGTTACCATTTTCTGTAGCAGAGACCGATTCAGCTGTGCGATTAATACATGAAGTTATTTCACTGCCTAGCTCACTTTTTCAGTTTACAGTATGCATGAAACATTATCCGGTTGGTACATATGAGCCCCTCTGCAGTAGCTATATTCATGAATTATGGAATTTGCCTTTCACCTGTAGATGTCACCCCTCGGATAAGGAGGTTTTCGTTACAGGGGAGGATTGGGGTTCCACAGAAGGGCATTCCCTAGTTTGTAAACAAGTTAAACTCCACGGCCCTGAAGGGACATCTTCTCCCCCTACTATAAATGCAGCACAGGTCTATTCAGCCCAGCCCTGACTCATCAGGCTCCTTGGAGCCACTGCCCCTCTCCGGCCCCTGTCACCCAAAAGCCAGACATGCACTACACAAATCTAGCAGCGGCATAATGGATGGCTAAGCAAGAACATACCTACTTTCTAAAAGTGGTATTTTCAAACACAGAATGTAGAAATCACCCTCACTAAAAGATGCATTTTACTCATTCCAATCCAAAAACCTTTATTCAACGTATTAGGTCATAAAAGCACAAAACTTACATTTAGGTCCATTCACAAAGCATCTACAAGCAATTCATATATGCTCTAATCAAATTTGATACATACCCCCACGGATGGAGAAAATATAAAATCATACAACTCTATATACAAGTATAAAATTTTGTTAAAAATAATATGCTAAAAACTTTGTGAATACGCTACACTACATTCTACAGTTCAATAGGTCTCGCATTTGCAAGAGTTTAAGCTATTGGCTTTGTAGATGACAATGCCTTTTACTTATATGTTTTGTTAATTAACATATAAATAAAAGGCATCATCATGTACAATGTTAATAGTTCAAACTCTTGTAAATGCGAGACCTATTCAAAGAAGCGGCTGACATCGTCCCAGGATGCTTAGAAAAGGAAAACCCGCATGGTGCGCTGAATGTTGCAGGAAAGCATTTTGTGCCTGCAGTAGGAGAAGAAACACATTAAAGAAAATACTTCTTACAGACAAAACTAGTTTACGTCATCACCACTAATGTAATGCACAATAAAAGGACTGCCTTGATTTTATGTGCAGGCTTTCTGTTGCTCTTGTACCGTTCCCTTTTATAAATGTATCTGTATCTGCAATTGATCTTACATATACACTTACTGCTGCTTTATTGTGTGCATATAAAGTTTTCTCAATTGCAAACTGTGATAACTCTTTGGGACCATATAAAACAAACTATGCTACGCAATACGAAGAAATTTTGGTTTTCTATCAGCCTTATGTCAGGAAAAACTACTTGAGCAAAAACGAGGTAGAAGTTTTATGTCCTATATTATCAAATTAGTATGAATTACAAAAATGAAATCTGCCGTGGGACTGATTAACATAAATTGGTGTGAGTAATAATGTGTTACAATTTCAAAGTTTTGATAATGCGTCTTGTCACCACTTAGGATACAACATGCGAAGGGCTCATACAAACGGAAAGCAATTGGTGAATTGAATCCTTCGACAATGCCACTTAAAAACAAAAGCACTGAAACTATTAGAGAACCCGACAGTTAAAAGTATACCTTGACATTCACGTGGAATGTTTAATAGATTGACAGTGTAAAATCTCAAACTACAATTAAAGGACACACTTCAATACCCCTGACGAAGCTAGGGGACACATTCCTTGAACTTGCGTGCAGAAGTGGCATTAAAATTTTAACTGCAGCATCAGGTCAAGATCGACATTAGCGAGCAGGACACTCACTGCACATCTCTTGAAACACGGTGGACATAGACTGCGAGAGCTAGCATTCTTAACCTTTTACACATTCACTTAAAAGTCCCAAGTTGGTACTGTGCCTATGTTTATATAACCCTAATGATTGTGGGTGTCGGATATCATATAACATTATAAAAACCTGAGCGCAATGCAGTGTTCAAGGGCAACATGCATTTCTGTGATAAAAGCCGCTCAACAATCCTGGATGTACGATGAGTGTAATCAAGGCCTTAAGTCGACCAGGTCCCTGGCACAGTATAATTAAAAGCCAACATTGAAACGGTCATTATAGCGCCCTATAACATTGCACGTTAGTGACGTGTATCTCTAATAACATTGATGTACCGCGGCAGCACATGTATGCAAATTTAATTAAAAATTATTTTCAAAAATAGAACAGAGTGAAAAAAAGGAACAAGCATTTGCAATGCAATAGGTCTCCCATTAGGAAAGTTTGAGCTGTTGGTATTGTACATGACAAATTTTTTATTTATGTTTTGTTTTTGAAAATAGCGAAATTAATAGCTTTGTCATTCACAATGCCAATAGTTATAACTTTCGCAAATGTGACACCTATAGCATTTGTAATGCAATATGTGTTGTATTTACGTGACTTACATGTATTGATATTACAAATAACAATGGCTTTTAATTTTTTTTCAATAATTAATACTTAAATAAAAGTTATTGTAATTTATAATGGCAATAGCTTTAAGTTTTGTAGATAACTTTTGTGAAGATTATGTTCAGTGTATTTTATTGTGATGAAAATCCAAGAACAGAAGTGAAATATTAACATCTTTTTGTTATATTTGTAATAAAGCTTGAAACATTGAGAGAACATATTTGAACCAGGTGTTGTTGAATGGTTGCACAGATTGATGGTGTGGTGGCGCTGAGTGATGTTGTGATGGCGAACGAGTGATGCTGCGGCGTTCAGTGATGCTGTGGTAGCACATAGTGATGTTGTGGTGCCCCTGAGTGATGCTGTGGTGGTGCGGAGTGATACTGTATGCTATGCTATGTTTTGTTTTGCTATCCTATGTTTTGTTTTGTTATGCTATGCTATTTTTTTGATATCCTATGCTTTGATGTGTTATCTTATGCTATGCTGTGTTTTGTTATGCTATGCTATGTTTTGTTATGCTATGCTATGTTTTGCTATGCTATGCTTTGTTATGCTATGCTATGTTTTATTGTGTGTTATTATGCTATGATTTGTTTTGGTATGCTGTGTTTTGTTGTGTTTGGTATGCTATGTTTTGCTATGCTATTGTATGTTTTGTTTTGCTATGCTATGTTATGCTATTTTTTTATGCTATGTTATGTTTTGTTTTGCTATCCTATGCTTTGTTTTGTTATGCTATGCTATGTTTAGTTTTGCTATCCTATGCTTTGTTTTGTTATGCTATGCTATGTTTTGTTGCATTATGTTATGCTATGCTATGTTTTGTTGCGTTATGGTATGCTATGCTATGTTTTGTTGTGTTTTGCTATGCTATGCTTTTTTATGCTATGCTATGTTTTGTTATGCTATGCTATGTTTTGTTGTGTTTTATTATGCTATGCTTTGTTTTGCTATGCTATGTTTTGTTATGCTATGTTTTGTTATACTATGCTATGCTTTGTTATGCTATGTTTTGTTATGCTATGCTATGCTTTGTTATGCTATGTTTTGTTATGCTATGCTAAGCTTTGTTTTGAAATGCTATGCTATGTTGTGTTTTGTTATGCTATGCTATGTTTTGTTATATTTTGGTATGCTATGCTATGTTTTGCTATGTTTTGTTATGTATTCTATGTTTTGTTATGCTATGCTATGTTTTATTGTGTTTTGCTATGTTTTGTTATGCTATGCTTTGTTTTATGTTATGTTATGCTATGTTTTGTTATGTTATGCTATGTTTTGTTCTGCTATGTTTTGTTGTGTTTTGTTATGCTATGCTATGTTTTGTTTTGCTATGCTTTGTTATGTTATGCTATACTTTGTTTTGTTATGCTATGTTTTGTTATGCTATGCTATGTTTTGTTGTGTTATGCTATGCTTTGTTGTGTTTTGCTATGCTATGTTTTGTTTTGTTATGCTATGTTTTGTTTTGCCATCCTATGCTTTGTTTTGTTATGCTATGCTATGTTTTGTTATGCTATGCTGGTGAGTGAGGGTGAGTGAGGGTGAGGGGGTGTGAGGGTGAGAGGGGGTGTGAAGGGGTGTGTGAGCGTGAGGGGTTGTGAGGGTTAGGAGGTGTGAGGGTGAGGGTGAGGGGGTGTGAGGGTGAGGGTGTGTGTGAGGGTGAGAGGGTGTGTGAGGGTGAGAGGGTGTGTGAGGGTGAGAGGGTGAGTGAGGGTGTGTGAGGATGGGAGTGAGGGTGAGGGTGTGTGAGGGTGAGAGGGTGAGTGAGGGTGTGTGAGGATGGGAGTGAGGGTGAGGGTGTGTGAGGGTGAGAGGGTGTGTGGGGGTGTAAGGGTGAGGGGGTGTGAGGGTGAGAGGGTGCGTGAGGGTGAGAGGGCGTGTGAGGGTGAGAGGGTTTGTGAGGGTGAGGGTGTGTGAGGGTGAGGGGGTGTGAGAGTGAGGGGGTGTGAGGGGGTGTGTGAGGGTGAGGGGGTGTGGGGGTGTGAGGGGGTGTGAGGGCATGTGAGGGTGAGGGGGTGTGTGAGGGTGAGGGGGTGTGAGGGTGACGGTGGGTGAAAGAGGGTGAGAGGATAGGTGAGGGGGTGAGGGGTTGTGAGGGTGAGGGGGTGTGAGAGTGAGGGTGTGAGGGGATGTGAGGGTGAAGGGATGTGAGGGTGTGTGAGAGTGAGAGGGGGTGAGAGGGTGTGTGAGGGTGAGAGGGGTTGAGAGGGTGTGTGAGGGTGAGAGGGTGTGAGAGGGTGAGGGGTGTGAGGGTGTGTGAGGGTGAGGGGGTGTGAGGGTGAGGATGAGAGGGGTGAGGGGGGTGAGGGTGAAGGTATGTAGGGTTGAGATGGGGTGAGAGGGTGTGTGAGGGTGAGAGGGTGAGTGAGGGTGAGGTGTGTGAGGGTGAGGGGTGTGAGGGGTATGTGGGTAAGGGTGAGGGGATGAGGGTGAGGGGGTGTGAGAGTGAGGGGGTGCGAGGGTGTGTGCATGTGAGGGGGTGTGAGGGTGAGGGTGGGTGTGTGAGGGTGAGAGGGTGAAAGGGTGTGTGAGGGTGAGAGGGTGTGTGAGGGTGAGAGGGTGGGTGAGGGTGGGTGAGAGGGTGAGGGGGTGTGAGGGTGAGGGGTGTTAAGGGTTTGAGGGTTTGTGAGGTGAGATGGTGTGTGAGGGTGAGAGGGTGAGGGAGGGTGAGGGGTCATGAGGGTTTGTGAGGGTGAGATGGTGCGTGAGGGTGAGAGAGTGAGGGTGAGGGTGTGTGAGGGTGAGGGTGTGAGGGTGAAGGGGTGTAAGGGTGAGGGGGTGTGAGGGTGAGAGGGTGTGAGGGTGAGAGGGCGTGTGAGGGTGAGAGGGTGTGTGAGGGTGAGGGGGTGTGAGGGTGAGGGGGTGTGAGAGTGAGGGGGTGTAAATGTGGGTGTACTTGTAAAGCGCACTGCGACTCCATGGAGTATCCTGGCGCTGAAGACCGCTGGGGAACCCGTCCTGGTTTTCCCTGTGAGATGGTCCCTTTCTGGGTATCTCCAAGGTGAAACCAGGCATCCCCGGCGTCTGTGGGGGGCCGTTGTAGAGATGAGGCAAGCTTAATGCCCAGAGTTGCCGAGTGTGTTCCCTGGTTAAAGTAGGCACCGAGGCGAGAATTATCGAGTCCGTTTTGACCCTGGTCCACGACCCTTCCGCGTCGGGAATTGAACCCTGGTCCCGGGCCGTTCTCTGCTTACGGGTCTGCCGCCTCTAACCAGTGAGCCACACCACTCCACACAGGTGTGAGGGGGTGTGTGAGGGTGTGAGGGGGTGTGGGGGTGTGAGGGTGTGTGGGGGTGTGAGGGGGTGTGAGGGGGTGTGAGGGTGAGGTGGTGTGTGAGGGTGAGGGGGTGTGAGGGTGACGGTGGGTGAAAGAGGGTGAGAGGATGGGTGAGGGTGAGGGGGTGAGGGGTTGTGAGGGTGAGGGGGTGTGAGAGTGAGGGTGTGAGGGAATGTGAGGGTGAAGGGATGTGAGGGTGTGTGAGAGTGAGAGGGGGTGAGAGGGTGTGTGACGGTGAGAGGGGTTGAGAGGGTGTGTGAGGGTGAGAGAGTGTGAGAGGGTGAGGGGGTGTGTGGGTGAGGGGGTGTGAGGGTGAGGGGGTGTGAGGGTGAGGATGAGAGGGGTGAGGGGGGTGAGGGTGAAGGTATGTGGGGTTGAGATGGGTGAGAGGGTGTGTGAGAGTGAGAGGGTGAGTGAGGGTTTGGTGTGTGAGGGTGAGGGGTGTGAGGGGTATGTGGGTAAGGGTGAGGGGATGAGGGTGAGGGGGTGTGAGAGTAAGGGGGTGCGAGGGTGTCTGCATGTGAGGGGGGGTGAGGGTGGGTGTGTGAGGGTGAGAGGGTGTGTGAGGGTGAGAGGGTGGGTGAGGGTGGGTGAGAGGGTGAGGTGGTGTGAGGGGGTGTGAGGGGGTGTGAGGGTTTGTGAGGTGAGATGGTGTGTGAGGGTGAGAGGGTGAGTGAGGGTGTGTGAGGGTGAGGGGTCGTGAGGGTTTGTGAGGGTGAGATGGTGTGTGAGGGTGAGAGGGTGAGTGAGGGTGAGGGTGTGTGAGGGTGAGTGTGTGAGGGTGAGGATGAGGGGGTGTGAGGGTGAGGGTGTGTGAAAGTGAAGGGGTGTGAGGGTGAGGAGGTGTGTGAGGGTGAGGGTGTGAGGGTGAGGGGGTGTGAGGGTGAGGGTGTGTGGAGCTGTGAGGGGGTGAGGGTGAGTGAGGGTGAGAGGGTGAGTGAGGGTGAGAGGGTGCGAGGGTGAGGGTGTGTGAGGGTGGGTGAAGGTGAGTGAGGGTGAGTGAGGGTATGTGAGCGTGTGTGAGGGTGAGAGGGTGTGTGAGGGTGAGGAGATATGAGTGTGAGGGTCTGAATTAAATGGTGGCAGGGCAGACATCATAGGACAGACAGAAGAGACTGCGTACTGACTGCGTTGGTCAGTTTCAGAATCAGGAGGGACAGAGTCAGCACAGTCTGCGAGGGATCAACGTGTCTAGAGGCAAAGCAAAGCGGATGTAGCATTGCAGCTAGCAAGTCGAGTGTTTTCAAGCTGAGTATCCCTAGAGAGATGGCAACAGAGCAACAGCATTTGAGGAGCAAGGCTACTGTAAACAAGCACGGTAGGCTTTCACTTTCGTCCAGAAAAAAAAAACGAGAAAGGTGCAGAGAACGGCGAACAAAACACGGCTCCCCCGCAAAATGGATGCAAAAATAACCAAGCTCTCGGCATTGCTGTGGCGGGGGGCGGGGGAGCGGGAGCGCATTCCTTTGAAGTCTGATGGGGGGGCGGGGGAGCGGCTTGCGAGCGGATTCCTTTGAAGTCTGATGCCGAGACTCAGATAAATGGTGGGGTGGTAGCGGCTTCATTTGAAGTCTGATGCCGAGGCCGATGGTGTTTGATATGCACGCGCCTGCCTCACATGCCTGCCTCACATGAACTGTACGCGATCCGCAGGCTAGGTAGACTTTTCGGACTGCTCACTATAATCTCGCCTATTCAATCCCTAACAGGATAGAATAGTCGAGACCTAAAAAGATAAAAGGAATGGCAGTAGGCCTCTGTTAAATCCAGGAGTAGCTTGATGTTTTCCGTTCCTGTGTTCGTGTTAAAGGGTGAGCAGAAGCAGCGACGGGCACGGCTTCAGTTTAAGGGAAACGCTGTATTAGTGTGGGAAGGCGGAAGCAGCTACAGGCTCCACCATTTTAAAATAAAATTACCACACTCTGCTCCGTAGTCCAGCCACCCGCTGGTCGCCTTTCACCGGTTCCTGCAGAGTGAGACATCGGTGAGACATATAATGAATATCCTAATTCGAATGTCAACATTAACTTTTCGTACACAACAAAAATATAACAATTTTTTGCCAGAAATCCTACGGCTGCATGAAAGCTAAAAGGCAAAACACCACCAGAGAAGAGCACTACTCCTGGTACAAGAAATGTTCCTGCTACACAGTGCAGCTGGGGGGTGGTTATGGACTGCCCTCTGGCCGGTGTGAGTGCACTACACAGCGGCCCACTTGGTGGGTGGAACTGTGCAGTCTAGAAGCACGCACAGAATGCCTCGCAAGGATGGGTGCCACATCTATGGTCTTACAAGGAGTCTGTGAGTTGGAAGTGTGCGTGTTAACCTATGGCAGGGTAAAGTGCAGCAGTGTAAGCACGGAGAATCTTATGACAAAGTGAGTAGTGTCCTAGGATAGGGTCAATGATGGGCAGTGATGTGTCTTGTGTGGAGCGCTCTATGACCCACTAAGGGTGTGAGAGGTGAAGTGCACAGAATGCCTTATGACAGTGATGAGTGCAGTGCCTGGGTCCACAAGTGAGTGGGGTTGAAGTGCATGCATTATTGCCCTACAATAGATGAGTGAAGTGTATGGTCTTACTAGTGATAAAGAAGTTGATTTATAGGGACAGCCCGGTTACAGGAATGAGTGCAGTGATATTTAATGCGAAGAATACCATTTAGGAGCGATGAAGAATTTACAGTGTCATTTAACAGAGTGAGTGCCCTGGTATGTTGCACTGATTGCCCTGTGACAGGGATACGTGCAAAAACGCATATTGCATGGAATGAGTGCAGCCAAAGTCAACTTTTATCTTACTGACACAGGAAGGAGGGACTGTCATCTTTCATTATCTCGGCCGCCAGCATGCTGGTGCTGCAGCTGCTTGGCATGAGCGAGCCTGAATATAATTGGATGACGTGAGCAGGACACTGATGCTCCTACCCCTAAATACATTTTTATAAGGAGGCAGGAGTTCCTTGGTGCGCTGTTTGTGCTTCGCTGACTTCCTGCTAGTTTGACATGTTCCCCATGTACGTGTGAAGTACCCAGCACATGTAACATGGCAGGCGTCCAGAAAGGCTGAATGGCACAGTAGTGGAACTGGGCTCATGTTCATAGGTGTGACATGTTCGGTCCCTGTGTCTGCCACTTATTTTATGGCCAAGTTGCTACTGTTTCCCGCCATCCTCCAACCGACAGTCAGCTGTGTATTGTAACGCGCTCTGACACCTCTGGGTAAAGTACACGCTATAGAACAATGCATACATAAATCTGTATATTTGTATATTTGTATATTTGTATATTTGTCCATACAGCTGCATGATTCCCAAACGAATTCAGTTTTCATCGAACGACAAATAGTTTTGTATTAACACTAAAATGTACAGCTGCCAGGATGCCCATAGTCATATGATATATCTGATTGAGCATGTCTCAATTTTGGACTCCTGTCTGTATATTTGTATATTTGTATATTTGTTTATATAGTTGTACGTTTTAAATGAATCTAGCTTTTATCGAGCATCTTGATCTTATTGTATTTTTAGGAAATGTGTGTTATATTTAAATTTGCTGCTTGTATGATTTGTTTGACAAATCGAATAAAAGCTTATGAACTGAACTGAACTGAACTGCATACATAAATCATTAAATAAATAAATGTGGACAGAGGTTCAATACGTCTACAACAAACCGTTGTCTGCACCACATGCCCTGGTCATGTATTAATTCCTCTGTGCAGCTGCTTGCACATAAATGAAAATATGTATGTTATATTTGAGAAAATCTGTAGTATGTATATGTTTATTTTGTGGTAGCTGTTAATATGCATCTATTAAATACTGAGCTCATCGTCGTTATCATAGCTGTGTGGTGGGCCACCACACAGCCATGATAACGACGATGGCGGTGACAGTGGCGGTTTTCTCATTAGGGCGGCAGGGCTCCGCCCCGCTTACATTTCTGCTTCAATTAGGGTTTCCTTTTTATTGAGAAGAATTCCAAATCCATTACACCTGCGACCCTCGCTCTGCGCAAGGATCAGGCAAAACCAGGCACATGTGGTGTTAGAGCGCATGTGCGGGGCGTCGCCGGATTTTAAGAGCTGGCTTATTTCAGCCCCGTCCCCCGGTGGCTTCCAACAATTGAAGTCTCTGCCCTCTGATGACGTAATGCAGCCTCGCTGATTGCAAGCAGCCTGGGCGCTTTAAGCAGAAGCCCTGGGTTTCCAAGTCTGCTTGTCAATCAGGGAGGGTGCAATACGTACGTCACTGCACCCTACCCATTTTCTACCACGTCAGCATGGGGTGGGAGCAAGATTCCATGGCCCCACCCCCTGGGAAGAGCTGGGAAAGGCCTGTGGTGCTCACGACACGAGGCTGTCTGAGGCGACCTGATCTGCATGGGCCCGGTTTTCACGGAGGTATGTAGGACAGAACTAACTTCATGTCTTTTGGGCCTGGTTGGAACACGATATTTTCAGTGGTGCTTGTGCTAACAGCGTCGCTGATATCAAACTTTATGTTGCGCATTATGCCGTCTAATTCCAGTATTTTGCTGAATATCCACGCGTCCTCGCGTATCCATGAGTCTTCATGCCTTGGTGGAGCTTGAGCTTCTGAAGGGGCAGAGGTCTTAGGTATGTGCAATACTTGTTATGGTTTTGATTGTATTAGAAAATTAATCATCCAATAACGTTTTAGCGCGGCCTGAGACTGAAAATTACGTAGAACTGCAAGCTGGGCTCAGCTGAACTGACTGTATTGTCTGTCATCAGGAAAGCCCTATATTACGTTTTTTCTGTTTCTCTTTGCCCGCAGAACCCGTTTTTCGCTGACTGGGTAAACAATTTGTTGTTAGGTAATGCTCGTTTCGGAGTGCCTACCTAAATTACATTGTTATCTATGTGATAAACGGCGGTCAAACAGTCACTGACCCTCTGTTGGTTTGCCTTTAACTATAACAAACTGAGTGACCATACCCACACTGGACATAAAAAATACCGAAGTCAGTTATGGTTTTTCCCTATCAAATAAATGAAGTGCGTGTTTCTCTGATGTTTGAGTTTCCATGCCTAAGATTTCTTAATGCCAAAAATACAAGCTCTCCATTGCTCGCAAAGCAGGCTGTTTGGAGGCAAAGTCAGGAAGGAGAGTTTCTGTTCTTCCTCAGCTCGACATCACGAACTTCTGTGTCACTTGTCATTACACTTGTCAATGGCTGAGGTGAAAGGGCGCTGTATCCCCTGACTAGTGTGTTACAATGGAAGAACGTTTCGCTCAGTGCATTACAATAACGTGCACTCTTAACTGAATGTCTGTTCTCTCTCCTGTACATCACTTAAGAACATACAGCCTGATTCATCAACATCCCGTTTTGGGAGCCCCTAATAGCGATTCATAACGAATCGCTATTAAGGACTTGCAAAACGGGATTCATGTAGGAATTGCATAAAGAAATGCGATTCCTACACATTCCTTATTTGCGATTGGCAAATTGCTAATCGCAAATAAGGAATAACTCCCCATTCATTCCTATGGGCCTAAAGGCTCATAGGAATGAATGGGGAGACATTCCTTATTTGCGAATAGCAATTTGCTAATCGCAAATAAGATAGCGATTTCAAGGGTGCCAGGGGTGTCCAAAGGACACCCTGTAGCACCCCTGAAATGTAATCTACATTGGAGTTGCGCACACACATGTCCAAAGGACATGTGTGTGTGTAACATGCAAAAGAAAAAAATGCACTAAAGTGCTTTCATCTATTTTTTCGCTATTTACCACGAAGTCAGACTTCGTGGTAAATAGCGGCCAAATAGAGCGAAATAGCTATTTAAAATTGGTTGATGAATTGCATTTAAGGAATCTCTAATAGAGATTCCTTAAATGCAATTCCTCGCACAATAGCGAATTCTGTAATAGCGATTATTGCATTTGGGATGATGAATCCCAAATGCAATAATTGCGCTCGCAAAGGGCCAGATTCTCAGAATCTGGCCCTTTGCGAGCCGATTTTCGTTTCATGAATCAGGCTGTAAGCCACGAAACACTTGTTTTACAGCACTGCAGACGGCGAACACCGAGCCACAAATTGCTTTATTGTTAGAGCCGATAAGGTGGTTCAAAGGGCAACAGCACCTTCTGCAGAAGTCTGTGTGTGTCCCCAAGGCTGGATTGTCGAAGTGTCAGACTCAGCCTTTCATTTTTTTAGCACTGATACATGATATACATTTCAGATGAGCAAGCTTATTGTGCATGTTGTTTGCAGTGCTCCGAAGCCACAAGTTCTGAACAGTTCTATAAAGAATGCATGTTATTATCGTCAGGCAGAGATGCGCGAAACAAACAAAAAGTGCGATCTGGCGGACGAAAACTGTAGTTAGTAACCATTGCTTCCGGACTACACGAAAGTCAGTTTAATATCAACAGCCACTAAAAAGCCAGCTAACAGGAGCTGTGCCAACATTCGGCTGGAATGCCAGAAACCGGTCCTCGGAAGCTTGTTTCCGGTCCAGGGAAGGCATGGCTTGGCAGTTCGGGCTGGACTGTTCCCATGAGGCACAGGGTCAGACTGATTTGCATATAGCCATGTCTGAACTGGGGTGGCAGAGTGGGCTAAAGAACGGTGATGGATCAAACCCAGATCTTTTGACTGGGTGTGAGTGTTTGATTGGTTCTGATGCTCCGTCCATCACCACCCCCTTTTGTACCGCAACATTCAGCAAATGGCAAGCCGCTTGCCAACACATAGAGATTACCTAATGCCTATGCGCTGCCTGATGCGAGACCTAAAAACTGAGCCAGGAACATAGCCTGGTCCGCTGCCGAAACGAATAAAAAAACAAGATACTGACCTGCACTGCTTGTCTACACTATTCGCATCTAGTTCCTTGCAACATGGTTGCGTCTTGGTCTTGAATTGCCGGGGTTAGCAGAAAAGAGGCAGAATTATGTAATTTGCAGAACGATGGTGCTGATGTTTTATGTTAATTATCATCTTAAATGCGCTTTTTACTAAAAGTAAATAAATAAATAAACACAAATATGACCCATTTTAAAATCCTACTAGGCTATTTTGTATCTTTGGCTTGCAGGGAACCGATTCCGGATGCCTCCTCGACCTATCACAAAATGCTGTATATTTGGCTAACAATCACCCTAATACCAGCACCTGGAGATGTTCTGTTTGTTTATATCTAAACCCATCTAGAGTGCAACTAGCACTGCACAAGGGTGGGCCGCCCCGAGATACCGTCAGGATGGATTCCAGTGGAGCATGATACCCAGCTGTGGTGCAGTGTAACGGGTGGAGGTGCATTGGCCAACGAAGCATCCTGGAGTAGGGAGCATGTACCCCAGGGGTACTCTTGCACGCACTCTTACATGCCTTAGTGAATCTGTCCCTTACGTGTCTTCTGCCCTTTCAGGAGGTTTGGGGCAATTTGGATGTAGTTGTTACTACATATCCAGGGAGCAAGGATGGAGAATGCATGGGTGTTTGTGGGACCTCCTCCCCCGTCTACAGTGATGAATAGCGGAGCGAGCGGGCTTTCATCTGGAATAGACCCCTTCACCGCCGAGTCAAGGCTTGAACAGGTGTCACCCAAAGGACGCGGAGGGGTGGATATCCACTGGGACAGGTGCGGTGGGAGGAACAGGCGGAAGGGAGGGGAGATCAGCATTTTGTGAATACGACAAGAAAATGACAGCGATGTTGAGAGTGGCAGTGGAAGTGCGCGCCGTAGAGAGAGGCGGCTCCTGGGAAACATAGAACGGCATATCTGATTTCCTATCACAGCTCCAGCCCTCACTAATCACTGTGGCGGAAGGGACAGGGGAGGAGTATTTTCAAGCCAAGCGCATGTGTTACACGAGGCCGGCCCCGCCGCGAAGCAGGAAGTCTCAGCGCTCAGTGGAGAGCGCTAGCAGTTATTTACTCCTGGGGGTCTGTGGCTGAAACTTGCCGCCCCTGCGTGTGGCGATGATGCTTTGGGCAGCCCTGTGCAGCGTCTTGAGGCACCGCCACCCCCAAGCACGCGGAAATGTCCTCAGACAGATGACTGCGCGATCGCGATATACAGCCACAAGGAGGCACAGAAAGCTGTCAGCCATAAGGAACAAGGAAAAAAAACATGGTCACAAAAGCACCAAAACACACCCCACCTCCTACAAATATAGATAGGTAGGCAGTCCAACTTTAAATAGGGGTAAACGACCTGATATACCGACAGGGTCAACCTTGAACTAGCTCATCTGAATTAGAGGCAGAGCCAGCGCTATCCTTGGAACGCACTCATTCTGCTGAAAAATCCACATCCCTAAATGAGCGAGTGTGATTTTCCATCCTGAACACAAAAGAGTGATTCTGGTGCAGCATCGCATATTTGTAATGCTTTTCTCGTGCAAGGCAAGGTACCTACTCAAATTGGTTGGTCGGTCCCTTTAAATAATAATCGAGAACTTTCGCTTGTCAACTTTGAGGACCGGCCCGCTGCAGCCGCTGCCGCCCGTGCATAAATCATACAAAGTGAGAGTTAGTCTGCAACTTGAAGTTAGATTCCAACCCGCAAGCTGTAAATCAAAGCGATACTTTACCTCCTTCCCACCCTGAACAAGCAAGAACTTGTATAGGAGAGTGCCTCTGCCAGTCAGTGTATATATAATATGTTGTATGAAATGAAGCTACGAGAAGGTACTCTGTGTGTCTAGTGTAACAGTCTAGTGTTTTGCGGGTCTCGGCCGAGACCCGGAAACACTCTCGCACAATGTATCATTTTCTGGACAGGCGTGGCCAGAAGCCTATAAATAAAAGGACCGAGGTCGCTCGAGGCTTCCGGTCCGACACAGTATACCACGAGTGTGTGTCCATTATTATTGTGCTGTTGTTATCTTACCGGTGCGCCCCTAGTGTAGCATCCCTGCTCCCCTACACTGGCGACGAGGGTGGTTGATCGAAGCGGAGAACCCTGACTGCGGAGCAAGACGGTCCTGGCGGTGACGACGTGGCCCCAGATCCACGTGCTGTCCGCCATGGGAGTGCCGGTACTGAGCGAGATCGAGCGAGGGCCGTCAGCTTTGTGCCGGTAAGCAGCGTGCGTGGAGCTGCATGGTGACCGGCGTGTAGAGGTGTCTGCGGGGAGACGAGGAGCAGTCCGGATTGGCGACGTGAGGGCCCAGCCGCTGCCTGAGGGAACGCGTGCATGCACAGTTGGTCCAAGGCCTGCCCCAGAGTCGGGAGACACGCGAAAGGCCTCAGTCAAGGCGCCAAGCTCAACTGGTGAATCGAGTGATCGGCGGTGAGCACTGGGCATCTCTTTTGCTGTGGGGCAAGCGCCGGTGAACCAGCGTGTGAGCAGAGGCTGCCCTGCTGCTCCCAACAAACATTGGTACCTGCAAAAAAAAAAAAAGGGGACGTACACACAAAGAACAAGTTTATGAGAGAAAAAGTGTAAAGCCTTCTCAGTTTAAAAGTGAAGGGCCAATACAATAAAGGACTGACAAGGTTAAGAAGTGGAGAGACATTAACCTGGATAATAAGTGAGTTTGCACTGCACAAGGGGGCTGACAATACACGCGCAGTGTCTGAAAGGTAAATAGCTGCTGCGCCATCCAGATCATCACACTCCTGGCGCCATTTTGTCAAGTGGAAGAGAATAACAAGCCCAGACCATCACAAACATGTCAGTGGTGCAAGATGCAGCATCGGCCGGAGGAGCTCAACAAGCAGCAGCCCCACCGCCAGGGGCAGGACAGGCAGGACAACAAGCAGTAGGCACAGTGATCCAACAGTCGCCACACTCCCAGATCAATCCGATTCCTCCGTTCAGCGCACTGGCTGACCCGGGCACGGCGGCGCCACGCTGGGCTGTGTGGTTGAGTCGCCTGAATAACTATTTCACGGCCACGAGGGAAAAAGACAATGAGGTGAAAAGGTCCTTGCTACTACACTTTGGTGGAGATGAACTCTACAAGTTGTTCCTACATCTGCCAAACACCGGAGCCGCAACAGACTACAATGCTGCAGTACAAGCATTAAATGCCCACTTTGACCCACAACTAAACCCCCATTATGAAAGGTTCAAATTCAGGCAATCCCGGCAAAGGGATGAAGAGACGATGGACACTTTTCATGCACGACTGAGGGAGCTGATAAGCACGTGCCCGGATGATGATCAAGAGAAAGAGGTAACAGCGCAGTTGATTCAGGGATGCAAAAACAAACATCTAAGGACGCTGATCTTGAGACAGCCACGCATAACGCTGGACGAAATACTAATGCTGGCTAGATCACACGAACTGTCAGACGCGCGGGCCACAGCGATGGAGTCAGCCATCAACCCGTCAACAAGCACTGAAGTGACCGTCAAGACGGAGAGAGTAGATGCTGTGCGGAGCAGCAGCCGTGGAGGTAGAGGAAGGTGGCCGACCAGAACACAGCGGCGTGCGCAATGTGGTTCCTGCGGGTATGAAGACCACAACAGAGACAGCTGCCCTGCACGTGGCAAGACGTGTGACAAATGTGGTGGAAGTAATCACTTTGCTAGCGTCTGCGGGGGTGGTGTGAGAGGAAATTCACGAGGACAAGGACCAGCGGGCAGAAAAACTCCCACCAAAGCTGTTCGACAACTAGCCCTAGAGGACACACGGGAGGTCTACTCGTCGAGAGGGAACAGAACACCGTCCCGCCACCCACAAAGGCTGGATGACTCGTCGACAGACGATGAAGAAGAGTGCTATTACGTATCTTTTGTAATTGAGCTCAAAAGATGGCGACGGCCTCAGGCGAAATGTCAGATCCAAATCGATGGGTCGACGGTAACCGGAGTCATAGACACTGGGGCTACGATCAATGTAATGGGCATTCAGCATTACAAGGCGCTACGTCCTAGACCTCAACTGGTACCATCTAAGGCTCGCATACTCACCTATGGTAGCAAGACTCCATTACCCCTGAGAGGGAAGATGACGGTGCAGGTGAAAGCGGAAGATCAGGAGCTGACAACAACGTTTCACGTAATTGATAAAGAAGCAGACTTGCTAGTCGGCAGTCACACGGCGGAGGACCTCAAGCTAATTGCATTTGCAAATGCTGTCAAAGCATTCCACACAGAGGAGATCCTACAACTATTCCCGTCGTTATTTCAAGGTTTAGGTACCATTAAGAGACCACCTGTCAAGCTACACATTGACAAGGCAATACAACCTATTGCGTTAAGGCATCGGAGGATACCGTTTCATCTTCGGTCGGCGGTTGAACAGGAACTCCTCAAGCTGGAAAAGAAAGGGGTAATAGAAAAAGTAACGGGACCGACACCGTGGGTGTCACCGATGGTGATTGCTGAGAAGCCTCGACAAACTGGCAAAATTCGAATATGCATCGACATGAGGATGCCCAATAAAGCAACCAAGAGAGAGAGGCATCTCACACCCACGGTGGATGACATACTAACAGATTTGAATGGAGCACAATGGTTCTCCAAATTAGACTTAAACGCCGGCTACCATCAACTAAAGTTAGCGGAAGAGAGTAGGTACATCACAACGTTTTCGACGCACTTAGGCCTGAGGAGTTATAAGCGACTGAATTTTGGCATCACGTCGGCGGCTGAAATATTTCAGAACACGATCAAAGAAATTCTGTCGGGATTGGATGGGGTGTTGAATGTCAGCGATGACATCCTAATCCATGCCAAAACCAGCGAGGAACACCACAAGAGGCTGAAAGCCACACTCAGGAGACTGGCGGAGTTTGGTGTCACGCTGCATAAAGAAAAGTGTCAGTTTTTCAAACAATCAATAGAGTTTTTTGGATACGTCTTCGACTCAGAGGGAGTCAAGGTAGACCCACGGAAGTTAACCGCCATCAAAAGTGCCCCAGCCCCGACCACTGCATCAGAGGTGCGAAGTTTCATGGGTATGGCACAATATTGTGCCCGATTCATCCCGCAACTTGCCACTTTAGCTGAACCGCTGCGGAACCTGACCAAAAAAGAGAACCCATGGAGATGGTCCCGGGCAGAAGAGGAAGCCTTTAACAAGATAAAGGCAGCACTGCTAGACAGCACGACGATGGCCTACTTTGACACGGCACTGCATACGGAAATACTAGTGGACGCCAGTCCCGTTGGGCTGGGTGCATTGCTGACCCAAGAATCGGAACCTGGAGTGTGGGTGCCACTGGCGTTCGCAAGTAAGGCACTAACCGCGACGGAGGCCAGGTATTCGCAGATTGAGAGAGAGGCGTTGGCCGTGAAATGGGCCTGTAACCATTTCCATCTGTATATCACCGGACAGCCCTTCAGAATGGTCACAGATCATCAGCCTCTAATACCTTTGTTCAAAGGCACAGCCCCACACCCACCGCCACGGATTGAAAGATGGGCCATTCAGGTCCAACATTATCAAATGGATCTAGTCTACAGACCAGTAGCTAAAAACCCGGTGGATTTTCTGTCACAACATCCCCCGGCGGAAGGAAGTGGGACCCCTGATCAGGAAAATCGGACCGAGGCATTCATAGATATGGTGTCCCAGCTGTCGTGCCCCCAAGCACTTGCACCAGAAGACATCGTAGCACAGTACGGGGACGATGCTGTCATTACGAGAGTGAGAGCGGCTATGGATAATGGATCCTGGGAGAACTTCCTACGTAACGTGAGTGATTGGGATGAAGCCGACCGGACGCGCTTGTCCCAGTTTTGGAAGTTACGCCATGAGCTCAGTAGAGCTACCAATGGGCTCATACTTCAGGGATCAAGAGTGGTGATTCCCCTCACCCTCCAAGACAGAGCAACCTCACTAGCTCATGAGGGCCACCAAGGCACAAAACGAATGAAAGCCAGAATGAGGGAGAAGGTGTGGTTTCCTCACATGGAGGAAAAGGTAGATATGTGGGTAAAGAACTGTCGAGCAAGTCAATTGACCAGTACCTCGGAGGTGCCTGCCTCCATCATCACGGAAGAGCCACCACCAGCACCCTGGACCAGGGTCAGCCTGGACTTTGGGAGTTTTTCCAGATGGGAGGGTAACTGTGGTATTGGTAGACAGCTACACCAAATACCCAATAGTGGAAGTTGCACCGTCCACCAGTTTTACAAATGTCCAGCCGATCCTCAGCAAAATATTTGCGATGTTTGGTATCCCCCAGATGATGAAAACAGACAACGGGCCCCCATTCCAGGGTCACGAATTCAAGGAATTCCTGCAAGGACTAGGAATAAAACACCGGCGAATCACACCCCAATGGCCCCAAGTAAATGGAGAGGCGGAAAGATTTATGAAGACTGTCAATAAAACCCTAAGGATCGCGTTAGTAAAAGGGGTAGACCCAGAGACAGCGCTGCAACTCTTTCGGAGGGAGTACAGAAGCACCCCTCACAGTACCACTCAAAGGTCTCCCTGGTCGTTGATGTTTGCAGGACCCCGGCGTGACCTACTACAAACGGCGGAACATTGGAGGCCTGAACCATATTCACCGGCTGCCACCCAAGAGAGAAGGAGAAGAACGAACGAGAAAGCAAGCCACAAGAGACGGGCGCGAGACCGAATGTTAGTCCCGGGGGACGCAGTGCTGGTGAGAACACGCAGGCCTGGAGGGAAATTCAGAACTCCATATGAAGTCGAACCATGGACAATCAAAACAACCAAAGGTACGGCCGTGACGGCACAAAAGAATGGAGAAGAAATCACCAGAAATGTGTCATGGTTTAAACGTATATCGCACCCAGACATGAGACCCAAGAAGCAGGCGACGGGCCCGTCGCTGAAACTGCTAGCCAATCCGACAATGGTCTGGAGCCCGGTGAGAATGACGACAGTACCAACACCTCCTTGTCTCCACGGAGAAGAGAACCTGAACCGGTGCTCACCAGGGGGCAAAGTTCCCACAACCTTCGACCGAATCCCAGACCCAATCGGATGCTGGCGGACTTTGCATGTGAACTTACTAAAACTGTAACGAAGACAAGAAAAATAAATACCAAGTTGGGAAGGGATGTAACAGTCTAGTGTTTCGCGGGTCTCGGCCGAGACGCGGAAACTCTCTCACACAATGTATCATCTTCTGGCCAGGCGTGGCCAGAAGCCTAAAAATAAAAGGAACGAGGTCGCTCGAGGCTTCCGGTCCGACACAGTATACCACGAGTGTGTGTCCATTATTATTGTGCTGTTGTTATCTTACCGGTGTGCCCCTAGTGTAGCATCCCTGCTCCCCTACATCTAGGAATGTACCCCGAAGGCCGTAGCGATCTCACTCTCTCATTAGGGGAAGACGAACCAGGACAGCCTGGGACTGAAAAAGGCCGCTGCTATGCTGCCCTCGTCTGCTCATCATACCTGGCTTCTTACCCGTGAAGAGGATCCTGTGACCGGGGATGTTGGGCAGCGAGAGGCGGTGGGGGATGGAATAGAGGCCGGAGATTCTCTTCTGCCCTGGCATGGCGACCGACCCTGGACGGTGGCTGGCAGCAGGAATGCGGGACGGGAGACTGCACCGCCAAGTGGCTGGTTGCCAAGGACGCTCAGTTGCCGAGGGTCACCTTGGCTGCATTATTTAATAATGCGACCGCTTGCGACCTCACCTGGCACGGCGGGCGTGTGCCGGCACAATGACTTCACGGGAGTTCTTTCTGTGTGTTCTCACCACCGCCGTCAACAGAAGGGAGAGGCCGAAAGAACCACGCAGCGCAGATTCTGTCCTCTGCTCAGGCAGACACAAATAAATATATACAAGAGGAATCGTTTTACATTACCAGTTTTTGGCAGTTCCCCGGGGCATAAGCAGGCATCCACTTCTGTCATTACTGCTGATCGCAGCAAAAAGACAGAAGTGGATGCCTGCTTGTGCCCCGGGGGGACTGACATGAAAAAACAAGTGTGCTGCGCCTCGTGCTGGCAGGAGGAGTGAGAGAGGAGGGGGCCTGCGCCTGCTTCCCTTACGGGAACGAGCGCTGACGCCATATGTTTGCAAGTTAATTGCAAACATATGGTGTCAGCGCTCGGGCCCGCAAGGGAATAGCCACACGTGCACGCGTTGCCATTGAAGGCAATGGAACACGTGCACTGTTGTGGCTTAAAAAGGGGACCGATGGCATTAGGTCACTCAATCAATCAATCAATCAATCATAGACATTTATAGAGCGCTCTACTTACCCGGAGGGTCTCAAGGCGCTAGGGGGGGGGGGTGCTGCTACTGCCCGAACAGCCAGGTCTTGAGCTTCTTCCTGAAGGCGAGGTGGTCTTGGGTCAGGCGCAGGTCGGTCGGGAGGGAGTTCCAGGTCTTGGCAGCCAGGTAGGAGAAGGACCTTCCTCCTGTTGTCGTTCTTCGGATGCGGGGGACGGCGGCGAGGGCGTGACTGGCTGATCGGAGGTGTCGTTTGGGAGCGTAGAAGTTGATGCGGTTGTTGAGGTAGCTCGGGCCTTGATCGTGTAGGGCTTTGTGTGCGTGGGTGAGGAGACGGAAGGTGATTCTCTTGTTGACCGGGAGCCAGTACAGGTCTCTTAGGTGTCCGGAGATGTGGCTGTGTCGTGGGATGTCGAGGATGAGTCTGGCTGAGGCGTTCTGGATCCGTTGGAGTCTCTTCTGGAGCTTGGCGGTGGTTCCGGCGTAGAGGGCGTTGCCATAGTCCAGTCGGCTGGTGACGAGGGCCTGGGTGACAGTCTTCCTGGTCTCGGTGGGGATCCACCGGAAGATTTTCCGTAGCATGCGCAGGATGTTGAAGCACGACGAGGAGACTGCGTTGACTTGCTTGGTCATGGAGAGGGAGGAGTCCAGGATGAAGCCCAGGTTGCGTGCGTGGTCTGTCGGTTTGGGTGCAGTTCCCAGGGCGGGGGGCCACCAGGAGTCGTCCCAGGCGGAGGGCGAGGATCCCAGGATGAGGACTTCCGTCTTGTCCGAGTTCAGCTTCAGGCGGCTGGTCGACATCCACTCGGCTACTTCTTTCATTCCTTCGTGAAGGTTGGCTCTGGCGGCGGCGGGGTCGTTGGTAAGGGAGAGGATCAGCTGGGTATCGTCGGCGTAGGGGATGATGTTCAGGTTGTGTTGGCGTGCGATGGCCGCGAGGGGGCTCATGTAGACGTTGAAGAGGGTTGGGCTCAGCGAGGATCCTTGGGGTACGCCGTAGATGACTTCGGTGGCCTTTGATTTGTACGGAGGTAGGCGGACTCTCTGGGTTCTTCCCTCGAGGAAGGAGATGATCCATTCCAGTGCCTTCTCCTGGATTCCGACGTTGCAGAGGCGCTGCACTAGGGTGCAGTGGCAGACGGTGTCGAAGGCCGCGGAGAGGTCTAGGAGGATGAGGGCCGCTGTTTCTCCGTTATCCATCAGGGTTCGGATGTCATCGGTGGCAGCGATGAGGGCGGTCTCGGTGCTGTGGTTGGCTCGGAAGCCAGACTGTGAGGGGTCAAGGGATCCGTTCGTCTCGAGGAAGGCGGACAGTTGCTTGTTGACGGTCGTCTCGATGACTTTGGCTGGAAACGGGAGGAGCGAGATGGGGCGGTAATTCTTCAGTTCGGTGGGGTCCGCTGTTGGTTTCTTGAGTAGAGCGCTGAGTTCGGCGTGCTTCCAGCTCTCAGGGAAGGTGGCGGTGTCGAATGAGGTGTTGATGATGTCCCGCAGGTGGGGTGCGATGACAGCGTCGGCCTTGTTGAAGACGTGGTGAGGGCAAGGGTCGGTCGGAGATCCGGAGTGGATGGAGTTCATCGTGCGGACGGTGTCTTCGGTGCTGATAGGAGTCCAGGCGCGGAGGGTGGTGGTGGGGGGCGGTGGTTCGGTTGAGTCGGGCGTGGCGTTCGTCGGTTGGGTGTTGAAGCTGTTGTGTATGTCCGCGATCTTGTTGTGGAAGTAGGAGGCGAGGGAGTTGCAGAGTTCTTGCGATGGGGTGATGTTGTTGTTTCCGGCGTTGGGGTTGGAGAGCTCTTTCACGATGTTGAAGAGTTCCTTGCAGTTGTGTGCGTTGTTGTCCAGTCGGTCCTTGAATGCAGTTTTCTTGGTGTCGCGGATCAGCTGGTGGTGCTTCCGGGTGGCAAGCTTGAGGGTGGTCATGTTGTCCGGTGTTGGCTCCCTTCTCCAGGCTTTCTCGAGGGCTCGGCAGTTCTTCTTGGAGCTCTTGAGTTCGTCGGTGAACCATGGGGCCTTCTTGCTGCCGGGTCTGCTGGGCGGGGTCTTCAGTGGGGCGAGTACGTCCGCGCAGTTGCTGATCCACTTCGTGAGGTTGTCGGCGGCCTGGCTGGGGTTCGCTGAGCTGGCGGGAGGGTGCTGGCTCAGGGAAGCGGCGAGCTGGTCGGCTGTGATCTTGCTCCAGCTTCTGCGGGCAACCTGTTGCTGGTGGTGGTGGGTCGTCGTTCTTCTGAAGGTGAAGTGGACGCAGCTGTGGTCCGTCCAGTGGAGTCCAGTGGCGTGGCTGAAGGTGATGTCTTTGCTGGATGAGAAGACGGCGTCGAGTGTGTGTCCGGCGAGGTGGGTGGGGGTGGTCACCAGCTGCTTGAGTCCGAGGTTGGCGAGGTTGTCCAGCAGGGTGGTGGTGTTGCGGTCGTTGTTGTTCTCCAGGTGGAAGTTGATGTCCCCCAGGAGGATGTAGTCAGCGGAGGGGAGGGCATGCGGGCTGACGAAGTCGGCGATGTCCTCGCTGAATCGTGTGCGTGGTCCAGGGGGTCGGTAGATCAGGGTGCCTCTGAGGGTGGTCTTCGGGTCGGTGTGGATCTGGAAGTGTAGGTGTTCGGCGGTGGTCAGGATGTCGTCTGTGCTGGTCGTGATGCGGATGGTGTCCCTGTGGATGATGGCGATGCCTCCTCCTATCTGGTTGGCAGTGCGGTCCCTCCGGGTGATCTTGTAGCCCTCTGGGATGGCGATGGCGATGTCGGGCGCTGAAGAGGCGTTCATCCAGGTCTCCGTGAGGAAGGCAACGTCAGGAGCTGTGGTGTCGATGAGGTTCCAGAGTTCGATGGCGTGTCTGTGGACTGAGCGGGTGTTGAGCAGGATGCACTTGAGGTGGTTGGTGCTGGTGTTCGTCTTGGCGGGTGCTGGTGCGAGGCAGGTCCGGATGCAGGTGAACTTACAGGCGGTGCAGCAGAAGGGTCCGTGGGAGCGCCTCGGGGTGGCACGGTAGCATCCCGGGGCTCGTCCGTCGTTGAGTGCGATGAGGGTGGCGGCGTCGTACGTCCGGCGGGTGGGCTGGGATCTGCGGGGGCCAGGGGTCCTGGCACTGGGCGCGGTCCAGGCACGGACGGGCGCAGACGGGCTTACCTTTGGCGCACCTTCGGCGCTCAATCGGTGCTCCCGCTGCGCGCGTCCGCTGCGCGGTCGCTGAGGGGGCGTCATAAGAAGGGATCCGGGAGGGCGGGTCAGGCGGGAGGCGGGGAGCGCGTGGGCCTATCGGTAGGCGGGGGGGCGGGGTCGCGTCAAAAACCGGCGTGAAATCCAGGCGGCCGGCCCTGCGGCGGCTGGGGCGCCGGGCTGGATCGGTGATCAAGGCAGGCGGCCCTGCGGCGGCTGGGGCGCCGGGATGGATCGGCAGCAGGCAGGCAGGCAGCAGGTAAGTGGCAGGCAGCAGGCGGGGAGCAAGGGGGCAACCAGGCCGAGGGCACAGTGGTCGCTGCAAGTCTGGGGTCGGGGTCCCCTTAAGAAGGGATCCGGGAGGGCGGGTCAGGCGGGAGGCGGGGAGCGCGTGGGCCTATCGGTAGGCGGGGGGCGGGGTCGCGTCAAAAACCGGCGCGAAATCCAGGCGGCCGGCCCTGCGGCGGCTGGGGCGCCGGGCTGGATCGGTGATCAAGGCAGGCGGCCCTGCGGCGGCTGGGGCGCCGGGATGGATCGGCAGCAGGCAGGCAGGCAGCAGGTAAGTGGCAGGCAGCAGGCGGGGAGCGAGGGGGCAACCAGGCCGAGGGCACAGTGGTCGCTCCTATGCAGCGCATGCGCGCATGCGCGCTGCTAGGCGAGACCTAAAAAGGTGCAATTGATTATACACAAATACATTACAGCCTGGTAAAAATGCTAAAGGACAGATGCCTCGTCGTGGGACCTCGCTCTTATTGCCCACACCCACCCCAAATATTTTGCCATGGCTATAACAATTGCTTCAGTAGAATCTCTTCTTAAGATTATTTCCACCTCATGCGCCTTTCTTATTCCCAAGTGATTGCAGATTGGAGTCAACCAGGTGCGACGTGGAGCTTTATAACCAGTGCATTCAAACAATACATGGGCCACTGATTTTTTTCCATTCTCGCACACCGGGTACAGATCATTTCTAGTGTGGACCATTTGCTAGTCAAAACTCTAGTAAAAACTCTTAGTGGCAGTGTGCCCACCTTAAACTGAAAATATAATTTCTGTTTTGTAATAAAGTCCTAATATTGCTCTAACCTAGGTATAAGTTTAGAATCCAGAAAAAGCCCTGTAAGGGAAGAGGACTCACAACTTCTCACTATGTTGGTCTGGGCCATTTCCCAATATTTGGCCTTCAATATCTTTTTTGCTGAAAAAATTGTGTTTTTGGAATCATCCCACCGAGAACTCATGCCCATATTTGATATGGATGCTCTAAGCTGTCTTAGCCATTTTATTTGCTGCAGTGTGTTGGCCCTCATTACAGCTAGAAAGCCAGCCGCATACTGCAAGTTCTGGAGTAGACCAACGTCTGCGCCAGTACAAGAGGGGACGTAGTTTGGTAGTTTCTGTGATTGGCTTTCTCCCAAGATCGTTTAATAGTGGGTGTGTGGGAATACTCTGAGGCAAGCTGGTAATATTTCTAAAGAACTTATTTTGCAAGATAGTAAGTTTAGATAAGTTCTCATGCCCCCAGAATTCTGCACTGTATAAGTCAGAGCTGGTGACTTTCATATTATAAATCTCCATAGCAGGGCTAATTATATTAGCAAAATAAGTTTTGTATTCTTTTTGGAGCACCCCTGCCAGTTGTCAATGTTTTAGGGATGTTATATCGACCCGATGTGACCAACTTAACCCCTCCTGGATGTTGACCCCTTGATATGTAAACTCCTTAACCTGGTCAAGCACAGCGTTATTGAACTTGATGCCCCCCTTAAAAGCCATGTGTGGATTAAAGGCCATCAGTTTTGTTTTAGACACATTGACCTCCAACCACATCTAGTGCAGAACTTTTTGAAGATTGTTAGGTCTCTCCGGAGCTCACTCGGTGTTTTGGAAAGGATCAATCTGTCTTCTGCAAACATTAGTAAGGGGACTTTTTCGCCTGCTAGTATCGGTGCATCTGTGGGGATTAACCTCATACAGTTCACAATCCCATTGATGTATAAGGAGAATAGGGTCGGGCCATTACACATCCTTGTCGAACTCCCTTCTCTACTCGGAAAAATTCTGTGACTTCATCCTGCTTACCCCATCAGATCTTAGTCTTGTTTTCCTCATGCATCCTGATTATAAGTGTCAGCAAGTCGAGTGGTAGCCCCATTTCGTGTAACTACTGCCATAGTTTGTCTTGCGGTACAAGGTAAAATGCTGACCTAAGGTCAACAAAGATGGCGTACAAACTTCCCTTACCCAAGTTTACAGTTTTCCGACACAGCAAAATAAACCTAAACACTTGGTCAATTGTGCTGGTAAGAGCATGGAACACTGCTTGAAATGGTGACAGGATGTTGAATTCGTCGATCCAATCTTGCACTCTATTGAGCACCAATCTGCCCATCACCTTTTGTAGAGAGTCAATGAGGCTAATCGGCCTATAGTTCTGTGGGCATGATTTGTCCCCTTTCTTAAAAATAGAAATAATCTCTGCTCATTTCCAGGTTCTGGAACCGACGCGCCCTGGGCAATAGCATTTGACAATAAATGGATGTATTTACTCCATCTCACTTTATCATAGAGGAATACATCCCCCGGTATTCCATCTAGACCCGGTACCTTCTCAGCCATAATCGATTTCAGGGCCCCCTCGATATCTGCCTTACTGAAGACTGCCTCCTTAAAAAATTGCTTAGTAATACTGCCCTCTATTTTTTACTCACTTGCTGCATATTATGGCTTGAAGTGGTTTACCCACTCCATTTGTGAGACATCATTTTGGGGCTGGGAGGCCTGCCCTCCTCTATCCCATTTGTTTACATTCCAGAACTGCTTGGGATTCCTGCTAACACAAGCCTCCCTCAAGTCATCCCTTTTACTGTCCCGTTCCCTTTTTGCCTTGATTTGCGCCCCCGGTATGTGGCCCTTGCTACTCGTACCACTGCAGGGTCCCCTTGTTTTATAGCTTCCCCTAGATCTGCACAAGCCTTTTTGCATTCTAAGCTATATCATTCCTGTACTTTGGGTGCTGCTACCTTGATTGATTTTACCCTTTTACTAAAATGCATAGGCAATAGTCCAAAAAATGATTTATATATGCAAATGGATAGTTTTTAATCTATCGGATTAGTTACAATGGCCTGTAATTTACTAATGGCCTGATCTAACTCTTTATCAATGCTAGCAAGTATTAACGGTAATTCTTTTACCTTGGCCCATTTTAGTTGCCTCAAATCGTTCGATGGAACAACGTCAGCGGTAATATAACTATCTAGCATATCGTGAGAGAATTTAAGGCGTGAAAGGTCCAAGTCCACACATAAAGGGTTATGGTCACTTTTCAGTCTATCTTGAATCCTCATGTCCTTCACTGTATGCCGAATTGCTAAGCTAACCAGTACGTAGTCTATCCTACTGGTACTATGGCCATTGTCAAATGTATTAGCCCCCCATTTTATCAGATGGCCATTAGCAGCCTGTAGTCCCTTTTCCATGCATATGGAATTAATTTGAATCACCGCATCTGACCATCTTTTTATTGGGTCTAACTCCAACTTTGGAATGCCCCACTTTATATCTTCCTCATCAAACATGTTACCCTCCTCACTCAACAATTGCTCGAACGTCGCATTAAAATCTTGCTTCACCCACATTGTCAGAACCCCTGATGGTCTCCCTTTTAGGCCTTTAAAGGCTGGAATGTGAAAGTTTAAGTACCCTACGCAGAAGAGGGGGATTTCTGCCCAAGTCTCTTGAAACAGACAAATCTCAAACTCCTCAATAAAAGCATGTGTCACTGGGGATCGCATCTTGGAACCTAATCCTGCAATGTTCCGTGACAATAGTGTTTTCATTACAGGTAATGTATTAACAGCCGACTGTCCGCTTAAGGTGTAAGGGCTTGGGCTGACCTCCTGTTCTAATCCATTGTTCTGTTTAGATGACAGGGAATGCTCTTTTACACTTGGGTTCAGCTCTGATACTAGACATTCATTCACTGATAAGCTGTCCCTTTGGTCCACCTTGGTTAGTTGGTGTGCCTGTGGTGTGCCTGCTACCTCTTGGCCAATTTCACCTCACGTCAATCTATATTTTCCAGGGTGGATACTCCCTGGAGCCTAGTTTGATTGAACTTGTGTAAGCAGGCATTCACACAACTCTTAGGAGAGCATCTACACTGGATAACTGACTGACCTGGTGCACTTGTACGAATTTCTAGGGCAAATAGATTTTCCGCTAGATGCACCCTGGCCATTGTGAGCTCGATACAATCCAAAGGATTAGCAGTTGCTACCAACCTATGGGTTTTTACTATATCTTCCCTTATTACCAAACGGCATCCTCTCACTGCTGTTTCCAATGAATGGATTTATTTATTAGGGAATTCTCACTTTCTGGTCTTCTGTTCTAACTTTGGTACATTCACCATAACGATTTTTAGAGGACTAGGTATTTCCATAGGGTAGTGAGCTGGGTGTCTATTTCTCTGTTCGGCCTCTAACTGGATAGGATGTGATGCAATGTTTTTGTTATGCCATTCAGGGCCCTCGTCCGATCAGCTGTACAAGAGGTTTTAGTTTGACTGTTAGTAGAATTTGGGATAGGTCTAGGCTTTGATAGCAGCAACCTCGTGTTCTCTGACCTGGGCCTTCCCAGACTGGATGAGGCCCCATCTACATGAGTTTGGTTTGCATGTGGGACAATAGCTGGTATAACCCTAGATGTTACCTAGGTAGTTGAGAATATACCCTGTGGATGTCCTGGGCCTCTTCTGAGTTCTTTCCCTTACATCCCCAGGTTGCGGTGGGATAGATGACAGTGATTTTACCAACAATGTTAAATCCTCTATCTGACCTCTCATTAAGCCAATTTCTTGTCTTAGCAAAATAACTTGCAGGAGCAAGTCTTGGTGCTCCTTAGTCGAGACTGTCCCCATAGCCTTTCCCTGCTCAAGTGGGGTCGGTATCACCTGAGTTGACTGTAACCCTTCTTCCCTGCTGCTTTCCTTGTCGGGTATGTCCAACAATGGGAGGAATCTATTAGTACAATGTACCATGATGACAGAGTGTCCTGTATTGGCTATACCCCCTTTGGCTGTTTCTCCTTCAACCGTTTTATTGACAACTTTATTTATTTATTTATTTGAAAAGTTTTATAAAACGCGAACATGACCCTTGCGGGTATCAGAGCGCTGTACATAGAGGCCGAAGCATGCATGAACTAAGAACAGTTGAGGTCAACACTTTTAAAACAACAAGGAGTAAACAATAATCAGTAGTTCAGTTTCTCATATAGTGCAAAAAATTTCCCGTAACATTCAGTGAAACAATCGTGTACTGACTCGTCACAGCAAAGTAGAGTAAATGTCATATCTGTAATCGGTCCACGAAGTAATCTTGAATTTTAGTTCTGAAAGAACCCTAGAGTAAAATAACAGTTTAACAACCAAGCAAAACTACGTAGCCAAAGATACGTTGGGAAAAAATGTCAAATCTGTCAACAAGGGGACTAGAGAAATAGTACATTAGGATGCAGTTAATGTCCACTCAGGAAAAGCCATTTGGCCTGTTTCTTGAAATAGGCAGTGGAGGGATTGGTTCTCATCTCCGTAGGAAGAGCATTATCAATCAGGGTGTCTATCAGATCTAAGACACAATTACTGCCTGCGTGCAGTTGGAGCTTCCTTGCCTTTTTGCCCTTTCTGCCCCGGTTTAAGCTATTACCTCCGGCCTCCCCACTGTCCTCTCTACCATCCGATAACTTCCTTTTACCCATAGCTATTAATAATGCATTTTATCATTCTGAGTTCAGGCATACTAAACTTTATTTTCCTACCTTGGCTCCAGAGGTAGTTTTGTTTATAAGATGTTATAAACAAACTCCCCATTCTTTCCTATGGGATAGTGAAAAACGAAATTAGCAGTAATTCACTATCAGGACATGCCACACATACCAGGGGGTGTCCTACCTTTCACATGCACTGCACCCTGCCCACAGTGGCACCTTAAGGGTGACTGATATGTAAGAATAGGGGTGGTTAGGGCCTGGCAACTGGGTGCACTTGCCAGGTCAACATGGCAGTACCTCACTCGACACAGGCTCAGCAAGGGCAGGTCAGACTTACATTTACAGGCTGCTTATGTGGGTTGCACAATCAGTGCTGCAAGCCCACTAGCAGGATTTGATTTACAGGCCCTGGGCACACACAGTGCACTGTACTAGGGACTGACTAGTCAATCAAAACAGTCAAATATGGAAACACCAATCCATAACAACAATTTACAAAGGGAGCACTTGCACTTTGGCATTGAATAGCAGTGGCAAAGTGCCAAAAGCATATAGACCAGCAAAACAGAGTCCAGCACACAGCAAAAACACAGGAAGCAAAGGCAAAAATGCAGGAGACACCCACACCAATGTTGCCAGGTCTAACAAGCCATGTAAAGACTCTTGTGTTATCCTACCATAGTTAATTATACAATTTTGAAAGATTATAGTAAGTCACAAGAGTTCATGCCAACCAGTTCATAGTACCAATAACTAGTCGCATCAAACAGCGATATCATGCAAGGCTTTAGAATGAGCCACAAAGTATTGCCAGGACTTCTGTAGCAAATATGTACAAACAACTTAATTGTAGTTAGCCACACATAGACTCATATTTAGTATCCAAAGACAGAACTAAAAATAAAGTCATTCAGCAGGAATCTTTTCCTATCATGTTTCATAGGTCAATGTTTTATGGAGACAGCAAGGGGACGTTCCATGGACGGTGCATGGGAGTTCCTATGTAACCACCAATTGTTTTTGATGCAACACCCTATTTACTAATAATAGTAGACGGGGTCTTGCACCAAAACTAACATCACTTGAAAGCAGGCATTAAAAATGAAAAGCTTTTATTTCTCCTAACATTTTGCATGTGTGCTGTACTGTACAGCACATAAACAAAGTAGAAACATTCAAAGTTAGTCTAAGCATTGCATTTTGTACTGAAAGAGTACCCTTACAGTACAAAACCTATGCTAAACTCATGCAGACACCTTTGCACTCTGGTGCATAGGTGTGTGTGGGGCACTCAGAAACCTGATTGTGGATCAGTGCTAGGTAGAGAGAACGTTTGGTGCGAAATCTTGCTATAGCTCTCTAGATATGGTGCTTTCCTGATTTCTCCCTTTCACACAACGCAGCGTAGCAACTTTGCATTGTGTGAAAGGTTCATAAATGTTGCCCATTGTATCAAATGTTATAGTGAATCTCACAAGAAATATTACACGTACTTCCATGCATTTTATGCACATGAACATCTCTCTTGCAGTACACCTTTCAACCACTCCCTTGTTTCAATATTTGCTAATGTGCAATAGCAGAACTGACAAGAGACGTTTGCAAAACGTTGCATTTAAAGGCAAACAAAAAAAATATTACACTTGGCTGTAACAGCAAAGACCACTAGTTCAAATGGAGTGCCTTGCTGAGCCCACAATCTGCGGTGTGTAGGAAACAGTTGGTTTACAGCTGATTTACGACTGTGCTGTAGTTAAGAGGGAAGCTGGCATTGTTCTTTTCAAGAAGATTTGGATAATGTAGTTGTTTCAAACCTGCAAAGAATAGAATCCCAATTTCAGGCCATTGCTGATGGATCTCTAAAATGTAAATATGTCAAGAAGTAAATATGGATCCGTTTTTTTTCTTAGTGAATACATTAAAAGTTAAATCGAAATAAATGGATTTTGGTGGTTCCAAAACTTATTTTTAAGATTGCTGCTAGCATGACAGAACTCTGAATGTTTACTGTGTGCAAATCTCTTCATGGATGTGGGAGATTAACATTCAAATCTTATTATCAGGAGTGTAGATTCAATGAGATTTTCCCTAGAGAGACATCTAAGTGAGATCACATTTCTTGGATAATACCATAATTGTGTCTTCTGGATGTGCATCAAACTATTCCTTTACCAATAAAGTAAGTCACAAAAATGGTGAACCTGAATGCATTCATCGAAGAGAACCCAGTTTCCCAAATCCATTCATTAATATTTTTCTCTTCACATACACTTAGGTGGCCATAAAACCACTTAGAAGGTTTGCAACATATTCCATTCGTATACCTCTGTTGCTAGAACCTGAGGGCCCAAAAGGACTGGAATCAAAAACATTAGTGCGGTCATTTAGAAAAGGTGTTGTAACTGCCGAGGTTTTGTTTGTTTGTTTGTTTGTTTGTTTAATGTTTTATATAGCGCAAACCAGGCCCCAAGGGGTATCAGAACGCTTTACATTTAGGAATATTGTGTTACAAGTTACATCAGTTACAAGGGCAGTAAAAAAATCATGTTGCGAGAGTTTGTGGGAGGGAGAGGGAGGAGGAAGGAGCCAAAAGCAGGGAGACTAGGGGGAACTATGTCCAATGTCCGGCTGGGAAGGTGACGGTCGAGGGAGATACCAGGGCCAATCTCTTCTTTAGCTGTCTAGCAGCTCCACCGGGCATCAGCTATGTTGCTCAGGTCTCAGCGTATAGGAATAAAACAGATTTGACCCCAAGGTGTCAGAGCGCTTTACATGAACTCCACAAGATTCCAAAATTACATCAGTTACAGGTTACATCAATTGCAGGAAACCTATAAAGATCTTTGACCGTAGAAGGGTAAGGGGTAGTGTAACAGGGTAGGGGGGAGATACGACGGAGAGACAAAGGGAAAAATCTGCCCAAGGTTTGGCTGGGTAGGTGACAGCCGAGGGGGAAGTCAACAGCTCATCACCTCAATAGCTATCAAGTAGCTCCACCAGGCATCAGCCAATTAGCTAGGTCTCCACAGAACAACATTTAGAGGTCATAGAGGACAGGATGAATGGAGCGTAGAGGGGTAGGGTGAATCGGAAGGAGCGAGGTACGACAGAGATGAAGATAAGTCTGTCCAAGGACCAGCCTATTAGGTGACAGCCGAGGGGGAAGTCCACAACCCATCTCCTCTTCAGCTATCCAGTAGCTCAACCGGGCATCAGCCAGAAAGCTAGGTCTCCACAGAACCATATTTAAAATCATATAGGACAGGATGAATGGTGCGTAGAGGGGTAAGGTGAAGGGGAAGGAGGGATGTACGACAGAGAGATGAAGGAAGGTCTGTCCAAGGACGGGCTAGGTAGGTGACCGCCGAGGGGAAGACCACGACCCATCTCCTCTTTAGCTATCCAGTAGCTCCACCGGGCATCAGCCAGAAAGCGAGTTCTCCACTGTCTGAGGAGAGAGCGACAAGGTCTAAGTCCTGATGGTTTAACATGATGGGATAGGTTTAGGGTCAGGTCGAAGTTCAGTTTATGTCCCAGAGTAGTGGCACAATGGGGTAGAAACTACAGTGGGAGCAGTCTTGAGGTCAGGGAAGGAAATTCTGACATTTGTGTTACATTCGGCCGGTCCAAATGATATCTTTAGCTCGAAAGGGGGTGTTTGCTGAGCAATGGGGCAGCCAGAGGACAGAGCTAGTGCTGAGGGTCCATGGTGTTCAATGGACCAACTCTAAGTCAGGCCTGCAAGCCTGAGGGTGACGATACAGGGACTCAGCAGTACCTGCTGTTTTGAGGCCACCAGTGGATGTAGGATCTGTGGCGATCCTCCGCTTAGTACTGTCTCACGATATTGAAGTGAGACGGTGATAGCATCCATTAAGGGGTCAGGCAGACCGGACCGGAACCCCGCACCTGTATATGACAGCCGCCATTATGAAGTCAGGCAGCCCGGGTCCGACAACCCCTGTTGATTACTGCACTTCAGTGGCAAAAACCTTCACCCCCAAAGCTTGTGGTGGTTGTGTCTCTGGACCCCCGGTTCTCAGAGGGGATGCCACCCCTCTCACCGTCAAATCGTCTGGGCAAAAGAACCGCGGGTGCAGTCTATCCGGACGGGCCGTCCGGTCTCATAGCCCTCCTCTCGTTGGCCCGCACGCTGACGCCTCGCTACAAGTTGGGACCGGACATTGTGGTGGCTTTCAGGGCTGCTTCAGAGAAGAAGTGGAGTTGTTGCTTTATCGACTGCCACCATTGAGGGAGCTTCGGCTGCTCCACCTCAGCGACACCTCAAAACATCCCTCAGCGCCAGGAGATCTCATACCTCTGGGGCAGGCATGAACAGGAAATAGAGGGACCAGCAGCGTTGGGTTCCCGGGCATGCCTCAGCGGACCTCCGCAGCAAATTGCTCCAGCGTCCGGAGATCAGCCTAACGAGGTCGGGCAGCAAGGGTGCAGACCGGGGCTGATATGTTGGTCGTTAAAATGTGTTCATGAATTGCTAAACTGACTTTCCTAGCACATTTTAGTATTAAATCAGTTTTATTAAAAGGTTGCAGCACATAGGAAAACAGTATCATCAATTGTAGGCATCACATCACATCCAATGTTCGTGAAAGCCAACCGTGCCAGTGTGGTCTGAGCTACATCAAAGGAAGCTGTGCCTACATCTAAGTTTTAACAGAGAAAAAGAAATGAAATAAACCCAACCAAATCCCCCCCTGCACTCCTCCTCCCCACCCCCCGCCCCTGTTCCAAGTCCACCATCCATAACATTCACACTATTGCAACTTTCAGTCCGCCTTCGGATGCTCTGTATCAGAGAGGCGAAGTAGTCAGAGGTACCGAGGACATGTGACCTCATGGAATTCCACGGCCAGAAGAGACAAGAAAGGCTGCCATAACTCTGCGTACCTGGATCCCTCCCCGGCTAAGGTCACGGAAAGCTTTTCCATCCCAAGTACATGCCACAGTCGGTGAAGCCAGCCATTAAATGCAGGAATGTGTGTAGTGCGCCAGTGTGCGAGGATATTTTGCATGGCAGAGCCAAGTGCGATAGCAATTAGCCGGCCTCTGCGAGAGCGCAGAGGATATGTTAAGGGTTTCGGGAGTACCAGAAGAACATATGAGGGGAAGCGCGGGATCTCGGTCTCAAAATGCGCATCTACTGCATCCAGCACCTGCTGCCAGTAGGCTTGGAGGTGCACACAATCCCATAAGATGTGGACCAATGTACCCACCTGCCCGCAACCTCACTAGCAAGTCGTCTCTTTGGTACGATCCATTGCGTGGAGACGCTCCGCGGTGTGGTACCAGTAGGTTGCAATTTTAGTGAGAGTGTCTGTAAGCCCCATGTGGTATGCAGAATGTCTCGCTCTGTAAAATATACCCACCCACTCTTTATGGGTAAGTGTCAGACCTAACTCCCTTTCCCAGCGCGCCTTGCCAGCACTGTAAGTGTGGGTATACCTAGCCAATAGCATTTTGTACAAATCGGAGATTAATTTCCAAAATGTGCTCAGAGATTAATTTCCCACACGACAGACAGGAAATTAATCTCCTAGCACATTTTAAAAGCCTAATTTGAATGTTGTGTGTACAAAAGATGTACCTAGCCACAGGGCCGGCTCTAGGACGGTGTGACCGGTGCCACCGCACCGGGTGCTGACTTCGCATGGGGGCACCTGTTTGCTAGTTTATATTGTGCTTCAAAGCACCTGCTGCCACGTTCCTGGCCTCCAGCAATTTTCTGTCAACAATTAAAAGGTCAAGAAAACTCCAGTGATTAATGTTCTTCCTGGCAAGATCGGAGTTTGGTCTAATAGAAGTTTTGACTGGTGAAAGTTTTGATACTTGGTAAGGTAGCGCAGAGGGTTAATAGGCCTGCTGCAAAGAACATGTCCCATGCAGATCACAAGGGTGAATGTAATGTAAACACGTCAGAGGGTTACTGCTTTTGTCAGACTTCCTATTGTTAGTTTACAGTGAGCTATTAACTGTCATCAAAGAACTGCGACTGCCTGCAGACTTCAAGGTATAGATTAGAGCGCAAAGTGCTCTGACCCCCTTCAACTTTATGAGAAACGCTATAAAATTAATCAAATGCATCTGAGATAGAGTGTTTATGGAGACTGTTAAAGGGTGGCAGAGCGGGAATCCGTGGTGGAGATGGTCATTGGGAGTCGCCAAAAATTGTCGCACTGGGCGCCACCAGTGCTAAAGCCGGTCCTGCCTAGCCAAATGAACTAATTGTTTTTTTTTTGCTTTCTGGAAAGACTTTAAAAACCAATTGCTTGAACCACATATTGTCATGTCTTTTAAAAATGTGATCTTATTCTGTGGACATGGCTGAAGTCTCATGCAGGCACAGGGCATGACAAATATGTGTCAGTCATCTGCATGCTGTTTTCACTGAAAACAATATTTGTGAAAAAAGAATTACATGCCTGCGGAGAACATTATGGTAGCATTCTGCTAAATCCTGGTGAATTGTATGGATAGACACCAATCATCTGGTACCTATAACTAGGGCTGGGCGTCGTTCGCGTAGTAGCGCTACGCGTAGCTATGCGAAGTGCACTTCGCAGTACGCGTAGTACTACGCGAACTGCGTAGTACCCTGTTCGCACTGTGCAAGATGCCGATTTCAATGATTGCACAGTGCGGACAAGCATCCTGCACTGTGCAATCATTGAAAATGGCATCTTGCACAGTGCGAGCTGTAGTTTTCTGCCTCTCGAGGAGATTTTTACTCGAGCGGCAGCTTTCTCAACGCGGACTGGTAGTTTCTCATCGCGAGCAGTCACGAGCATACGCGACCACTCGCAATGAGAAACCTCACCTCCCCGCGTTGAGAATCTCGCAGGGAGGTTTATTTTCCACGCTCGCAATCGGCAACTTAATGTTGCTGATCGCGAACGAGGAAAAAGTCTCGCCAGGATGTCATTTTGCTTGCTCGCGGTCGCCAACTTGACGTTGAGGACCGCGAGCAAGCAAAAAATGACAGCTGCACTATGCTACGCTACCCATGTTTGCACTGTGCTAAGTTCAGTTTGCGTAGTGCGAAGTTGCGCAAACTGCGTAGTGCTTTGCCCAGGCCTACCTATAACCCGTGAATTTTGCAACAAGACAAGGGTAATTAGAAACCCATTCATAACTGCCGCTTGGAAGCAAAATATGACAAGATGTTCTATATCAGAATTCTCCCTAGTTCTATGGCCATGGAGTTTGTGAAGGCTCTGAAAACAAGTGAAATGAGACGAGAAAATCAGAGTCATGTTATGTCATGTATCACTCATTCATCCCTAAAGGTTTCTTGGTGGCGACAGCAGTCATTCTAATGTATGATTCAGGACGTTTTATATATATCGGATTGATAGTTGTGGCCCACTGTCAAATAAGAGATTGTTCCATTTTGAGGTGGCCAGAAGAAAAAACGCTCTGTTTCTCAGCTCTACGTGTTGATCTCGATCACTTGATTTCTTTTTCCTAATAAACCACGTTCCCTGACGTTCTGTTTCTTTAATTGAGGATGTCTGCAACAGATCAGCTGAGCTGAGTGTTTGTGAATTTTCATGGGTGTACCAGGGAGTCCACCAGTGAGGTGTTTACAGTTGTCACTGTAAAATATGGGATGCTCCCAAAGATGGTCAATCCAGCAACGAAACCAGAAAGTCAATGTCAAGACCGGAAGGAATGCCATGAATCTAGTTTTCTGTTGATAGATTAATGCCATTAATGAGTGAACACACTGATCAAAGGCTACGCCTTCGGCTCCCTGAGTGGGTTTGAGTAAGGACAGCTTTGTCCCAGGTGTGAATACATCTTTCCTAATTAAGATCAACATAAAAGTAAGGTACAAGATGGGAGAAGGGAAGGATCCTCCCGGGGCGTCAAGACACTGGCAGCCACAGGGAGTTCTATGAACAGGGCCTCCAATTAACTATAACAGTCTGATGACAGTGTCCCAGAAGGCCAATCAGCGTTTAGTACTGTAACTTCTTTCATTTAATGAGGGGGGAGTGTCATGCCTTGGCTCCTATCCACAGAACAAGCTGGATAAACTGGGGAATTCATTAACACATTCAGATTTGCACACATTGCTCTACGCAAATTAGTTAGGACAATGTTATTCCAGAATTACACAGCATGTCATAATGTATGTTAATTAACGAAGATGTTGCGCGTTTTACAAGTTTACCACTGTTCACCCCTTATTGGTGCATACCTTTGAGTTAAGTTACTCATAGAAGGACGAATAGGTTGAGCAGGTTAAGGCCATGCAATAGGGTTGGTCTGGTACTGTCCATTCATACACAGGCGTCTTTAATGTCTCTACTATCTTGAATTGTAGTCCTCGAAATTATGGCTCCAGTCAAAAATGTGAAATACATTCTTGCCGATGTTTGCCATGTGATTTATGTCAATGCAACCTACCCCTTGTGATGTCATCGTCTGACTGTCACCCCTCTGTGGTCTCGATTTCCTCCCTGATTGTTTTCAGTCTCAAATCTTTGCAGTGCCCACTTTTTATGTCTATGTTGTAAGGTCTCACCATTGGTGGCTGCATGATTCAACAGGATAAAAATAGTTTATTCCTTTAGGTCCCTTATGTCACCTCATTTTTAAAGGTTAGACTCCGGATGTGGTAATAACTCAACTTTGGGTGCGAATCTGTGTCACCCCCTTATGATTTTGTGACTTGACGTCTGTCCTAGCTGCCACTCTGAGCGGTACAACCCTAATGGTTGGGCTAAGTGCCTGTATTGAGTGTAGCTTCCCTTTATGCACTCCTGGTAAAGTAAGATTTGCTTTATGGTTTCTGTTGCAATTCATGCAGCGTTTGGGAGCTAAGGAGTGTAGCTTATCTATGGTAGGTGACCCAGAGGTGAGTGCTGCATTAAGAAATGATTTTAAGATGTTCGGAACGAAGGGAAGGCTACAGAATACCATTGCCTAGGAGTAATATGGGCTTTACTTTCACCCCTGTAATGTCGTGGGGCCCTAGGCCCACATGGGGGAAGGACTGTGACACAGACACCAGTTAGTTAGATGGTTAGTGAGCCAAGAGCACGTGTCACGTGTCACGTGGTTCGTGACATCAGTGGTGGGTGGGTGTTAAGTGTAGCATTACAGGTTCAACAACTAGACTGTGTCTGCTAGGACACAACAATCCTCCCAAAATGTAATAAAAATTAAGGAAAAGACAAAAGTCCGACTCTGTGGGAGAAAATACACAAATATACAATAATTACAAATTTACATGGAGTCTCTTCAGCTGCTTGCTTGATGACGACGGTGAAAATTTCTGCTGAAACGTTATTTCTTCTTGGCTTGACGTCCTGGTTATCGGTGGGTGTACTCTTCTTTACTTGCCCCGTGGACGTGTGTTGGTCAGTCCACTGAGATCTTGCTTTTGAGGGTGACGTCAAACAGGATGACCAGATGTTGGACTTGGATGATGTTGTCTTCTGCTGGTCCGTTGGTTTCTTCACTGTAGGCAGCTTGGCTTTACTTTACAAAGGATGGAGTGTTCGAAGGACATTCTTCTCACTAGGACCCCCCTCTCGCGGGTGTTCTCCTGCCACGAGATGTCCGGGAGGCCCTTTTCACCAGGTTTCCACTGGGCCGGGTATTATTCCATAGCGTTGCTCCAACTCCACAGGCTGCGTGTGAATGGAGGAGACGATGGGGGTACTACCTCACAAAGTCCGTAGCTCCACCTGAAGGGTAGTTGTCGACTCTTGCCTTTGCGCACAAGTTCCTCATCTTCCTGGGACGTGCAGGTTAGACGGCGATGGATTCATCTCTTGTGTCGGGACCCTCTGCCACCGGTGTCCCTGAGGCCTTTGCCCCTTGGATCTCCACGGGCTGGTGTGGAATGGTCAGTTCTCCTTATTCAGGCCATCTGAGCTCCCTCCGCTTCCAGACTTCCGCTCGATCCCAAAGGTGGGTGTTACCAATGGTCCGGCCTTTGCTCTCCTACCGTCCACGGGTCGTCGGGGTCTTGTGAATAGGTGCCTGTTCTGTTCTTGGTGCTATCAGTGTTCTCCTGGATGTGCGGGTCACTGTACATGATGTTGTGGTGTGTCACCTCTTCTTCTTCTTATATGTGTGTGTGGACTTGTTACACCTCTCTTCACCTTTTCCAGAAGTTGTTAATGATGGCGTCGTGCCACATGACTTCTCCCTTCTCATTTTCGCGACACGGTGCGGTCACCTTTCTTTCTTTGTCTTGCTGACCAGGCTTCTTCAAGCAGCGTGCACTCTGCCTGTTTCCGTCTGGTCTTGTCCTGTCTTTAGGACACTGTCTTCTCGCCACTCTTCGGTGACTGGACCGGTCATTACGATCTTCTCTCTTGCCTCCTATTACTTTTAGTTATGGTTGGTGTTGCGTCCGTCTCTTTGGGTCTTCTGATCTCTCAGTCCACGGACGTCTTCTGACAGGACATATTCATCCTGACTTGGCAGAATTTCTTCTTTCTTCTCTGGCGATCATTTTGGGTGATCGGCTTTTGTTTGGCGCCCCACTGGCTTGTCGGATCATCCTTTTGTTCTTGGGCGATCTTTGCTACCAGATGGGGTGGACAGCTTCCTCTTTGTGAGTCTTCTCACTATCCGCGATCATTGGGATCGCCATGTGCTTCTGCTGCAGTGCTTTTGCGTTGGCGCAGTTTTGCCTGCGCTCTTCCTGTGCTCTGCATTTTCCGGAGGGTTAACTTCACCTCTCCATGGACCTTCTTCGGTGGGTGCACTTCTCGTGCTCGCTTCCGGTGAGGCTCTTCTAGCTTCTTGGGGCACTGACCGTGCTTGGTTGTTTCAGCTCCTTTTGGCTGCGGGGTAACTGTGCGTTACACTTCCGTTGCACATCAGTGTGCATTGCAGTGGCAAGTTCTTGCTTCACTTGGTACCGTCGTGATACATCTTCAGTGTAGCTTTGTTCCTTGCGGTTCATTTGATTCTGTGGCGTCGTCGCTCTTCCACGTACGTATCGCACTTTTCTTCTTCACACGTGGGTACTTGCCTCGCACGTCTTCTGGTGCTTTGGGTGTGGCTTCCTTACTTTCAGGCGCTGTCCTGTACTGTCCGCGTCCGGGGTACACTTGCGCTCTTCCATCGGTTGCCTTTGGATCTTGCTGCTTGCGGTAGACGTCTTGACTCTCCCTCGACGTCCAGCGTGAGGTTGTTGTCTCTCCTGCTTTTGCGATGAACACCTGTGGCCACAGGCGTCACTTCTGCAGTGGTGATGGGTCTCCGTCTTCGTCCGCGTCGCTGCAGGCTTGTTCTCCCTGTAGGCTGTCCCTTGTGCTGTCTTGTGCTTGTTTGCTGATACTGTGCTTCTTGTGGTGCAGTACCATCCAGTGTCCATTAGATGGCAGTGTAGGCTGTTGGTTTTCTTTCAGCAGCTGCTTGCCTCTTCTTGGTGACTTTCCTTCTTGAAGTCCCGGGCTTGTAGAATCTGCTGCCTTCCCTGGAGTGCGCATGAGAGGAGGGGCTGGAGTCACTGCTGACTGCAGGTAAGTCCTTTCTATTTTATTCACAATGGGGCTCTGTTGTGGACAGGGGGAAGGCAGTCTCTCCGCATTGTCCCCACCGCTTTCCTTGCTGCTGCAGGGCATTGTGCTCAGCCCTCCCACCGCCGCAGCAGCTTCAGGATCACACGCTATGGGATGTCTGTTGTCTTCCTCTGGCCAGGCGGGTGAAGCAAGTTACTTGACCAGGAAGTGGGGATGGCGGGCGAGTGGTTAGCTACTCCACTTTGTTCTCTTCTCCCCTTCACCTTTGCCAGACAGCACCTCCGGTCCCGCGGGCGTCTCTTGTCTCCCTCCCCCACCGCTGCAGCTACCAAGCTCCCACGCTGCGCGGCGGGGAGTCGGTGCGGGCTTCAACTGGGTGCAGCGAAGGTGGGCTCTTCCTGGCCTAAGAGTCCCTCAGGCCGCATTGCTGTTTGTCGGCCATAGGGGCGAGGCGACTCTCGTGAGTTTCCTTTGCGGCGCAGGTTGGCAGCCGCCTTACGTTATCTCCCGCCCACGGCGGGTGGGCTCCGCTGTGCTGTGCAGATGCAAGGGGCTTTCGCTTTTCCTTTCCCTGCCCGCGGCAGCTCTTTTGCACACGCTGCGCGAGGCGGGGGATGATTCAGGCAGGCCACGGTGGGCTCCGCTGGCGCTGCTTTACTTTAGGCTCACCTTCGGCCAGCTGACCTTCCTCCTCCACGCGGGTGGGCTCTGCGCGGAGGTCGCCTCATTGTTGGGGCAGCCGACGCGGGTGGGCTCCGGTCGATCCGCGTTGTCACAGTCTCAGTTGCGGCCGGTGCAGGTGGGCTAGGCCCGGTCCGCTTCGTCCGGTGGGGCACCTGGTTGCGACCACCGCCGGTGGGCTCCTGCGTGGTCAGCAGTTTCTCACAAGGCAGGGGCGCATGTGGTGCGGGGTCGGCTTCCGGTCACCTCGTTCATGGTCGTGTCGGCCCAGGGGCTTAGCACACGCCCCGCGGGCCTCCGCTGAAGGTCACTTGCTGTTGGGGGAAATTGCTCATGGCACGAGCAGCATTCTCCTTCTTTTCCCCCCCAACGTTTATGCTGGTGCACGCATGGGCACCGGCTCCGCCTCGTCGCCAATGTAATGTCGTGGGGCCCTAGGCCCACAAGGTGGAAGGACTGCGACACAGACACCAGTTAGTTAGATGGTCAGTGAGCCAAGAGCACGTGCGCTCAGCCCTATTTATTATCTGTGTCACGTGGTTCGTGACATCAGTGGTGGGTGGGTGTTAAGTGTAGCATTACAGGTTCAACAACTAGACTGTGTCTGCAAGGACACAACAACCCCCAGGGCGCGCTGCAAGTATGTGTGCACAACTGATGCCCACTGGAATGATACCCTGCACACTATGGTGTCAGTGACGGCGGTGGACAAATGCACAGACAACGTGCTGAGGTATGCAGATAACTTTATTACCAACAGAGAGGGGTAAGTGCGTCTGTAGCCTTCATTACAGCTCGTGCACTGACGGGACCCCGCGCGCGATCCCGTCAGGCTCCACGAGGTCACGCGGGTCCTGACATCAGTGTGCAGCACTTGAGTGCAACAGCACATATCTCCCCCTTTTTCCAATAACATGAAGTGACACAATGGTCCACTCATCTGGGGTAGTCGTGCCTCCAGGACTGTGTGTGACAGCAGGGGTGGAAGAAGGAGGGGGGGGTGATGAGGATAGAGTGTCGCAAGAGTAAAGTTACATTTCGAATTCTCTGTATTTAGTGGGGCGTACCACTAACCTTCCTGTACGGGTGCCAGAGTCCTGTCCATTGGGTGTCTCTGCCCTTCCAGATGTGATCCCTGTGTTGCTTCATTCAATTTGTTCGGTGCCTGAGTTGCCTGTCACCCTCGTTTTCTGGGGTGCACTATGCTGAGTATTGTCTGTGTTGGTGCTTGGCTCAGGGGGACTCCCTGTCCCCCCGTCAGAGCCAGGTCGATCGGGGTTGTCGGATGGGCAGTTGTCCACTGTTCCTTCCACATCTCCGCAATAACCGGTTTCTGGTGCAGTGCTTTCCTTGGCCCGTCAGAGGACTTTGTTACATTTCACCATGCGGCAGTGTGACCAAATCTTGCCATCACTTAGGAGGACGGAACGCAAATATAGTTCTTGAACTTGTAGAGGTTTCCTGTATTTGCTGTCTCCTTTCCTGCCGATTGGCCCAGCTTCACCTTGACCGTGTCTCCAGTCATAGTGTTCTTTGTGGATTTTCTGTGCTTTGGCTATGTTGCTTCTGACCACTGCAGGGGACCACTTGCTTTGGAGCGTCATGTTCATCCATGCGCGGTTGTCCTTGGTGAAGGGTTCCCTGCCTCTTAGGATCTTGAAAGGGCTGTATCCCGTTACTGTGTGTGTTATCCGGTAGGCCACGATTGTGCTTTTGAGTTCTGTCTCCCAGTTCTTGCCTGCGTTGATTGCAGCTTGGATGGAGCCCATGATGACGCGGTTGAAGCGTTCGGCAAGTCCGTTGCCCACTGTGTGATTCACTAGGGTATGTTGATGTTTGATCCGTTCCACTGCATGAAGGCATTCCATCTATCCGAGATGAATTGGGGTCCATTGTCTCAGGTGATGACCCGCGGGATGCCTTCCCGCAAGAAAACACTGGTAAGAAAGGTGATGATTCTGTCTGTGTCTGCCTTCCCGCATATCTCGACCTCTGGCCATTTGGAGTACCTGTCTACGAGGACTATGACTTACTTGGGTTCACCCCAGGTGTCAAGGACTGGGCCCAAGATGTCCACTGACAGCTCTTCCCAAGGGTTTGCGGGGGTGACGAACTGTCCCATCGGGAGTCGTAGTAGGGTGAGAGATTTGTCTGCATTGGAGCAGTGCTGGCATGTCCGCACATGGTGTTCCACAGAGGAGTCGATGGCTGGCCACCAGTATGACTGCTTAATCCTCCTTTTGGACTTTACGATCCCCAAGTGGCCTTCATGGACTATGGTGAGGTTTATTTGTAAAGCTGCGCTGGGGAATCTATATAGTTTCTTTTTCTCGTTATACTGCCTCATGTTACCCATTGTTTTGAAGCCAAATAGTTTATGCTTTTTCTTAGTATGGTCGTGGTAATTTCCCCCATTATCAGTCTTGCATGCTGCATATGTGGGGATTCCCTCTATTTTGGGGCTCACTTTGTATAGTCGATTGGCTCTATCACCTACGTAAAAATAGATTGTTCATGTGAACACGGATATACATTTGAATATGCTGTGCTCTGCATTTAGGGATGATGCATCCTGGCCCTGGTTTTTGAATTATTTATTGAGCCAAGCGAAAGTTTTGAAAACGGTGTCTGCTGGACAGAGATCGTTCTTTACCAGCCCTACCTGATATCAGTGACAGGTGAGCACATTGTTCTCGCGCCGGTTTATTATTCTACTTTGGTGCTTGTCACCACTATAATCTGATTGCTGCAGACTTTGTCTAGGCCCCCATATGCCTGGCACAGACCGCAATAGTGTATTATGGCCACATTCTTTTATTTATTAATGTGTACAACATTTTCAATGGGCCTCTTGCCTTGTTTCTCCTTCTCATGAACAGAGTTGTGGAGATTAATGACCGCCAACTTTACTCCTGTTATAGTCGCTTCCTTTGGGAGTCCCTTTGTTCTGTGTACTCCCTTATATCCTAGAGGAGTACCTGACTAAATTGTGCCCATAGGTGTGTATTGGAAAGGATATTGTTCCTCTCTGCTTTTATTATTTTGTTTGGGTGATGGTTCTCTTTACACCCTCTCGGTTCCTATTCAGGGGGCTTTTGAGGCTCTAATTATCTTTTCTCACGATGGGTGTGAGTTGATGACTGCGAGAGTGTGTGATTGTACACTGCCTTGCTCATGACTGTGACCTGGAATTGTTTACCGAATTTTTATATTTTTATATTATTCTCCATCTTTTTTCGCCCACAGATATGCTTCGTCAGCCCCGATTGAGACTATGATACATTAAACTGGTCTTAAATTACATTTTGGATCCTAAGAGACCGTGCTGATTAACTTATCCATGATATGCGCCCTGATGAAGGAATGTTTTAATAATTCTGTTCCGAAACGCGCGTTGGCTCTTTTCCCTACATGTTTGAAGAAATAATGTTCTGTTTGAGTTAGAGTGTATGCGTTGTGTGGAAGTGAGTTAGTGGCTGATTGATAGAATGATTGAATTGTGCGTAATTTTTTTATTGCGTAATGTGGTTCTGGGCTGATGTTCTCCTCTTTTTTTGTACTGTTTAAACAAAATGAAAGTTTATATGTAATCAGATGAGCAAAATGAATTGTTCTATGCTTATTAAAATGTGACAACTAGTTAAAATGATTATAAAAATAAATACTGAAAAGTAAATAGCTGTTCTGTGGGTGTTTTTGGTTGGTCTTATTGTTGGAACTCCTCTGTCCTTCTTATACATTGGGGACGCCCCTTTCATGTTGCTTTATATCTATGGTGAGGACGCGGTCACGTTGTGTCGCCGGGGGCACCACCTTGTCCCCACGGAGCAGGAATACAGAGTCATCACTGAGGGATAGTTCATCCCATACTTCCCAGTACTTCTTAGCGTCTTCCAAAACGTGCCTCTTCTCTTGCCACCCGTTGTGACAAACGTTTTGACTGTCGACAATGTGTGATCGTTGTCGCATGCAGATGTCCAGTCTTGGGCACTGATGCTGCTCTCGTGGTCCTCCATGAATGCGACTTGGTAGCCGTCCCATTCACTGGGTGCTGGTGCTGTCTCCATAGCCGCTGAGTGACTGAGAAAGTCCGCCACCTTATTCTTTTGGCCCATCATACACAAAGTCAAGGAGTTTGAGGGACATCATGGCGATGCGCGGGGTGGCTGTCGCATGGCCGCTGGAGGTTAAGACCATAATGAGTGGTTTGTGGTCCGTGCAAAGGCTGAATCGTGAGCCCCATAGGTATTGTCTAAATTGCCAGTGCTCGGGACGCGAAGCCGCTCGTGGTTTCTGTGCTGTCTGTGGAGCGTTGCGACAAGACAGCTCCCAACCCCTTGTCACTTGCGTTGGTGGTCAGGACGCTGGAGGCACCACTGTCGAAGCCCAGTAGAGGTATGGCGTCGCAGATGTCCCGTTTGATGGTTTCGAATTCTCTGTTGTATTCCGGCGTACAACAGAAGCTGGCTTTATCTTTCAAGAGTTGACGCAGTGAGTGGGTTTCCGTGGCAAACTTGTGGACGAACTTGCTGTAGAACTCTGCGAGTCCAAGGAATGACCTGACTTCATCTTTGTTGCGGGGCTAGGGTGCAGCTCTGATAGCTGCTACATTAGCTTTTTTGGGAGTTATCCCTGTTTCTCATATTTCGTGACCAAGATATGTCATACCCTGCCAACTTATGGCGAACAAGCGGTACAAAAGGGGGTTGTGATGGACATATCTGAACTGGGGTGGCGGAGTGAGCTAAAGAATGGTGATGGATTAAACCCAGATCAGTTGACTGGGGGTTTAAAATCTAAGGGTGATGTTTTGGGCTGGGTAAATTTTATAAATACCCATGATATTCTTTGTTTCCAGGAAACTTGGTGTAGGGAAGATATCAATTATGCGGGGTTTGTCTCTTATAAACTGCTGGCGCAGGGCTCTTCGTCAGGGAGAGCCAAAGGCGGCCTTTTGATATTATTCTCTATCAATCGGCATATCCTAGTAAAAAAATATCTGACCGTGGGTGTACATGTGCAAATTCTCTGCCGGGAAACATCCTTTACAAGGCAACTTTTACCACGCAGTGCTTTTACATCGCAACTTTTACAACGCAAGCCATTACAACGCATTGCGCTGGGGAGCGCTCTAGGATAGGGAATAGATTTAATTTACTATCCAACACCTTCCCTACTATCCACGGGGACTGGAGTTGGAATAGTAAATTAAACTATTCACTATCCAGCACCCCAAAGCGCTATGCGTTGTAACAGCATGCATTGTAAAAACAGCGATGTAAAAGCATGCGTTGTAATGTCATACATCCTTCTCTGGCTCTATGATGACCAAGGCCGTAACATTTTGTTGATAAACTACTATAATAACGTCTTTGATAATTCTAGGACGGTAGTAGTAAACGATTTGGCTAGCACTGTGGAAAATTTAAGTACAGAAATGAATGTCGCTTTTGATTTTATCTGGGTGGGTGATTTTAATACCCCATTATGTGAGTTGTCATCCCAGAAAGTCTGTGGGGTCACAAATAATGTAGGTATGGATGATCTGCACTTCAAACATATGCATATGGAGAAATACCATATAAATTTATGAGCTGTTACGATTTAGAAATATTGGGTTTCTCTAATGATGAAAATGGACAAATCATTCCTACGTTCAAGAACCGACAAACTAGCTCAGTAATCGATCATGTGATCGTTTCTTCTAACATTATCCCCTACTGTGCCTCCCCTAGGATTAAAGTCACTTCTTTAAGTGATCACACTTGTATTATCTTAGAATGTATTTTGTGGGGGGGAAGTGCTGTGGTGGCAGAAACTATTATTACTAATGTTGAACCTCACAGACCAAATGGTGTTAGAGTGAAATGGAAGGGAGAAAAAGCTAAAGACTTAACCAGCTCCATTGTTAAGGAATGCCTAACAGATATCTCACTTATATTTGATAATATCACTGACACCGAACGGGTTTTATTTGCTTTTATTGAAATTAATAGATTAATTAATGCTAGGTTTACCAGACCCAGTAGAGAACAGCATCGTAATGGACCGGGGTGGTTTGATCATACATGTACCAATTTACTATCTGAATTAAAAGGTGCACTTGCCAAAAAGCCAAGGGACACTGACCAAATAATTAAATCCCGATTTATGTATAAGATAGCTTTGAAACGCAGGAAGAGTGAGTTACAGCAGGAGGCCTGGGACTCTCTTAACCAAGCTTCTGAAACATCTAACAATACACTCTTTTGGGCTACGGTTAACTCTCCTTTTCTTAAAGAAGACCATATACATGAGTTATCCTCTAATGTCACCAGTGATGACTGGGTTACACATTTCTCCAAAATTTTTGGCTCAAAAAGTTGTGATAATACAAACCCTAGTAGATGGACCATATTACCACTGCATATCACCGTTCAAGAGGTCGACCTGGGAATACGTGCTAGCAAGGGGGGGAAGCCCCAGGGACCCGATGGGGTCCCTATTGCTGTTTATAAATCAGCCCCAGAGTTGTGGAGCCCTCTCTTGACCATTGTATTTTGCAGTAGGTCAGATGCTAAGAATTACCGCCCCATCTCTCTTCTAGACTCCTCTGTTAAGATCATGAGTAGAGTTATGTTAGTAAGACTAGAAGAATGGGCTGAGCAAGAGAACATCTTGGCCGACAGCCAGTATGGCTTTAGGAAGGACCGGGGTACACTCGACCAGTGTATAAATCTAGACCTATTGACTAGTAAATACACCGAAGCCAGAACTGGTTCGTTATACCTCTGCTTTGCAGACTTATTTGATATGGTCGACCATGCTATTTTATGGCCAACCCTGTTACAGCTAGGAGCCCCGGAGGGTATAATTTTCTTTCTGGCCAGATTGTATGAAAAGCTTGAAACCTGTGTGCGTTATGGCACAAAAGGAGAGTGTACCCCTAAATTCAGTGTGAAACGTGGGATTCAACAGGGTTGTGTTCTGGCCCCCCTCCTTTTTATATTATTTATTAACGAGGTCGACGTAATCTTAAAGAACGCAAAAGCTGATGCCCCCCAGATTAATGGTGTTTCTGTCCCGTTGTTATTATATGCTGATGACGCCGTTTTGCTTTCAAGAACTCCCCTAGGACTACAGCGCCTAATTGACAGATTCTGCAAGTTTATTCAAGATAGGAAACTGTCTATTAATAAGGGGAAAACGTACACCATGACCTGCGGGGCTAGAAGCAAATTCTCTAACGCCTTTTTTATTGACCATGTAAAAGTGCTACACGTGGAAACATTTTGTTACCTTGGTATTACCTTTTCAAGAGACAGAAAATGGACTGATGAATTCAATGATGTTAGTAACAAAATGGCAAAGAACGCCTATGGTGTTTTTAGATTTGCGGCAAAAGTGGGAGATAGGCGTACTAATCATATGCTTCAAATTTATCATGCTAGATGTACCCTTGGGGGCTACAGGTGAAAAATGTGCCAGTCATTTTCACGGAGGATGCGGAGTATAAAAAGGGTTTCAGTTGCATAAATACAAAATGCAGTAGGGACCTAATGGTCCACACAATCGAGACAGCACAACGCCTGTGTCAAAAAGAACTAGAAGAAATTGAAGAATTAACTAAAAGTATCCAAGAGAGCCAGTTGGTCCCTGACGCCAAAGCACTCCTCGAAAAAATTGAAAAAGAGATCTTGTCCTTTAAGGATACTGCTATAAACAATAAAACCATACAATACGAGAGGGACTCAAAATCTTTCACCCTTGAAAAAGCATACCCGTTTTTAAAAGACGATTACTATTCTCAGGATGACTCAAGGGGTGCATTATACAATTACCAAGGGCGTTCCCGAAATAGGTTTAAAACCTTCTCAGAGACATCATCCTCATCGGATTCTTCTGGCTCCGAAACAAGAGGCAATAATAACAAGAAACAAGTTTCTTTTTTAGAGAAGGGCCAGCAAGGGAAACCAAGACAAAAAATACCATGGGAGATGCGCACTCGGAAAAACACCTACAAATCGTAGCGGCTCCATCGACTATAGTCAACTTGTCAACAAAAATTTTAACAACAGATGAAGAATCTGTGCTGAACTTGAGATTGAAATTTGTTCCCAATAAACAAACTGATTTTACAAAAATAAAAATGGAAATGATTTCCTTTTGTCGCAAAATACGACTGAAGGCTTTTTTCTGCAATCAGCCACCAATAATTGACAATGAAACAACAGGATTGAGAAACAAATCCACTTTTATCCCCAATCAGAATATCTCAAAACAGATTTATGCTTTTGAGCAAGTGGTCCTATCGTCAATAAATAAACTTGAGAAAAATAGCAAGTTCGCCAAGCCAAATTTAAGCAAAGGCCAGCAGGCAGCGCTGAAGGGCCTCAGCGAGGATCGCACAATTATAGTCAAACCAGCCGATGGATAAATGTGGCCGAGGGATAAATATTTGATGGCAGGGGAATCTCAGGTAAACAACCAAACCTGGTATAGGAAATTACCAGTGGACCCGACTAAAGAAATCCAATCGATAATAGCTGACTTGATCCAAACGGGTTATGATAGTGGATATGTGGGACAGAAAGAAAGGGATTTTCTTCTTAAAAAATTTCCTCGTGTACCATTGTTATACTTCCTTCCCAAGATACATAAAAACCTTGCCGTGCCCCCTGGACGACCCATCGTCTCAGGGTGTGACTCGTGTTTGGAACCACTTTCTAAGTACGTAGACTACTTTCTGAAACCTTTTGTAAATAATGTGAAGTCCTATCTTCAAGATACCACTGACTTTTTGGTGAAAATAGAAGGTATGGAATTTAATCCTTCCACTGAGATCATGGTCACCATGGATGTGACATCACTTTACACGCAAATCCCTCAAAGTGAAGCACTAGAGGTAATGGAGCTGTACCTGGATACAAGGACAAGACCTCACAGGGTCCCAACGTCATTCATCTTGGAAATTGCAGAACTGACATTGAAGAAAAATTATTTCCGCTTCAATGACGAGTTTTTTGTACAAATCAAGGGGACAGCCATGGGCTGTCCCTATGTGCCGGAGATAGCCATATTATTTATGGCAGAGTATGAGAACAGATTTGTAGAGAACAACAATCCCTATAAAAGACATATAAAACAGTGGTTGAGATATATTGACGACTTGTGGCTCCTGTGGCAGGGGAGCCCCACCGAATTGATAGAATTCCACCACTGGTTGAATAACAAGCATCAGGATATTAAATTCTCCATGGAGCAGAGTAGCTCAAAGATGACCTTTCTAGATGTAGAGATGAGTTGTGTTGATGGTCATTTAAAATCATCCCTCTTTAAAAAGAAGACAGACAGAAATACCATCCTTCACCATCGGAGTGCACATCCCAGAAACCTGAGGACTAATCTACCGTATGGGCAGCTTCTTCGAATTCGAAGAAACTGCTCAGAGGTCAGGGATTATGACCTGCATGCACAGAAGTTCTGTGAAGAAATGATTACCAGGGGATACCCCAACAAAATACTGAAACATGCTTGCAAAAGAGCACGCTATACACCGCGGGAGTGTCTTCTTGAACGCAAAGAAAAACACGAATTGGATAAAATGGTTTGTGTCACAACATTTGGCCCTCATACCCATCAAGTGCGAAAAACTATACTCAAAAATTGGCATTTACTAGAAGAATTGGAATGCCCTTTTCCACAACCAATCTTTGCTTTAAAAAAAAAACGGAGCATCGGCCAACAGATTGTTCGGGCAGATGTAATGGTTGAAAAACCTAAACATGATCTGCTATCGATATGGGGCATGAAACAGATCAAGGGTCACCACAGATGTGGAAATTGTGTATCGTGTGATACAACAATCGAGGGCACTGAATTCTGCCACAAGAATACAAGATGGAACAATGAGGGTTTTAGTAACTGCAAAACCAAGAATGTAGTTTACGCAATCACTTGCAGTTGCGATAAACTGTACATTGGGAAAACGAATCAGCAGATCAATACTCGCATCACACAACACAGATCACGAATTAAAAATAAAGTTGTGTCTGCACCCATGGTTCAACACTTTATGGAACAGGGTCATTCCGAAATGGAGTTTAAATGGACAGTCTTATATACAATAGGGCATACAAAAAGAATCCAAGATGTTGATGATGTCTTACTGAAAAAGGAAGCCTATCTGATACTGCGATTTAATAGCATACAGACTGGGTTGAACTCTATGTCAGAAATTTCTAGATTGTAAACGTCCCAAAAATGTAAAATATACCGCACGGACTGCATATCCCATGTGGGCCAGTCGGAATGGACTACATATCCCACATTTCCTAAAATCATGTGATGTATCTATAAACCACGCCCCCTCCCAAGATGGCGCACTGATGGAAAGCCACGGCCACTGAAGAGTGCAGTTCTGAACAGAAGGAACCGGGTAGGTAAACATACCGATTAGACCGATGAGCTTAGATGCTAAGCAAACCGACAAGCGGTATTTAACTGAATGCTTGTCACCCGATTAGGAAACGGACCGCTCGAACTAATATCCAGCAGTCCCCGCCAAGAGCAGCGAGAACGAGCACACCAAGTCTGGAAGTGCAGGTACACATTTTTGTAAAAAGTATGCGGCCATACATGCGAGCAGGGCAAATGAACAGATTGAGTGATAAATCATTATCTCCCCGGACAGGCACACGGGACCCACAGGGGCACCTTTGAACAACGTGTAAACGTTGGACGATCACCGAACCTGAAGCAATTCAGAGATAGAAGTGACTACCCGAATAAGGTAGGATTCAGGAGTGCGTTTTGGTATCAGGCCAAGGGCTACTTATTGGAACAGAGATCTGATTCCAATTTATTGGTATTTCCTTCTTTAGACACTTTGGCAGGGACCACTGCATAAAGAAAAAAAGAAAAAAAGCGAACCCTATCGAACTGCGACGACCCATGTAAGGTATGCTCCTTGCAGTTAATGTAGATAACATAGCGATAGCGAGAAGCTAGTGAGTCCAAAAGAGGAACTGATTTATTTTTTATTTTTCAATTTTTTTGCACTAACCTTGCAGAAAAAAGTTATAAAGCCCTGATGAGAACACGCAAATTAAATAGCGAGTTCGAAACGCGTCGGCAAAATGGAGACAAGTAACTGATAAGAGCTAGGAACAAATTGCTCCTTGGATGACTGGAACATTGATTAAGTCTCTCAGTCATATTTGTACTTTCCATTAGATTTGTTTTTCTCTCCATCTAAATGTGACTTTATTTCTTAATGAAAGATAGTGTAAATAATTAATATTTTTGTTGCTGCATAAATAATTGTGCAAATGTGTATATGAAATGTTCAGATTAATGTTCTGTCGTTTATATGCCATGTTGTTTGAATAAGTATATGTTGTTTGAATAAGTGTATGTCAAATTTATATGTAATGTCTTTTTCGTACAAATGAATTTCTAACCCAAAAAATCAAAAAGTAAAAGGGTATAAATAAATAATACCATACAAATCTAGAAATAAGATTGATTTGTTACTCCAATTAAGGAGCAGCTACAAGTACTCTGTAGGGTCAGCACTTATTTTTCTAAAATATTAATATATGGTCCAGCTGACCCGACGTCCCAGGACCTATCTCCCAGCTGTTACAAAGATGTACCACAATAGCATTGTATGGGGCGGGTGTGTGGGGTCATAGATATACCCAAATTTTGCAAACGGAGGAAAACTCCTTTTTGAAAAAGCTTTTGTGTCTACCCCCGTCCGCCCCAACTGAGTTGATCCAATGGGAACTGGATACCTAAATGATCTACTGTCCTTAAGGCCACTCCTGATTTGGCGTTCCATCTGGCTTCAGTAGGAGAAGTCTTTTAATAGAGCCATTATTGAGGACTGTCTATCATTGGATCACTATAGGAAAATTCCCTGGTTAAACTATGTTGTTGATTGTTACTCATAAATATTTATTCTTAATGTCCTGATTGACGCAAGAGCCGCATCTCTGATCTCTAAAGCTGAGTTGAAAAGTAAATTCCAGGCCAGTAGAGCTAGGAAACGGTTGTCAGCAGTAGGATCTATGACCACTGTCTTGTTTTATAATAGATATATCATCTTGGAAGGTTCACCATTTTATTTATCCACGGTGACTAGGCCATCTCATAAGTTTGTGCTTACAAGACTGAGGTTTGGAGTAGCACACCATCTAGTGGCCCTACCAACTCTCAAAAAACATCCAACAGGGGGGGCGTGGCTACGCGAGCGGCAATGGCGGTCGCAGCTTGTTAGAGCTCCCGCCGGCCCGCACTTCATCCGACACATTAATCCTAGCCCCCGTACCCACTGCTCACTCACTTGTGGGGCGGACATTCCTGGTGGCGTTGAGGATCCTCCGGTGCCGTCGGCAGTGACCCTTGGTGCTTGGACGCGCGGAGACGGGGGACGGACGAGTGAGGCCTGGTATTCCGAAGAGGCGCCGGGACCTCGATTTTGGCGGTCCCCGGCTGAACGGCCTATGGGTGGGTCGGCTGGCCCGCCACTCGCCGCTGAACTTCTGCTGCCCTGGGGCTGAGGGACGATCGGCGATTCTCCTCCTGGGGCCCTGCGGGAGAGGTGTGCGTTCCTGGTGCCATAGCACTGCCTGCTCCGCTGCGGCGGCCCTGTGATCGGGCTGCAGCCGCGGCCTCGAGTTTTGCGCACCCCCATCGATTGAGCCTGCGCCTCCACCTGCTGATGCCCTGCGGTGCTCGGAGCACACCTGCCCTGGAAGCCCCGGCGGTGGCTGGACGACGGCGAGCAGCTCGGAGCGTCTTGGCTGGCCAAGTGCCCAAGGACAAACCGTGAGTACCCCCCCCCCCTGGGTCCCCGGGCTCTGCTGGAGTTGGGCTGACGGAGCCCGGGAACGGTGTGAGAGGGACGCCACACAGCCCACGGGGGATTGGGGGTCTCTGACTGTCAGCGGGTGGAGTGCTGGTCTCGGGGCCTGTCTGGACTTTGCTTGGCCACAGGGCTTCACCGCAGATACAGTTATCCGGGCCCCGCTGAGGGACCAGCTGCCTTCACACGGCCCTCCCCTGCTATACTTGGTGAAGGGGCTTGGGGTCCCTAAACGGCCATCCCCACATACGTGGTAGACAATACGCAAGAGACTTGCAGCCATGACCAGGGGAGGTGGCGGCCCCACCAAGCAGGTGACGATCGACAAGTTCACCGGGCCCGGTGGGGGCCCTGGGTCGTCAGGAGGTGGCCGGACAACGCGGCACTAATGGCGGCCATTACCCAATCAAGGGATATGCTCGATGCCAAAATAGGAGCGGTGGGCGCAGATGTCACCCTCTTGCGTCAAGACTTGCGGAATGCTGTGGCACGGATCACAGAGACTGAATCCAGGGTGTCGGTTGTGGAGGATGATGTCGGCACACTTAAGAAGAAAAAGGCGGCAATGGAGACGGCGCAACGAGGCCTGGCGCTTCGAGTTGAGGACGCTGAAGGGCGCGCACGCCGCAACAACCTCCGCTTCATTGGCTTTCCAGAACGATGTGAGAAGGGTAACATGGAACAATTTCTCACGCAGTGGCTGGGGACCTGGCTGCCCCCGGAGGCTTTATCTACCTGCTTTGTTATTGAACGCGCACACCGCGCCCTGTCGCAGATGCCACCGGAGGGTGAACGGCCTAGGGCAGTGATTGCTAGACTGCTGAATTATCATGACCGGGATGTCATTCTAAGGGAAGCGAGAACCAGGGAATCCCTTCTTTATGAAAATCGTAAGATAATGATCTTCCCCGACTACACGAAGCTAGTACAGCAGCAGCGCCAATCCTTCATGGACGCCAAGGCGAAACTGCGAGGTCTTAAACTCCAATACTCTCTGTTGTACCCAGCGCGCCTGAGGGTGATTTTCCAATCACGTACACTGTTCTTCGATACGCCGGAGGACCTCTTCAAATGGACCGACGAAACAGTTAGGGTCCGGCCGAATCCCCAGCCGGGGCGGAATCCGGGGCCATCGAGGGGGACGTCACAGGAGCGGACCAAGCCCAAGAGGAACCGACGATCCAGGTCACGTAAGCGGTCGGCCTCCCTCAGCGGCGCCCAGGCCAGTGGTAGGACCGAAGATTCGGACCAGTCTGAGGTGGATAATGGCCAGATCTGATGATTCTGCGCTCCTCTGAACACTTGTCACTGCAGGTTTTGGCCACAGGAGTACGGGCACTTGGGGCTCGATGGACTGGTGGCAACATAGCTGCCTCAGGATTGATTTGCGACTGATCACTGAACGTGAGGGGGAATTGTGAGTGGGGGTTCGGGGACTACACATAAGTGGCTACTGCTCTCCTACGAATGTGGGAGGTTTAGGGGGAGGAGGGATGAGATTACTGTTTCTTGGGGAGTTGGGATCCATTGGCATGGCTGGCTCAGGGCTCTCTGTTCTGGACTCGGGGTCACCCATGCCGCGACAGGTACTTCATGGTTTTTTGAGGTATAGGGTGGGGAGTGGTGGGGTGCGGGTGGCTGGAGACAGGGCCACTGAGTTGGGACTGCAATTTGATCAAGACTATGATGACATTCAGTTGATGGTTGGTTCTGGGGTTCGGGGTGGGACGGGAGTTGCTCATCGTGTTCTCTTGGGGTTCTGGGGCGGGAGGGTGGGACTGCACGTGTGTTTTGCTGTAGTGTTCTTTACTGTGCGTGGTAAGTGGCAATGGCGAGGACGTTCTGTTGGATGGGTCCCACTGGATTATGGCTGATAGGACTCATAGACTCCCCGAGGCGTCTCTGCGGGTGATCACATGGAACGTCAGGGGGATGCTTGACAAGATCAAGCGTGGTGCAGTATTGCGATGGGGAAAAAATGAGAGTGCTGACATTTTCTTGCTCCAAGAAACCCACATGATGGGCTCGAAAGTGCTGGGCCTACAGAGGTTTGGCTACCACCAGGTGTTCCATGCCGGATTTTCCCGGGGATCTAGGGGAGTGGCCATTCTGATACATCGCAGGGTGGCATACGTTCATGAGAAACAGTGGGTTGACCCGCAGGGTCGCTATATCTTTGTCAAGGGCATGGTGGGCACTGAATCTGTGGTCTTTGGGAGTGTTTATGCCCCCCCTCCCCTGCAATGGGCCCTAGCTGAGAAACTTTTCACAGTGTGGGAGGACATCCCCGAATCCCTGGCGATAGTTGGTGGTGATTGGAATGACGTGATGGATGCGAGTGTGGATCGCCGGCGGCGCCGGGAAGTGATTGACACTGCCCCCCCCCCCCGCCCACACCAGACTGCATGCTATGACTGAGGGACTGGGCTGGTCGGATACCTGGAGACATATGCACCCTACCACACGTGAATATACATATGTCTCGGCTGTGCATGGCTCCTATTCGAGATTGGACTGTGTGTTTGTGCCTAGCGGCTGCTTGTGTAGAGTGAAGAGTGCTGACATCTTGCCTAGGGGTCTGTCCGACCACACCCCGGTATCGATTAGGGTGGAACTCCGCCGACAACGCCAACCGTTTCGATGGAGGATGTCCTCGTGGCATCTCCAGCAGCCTGCCTACGTGACACACTTACGGGAAGCGTTAGACCTATATTGGCGGGAGAATCTCGTAGGGGACATCGATGCCGGGGTGGTATGGGAGGCCATGAAGCCCACTATCCGTGGAGTGGACATAGCGTGGTGTGCCGCGGCGCGTCGGAAGTGGCGGGAACTGATCGCAGAAGCGGCCACGCAGGTAGAAACTTTGGAAGAGCAGAACCGCGCGGGGGGGATGACGCCGGGTTGCGACTACTTCTTCAGGCTCAACAGGCCTATGCATCTGTCCTGCTCGATGAGGCTAAACAGGCGTGGCTGGCCACGCGCAGTAGAATTTACCAATGGGGGGACAAGTCATGTACGATGCTTCATAGACTCTGCCAACGCCACCTCCAGCCGCTTGCGCTGCCAGGACTAACGTCCACCGACGGTGAGGTCCTTACTGATCCAGTCGAACTAGCAGCGAGTTTTGCCGCATACTTTGCTACCCAATACGCCCCATGCGACCGCCTGTCAGCTGACGAGGTGACTAAATTTATCGAGGACCTGCCCCCCAAGGTAGTGTCTGAGGAAACTAGGAAGGCCCTGGATGCGCCCCTTACGGCTGAGGAACTGGGCGATGCCCTGGGACAGCTTAATACCGGGAAAGCCCCTGGCCCGAGTGGCTACCCGAGTGAGTTCTTTAAAAAGTTTCATGTACAGCTGGGGCCCCATTATCACCGCGCGCTTGAGACTGCGCGTGAACAGGGCACACTGCCCCGAGACTGGAGACATGCCGAAATCGTGGTCTTTCAGAAACCAGGTAGACCCCCGGAGAGGCACGACTCATATCGCCCCATCTCATTACTTAATATTGAGGCTAAAGTTCTGGCTAAAGCTCTAGCGAATCGTTTGTCCCCGCATATAGCAGACCTAGTGCATCCGGATCAGGCCGGGTTCATGCCCCATAGAGCGACGCGACAGAACATCAGACGCGCACAGGCGGCGATTGACGCCATGGGAGCCACAGGGGAGCGGGCGGCTCTGTTGCTAGCTGACATTAATAAAGCCTTTGACTCTGTTAGCTGGCAATACCTATTTGCACTATTGCCCCGTCTAAATTTAGGCCTAGGCCCGGTTTTCCTGTCCTATATCAGGCTACTATACACAGACAATACGGCCTCGGTGCGGGTTGCAGGGGCGGTATCGGAGACGTTTCAAATTGGTCGAGGGACTCGACAGGGACGCCCGCTCTCCCCCTATCTATTTGCTCTACTTATGGAGCCGTTGGCTGCCTGGGTACGTATAGATGCGCAAATGCGGGGGTTTGTATGGAACGACAGCTTAACGGATAGAATTGCGCTTTACGCAGACGATGTCCTTTTCTTTCTTACCGATCTGCAGCGCTCGGGACCGCGCGTACTGGAAATTATGCGAGTCTTTGGGGAAGTCTCAGGTCTCTATTTGAATCTGCGTAAATCTACCCTCTGGGTGCTCGATGGAGACGACGTGACGGATCCCTGGACGCTGGGGGTGCAGGTGGCTACGCATGGCCTGAAATATTTGGGGGTGTTCCTGTCGAGATCGGCGGACGTTGCTTGGGAGCGCAATGTAGTGCCAGTTTGGGATCGAGTACAGTCAGATGTCAAGACTTGGTCTCGAATGCCCCTCTCTATATTTGGCAGGTCCGCAATTTTTAAGATGGTGGCACTCCCACGTCTCCTCTACCAATTGCAGAATCATCCCTATCCGATTGCACCCCAGTGGTTCCGACAGGTCAATTCGATCTTGGGCCGCTTTCTATGGGCTGGGGGGACGGCCAGAGTGGCACTACGTACGTGCTTCTTGTCCACTTATTGCGGAGGCCTGGCCACCTCGGACCTGTTATCCTATTACCAGGCCGCTCATCTGCTTATCCTGAACGATTGGTGGTATAGCGACAGAGGGGATCCGGCCTATGCCCTGGAACGCTCGTTGATGGGCGACAACACGCTCCACACGGTCCTTTACTCGGCCCGCTTGCGGCGGGGTCTGCCGAGGGTCACGTGCCTCCTTTTTGCCATATGGAGACAGGCCTTGCGCCGCATGGGCTGGTGGGGTCGCCTGACCGCTGAGACGCCGCTATGGCACAATGGTCTGTTAACCGAGTTGTCGGCCTTATCAGGATTTGACGGCTGGGATGCGATTGGGATTTCGCAACTGGGAAATGTGATGTCCGTAACGACACTCAAGTCCTTTCAGGCACTTAGCGTTGAGTTCAATATGCCCCAGTCCCAATTTTTTCGGTATTTACAACTTCGACACGCACTGATGCCCAGTATTGCCAACTTGGATTCACTTCCCGATTTTAGTCCCATTGAGGCAAAAGTCTTTATGGGCGATCTGGGAGATAAGAAAGTCTCCCGCATCTATCAGACTTTGGTCACTCATTGCTCCTCCACCCTTCTTCCGTTAAAGGCGACTTGGGAAGCTGATGTTGGCCCCCTTGACGAAGATGACTGGAGGGAGGCTCTGGAGTCCCCTAAGGGAGCAGCCATTGCTATACGGCTTAGACTAATCCAATTCAAAATTCTCCATAGGGCCTACTTCACCCGTGAACGACTGTGGAAGGCTGGCTTGATTGGGTCCCCGGAATGTTTGCGCTGCGGGAATGCAGTGGGCGGTTTGCTCCATACGTTATGGTCGTGCCCGAGGCTGGTAGGTTTCTGGAGGGGTGTGTGTCGGAAGTACTGCGTTGGACTCTTCCTCGCACCCATCGCCTAGGTCTACTCCACATCTTAGAGGGGGTTGGTGGAAACATATATAAACGACACTTGCTGCTCCTGGGACTGGTGATGGCCAAAAGAGACCTGGCCCGGGCTTGGAAGGATGTGAGGGCCCCCCCCCTGTGTGCTTGGAAAGCCGGACTGGACTTTTGCATGGGCCTGGAACGACCGATTTTTGAAGCACGAGGTTGCCCCCGCAAACATTTCAAGATATGGAAGAGGTGGGCTGAGTATAGGGGGCTGACACCTGACCCTCCAGCGGAACTGGAGGAAGATCTCTAGAATTATGTTATTGGCAAGTTCTTGCATTATGCTACGAATCTTATATCATGATGAGACACAACGGCGATTTATACACGCGTGCAAGGTGGTATGGTGGGACACAGGGGTGGAGTTGGGAGGAGTGGGTAGTTGGGGTTTATAAGGGTGGGAGAAGGCATAGTGATGTTCCTTTATATTTGTCTTTTCTTGACTGCTTGGTTGGACGCTTGGTCCTGTGCTGCGATTGTAACATGATGCTTGGTGGTGTTCTCCTGAATGTGGGGAGCCACGCCTATTTCTTGCCTGATCCTACCAATAAAATTTGTTGTGAAAAAAAAAAAAACACATCCAACAGGGCCATGTTTGTGCGATGGCGTATCTAAACAGAGCACTTTGCACTTTTTACTATTCTGTAAACTGTACATGAATCTTCGTATCGCCTATTTGAAACCAATGTTTTTGAAATATGGTGTGTGTACAGTTAATCAGGCTATGAGCTTATTATGTAATCTGAATTCCGCCAACATTTGTTTTTATACTGCTTCTTTTTTAAACAAATCTATTTATGCAGGAAAAAATATGCATTTTTAAATTATATGGAATGTATCTCTACTGATATCTGTTTTAATTGTTAATCTGAAACTTTGGTTATTTTTTTTGTCTGTTTTTGTGCTTTTACGGTCATGTTCCATGTATCGAATAAAGCTTCATGAATTGAATTGACTGGGGGTGAGTGTTTGATATGCTCAAACGCTCCATCCATCATCCCCTTTTGTATCACTTTGTTTGCCCTAAGTTGGCAGGGTATGCTCAGACGTGAGTCCCTTGCTCACTTTGCCACTGGATTCAAGCTAGCCTGGCTTCTGACGGCTGAAATGCCAGAAACCGGTCCCAGGATGCTTGTTTCCGGACCAGGGAAGACATGGCTTTGGCAGTTCGGGCAGGACTGTTCCCATGAGGCACAGGGTCAGACTGATTTGCATAAGGCCATGTCTGAACTGGGGTGGCGGAGTGAGCTAAAGAATGGTGATGGATTAAACCCAGATCAGTTGACTGGGGGTGAGTGTTTGATTTGCTCAAACGCTCCGTCCATCGTCCCCTTTTGTATCCTTTGTTCGTCCTTAGTTGGCAGGGTATGCTCAGACGTAAGTCCCTTGCTCACCTTGCCACTGGATTCAAGCTAGCCTGGCTGATGACGGCTGAAATGCCAGAAACCGGTCCCAGGATGCTTGTTTCCGGTCCAGGGAAGACATGGCTTTGACAATTCGGGCTGGACTGTTCCCATGAGGCACAGGGTCAGACTGATTTGCATTTGGTTGTGTCTGAACTGGGGTGGCGGAGTGAGCTAAAGAATGGTGATGGATTAAACCCAGATCAGTTGACTGGGGGTGAGTGTTTGATTTGCTCAAACGCTCTGTCCATCATCCCCTTTTGTATCACTTTTAGAAATTGGCATTTTCGTGCCCTTACCACTTTTGTGCCTGTAGCCTGTCTTGGGAAACATGACTGTGTGTAGCTGAAAGACGTTGTGAATTCCTCCTAGACAGTCACCCAATAGAGGGATTAAGTGTGCCTGGATTAGCCATCTACTGACAGGATGGGGATGGGAAGCTGAGCACGGTATACATCAGGATTATCGACGGGGAAATATCGACAAACAGAAATATCGAGGTAAGAATATCGTCTTAGTTAAATATCGAAGTATGAAATATCGATGTAGTAAATATCGTTTTTTTAGTACAGCATAAATGTCGACATTGTTAAATATCGTTGTAGTAAATATAGTTGAAATAAATATCGATGTTAATAATATCGATATTATGTTTTCAATGGTATAATTTGTTTACTTGTTTAATAGTTCTGTTATATTTTTGATATTTATAATGTTTTTATGTGAATAATAAATGTAACTGTATAAAATGTTTTAATTTTTTTACTTAATATTTTAGGAGCGGGTTGTTGGGTTTATAGGGGATAAGGGTGGGTAGTAATTTAAAAAAATTGTGTGACATTTTTTTTTAAAAGACAAAATTTGAATGAATTAAATTTATAAATTCGAAATTTGAAATTAGAAATGTTTTTTTATATTTTTAATTTTTGTTTATTATAAATTGTGTAAATCTTTTAGGAGCGGGTTGTTGGGTTTATAGGGGATAAGGGTGTGTAGTAATTTTAAAAAAAATTGTGAATGTTTTTTTAAGAGTTAAAATTGGAATGAAATAAATGTATAATTTCGAAATTTGAAATTAGAAATGTTTTCTTATATTTTTAATTTTTAAATATTATAAAATGTGTAAATCTTTTAGGAGCGGGTTTTTGGGTTTATAAGGGGATAAGGGTGGGTAGTAATTTTTATACATTTTGTGAGTGTTTTTTATGAGGTAAAATTGGAATGAAATAAATTTATAAATTTGAAATTTGAAATTTTTAAATATATTTGTAATTTTTAATTATTATAAAATGTGTAAATCTTTTAGGAGCGGGTTGTTGGGTTTATAGGGGATAAGGGTGGGTAGTAATTATAAAAAAAATTGTTTAAGAGGTAAAATTTGAATGAAAAAAATTATAAATTTGAAATTTGAAATTCGAAATTTGTATTTTAAAAATTTAAATTTTAAAATTTTTATATTTTTAATGTCCAGCATTTTCCATGAATTATGTTGGATTTGGATTTACATTAGTAAATTATTATGGTTTACTGTCCGGCACTTTTCCTGAGTTATGTTGGACTTGGAGTTAGAATAGTAAATTATTATGGTTTACTGTCCAGCACTTTCCCTGAGTTATGTTAGATTTGGAGTTAGAATAGTAAATTATTATGGTTTACTGTCCAGCACTTTCCCTGAGTTATGTTAGATTTGGAGTTAGAATAGTAAATTATTATGGTTTACTTTCCAGCACTTTCCCTGAGTTATGTTAGATTTGGAGTTAGAATAGTAAATTATTATGGTTTACTGTCCAGCACTTTCCCTGAGTTATGCTAGATTTGGAGTTGGAATAGTAAATTATTATGGTTTACTTTCCAGCACTTTCCCTGAGTTATGTTAGATTTGGAGTTAGAATAGTAAATTTTTATGGTTTACTGTCAAGCACTTTCCCTGAGTTATGTTAGATTTGGAGTTAGAATAGTAAATTATTATGGTTTACTGTCCAGCACTTTCCCTGAGTTATGTTAGATTTGGAGTTAGAATAGTAAATTATTATGGTTTACTGTCCAGCACTTTCCCTGAGTTATGTTAGATTTGGAGTTAGAATAGTAAATTATTATGGTTTAATCTTTAGCATTGTCAGTGATTTATTTAGAGTTTGGAATTAGAATAGTATTTTTTTTGGAGTTACTATATAGTGTTTTATTTTACTTTAATGGTATTTTGAATTATAATACTGATTTAAATTTTGTGAATAATTTTTAAATTACAATATTATAAATAAATACAGATTATTATTGTTTTAATTCTTTTCTTTAAATATTCTGAAATGTATTTTGAAGTATTTAATAGATTATATTTAATAACATATGCATAAAAATGAATTAGACATTTTTGTAACATTTTATTATTTATTTCACATGAATGAATCATTATAAAGTAACATAGTAACATTTTTTCAAGAATAAACAGTATTTATTGTGTTATGTTTGTAAATGAAAACATTTATACATGTAAAAAAAATAACATTTGTATTTAATGATGTATAACATTGCAGTATTTGTTATATATACATTGTACATTTTTAAATATGATGTTTTATTAATTAGCATATTAAATTTTATTTTATTTAAATACATTTTAATATGTTAAATAATTTATAAACAATTTGCAATTACAAATGTAGATACATAATTTTTTACAATTTGTTTATTATAAGTAAATAAAGAGTTAATGGTATAAACATATTTTTAATATACATTACTTTTTTTAATATATTTATTTTTATATAAAGTAAGTAATGTATATTTTACAATATTAATATGTTTATTTTACACATTTTAAAAATAATAACAATTTTTTAACAACATTTTAAACAATTTTTAATTTGTTTCTTTTATTTTCTGCGGGGATGTAGTCCTATTTTTGTTTTAATTATGCCTCCATTTAGTTTTTCTTAGTTCACTTTTGACACTATCTACATCGTTGTTTGGGCCATTTGTGAAGACGGAACCTCGCGGTTGGGAGCTGCTTCGTGTTTCTTAATGTAAGTTTGATTTTTATTACTTTAAAGTTACATTTAAGGTATTTTTTAGTTAGTAGTAGTCTATATGTGTTGCTATGTGTGTTATTTAACTGATTATTTAAAATGTACGTGTTAGTACGTTAGTGATAGCGTAGTTTGTTTAGTATCTAATATTAATGTAATGTTAATGTTTTGATTTAAATCATTATTTTATGTATATTCATACGTTTTATATGTTGTTTATTCGATTTGTGGGTTTATTATTTGTTATGGGTGGGTTTTGTATGTACTTTATTTACAGGTCACCGTTTTGTTGAACGGAATTGCTCTCGCTTTTTTTTTTAAATAAAGGAAATTGTTGTTACTAGTGTTTTTTACTAGTTTACATACATTTCTTTATTTTTCGGGGTTTTGCTGCGTTTTTTATAGTGATTTATTTTTGGGTTTTTATGGTTTCGTTATCGAGAGGATTGCTACGTTGGGATCTTTTTAAACAGTTGTATTTTTACATTTTTTGAGGTTTGTCATCACTATGTGGATTGTTTTTTGCTTGGATTGATTTTTAAAGGATCTATTTCGGACATATTCTACAGCTACAGAACCTTAAGTTATTATTTATTATTTTTTTTGGGTGGGTCATGTTTATTTGTGGATTTGTTTTTTTATTAGTTATATTATGTCGTGTGATATTAATTTATATTTTACATCACATGACATAATTTAACTAATATCAAAAAAAAACATTGATATGTGTTAGATATGTTTTTATGGTTTGCTATTTGTGTTTTATTAAAGGATGGATTTTGCAATTAGGTCTATGTATTCTAGACCTTGAATAGTTGGGTACATTCTGGTTTTTAGTTGGAGATATTCGTACATATTTATTGTTTGTTTGCTTAGTTTTGGTCCTATTTTTGATAAAGATTGTTCTATTCTTCGCTCTTTGGTAGCTTTGTTCTTTTTTGATGCACTGGATGAGTTTGTGAAGTGGTGGTTGTCCTCTCCCTATTGTGGCTTGAAAGGCATTATGCCATCCTTCTACCGCGTTATTGGTTTTGGCTTTTTGTGATATAGTGCTAGTGTAGACATTCCACCAGGGAATTTGGAATTTAGGTTGTCTGCGGTGACCTGAACGATGTAATCTTCCTACCCAGGTGTCTTCAAAATAGTCTAAGAAGGGAGTTAATTTTTTTTCATTAGTGCGGTAGAAAGGACTGTCAATTAATAAATTGTAGTAATTTGCCACTTCTGTTGTTGGGACGTATGCTAGTGCTATTAATTTTTTGATCTGGTAAGCAAAGTTGCGGTTTGTAGAGTACTCTATACTTAAGGTAGATTTTTGTAAGTGTCTCCATATACTTTGATTGTAATGACAATAACACCCTTGTATGGCAGTGTGTGGATATATTTTTAGTATAGCTTGTATCATAGCTATTTCAAAGTCTATTATGATTCTTTGTGGATAGTAATTATCTGTTAATTCTTTGATTGTTGTTAATATTTCTATGTAGGTTGTGTTTGTTTTATTTGGCAGCAATGTATAAATTAAGGGGATATTAGTTTCCTGGTATTCACCATGGATGGTATAAAGTTGATAAAAAGGTTTTGGACACACTTTAAAAGTTCCTTCCATCATCCATGTTTCACAATTTTTTAGTTTTTGCAAGTTGTTATTTGTTGCAAAAAGTAGAATTCTTTTATCATGGCTTTCGTTATCATACATCAAGAATTTGTCTTCTTTATGGGTAATAGTATATTCAGGATATATTTTAATTTCTTGAAATGTTTGGGGTGGAGGGGTAGTTGGATCAGATGCTCTTTTAGTTTTAGCTATCAATCGTTGCAAGTTGGGGATTGAGGGTAATTGTCCTGTTACGTGTTCTGGTATTTTGGTTACTACATTTTTCAAAATTGCAGTGCTTTATTTTTTTTTTTTTTTTTTTATATGCTTATAGAGCGCCAGACTAGACCCCCGAAGGGGTATCTCTGCGCTATAACTGCAGGTATAGAGAGAGTAAGAGACAGTGTCCAAGGATGGAAGGACAATTAATAGCTGGGAAACAGATGGGTTTTTAGGTTTTTTCTAAACGCCATATGATTGGTGATTGACCTCAGTCCGAACGGCAGTGAGTTCCATAAGACAGGTCCGGTATGGGCCAGTGCACGGCCACCTTGCCTGGTTTTCTTAATTCTAGGTATTTTGAGTAGTAGCTGGTCGCTGGAACGCAAGGAGCGTCCTGGGGTGTAAGGCTGAAAAATGTCTGTGAAATACTTAGGGCCCATCCCCATTAGACTCTTGTGTATAGTGCACAGAGTCTTAAAATGAACTCGCTTCTTCACAGGAAGCCAGTGAAGCTGAGACAGTAGGGGGCAGGATGGAGTCCTAGGAGGAGCATTCATGACGATCCTTGCGGCTGTATTTTGAATGACCTGCAATTTCTTGATTTGCTCCTCATTGGCTCCTTGGAGCAATCCATTGCAGTAGTCGATCCTACTAATAACAAGAGCCTGCACCAAAGTTTTCCTGTGGTGATCCGGGAGATAGGGAAAGACACGTCTGAGCATCCCTATAGCCCGGAAGCAGGTGCCGGCTACTTGATTGACATGGTCCTTAAAAATAAGTTGTTGGTCAAATAAAACTCCCAGGTTCTTGACCTTACTTTTGGGGGTGGGAACAGGGCCAAGTTCCAGAGGCCACCAGTCGGCTGACCAGTGTGTCGTCGCTTGACCGAACAACACAACTTCAGTTTTCCCGACATTGCACTGCAGACAGTTCGATGACATCCAGTCTGCAATGGCTCTCATCCCCTCTGCAAAAGATCTTTTTATTGCAGGTGTGAGAGTTTTAAAGGGAAAAAGAAGTTGGGTGTCGTCAGCGTAGGATACAGGGGTGAACCCGAAAGATCTTGCTAGGTTGGCAAGGGGGGCCACATATATGTTGAAAAGTGTAGGGCTCAGACAGGAGCCCTGTGGCACCCCCTTATTGAGCTCCCGATAGGTGGACTTGTGGGAGCCCAGCCTAACCTCTTGGGAACGCCCGGACAGGAAACTCTCCAACCATGCCAGAGCCTCTCCCTCTATTCCTACCTCCTTCAGGCGATGGAGAAGCACCTTGTGAGACACCGTATCAAAAGCGGCGGAAAGGTCCAACAGCACCAGAATCATAGAGCAACCATCATCCAGTGCCATTTTGATGTTATTGGTCACTGTTTGAAGTGCTGATTCTGTGCTGTGGTTTGGCCTGAACCCAGATTGGGAGTGGTCCAGGCCTTCCGTCGCTTCAAGGTGTTTCGAGAGATAGGTGCTTGTTTGTTGGGAGCCTGTACTTGCTTCTTTCAGTGTTTCTAATGCTTCCCTTACTTCTACTTCGGTCACATTGGGTGGGTGGTTATGCTCTCGTACATTTACAACATTGTTATCTACAGTTGTAGCTCTACTATAGCATGCAGTTGAATAGTATTTGCTACATTTCCAATTTGTTTTGTTATCTTTTACTTTTTCTTGGGTGTAGGTATAACCCATGTAGCTGAGCATTATTTTTCCTTTTTGAGATGTTATAAAAGTAGCTCCTTCTGCCATTTCTAGGATATATCTGTGAAGACATATATATGTGTTTTTAGTAAATATGCAATACATTTATTTTAATTTGTAGGTTTTAATTAGTAATTCTAAAATTATACTTACAATGTTGTTCTTTCTGTTTTCCTGATTCCTTTATTTCTTTTTATTGGAGTTTCACTTTTGTAATTCCTGTAGTTGTGGTAGAAAATAGTTGTATTTAATGATATTGTTTAATATTTAGTTATTTCTCTTTTGTTAATATTTATTTAAACTGTGAGTATACTTACTTGATTTGGTAGAAGTTTTTGTTTTTGTAGATGTAGTTTGGTAGATGAAGTTTGTTGAATCTGAAAAAATAAGTATTTGTATTAGTTGTGTATTATATTTGTATTTATTTACAGCTTAGACAATTTCATTTTAACTTTTACTTTGGTAAAGCTTTATTTTTTTGTTACATTTCTATGTAGGTATTGATAAGGTTGGACATTTTTTTTGTACATTTCTTCATTTTTGATGTTGTTGATAGGAGGTTTTGTTTTAAATAAAAGAAAAGAGAATGTATATATTTTAGGGAGTTTAGCTAAGGTTCTTGAGTTTTTAATAGTACATAAAATGGGAATTTACTTACTTGTGTTGTTGTATAATATGTTGTAGTAGTTGGTCTAGGTAAGTTTTCTTTTCTCTTCAGCAAAGTAACCGTTTTTCTTCTTGTTTGTTCCAAAAATGGTAATTTGTAGTTACTTATGTAATTGTTTTTATAGAAGCTACTTAAGTACTTCTGCATTTTGATTGGTTGATGGTTTTTTTTTTTTTAAATGTATTGGTTGAGAAGTTTACTTTGAATTTGGTATCCGTTATTTTTAATTGAGGGTGTTTTATGTATTATTTAGTAGTATATAATGAAATATGTTTTGTTTGTGTTTTATAATACAATTTTTACGTTAGCTTTATAATTTAAAATCTGTATATATATGTAATGTGTGTTAATAAAAAAAATGTATTGAGTATATTTGAATTATTAAGTATGTTTATATTTTTGGGAGTATTAATAATTACTTTATACGTATTTTAAATATATACTATATTTATATATGTTTATTTAGTATTTATTCAAAAGTTATTAATAATTATATTGTTATGTTGTTGAGAGGAGTGTGTATTTAATGGTAAGTAAAATTGTCGATATTTTTTGTATTCGTTAATAGGCTGTATGTTAGTTGATAATAGTGGTGATTGTAGTGTTTCATATTAATTTATGTATTTCCAATATTTTGTAGTCGATATGTTTGTTGTCGATATAATTTAAAACAATATTTTTTTAGTCGATAATAAAATATCGATATTTGTGTAAATTTTTGTTTAAGTATATGGTGATGATATTTTAGTATACAATATTTTTGCGGCGATGTTTTTGTAGGTCGGTGTTTTTGTTATCGATATTTGATCAGGGATCCGCTGAGCACGGCCTGCTTACAACTGAATAGCCTGTGATCTGCCTTCATGCAAACGGCCTAACAACCCTCCATTATCAGCTTAGAACCAGGGCAGGGGAGGCAGGGAATTCCATGCTCTTCAATGCGACTGTCTAGAAACTTCCAGATCCAGACCGTAGAACGTAGAAATCTTCACCTCCTGCAGCCTTGCTCCACTGAACCTTACCTTCTCAGACATTGTTCATAAAGATTTTTTTTTTTAACTCTGACGGTAATTGCTGACTGGGCCCAATCCACTTCTTATATACGAACCATGCTCTGTCATGGTTGGCCTTAACTTTCAACTTTGACCCCTTCACACATGACTAGTTGTCCGGGGTTGGTGCTTGAATCTTTTAGGTGCTAGTTTTTACAAACAAACAACATTTTAAATTCATAACATGTTCTACTGGTTGGATTTTTGTTGTTTTGGTGACAAATAATGTATTACATTTACTCATAGCCTCTAGGTTAAACCAGATAGCTTTTTATGTCCTGCTGTCCAGGGTTATGCACAGATGAATTTTGTGACTTTTTGTGATTCTCTTTGCAAGGGTTTGTGGCTGTTGTTAGACCAGGGCTCACACTCCTGTCAACCAACAACCCAATTTCTCTCAAATGGTGATGAATCTTTAATAAATATTTAGGAAAACTAGCTTTTTTTAAATTACCCTTTTCCTACCTGAGCATGCATGTAGACTAATTACTATTAGCCTGCTGGCTGATGCATTTTGCCTTCAGGTAGGTGGGGGTGGATCATCCAGCACAGGGATTCTTAGCAGAATACATATGCCCTAGGTTAGGGGGGACATAGTAGGAGTGATTTCTCTATATTGTTTTATATGCCTGCATATATACATTGTCTTAGCACTATGGTAGAACTTTTTATTCTGTTCACTGTCCTAGTACTTCTAATAACTTTTATGTGCTTGTATCTGGCGTTCATTACATTAAAAAGTACCACTTTGTCAGTGGCGGCTGGTAAGGCATGATGGCAGGGTGTTTGAGGGTGGGTTTAAAAAAAAAAAACACTTGCTTGTAGCTGTTCTCCTGACTTCCGGCTGCACCCAGGTTCCCCTAATCCAATCAGAATGTCACCATAACAGCAGCGTCCTGATTGTTGTGTGCACAGTGGTAGAGCTCTCAGATGGGTACTATCAGCCTGGACATGTTCTCCACCCATGCTGGGCATTACAGCCCGGAGAAGGACATGTTAAGTGCTCATGACAGTCTGTCCTGCCCAAGATGGCCGGTAAAACCTTCATGTGCACTTAAGGTGCAGCAGCCATTCCTCCTCCCTCTGGCATCATGGGAGCCCAACCCTGCCCACCCTAACCTGGCTGAAAGATGCTAAAAATAAAAAAGATAACTTCTGTTATTATCATGTTAGCCGTCACTGCACTGTGTATTATTTGCACATTTCTTTCAGAGTAAGAGAGCATGAGTGACTGGACAAAAGGGTTCTACATCTGTTTCCATGATTCCTGGGGAGCAGGGTTCTCATGTTCAGTGGTTAAAAGATACAAAAACGAACTGCATGGCCGGGTAAGACATGCCTCAGCGTAGCTCCCGCAAGACTGCACGAGATCCGTCCTGAATACTAGTTGAAAACCACTGGAAATTGTCTCCGAGCGAAGCGGGCAGAGGACTGCACAAGCGGACCCAAAAATTGCCGAGACACACGCTGGTGAAGACCCGGATTTGTGCGGTGAAAATCTGCCGGCGCGAAACGCCCGTTTTCAAGATGGCGGCTAATGGCGCTTCACCAGCCTGAGCACTGCGAACTCCCGGCGCTGCCGCGAGTCGCGCTTGATGCGGTATATCCTACGAGGTCGGAGAAAGACCCTGGCGGACGGTGAGGACACCCCTGAGATCCCTCCCCCCTAGCAGGCATTTGAGGGCGAAGACGCTGATCCCTACGGCGACCGCCAAGGGAAGAACAACGCGACACAGAGCCCCGCTCATTTGCCAATCCACATGTCGGGATAGCTCTACGACTTCTGGAGACCCAGTGCTGCCTGAGGGGAGACGGCTGACCGGCGGAGGCGCACGGGGGAAGCTAGCGGTGAGCCCTCCTCCCCGCGCGGTGACCGCGCGGCGCTGAGGAGACCTGGCCGGCCAGAGCCGGGGCTGATGGCTGGGGTGGTGAGCCCCATAGAGCGGGCGGACGCTTAGACTGCCTTTGGGGCACGATGAGTGAGCGACTGTACTCCTCCCCCCCCATTGGATGCAACGCTCAAAACTGAGACACACTAGGCAGCAGCGGAGGCTTACACCCTGCACACCGGCACAGCCTCGCTGGAGTTGAGCTCCCCTTCCCTGCACACCAACGCTCTCGTCTTCCATTGGGGAACCGGCCAAGTGGCGAAGTCTATACCCAGGGGCCCCGGGGCCTGGGGCACCTCACCACGCCTGAGTGGGTCGGAAGAGCGTGACCCCCCCCCCTTTTTGTCCCTGGGGGGTTTAAGAGACCCACGATATTCTGCCTCCCCGTGGGCGGCTGGCCCGGGGGGCATCTTGAGCTAATTGACCTCCCCCCCCTCAACTACACGCCGGCTGTGGCACAAAACACCCCCAGGAAGGGGATCCTTTGCAATAATGGGGAAGAGGGACCCGGTGGCAAGAAAAGCGAGGCAAGACACCATAGACAACTATGCCATAACGCGTGCACAGAAAGAGACGACCCCCGTGGGTATAGGTTCACGCACGGATACTGCCATGCTTCTGGAGGCGATCCAGGCCTCGAGAACAGACATCCAAGACACGAGGGCGGCACTAGAGACTAAGATAGGTGAAGTGGGCTCGGAAGTTCTCCTGTTACGCCAAGACTTCCGAAACTTGTCTGAAAGGGTGAGCACGGCAGAGAACAGAATCAATGACGCGGAAGGGGCCCTCACGACCTTTCAAAAGGATATGATGGAGCTGCATGCATCCCACAGGCAGTTGCTGTAGAGGGTTGACGACGCCGAAAATAGGGCACGACGGAACAACCTGTGCTTTGTGGGCTTTAGAGAGGGAATTGAGAAGTCGGATGTTGCGGCCTTCCTGCATTCCTGGCTAACATCTATGTTCCCCCAGGCCCCCGTTTTGTGGTCGAACGGGCGCACAGAGCCCTCTTAGCTAAACCGCCGGAGGGAGCGCGACCAAGACCGATCATCGCAAGGTTCCTTAACTTTGCTTACAGGGACCTCATCCTGAGAGAAGCCCGGAAGAAGGGGGAACTACGGTTTGAGAACACTAATATCATGATCTTCCCTGATTACAGTCAGGAGGTGCAAAAACAAAGACGATCCTACGACGCGGTGAAAGCAAATCTCCGAGACCTGCACATATCATACATGCTGCTCTTGCCTGCGAAACTGAAAGTGCTATTTAAGGGTAGATCTCACTTCTTCAATCGACCAGAGGAGGCATGGCAACGGTTGGAAGAGAGACCACTACTACGTGAGGATGAAGAGGAGGGCCGTAGAATCCGTAATGAAATGGAGGCTGCCTGCTTCCGGAAAAGTCCACCTTAGGCTCAAAGATCGCAGCATCCACGCTTGAGACGACAGTCACAGTTGACTCCGTACCCGGACCATCATGTGACTAGCAGTGGGAGCCGGAATATGGATAAGTCGACAGATGGTGACACTATCCTGGGATCAAGGTTCAGCTGCCTGGTACACCACACAGAAAAAGAGACGGACCATGAGGGAAGCAATCATATGTCTGACCCTGAAGACCAGACAGAGCAATCTCTACACCCTCTGGTCACCGCAATCCGGGAACTGGAGCAGGGAGAGACTGGCAACTCAGGAGAACAGGAGCTAGATACGCAAGATTCCCACTCCTGAGAAACTGTGGAGCTGAGATTCGAAGCAGCAGTTCTTTGCTTTGGGACACGCAAGTGGCAAACACATTTTCTTTCTTTGGGGTAGACTTATACCTTTTTTCTGCAGAATAAGTTGGCACCTGTAGCGGCCCCCACGGCACGGAAAGGCCCGCCCCACTGTTGATGGGTTTGCTGACCTCAGAAAGGCCACTTGAAAGCTCAAGTTAGAGAGCTAGACATAACCTAGTTGGGGTGTTTGTGGGTGGGCGACAGGCCTTTACCACTTGGTAGTCCTATGCGTCAATGGTTGTACGAATGGGATGGCTGAGTGGAGGAGGTGGGGAGGGGGATGTGGGGTATGGGGATGTTCTTACAGTTTTGTTGATTGGCATAGGGGCGGCGGAGAGGGGACACAGTTGGTTAAACACAGTCATGAACATTGGTGCGAATTGCTATTCTCCTGCACATGCGACCGCCTGCACCACTTATACTTTCTTTCGGTATGGCAAGTGCATTAGTGACTCCACCTATAGAAAGCGGGAAACTCAGGGTCCTGACATGGAACGTTAATGGCCATGGTAACAAGATAAAAAGAGGACTAGTGAATAATTAACTCAAAAGGCTAGGCCCTGACGTAATTTTCCTGCAGGAAACGCACCTTAAGGGCACAAACTGCGCCTTTCTAGCTAGGGGAAGGTACAAAGTATTGGCACATGCGGGCTACACATCTGACTCTAGAGGGGTGGCGTTCATCGTAAAGAATTCCTCCCCCTTCTGCATCACCCGCACCTGGGGAGACCCTCTGGGGACTTGCGTGGGGGTTCAGGGGACATGGCATAGACGCACGTATACACTGATATCAGTGTACGCACCGCCCAAACTACAGGCAAATACATTTAGAGTACTAGCCAATATACTCCTCGACACTGCAGACACCATTCAAATAGTGGGCGGAGACTTCAACGATGTGATGGACAGGGGAAGGGACAGATCAGGACTGACACCTATCAGGGGAGGCCAGACCCCCTTAGCCCAGATGATTGACACCATAGGCCTCACTGATGTCTGGAGGCAGGTACACCAGGACCAAACAGCCTACTCGTTCTACTCAGCCGCGCATAAAGTGTTCTCCAGACTAGATTACATATTTATGTCCAGACAGGAGCTGATTACAGATGTAGCAGCGGAATACATGGTGAGAGGACTCTCTGACCACTCACTGCTACTGGTGACGATGGGACAGACTCGGGATGCTGGGGGGACCTCCTGGCGCCTAGCTGCATGGGATCTTAAAAATGAAACGGTACGCAGAGGCGTGAGAGCAGATGCACGGTTATACCTGGCTGAGAATGAAGGGATGGTGGACCCGGGGGTAACCCTGTGGGAAGCCCTGAAACCGGTGATGCGAGACAGAATACAAAGTAGATTGGGGATTGAGCGGAGGAGACTACGGGAGGAAGTAGCGGCAGTTGAGCACACCATAGTGGGTCTAGAAAGGGATCACTTAACCACCAGAAGCGCCGGAACGCTGCGGAAACTGTTAGAAGCGCTGCGAAAATATAGAGAATTGGTAACTGGCGAGGCAAGAACTCAGAAATTAGCCACCCTTCACCGCCTATATGACGTGGGGGATAAGTCAGGCAAACTACTGGCTTGGCTTAGCCGTAGGGAACGGGCAGCGAGATGGGTGGAACATGTCCGGGATGAAGAGGGGGTGCTTGTCAACACAGACCCACACATTGCAGAGACGTTCGCGGCTTACTATGAGCGTTTCTACACAGCCAGGGACCTGGGCACGTGTGACGATGCTCTCCGGTATATGGGGCAGACATACCTCCCTTCGTTAGATTCCGAGACCCTCAAGACCCTAGAGGCTGATATTACTGTGGAGGAGGTCGCTGCGGCCATTGCTGGACTGAAAGCTGGGAAGACACCGGGACCTAATGGTTTCCCGGCGGAATTTTTCAAATGCACAGCAGACATATTGGCCCCGCACCTGAGGAACCTCTTCCTGGGAGCATATCAGGAGGGAAGGCTCCCCACTGACCTGTCACTAGCAATAATTATCCCAATCCATAAAGAAGGCAAACCACGGGAGGACTGCGCGTCTTACCGACCCATTTCTCTTCTAAATACGGAGATGAAACTCCTTGCGACGGTCCTGGCGCAGCGGCTGAGATCGGTAATTCCGGATCTAATACACCTGGACCAAACCGGTTTCCTGCCAGACAGGGCCACGAAGCTCAACCGTAGACGCACCCATAACTGGCTGCAGGAGGTGAGGGATAGCGAGCCACCGCACTGGTTCCTCTCACTGGCCTATGACTCGGGACACTGGCCGTTCTTGGAAGGGGTGCTACAGAGATTCGGTTTTGGCCCAAAGTTTCAGACATGGGTCCGTCTCCTCTATACCAACCAGCGAGCCAAAGTGAGGGTGAACGGGAGACTGTCTCACGAAATTAAAATTCAAAGAGTGACACGGCAGGGATGCCCTTTGTCACCCCTCCTATTCACACTCGCCATAGAGATTCTGGCAGCTAGGATCCGACAGAACCAACAGATTACCGGCTTCCGTGTAACGGATACGGACCTGGCACAGGAGAAGCTGTCCCTGTACGCGGACGATGTACTCCTGTATGTCACCAACCCTGACACCACCGTTCCGGAATTGTTCCTAGAACTGGAACGCTATGGCCGACATTCTGGATATGCTATAAACTGGCACAAGTCGGTCCTCTACGACGCCCCAAAGGGAGCGACTGAGAGAGGACACTGCCAGACCAGTTGATTGTTACTACTGAGGGTTTCCAATATCTTGGTATATACATCACCCTAGACAAGAAACTCTCTCTGAAAAAAAACTTAGAGAGGATAATGCTAAACTCCGTTGCTGATATGGATGGTTGGCGACAGCTACCCCTGACACTCTTGGGCAGAGCAGCCATGTACAAAATGATCATACTCCCCAGATACTTATACGCCTTACAAAACGAATATTATTTACTCCCAGACATGGTACTACATAAAATCCACGCAGACCTCAGGACCTTCCTCTGGCTGGGTAGACAGCCGAGAATAGCACTAAATACGCTCCAACGACATCAATACAGCGGAGGGATCTCGCTCCCCAACCTCGAAGCATATTACTGGGCTGAACACATGGCCCCAATCAATGAATGGCTGCATACACAGGCAGACCATCCTACTTATGCCCTGGAGCGACATAAACTGTCCCCGAACAACTTGCTGTCCTACCTATACGGCGGCACCGCTAAGATGCCCTTGCTTCCGGCGACTGCCATTACACTATGGGCCTGGAATAAAGCCACGAAGCGTACAGGCTGGGAAAAGACACCCACGCGGCAGACACCACTATGGCATAAACGAACTTCATGAACTTAAGGGCTTCAAACGGTGGGAGGATATTGGAATCTCCACAATAGGGGATGTGATAGTTAGAGGGGAGCTGAAACCCTTTCAGACCATGAGATCAGAGTTTGGGCTCCAACACTCACAGCTCTTCAAATACATTCAGCTACGCCATGCTTGGAGGGGGCAGAATATACACTTAGAGGGCCTGCCAGAATATGCTCCACTGGAGGGTAGGCTCCTGCAGGAACAGATACAGTGTAAGGCAGTCTCACTCACCTACAAAACATTAACCAACAACATGCTGGGGGACCTGGCGAAGCTTACAGAAACCTGGGAAAGGGAGGTCGGACCACTTGAGGACATAGACTGGGACATAGTGTTAATGCACCCACGTGAGGTGGCGATTAAGTCTAGACTCCGCCTCATTCAATACAACGTGCTACACAGAACCTACTACGACAGGGTGAGGCTACACAAAATGGGGAAAATAGCAGACACTACTTGCCTCCGATGCCAACGGGAGGGCGGAGATTTCTATCACATAATATGGGCCTGTGGTGTGCTACAAACCTACTGGACCGAGGTCTTTAAGGAGCTTAGTGAGGTATTAGCGGTACCGATCACACAAGAGCCCAAACTGGCCCTGCTAGGGATGACCAATGATGTTGACCTGGCACGCCCACTCCTGGTATTCCTGGTTATGGCCCTAGTGGTGGCAAAGAGAGACATTGCAAAACACTGGGGTTCATCGACCCCCCCGAATATTGAGGAATGGAGAAGAGGACTAGACCTCTACATGGCGGCTGAGAGGGTGACCTATAAGGCACGGGGTTGTCCTAGGAAGTTTAAAAAGGTTTGGTCCAAGTGGAGGCATTACCATGGTCTGGATGGGGGGCTGGGGGGGAGGTACACAATAACAATATACGAAACGGCATGGGTAAGGAGGGAAGGGTTGGGAGAGGGTGCTGTGAACTACCGGGTTCTGGGACTGATGGATAATGCACCTGTACAATATGAAGACGTAACAGCAGAGTGTCATTGGGAAGGGCGGGAGAGGGACTAGGGGATTACATGTTACCAATTACATGACTGTAATGTTGAGTTATGAACAAAATGCAAATAAAAATATTTTAAAAAAAAAAAGAAATAGCTCTGCTTAAACTGTAGAGAGGGAAAACGGGAAGTTTAATTAATTGGAAGTTCCTGTACACCATATTAGTTTTTCATGCAACTGCATTGCAAAGTTTGAAATTCCTGGATGGTTTTCCTTATCCTTTATTAGATTACTGTTGTAGTCTTTGCCCTGAAGAAGCGGTGACAGTATTCTGCGCAACACGTATTGGCAACTTCAGTGCTTCTAATTGGCTCCCTAAACATTAAACTATATATATTTGTCATATTATTGCTGGATTAGATGTAATGTAACCGAAGTACACTGAATCAAATTGATGGATGAAATACAATTTAAATATACTGATTCTTTGAGACAAAATATTTTCGAAAAAACTGAAAAAAAAAAAAAAAAGATACAAAAACAACAGTTGATGGACAGAATGCAGAACAATGTCATACATTCACCCCAGTACAGAGATCTGGGCCTAAATCCATCGTTTTTTTTCACTCCACACCACCCCAGTTCAGACATGGCCATATGCAAATCAACCTTGACCCTGTGCCTCATGGGAACAGTCTAGCCCGAACTGCCAAGCCATTTATTTCCTGGACCGGAATCAAGCATCCTAGGACCGGATTCTGGCTATCAGCTGTCTTCAGCCAGGATAGTTTGACCCCAGTGGTGTGGAAAGCATGGGACTCACGTCTGAGCATACCCATACCACTCGGGGTGACAAATGTAAAAACAACAGTTGATTGACAGAATGCAGAACAATGTCATACATTCACCCCAGTACAGAGATCTGGGCCTAAATCCATCGTTTTTTTGCACTCCACACCACCCCAGTTCAGACATGGCCATATGCAATTCACCCATCCCACTCATATGCAAGTCACCCATCCCACTCGGGGTGACAAATGCAAAAACAACAGTTGATGGACAGAATGCAGAACAATGTCATACCTTCACCCCAGTACAGAGATCTGGGCCTAAATCCATCAGGCCTCATTTATGAAAAGTGACGCATCGCTGCGTGAAAACAGCGATGCGTCACTTTTCACTGCGCCCTCCTTGCACCACCAACGATGCGTCATATTTACAGTATGACGCATCATTGCGGAAGGAGTTACAGATACGTCAGTATTTTTGACGTATCTCTATGGCGCAAAAGTGGCGCATTGCTGGAGTGTGTCACAAAAGTGACGCAACTCCAGCAATGTATCCTTTCACATGGGGCAAACCCCATGTGAAAGGGCCTGCGTCAGTCTTATGCCTGCTGTGAGGCAGGCGTTAGTAATTGACGCATTGTGTCCTAGAAGTGGCGCAGTGAAATCACATAGATTTCACTGCGTCACTTCTACGAACCTTTCTTGCGTCAAAACGCCCCCTGGCGCAGGTATAATGTGGCGCAGTGGTTTACAAACTTATGCATCTACCTAGATGCGTCACTTTGAAAATATGGCGCAACAAGGCGCATTTTTTACGCCACTGCTGCGTTACAAAAAGTGACGCACCAGAGGCGTAAAAGTGACGCATGGCGTCATAAATGAGGCCCATCGTTTTTTTGCACTCCACACCACCCCAGTTCAGACATGGCCATATGCAAATCAGCCTTGACTCTTTGCCTCATGGGAACAGTCCAGCCCGAATTGCCAAGCCATGTCTTTCCTGGACCGGAATCAAGCATCCTAGGACTGGTTTCTGGCTATCAGCCCTCTTCAGCCAGGATAGCTTGACTCCAGTGGTTTCTTGATAAACTTGTAACTGTCTTTTCTGAACTTTTATGGTGTTTTTATAAAACTACCGAATAACGTCATTATTGAATTGAATTGAATTGACTCCAGTGGTGTGGAGAGTATGGGACTCACGTCTGAGCATACCCATCCCACTCGGGGTGACAAATGCAAAAACAACAGTTGATAGACAGAATGCAAAACAATGTCATACATTCACCCCCGTACAGAGATCTGGGCCTAAATACATCGTTTTTTTGCACTCCACACCGACTTTGTCGAATACAGATTCAGACTTGCACTCCTGGAGCATTTTGAGCTTCATAAAAAAGACCCAAGGTGGAAATCTAGACCGGCCAAAAGCATGAAAGTAACCTGTCCAGTGCAGGAACTGTGGTGACGACAAAATTTTAATTTCTCCTACTTCGAGATTTCCTGCGAAAACCGAGAGCTTCAGTGGGACAACATCCATTTTCTATTCAGCTTTGAGAGGAACTCATCAGACACAAACTGCAACCTTACAGAGCTGGAGGATTTCAACTTCCATTTCAGAGACTAATATGTAGCAAGAAGTCACTTTGCGATTCTCAAATAGTTATTTTTGGCGAATCGCTCTTTGAGAATCGCAAAATGCTATGTATGTAGGATTTGCAATACATTTTGCGAATCCCACATATTCCTTAATTGCGATTAGCAAATTGCGAATCGCATTTAAGGAATACTTTCCCATTCATTTCTATGGGCCAGGAGGCCCATAGGAATGAATGGGAAGTTATTCTCAATTTGCGATTCGCAGTTTGAGAATCGCAAATTGAGAATAATTTCAAGGGTGCAGGGGTGTCAAAAGGACACCCTGATGCACCCCTGAAATAAGCATGGGTGCACATGTGGCGCACATACATGCCCTAAGGGCATGCATGTGCTTCACATTGCACTTTGGAAAATGCAAAAAAGTGCATTTTTCAAAGGAATCGCAAATTACCACCAACTTGAAGTTGGTGGTAATTTGCGATTCCTTATGGCGAAATTGCACTTTTTTGGTGCTTCTTACATTGCATTTAACGAATCGCAAAATTTGCGATTCCTTAAATGCAATCACAAAATAAGGAATCGCAAATTTTGCAATTCCTTATTTTGCCGTAATACATAACATTTGGAAAAATTGCGTTCGCAAACGCCGAAATTCACAGAATTTCGGCGTTTGCGAATGCAATTTTGCTTGATTGATATGGCCCTAAGTAAGAAGGTAAAATCTTTGACTGGGATGAACCCGCTTGGTGTATCTGACCAACGCTACATTGTGGGAATATATGACGTTACAACGCAAACAATTGCAACACATGCTTTTACAATGTGGTTTTTACATTGCAAATACCAATATATCGCATGATTTTATACTGCATACCATTACAACACATTTTTTAAAAACTACCATTACAATGCATTCCATTGCAATGCATACCATTACAATGCATAATACTTTTAGGGCAACAGTAGGGTAAGTGTTGGATAGTGTAGGGGTAAAAATTACTATTCCCATCTACCCCAAAACCCATACCCTTCCTAAAACTAAAATCTCTATTACGTACCTTAAAATGCGTTGTATTGGCATGCGTTGTAGTGACATGCGTTGGAAGGGCATGCGTTGTAAGGGCATGCGATGTAAAGGCAGTTGCATTGTAACCGCTGCGTTGTAAAAGCAGTGCAATGTAATGACTGCGTTTTAATAGATGTTTCCCCATTATGGCCGGCCTGAAATTGCACTTAGTTCCAGGTCAACCACAAACAGTGACTACTGAATAGCACTTTGCCTGTTCTTGGAACTTGTTGCAGTACACACAAAATTCATACCCCAGATTCTCCTTATTTGGGTTTTATCACTTTGGTGTCATTTTTCTCATGACATTTCTTTAATTGTTGTGTTGTGGGATTTTTATTGTGTTGTGTTTTGATCTTTCAACTGTGTTGTTACAGCTAAATACTTTATAAATGTTCTTATGTGAAGCCTGTTTGCTCTGTGGCATAGCCACCAGGGTGTTGTTGAGCCAAGGTTTACATTTTTGAAACAGTGTTGTATTCTAACAAGTTTGATGCCTTAGTCCTTGTGGTTGACTTCCTTCCACCCTGAATAATAGTCTACTAACATGGGAGTAGCACACTATGAGGTAAATAAAAGAGGTAACAAATAATTTATAACCAGTATAATGAGGAAGAGGAAATGTGCAAATAAGATTACGAAATACTGACATGAATAATCTGATAACTGTATTATAATGAAAAGATATTTGCATAAGTCCCATTGGACTATGAGATGCAACAGGGATTCCACTTCATTTAAAAAATGTTGAAATATAAGAATATATGACAATACTACGCGATCATGTTGATAACCGGTATGTTACATCGCGGGTTTTATAACGCAAGTTATATCAACGACTTGCGCTGGAGGGCGCTGGACTTAGGGATAGTACGATTTACTATTCCAACACCAGTCTATGTACAGTAGGGAAGGTGTTGGATAATAAATCGTACTATTCCTTATCTTACAGCGCCCTCCAGCACAAGTCGTTGAAAGGACTTGTGTTGTAAAACCTGCTTTGTAAACCTACTGCTGTGAAACTCTCGCTTGGTAAAGGTCGTCCCCCGAAATATAACAGCGGTTGGTATGGATAGGTGTAGTGCATTATTGAAAGCTAATTTCAATTTGAAATCAAAACAGTTTGATAAGCTAAGCAAAAGGATGTGAGATATTAAACTGGTATTGCAGCATGTGAAAAGAGAAATCTAAATGTCCTTTACCTGTGGGAAATATTGTGCTGTAGAATGCATGAAGTTTGCTTATTAAACATTAGTCTAAAGTGGATTCACTTGGGTTTTGAAATGCATTCATTAGTTACCCAATAAGTGGTTGAAGATACAGCCTTGATAAGGAAATCTTTTAGCATTTATAACTTATAACTGGCTTATTTTTAGGTTGAGCATTCAAGACCTCTTGTGTATACTTTAGTATATACTTGTATATGTATGGACTTGGTGGGCTCTGGAGATCATACCTAAGACTTGTCTGCTTCTGCTCAGGGACTTATTTTTCTGTTCAACTGCCTCTATTTAACCGTCTTGATAGAAAACGACCAGTAGAGGTCAGTAAAACACCAGTATTGCTTTCTGAATGTAAACTGCCTCTATTTAACTGTCTTGATAGAAAACAACCAGTAGAGGTCAGTAAAATACCAGAATTGCTTTCTACTGAGGGACTTTCTTCTTTTACTTTTTCTGGAAACTACCTCTATTTAACTTTCGTGATAGAAAACGACCCGCAGAGGTCAGTAAAATACCTGAATTTCTTTAGCATTCTTTAGATTCCAGTCCATAGAAATTGTCTTCCAGAAATAATATTTTTTTCAAATCTTGAATTTTCAGTGATATGACCACCGAAGGCAGTGATTTCATATTAAAAACAGAGCTTTGGTCTATAACACTTCCAGATGAAATGCAATATTTCTCTCCATGTGTTACCATACCTGGTGTGTCACGCAATTTGGTGCTCGCTTCCCCTCCATGTTAAAGAACAGTAGATGTTTCAGCACCCAGGCTAATGTGTTGCATAGCTAAATACATATAAGGTCCCAAAGGCAAAACCGATTGCATTGCAAATGCTTGTTGCACTTGTAATTATAAATGCAGACATATAATTTATTGTTTTTCTTATATTAATTACAGCATTTAAAAAATGGAATGTAACTTATAAACACATATTGGGTACATCACACTATTATGTTTTTGTTAATGAATTGATTAATAAAAAAATAAAGGAATTGAAATTTGGAAATGTAACAACTGAACTGTGTAATTTTGAATTTAAGTGTACCCTCCAATTTTTTGATTTATTTACACACAACACAACACCAGATAGTACTAGTACCTTGTAGGACTTTGATATTGCGCCAGCCCTAACCTGATACCCAACGAAAATAGTGTATATTTATATGGTGATATTATATTGACGACATACTTAGGATCTGAAAAAGGCCCAGAATATCAACTGAGTGAGTTTGTATATTATTTAAACACTTGCCATTATACAGTCAAATCTATCAGTAATAAAGTTATTCTTTTTGGATTTAAGCAAAGAGACTATCAATACAAAATTACCACATACATAAATGTTAAGAGTACAGATAAAAATAATACTCTAAATGCCAGAAGCTTCCATTTAAAACAACTCATCGATTACTGTCCTTATCACCAGAGGGCTAGACTAAGGAAATGCACTCTATGCAGGCACCACCTCTGAACTCAGGAGAAGACTACAGACGATCCAGAACGCAGCTGCCAGACTGATCCTCAACCTGCCTAAGAGGCTTCTCATCACCCAGCACCTGAAAGACCTCCACTGGCTCTCCATCCAGAAAAGTTTCTGACTCACACATACAATACCCTCAACTACCAAGGACGTGCCAACATAAACTACTGCATACATTTCCACTGACCCCCATGAACATCCGCTCCTCTCACATCGACCTCACACAGATACTACACACAGATACTGCTCCACCAGAAGATGCTTCTTACCGACCTCACCGCCAAGGCCTGGCACACCCTTTCCCTATACCGCTGCACCTAACCCTTGTTGTCCCACTTCAGGCATAGACACAAGACATGGCTCTTTGACTGAGACCTGCAGCACAGCGCCTGGATACTGGCTCAGGTGATAAGCCGAGATCTACAAGTACAAGTTGATTGATTGATTCATTCTTAGACCTGTCAGCCTTAAGGCTGTTTTCCACAAACCTTTTGCCTTCATCCCTCTTGTGTTGCTGAATTTGCTTTTGTAGGCTGTAGGACTTTGCATACTTTACTATTGCTGAGTAGTGCTAAAGTGCTTGGACTCTCTCCTTTAAATGTGATAATATTGTCTGACACCCAATTGCCACATTTAATTTGCTTGTAAGTCCCTTGTTAAGTGGTACTACAGGTACTCAGGGCCCCAGAAGTAAATGCTACTAATGCAGCAGTGATTGTGCCATCCACTTAAGTGGCCTCCTAAAGATGTCCCAAACCTGCCAGTGCAGCCAGTGTTGCAGTTTTAAACTGCAATTTTGAGCTGCCAAAATAAGCCTTTTGGGAGGCCTAAACCTTCCTTTGTAATACATATGCGTGACCCCTAGGATAAGCCTTAAATAGCCATTAGGGCAGGGTGCATTGTAAATACAATTATGGACATGTATTTTTACGTTTTTCTCTTCTGCCAGGCCTACCTCTCCAATTGTATAAAATTGGGCTACCTCATTACATTTAATAATAGTGATAACTTTTATTGGGAGCAAGTAGGAAGATCATGTTTTGTGTCTGAGGAATTGTAACTTAAAACCCTCTTTAAAGATAAAGTCAGATTATAAATCACAATTCTGAAAAGGCCTTTTTTAGAAAGTTGTCATTTTCTTGTCCTAACCATTTGGTGCCTGCAGCCAGTTTCCTGGGTCTCATGACTAAGTGTAGTTGGCAGTTGGGCTTTGTGTATTCCTCCCAGACAGCATCGTGGGCGTAGTATGCGTAGTGGGGCTACGCGAAGCTATGCAAAGTGGGCGAGAAACTACGCCCACCTACGCACTTCGCGTAGCCCCACTACGCGGTGCCTGCCCCCCTACATACCTAATTTGTGTAAATACTTAAAGAAAAGAAATAAAAAGCACTTACCTTGTCCGCTGCGTCCCGGGGCTCTCTCTTCCCGTTAGCGCCGCCGTCTTGGATACCAATGCGCATGCGCGGCCGTCCACGCAAGCGCATTTCTCGCGAGAAATGCGCATGCGCGGGCTGCCGCGCATGCGCATTGGTATCCAAGACGGCGGCGCGAACGAGAAGAGGGAGCCCCGGGACGCAGCGGACAAGGTAAGTCCCTTTTATTTACTTTTCTTTTAGTATTTTCACAAATTAGGTATGTAGCGGAGGGCGGGAGGGAGGCCGGTGGCGGGCAACTTCGCTACGTCCATGGAGTAGGCGTAGTGTTGCCTGCTACACCTACTTTGCAAAGGGCGAAGTAGGCAATACTACGCCCACTCCGTGGGCGTAGCGAAGTCCTTCGCCAAAGGTTCTGGGCGTTGGAAGGATGGGCAATCTCTGGCAGGATGAATAGGGCGGCGCTGTCACCTACTACACTTGCACTTTAAAGGCACAGGCTCAGCTCACACACAAACGGCCTAATACTAGCCTATTGTACCCCCAAGACAGAATGGGACCAGGGCAGGGAGGCAGATAATTCCACACACCTCTGTAGGGGAATATCAGGAAGCTTCCCCCACTTAAAAAGGGGCACCAGGTATAATTATAGAACTCTCAGACCCACTCTTCAGTGCACTCTTGGACCTGTGGATAATAAAGGAGAAGAACTTCCCTGCTGCATGAAGGACTATCCTGCTGCTTGAGGCCTCCCTTGCTTGTTGAGAAGGAAGACTGGATCTGCTGCCTTCCGCCCAGACTAGGTGACTCCAAAGGTCAGCTGACTGACCTTCTGTTCTGAGCTACTGGGACACAACAAGCTCCAGAGGCTCCTATTCAACTGCCCAGCTAACCTGCTGCAACTAGACCTGGACCCTTGGTGTGGCATCAGTTGAGCTTGCCCTTGAAGACACAGAGAATTTCAGATGTTTTGAGCTGTTCGTTACCATAAATGGGCCACTTCTTGCCAAGGCATTGCCACCCGCGGTGCCCGCCAACACACAGGTCCAGTGAACCGAACTCTTCAAGCAACAGCGACTGCCAGAGACGACCAGCAACTCTGGATCTGCACATCATGCTACAGCATTGACAGCCCACAGTGACCGCAAATGTCAAGTACCAGCAACAGTCATCCACGAAACCCGACAAAATCTTTGCTCTATTTCGACTACCGTTTGTGATGCCCAGTCTGCTCTTTTCGCTACAGCAATGACCATCCGCAATGCTGTCCCTGTTCTTAGACGCATTGTAAGGCCATTGTTCCCGAGCAAAGCTGACTCAGGCGGCTTTGAATCCTTCGCAGCGGATCGTCCGGCACCAAGAAGGCGCTTTCTGCTAACAAAGGGCGATCCAGACACAGTGCACATCATTCCTTGCAACGGCTGTCATTCGAGCCTCGCTGGCCTGGTTGCATCTTTACTAAGAGTTCACACTATTGTCTCACCCATGCTATAGTGTATCATTCCTTTAATTGAACACTGTGCTATCCCTGACGGCCAGCCCATCCTTTCCTCTCACAATTGGGCCCCCGGCTGGGTCCCATTGTAAGTATCTTCCTATTCTTTCACTCACTTGTGGCACACACCTAACACACGCTGCGCGGTCCTACCATCAGATGTCCCTACAACCCTAGGTCCTACAACCCTAGGTCCTGATGAGACCCCATATTGCACAGAGGATAGAAACGTCATTGACACTAAGCTAAAGCGAACCATTAATAAGCACATACCATTGCACATAGTTGCTGTTCACCATGTATATGCTTAATGGTCAACTTTTAAAGAATTGTGGAACCCTTGTATGAATATTGTCACAAATTGGCACCACTATTTAAGGTTCCTGGTTTCACTAGGGGCACTACGCACAATTGTTTTCCATGTGTTTCATTTTATGTAATTGTATATACTTTTTTCTCCATTTTACAATATAAAAAACTACTGTTACATACTTAATCTTTGGTATTGGTAGTCCTTGGCCTTCTGACAACACTTTAACCCGTTACATTGCTATTACGCTAAGTCAAAGTCTCATAAATGAAAGTATCAGTCCACAGGAACCACTGTTTCTGAAAGTCCCTGTTCTTAGCAGCTTCCTCAACCGCAAACTGGATGCTTCCTGATAGATTTTAGAAGATAACCTTTTCAGCTTGAGTAACTTGGTCCCTCACTCCATTATGGTCAGCTGGAACTTGAGACTTTCACCCAGTCTAGCAAGACCAGATAACCACGAGCGGCGCTTTGAGATTTTAGGCACTCTGCTGACCTTGCATTTTGAAATTGCATGTCTCCAGTTCTCCTGTTTGGATTTTATTCCTTATTTTCAAAATTGGTGTGGAATTTGTCTTGTTCCTGTGTTCACTTCATTACTATTTGCATGCTGCGTGAATACTTTACACATTACCTCTAAAGTCTGACTGCTTTTGTGGCAAGCTACCAAAGGGTGAAGCACAGGTTAATTATTGACTTTTTGAGGTTCACCCTAACAAGAATTCTGCCTGTGCTGAGTGGAGTTTCGCCTTCCCCAACCAACAACCCAATTTCTCACAATAACCGACCTTAAGGGCAACTATTAAGACTCGAAAGGATAGTCAGTGAACAGTCTATCTACATTTAGAGAAAGTGAAATGTGAGAGAAATTCAAGTGAAGTAAATTCCAGATGTTCGATTAATAAAGCTATCCAAAAAGAATGAATTATAAATAGAAATAAAGCATGGATAAACAAACCCAAAGCCTATACACAATTAAAGAAATAAGTTAATTATACGATATAGCAGATAAAGTTACAAAATAATGAGAATGATACGCAAATACTGGTACATACTGAAATATGATGACAGTCTCCTCCGCACCCGACATCGCCATAGCCATCCCAGATGGCTACAAGATCACTTGCAGAGACCGCACTAACGGAGTCGGAGGAGGAATCGCCATCGTCCACAAGAACAGCACCAGGGTCTCGACTAGCACCGACGACGAGCTCAGCACCGCCAAACACATGCATTTTCAGATCCACACAGACCCCAACTCCACCCTCAGAGGCACCCTCGTCGACCGACCGCCTGGACCCCGCCCCCAGTTATGCGACTCCATCGCTGACTTCATCAGCACGCATGCCCTGACCTCCACCAACTACATGCTCCTCGGAGACCTGAACTTTCACCTTGAAAACAACCACAAGAACAACTCCACAACCCTGATCGATAACCTCACCAACCTCGGACTGAGACAACTCGTCACAACGTCCCCCCACTCCGCTGGCCACACGCTCGACCCGTCTTCTCCTCAAGCCTGCACGTCTCCATCAGCCACACCACTGAACTCCTCTGGACCGACCACCACTGCACCCACTTCACCTTCCAGAAACCCACCACACACCACCGCACCCAACAGATCCCCCGCCGCCGCTGGAGCAAAATCACCGAAGACCAACTACATGCAAACCTTGCTCTTGCTCTCAGCCCACCCACCGAACCCTCCAACACCGATGTCGCTGCCCACAACCTCAGATGCAGGATCGAGGACTGTGCCAACACCCTCGCCCCGCTGAAGAAACTCCCCTACAGAGACACCAGCAAGAGGGCCAGCTGGTTCACCGCAGAACTCCTAGATTCCAAGCAAGCCTGCAGGAAACTAGAGAAGAAATGGCACAGTGAACAAACTCCGGACAACCTTGCAGCACACAAGGACGCCGTCTACAACCACCACCACCTCATCAGGGCTGCCAAGAAGACCTCCTTCAAAGACCGCCTCGACAACAATGCACACGACAGCAAGGAGCTCTTCAATACTGCACTGTATCTAGGTCTGCCAAAAAATCTGATTAACCGCCTGCAGGTCGTGTTGAATGATGCAGCACGGTTAATTTTCAGACTACCCAGACAGACCCATGCTTCTCCAGTACTGCACAGGCTACATTGGCTCCCTATAAAGCAAAGAGTGGAATTTAAAAGCCTGTGCATTGTCCATAAAGCAATCTATGGGCACGCACCTGCCTATATAAAAGAAAGGCTTGAGGTCTACAATCCCAAGCGAGCATTAAGATCTTCTAACTCCCAATTACTGTCTTGTCCACGCTTCAAAATGGCAACTAAAGGCGGGAGATCCTTCTCAATTCAAGCTCCACAAATGTGGAACAAACTTCCGGAACCCCTTCGTAAAGAAACCAACCTCCTCCTTTTTAGGAAGTCCTTGAAAACACTTTTATTCAGAGACGCCTTCGGCTCTCTCTGAGTTAGCTTGCTATAATCTGAATTCCTTTCTACCAAACTCTTGTTGCTGTATCTGTCAAAAGTGCCTAGAGACCTGCTGGTGATTTCGCGCTATATAAAACCCAGATAACAACAATTCAACATCGTGAAGGAACTCTCCAACCCCAGCTCCAACACCAACGACATCCCGCCGTCACAAGCCCTGTGCGACTCCCTCGCCACCTTCTTCCACCGCAAGATAGCAGACATCCACGACAGCTTCAACACCCAGACAGCCCCAACAGAAAGCAACACAACAGACCCTCAGCATACCATCGACCACGTCCCCTTCCCAGCCTGGACCAGCGTGAGTGTCGATGACACCATCAAGACGCTGAGCACAATCCACTCCGGCTCTCCGTCAGACCCATTCACGCACCACGTCTTCAACAAAGCAAGCAGCTCCTTCTCACCCCACCTACGCAACGTCATCAATCTCTCCCTTGAGACCGCAACCTACCCAGAAAGCTGGAAACACACCGAGATCAAGGCCCTACTCAAAAAACTCAAGGCAGACCCAAGAGACCTCAAGAACTTCCAACCCATCTCTCTGCTCCCCTTCCCGGCCAAGGTCATCGAGAAAATCATTAACAGACAGCTAACCCGATACCTCGAAGAGAACAGAATCCCGGACACTTCCCAGTCAGGGTTCAGCAGCAACTACAGCACCGAGACCGCCCTCATTGCCACCACCGTCGACATCAAGACCCTGCTAGACAACGGGGAGACTGCAGCACTCATCCTCCTAGACCTCTCCGCCGCCTTCGACACCGTCTGCCACCGCACACTACGCGCACGCCTCCACGCCGCAGGGATCCGAGACAAGGCTCTGGAATGGACCACCTCCTTCCTCTCCGGCAGAACCCAGAGCGTCCGCCTCCCTTCGTTCCGTTCTGAAGCCTCCGAGATCATCTGCGGCGTACCCCAAGGATGCTCCCTCAGTCCGACACTGTTCAACATTTACATTGCACACGTCGCCCGACAGCACGACCTCAACATAATCTCCTACGCCAACGACACTCAACTGATCCTCTCCCTCACCAAGGACCCTATCACCGCCAAAGCCAACCTCCATGAAAGAATGAAGGCCATCGCCCACTGGATGAAGATCAGCCGTCTGAAGCTGAACTCGGACAAGATGGAGGTCCTCATCCTCGGCTCCAACCCGTCTGCCTGGGACGACTCCTGGTGGCCAATGGCACTGGGGGAAGCCCCGACCCCCACCGACCACCTGGGAATCATCCTCGACTCAACGCTCTCAATGACCAAGCAAGTCAACGCCGTCTCCTCCTCCTGCTTCAACACCCTCTGCATGCTCCGCAAGATCTACAGATGGATCCCAACAGATACAAAAAAGACAGTCACCCAGGCCCTCATCAGCAGCAGACTGGACTACGGAAATGCCCTCTACGCGGGAGCCCCAACCAAGCTCATCAATCGAGTACAACGCATAAAAAATAGCCTCGGCACGACTGATCCTTGATGTACCACGACACGGCCACATCACCCCCACCTGAGAAACCTGCCCTGGCTCCCCGTCAACAAGAGGATATCCTTCAAGCTCCACATCCACGCACACTAGGCACTCCACAAGACAGGCCCGGCCTACCTCAACAGACGGCGCTCCTTCTACACCCCCAACTGCCAGCTATGCTCCGCCGACTTCTCACTCGCCACCGTCCCACGCATCCGAAGAACAACCACCCTCCCACTGAGCTGACAACAGACCCAAGACCTGCTGACCTTCAGGAGGACACTAAAGAGCTGGCTGTTCGAACAGTAGAGGCCCCCACCTCCCCCCCCCAACGCCTTGAGACCCTTGCGGGTATGGAGTGCGCTTAACAAATGACTGATTGATTGATTGACAGTCTAAAAGAGATAGCTGAACAACAATCTTTTTTTATGTTAAAACAATTTTTATTGAACATTTCTCATGGTATTGCATTGACAGTATGTGTACATGGCATACAGATATACATCCAACATTATGTTCACGTTCCTTCTCATAGTATTCAAAAGGCAGATTAATGAGTACTAATATAACTTTGTGTGCTTCTCGTTCCCAAAAATCATACATTCGTTAAGGAACCCTTGACCCCTTCTTTTCACATGCTAGTATCCAACTACGATTCCTCCACCTGGGGGGTTCCCATATATTGCCCCAATAACCATTCCAGCCTCCCCAAACCTTCGCCCACTTTTTCGGACATCCTCGATGAATATACACTGATTTTTCCGCCACCATTGCCATGTCCATATCTTTACACCATAGGCTGAGAGTAGGGCCAGCCCTAGAGCCCTTACGTTTTGCTATCATTATGCCTAGTGTTACCCAATCTTGGACAATCCCAGTGAGACCTGTAGGCTCCCAGATATTGAGTAAGCAGCATCTCGGGTCTGGCAATATTGTAACATGTGTGACCTGTTAAAGTGTTCGTATCACCACCTCCCAGTAAGAAACAACCCTGGGGCACTGCCAAATAGTATGGAAGAATGTACCTGCTTCTCCGCATTGTCTGAGGCAGAGTGGTGTGTCTGTACGGTGTATTTTGTGGAGGAGTGTCCTAGTGTAATACATGCAGTGTAAAATGTTAAGCTGTACTAGTCTTGCTAGATTGCAGCCTCTCTTGAGGACGCAAGCGCTTCCCGCCAATCAGCCTCCTCAATGTCCTCTAGATCGTGTTCCCATGTAGTCTTCAGTGTTGCCATGGGATCTGAGTAATTATTAACTATCTTACGGTAAGTCAGTGAGATCGCTTTTGTGTGTAGATGATCCGTTAAGAGTCTATCTTCCAGTGGTGAGGATTCTTCAGGTCTTGTCCGTGGCGGTAGGAGGGATTGGAGTGCATGCTTAATTTGCAAATAGCGAAACCGTTCTGTCTGTGCTAGGCCATAGGTGGCCTGTAGATGAGCAAAGGTGACCATTTCTCCCTTTTGCCATAGGTCTCCAACTGTGGCTATACCTATTAAGATCCCAATTGCGGAAACCCTTGGTATTGCCCAGCATCCCGAGTCTCTTTGTGTCCCATAGCGTCATCGCTTTTTTCACTACTCCCTCCCAGCATATTGCTTTCTGCATCTCAAACCATATGTGTATTGTATGTGGCGTTAGACCTGTTTTGTTGTGCCTCTTCTTTTTATTGTATAGTGCCCCCATGATCCCTGATGGGGGTAGTAGGTGTCTTTCTAGCCTAAACGCTGGATCCTCTTGGGGGATGTGAAGCCATTGATTAATAGCCACAAGCTGGGATGCCCAATAGTATACTTTGATGTCCGGAAGAGCTATTCCTCCATCATACCAGCTTCTGGTTAGTTTGTGTAGGGCTATGCAGGGCGCTTTCCCATCCTATAGTAAGGTTGTTACTTCCGAATTACTCGCGGTGAAGTAGGCAGCGGGGACAGGGAACGGTGTATTCTGTAGCGTGTACAAGAACCGTGGGAGTGCCATCATCTTAAAGAGGGTGGCTCTCCCCAGGGGCATCAGAGGTGGTGTGCGCCGGTGCTTGAAATTGTTTTTGAATCGCGATAGGGGTTGTGTCAAGTTCAGTCTGTAAACTGTGTGCAGTCATGTATGATAAATATCCCAAGGTACTTAAACCCGTCCGTGACCACCTGGAGCATACATCCACGCGGGAGTCGTGGAGGAGGGCCATGCAAGATATAGAGAAGCGACTTCTCCCATTTGATGGTATATCCCGATATGCGCCCATAGGCCGCACAAATGTCTAAGAGGCAGTTGATGGATCGTGCCGCGGACGTGAAGTATAGTAGTATATCATCCGCGTAAAGCGAGATGCGGTCCTCCCATCCATCTGTCCATTTCAGCCCTCGTATAGTCAGGTATTGCATGATCCATGCCGCCAGTGGTTCAAGTACTATCGCAAACAAAAGTGGTGGTAAAGGACAGCCTTGCCTTGTCACTCTACCTAATTGGAACTCCGTTGATAAATGGCTGTTCACCACTACCTGTGCCACTGGCTTTGTGTACAGTAGTTGGACCCATGCACAGAACTTGGGTCCGAACCCCATACACCTAAGCACTGTGTACAGGAAAGGCCATTCCACTAAGTCAAATGCCATCCGCACATCCAGGGAGAGTGTAGCTGCATCTTCCGCAATGGTCGATCACGCCATGCAGCCTTCTGAGATTTAGCGCTGTGTTGCGGTGGGGCATAAAGCCGGACTGGTCCGGATGAATCACCGCTGATAAGTGTGGTCACAGCCTGGTTGCAAGCATCTTGGCTAGTATTTTGGCCTCCGCATTCAGGAGGGAGATCGGCCTATAGGATGTGCATTCATGTGGCGGCTTACCAGGCTTATGTATCGCGACTATGGTGGCAAGTTTCTGGTCTTTAGGCAGAATCCCTCTGTCTAGACTCTCCCTGTACATGGCTGGTATGTGTGGTACAAGCTGTGGGGCAGCCCGCTTATAAAATTCGATTGGATCCCGTTGGGCCCCCAACGCCTTCCCGGTGTGTAACGCCCTAATGGATTGTCTAAGCTCCTCCGGAGTAATATCTTCATCTAGGGCAGCTATGGCCTCTGCACCCAGCGCAGGCATGCGTATATCCTGTATAAATGCCATGTTCTCATCTTCCGTTGCAATGGCAAGGGGTGTATAGATTGTCTTGTAGTGTCGTGCGAGCACTTCAGTGATTTGGAGTGGTGTAGTTACTAGGTCCCCATCGGTGGATCTTATCTGAGCTATCCAATTGAGTGCCTTTTCTTTCTTTCCCAAAAAGGCCAGTAACTGGCCTGCTTTATCCCCCAGCTCATAAATCGTGTGTTGTGTCTTAGTCAGTCTCTCAGTCTAGGCGGCCTCTTCATGTGCGGTCTCCTCAGAAGTGTTTGCTGCCAGGGCCGCTTCTGCCTGTGCGACCTCTAATTCCAGCCCGTCAATGTGTTTCTGGCTCTCTCGCTTATGACCTGTAATTAGGGAGATAGCATGTCCTCTGAGCACTGTCTTGTATGCTTCCCATAGGGTAGTAGGAGAGGAGAACGAGTGCTGATTTTCTTCGAAATAGCATTTAGTCACCTTAATGAGGTCTTTACTTATCTTACGATTCTTGAGATACCCTGGGTGGATCCGGAACAACCTCTAGTTTTGTGGGGCATATGGTGCATATGTTATTAGGATTGGGGAGTAATCCGATATGCCTCTGGGCAAGTGTCTGACCTCCGCTAAACTGACTACCCCTGTGGCCAGAGTAAAGATGTAGTCGAGTCTGGATAGGCTATTGTGCACTCGTGAATGGAATGTGCACTGCCTGTCTTCTGGGTGTCTAGTTCTCCATATGGCCAACAGCCCAAGGGCCTCTACAAACTCCCGCAGTCTGTGAGTGGAGCTGCTTGTGGTTCTTTGGGGCTGTCGGTCAATGTCTGCATTCATGGTGGCATTGAAATCCACCCCCATAATCAGTTCCCCTGGGGAAGTGTAAGCAGGAACCACTCAAGATCTGGGAAGGCGATCTGATGTAACTTAGGCGGTTTATATACTGACATGACATTGTACAGCCTACCATCCCCCTGGCACGAGAGTGCCGCAAATCTACCCTGATCATCATGATGGGACCCGGTTACTATCAAGGGAAAGCGATTGTTTACAAGAATACCAACTCCTCTAGAGCCAGAGGTGGAGTCTGAGTGCACTACCATCCGAAAGCCCCAGCGGTCTAGAGCTTTGACTGTCATTCCTTGTAGGTGGGTCTCTTGGAGGAGCACCACTGCTGGAGTCTTCAGTTTAAGATATTGTAACACCAACCCACGCTTAATTTTGTCCCCAACCCATTTACGTTCCATGAAATCACAGTCAGTGGGAGGCCCTGTCGCTGGACGGTTTGCATTCGTAGGGCTCCGTCCCTGTCACCTTGGTGTGTGTCTGTCATAATCATCGGTTGTAGTAACGTTATCCTGAGCTATTTCAGATCTGCATGCCATGTAATACGTTAGAGCAATTCTTCTGATAATCTTTCAACAAAAAACTTGTAAGATATCCAGTAACTTTGCCATTAACTGATCTCGTCCCTTCACCCCCTTCCCTGCCTCCCTGCCTAGCGTATTTAGAACTACCCGCCTTCCCAACTTAGCAGAGTGCTTGAACCCCATAACTGTGTACTTGCGTGACCCACGCATCACCCCGATACAGTTGTTCGATCTAGGACATGCATTCCGCAACGTGTGTCCTCCCCTTCTGGGGTGAAATGTTCACCTATGATCTCATAATTGCGTCCAGTGTTCCTTGCATTTACTCAGCAGGGTCAATGACTTTGTGTCCACTTTATAACCTGTCGGCATGTTAGTGGGTGGGCTCCGTCCCTCTGTAGAGGTGCATTTCGGTGTATCAGCAGCTCTCAGGACGTCTCTCGTGTCATAAAGGTACTCCCTTCAGGGCGTCCTTCAGCTCCACTCCTGTGTCCCGCGTCAGTGCCCATTACTGGTGATCCTTCCGCCTCCTCGTGTTGAGCAACTTACGAGGGTTGTTGTCTTCTTCCGGCCTCCCGTCTGTTGTGTCCCTTGGCAAGGCGCCAGCCCTCCAGCCAGTCTTGCGCCTCTTCCGGCGATGGAAAAAAACAGCTCTTACCTTCTGCTTTCGCCGTTGTTTAGTGGCTGCAGCTGTGTAGTCCAGATATAAAGTCACCTCACAGTTACCAATCTGCAGGGGGGGACCGACCCGAGCCGCCTGTAAGATTGCGTCTCGATCTCTGAAGTTGAATATGTGCGCCAGGATAGGCGGCGGGGGGGGGGGCTTCCGGTTTGGGTCGTCCGCCCGGCACTCGGTGGGCTCTTTCCACCGAGAACATTTTTTAAAGTCCCTTTGGTTGCAATTGGGATTGGATCAGTTTTTCGACCACGAGTTCCAGAGCTGGCCCTTTGACACTTTCTGGTAAACCTACCAGGCGGACGTTATTTCGCCGCGATCTCCCTTCTTGATCGTCCAGCTTCTCTGCCAACGGCCTGGTTGTAGCTTCTAGTTGTCGCACCTGCCGCTGCAGGGTGGCCGTGTCTGTTGATAGTGTTGTCGTAGTGGCTTCGACCTCCGCCACTCTCGCACTCATTTTGGAGATGTCAGCCCGCAGTAGTGTTATGTCGCAGGATATGGTGCCAATAGAGTTTTGCATAAGTTGTAGTGCGGACATCACATCATGTAGGGTGATCTCCTTCGGTTGCTCCGTCTGCTGACTGTTTGTGGCAGTCTATGTCGCCTCCGGCGCTCCTTTTTGTTCCTGGTGGTGGCGTATTTATCTATACGGTTGACCTGTACCGTCCTCGGTCCCCTACCGGCCATGGTGTTCCTGATGCGGTGTGGGCCAAGCTCCGTCCGAGCGGTATATATAAACAGCCATTTGAGGAGGGGAGGACGGCTTCACAGGCCACTAACTGTCCTTGTTTAATCAGTGCTGGGGGTGGGTGCTCGTTAGCTTTTGTCCTTGGCACTCCGTTGCACCCCCGCTAGGATGGTGCTTCTTCTATTTCTGTCGGGCAGCACACAGTGGCCCAAGGGGGCTGTTAGTGTAAGCCTGTTGGTGTCTGGTTTATACTGTGTGTACTATGGCTGTGAGCCCAGTAGCTTCCTCATTGGGCAATTGTCACTTTTCCTGTTTATTTATGGCTGGCCGCCACCCCAGTGTGTGCCCCCTTCTTCAAGGGTGATATCTTTGCTGCCCAGCATGCCCGGTACCTCTTGTCCCCGTAAGCCTATGGATCCCTGCACTCGGCGTCTTGGCCTCGTGTCCCGATCAGGCTATTGCAGCATAGGTGCCGGAGGCCCGCGCTTTCCCTTCCCTGAGACGTTCGTTCAACTTTGCCTCATCACTCACAGTGGCCCTGGCCTCCCCCCGCACTCCGTTGGCTGTCTGATCGACGCCAAGATGTGTCCTTGCTGAGGGGTGTCTACGGGCAAATCTCGTCCGAGGACAGGAGTGTGATCCGCCGCCCACGCCTAGCCCGCTGGCGGACACCACAATCACTGGAGGTCCCGGCTTCTCTGCAGGATCTAGACCGTTGCCCCCCCTCGACCGCTGAGGGCACCGGTTACTCATTTCTCTCCCTAACTTTCACAGCTGCCGTCAGAGGTCTTGTGGTGCTTCCGCTGCTAGTTTCCACAGCGCGAAATTCAGGATTAATGGCAGGATTGCCGGAGTTGTTGCGGCGGTCCCTGGACCTCTCGGCCATTTTCGCCGGTCGCTAGCCATGCCCTCCCCATCAACAATCTTTGTTCGTGCTCAGCAGAGAAAGGAATCTTCAAGAAAGAGAAGAAACATCAAAAGCAATTCTTCCAAATTATTTCCCTGCATGAAGAAAAGAAATGTTTCTATGGTTTGACTGTTCTCAATCTTACAATGTGATCAAGGGTAACCATAAATCTCTTCCTAATGCTGGAAAAGAAATGTATTTGAAACACTATGTGATATGTCGAACAAATATTGTGAATGATATTTTGAAATATTCATGATGACCAATGTATGTTTGGCAAAACTCAAAAATTATGAAATTGAGACTTGGGAAACATATATTTTACAATAGGCACCTACAATATGAAATCATGTGTGCTGAGACACTTTATTAAAAATGACATTGGCATTATTCAGATTAGATATTACATTTATAAATTTGTTAACCACTCAAAGAAAGGAAGTGATCATAAAATGAAACTACTCAAAAGAAATTATGAAGGATAGATTTACTGCAATCGCACTAACCAAAATGAATGAATGACAGATCATCATGTTTTGTGTTTTATAACTTCTATTAAATGTAATTAATTGTACATCAAGGAATATAGTTGTTCAGTCATGCTGAAATTGTAATATAGGAGAAAGAAAATAATACTGCTACTGAGAGCTTCATCAAAACACTAAAGGAACATGAAGGCTTACAATATATACTACAGAGTAAAAGGACAATTAATTATCTTTATTAAATAATGCAGATTCATGGCAGTAATATGAATTGACCCAAGTAAATTAATTTTAGTTAACTTAATTTTTTGAATTTGGGAGCATCATCTTACAGAAGGATACTGATAATGAAAACTAAAGGAAAAGGAAAGAAGGACTGTTCACTTCAACCCATCGTTCTTTTGCTTACCATGCCATCTCAGTTTTGACCCACCCGTATGGAAATCAGTCTTAAACCTATTCCTCATGGGAACAGTCCATCTCTAACTGCCAAGTCACCTCTTCCCTGAACCTGGACACAAGCAACCCAGGACCGGTTGCTCATCAACCGTGTACAGCTTGGTTCCAGTCATACAGTGAGCATAAGATGATGCTGATGCATTATTGATTTTTGTATACTTTATTTATTTATTTGCAGAATTGGTTTAGAGTAAACCATTTGAGTGAGATGAGAGTATTTTATAATTCAATAATGAAAAATACACTCTAACAGGTAGGTTGAATTAAGATGGGTAAACCTATAGAACAACGTAGAGAGTAGTATTAGGAGTAAGGAAGAAAGCTTTTGAGAGAGAGCAAAGAAAGGCAGGTCCTATGATGTCCTGTAAAGCTTTAAAAAGCTTTGAAGCTTATCCTGAAAAGGCCGTGTTAGGTGTTGTTACTTACTTCTTTCATTTTAGGTTATAGAAAACGACGTACACTGTGTTTCTCCTGTCATGTGGAGCCTTTCAAAGAGTCAGTGTGCGGGCCGAAAAACATAGGTTACTGGAAATACATTGCTTAATATCTGCATCAGACTTTTTTTTTTTTTTAAATGAGCTCTTAATTCCAGTTCGAGCCAGTGGAGGTTAAGAGATTTAATCGTTATGTGGTCAGTCGCCTTTGCTTTTCAAGGTGCAGTGGTTGATTTCAGAAGACAAATCAGAATGGTGTTTCCAGTGTCTGTGTGAGACATGACCAGTGTTGGTGCCCATCATTCACAATTTACTCAGAAATGGTGGATTGCACAGTATTTAATGGATGCATTGGATACTTTCTGTAGTTATGAACATTGAAGTTGGCATCTAAGGCGAGCCTTAATGGTTCTGATGCTGGCAATAGTTTAGTACTCTGGAAAGAGAGGCAGCATTTCTATTACATGACAAGTTACCCAGCCTGCTGCTCCCTAATATCTTCTTTGGCAAACCAAAATAAAAATTAAAGGATGGCAGCTGATTGAAAATGAATGGTTGGGATAAGTAGGGTATCACTTCCTCCCTCTAACAAATACAGAGAGAATGGTGAAACAGTCAGCCCAGCAGCTGATGGTGAACCCCAACCATTAGTTTTTAGACTTTTTTCTGCACAATGCTTCTTTTTAAAAATATTTTAGTTTCCTCCACCAAATTATATAACATCTTGTATTCAGAACAATTCTATGACAAATATTTAATAAAAACATTCTTAAGTATAGAAAGTAGAACTAAAGAAGTACTCTTTTTTTCATACTCTTATATGTGTTTGTGAATCAGCCCCAAAATGTCCAAATCTCTATTAGTAAAAGTCTACAGAGCACAGTCATTTCTGCTTATATTAATTGCTTATGATTATTCCCGCAATATTCCCATTTAAAATGTTTTGGGACAATAAACAAAGGCGCGAATGAGTATGTAAAAATGGTCCTACTATGAGTTCTACTTTATGTCCTCTGAAATGCCACTGTGACTAGGCTCCTTTATTTGCCATGCAACGAAAATATTGTACTGGGGCTTGGGGGAATGCTCTACGAAGCAGTGATGAAAACTGACCTCTTAATTATATATATATATATATATATATATATATATATATTGTGAATCATTGAAAGCAAGGCAGCAATTTCAAGTAGGGATACGCAACGTTATGAAGACTTTTTTTCTCACATACTTCTGATATTTCTTGCAAAAGCTATAAAAGCTAGTCCAAAGTGCCGCCCGTTGTGGTTTCTGTGTTTCCTGCCAATGGCGGCATATAAGAGCGGGGGGGGTGAGGGTCCTGGCTGGCAATTCACACAACGACCACAGGTAAAGGAGGTGTCGGGTGGTGCCACTAAAAGTCCCTCTGATTGTGGAGTTTATTTTGAGATTTGTTGTGCTGTGACTATAATTCAATTTCTAGCATTGACACAACACAGAGTTGGTCGAATATTTGACGTGTGTTCATGGACATCGGTGCCTTTCTTCTAATTGGTCCACTCTGGGCATGAAAAACTGTGGTATTAAAACCAATCCTACACTAAAATGGTTATATACAATTACATGTATATTGGTAGCAGTACATTTCCAGGTCCTGGTTATCCTAGCGCGTGGACGCCTCCGGGCAACAATTTGCGCTATATAAATCTGCAAGTTTACAAGTTTTCTATGAAGAATGTAACAACTTCACATGAATGCAGCTTATAAGAGTAAAACAAAAATGAACCAACATATGGAATGTTGTTACTAAAAAAATTATATTTTGGGGCATGATCAAGTGCAGAGGATAGGAGACTTGATCTAAAGAGGCTCTGCTTAGCATCCGTTATCTGCCTGCATCATACCCAACCCATCAGGCCAATGCTGCCAGGAGGGCCCTCAATGTGAACAAGAGAGCCCCTTGGTATTGACAGCAATGGATATGGCCCCGGACCGCTGGGAGGGCAGCAGCCCTGATATCCAAGGCACGAATGCAGGGTCATGACCTGTCGGTCCAGCAGTAGAAGCAGAGGCGGGAACTGACAGCGGGGTTTGCTGTGCCGGTTCAGATTGATTGGCCCCTGGCAGAGTTCCTGTAACAGGAGCCACGTGTCCCGAGGTGATGGAGTCTTCAGCATGACCACCATCAGGGTACTATGAAGGTTGTCTGGATTGGAAGAGACTGGCTGTGGAGGTTGGCTGTGGGCCTCGGCCCCTAGGCCTCTCCACCTCAACCATATGTGAGCAGCATTGGTTGGCCCGTAGAGTCATGGAGAAGAGGACAGATTGGGCAGTGGGGCTTGGGCTCCAGGGGGGCATATTGTCAGGGTGGATTTGGCCCCCATCTTACCCTCTGAACTCTGTCTATGGGCATCGTCTTGTACAGAGGGCCCTGGTGAGAATGCTGCTGCCATCAACAAAAAGAGTAGGGCCCTGATCACTTTCCCCTCACCACTTCCCTCCTGGTTGGGATTGTGTTGCGCTGAACTTTCTGCACTTGGTCATCCATCACCACCGCATGCCTGTGGAAACCTGGTCTCAGGGGGCCCTGGAGGTGTTGAGGACATAGGACGGACTGATAGACATTGTGGTGTGGTAGAGGCATGGCAACTCTTCCGTCATGGTGACTTGGCACCCGTTGATGTGTGCCTCACACTGTCCGGGGGGCCTGCCTGGCGTCACTCACTGGGCTCACTCACTGGTCTCACTCTTCCCACCACAAGGAGTGTGATGTGGGAGATTGATACTCGGTGAGCTTTGAAGAGTTAGCTCTTGATCACACTGCCCTGGATCTCACCCTGTATTACACAATGGGGAAGAAACAGCTTACAGGGTCACCTGAACAACAGACCATGATTGATAAGTATGCCTAACCAACTGACATGGTGAAATGTCTTGATGTTTCAACCCAACCAATGGAGTCCGTTGACACTAAAATTACACCAGTGAAGATATTGCAAGCCATTTGCAATACCCGCACTATGTTGATGGTTGTGGCTGTTCCACTCCAAGGCTGACCTGGTCTGTATGTTTCGCGTGAAATCTGATGCCATTTGTTGTCTGGAGGTGCATGTTGCAGCATCTCTATGTGATTGTCACCATATTTGTGCCTGTGATCGGGGGTTTTAAACTGAAAGTGGGACTCCTGCAGCAAGATCTCCAGAACATAGCAGATCAGATTTCAGAGACCCAAAATAGGATTACCATGTCAGAGGACATGCTGCGCAAGCTAATCTCAGATGTAATACAGCTCAAAGAATCAGTGGATTGCCTAGAGCACCATGTCGAGGACACTGAGGAAGGCCCTGTAGGAATAACTGTTATTTTGCGGGGGCTGGCTGAGGTAGCTAAAGGGGCAACACCTGAATGTTTTCGGGACTTTTAGATGTTTGCTTGGATGAGCTGTCCATGTGTTTTTTCATTGAATGGGCCCACCGATTTCCAGCACTAAAGCCTCGCCTGGAACCCTGCAGAGACCTATCAATGACTCCTTTCTAAACCACGCAGATGGGGATGCAATACTTCAGCAATCCCTCCTTTCAAAAACCCACTGCTTTGAAAGGCCAAAGGAATATCTGCAACTGGCTTGAAATATGGAACCCTTGAGGCATGCCTCTGGACGGTTCCTAGTAGTATCAAAAACAATGGTCCAAACCTAATAATCCAAGTTCAACTTAATGAATACTTGCAATCAATATTTATACAATTTTTTTTATATAAGCCTACAAACAATTTGGCTGTTGGGTTTCAATCCGTTCACTAGTAACTCTGGAAGAAAAGATGCTACAACCTGACAAGAGACATTTAGATGATCAGAAGGAGTTTTAATTAATCGCTCCATCCTTAAATTCATTTATATACATTTTAATCATACATTTGCGGTACAAAGGGGCGTGGTGCTTCTAAGAATGTGCAAAGAAGGAACGTGCAGTGTGTAGGAAAGAGGTGAAAAGCTGGTAAAAACTCGTGACACAGAAGTGTAATGAAAATCCAATTTAAGCTGATTTTTGATAAAGCTGGTTTAAGAGTTCCAGCCCTGTGAGCAATGGACACTCCTTGCTATATTCACACTTTAATGTTATTCATTTTCATTTATACAGTCGCAAAGCATGAATTTCCAGGTCGCATGTATAATGAGATTATGTAGAGGGTGGTCCAATTCGCAATTTGAGAGGCGTCGACGTTTCGACCCGATTAGGGGCTCAGGGGTGAGTAAGGGCCTCAGCCTGCAGGTCTTCTTCAGGACGAAAGGGGCAGCCTTAGTACCGTGGGTGTGACATACCTGGGGGTAAATTATTACAGTGTTCAGGAGGTAGCATCAGAAGGAATTTAAAGGTGTCACTGATCCTAACTCTTAAGAGGCTTACCCATGAGCGATCGTGGGCGTCCTGGTCCTCTAAGTGGTGTCTTTTGCGGTAAAAGCTCACATGGGAGTGTGGTCCTTATCTGGTTAATGATAAGATAGGGGATCAGGAATACAATTGTGAAAGCTATTAAAATTAAGGGCTCATTACAAAATAGTTGTAGACATGAGACTCACCCTTGAACAAGGGGTAGCGCGTGTCTACATCGTCTTATAAGATCGTTATCGTTGTGTATGAATGGCCGCTGCTGCGGGGGAAGTCGTGTCTGGATCGTCTTCCAAAACTTTTTCGTTGTGCTTGAAGTGTCGCTGCTGCTGGCGAAAACGCAATGTCAGTAAACTAAATAAGGTCAGTTCGGGAGTGACGGCCTGTCGGTGAAGCGCTTACCTCAGAAACAGTATCACCGCTATCAGTAGATCACGCGGTGGGGAACTGGCAGAACGAGCCAGCTACCACGAGGACGTTATAAACGTGCGCATCATCAGTAAAGTGAGGAAAGACTCCCTACTGTATGTATTACGTCACTTGTGATCTGTCCGACTCACGGGGCAGTGTGGAAGAACTGTTAATGACCCTAACGAAACAGCAAGCCCAAAAACAAAAAGGGGAGTTTCACAGTTACATTGCAAGAAAAAGCGTGTATATTTAACAATTGTGCAATTTAGAAACATATTCTAGCCGGAATGACAAAGACAGATCAGAGAGGATCCGGCAAATCGTACATAACAAATGAAGGTTGCAATGGTCTAAAATACATTGGGGTTACAGTACTGAAAACATCCATAAATATCGATGGCACCACTTTTGTCTCAGTGGCGGTGGCATATGTCAATACATAGTCAGCAGCCACCGCTGAAGGGACAATGGGCGTGATGGTTGCTAATGCAAACAAGGGGGTGGTTGTTTTCTTAACCGTCTACACATGGTAGGGTCAGAAAGCAAGAGGGTCACAAGAAGTCTATGGCGTTACCCATTGTTCAACACTGCTACCTGCTTCCTAATCTCTTCGTATTCATTTAAACCTCGTTTAATAGTGTCAAATAGGTGTATAAATCGACACTCACGGGTGTTCAAAATATTGTTGGAATCACCCCCCTGGGGTTAGGTATGACCTTCTCCAATACCAACCATCTGAGACTGTCTGGTGCGTGACCGAACTTGATGAAATGGTCCACTAGAGGGGCCCGTGTGTTTGGCATCTAATGCGGCTGACATGCTGTAGTATGCGACATTTTACTTTTTGGATTGTTTGTCCGATGTACAAAAAATCACACGGGCAAACGATGGCATTAATGACCCCTGTGGAGTTCCAATTGCTGTGTTCCTGTAGTATGTGTGTATGGTTGTTGTCAAGAACTGCCTTGTCTCTCGGACTAGAGGGCATACCTTACTGCTCCCACATATCACGTGTCCCTTGATTGGCAGGATGCCCCATAAAGCCATTTGGCTAGGCTTTATCATAGTGGGTAGGAGAGCCTTCACCACGTGGTCTCTTATGTTTTTAGCCTTTTTAAAGGCATGTAGCGGGCACGGTGCATTATCTAGCTCATCAGATACCATATGCCAGTGCTGGTTGATTATTTTCTTCACTTTGTTGCTTTTTGTAGAGTAAGTGGTTACGCATACTAGTCGTTCCTCCTTTTTGTTCTTATCGATTGCTGGTTCCAAGAGGTGTTCCCTGTGGTTATGACGGACGGTTCCTGTCTGGTGTGTCGGGCCCTGCATTCCATGTGAGACAACATGAAGGAGGCTACAGACCATGACTAAGATCTGAAAGGAAGACAGACTATAAATGAGAAGGCCTGCTACCATCCTGGAAAACAGGTGCAATGAGTTGTCTATGGACCTGGACTCCCCTCCAGTGCCTCCAATGCTGGACACTGAAAATTCAACTTCCCTTGATATCCTTTTTGTGAATTCTGGAAGTTCATTCTGCTGGAGGCTGAGCAATGCATTAGCGATGTGATGACTGGCCTCAGGTTTCTTAGCACTGATTTTCAGATTTGTTTTTTTGATTGATGGGTCAGCTACAGTTATCCTTCGTCATAGAATTCTTGGTGGTCCTCACATGTCCATACTCCCTTTCCATATTATGATGACTTACTTCAGGCATCAGGTAACCTCAACGGTGTGATCTGTTACTCTCACCACATGGACACTTTACCAACGTGATAAACTGGACCTCAAGTCCTTCAGGCGGAGCTGCAAGGGGGATGCAAACATTTCAGGTGGAGCTGCAATTCAGATGCTTTCCGTCAAAACAGCTTTTGGACAGCACTGCAACATGAAGATTTTCCTCTTCAGGAGACAGTCTTAGACATCCCTTTAGGTTTTTCCAACTCGTCGTCAATATAATGACTTACTGCAGGCGTCAGATAAGTTATTAATTATTTATTGGCATACAGTTATAACAACTGCATAATACTTCAAGTCTCCAATCATAACTGACACTGTATTATCTTGAAAGAACTCTAACCTTCCATCCTGGAACACCTCCCTCATACCATTCTTGTCTTACATTATAATGCATGTGTACACATGCACATCACATCATTGTTCAGAGTTGGGAAGTGGTGACAGATGCTTCACTTCACGAAGTGTGCGGTGCATGAGTTGGAGAAAAGAGTTAACTGTTTTTTGTTTCTTTCGTTCAATTTGTTGCACTGCACACCTAGTCCAAGCTGGTGGAAGGAAAATAAAGGCCCACGAAGATGACTCCCCATGAAATGCAAATGGATTCAATATTCAGATCAAGCAGTAAGCGGTATTCCACTATCTTAAAGAACATCCACCACAGGTAATCCTACTGCAAGAGACACATTTATCGGGAAACAGTTGCATGATCGTAACCCACAATGGCTACACTGGAGCCTAGTGGCTATTGTGGTAATTGTGTCTTTTCTTCATTTCCATTGTAGATTCTAGATTGCTTTTATGTCATTTAGAACAGTTTCATGTAATGTTAAGAATTCTTTGATGTAATGATAGAATGTAGTGCGGAAGAGATTGTTGAGGGAGAAACGGTTGGAATTTGATTAGGCTGGATGCTTTCTTCTTGGCTCCAGTGGGTCCTTAAATTTGCACTTAATAAATATTTATTTTTATACAAATTCGCCTATCTGCTCCTCTTTACATTGGCGACGAGGTGTTTTTAAGTGCAGACCCACTGGGCTATTTCGACATTTTTGGCATTTTTAAGAAAATCGCTTGTTTTGAATTTTATTGATCGAAGATTTCTGGAACTCATCGTACCCTAATATTGGTTGTTTATATTATTTTTAAAGATAAGAATCATTGAGATTTTCAAGCAAAACGGAGATTTTATTTCTATCATCAAAGGTACTGTAATTTAAGATACCTTTTACCGTTGTGTGCTCGTGGATGCCAGGATTTCAGCGCGTGTGATGACAACGTTCAAAAGAGGTGGATAGTGACGAGTGGAGTGATGTCAGATCGTTTGTCTCAGCCTGCGTTTCATCTAAAGCTACGCTGCGTTTCAACTGGCACGTTACCAGCACGCAACCACGGACATTTTGTTAACTTTGGTATCCTAGTTACCAACGTGAACTCCTATGCTTCAACGTCAGTGGCGGCCATCTTATATTTTAACGGTGCTGATTGGTTTTTCACCGCAAATTTCATTATCTCTAAAAAGATGTTGTTTCTGCCACTCTGAAGAAGCGGATTATCTTTGTGATTTATTATTACGACGGAAGTATCCAGTTGGTATTTATTCTTTGTTCATTTAATCATTTATTGAAGCGCATTTTTCAGTGATGCGCACACTTTATCTAATTATTTTTTTTCACAGCGCATTTTCACAGTGATGCGCACACTTGACTGATTCACTATTTACGGTGCGTTTCTCAGTGATTCTCACACTTATTTGATTGGTCATTTTCATATTATTTTAAGAATTATTTTTTTCAGTGATGTGCACATTCAATTGATAATTAGCTTTCAATGCCATTTAAGTGATTTTCACTTATTCAAGGAGTATTTACAGCTTTACTTAATTTCAAATTAATTATTTCCTATTTGACATACTTATTGCCTAACAATTGAAAAGTTTTGATCTGATACTGTACTATTATATGTGGTATTAGGTGTTTCTTTCTTAAAATTTAACATGGCGACCTCTCAAATATGTAACCAACCTACAATTATTTTACATATTCCAGGCAAACCAAAATTAGCTTGGAATAAATGGTTTGAATCTTTTGAGAATTACATTATAGCCATAGATGGTACAACATTTTCTCCTGAGAGATTAAAAGCTATGTTATTTAGTTTTCTAGGTAATGCTGCAATTGAAATTTTTAACCACATCGCTGCTTGGAAGTTTCCCGTGCTGTGCTGGACAGCAACGAAAACGGGTGTGGTCATGACGAGCTCAGCTCGTCATGAGCACCTGAGAGGTTTATGCCATGACGAGCTGAGCTCGTCATGAGCATGGAAGGGGTTAAAAATGTAGTTCCTATTGCACTACCTCGTGGTGGAGGTGAAGGGTGGAATGTGTATAAAGAAGCTATAGCTAGATTAGAAAAGCAATTTCAAGATGAACCCAATGTTTTAATCCAAAGACATGCTATTCATAAAAGGAAGCAACTTTCTGATGAAACCGTCGAAGATTATGTAGCTGCCTTGAGAGTTTTAGCTGCGAATTGTGAGTACGGAGCAACAGTCCACTATTTTATGGCAGATCAATTTATTTTTAACTGTGAGTCTAAAAAAGTACAAGAGAGACTTCTCGCATGTCGCAATCCTACTTTAAGTGAGGTATTAGATTTGGCAAAAGGTATTGAAAGGTCTATCATTTCTTCGAGAGTCATCTCTACATAAGAAGTAAAAAACACTATATTCCCCTTTGCCAGTTTGTGCGGTACAATCTTTTAATAAAGGGACTGTCAAACAAAGCAACAAATTAGGTTGTTTCAGATGTGGTGCAAAGACTCATTTGGCGAACAGGTCTGACTGTCCTGCTCGAAAGAAGAAATGTATCAAATGTGGCAAGGTTGATAATTTTTCATCAGTATGCCATGCGCCAAAGAGGTTTTCAAACTCTTCAAATTCCTCAAACTCTTCAAATTCTAATGCAAATAACATTAATGTTGTTGAACATGATTTACAAAATATGCTACTTACCATTTATGATGATTTATTTGATTATTCTGTTAATAACATTAATATTCCTTTCAAGGCTCCTTTAGGCACAGTTTTTGTTGGCAAAGTCTCTTTTGAAGCAATGGCAGATTCGGGATCACCCATTACCATATTATCTGATGTGTTTTTTAAGGATAACTGGAAGAATGTTAAGCTGAAGAAAACTGATGTGAATCCTAAGGCTTTTGGAAATTTTGATATTTCTATGCTTGGCTACTTTGAAGATTCATTAGAATTTGAGGGAAGAAAGATTTTTACAAAAATGTATGTTGCCATAGATAGTAAGAATATTGTGGGATGGTTTGATTTAGGTACTTTGGGTGTCAATTTATGTCCAGGTTCAGATCGTCCTTTACAATTAAGGGAGTTTGATGTGAACAATATTTCAATGGAAAGATTTAGTTTGGAGATGATTCTTAAAAAACACAGTGATGTTTTCAAAAATGAGGTTGAACAAGTTAAAGGTTATATGCATAAAATTAAACTTAAAAAAATGCTGTGCCAATTCAACATAAAGTTCGCATGGTTCCCCTTGGCATTCGGCAAAAATTGAAAAGTCATCTTGACATCTTATGATCTGAGGGTATCATTGAGACCACAGATAGTTCAGCGTGGGTTTCCGCAATTGTTTTAGCACTTAAAAAAAATGAGGATCTGAGATTATGTGTTGATCTCAGGTGTCTTAATAAAAACATTGTAGTAGATACTTATCCTTTACCTCATATTCAGGATATGTTATCAGCTATTAATGTTGCTAAATTTTTCTCAGTTATTGATCTTAAATCAGCGTACCATCTGGTACTACTTGATGAGTCTTCGAAAGATCTTACAACATTCACTACACCTTTAGGTTTGTACAGGTTTTTGAGAATGCCATTTGGTCTGGCATCAGCGGCCAGTGTTTTTCAAAAGTTCATTGAGAATCTGTTTCAAGGTATTGCGGGTGTTCAATCATTTCAGGATGATATTTTAATTTTTGAAGAAAATGGTTAACAACACACCATTATTCTTGACATAGTTCTTGGTATTCTTGGTTCTAAGGGTATGACCGTGAGCAACGAGAAGTGTAAGTTTTTAGTGGAGGAGATTGATTATTGGGTCACAGAATCACAGCTAAGGGTATTTTTCCAAAGGAAGATCTGGTAAATACTTTAGAGAATGTTAGTAGACCTAAAGATAAGGATTCTTTGCGTTCCTGTCTAGGACTAGGCGAGTATTATTCTAGATTTGTTAAAGGTTATGCCTTTGTTGTTGAACCTCTCAAACAGCTGTTAAAAAAAGGATCTCAATTTATGTGGACTGGTGTTCATGATGAAGCATTTCTTAATGTTAAGAGACACATTGCCAAAGCGCCTGGTCTTAATACGTTTGGTCCACAAGATAAATCATATGTTATGGTGGATGCGAGTGCCATTGGGCTTGGTGCTGTTTTTACTCAAATTCTTGATGGCAGGGAAAGAGTTATTTAATGTATTTCTAGATGCATTCGAGCAGCTGAGAGGCACTATAGTACTATTGAAAAAGAGGCCTTAGCCTGTGTCTGGGCAGTAGAAAAACGTAAAAGTGTTTTGTGGGGAAGACCTTTTGTTCTAGTTACGGTTCACAAACCCTTTGTTTTCATGATGGATGGGGTCAGAAGTGGTAAGGCGTCTTTGAGACTTGTAAGGTTTATTGCTAGGCTGCAGGAGTATAATTTTGAAATACAACACATTCCTGGTGGTAAGAATTTTGCTGCAGATTGTTTGTCAAGATTTCCTCCATTAGATGAGTGTGATAATGAGGTGATTGATCAACATGAGTGTGTTGTGGCATTGGTAGATGCTGTTGATTCATGTAATTCTGTGGTTTAAGAGAAAGAATGGCTTGAGGCGATGGCTGATGATAATGTTTTGTACAAAGTCAAGCAGTTTGTTGTTAAGGGGTGGCCGCCTATTAAAAGTTTGGAAGATCATTTTAAAAGTTTTGCTCAACTTGCTGATGAGCTTAGTATTGAAAATTGTATTCTATTGCGTCAGGATTTGTTTGTTCCACCGCATGGTTTGAGAAATAAACGTATAAAGTTGCCTCATTCTGGACATCCAGGAATTTCGGGTACTAAAAAACTTCTTAAAGTTCATTATTGGTGGCCTGGCATGGATGCTAGTGTTGAGAGAATGGTAGACAATTGCTCTGTGTGTGTGAAAGCTGATAAACATTGGAAAGTTTCGACTCAACCTTTATCTCTTCAAGAAGGTCCTGCTAGACCTTGGGAGAAAATCTCAATTGATTTTTCGGGACCATATGAGTGTTTAGGTAGGGAGAAAAGATTTTCTATTGTTGTTGTTGACAATTTTTCTAAGTGGATATATTACACCTTTGTGGAAGATCCCGTGACTGATGAGGTAATTGAATTTCTAGACAACATTTTTAGGGTTGAAGGTGCACCTAATACCATTTTATCTGATAAAGGTGTGCAATTTGTTTCAAACAAGATGAAATTCTTTTTGAATAAATTTGGTGTGAGCTCAGAAACAGCTCCTTTATATTGTCCTCGTGCTAATGGTCAAGTTGATAGGGCTAATAGATTTATCAAAGAAGGGATTCAAGCAGAATTAGAAAGCAATTTAGATATTTTAGAATTTTTGAAGGAAAAAGTGTGGAGTTATCATATAACTCCAAATACTTCTACTGGTGTTTCTCCATATTTATTGATGAGAGGTAGACAGGCTACATCTATGTTGACACCTGAGTTTAAAAAAAGAGTTTTTGAGGAAAATATGGAAATTGTTATTGAAAAAGCCTAGTGTGTGTGGTTATGCCCAGTGCCCGTGACAGGAAAAAGCCCAAAACACAACGTGGACAAACCACATTTTCACTGTCAAAGTGGACCATTTTCTTACAAAGTGCCTAGCTGGAGATTTTGAACCCTAACTCTGTCAGTACCTAGGGAAACCTAGCAAACCTATACATTTTTGAAAACTAAACACCCAGGGTAATCCAGGATGGGGTGACTTGACTGGCTCCCACCAGGTTATGTTACCCAGAATCCCTTGCAAACCTAAACATTTGTAAAAAAATAGCACATTTGCCTGACATTTCTGTGGTGGAAAGTTCTGGAACTTGCGTGGATCCACAAAATTCCACCCACTCGGCGTTCCCCAATGTCTTCTGAGAATAATGGTACCTCACTTGTGTGGATAAGCCTAGTACCCGCAGCAGGAAACTGACCCAAACATAACGTGGACACACCAAATTTTCACTGTGAAAAGGGACCCTTTTTTTAGAAAGTGCCTAGCTGCAGATTTTGAACCCTAGCTCTGCCGGCACCTAGGGAAACCTAGCAAACCTATAAATGTTTGAAAACTAGACACCCAGGGAAATCCAGGATGGGGTGACTTAACTGGCGCTCACAAGGTTCTGTTACCCAGAATCCCTTGTAAACCTAACAAGCATTGGCATAGCCAATAGGTCTCACTTGGGGACCTTATAAGTATTTTGTTTTGCAGCACAATATCCTTGTAACTAAATACTTATAAGGTCCCCAAGCGAGACCTATTGGCTATGCCAATGCTTGTTTGCCGCTGCCACCTGTTGGGATCCTTCTCTTTAAAGGTCACAGCTGTGGTGTCTTGCTGTCTGATTTTTAACAGTGCTGTATCAGGTTTGTTGGTGCCCACATCGACAAATGTTTGTGCAGATGGAATTTGGATCGGTTTTCGCATGAAGGTGTGGGGCGGGGAAGTGGCCCTCCGTTCTATTGTTAGGCGCCAGAGAAGCAAGGCAGTGCAGTAAGAGTTGATGCTGCCGTCTTTCATCGTGTTCCTACGATATGTACGGATCCTCTTGGATATATAGTAAGAACTAATGACGATTTGCATTCAGGTAATGGATCGAGCGTTTGTAACAGGGTCCCAACACACTGATTGCACTTCAGAGACATCCATGCAACCACCTTGGGGGGTTGCTAATAGCGATGTTTCTGCGGGAACTCTATGAAAGGCGCGTATCCCACCCACGTGCGCCGAAAATGGAGTCAAGCTGTTTTGCAGTTAAGACTGTAAATCTGCCGATAGAAAGATGTGTGCAGTGGGTGTCGTTTAAAGTGTGTGAAAGTATTTGAGATACATTTGCCTTCGATTTCTGGTTTGCATCTTGCACTGCACAGTAGCGATGGAAAGCTACATCGGTCTCTGCATTCTGTGCTCATTGTGCCCGTCTTCATTGTAACCAGGGCTCGAAGTGCATTAAAGTATGGAAACAGATTGAGAGCGTCATGCGGCGGGGGTCAGTAAGCTCGGCGATGGGAATCAAAGGTGTGGCTAAAAGAAAAAAAAAATATTCAGGCAATTGTTGCTAAAATAACGCACACCTTAAGTGAAAAATGTATTTACCTGCAAGCAAATTACAGTAAAAGCATGAAGCGCCAGCTGGCTTACCGACTGCTGAGGCAGGAAGCAAATGGTGGGGGCCTGAAGGAGGAGGGGGTGCGAGGGATGGGGGAAGCTGGCTGGGGAGAGAATGCAGAGCGCACGCTGGGCGAAGCCCTTTGATGTGCTGTGAGCGGCCGGGAATGAATGATTAGGGGAGGAGAAGCGGGAAAGTGAAAGTACGGCCGGCCTGCGGCCGGCCATGAATAATTAGGGGAGGAGAAGCCCTGGCCGTGAATGCGCGTGCATGTTGCTCACGTGGTTCACATGAACTGCAAGAAAACGCCATGAAAACGCCAGCAAAAAGCTGGTGGTTTCATGATGTTTTCGCCGCTTGAATTCTCGCTCCGCTCGATGCGCATGCGCGCATCGATAGGTCGCGAGACCTAAAAATGGGTCCAAAAAAATAAATTTTCCTCACATTTCTGTGGTGGAAAGTTTTGGAATCTGCGTGGATCCACAAACTTTCCTCCATCCGGTGTTTCCCAAAGTCTTCCGAGAAAAATGTTACATCACTTGTAAGCCTAGTGCCCGTGACAGTAAAAGCCCAAAACACAACGTGTACACACCACATTTTCATAGTGAAAACTGACCCTGTTTTTGGAAAGTGCCTAGCTGTAGATTTTGAACCCTAGCTCTGCCGGCACCTAAGGAAACCTAGCAAACATATACTTTTTAAAAACTAGACACCCAGGGAAATCTAGAATGGAATGACGTGACTGGCTCTCACCACGTTCTGTTACCCAGAATCTGTTGCAAACCTAAACATTTGTACAAAAAACAAATGTTCCTCACATTTCTGTGGTGGAAAGTAATGGAATCTGCGTGTATCCACAAATGTCCTTCTACACAGCATTTCCCCAGGTCTCCGGATTAAAATGGTACCTCACTCACATGGTTGGGTCAGGTACCCCGCGACAGGCAAGGGCCCCAAACCTATTGAGGAGACATCAAAATTACCTATCACAAAACAACCTGGTTTTGTAAGGGGGGTCCCATGAGGTTTTTGCCCCGGACTCGGCGGCCACCTAGGGAAACCTACCAAAGCCACACATATCTGAACACTAGACACCCAGGGGAGTCCAGCAAGTTATGGCTTGCATGGGTCCTCAAACATTTCTCCACCCAGAATCCCCTGCAAACCTCAATTTTTGTTGAAAAAATCTATATTTTCCGATATTTCTGTGTGGGAAAGTTGTAGGATCACCGGGCTGACACACATTTCCTACCAAGGACTTGCGGACTTCAGGTGGGTCATTATAGAAAAAAATACAACGTGATAAGAGATTAGGGGATCTGACACTTAAACGTAAGAACCGTGAACAATGGTATATTTCTATCCTAGATACCATCCGTACAGGTTTGCACACAAAGGAGGACTGGAGGAGACTAATTGAGTAATTTATATAAAAAAGAGGGGGATTTACGGTTATGTGTTGCAAGTTCAGATTAGGTCTGTGGATATGTGATTTCTGGGTCTTTATGTGCCCACTGTCGGTTGACATCAGCGGTGTACCAGCAGCCGGTTGTGGCGGTTGTCACATTTTGTACCTGTAACACGATCCACAGAGCAGAAAATATACCATAAGGAGCAATTGGGTGGGACATTATTTTGTTTGTCACACGGTATTAACTCAAGAAGAAGGCGTGTAATATTTTTTAACCTTATGGCTATTTTTAAGGAGCACTGCGTTAATACATTAATACCAAGTCTCCTTCAAGGGGCCCTCCCATGAATCTAACATTGAAATTCATTCAACCGTATTAAATTCATAAGATTTTTTCATGAGGAATAAAAACAATTACCTTATGAATTACAATAATGATTGTGTCTTTAAACACAATCTGGAGGATGTAGATATTTATTGGGATCTATATTGTTTTATCCCATATGACTTGGTCGAGGTTATGGGCTTTGAACTGAATCGATAGTACACCGGTGGCACCCACTTATGCTTAGAGGAGGTCAAGGCCCCTTTAAAAGGACCACGCATGAAAGGGGCGCGGCTGAGTGACGTAATAGTCACAGGTGATTTGCCTTCCGGATGACCAGATTTTAACCTTTCCACTGGATGCGACTCCTGGATCCTTAAACCGGAGACCGAACCCGCCATGGCCCGCATCAGGCGGAAGGCCCGCATACCCACCGGCGGCAGGGCCTGAATACATCCGATTTGCAGCGATTTTCCGCATTCCGTGAATTTTGGAGCACTCCTGGACTGACAGCTCCCGCCGTGGCCCATGCAGGACGTGCAGCCTACTTGTGAGTCGCCGGATTGCCGGGGGTCTGCAAAACAGTGAGTACTTGCCTCAATTTCATTAGTGTTTTTGCATCCTTTGAGTCTGTGCTTTTGACCTGGTAAAAACTGTGATATTACTGAGCTCTGCTTGCCTGATTAATTTCCTTAGCTAGTTCCTGTGCCCTGATTGCAATTTGGCATTGCTGCACTGTGTTTAATTCATTTCCACAGCGTGATTTTAATATCAGTTTGCATGGTGTAATTGCTGCGCTCTGCTTGTTGAATCATTTCCTCTGCCTGATTGATTTTACTTCCAGATTGCAATTTGCTCACCGCTGCGCTCTGCTTGCCTGGCTCATTTTTGCTGCTTGACTGATTTTTTCACTCAGATTACTATCTAATTAGCCATTGCCGCACTTTGCTTGATTTATCTTGCACTCTGACACTCGGTCCGGCCTGCTCTGCCCTCTCTCCCACTCCTCTAAGGTGCTGGGCATGCGTCTTCCTGGCTTGAACGGGGCCAGGCTACGTGCCAAAGAGGGGAAGGAGAAGGGCCGAAACTCCTTAACCACCCCCATCCAGCTGCATCAACTGACCATGGAGGCAGACGCCATGGCTCAACCCAACACCGCCACCGAAGGCGGCATGGAATGGCAGATTAAAATGAAGAGAGGACGCGAAACGTGCCCAAACTCACCGGAGAAAGCATCAAAGCTTGCCCGCCCTCCCCCTGCAAGCAGCGCAATTCCAACCTCAAACCGCTATATGGCTCTCCAAAGTACCCAGGGCAGTGACGCCCACCCTCAAGACCACAAGGCACCTGATCCCGAGACCTCTTAAGTCCCCACCAAGCGACTACGGATCCCTCCCATCATCCTGAAGAACCTAGCCACTCACAAGGACCTCGTGGATATACTGGATGCCCACTGCACCTCCTTCACAATCAAGCCCCGGCAGGACCACGCCAAGATTATGCTCACCACCCCAGATGACTACAGGATCGTGACCAGCATACTTACAGACCAGAAAATGGAGTATCACACCTTTTCAATGACCACTACAAAAGCCCAGTGCTTTGTAATACGGGGGCTTCCCAGCAAATGCACATCACTGAGGACTTATCTGAGCTTGGCCTTCCAGTCAAAAATATTGCACAGATTGCCTCTCCAGCGGACAAGAACAAGAAATTCACCCTCTTTGTTGTAACCCTGTCGGCAAGCCATGATGGAAAGCCAGCAGTCACATGTCTCTGCAGCTGCATCGTCACCACAGAAGCAACCAGAGGGAAACGAGGACCAGTCATGTGTTACAACTGTCAGCGCTTGGAGCACACCTCTGCCTTCTGCTGCCAGAACCCAAAGTGCGTACGCTGTGGAGGCGAGCACACCTCTAACCTATGCACAAGGAACCGGGAAACCGAACCAGCAAATTGTGCCAACTGCGCAGGACCACATCCAGCAAGCTATCGCGGCTGTCCCTACCTGCAGAAGGCAAAGAAGGAAGGCCAGCGCAAACCCCTCCAACCACAAAAGACTTCCCTACACTCAACAACAATGGACCAGGGGCAAAGGAAGACTTACAAACCTGCTTTGTCACACGGGATTGTGGAAAAGTAAATTTTGCCATGTTATATGTGCCTACGTGTTCCCCATGATATGTCATATGTGCATGATCGATATGCATGTATTCCTTTCTGATCGATTAAAGACGCAATTACAGTTGTGTCCATCTCTAGTATGCCAGTTTCCAGTCCTTCGTGAATACAACGAATATCAGGCCTATGTAAAGCTACGTTGCCACGTTTTACAGTGTGCACGTTAATTCATTGAAAAGTCCCCGTTTCTAGGCCTCAAAAGGGCCCGGACTCAGATTCAGCTCCTGTTTCCTGAACCCTCTCCGAGGAGCGATACAGCCCCCACCTGTATCCCTGACCCTTCACTTACTTCCTGCCTCGCAGTGCCCGGCTCGGCCTGGCTCTGCCTCCCAGTCTGCCAAGAGTATGTTATGATTCTAGTTATCAGTCCAGCCCTCCTTCTCTGCATTCCTAAGCTACTGAATCGCATCAATAGTTTCCATCATGGTCTAGCCTTTATGTCTCCATGTAAGAGAAATACTGAATTAATATTCATAGAATATTCCTCGCACACACAATACATATGGAATTATGCATGCACCAGTCTTAGAGTCTGTTAGCCTTTACCCTGATAACTTTTGGATTCTATCAACATGTTCTCTAAACATCAGATACTAGATAGTGTTTAGGTACATGTCGCTCTGACACTCCAGACTTTAGTCTCCTCTTCTAGCGCAGAAGTCATAGCCCCCAGCTCCTCCTGGTAACACGTCATTGCCAGTTTGCGCGCACCACTAGGTCAGAGGTCCCGGCTCCTTAGGTAGCCCCCTCCATGTTTCCGCCTATTTTATGACACTTCTGTTACGTTTACATCACATGTCTATGTATACGCCCTGTACACACCTCTTGTTACACCCACTTTATGCCTTATCTTTCGCGACTGCTACAAACTCCGCCTACTGCTACGCCTACTGTATTGACTATAATGTAAATGTTTTAACTATATATACTTGTGCACTGTTATTAAAAGCTAGCGCTCCTTTGTCCCTGCCCCAGGCAGCTGCCATCCCATCCCCGTACAGGCTGTCCTGTTCCAGTCCTTTATGCTTAATTAAAGCCTGTATACTCTAGCTACCTCGAATCTTGACTCTTATTTATTGAGCTATCTATTTGTATGAGTATCCTGAAAAATAGTACCGGTAATTAATTATTTATTTACCACATAATGGCGCCCGAATAGGGACTTGCCCTTTCCCCACGCGCCGGAGAAGCCACGCAGGCCCCCTGATCCTCTGCAGCCGTGACGGAACAATACCGTGCACGTGCAGATATTTCTGCTTCAAGTATCCCTCAGGCCCACGGAGGAGACGGAGGTTGCGGTCCAGCGTCCAGACGAGGCGGTGGAGGAACGCGGCAAGTCCCGACCAGAGCCCAAGCCGAGAGTCCAAGGTCCGAGGTATCCGGAGGCCCACCTGTAACTGAAGTCCGAAGTTCGTCCTTCCGTCGTCGTAGCAGTCCAGTCCAGTCCGAGGCCTTCCGTTCTTGCTGCCCGGTGAGTACCGTTGCTGGGGTAGTATCTAGACAGGGTCAATTAATTTGTCTCTGGTCCGTGGGTTTGGGTACACAGATCCAACACGAAGTGTCCACCTGGGTGGATGCGGGTCCTGACGTGTCTCTTTATGGGACCGGTAAGTTTCGTACTGTTTTAGCAGTACATCTAGTCATTCTAGTCAGTTCTGTTCTCGAGGAAATTCATGTGTTCTGTTTTCAGTATTCCAGGTAGTATTTTGTCCGAACTGTTATTTTAAATGTTATTTCATGTGTTTTCAATGTCGTGGTATGAATGATTTGTATTCAAGTAATTATTGTGTTCATTGTGTATTGTATTGTGTCCAGACTCCAGCCTAGTTATGCCTTTATTTTCCAAGTTACGTCAGTTAAAAACCAGAAAATGTCTGCTCGAGGAAGCAGTTCCTGTCCCGCCTAGGGACAGTCCAGGTCATTTTATGTATCAAAAGCATGGCATAAGTGCCATATTATATCTAGATTTATGGGTGGAGTACACCAAACAGTTAGAGGAAAAGTATAGATGGCCCGTATCAGGTACGTGGGATGCCGAGTGCATCATGCGAGTAGAAGAAGCATTATGGAAAAAGAAATCCAGACAGTCCCAGAAAGATGCCATCGAGTTATGGCGCAAAGAATCTCATAAAAGAACAGAAAAAGAAATCAGAAAGTCAGAATTAAGTAGAGAATCCTCAGAAAGAGCTCAAGAAAGGGGATTAATCGAAGTAGGTGAACGAGTTAAAACAGAACAGTCAGACAGACAGAGAAATGCCCTTATTAAGGGTATGTATCCTCTTCTTGCCGAGGGTTTGCCAAAAGCAACCCCGGAAGCATCATGTAATTTTCCGCCGCCATTAGTTCCGATTAAGCTACGTCACAAACCGACCGCAGCTGATATTTTTCTCTCGTCCTATTTGGACGACACAGTCCCAGAATATGCGAATCCTGCTCCGCCAGCTCCAGTAAATAATGTAATTCCTGTCCTTCCAGCCACCGGGGCACCTGTTACAGCACCTGTTACGGTACCCCCGGTCCAGCCCATAGTACAAGTACCCGCTACATCAGTCACTCTGCCAGCACGAAGAGTATCAGTCGACGATTCCAGTTTAGGGGCCGCGGGGGGAGGTCCTCCGGGTACCCCGCCGCCACACAAACGTGTAACATTAGTCGAGTTACATGAACGTGCGTTACAGCGTACGCCCAAACATCAGTCCGTTGCAGATATCAGACGAGCTCTTACCGAATGCCGTTATGATCCAGTCCCAGGCGATGATAATATGGTTATATATTCATTGCGTGTAAGACGGGTGACCGAGTATTTGGACACCCTACCGAATATGAAAGAGGATCTAGACAGAATATATCGTTTCATCCGTACAGGAGACGATCCAGAAAGTATTGGTGAAATCATGTCACTAAGGAAAGCTGAGACTCAGCTCATGCTATTAAAGTTTCTAATTAATTGTTTAGTAAGGGAACAAGATTGTCCGACTAAAGATCCGACCGAAATGAAAGTTCTGACAAGGTGGAGTGATAATATAGCCGAGGGTAAACACAGGACCCTCAGTAGTATAGAGAGTATGTACAAGAAAATACGCAAAGAAATAATAAGGTTACACGAACAACGTAAGGAAGCACTAGTAAGCGAGAAGGAAAACGACTCTTCTACTGAAGAGGTAGATGACGAGAATACCGCCAGAATAGCGTATGTAGGTAAAACTAGATTTCCAGACCGACATTCACGCCTAGAACACAAGAAAGTCTTTCATCATCCAGCACCAGAACAAGGTTCTCTAGAACAAGTATTTCAAGCTACCGATCACATTCTGAAATCACGAATCGGTTATAGTGAACTTAGTACCATGCATGAACAAGAAATAGCCCGATCAGCAGTCCGATGGATTACTGATTCTACCACTTTTCCAGACGAAATAGTGGCACAAATGTTTCTGAAACTGCCCCCAGCCGAGCAGCGACTGGTGGGTATGTATATGATCCAGCACCTCATTACACTGTATGAGGGTCAACATTCTGATCCAGGTCCGTTACATGATATCCTGAACGAGTTACTCCAGTATAAATGGAAAGGTTTAGGTACAGATTTAATTAGTGTCATTCTAGAACAGCGCCACAAATATAGAACGTTTCTGAACCCGCATTTTGTTCACGTCTCACCCCCAGAAAGTAAACCATTCTACATGGATAGACAGAATCCGTTACGAGAAGTACATCCAGTTAGGACACCGGATGGTGAAATGCAACGAGTATTTGTTTACACCCCTATCACAAAGATGGAACTCTTAGAGATGAAGAAATTAATTCCCTGTCACGACAAAGATCCAGCAGGGTTCCATCGAGAATTAAAAGACATGCTCCGTATGGGAGAATACACGTATCCAGATATTATTAAAATGTTAAAGGTCCTGTTGCCCGCAGGGGTATACGAAAAACTCAAGGAAAAAGAATGGGAGGTGGGAGAGAAAAAGATTGATTGGACAGCTCTAGAAGCTGAAGATAAAATACGAGTACCAGGTACCGGTCTTGGGGACAAATGTAAAGAATTACCAGAGTTATTGATTCAAGTTTTGCCCAGGTTACTAGACACGAAAAAGGAAGATTGGGATGCAATCTCAGTATGTAAACAGAAACAGGATGAAGATACTAGTGATTTTTATTCTAGATTCGAAAAATGTTTCATTATCAACAGTGGTTTGAAGACAGGTAGCGAGTCATACCCTCATCTTTTTGTTACTAAACTAGTCGAGAATTCAAGTCCACAAGTTAAAAATCGAGTTTTGAAAGTCGAAAGTACCTGGCAAGCTAGTACCCCGTCACAGATGCTTCAGATGCTCCAGTATCACCAGAATAGAATCAGGGAAGAGCAAGAACACGAAAGGAGACGTATGAAAGACACGAAAATGAAAGTACTAGTTGCACAATCTGTTCCACAAGACAGTCAAAAGAGGGGTCCGAATCAAGCCAGTCATCCTGCAGCTCCCGTTAAAGGGACATGCAATTATTGTAAACAGCCAGGTCATTTTATAAACGAGTGTGCAGTTCTGAAACACAACATAGCCACTGGTAAGACTAAAGAAAGACCACGTCCGCCTAGACAAGAGCAAGTTTCACAGACTTCTCAGTCACCACAGAATGCACAACAGACAGTTCCAGCACCGCAGCCTATCGCTGCAACACAGCATGTTACACAGCAGATGTACCAGTATGCCCAGTCCGAGTATCCAGAGTATCAACCGTATTCATGAAACAGCCTAGAGAGGGAGGTAGGCTTGCCTCTCATCGAGATACCTGTAGATCAAGAGGGTCCCTATGTACATAGTCAAGTATTAGGGAAAGACAGAAAGTTTCTGATTGATACAGGGGCAAGTAGGACTACTATCAGTCATGACGAGGTTCCAGGGGCTCCGCTCTCAGGCTCTAGAAATGTTTCCCTTGGATTTTCAGGAAAGCCTATTGTAAACGAGATATCAAAGCCAGTTACTCTAGAAGTTGGTCCATTGTCCCGAACTACTGATTTATTACTTACAAAGTCATGTCCAGAAAATTTGTTGGGTATTAAAACATTGAAAGAATTAGGTGCAGTTATTTGCTGTTCCCCAGAGGGAATACGTATGTTTTTAAGGGACTTTAAAGGTCACTATGTATTACGAGATTTTGATCCAAGATTGTCCAATGTTCCGCAGCATTTATGGGCGCAAGGTCCAACTGATGTAGGTTTTATGCAAATCACACCCCATCGTGTGACTCTCAAGCAAGGTATAGTCCTTCCACGAATCAGACAGTACAGATTGCCACCTGAGGCTGTAGCAGCCTTATCTAAAATGATTGACGAACTCATTGCTCAAGGAGTGGTTGTAGAAACTGACTCCAATGTATGTAATTCTCCTATCATTCCAGTCATGAAACGTACTGATCCGAATGCACCTCCAGTATATCGATTAGTGATTGACCTTCGAGAACTTAATAAATGTATCATACCCCAGTATCCAGTAGTCCCAGATATTTCATCCCTATTGACAGCTATTGATTCTGAAGCTACATTTTTTACTGTAATCGACCTCAAGAACGCATTTTTCAGTGTCCCCATTCATCCAGACAGCCAGTACCTTTTCGGATTCTGTTTAAATGGAAGGAGCTATAAATTTACACGAGCTCCTCAAGGTTTCACAGAAAGTCCTAGCATTTACAGTCAATCACTTAAAAGACAACTAGACAATATTCACATGCCGACTGACACTGCCCTGCTCCAATATGTCGATGATCTACTGATCACAGCCCGTTCTGAACGTGATTGCGAGCGAGCGTCACTTACAGTCCTGTATTTCCTAGCCGAGATGGGGCACAAGGTGTCCCCTTCGAAGCTCCAGTTCTGTGTCCAGCAAGTGATCTACTTAGGCCACTTACTGTCCAAGTGGGGTAGGCAGTTGACACCAGACCGTATCCAGTTAATAGCGAGTCTTCCACAGCCCAAGACACAGAAGGAGGTACGAGCTTTTATTGGCCTCACTTCTTACTGCAGACAATGGATTCCTCAGTATGCATTTCTAGCTAAGCCACTGATACAGTTAACGACACAGGAGGCAGCCGTATCGACTGTTCTCCCTTGGACATCTGAACATACACTTAGTTTTAATGAATTAAAGAAAGCCTTATGCCAAGCACCTGTTCTAGCTACACCGAACTACAGTAAGCCTTTTACACTTTTTGTCACAGAACGTAATGGTACTGCATTATCTGTTCTCACACAAGATCAAGCAGGACAATACAAGCCTTGTGCTTATTTTTCGAGCACATTAGATCCAGTAGCCCAGGCTTTGCCTGCGTGCCTCAAGTCAGTTGCAGCCACAGCTCTAGCTATCAGACAAAGTGATTCCATAGTATTAGGACACTCCCTGACAGTACAAGTTCCACACTCCGTGGAAGTTCTTTTAAACCGAACACAGACTCAGCACTTGACCATTGCACGTTTAACAGGTTATGAACTGACACTGTTCCAGCCACACATAGAAATCAGACGCTGCAACGTTCTAAATCCTGCTACACTGTTACCGTCAGTTACTTCAGATCCTGCCACACATGACTGTGTGGAAGTTATTAACACTATGACTAAGCCAAGACAAGACCTGACAGACATTGCTTTACCTAATCCCGACCTGACACTTTATGTGGACAGTTCATGTATGAGAACAAGTACAGGAGAACTAGTAGCCGCGTATGCAGTGACTACTGACACTGAAGTTATTGAAACACACCGTATTGACACCCTGTCTGCTCAAGCAGCAGAGCTAGTGGCTCTGACCCAAGCCTGCATACGTGCCAAGGACCTGAAAGTAAACATATATACAGATTCACGTTACGCATTCGGAGTTGTACACGACTTCGGAGTGCTCTGGCAGGAGAGAGGTTTCATGACTTCTCATGGAACCAAGATTCAGCATGGTCTCCTCATTCAAGCTCTGTTAGATGCAATACATTTACCGACAGCTATCGCTATCATGAAGTGCAAGGCACACACGAAAGTTACTGACATCATTTCCCAAGGTAATGATCTAGCAGATCGAACAGCCAAGCTTACAGCTCAGACACCAGACATTCCAGTTAACACGACACAGACACTCACTCTAGATCCGACTACTTGTATGACAGTTAAGGACCCTACACAAGATGTCATAGACATACAGTTACATGCTACTCCCGAAGAAATCAAGAAATGGTCTGAACAAGGAGGGGTCCAGACAGATCAGGGATGGTTGACGAAGGGAAAAGCCACATGGTTTCTCCCCGACTCTATGGTTCAAGTCATTATTAATACCGCACATAGTCCAGCACACCTAGGAGAAAAAGCTATGTTAGACAGTATTCAGAACCTTTGGTTCAACAAGCATTTACGAGCTGCAGCCAAGCAGAAAGTCCGTACTTGTATGATATGTTGTCAATTCAATCCAGGTAAAAGTGTCCCGGTGGAACAAGGTGGATTCCAGCCTCCTGACCACCCTTTTGAAGTCCTCCAGATGGATTATATTCAGATGGAGCGATGTCGAGGTTTCAAATATGTTCTTGTAGTTGTATGCGCTTTGTCCAGGTGGACAGAAGCATATCCAGTTCCAGATTACACAGCAGCGACCACTGCCAGGCAGTTGGTTCGTGAATTCTTTCCCCGTTATGGACTCCCTAGGGTCGTGTATTCTGATAACGGCCAGCCATTCTCATCAGAGTTAATGAAGCATGTTTCCCTTTTGTTAGGGTACCAGTGGAAGTTCCATTGTGTGCGCCATCCTGAAGCAGCCGGTCTCGTAGAGAGACATAACCAGACTCTGAAAATCTGCATTGCCAAAGTTTGTAAAGAGAAAGGTGTAGACTGGCTAGTAGCCCTGCCAGTCGCTTTATTTTATATGCGCATGGTTGCACATTCCAGATCAGGTCTGTCCCCTTATGAGGTCGTATTCGGCCGCCCCCCAAACATGTGGGGTACACCTAGACCCCGCAGTATTACAGATGTTTCCAGTAATATGCTGACAGATTACCTAGCTTCCTTGATGTCTGCCCTACACTCTTGTCGTTCACAGGTTGCCGCTGCATTTCCAGACAATACCGAAGTGAAACCGCATGAGGTCATCCCTGGGGATCTCGTATTAATCCGGAACTTTGATCGTTCAAGTCCGCTGGAGCCCCGCTGGAAACAACCTCAACTTGTCCTTCTGACCACCCGCACGGCCGTGAAGTTGGAAGGCCGCAAAGGCTGGGTGCATCTGTCCCACGTCAAGAAATTTCATGGACTTCGAGAAAAAGAGTTTGCCGAGAACATTTTTAAAGACTGCCCTATTCTCAAGGACTGTCCCGCTACTGATTTCGAAATCAAGCCCTCCCTGTTAGAGAAAACTCCGCAGCAGGAGTATAAATTAAAGCTCCGGTCTAGTAAAATAAGTCAGCCAGTTTAATTGTCTAAGTCCCCCTCGGGTGAAACGGTTAGACAGGTATCTGACATGTATAAGATAGACCCCCACAGAGAGAGAGTTAGTCAAAACTCTATCAGATGTATCGTTTTTCTAAGTTTTCTATTGTTTCTAAGTTTGATGGTTACCTGCACAAGTTATGCATTGCATTTATGTTTTCCAATTTCTCATGTAAATAAGTTTTCTAATGCTACAGTAGAGCACACATTTAGTGATCTGCCTCCTCACGAGCTATCCTATCGTCTTGCTATGAGAAATAACACATTTATCAGAATGTTACACTATTCACACCAGACCAGCAATGCTACTAATTGTTGGGTGTGTGGTCGACTCCCCCCTTTCCAGACACCGAAGGGAGTTCTGCCACTTTTTCCTTATCCGTTTTCTCATAATGGTTCGTGTGGAGCATGGTCCACGTTAACGTCATCTTCCAATGATATGTCCCTTCTGAATAGAACATGTTTTCCAGACAAGCAAGGTCTCACCCATAGAACAGGGTCAGATCTAGAAAATGAAGTATATGATTTAGGCAATTATTCTTCGAATTTTATGGTCCTGAATGTTCAGTCTGATACTACTCCAGATTTGCCTGCTATTTCAGTACTACCAGTCAAAGGCGAATTATGTGTCAGAAATAATGGTTCCATACATGTAGGACATAGTGATTGTACTATTGTACTACTATTGTCGAGTATAGTGACAGTGGGAGATCTATTTTCAAAGCTTCACGTCATTCTTATTTTGTTTGTGGTCAGACCGCATATGTTCGTCTGCCCCTCGATTGGGATGGAACATGTTACATTGCCTTCCTACTGCCACCAGTTTTTCTAGCCCCATCTGATTATCATAGAAACACACATCTAGTACACATTAGACATAGAAGGGAGATCGAGTCCCCAATTGTCGATCAAACTGAAACTGCTCTAGAACAATATCAAGATTTTAATAAAGGTTTCTTCTTCTTTATAGGACCTGTCCAGAATAGTAAGTTAATCCGTAGGTTAACCAGAACCCTTGAAGCAGTAGTGAATGAGACTACTTCTGCTCTAGGTAACTTAACCGAAGAGCAATCTGCTATGAGATTTGTCGTGCTCCAAAATCGTCTCGTTCTTGACGTCATACTGGCCGATAGAGGAGGAGCATGTAGAGTCATCGGATCTAGTTGCTGCATTTTCATTCCTAATAACGCGCCGTCTGTTTATTCAGCTATAACCAGACTTCATAAAATTGCCCATTAGTTACACCAGAATCCAGGCACCTGGACATGGTCCGGTTGGCTCTGGAGTATCATATCTGCCTGGGGATGGAAAGTATTGTCATTCCTAGGTATTGCAGTAATGATCATATTCAGTTGCTGCCTCTGTATACAATGTGGCCCTGCGATTTGCGGCATTTGTGCTACCTCTTGTATTCCTAGTCCTAAGTCCCGTTCCAAGACAATTCGAGACGAGCAAATGATGCTGTATGAAATGATAGATGGTATCATGAATATTGATGTTTCCTGATGGAAACGTAGGGCACAAGGAGGGAATGTGGAAAAGTAAATTTTGCCATGTTATATGTGCCTACGTGTTCCCCATGATATGTCATATGTGCATGATCGATATGCATGTATTCCTTTCTGATCGATTAAAGACGCAATTACAGTTGTGTCCATCTCTAGTATGCCAGTTTCCAGTCCTTCGTGAATACAACGAATATCAGGCCTATGTAAAGCTATGTTGCCACGTTTTACAGTGTGCACGTTAATTCATTGAAAAGTCCCCGTTTCTAGGCCTCAAAAGGGCCCGGACTCAGATTCAGCTCCTGTTTCCTGAACCCTCTCCGAGGAGCGATACAGCCCCCACCTGTATCCCTGACCCTTCACTTACTTCCTGCCTCGCAGTGCCCGGCTCGGCCTGGCTCTGCCTCCCAGTCTGCCAAGAGTATGTTATGATTCTAGTTATCAGTCCAGCCCTCCTTCTCTGCATTCCTAAGCTACTGAATCGCATCAATAGTTTCCATCATGGTCTAGCCTTTATGTCTCCATGTAAGAGAAATACTGAATTAATATTCATAGAATATTCCTCGCACACACAATACATATGGAATTATGCATGCACCAGTCTTAGAGTCTGTTAGCCTTTACCCTGATAACTTTTGGATTCTATCAACATGTTCTCTAAACATCAGATACTAGATAGTGTTTAGGTACATGTCGCTCTGACACTCCAGACTTTAGTCTCCTCTTCTAGCGCAGAAGTCATAGCCCCCAGCTCCTCCTGGTAACACGTCATTGCCAGTTTGCGCGCACCACTAGGTCAGAGGTCCCGGCTCCTTGGGTAGCCCCCTCCATGTTTCCGCCTATTTTATGACACTTCTGTTACGTTTACATCACATGTCTATGTATACGCCCTGTACACACCTCTTGTTACACCCACTTTATGCCTTATCTTTCGCGACTGCTACAAACTCCGCCTACTGCTACGCCTACTGTATTGACTATAATGTAAATGTTTTAACTATATATACTTGTGCACTGTTATTAAAAGCTAGCGCTCCTTTGTCCCTGCCCCAGGCAGCTGCCATCCCATCCCCGTACAGGCTGTCCTGTTCCAGTCCTTTATGCTTAATTAAAGCCTGTATACTCTAGCTACCTCGAATCTTGACTCTTATTTATTGAGCTATCTATTTGTATGAGTATCCTGAAAAATAGTACCGGTAATTAATTATTTATTTACCACAGGATCCCAAATGGCAATCCAAACAACAGCCATAGCAACGTGCGTGTGGATGGAAGAACAAACGCAGAAACAACAAAACCCAAACAGGACAGCCCACCAACAACAACTGCCCCAGCACCATCCTGTGAAATAGGCTCAGCCATCAACTGGCAGGAACTCATCACGAAGATTGTGAAAACAGTTGCAGAATCTTATCGCCGGACTTTTCCACGGTGAAGAAAACACCTGCAATGGCAGCAAAATCTAAAAGAAACTCCCTCTTCGTGATGTGGAATGCTAATAGCATTCAGAAGAAAACTGCAGAACTCCTGCACCTGATGGAAACCATGGACGCGAGCATGGCACTTATCCCCGAGACCCACCTCCAAGAAAGCCAGAAGCTCAACATAGCAAACCACAGGGTATACAGCAAAGATCGCACCACTGGAGCCAAGGGGGGTGGAACAGCGGTGATTGTCAGCACAAAAGTGAAGCACCACGAGATCTCACTACCACCAGTGGGGAGTATTGAAGCAACAGGCATCCAGATCCAGGCACCTGCAGGCCCGCTACGGCTGATTGCCGCCTACTCACCCCCAGGCGAGCTAAACCCAAAGGACTTGGATGCTTTATTGGACCCCAGCACCCCAACGTTATTCGGAGGCGACCTTAATGCCAAGCACCAGTGCTGGAACTCTCACACAGCAAACAGCAAAGGACATGCTCTACTTGTCCTCTCCAAGAAGGAGGACTTTGTAGTGGCCGGCCCGACTCAACCAACACACTATCCAGGCTCTGCACTACATAAACCGGATGTTCTGGACATCGTTGTCACGAAGAATCTCTCCCAGTCTATGGAGCTTGAAACCTTAACAGCGCTGACATCCGACCACAACCCAGTGCTAATCACAGTTGGAGATGTACTTGAAGTCCAGCAACAGGGCACCAGGCACAACTTCAAGAAGGCAGACTGGAGCCTATACAAGAGAAGCCTGGAGGAGACACTGGTCCCAGGTCCCCTACGCTGCATCGAAGACATTGACCAGGCGGTTCACCACATCACAGCCGCAATCCACACTGCTATTGAGCGCAGCGTTCCCGAGCAGAAACTCCAACGCTGATCTATCTACGACCTCCCGAAGGGCATCAAGCAGTTGATAGCTGATAAGAACAGAGCCCGGAGAGAGTGGCAAAGGAACCGCTTCCCCGACCTACTGAAGAAGTACAACGTACTGACAAGACAGCTGAAGATGCAAATAAGCCAGCACAGAGGGGAAAAATGGGGAGCAGCTACAGCTAACTTGAAGGACTCAGACAACTCTCTCTGGAGAATGACCCGACGCTTGACTGGGAAGAAGGAACCAAACCCACCGATACAAGGGAAGACTCACTTGGCATGCAGCAACAGGGACAAGGCTGAGGTCTTCGCTGACACACTGGAGGCATCCTTCAGGCCTAACCAGGCAAGCAGGCTGGCAGCGAAAGTCGAGCAAGAGCTCACCAAGCACCACCAGGAACACCCACCAGACACAGAAGCTGCAATCAATGAGGAATGCTCAATGGGCGAATTACTGGCCCTGGTAAAGACACTAAAAAACGGCATGGCACCAGGAAAGGACAGAATAGTCAACCAAGCCATCAAGATGCTCCCAGATACCGCAGTGGATAATCTTGCTGAGATATTCAACGCGTGCATGCAGCACCAGCATTTCCCTAACGCCTGGAAAGAAGCAAGAGTCGTCGTGTTCCCCAAGGCTGGGAAGCCACTGCGAGATGCTGCAAATTACCACCCAATAAGCCTCCTATCTGGCCTATCAAAGCTCCTTGAAAAAGTCATCCTCGCCCGCCTCGTGGACTTTGCGACAAGCGAAAACCTCCTTGCCAAAGAACAGTTTGGGTTCCGGAAAGACCACTCAACCAATCACCAACTCCTCAGAGTTGTGGACATCATCAGCCATGGATTCAACATCAACAAGTCTACTGGAGTAGTCTTTCTGGATGTAGCCAAAGCATTCAACCGAGTATGGCATGAGGAACTGCTTTACAAACTTATCAAGCTCAAGTTTCCAAGCTACCTGGTCAAACTGTTGTCTAGCTACTTGTCAAAACGGACCTTTCACGTGGCTGTGCGAGAAGAATGCTCATCGCCACGCTCAATTCTTGCTGGAGTGCCTCAGGGATCAATCCTAGGACCATTCCTCTTCAACATATTCACAAACGACATCCCCACTGACCTAAAGAAGACTGATCTTGCCCTTTATGCAGATGATGTTGCAGTCATCTCCCAATCCTTCAGTGACAAAGAAGTGGCTAAGAACCTTGAGATATCGCTCTGCAGACTCTCCGAATGGTACAGCGACTGGCAGATCACCCTGAACACAAACAAAACCACAGCAACATTATTTACCAGGAAGCTGAAACAGGAAACATCCACAGATCCTCCTCAATGGGGACGAGATCAAATGGGAAAACAGCAGCTCCTACCTGGGGTGACTCTGGACTCTAAACTCAGCTGGAGAAACCACATAGAGAAGACCTGCCAGAAAGCAGCAGCCAAACTGGCTGCATGATATCCACTCCTGAAGACCAAGTCTATGCCCATGCAGAGCAAGGTGCAAACTATCACCGCAATAATTTGACCAACTATGACATACGCTTCACCAGTTTGGAGTGGCTGCCGCCCGCAACTTCGGAAAGACCTACAGAGACTACAGAGCAAGGCCTTACGGATTGCAGCAGGTGCACCTATGTTCACACGAACAGCAGACCTCCACAGAGACCTAGGCATTGAGATGTTGGACGACCATCTCCTCAAACTCAACAGGACATTCTACAAAGGATTAGATCAAAAGGAAAACCCTCTGATCAGGAAACTCGCAGACATCTCTACAAACCCATTTGACCGCTACCTGCGTCCCATTGAAGCGCTAACCTTGCGAAACTGAAACAGCAACGCAGCGTCCAAAAACTCATCACTGCCTGAAGGCAAACGCTGGCAGGTACGCAAAACTCACCGCTGCTTGAGGGCATAATCGCCTCGGCAAGCAACCAAAACCCTTTCACTTTCTAATGGCATAATCGCCGCGGCAGGCACCCAAAACTCAACACTATCAGAAGGTACTTGATAGACAAAGACGAGACTCTCTGAGGAAACATGCTGACAATTCTGCAAACTCAATTGACCGCTACCCGAAGCCCATCACTGAGCTGACCATGTGATACAACCTCAACTTTGACAAAGCGTCACACATCAATAAGACAACCTAAACAGCGACTAAAAAATTCGAAACTGCCTCGGTATCAAAAAACGAACCACTGTCAGAAGGAATCTGACAGACGAAAACAAGACAGACGCTTGGGAGGTCAGTTAGTTGGTTCCAGCCCTTAGACGAAACACAAGGAGACGACTGATAGGCACGTGGCTATCAATTTTCACCACAACGGAAGGTAGGCGCACATGTGGTCGCCATATTATTGCATTTAATCGACCCAGTAGACCGCAAATAGTTTAAACAATAGACCACGTCCTGCTTACAGGAGTGCCGTGATACGGAATAATGGAAAAATGAGATAGATGTAAGTGCGGGAGATTTACGCCGCTAAAACTAAATAAAACTAAATAAAAATAAATAAAAGCTAAAACTAAATAAAACAAAAAAAAAAAAGCTAAAACCGATAAAACGGACTAATGCAGAAATTCGTGTGGATGAGTGTGCGGGACTTAGTTGGCCTAACACCGTACAAAAACGTACATATATTTTACGTCTCGTCATCAGGAGTTCCGTAATACAGAGTGACACAGGAATGAAGTAGATGTAGGTGAAGGATAGTGCTTCCGCCCTTAGCCTTCCCGTTAAGAGGCACAAAGCCTGTACTCAGGTAGGATGACCGGGTTGTACTACCAGGTACCCCCCGTGAGTCTAGTGAAGGGGCAGTTTGCGAACTAGGGCGATTGTGAGTATAGTTGTAACGCTAAGGGGCTACACCAAAAATCGGGCTAAATTTATGATAAACTTGCTGTGACATACTAATGAAAACACTATGATGGAAGGGGTCCTTCTGAGATATATAGATATATATCACCATTTTACTTACCTGAGGGGATCACTGGCCTAGAACGAATAATAAATACAGGGGAACTTAGTGTTTAATAGAATTATAAGACACTTATTGGGCAATAATAATAAGATTGAACATATAGTAATACATTGGCGGGACCATGAAATAGGTTAATTGAGGCAACATTTTTAATTCTAGGTGTTAAGCCCGTGTGCCCCCTTTAGAACACAATACCGGGGACCATATATCAAGTTTTATTTCTGGATTTCCAGTGCAAGTCTGATCTCCTACGATATATATATGCACACACACGAACCAATTGAGGTGAGTGGTTGATCCGAGTGTTTGAATGCTGTAACACTAAAATGTTGGAGATCAGACAGGGGCCTTACCTGAATATAATCTCATTGTTTCCCAATTAGGACCAGACTCACCTATTTGGTGATAAAAGGGTGGATCTAAACAGACCATGCGTATATCTTAAAGTGACTTCGGATGGATTGGTTATATAACCATCAGTGGTACGTATTTTATGTGAAAGAATGTTTTCTCAAGGACGCCTGCACTCCAGTTGCTGACCTCGGACTTCGGAAACCCACAGCTAGCGGAACCCGCTCCGCGGGTCCCGCGTCGCAGGAGGGGGTGAACGGAGGTTGTACTTTGCTGGGCGGTGAGTGTGCGACAGGGCTGCGAGCTGCAACCCGGACTCAGTCTCCCAGGAGTCCCGGGTTGCCCAGGCCGTTCCAGCTGGCCCGCTCTCCCTGACCGCCCCGCCCAGCCCCACCCGCCTCATAATCCGCCCTGATTGCATCTTTCTCTGGGATTCTCAAGGACGCCTGCACTCCAGTTGCTGACCTCGGACTTCGGACCTTTAAACCCACAGCTAGCGGAACCCGCTCCGCGGGTCCCGCGTCGCAGGAGGGGGTGAACGGAGGTTGTACTTTGCTGGGCGGTGAGTGTGCGACAGGGCTGCGAGCTGCAACCCGGACTCAGTCTCCCAGGAGTCCCGGGTTCCCCAGGCCGTTCCAGCTGGCCCGCTCTCCCTGACCGCCCCGCCCAGCCCCACCCGCCTCATAATCCGCCCTGATTGCATCTTTCTCTGGGATTCTCAAGGACGCCTGCACTCCAGTTGCTGACCTCGGACTTCGGACCTTTAAACCCACAGCTAGCGGAACTCGCTCCGCGGGTCCCGCGTCGCAGGAGGGGGTGAACGGAGGTTGTACTTTGCTGGGCGGTGAGTGTGCGACAGGGCTGCGAGCTGCAACCCGGACTCAGTCTCCCAGGAGTCCCGGGTTGCCCAGGCCGTTCCAGCTGGCTCGCTCTCCCTGGCCGCCCCGCCCAGCCCCACCCGCCTCATAATCCGCCCTGATTGCATCTTTCTCTGGGATTCTCAAGGACGCCTGCACTCCAGTTGCTGACCTCGGACTTCGGACCTTTAAACCCACAGCTAGCGGAACCCGCTCCGCGGGTCCCGCGTCGCAGGAGGGGGTGAACGGAGGTTGTACTTTGCTGGGCGGTGAGTGTGCAACAGGGCTGCGAGCTGCAACCCGGACTCAGTCTCCCAGGAGTCCCGGGTTGCCCAGGCTGTTCCAGCTGGCCCGCTCTCCCTGACCGCCCCGCCCAGCCCCACCCGCCTCATAATCCGCCCTGATTGCATCTTTCTCTGGGATTCTCAAGGACGCCTGCACTCCAGTTGCTGACCTCGGACTTCGGACCTTTAAACCCACAGCTAGCGGAACCCGCTCCGCGGGTCCCGCGTCGCAGGAGGGGGTGAACGGAGGTTGTACTTTGCTGGGCGGTGAGTGTGCGACAGGGCTGCGAGCTGCAACCCGGACTCAGTCTCCCAGGAGTCCCGGGTTGCCCAGGCCGTTCCAGCTGGCCCGCTCTCCCTGACCGCCCCGCCCAGCCCCACCCGCCTCATAATACATCTATAAGAACGAGACTTACACGCTGCGCGGGAGCGCGCGGGAGCGCCCGGGTTAAGCCCGGGACAAGGGCGGGACCGTCTGTGGCCGTCCGGGGCCGAAGGAGGCCGGGCTGGGCCCACTCTCTTTCGCCTTAACCCCCCGATCTCAGCTGAACTGTGCTATAGGACCCAGATATGTCTACAACGGTCCAAGGAGAAACACCATCAAGGGCAGGGGGTAGTATTAATGGGCCCCTGGATAATTTTTTTAAACCAGCGAAGGGGGAAGGGGGTAAAGAAAGTTCCCTAGAGAAGCGTAGGGTCGAGCGTCGTCGCTCCATTGAGTCCATGAAAAATCGACCTATTAGCGAAATAATCCCCTACCCTATCTCTCAAGAGGAAAGTTCCTGTCAGGGTATTCCACTCATACCAAACCAAGAGGGCGTCCCTATACTCTTACGGGATACTGTTCGTAATCCCGACACACTTCTTGACCAGTCTATGGAAGTTACCCCACCACCAATCGACAGTAATGTAATGGTCGATTTGATTATTCTAACATCTCCGGTAGCTAAAACTAAGAAAACTAAGCCTAAGCAGTCCGTGGTGGTGGAGATACATGGCCCTCCACCCAACAAGCGTAGAAGAAAGACAAGGGGTGGGCAGGGAAAAATCAAAACTCCCCACTCTGACTTTGGGAAAAATCATAAGCCGGTGCACTCCCCTGATAGGCCCAGAGTGAGTGTACAAGTAGCTGCTCCCCCCAAGAGTAACAATACACCTATTGTCGTTGCTAGCAGTGACTTAGGGATTACTCCATCTAATATATCATCTCCTGCTGTAACTCTCGGGAGCATAGAATTTTTACTAAAATCACTTCTGACCCCCATCAGTGAGAGTCTAAAAAAAATAGAGACCAGGCTTACTACCTTAGAAGCTACCCTAGTTAGTCTGAATGCTGCGACTAGCAAACAGAATAAAGCTGCTGGGCCAAATCCCTCTGCAGGGTTCCTTCCCCGTTCACAAACATCTCACCCCAATATGGGCCCCACGCAGGGCACTCCCGTAGCTGCCCCCTTGCAACCACTTATGTCTATTCAAGTACCACCCCCATTGAGCAGCCCTAATACTGTCCCTCTTGAGCTAACAACAGCAGCCACACATGGTCCATCCCTTGGCACAATCCATAGAACACAACTAAATGTTAGTTCTTCCCCCCCCCAGGTAGGAAGGCTCGCACCCAGAACCCGGAGACCGGATCTGCCCCCGGAAGCCAATAGCTTTATGGTGGTACTGGCGGGTGCCCCTTTCCTGGAAAGTGGTGAAAAAGAAAACTTTATAACACTTAAGAGGAAAGTCATCAAGTGGCTTAATTGGAACAGGCCCTTACCTCCTCATTTTAATAATGAGATCACCATGGTTAGAAGGGTACCTTGGCTGGGGAGGACGAGGAAAACAATCATGGGGGATTGTATCATGGTGTCCTTTCGCGACCCAGGCACAGTTTCACATATTTCACTGGACTCCACTATACAGTCCCTGCCAGTCTCCTTCTTCTTCCCCCCCCACCCGTATGTACCATGAGCCAGTACAAGGCAACTGGACAAGGGTAGAGCGGAGACCCAGATATCGGGTAAATGCCGTACATCCAGTTAACCAACTGCCGGATACTCCTTTTTTCCATTACAATCGGTTTAATTGTTTGGGGGGGTTGGAAGGGGTTAATTGACTGTCTACTAACATAGCTCCGGAACTAATGACCCCGGAAAATGGCCCCAGCGTTTCTCCTGAGTCAGTTGGAGCCATTACAGAAATTGCACCCGATGTAACAAACTACGATCCAACTGAGCCGGCTCAATCCAATATTCCCCTTCCCGTAACTTCTGCTACGGAGCATCTGAGACTTATCTGTTGGAATGTTGCTGGACTTGTTAACAAGCTGTCCATCCCAGACTGGGTTGCATATATTGAGACAGGGGATGTTTGCATGTTCCAGGAGACCTGGGCCAGGGAGGAATATACCCATCAGGGATACCAGTCTTTTTCTATCCCGGCCAGGTGGGAGGGCAAAGGCCGTCCTTCTGACGGATTAACAACATGGGTAGCTTCCCACCTAGGCTGTGAGGCTTCACGCTTATTGGTACCATCTGATAACATCCTTGTGGTCCTACTATCCTGGCCGAATCAAGTAAAACTTACTTTAATTAACATCTATTCTAGGCCAGTGGGAGTAGCCAGGGAGTCACCTACGATTGATGAGCTTGCAGCCTACTTAGTTGAAATACCGGGAGACCTACCCTATATAGTGGGCGGGGACTTAAATTCCCAATTTGAGCCACTGCCTGGCCTCTTAGAAGGCTTCCAGATGGAAGAAGAGGCCAGGTGGGCAGTACCATTGGTTGAAGCTCCTCCCCCGAAGGCTTGGACTCCCGTAGCGTTGCAGATCACAGCCCTAACCCTAAAGTTTGGAATTAGAGCCTGTAATGGGCGAATTAAGTCAGATATACCTAGTAGAACAACCTTTAATAGAGCGGGAAGAAGATCCCGCTTGGACTATGTTCTGGTACAAATAACCAACTGGCCTACCATTAGGGATTTTAGGGTTACCGAACGGCTGGAAAGTGATCACAACGCACTAGAACTGGATTTCGTACAACCTGGCTTTCAACAACCCACAATAACGAGTGAGGGAAACTTACCTGAGCTGCTATTGGCTAACAACAAAAAAAAGGATCAGGTGGGAAAAAATAGTTGCAAGCCAGGAGAAACTCCCGATGCTTTATGCTGGGCTAATCCCCATCCTAGAGAGTGTAGGAGGCTTGGATATCGAGAGGGGCAATACTGAAATACTTGGTAAATTATACCAGGCCCATGAAGATCTTATAAAGGGTATGACTCCCATCCTGTTTAGTAATGCAAATAATGCCAGGAGGGGGCAAGCGCAAAAAACCACGTGGTATAATACAGCCTGTAAAAAAGCAAAACAAGAACTTCTAAGAAATATCAAGGAGGGCTCAGGTGGGGAGACGGTAAGAGAAAGCAGACGGGCATATAAAAAAGTACTCGCCCATGCTAAATCTGAATGGGAGGAGAGCCAATGGGAGGAGCTCAACAAATCCCTTGTAATGGGAGACCACAGAATGTTCTGGAGAATAGTGAATGGGGGGTGGGGGAATCTGCTTTCAGCTATTGAGCCCAACATCGCAGCGGGGGTTTGGCAGGCTCATTTTCAAACCCTTTATAGCTCGATGGGGGGAGACAGCATGGGTGATACTTGCAGTGCCCAGGTGGCATATGAGGGGGAACCAATAACAGTGGGAGAGGTTAGGGCAGCAATAGCTGGTTTGGCCTCGGGCAAGGCGCCAGGACTGGATGGCCTGCCTGGAGATCTTTTTAAGCAGGAACCAGATGTGTGGGCCCCATATCTAGCCGTTTTGTTTAATGGAGTTTTAAGCGGCATGGAAGTCCCAAGTACTTGGCTGGGGGCGGAGGTGGTCCCCATATTTAAGAAGGGCTCGCCCCTGCTCCCAGCCAATTACAGACCAATTAGTCTGATTGATGTACCTCAAAAGCTCCTTGGGAGGGTACTGCTTGATCGGCTCCAGGACTGGGCAGAAGAAACGGGAGTCCTTAGCCCCTACCAGGCTGGATTTAGGAAGGGAGTATCAACAGTGGACCAGGTCTTCCGACTGAACATCATTTACTGGAGGACAGTAGTTTACGATGGTGGCAGCTTATACACAATATTTGTGGATTTAAGAGCCGCCTTTGATCTGGTGCCCAGAGGCAAACTCTGGAGTGTCCTGTCCGAGATGGGCGTACCTGTGGACATTTTAATAATCTTACAGAGGTTACACCACAACAACTATGCCAGGGTGCGGTGTGGAAAGTCGGGGGAGCTGACGGACAGATTCCCCGTTGACAGGGGGGTTAGGCAGGGCTGTGTGCTTGCACCGACCCTGTTCTGCCTCTTTGTCAACGGGGTAATCGCCCACTTGAATGGCATTGAACACACTGACGCCCCTAAATTGAACGGCAGCAGGGTGCCTGCAATCATGTTTGCAGATGACACCCTGCTGCTGTCCAAAACCCCGATGGGGATCCAGCGGATCCTTGATTCTTTCGTGGCCTTTTGTATGGATAGGGGCCTAGAAATGAATGTTGGAAAAACAAAATTCAGAAGGATCGTGAGGCCCCGCTTTCACGGTCTGTATTCATACTGAAAATCGAGATCAAGCGAGCTTTTGCCCTTCTGCTCTGCGGGAGGTTTCTGTCCTCCCTGAGCTCGCCTTAGGACACCTGCGTTATCGTTTGACAGGTGTACCGCCCCAGTCAAACTCCCCACCTGCCACTGTCCCCGGAGCGGGTCGCGCCCGGCGGGCACCGGGCGCTTGGAGCCAGAAGCGAGAGCCCCACGGGGCTCGTCCCCCCGGCT